>NC_133680.1:7510000-8760000 GCF_048934315.1 Petromyzon marinus
CAAATGTTAATTATGTCCAAATGAACTAAAATGATGTTTTCACAGTAGCTTTGACAACGTTAATTAGAGGTAGACCTGTAGAAGGTGAACAGATTACAAGCTGTACGTTTTTGTATTTAGACTCCAAGAAATGGGTGCTTGCCCACTGTTCCCAAGAAATGGTCTTAATGCTTAAATTAACCAATTTTAAAGGTGCTCATTGACTGGTACTTACAATGGGACAGGCGGCTTAGAAACGCAACACAGTAAGTAATTTTAAAAACACATTGCTTGCTAAGTTTTGGTTCGTTATTTTTGTTTTATATTCCAATATGGTGCACTTGATTTGCCGAATTGTAGTCGCTTCGCATGTAATAGAAATAAGTCTGTGGCACAGAATACACCACACGAACATATCTACTGAAGGTTGTTGTGTCGTGGGGCCAGACATCGCACTCACATGGATTAACGTAAAATAATAGAAATCAATAAACTGAACGCTTTATGCTATGACACTATAAACACCGGTAAGGATATCGTGCCAGTCTGGGTGCACCTCCACACATCGGTGAGGGTGCTTTTTGTTTTTTCTGCATTGGATTGTGTTCGCACCCACGTGCCCGTGCATGTTTGTACCGAGAGGGCCTTTTGAAAAAAAAAAGGGTGAAATAGGCAAAAATAAACTCAACGAAATCGCCAAGGTCACACTGGCTCGAGCCAGTTTGAAACCTTCGACCACAACGCATTATCTAAACAATGCAGTTACTTTTGTTTTGAAGAAGAAAAAACATGTCTTTTTACTGTGTGTGTGTACATACACCTACGTCGATTGTGTACAGTGAAATTATATGTTTCACGATTGCATCTTTCTGTGAATATGCCGATTGATTTACAAACGCAAGCCTCGAATGGTGCTTGGTTGCACTGTGTAACGTAGCTGTTCATTCGTGTCTGGCGTACTCCACCAGACTAATTTTTTTAGCCTGATTTTGAAGGCTTATTGTACAGGTCCACAGTAGTTTGTTCAAGAAATGGTGTGTTTTAAATGTTTTTAACAAATAAATAGATTGCACCAGCAGCTCGTGTCTTTCGTGAGTTTTAGCGCATCGCAAACGTCAGCAGCTCAAACATTCTCAAGCGTCCTCATATTCCGGTCTTGGCATTTGGAGCACGACAGTGGAGCATTTCACTCTATTCGACCATTCAAATAACGCTGACATTAACTAAAGCCCTTTTGTCAATCCACTTCAGGATGGAAACCCTCCCCACACCATCGCCATTTGTGGGGTTATTTGACCATATTCTTGGATCTTTCGGTAAAGTAATACAAATAAAACGTAATAAAATAAAATTCTCACGACGTTTCAGCCGTCCTCAGAATTTTATTTTATTATGTTTAATTTTCGGCCACAACTCTGTTTGTCACCTGAGGACGGCTGCTTGCGTTGTGGCCGAAAATATAACGTAATAATAAAATAAAATTCTCGTCGTGAGAATTTTATTTCATTATGTTTTATTTTTATTCTTTTATTATTTCCCTTCTACGTGACTTTACCGAAAGAACCAAGAATACGAATCCCTGCAGTCACGAAAGCTTTAAATCGATATTTGACCATACTTCACCACGCGAGTGAGGGTTCATGTTGGTGAGGGTGGTGGGGTACAGAACCCCTTCACTGGTACAGCCATGGCTGGAATTCAAACTCGGCTACTCCTGAGCCGTCCATTGCTCCTCCCGATTGCATGCTTAGACCAATAACAATCCTCTTAACCTATTACTTTATGGGCCCATAAAGCATTCTCAAAGTCAAATAGTCCATGTTCCAGTTCCTATTCGAACACCTGGAATGTGTTGACATTTTGAGTAAAGTTGCCATGTGTCTCATTGGGTCAATTTTTGAATTCTCGGTTTGGTTAAATCCTTTAATAATGCATGCACAGCACATAATGGGGTGTTTTTTTTCTCTCTCTATAATATGACGTGCTATATGCCTGAATTACAAATCTATCCCTAAACTTCCATTGTAATGCTCTTCAGAACAATACTACACTGCAACGTTTTTTGCCAAACGCTCTCGTATATTTGCATTAATGCAAATTATTATTTTTCCATATCGCACCACTTCCCTTACTTCATACAGAAGCTCGAGTTAATATGCGAACGCAGTATAACTGGGTAACTAATACACATTGCTTGGCCACGGCGCTGCAAAGGTCGTTTTAAATGTGTGCGCGTCTTTGTGTGCAAGTGCGTGTGCACGAGCTGACCATTCAGATGAACCACATCTACTTTGATCGCCGCAGCGGAAGCAAATCTAAACGTTTCATTCGAGCGACTTAATCCGCGCTCGTTGTTTGCGGGGGTCTAACGCAAACTGACAGGAACTTTTTCCCTGCCCTCGCTCCGCACTCACAAGCCTTGGCTTACATTCTTATCTCGTGCTCTTCGGAGAGACATCACAGGCGAATTGCACAGCACAATCGACTGTAAATGCAATAATGCGTAAATGCAATTCCATTCGAGCACTGCATGCACTCGCCGCTCGAAGGAACACATTAATCATGCCGTCTGCCATGAAAATTGGCTGGAGACTATTACACTTAAGGGGCCGTCCATAAATGACGTCACGCACCTAGGGGTCGGTCAGACATTTGTGACGATGTGTGACGAGGGGCGGGGGGGGATTGACAAATGTGACGTCACATCAAAATGCGCAACTTTAAATACATTTCGACAACACGTTCTACTTAATTAAATATATTTTTCGATAAATGTTTTCACCTACAACATCACAACATCAGAGTGCAGCGCCACATTTAATACGCACTACAATGCCAATAGTTTAAAGCGATTTGAAGCATGGTTTATTTTCAAAATGGAAATATGGTTTTGGGGGGGGGCGGGGGCAGAGCTTTGTGACGTCATATTTGAGGGGGGGGTCTGACTTTTTGTGACGCCATGTGACGAGGAGGGGGGGGGGTAAAAAAAATCGTTCAAAATCGCGTGACGTCATTAATGGACGGCTCCTAAGGTTTGCAAGGCATGTCAAACAATGTCTAATGCACGTCAAGATTGCAGCACGAGTAAAACTAAAAGAGAGCATCTCTCCATTATGGCACTGATCCGGTGGTGGAAATTCCACATTCCTACGGCAGGGGAAAGAAACAATGCACTTAGATAGAATAATAATAATGCACTTTAGTTGTTGCCTTGGTGGTTCGTTCAGTTTGGTGACGCTTAAGAAGAGTCATCCGCAAACATTCTTGGGAATAAACCAGGACCCTCCACTCCTCCCTCCCCCTTCGGAACCCGCTGATCCCAGCAGTAACCGTCAACGCGACGCGGGATACGTAATAATCGCGTTGTGGCCGAAACGTCGTGAGAATTGTATTCTGTTATTTTATTATGTTGTTCTCATTCTACGTGGTGACTTTACCGAAAGAACCAAAGAAGATGAATCCCTGCAGTCACGAAAGCTTCAAATCGAAATATAATAATCGCTGTTAGAAAGCGGGCGTCGCCTTGCTCACGGCGCTGTCTGGACCGTCAAGCATCGGACGAAGGGGCGTTCGAGGAATCCCTGAGCAGACGAGTTTCCACGTGCCAGTGCCCATAACGCCGATGCGCGCTGGCAAAGCCGGGCATCAACAAAGTAACCCGATAGCGGCGTGGTGCCGCGCCGAGAGGCGAGCTCCCGGACAATGCTTTGTTCGGACGCCCGTGGTTTCGTCGGGAGCCTTACAGGGGATCGGCGGTGGGGTGGAGTGTGTTCGGAGAGCGACCAGAAAGCGGTGATTTTTGTTTGTTTGTTTTGTTTGTTTTGAAAGGCGTTCTCACGCTCACGGAGGTTTTGTGTCGGCAGCTGAAGGATGTCCGGGAGCGTCGTACGCGCGTGTTGCCAGGGTGCCACGGGATTTGGTCGAACCTTCAACAAATGAGGTGCGACCTCTTTACGAGTGAAATCAAAGCGCGTCTTTGTTGTTTTTGACGTCCTTTAAACGATTCGTTTCGTTTTGACCGGCATAGCCGTGCTGGGTTTTTTTTGGGCTGTGTAAACGGCCACACGCGGCAAAATGCTCAGTGAGGGATGCCCGAGGAATTGTTTATGAAACGAAAGCTTCCCACATCTCGCAAAATCAATCGGTGCTTGTTTTGTGGGTTCCCACCACCCCCACCCCTCCTAAACAATTGATGCATTCGTCCAACGACTTTGTCATCGTATGTTGTAACTGGCTCAGTGATACAGCCGCTCTTCACAATGCCCATACATGGAACTCACAGCCACCCGCAGTAAAAACACAGACTACTCATAGAGTCCCTTTCCCCACAGAGTCTGATCTTGGAGTACGGTAGACGTATGCCGTCTGTGTATATATGGAAAATTAATTAATAGGATCCGTTTTTTTTAGACGCTGGCTTAAACACGGAAAACACATCGCGTAACGCTTTCTTCGCCCACGACTTTAGCCGCACATTCTGAAACCTCCCTCCCCCCCCAAAAAGAAACAACAACAACAGTACAGTATCATGAAGATAACGGGAGACGGCAGACACCTGCATCATTGCAGATTGGTTACAGGGGGGGTGGGGGGTGGGGGGCACGGCGTTTGTTAAAGCTCGGCTTTCTCCGAACGTTACCGTAACTCCCGCTACGACGCACGCTTGCACGCACCGCAGCATTGGCGGTTGACTCCCGGCAGTGAGATTGATCTGAATGAAGGTAGATCGAGCCTCGAGCAGACACATACACGTGGCTCAGTGCCAAACGATCCACCTGTAAGAATTGGGAATGTCGCGCAGATCTCTCGCGTTTGCTCAAAGCGCTCTCCGTTATAAATGATCCTGCATTGTCACGGGCAGTAGTCGGGATCACGAGCAGTTTTCCGGCAGTGATTAATCTGCCGAACAGTTAGTCACGCGAGGCTTTGCAGCCTGTCCATTTGCACATACAGGACATAGATACCCCCCCCCCCCCCAGTAACCATATACTGACTGTTGGGGGCATGTGCTGTTAGCGAGCACCTATTAAGGCTGACACGGCACAAGAGGTGGTGGAGTGTTCAGCACCAACCCACCTTTGCCTCCCGCCAGGTACTCATTTAAAGCTAAATCAACCTACGGGAGGCCCAGGACTGGATCATAAAATTGCCACTGATGTTAGTTGTGGCCAGGAATCAAATTAATATCTCCTAGTTCATGGAATAGTACGCTACCCACTGCACCGCCACTAACACTCACACACACATGCAGAGATTCTTTATTACATCTTACAGACTGCTGAGCCAACTACTGCTTGTGAGCGCCTCTTAAGGCCAGCACAGCACACGAGGGTGTGTCGTGGACCAGCACCACGCCCACCTAACTTTGTCTCCCGGGTGCTGATGTTTACATACCACACCAGTAATTAATTTAAGGCTGAGCTGACCTAGGGGAGACCCAAAAGTGGTTTCATATACTCTTTGCCTTTCGCTGTGGCATAATCACAATTACACACACGTGTGCGTGTGAATGAAATGATCAGCCTCTCAATATTCTGATAGAGCCCTACCCATAAGTTGGCTCCAAAACCTCCTGATCTGGGCAGCTACAATATGCCTGGCCTACCAGCCCTGGACTCATCACTGCAACACCCTATTTGTTAAACTCTTATGTGTAGCATTCACATTTGTCTGGGCATATTGCTCCAAAGAGCAATGTTCAGTGAATATAAAAATGCATAAGTGAACCAAAAAAAAGCGCTGCATAATTAAATTAGGGTGGCCTAATTAACTTTGGAAGCAGAGCAGTACCCGACAGACAGAAAAATAAATACATGGACATATGCAAGAAACCATTCTGGGCGACGCATGACCGAAATGGTCAGAGCTAAGTGTTGGTCTCAAGTGATATGGAGCTTTGAGGCTTCCCGTATTATGTGGGGTGAGTGCTAAGCATAGCACGAGCAGGCACCCTGAATATAGCCGGATTGGCCATGGTCAGCAGGCGAAGAATGGCTGGCATTTCACACCGACTAGGCGGGCAGACTAGGTTTATGGTTTGGGCCCGAGGGGACAGCGGGGGGTGTCAACGTGCAGAATGTGATGAGTGGATGTTGCGTGGGTGAGCGGAGGGTACGGGGACATCTGGCTGGGTTGTCCGGTTGTAAAAGTAATCGATTAAAATGAGGCCCTCCATGCAGGTCAATGACTTTGAATTCATAGTTAACCCCTTTGCAAGTAAATCAACATGCAGTTGTGCAACTTCTTGTTTATGCCACTGCCGATGGAAGGGTCTCCACTAGGTGTAGGTCCAGAAAGCCCTTCCTCCAGAGAGTATTTGGCCTACTCTTACACACTGACCCAGAAGTCATGGAGGAGGTTTAAGTAACCACAATTTACCCCGCCGCATGCCACCCGCCGACCAACTGTGATCCGATTAGCGCGGTTGGCTACGTATGGTGCGAAAGAAGTTCAACAAACAAATATACATACATCTAATAATTTCGACTGATTAATGGGCAGAGGGGATGTAAGAAACTTGCCCATTTCTTCCAATGCAGATCTGGGGAGATCGAACCAGCGAACTGTGGATTGCGAGGTGCAGTGCGCTCAGCATCACACCTTGGCAGCATCCGCAAAAAAACCCAAGCAAGAGTTAAATTGAGGAGGAAACGCAAATGATGATCTTATCTACAAAAATGTCCCACTCTTGTGATAGGTGCAGTGTGTTATTCAGCGACGTTGACTACTCATCACCGCAGTTTCCACTGCACGGATTACTTTATTTTTTTCAATTAATGAATCATGACTTGGATGACAGCTTATTGATATTCAGTGTCAACGTTAGAAAGGACATTTGGGATGATGAAGGTAACAGGCATCTATAATAATAAAAGTTATCCTCTTCATTTACCGAAGGAAGCCTCGCTGGGTCTCAACACATATTTTTCAAGAGGAACCTGCATTTGAATGTTTTGGTATGTAAAAGGGGGAAACACTCAAAGCTCTACACATATGGATTCGAGAATCCACGCTATTCTGTCATCTATCAGTCCACCTCAAACTCCAAGCCTACAATACCTTGTCATCCATGTAATACTAATTATTTTTTACTATAAGGCCCATTGAGCTATATAGCTCTTTTTCAGACGCGACTTTGCCACAAATGATCGCTCAACTAAGTGGCTTATCACGTGGAAATGTATAGCAGCCAGATACTGTTTATAAATGTGAAGGGAAAAAAAACCACAGGACTTGGTGGAAAATCCACACGACCACGGGGAGAGAGACATGGAAACTCCAAATATACAGGCATCAGGGTCGGTATCGAACCCACGACCTCCTGCATACCAGGCGAGGTAGTTAACATCTCATAGCCACCGTGGCACCCAGCACGTACTAAAAACTAGGCTCAACCCTGTGTAGCTTCTGAGATCTGTTGATGCTGGGCGCATTCGGGTCGATTTGATGATAGGCGCGAAGATGCCATCTGCATGGCATTGAGTGACCTCAAAAAGGCAGCATATGACGAGCGAAGCGAATCTTAAACCACCAATGTTTGCAGCGCTGTTAACTGGTGCGTCTTGCAATATGTGCTTGCCACGTACTGTACGTACATTATCAGTGGTTGGCGGAGTTTGAACTTGACGACCTTAGACTCAAAAGCACAATTGTTATCTCGAGACCGTGGATCCAGTGGATGATGGTGCAGTGCACTGACTCATGACCGTTTACAGCAGCTATTTCCCGTGTCTGCAAAAAAAGTGTAATGGGTTTTTGTAATAAAACCCTGTTTTGTTCAACAAATATAGTTATTTATTTAAATATGCAGAGTTTATTATTCTTTCGTCTTGGCATCACATCACAAGATTTCACTAGCTCGAATTCCACTCTTGCCCAGGAAAGATACTCCACGTTATTGGAGTGTGTAATTTGTTGCAAAATTTATGTTAAACACCTCACATCATTATCCCGTTTGTGCTAATGTATCGTCTTAAAATGCGAAGAGTGAAATTATCTATAGCTGTTTATCATAATATAAATGAATGCCAGACTACTGCGATGCAATGGATGGGAAATGCCCCTTAGTCAAATGAATGCCAGACAAGCAATCACACAATACACTTTTGAACAACACGTCAATGCGTTATTCATTGTGGTGGGGCTGATGGCAAAGCGGTTAGCGCACTGCGCAATGGACCTGGTGATCTGAGTTTGATGTTTGACCACGGTTAACAGCAGAGGCGAGTGATGCGTGAACTGGTCCTGCAGCGCTCACCAACCCGCATTGACCAGCGTGGTGAAGTGTGGTCGAACCAACTCCTCCTGAACGACACGGAGCGTGGATAGGCCTTGACAAAGGAGTGTACATGTCCATTATGAATCGCCGGCTGAAATGCAACTCGGAATAAGTAATGTTTTTTTGTGCTCGCTGAATCATTCGATTCTGAACTACATATATCCGTAGGAACACGAAGCTCCCATGTGAGAATGTCTGGGCAGTGGTGTTTAAACAGCCACTGCCTATTTGCCGTGAGTAATGGGAGAAGCAACGCATCGCATTACATAACCAACAGCTCGTCCTGTGACTAAAGAACGACTCCTTTCACAATTAGGTCTGGCATTTCAAACGAAATTATATATAATTCGGCGGTGTTCACCTTGCACTTGTAAAACAAACATCTCATTATTAGGTCTAAAAAAAAACGGCAACAAATTTCAGTCATTCGGTAAATACCATGCATTGCAAATACGCATTTAGAAACTCGGACGCTTATGTAAGATATTTATTTCTGTTTAAAGGTTGCTCATCCTTACACGCACATGGACATGTCCTAGCCGTTGGTCAATCCGCTGCTGCATGAGGGCGGTGTGGGCCGTGGAGATTTTGACCAAACATCACCATGCTGGTCACTGTGGCTTGGTGAATGTGCGAAGCATAGATGCGTGGTATAGACGTACTGTATAACGGTGGATTTGTATGCGCTGTCCCCTCGTGCTCTGAGCGTAGATCCACGGCCTATAACACCTGATAAGCACGGTGGTCGTCCATCCAAACGCTTAACAGGTCCAAACCCGCTTACCTCCAAATATCTGATGAGATCGGACCCATCCTGTGTCATTTGCTCACCAGTACACAAGATGAACCAATACTGAAATTCCCTACTGCGTAGGTATTCGCAGTGTATGCTGGACAGCTCTCTGATGTGTTTGCGGGTTGCATTGTAGTCAGCGCGCTGTGCTACGAACCCGGCGCTCTGAGTTCGATCCCCTCTTATGGCCGATACCAGTAACGATTATCTGAACCGGTCCTGGGCCTCCCCTAGATCGACTCAGCCTTTTGGCCACCCACCCCCTCGTGTGCCATGCCGGCAATCATAGGTGCTCGCAAACATCACTTTATCCGACAGTCTGTCAAGGCTATACGGGGGATATTTGTCTTTGTTCGGCACGATGTCCGATGTTGCGCTCCACATGCTGGGAGCTTCTTCATGAACAAAATTGATGAACTCTCATCACGTTAAGCAAAATGTCAGACATCACGCAGGAAAGCCGCAGTGCAACCGGCAACACCTCGGAGAGCTTTAATTAGATTTCTCCAAATCTGAATGGTAAGACGCAACCAGAGACGCCCATACACTAATCAACACAAAAGGGGCCCGAGTTTTTGTCGTAAGACTGGGTCAAAAGTCTAATTTTCCCGTACATTAGCAAGAGGTCAGCCACACATTGAAATGCACACATGGCCACGTTAACGAAGGAACCAATGCAAGTTTGGCAAGCCTCTTTTGGTTGCCAAATCCACTGTCGTCTCCGTTCAATGTCCACCATGAGCACGTATCTCGCCTCGCATCCAGAACGATCGATTGTGGGTCACTCGTGAACTTTAGAGAGAGCCCGTCGGAAATATCCCAACTTCACCACATGACCACTTTATCAGCACAATATACGGGCAATTCGGCTTCACTGCAAACCAAGCCTGCGATGCAAAGTATCTTATATGAAATGTAACCACCTTCTGCAGATGTTCGTATACGACCCCAGGTCATAAATGCAATGGGCTGATAGGGGCGAGACTGGCTGTACAAGCCAAGCAGCGTGGACTTCATGCCCTCACTCATGTGCACAATCTGCTAACCTGAATGAGTAAACATTTTTTGTTAACCGCTGAAACTCTACGGTTAGATGTCACAATGTTCGAGGATGTGTTTTACCTATATCATGGTACCCTTTGGCCTTGACATATGAGTCCACACCACATGTTTATGACACTCAATAGAGTCAGACACTGTTCATGGTTGCCTTTGTTTAGAAATGTGCTGAGAGTAAAATTTTATCCGGTAGTTGGCCGATACGAACTCGTGATTTTCGGCCCCAATGACAAACACGGCATCCCGTCGCAGCGTGTCAGAACGTGGGGATTTGATCATACTCCACACATCAGTGTGATTTGGTGCAGATGATTTGGGCGGCCCAGGGCTAGGTAAGATATTATATTATATGCCACCGATATTAGCGATTTCTCTGAATCAAACTCAGGTCGCAAGGTTCAAAGAGGAGGCTGATAAGCACTGCACCACCGCTCCCCCCCAAGCCAATATAGTGATGCATTAAATGCTATATCTATTCAAAGATTTAACCAAAACATTCTGGAGAAGCAAAACTTACTTTTGTGATGTCCCCTATGTATATTGAAAAGTGTGATACAAAAAAACAATTGTTCTGATCCATCATCATGGGACCTCCTTTGCCAATACCAAAATATGAGAAGATGTTTTCCCCTTTTTTCTGGCAACAAAACAGGTGTCAATATGTTAAAGCACCAAACTGAAACCTTTTACAAGGAATCATGTCTGCATTAACCACAATACTTGTGGTCAGAATGCAAACAAAAAAAACATACTCTGCCTACGTGACTTTACCGAAAGAACCAAAGAGTATGGATTCCTGCAGTCACGAAAGCTTCAAATCAAGATTATACTCTGATAATACATGCATTGTCTTTGAAACGGATTGATCCACCGCAGTTCAGTGGAAATCATGACAAGAGAGGTAGAGCTGGTCTGGGCTGTTCAGCAATTGATCATTGAGGATTCTGTAGGTGTGCATCTATGTATGTTGAACTTCTTTTACACCGTACGTAGCCAACCGTGGAGGCATGGTGGGAAAGTTAACAAACGTTAATTCCCACAGCAAGTGAAGCTTGTGTACACACACATACACAGCTGCCAAACACAACGCTTGTATTTGACATTCACCATGACAAAATCAGGTCAAACCTTTGCCCTCCCATTGCTATGGCACGAGAACTCCGGTTATCCACGACCCCATTACCCGTGACCCTATTACCCGTATGATCCACAATATCTATAGGATCTGAAAGCATTCCTATTATTATTCTTCCTCCTGCTTTGCGAAAAGGCTTCTGAGTAGCCTCTCATTTTTCACAGATAAGAGGAGTCTCGAAGAAAATGAATCTGATAATCCGCATTTTGTCCTGTGAATACGTGGAGTAAATTTGCAGTTAACCCCGCGGGTAGTAAGATCCACGACATTCATGAATACAATCATTTGTTTACCATGTCTATTAAGATAGGACGAAAAAAATATATAATGATACAAAACATATACACGGTCTACATCAGTGCATTATTGCATTAGCTTCTGAACGAAACCAAACACGCACGTCTCTCTGAATTCAAAGTTAAGTATAAATATAGCTTGACTCTACCATCAAAGTGATACCACGATGAGACCTAAGGTTGTGTTGTGTACGGGGTATGGTCACGTGATCTAGAGTAATTTATTGTCTGTTGCCGAGTTATAATTCTGCCGTGACAGAAGGGGGTCAAATATATATTTTTACGTCTTCTGGAACCTTTTCACATTTGTGTTCCCATCTCTCTGTTGTTTAATGATATCGTCAATTATATTTATATCTGGACAGTTTGGACAGCCTACGGATGGTGACTTTATAAGGCAATTTCCCTACCTTCCCAGGGAGACATTTGAACTCGGGAGAAGTAATGTGGCTATGGCTGAGGTTCATAAACATTGTGGTCACAAATAAAATGTATAACACAACAACTGAAAGAAGAGTGTAGAGATGCTAACTTGGAATTCAACCCGAGAGACAATAAGATGGACACATGGAGCACACAGGTAAATAACAAGTTATTCAGAATAGTGGAATATTTATGTTAAAGGGATCATGGCCAAGGGCAAGGATAATAATCGAGTTGCAGGCAAGGAATGGAACGCATTCGAAAGGATGTCTGCCGAGAAGGTGGAGTGATAAAATCAGTTATTGTGAAGGTGTTTAATGAATTGTTACATTGCAGGATCACGAGAGGCGGCGGTAGCTTGGGGGGGCCTTTACCCAGCATTTGATTGAGCGTGGTTAATGATGATGATGATGGCCGATTGTCCTGGAAACTTTAAACCCAATAATGCAGCTGATGAGGCTGCCAGCGTGACATGGGACCGGTGATGACCCACTGATAACGTACGAGCCATGCATTCTCAGAGCAGAGCTAGACGAAGGTTTGGATTCTCACTGGCTGACCTTGACCTCAAAGTCCATTGGTGTGAATATCCACCATTCTGTAAAGGTCAAATGTCATAATGCCCAATGCCACTGACACCTCGACACTTTTCAATGACTTCTTCCTTCCTACCACGCCTTTCTTTCCTTCTACTCGACATTCAAGATCCACTGTTATAGAATCCCACCATGTGGCTTGAGTTGTCCCTTTTTGACAACTATCTTCTGGGTGCCACCCAAATGCCTGTCTCGGCATTACACTGCCCTCATCTCTCCTGTACACATGCCTCACCCATTGTGACGCCCAGACTATGACTACATGTCCAAGACTTTGTTGTAAAATTATTTTCTGCATTTCAAAGTCACGTACCATATCCTGTGTTGAAATTCCTGGCACCTTCCTCATGTAATTACAGTGCGTTGAAAGGCCATAGTTGATTTTACGAGTCCAGCTTCTTCAACTAAAGACATGGACATCACCAGTCTCTCAAACACCCATCTTTTTAAAATGAAGGGGTAATTATACCCTTTACAATGGTCACTCCTGTATCGTCCATCAAAACGAACCTAGCTCGTCCATTAAAATGTCCTCTGCATTACCACATGCATTAATCATGAACCAGTCTAAAATGTTTCACTCCATATTTAAAAGGAAGATATTTGTAGCGAGCTTGCCACCTAGCCTGGTTTCCCCTGCATCGTCCTCTTTTTCAAGTTGCTGCCGTGGGAAATCTGAAAGTCTTCCCACGACATTAAAAGTCCGGCTTTTTTTGTCAGTTGCGCAATAACACAGCGCCCAAGACAATGCGTGTACATGTAGTTCTCTCCATCTTCAGGTATTCAGATATTCTTCTTGCAATGATTAGTTGTCCTTCCCCCGCACCTCCGATTAGCACGGTTGGCTACGTACGGTGCGAACGCAGTTCATCATACATGCACACACATCTTGACTTAAAGCTTTCGTGACTGCAGGAATTCATATTCTTTGGGTCTGTCGGTAAAGTCACGTAGATGGTTCAAAGAAAATAACAAAAAAACTACGACGTTTCGATCACAACACAAGCGATCGTCATCAGGAGGAAAGGCGATCGCTTGTGTTGTGATCGAAACGTCGTAGTTTTTTTGTTACTTTCTTTGAACCATCTACGTGACTTTACCGAAAGACCCAAAGAATATGCATACACATGTTCCAGTTTTTAATGTGTAGCCTCCTCCAGACGGAGCCAGAAGTGGCAAAAAGCAGACTTTGTATGAACACATCAAGGGCAAACTAAAATTAAGGCCGTTGGAAATGCATCAAGTGGGGCATTTCAGAAAAGCCAGCTGGTGTTCGCAGAATAACTGCTCTGACCCTCAGACTGCCACCGTTCAGACACCGACACCAAGAGTCACCACTTGTGCCAACGTGGGTGCCGCGTTCTTACGCCACCAATGGCAGCCAACAGGGAAGAGACCTGATTTGCGCCGCCAGCAAACAGCTGCTCCTGCCGAACGCGTATAATTACGATCTTTGCCCGTTGCGTAATTGGCGTGCGCTCGAGAATGGCACACGGGGATTTATGTAACGCACGTCTCCAAAGTTGGAATTAAGGTGAAACGCTAAGAACCACTGTGCGTTGACTAAAGGCGATGCTACGCAACGGGTAAACATATGTGTCACGCGAATATTGGTTTGCAATTATCTTAAAGGTTTGAGGGGAGGGAGACCTTTTCATTTTATGTATCTTTCGGCTGTGTGGGTGATTCTTGCACCCTTCATCAACAGGTACTTCAACGAGGTGCTGCGAATAGTGAACTATTGTGTCACCACAGTGGAACTGGGGGGTGGGGTGGGGTGATGGGAGTTGAACGCTACGTATAATTATTATTTAAAATGTGGTAAAGTTACAGCCCCTGCCTTTGCTTGCTCACGCCACCGCAGGCAGAACGTCTTCTTCACTACCATGTTCCGTGCGAAAGGAAAGTTGGAAATAATCTGAGAATTATGTGTGCAGAAAATCAGCACAATCATGCCAATAGTATTTGTCAGGATATCTTAAATCATAGGTATAAGGCATTACATTAACATTCGCTTGATCATTCCCACCATGAGATTAAATTGCTTAATTATGGCACATAATGACACAAGAGTGATTGGCATTCTAAACTGAACTTAGGTTGGTTAAATAGGTAAATGTGCAGCCCTGCAATAGCTTGGTCGCTGACAGAGGAGCTCAAAGGCAACCATCCAGAGAGTGTTTGGCCTACTCTTTCGCGCTGGCCACATTCCTGTTTTGACCCACCACACGTAATCCGCCGATCAACTAACTGTAATGTAGTGTACCCATTTTATAGTGCTGGGCGGATAGAGGCCAGGGGGTTTTCAAAAACGTCACATCTATTGAGTTGCTCCTCCACGAGATTGAACCCACGACCTCCGGACTTAAAATCAAAGTTTGCTGACCATTAACACGTCGGCAGCAACCCCTTCCGACAACAAACCACGTTCTACCAGTATAGTATAACCCTCTGAAACATTACACACACGAATGACAAGCGGTGGTAAGTGTTTAATAATGATCGGTTTCCAGCAAAACCCCTTTCATTCAGGGAGAGAGACGCGCGTGGTGATGTGGCCAGGCAGCGAGGCCATCAAGCTGGTCCGGGTTGCTGTGGGCACGGCTTGTGAGACGCGCTCGGGGCAAGCTTCAACAAATACCCCAAGCAGCAGAGGCAGCAGCGGGACTGCCGATCGAGCGACGCTGCCGTCGCTGCTCCGTGGAAACAACGAAAAAAACGCAGAGGCACGGTGGTGGTGCTGGCTCATTGGGTGGGAGGCGGGGGCCTAAGCAGAAATTGTGTCTGAGTTTATGAGATCCTCGTGAGATGACCAGAAATAGATCGGTAGCGAAATCAGAGAAATGTGTATTCTATGGTTCTTTCGGTAAAGTCACGTATTGTTTTAATTTTTTCTTAGATCAACGTGACTTTACCGAAAGAACCATAGCATATGAATTCCTGCAGTCACGAGAATTTTAAGTCAAAATTCAGAGGAATGTGGACAACAATTCTATGTAGGAAGGTAACGAGATAGGTGCAAAGTAGAGATGAGAGAGATTCGTCGGATGTTTTATATATATGTTATCTTATGTTTATCAGGATTTGAATTAGAACTGTGATTTGATGGGGTGATGCAACCAGTTTGTGTGAATGTGCCAGGTGGAGTTTGAGAGATGGCGATTGCTTGGGAAGTCCTTCATCCAGCCGTGGATTGACCAAGGCTAAATATGATTTTACGTGCCCCTATTTTTTTCTTGAAACCAAGGCCCATTGAGCCACTTGCCCCCCCCCACCCCTTCCACGATTTTGCTCGGCTTACTTACGTCTCGCGCCGCCACAGCGTAGGCGCACGGGCAATTCATTCCACGGAAGAAGAAGAAAAAACACCCACACCTGAGCAAGCCCTTTCGAACTCCGCAAAACATAATTCCACCGCGCAAACTCTCCGCGCAGCCAATGTTCACTGAGCCTAAACACGGGCCCGCTTGTGAGTAAATAGCCTGCGCTGTGGCGCGAGGGCTGATGGTCAACACGCGTGGTGCTTTATAAAGTGCGCGGTCAATTAATACGCCGATCAGTTCAAGGGCAGTTCTATTGGTGGGGGTCTTTGTTGGGGTGGGTGGGGGGGTGTATTAAGTAAACAAAGACAAAGATCCCCCGTATATTCTTAACAGATTGTTGGGGGAAAGTGCTGTTAGCGAGCACCTTGTGAAGTTTGGCACGGCACACGAGGGAGTGGGTGGCCAGCACCACGCCCAGCCGCCTTTGTCTCCCTCGTGGCGATGTTTACACACTGCACCAGGTAATCATTTGAGGGGAGGCGCAGGACCGGTTCAGGAAATCGTCACTGGTGTTGGCCGTGAGAGGGAATCAAGCACGCTTCCCCGGGTTCGTAGCGCAGGGCGCTAAACGCTGCACTACCGCTCCCCACAGTTCAAGGGCTCCACTATAGCTAATGGGGCACTTTTGAGCTAATCTATCTAGATGTTTGGTTATTTACCGCGCACACAAAAAAACTGGCAGCCCTGCTTTCTCACTGATGCTGTTCCATGAGGTGTGATGTGGCACAGGCAGGCGTAACGATCGATTGCAGTGATCTTTATGGCCTTTGCACAAACAAGCACACATGGAAACTGCATCACAATAATTTTGAGCCATTCGTCAATCCACTGTTGGATGAAGGCAACCCACACACCTTGCTGGTTGTTTTGTGCCATACTTCACCGCGGTGGTCAGTGCGGCCAATGGACAGGTTTCGATATTGCTCACCACTGATTTTAGTGGCAATGCGATAATCAGCGTCCGACCACTGCACCCTGGAAAATACTATGTTATCATGACTTTGCTAATTTGACGCGATGTTTGCATTAACCTTGTAGATCTTACCGTTTGCTGAATGTTTTGTATTTAAGGTTAATCTGTTTTTGTGTTTTCCCTTGCATCCTATTGTTTTGACTTTTTATTCACATGAGCGCTGTATCCATTTTGTGACCCATGTCTCACTTCGGTGAAGGGACTTTTAGCCTCAGTGGGATTTCACCTGGTTTTTTTCAATAAGAATCACCCAAATGATAGCACTGTACGTAATTGCAACACGATTAAAGGCACAAAGCGGTTGGAATCCACTCCACAATGAAAGTGAGCTAAGATTACTCGCTGAAAAGAACACTAATTGGATTAAAATAGTTGTGCATTGGAACTGACCAAACACGGAGCTTATGAAGTCTCGGGCATGAGTGACAGAATACAGAGCCTCCATTCAAAAGGAGCTAAGTATAACTTTTGAGCACAGACTTGACACCACGGCTACCAGCATAAAACAAAAGTGACATTAACCCGTCTCCTCCCTGGCCATGGTGTGCTTTGTATCGAAATACACCCCCCCTCACCCCGTACGTTTGCTGTCAGCTGATGCGGGCCACCAACACACGGGCGACACAGAGGCCCTTTCTTCGTCCTGCTCCGAGCGAAGCAGCGGGTTGCACATGGGGCGTGAGGTGGGGTAAAGGAGCCATCCATTGAGTAGGTTCGCAAACATCTGTCAAAACTTGACCCCTCCACTACTCCCTGAACGCACGCGGACTTTTCACACCCTCCCCACTCCACCTGCGTACGTACGCCTGACGCACCCCCCCCACCGCCCCCGAATCCTATAGAACGGCCGATATTTAATCCACGCAGAAACGATCAAGGGTGAATAATATTAACGTTCGATTTAAAGCTTTCGTGACTGCAATG
Source organism: Petromyzon marinus (assembly GCF_048934315.1). NCBI lineage: Eukaryota > Metazoa > Chordata > Hyperoartia > Petromyzontiformes > Petromyzontidae > Petromyzon > Petromyzon marinus. The sequence continues at coordinate 7,527,780 of NC_133680.1, forward strand.
ATTCATCTTCTTTGGTTCTTTCGTAAAGTCACGTAGAATGAGAATAAAATAATAAATTGATAAAATAAAATAACAATAATATTCTCACGACGTTTCGGCCACAACACAATTTATTATTTTATTATCATTCTACGTGACTTTACCGAAAGAACCAAAGAAGATAATATTAACGTGTTTACATTATGAGACCTCCTTTGCCAGTAACAAGATATAGGAATAGGTTTTACTCTTTTAACTGGCACAAAAAACTGACACCTTTATTCAAGGCATCATGTTTGCAATAACCACTGCTTGTGTTGTGGTTATTGCAAACATGATGCCTTGAATAAAGGTGTCAGTTTTTGTGCCAGTTAAAAGGGTAAAACCTATTCCTCAATATTAACGTGTTCAAGCAAACATATAGTCCACCGCCGGACTAATTCTTATCGAAGCTTCACCACCCCCCCCCCTTTTACATTGTCAGTAGACCCCCACCCCCCCCCCCCCATACGCAAGCTACGCATTTGGGTGACCCCCCCTATCCCACTCCGCCGCTCCATGCGCACGCACTAGATGGATGGCCTCCGACGGTTTCGCCCAGAAACAGGCGCAGCGGTGGCGGCTGCTTCATTGGCCGCGCGCTCCGAGCGGGAGCCGCCGCACGAGGCTGCGACGTGCGGGACACTTGAACCCCGCGCCCATGGCGACAACTCGGTTTGTTTGGGTGCCAAGGCAAGCTAAATATACACACGACGGAGCAGCGGGAGAGGCCTGCGCATCGACTACTCCGGGGAGACGGAGACAGAGAGAGAGAGAGAATTGAGCAGAGGCCAAAATATGAAACGTTTGCGCGCGTTTTGTTTATATTTTTTGTTGTTGTTGTTGTTGCTACTTACGACCGTGTCGTATTTTAATTTTCGTATTATTGCTTTCAAAACAACGCGCGTACCGAAACGACGTGTGGCACGCGACTTTTATTCCTTGCGCGGTTCGATGCTGATTTTGTTTTAATTACTGCCGCGCCCGAGTGAGATTCTGCACGTGATGTGTTTGGGTGATTGGGTCACACCGTACTGTAACCTTGAGGAGACAGGGCAATGATTGAATTACACGGCTTGAATTTCATTGAAACGTCACGCTGTATATACAAACGTGTTATACAATCTGCAGGGCATATACTACGGCGGTTATCATGTATGCATACTCCCACAAACTCGAAGCATATTAATATAAGCAAGTACGGTCTTGTATTGGCAGTGCAAACTAAAGCTATCTGAAACATAAATAGATCATGAATCATGACCACTTCAACCTGACTGTATATAAAACAAATACTACTAGCCAGAAATGCAATTAAAAATCATGCACAATTAACATGTTTCTCGTGACTGGACAGGCTGTACCAACGAGATGTGCAAACATGCACAGTGCTGTTGTATTTGAATAATCATGGCAACGCATTTGTGAGAATCCTTAAAGAATGTTATCACCGTTTGCCATAAGAAGCCGGGGGGGGAGGGGGGCTCATGCTAAATAGGTCAGAGAATTGACGTGGCATTGAACACAGACTCAAAGTGCAACGAAGCAAGTCACAGATTATCGTTTGAAATCATCGGACATATTCGGCACAACCAGACAGATAGACGGGCCAGAGCAGGAACTGACATCACCCAAGGTAGCAAAATGTTAGTTATACCAATATATTTATACGGCTAATACGAGTGACTTACCCGATAACCTCACGTAATTCACTGTTATTGGCCACATCAGGAAATTGTAGCTACTGAAGTAATGCCACTTTCAGGTGGTACCAACAAGTCAAATATTCGGCCTGGACCCGTGGACGAGCTCTGCACAAATATGAACCAAGAAGTGAATGTCCTTTAATCAGGCGCACCGCCTTCATTGGTTAATCGCACACTCCCAGCACGGCCAATCTTTAACTTGCACACGTGTCTCAAACCTCTGCACCTTTCTGGCATCGTAATCGTCGACGCCGTGACGAGCGTCCCGGACGCTTGAGTTACTTCTGCTGTCCGTCACTCAGATTTGAGAACGCTGATGCAACAGTAAAAGTCATTAATGGTCAGAGCGGGTCATGTGCATGCCGATGGATACACAGGTGCCAATGTTCCAGTCGCGGTGGAATCTGGGCCATTGGTGCTATTCTTATTTGACAGTTTTACGTACAGCACAGCACTCTGTCTCTATTTCAATGAGCTCACAGCGCCCAACACTGCCTCGAGGACCTGTGCAGGTCACTGCTCGTTTTCACCGGTGACAAATGGACATTGGGTTAAGTAAATAATTAGGTTTTTTTTGTTGCTTCAAGCTGAACAGTCACGTGACAACTATGCACGTATCAGTGGAAAAATTGGTACGACTGTTTTTGTGATTGCTATTCAGTTAAGCCACAGAAACGTGGTGAGTGGGCAAAATAGTTATCGTGCTTTGCTAATCACCTGTGTTTGATTGCCAGCCACTGCTAACACCAGTAGTGAGTAATATCTTGAACCAGTCTTGAGCTTCCACCACCTTCACTAATTCATGCTGACCGGCGTGGTGAAGTATGGTGAAACAACTCCCCGTGACTGACACGGCGTGGGGAGGTCTACTTTCACCAGTGACTTGGCATATTGTAAATTATTATTCCTAGTAACACATGACTTATATAATGAGCCTAATAGCATTGGTAGCATAGTGATGCTTTGTTTTCATGTTGCTTTCACTACAGGCAACCCCAATTTAAAAAAAAAACAATGAGCCGTGATGGTAAGAGTGAAATGACATTTCATTTTCACTCTCTACCACACCTAAAGCACAAGCTTCATCAGCTCCCTTTAAAAACAAATATTTAGCTGAGTAAAACTCATGAAAAAGGAGTGGCGTCTTATGACACAGCCTCGAATGAGGTGCTTTGCAGATTATTTTTGTACGTGAAAAATGTGTGGCCACCTCACAAAGAAGGAATAAGTTCAGCACGTTTCAAACAAGTGCTAAGGTTTGACAAGTGCGATGCCAATGAAAACATCTTGTGTGTTCTTAAAGTGGCCAGATCGCAATCAATTCTCTAAATCTGCACGTGCTACTGTACAATAATACATTTAAATTTGACTTTATAATGTTATTACTGGTTAAAAAAGAAAAATCAATCGTTTTCAATTAACTCATGCCTTTGAAGCCGTGATTAAATAACCCCCGTCATAAATCTAGCACGCTGACCGAAGCTGTGCGAACTCCAGCGGACGCGCTAAATAAAGAACGATCATATCTGACACGTTATCCGGAGGCACCGCGCTGAGCCTCCAGGAACACCGATAGGAATTATCATATAATTATCATATAGAACAAGCTGATGGCTTTTCTTTTGAACCAAGATATCGCGTTGCGTTCTATGTTATTCCCACAGCGAGCAAGCGCCTGTCCGAATCTGTCCGATGCCCAACGCAAAGAGTTTCTGCCATCGCGTTACGAAACGGACGTTTAAACACATCCCCCCAATGTCTCCACACCTCACTGGCCATGAGCGACAATGATATCAACACATTCACATCGATAGCTCTGATTTGCTGAGATATCATAATAATCAACGAATGCTTTAGAGACGCCTGTGTCAATTCACAGTTGGATGAAGGCCTCCCCACAGCATGTCAGTCTATGGTCAGGGTAGGTGGGTGAAATGAGGGCCTGGGACTAGTTCAGATATCACACACCATTAGCCACGGCCAAGAATCAAACTCAGGTTGCTGGGATCATAGCACAGTGTGATTATAACCACTCCACTATCGCTCCACCTCGCATTCTTAGCTGTACAACAATACCCACAAGCGTCGGTATGGGAGCATACGCCGGGACAGTGGATAGCAGCGTCTTTCCTCTATTGCCAACCCTTTGGGTTGGCCAGGAGTGACCTCCTGGCATCATCAAAGCGAGCTCCCTCCTATTATGTCGCCAAGCCTCGACAGGAACACTAAATTTGCATCTCCGTTTCCCTGGACAATGCTACAAAGTTAAGGTTAACCCCTCCAGGACCTCAATATTCTCAGCACATATGCGAACAAACAGCACAACACCATCCACAAGTCATGGAAAACATGGATTGTAATTCTAATCTAGGAGACTTGCAAGGCCGAATGGTTTTGCCTGCACATCCATGGGCTCATAAGCCAACACAAGGATACCCAGCGTCCAAGTACCGCACGCTGCTAACAGCGGTAGGCACAAGCACCATGCCTCAATCCAGCACACACAGTGGTTAGACGCCTGACACATATCAGGCACACTTCGTAACACTCTGAAATCAGTGAATATAGACCTGCCACCAGATCGATCATCTTCGCCAACAAGGACTACAAGTGCTAAGATTCGGTCGCCCGTTGACTTTTTCTTGGTATGAGAAGCCCCCACTGCATTCTGTGAGTATATTCACAGTGTCCCCTCCCTCCCCCCCTTTTCTCTCCGGACTTTAAGTCTAATCTTACAGCCGCACCTTTTGTGTACGTCCTGAGCGGTATAATAATAAAACAAACGCAGGTGTGCTGGGTTACGGGAATATAAGTCCAAAGGGAGCGAATTATCTACAATTGGAAGGGTGGCTACAGGGGGCATTTAGTGAACCCGCTTGGAGTGCCCCTTGCTCCTTCATGCGGCATTGCCTTTCAGCGTTTAAAAGTGAAAAGCAAATAGTGCGTGGGGGAATCTCGCCCCACAGCAGAGTCGGGTTTGAAGTCACGCAAAACACGGCGGGTGCTCCGATGCACTTCTATTCATTGTCATCCGAGAAGGACCGACGCATAGCGGTTCAGTAACGAGTGCTAGAATGTGTCAGCTCGTTTTACCAGCTAGCCCTCACAATGTGTGCCCCTGCCATAGAAACGCAACTCGCAGAAACTCAAGCCACGCTGGGGAATTGTCAGAATGCCCCGCACGCCGCTGGCAAACACGAACGCCTCCCAGTCATGCTATCACCTCCAGCACCCCCCCCCACCCCCTCTCAGCACCCGCCATCCACCAAACCCCATTCCAGTCCCCACCACTACCGCCACTTTAAACAGCACATAAGCCGTCGGAGGCACGGCGTCTAATTTTACCTCTTCTTTCGTATGGCTGCTGGCTGATGTGGACGCAGAGCAAAGACTAGAATGCCACATTTGAGGTGGTGCAAGCACAGATAGCGGCGTCAGGAGCAGCGGTGGAGTGTATCATCGTCGCCGTGTTTGTGGATCGGGGCATTGCGACGTTATACGCTGTTATGGTCAGTTCTGGGTGACCACAGTGGCACACTGCTGGAGAGTCTAATTTTCAACTGAGGGCATCAAAGTGTGACCTGATATCGTGGCGCTTAGCGGTGCTCACTTGCATGGCCGGTCAACGGGGGCTTTTTTTTGTTTGTTACGCTCCCGGCCCAAGGCTCCTGCTGCGTAGGGAACACCGCTCGCTTTGACCGACCACCATCTTGTTGTTCACAAATTGTTTGTCGTGACCAAATAAGGAGGACTTTTCCCAGTAACACCGCCCAAGAACGTAATTTTTTTTTGGTCGTGCACATCGCTATATACAGTCTGATAGCTCATAGTTGATATTAAGAGCTCTGTGTGTGTCGCTTTATTCAGTTTTTTTAATGGTCCAGGTTTGTTTTAAGTGATGCCATACAGACTGAAATTCTTTAAATTGGACCGCCAACTGTAAAATGAAAACTGAACTTACTTTTGGCTTGAGTGTAGGTTGGTAACATTCTAACCACACACCTCTTGTGATCACCAGAAATTAATATACTCGAGTAATTATAATGTCATTTACTTATCCAGGAAAGCCTCAATGCGTTTCATGTCTTTTTGGAATGTTTGGCCAATTCCTTTTCAATGTGCGTGTTGTATGTGACAGGAGACTGGAGTACCCAGAGAAGCTCACACATAGGAGGGAATAACATTCAAAGATCCACACGGATGGGATCATGAATCTATCTGTTATACCGCCACTTCTTCGCCAATTCTCAGCCCGGTGAATTTGGCAATTTATCAAATCTATGCGACCTTCCTTCTTTTGCTTCCAAAGTGCTCAATCACAGGTATAGGCTGATGGCGTGCACCGAAATTGTATAGGCCCACAGAACGAGGGCCGTAGGGCAATTCCTTCCATGGAAACAATAAACCCTGATGAACTTGCATTTAAGTCGATCACGTAAATCGCACAAGGCATCCTCGAACCCTTCCGTAAATAAAAAAAAAACGTGCATCCAAATTTAGATGCCGAAAGAGCAACTTTGAGCCGGGTCTTTGAGGACCCAAAGCAGCCCGTGCCAAGTAAACTTCTGCATGTGCACAATTTACAACCTCTGGCAAGGACAACTGCAATGTGGGACAAAGGCCCGAAAAAGGCAAGTCGGCAGAGCCACAGGGGCTTGGGAGAGATGCTGCCAAAGTCGTATAGAAAGGTGAACAAGCCAGCAGAGCCGGTAGTGTCTAATGTCTACGCAGGCAATTTTAACTTTTTTTCTTTGGCCGCAAAATTGAATACTGTTGGGGGAACCGAATACCGTTCTAGGATTTTTTTTTAGATGTCAAGCACAGGCCCAAAAGGCCTCAACCCTCAATCGGGAAGCCACAAAAAAAACATCGCAATTAAAGTTGTAATAGCTAAGAGTTAATACGGGTCCTTATATTGAGCGAGGTTGTTTTAAGAACTTGGGGAAATAGATGGTAGGAAGGAAGGTTACAGAAACCACCAAATATATGTATGTTGAACTTCTCTCTCAACGTACGGAGCCAAGCGTACTAATTCGGCTCCTTCACGCAAACGGCGTATGGACATGTCAATTTAATTTGTACGTGAGCAAAGCCGTGGTTCAATGCAGATGCTCTGTCCAGAGCTGACAATGACCAAACCACGTCACCACCAGATACTCATTGTGGCCGTGCACAACAAGTCCGCGAAACAAATGGAACTATTAGTCGGATGGGCACAATCGTAAAACGGAGCAGAAGAGCTGCTCCGTTTTACGATTTTACGATCAATGGCGGACGAGAATCAACGTGAAGTAAATAGGTTGATGAAAACTGGGGCGGAGTGCTTTTGAAAATCTGAACATGATGATGATAAACAACGTAGCAATGTGTTTGTCCTTACCCCCCCCCCCTTCCCTTGCACCTCCGAATTAGCGTGGTTGGTTACGTACGGTGCGAAAGAAGTTCAACATCCGTGTGCCTGAAGAAACAGTGGTTAGCACACTGTGCTATGAACCCGGTGACCTGGTTTTGATTCTTGTCCATGGTTAACGTCGTCAGTAAGTAAGCAACGTCTGGATTGGGCATGTAAATGGCTCTCCTGGGACATCCAACTGGCCAAAATATTACCCCCGCGAATTTAATTTGCGGCTGTGTGCGTTCCAATAAATTTGTATGCGGGGCAGTTAAAGTAATTATGACAAAGGCAACTTATGCAGTGGTAATTATGAATTTGGCATGCTGCCGTGGTGTGACGTTTAGCGCAGTGAACTTCAGAGGCCGCCAGCAGTAATAAATGGGTACACCACGCTTAGTCGATCGGTGGCTCGTACGTGGTGGGGCAAAGTCGCGGCTACTCCCACCTCTTCCTGGACGTTTGGCCAGCTTGGAAGAGTAGACCAAAATAGTCTCGAGCGAGGCTCTCTAGAGGGCCCCCTCTCGTGGAGGCCCTTCTACTAACAGTGGCACGAGCAAGTAATTTTGGAGGGCTGCGCCTTTACCTGTATTTACGAATACAGTATTCCCTCATTATTTACGAGGGATACGTTCCGGGGATGCTCGTGAATAGCACATTTTCGCGGATAACAATATTGGCCAACGGATGTTTAACGCAAAACGTCTGCAGATGCTTCTAAAGCTTCGAGAAAGTTATCTCTGTCTACATCTCATCTCTTTATTTCATTACTTTCTCTCTCGTCACTTTGTCTCATCACGACATCTCATCACTTTCTTTCTTGCTCTCTCTCGATGTAGTGATTTCCAGATGTGATTCGCGGATAGCCAAAATCACGGGAAGCAAGTTCGCGAGCAACGAGGAGAATACTGGATCCTCTCACATTGGATAGGACATAAATACATGCAACTTGCCTCCCTTCAATCAACGCGCACTGCCCAATGTGGCGAAGTGTGGTTAATGTAACCTGCGCGATTGGCGATGGGTGATTAGGCCCTCAACAAGTAGGGGATTGGAAAGGGTCTGTGAATGATTTTGAGTTGTAAAGTCAGGAAAAACCCAGGTCAGGTTCAATATATCGAGAGACAAGTGCTTCAACTTTCACCCTGAGCACCATAACTGTTGTGTAATGAGGAAGCATTATGCAAATGTTCACTTGTCTATTACCCCCCCTCCTCCTACACGAAGACAAAGATCACCCATACAGCCTTAATCTACTATTGGGGCAAGTGCTGTTAGTGAACACCTATGAGGGCCTGGACAGCACACGAGGGGGTGGGTGGCCAGCACGACGCTGGACCGCCTTTGTTTCCACAGTGGTGAAGTTTTTACACACCGCACCAGGTACTCATTTGAGGCTGAGTCGACCTAGGGGAAACCCAGGGCCAGCGCAGATATTCGTCACTGGTGTTAGCCGTCAGCGGGAATCGAAACTCGGGGTCGCCGGGTTCGTCGCGTAGCGCGCTAACCGTTACATGACCCCCCTCTACGAACACACACACACACAGATATGCTTCGTTTATACTGTAATTGTAAACAAAGGCACATGTTGTAACCTTTTGGGCCTCATCAGAGCAGTGCAGCTGTGCTCTGCCCAAACAAAGAGCTGTAATGACATCTCTATACAAGGTGCGGCTTTACACTATGACACGCAGTGCAGGCCACTGGCTGAGAAGGACTTAGCCAAACTAAATTGGCCCTACAATGGCCCAGTCGCTTTGCCTGCCAGGCTCAGAGAGGGCATTTAACCCAGAAAACACACGCTGACCGCCAATGTTGCAGTTTCGTCAATAGCACTACACTCTGACCCTAAAAAGAAAAAAAAAGTAAATGTAATCGGGCAATGACCCTCCTGTGCAGCACGTAGAGAGGCCAGGGAGGTCGATCCATGGGTTGAAGCTCACGTGTCCATACAAGTAAACATGTGCACAAGCCAAATCATTTTCTAAATCCAGTAGAACGTCGCATATCACACTCTCCGGGGACTGAGGTCGTTTCCAGACTTACTCGTTGAGGCGAATATGCGAAAAGGTCGGATATGTGAACATCCAAAGCAAATGACATCGACACCACCGTGCACAAATAGGGTTACCGGCCAAAACTACAGCACACACTGCGGTACCCGTGGGTCAGTGAATTGCTGTGCTCGAGAAGCGAATGTACGCGAGATCATTGACACATCACTGTGTGTGAAATGGTCGGATTTGTGAACATCTCTAGAAAATTTGTGCGCTCCACCACCATGCACAGATACCGTACTCGATGTGGGTGATTAATTGGTCGGTGGAGTGGGTGGGTGGGGGGTATTTGCTGTTCGGATATGCGACGTTGTGCTGGATGTAAATAAAGTGTCATTATTTTTGTAAGTACTATTCTTGACCGTCGCAACACGTGTGAGAGGGAACAGTATATTTGCAATTCAGCTCAAGCAAGCCTATGCATTTGTGTAATTCAGTCTCGGGGATATTGGACATAAGTCAAGTGGTGGGTCGGAAGGAGCCTCGATCGGGGAGGAGTGTAACTGGAGCTGGATCCCAGCGACGTTCACCTTCGCAGCTCAAATGAATCCCAGTAGATGTGGCACTACGGTGCCGATATGTCGCCTCCCTCGCCTGTTGCGCAGGAAATCTTGGGTTTGATCCAGAACCGTAACGACGCCTGTATATTTGGAGTGCGTGTGTTCTCCCTCTCTGTGCTTGCGTTGATTTTTTTTTCTCTCCGGATCCTGCGGTTTTCCCCTCCACGTTTAGAAACAACCGTGTAGATTATTTGGCTGCGACTATAAATTACCGCATATGATCATATAAGTCACTTCGATGGGCTGTCGTGTTTGGCCAGGTTGCATCTGAAAAGGAGCTCACAGCACGAGAGGCTTTACCTGTTAAACAAATGTGATACACGTATGGGACACAGTAATGATTAGCCGAGGTCGGGTTTTGAACTTACACGGCATATGCATGCAAAGTCAAATCCGTACGAAAGCACTTCCTCTTTTGCTTACGTGTTGCCATTTAATTCAATGAGCACCGACGACCAACGTGGCAGCTATTCGTATATAAGCAATATATATTTTTAAACACGCTTTAATGAAATGTACCCTACTAGTAATGGAAGAACTCCACGACTCCAGGAAGTGTCCCCGAAGCTTGCCATAACCTAAGAGACCGTGGTTATTTACAGCCAACGTTAGTTGAGCGTGGACAATTAGACCCAAGCAGAAACATAACATATAAAAAAGATGGTTTAATTTGTTTTTTTTTAAATGCTAGACTATAGTATTGTCATCAGTATGACATAAGTATACCAAGTTTGCAGTCGATACCACATTGGGAAGTGGGTTAAAATTACGTTACAAGATTTGAGGATACAACAACAACAACAATATACAGAGTTAATAGAAAGCGTGCAATAATAAAAAGTTGCAGCCACGGCAATTTCTTGCTCACGACCCTGCTGACACAAAGGGCATCATCATCCAGAAGGAGCCGCTCTTCAACGCTGACCGGGCGTCTCTGAATAGTTGGATGTACCCACACTTTACCCCGCCCGTGACAAGTTGACCTGTCGATTGACTAACTGCGGTGCACACATTTTTTTTGCCGCTGGGTGGACAGAAGCGGTGGGGGATTCAAGAACGTGCACCATCGCTTCAACTGCTGGGCTAGGAGGATTGCAGGTCCAGTACACTGGCCATGACACACCATGGCAGATAATGACGTCATATGAATTCAATCACAATCTCCAGGCTTCCTGCTTCACACTGGAGCTGTTCTCATTCAAACGTGTTCCGATGACAATTAATCATGATAAAAAGCATAACATTGGTAGTTTATCCTCGTTAGGACATGCTTATGATGATGATAATATGCCAATGCCTTAAACCATGAACACACCGAATCTCATCAGATTTTCGGAACCTGAGCAGAGATGAGCCGGGTTAATGCTCGGAAAGGAGACTGTCTGCAAAATACCAGGTGCTGTAGGCTTCAGTACTGAGGTGACCAGATGTCAGTGCTGTAGATCAATGCAATGTTGAAACCCATCTGCAATGAACTTTGACTGCTTATTGTCCCTTATTATTGTTGTCAATTCGCTCTGCAGTTCCCTGGTTTCCTCTTACATAAAAGCGAACACTACGACTACTGTTTTCTTTTACGAGCTAAGGCCCCACTGAGCTATATACTGTAGCTCTTTCTCAGAAGCGACTTGGCTATCACAAACGATAAGCTCAGCGAAGTGGCTTATCATGTGGAAATTTATAGCGGCCAGATAAGCTAAACGCACGTTGATTTTAAACGTGGAGGGAAAACCGGAGTACCCGGAGAAAAATCCACATAACCACGGGGAGAAAAAACATGCAAACTCCAAATATATAGGCATCAGTGGTCGGGATCGAACCTATAACCTCCTGTACACCAGGCGATGCAAATGGTCAAACATCCAATGCAGGTCATCTCCTGAAAGAGAAAAAGAGTGAAGCTTTCCTGGTTAAACATAGGACATTATGATCAATACGAACCAAACAAATGAGATGTATAAACAAAACAAAAGTTAATGCTTTCTTGAATTCGTATCGTGACAGTTTCACTGAATAGGTGGAGAAGGGGGTGAGGGGAGTGGGGGGTGTAAATTGCAACCCCTGTAACTTGACAATTCATTGCATCGCTGAGCGAGCGATGCCGGCCGGATTGTTAAAGGCCTACTTCACATATGGAGTTTTATATTATTTTTGGTCAATCAATCGCAACTGAATGCGTTAGCTGCAGTGGTAAGTATACACCGTGCTGCTGCTGTTGCTGCTGTTGCCTGTTGCTCAGTTCGATGCTGCTTGCCAGGGTGGTTCGGAATGCACAGCTGACTGATGGACGGTGGATTCCAATAAACGTCTGTGCGTGGGGCTTGTAGGAGTCATAGGGATCCTCCAGTGCTGATCACGTTTGCAAGTCAGTCGCGACCTCGGCTCCAAGAGGATCCCACGGCTCTGCTGGAGTGTTTTTTTTTTTGCTGCGGCAGAAGTGACACGGGATTGACACGAACCGTGGCAGCAGCTGCTTCTCCTTTCCCGCTGGGAGGACATATCTTTGGTCACGGACTCGGGGTTCCACATTCTGGGTTGCCAGGAGAAAGCAGTGCAGCAGATATGGACTCCATTTGTTCCATCTGTATGGGATAGAGTAATGCCCCCTTGCTCGTGCGGGTTTTCTCCAGTGGCTCCAGTTTACTCCCACATGTAAACATTCATTAATTGGCCAATAATACCTTAATATATAGAGGACCGCAGAGCTTTTGGGGGCATTTGGTGCTGGGTATCATATCACCAGACACATGAATTTAAATTCAGAACTCACTGCTTAGGCGTGCATCACCCTGCGTCAAAGGAGGTCCCTCGAGTATATTATTACAGAACTACTTCTGAATTAACTGCACAAAGACCTTGTTTTCTCATTGCAGGGACAGTAACTTTTCTCGCCTTTCTCGATTCGAGGGTTTTGCCGTGAGATGGACTCACTCACGCCGCAGGACTCTGCCCCATACTGAATGCCGGGGCCAATCCAGGAACACACCTTTTGATTCCCTGCAGAGATTGTTCAGCACATGTCAATCAAAGTGACATTTTTAAATCTCACACAAACAAGCCAAATTAAGTCACGAACCGAATGTTGATCAGCTCGAGTTGTTTTTGTCGTTCTTCTTTACGTCCGGTCATTGGGGACCAGGATGAGACCATCAACTTGCTGTCGTGGATGGCTGCCCAAAATCGAACGCAAGGATGTCAGCGGCGATGGCTCGGCACTACGGCCCTCCAGCCAACCTCGGCCGCATCTCGTGGACAGTCCCTAAGAACTCTGGAAAGCCCCACGCTGATTCAGTACCCTCCCCCCGCCCCCCTCTGGGCATTTTCCAAAGCAATCAAGTGAACATCGAGGTGCAAGGAAACAGCACCTGTGCAACTTGTCAAACAGGCGCTGATGCAAGACATGGCCGAAAATGTGCCACGGCACCTTCTTCAACTCTAGCATTGTGACACACGTCACCAACAACATCCAGAACCGTGGGCATCGCAGCGTTCGCGAGGACACTGCCGATCTGCAATGACAACAGAAACATTATAAAGCGGCGAAATCCAATTTACAAAAGAATGTTGCAAAAATACACAAGTCATAATTGTCTCTCCTATGTGGGCAGATTTCCTCGGGTGCCAACACGAGCACCCAATGAACGGGCAGGGTTGAGCGGAGTGCTACCTGAAACCGGCGTTTGACATTTTGAGCCATGACCTTCCTGCCTTTCATGATGATGCTATTGGTGATGATAGTTTTCCAGTCACTCTGGGGACCTTTTTGAAGGACTGGTGGTGAAAGCACTGTTATGGATACTTGGAAACGCCACAGTTTTCCAGGATATTTTTTTTTGGTCTTGCTTATGTCCTCATTCCAGTCATGAAGCCAGCATCAGCAGGCAGAACCACTAACTTGGATGTGCAATGCCTGGATGCGTGCCAAACATACACATATATACTCAGATGCTTTTACGCATGAGCCTGGTCCTATAACAAGAACGACCATCATCATAAGCCATTATCAATCCACTGCTAGATGAAGGCATCCTAAAACCGTCACTCATCTCACCGTACTGTGATGTATTACTCCATCTAGGGCCTGCATGGGAGTTTATTTCATCGTTCCGTCTCTTCGGTGTGCGTACTCTCGGATTCGTTCCATTACTTGGCTGCCACTCCCGTCATTATGTTTGACCAACTGCGTACTAGTGAAGAGTCCTGCCTCCGTTTATTAACATAAACCATGGACATGTATTTTGACATGAGGTCACGTTATCCTGGTTTCATGCGGCCTTGACACCTACGTATAAAGTGCGTTCCATCACAACGGGAAAAAGCAAAACTATTCTTCCAGCACAAAGATGGAATTAAAAAAAGAGGTGCTTGCCAATGCAATGCCTCCAGTAGGGGAGCGGTGGCGCAGCAGTTAGCGCACTGTGCTACGAACCCGGCAACCCGAGTTCGATTTCCGCTCACGGTCAACACCGGTGACGATTATCTGAACCGGCCCCTGGGCTTCCCGAAGGTTGACTCAGCCTCAAATGAGCGCCTGGTGCGGTGTGCAAACAAAATATCGCCACTGGGGAGTCCCAGGTGGCTGGGCGTGGTGCTGACCACCCACCCCTTCGTGTACCGTGCCGACCTTCATCGGTGCTACTCACTCACACAGCACTTGCCCCAACAGTCTGTTATGGCCATAGGGGAGATATTTGCCTTTGACCTTTTGACCGGATTCGTGATAAAAATTGACACATTTTGGGGTGCGTCTTACTGCCCGTAGCGGTAACTCGTAATCCAGAGCACATGGCAACGTATTCTCTCACAAACGCACACTTCCCACCCCGCACAACACGCTGTTGGAGAGGTGCCCCCAAGTCCTTCATTGGCCGCTCTACACACATTCGGTTTCACCGTAAATTAAAACTGAAGGTCCACCCACTGAGCCGAGAGATGACCAATGGCAAACACGCCCCCCCCTTGGAGTGAGAACGCTTTCTCGCCATGGCAACAAGCGTGCTTTTGTCTGCACTTGGTGCACGGTTGGTCTCAATTTTAATTGAAAAGTGAAGTACTTTAGCGCAAGCTGTTCATTTTAATGGGGCCACCACGCACAGACGCATTGACTCGGGCACTATCGCCAGCATGCCCGCTGTTGGTGTAATGGTTACCACACCGGACTCGCGATGCAGAGATCGTCGGTTAGATGTGCGATCTCCCGGCGTGGCAGTCGAAACAGTGGTGACAATTTCTCAAATCTCTCTGCCTCTGTCCACCCAGCAGTATGAATGGCGACACCACAGTCAGTTCATCGGCAGTCACAGTGTGGTGGTGGTGGGGGGGGTGTAAAGTGTGGGTACTCCAATCTCTTCCAAGGACGGCTGGCCGGCGTGAATGAGTAGACCAAATACCTTCCAGAGGTGCTCTCTCGTTGAGACCGTTCCACCAGCAGTGATGTGAGCGAGTAATTACAGGTCTGCACCTTTACCTTTGTCAAGAACACGAACATTTCCAAATAATGTTCAAGCTTCACGCTGTTTTAGCCCTGAGTTAAATGTAATCGTGCACTTCAACACCATGCTGATGTTCGTACATGTCAGCCAATCGGCTCTCATTATGTCTGCAAAAGGACACAAGCAAAGCAAGCTTTTGCATTTTACGAACTTAATTATTAACATTAACATAGACTACGGGAGATAAAATATTCATAATGCTGAGATATTTGAATGAATAACAATGACCCGCTCTTGAAACAGATGTAGTCTATTGGAAAAAAAAATCGAGAAGTGCCAAATGCTTGCAGTAATAGATTATAAACCTTGAGGCCAAGTTCCATACTTGACATAGCAATGCAAAGGGCACTGTATGTGGCCCCAGCTTTTATTTTTTCCTGCCAAGCCTTTACCGCTCTGTCTCCAGCAGACTGTGTGCGTGTGTGCGTCATGCCCATCAATGGCAATGTATGTTGAACTTCTTTAGCACCGTACGTAACCAACCATGCTAATCGGAGGTGTGGAGGAAGAACAACAAATGAAACACAAAAAGCAATTCGAAAGAAATTAGTTTTCAATCTAGATGATTTGAGAGTGCACAGCTCCAGTGGCTTCCTAATATCAGCAAGGAAGAGCGTTCCAGATGGCCGCAGAAGCGCATCTGAAAGTGCACGATGCAGTGAGCGTCTTTGTTCGATAGCCAGCGAAAAGCCAGAGTTCGCGTGGTGGTCTATGCTACTTGAAGAGAACAGCAAGGCGTTGGGGTTCATTTGTGGGCGAGCACTCTGTGTTGTGTAATGAGCGTGACCTTATAATGGGCTCGTTCGGCAACCCGAAGACAATGCAGCTCGTCGAACACCAGAGGAAGTGGCAACAGTGTGCGCCGCTCGGACGCATTTAAAGCACGCGTCGGGGTGACTGAAATTAGGGTGCACAAAAAGACTCGGACATTTACGGGATACCAACAAAGTCGGGTACTCGTTAACCCAACGTCGTAAATGATCGTAAACTAATTGAGGTGAACTTCATTAAATGGCATATTCTGGTGCCCAAGTAGCAGCCACTGTTGTCATTTATCGTCCCGATAATAATGAACGCGGTCTTGCTGCTAAATATGGCAGCGTATATCAATGTTTCCAATATCGGAATAAAACTACAGTCGATGTAGTCGTGAGCTAATGGTTAGCAAACCAGACTTGCAATCACGTGGTTGCCGATTTATTCTTCTGGACCGGCAGTTGAAAAAATGGTGCAAGTGTCTGAAAATGTCCTCCACTGACTCTGTCCACCCATGGTGGGTTCAAGTGTGCGTCCATGTCTTCAAAGACATCTGGCCAGCGTGAAGAAGTAGGCCAAATTACCTCGAGATAGGCTCTCCAGAGTTCTCTATGAAGGAGGCCCTTCCGGCAGCAGTGTCGTGAGCAAGGAAATTCAGGGCTCTACCCTTATCCTTGCCTTTTACAACTGCCGAAAGTATGCAATGTGTGTAACGTGTCACCCCCATTTGTGATTCTATGAATGATCATGATCAGGGTCACAGTTCGATTCAGAAATCAATTGTTTTTCCTAACACTGTGGTGAATATAGGAATAGGTTTTACCCTTTTAACTGGCACAAAAAACTGACACCTTTATTCAAGGCATCATGTTTGCAACAACCACAACACAAGCGGTTGTTGCCAACATGATCCCTTGAATAAAGGTGTCAGTTTTTTGTGCCAGTTAAAAGGGTAAAACCTATTCCTATATCTTGTTACTGGCAAAGGAGGTCTCATAATGTAACTGTGGTGAATGTGGCTCTGATAGTGGCCACAGGAGTCACAATTCGTATACAGCATTATTAATCAATGAACAGATGGAATTTGTTACATGCCTGGTGTATAAAGGAATGCTCAGCCAACCAAGTATACCCAAGGTTGTCAGGAGCTCAAACACATGTAAACCTACTACTGTGACAGGAAGTCCATTGAGATTCAATGACAACGAATTACTTTGAGGGATTTTATTCACCCACAAGGATCCGATGAATGGAAATACAAAAATACAACTAAACAAAAAAAATGTTCGTGTTATAATAATACCGGGGAGAGAGTGGTAGTGCATTGGTACACACACTGTGATATTAACCTAATTACCTGAGATCGATTCCCGCCCATGACTAACATCAGTCGTGAGTGACATCCGAACGGAAGATGGCAGCCTCCATATGGCCGATCACGACGAATCCCATCAACGCGGTGACCGAACATTGATCACGATCAATCTCCCAGGCTCGAGAGCAACAACGCAAGCCATGCCAACTGCCCTCTTCAGGGCGAAACAACGCGTGCCAGTTAGGCCCTGGGACAAGGATCCTCCAGCTGAACGTTAAAAGACTCTCCCGGGCAAAGTGCGAGTAGCTCGCAAAAATACAGCCATACGCTCGACTGCTCCTGACGCGGTTATCTGGCCACACCACCTGAATGTGAATTGGTAGGTGTTGCTGTGCATCTACATCACCCATACGAAAGAAATGATATCTGAACCAGTCTTGAGTTCCCCCCCTTCATCAACCCACAGTGACCAGCGTCGTGAGGTATGGTCAAACAACCTCCATGGCTGACACGGTGTTGGGAAGTGCTCATCCAGAAGTAGATTTACAAATGATTTGTCAATGATCACTACAAACCACATTCAAATATCAAATGTAAGTCCCAAAAGAGGTGTCCAAAAAGGTAATTTTGGCAATCTGTTTTATCCACAGTACAGTTTTTTTTTGGGTTAGATCGCTTAAACATAAATGTGTAATGACAATCGAGCATGCATGCGGTGTGAGGGGACTAGTGGCCACGGGAGGTAATGACAGGGGTATCAGTTGTGAGTGCGAAGGGACTGGTGGCTACGGGAATGTTCGAGAAGGGAGCGTGGTCAGGTGACGGAAGAGGACCGTGGAGTCTGCCGGTAGAGCGAGCGTCCAGAGTCAGCGGGAATGATCGAGAAGGGGGGCGTGGCCTCGTGTTGCTATATAAGGGGGAGCTACGCGGGAGACTCGGGGCTGTTGCAGTGGGGGGGGGGGGGGGGTCTCCGCCTGATGTCAAGTGAACGCGTCTTCAATAAAGTGCCGTCTCAAGAGAAGTGTGTCAAGTCGTCATTACAAATTACTGCCGAAACGTCGTACTCAGATTGTACATGTTGTGGATTTGCTCTCCAACACACCGGTGTGCTGTACTAGTAACGAATTGGCATGATCTATTTACGTGATAAACCTTACTAATTGGCTGTGTCGGGTGGTGGCAGGTTTAACGACTCATTTATATATTTATGCGATCTAAGCCAAAAAAACCTCTATTATGGATGATATTGGTCGCGAAAGCTTGTTAATCTGTTTTATGTTCTTGAAATTCTGGTGTCCTTAGTCCCAAGCTCTTGTAAATGATGAAACGCATACACACCACCCAAAGCTGATAAGCAGAATCATCATGCGAAATTTCAAATGCTTAAAAAATGTCGTTCTTCTTCTTAGAAACGACATACAATTATCATTCAAATTATACCTTTCATATACATTGGTAGTATCATCCAGGAGGAATTATGCAGACATACAAACATAATAGCCGCTTATTATATAGATATTGAACATAATGTGGTGTAGGTTGAAAACTCACGCCATGGTACAAGACGGATTGCATACAAAATGAATTTAAAACTCAATTACGGATTCAATGGTACATGTCTCAAACAATGAAAAAAAAATGGGAATTTCTCATTGTGTCATAAAGCCTCTAACACATTTCATTTAAACCAATTATGCAAATTACAGATTTCAATTGTGGATTACATCAATGATGTGAACTTATTGCATGCAATGTTCCACGTATTAATCATACGGATATTACATTTAAGATATTGTGATATCGCGTTGGCCAGTAGTACTAACGCGCAAATAACAAATACTCAACACATTTGTCAATAATTCGCACACGAATTCGTCAATAAAGCATTTTCTTCAGTGTTCTTGAAGAATGTGTTGAGTTTTTAAAAATTAAGATATGTTGTATAAAATATTAGCATTATATCCATTTCAGTGCTTGATGAAATCCACCATAAATTATGTTGGTGATCGCTCACTGCACATCTGCGTGCACCACAAGGACTGCATGCAAATAGCTCTAAATACTCCACTGCAGACGTTTACTACAGATCATATGGAGCATAAGAACACAAAGCCAATTATCAACTCCTGAATAGAATTACAGTATTGGCCAGAACAGGGGGGTCAATGTCAGGGCAATAAAGCTACAGCCCTGTAATTTCTTGCTCAAACCTCTGCTGTCGGAAAGACCTCCACGGGATGGAACTCCAGACAGCCGATCTAAGAGGATATTTGGTCTACTTTTACACCTTGGCCAAACACCTTTAGAGAGGTAGGCGCACCAACACTCTACCTCACCGCATGTGACCTGCTGATCGACTGTGGTGCATCAATTCATACAGCTGAGGTTGACAGGGGCGCGAGGTGGAGGGATGAGATTTAAGACAATTTACCCAATTGTTTTCACTGCCGGGAGATCTAACCGGCGACATCTGGATCGTGATCCAGTGTTGCTACTCGCCATCACACCACGGCAGCATTCAGGCTTAACGGTTCATTTAACCGAGTGTAAAGTTCCGCTGATGAGAACTTTTTTTTACAAGCTGGCACACGAGCAGGTCACAATCAGCCATCCGTGGCTTCATGTGCGCTGGCTGGCACGAGCCCTCCCCACCCTTCCAAGGCCAAAGTCACAGCGGGGGATACACCGAACTGGGTACAGGAGCCAGTCGAAATAGCTCAAAGTTGGGTCCTCAAGAAACTTGGAATCAAAGCCGAGGGTGTTCGGGGGGGGCGGGGAGCGTGGCGCGGTGATCTGGTCACCTCTCGCTCCCATGTTGGGACAGAGCTGTACCTCTGTGCGTCCCAAAATATCCTGCTGTGAGGAACTGAAGACAGCTGTAAGCCGGTGAGACCGGGTTTGGCTCGGCGTGGCAACTGTGCGCGCACATTTTTCGACGCTGTATTTAGCAGGTTCACCAAGTCGCCGCGTCCATCACGATCCCAATAGCTGTCCGCTTGCTGCCTTTGATGAGATTTGTGGTACTGATGTAACGGCGCTAAAATATATATAGCAAGAATAGTGAAGGTTCGTTTCTCCTGCACTTTTGTTTTAAAATTAAGATTATTATTTTAAAACCAATTTTTTGAATTCTTTATGCCTGCTGGTGTTTTTTTTTAATGAAGAGAGCTATTCCTGTACAAAACAGCTGTTCACGATGCACTTGTGCAGGCTTTCTGCGGTTCTACTGCTTGGCCCTCCGACGTGCTATCGCCGGGTCGTAGCGAGTGTTGCCCGGGCAGGATGTCTGATGTTTCACTCCACGTGGCTGGGAGCTTCTTCGGGAACTGGCCTGGCCATCTTTGGCTTCCCAAGAGGCGATGACGCGAGTCCAAGTTCCTTCCTGAAGGAGACAGAATCAGAATCTGTATTAATCCTGGAGAAATCCGATGAGCCATGAAGCTCTTTTTCACCGACGTCCAGTGGAGCGAAACACACGTTGTTTGTTGCCAAACAACGTGTGGTATACAACCCAAACGAAAGCACATCGGGAGCTGAGCAATAATATTGAGAATAAAAGTGTACTCTGCACAATGCCAATTTCCAGAAAGCTAATGTGAAATTTATTCAAGCGAGCACTGCCAGAGGTGGAGGGGGCATAATATATATGTATAGAAAGAGCAAAAAGTATCTACAAATATAAAGTGACATCTCTCTTTGTGATGAAATAGCATAAAATAAATGTGCAATTGCATTAAGATCATGATTCCGATATTTAGAAATTAAGAGAATATTAATACCCCCAAACTTTTAAAACATGACAGATTCAGAGTAAGATTCATGGTCGATGGAGTACTGTGACAACTGCCAATTGTGGACTTTTGCAAGAATATCCCCAATTAGGGCACGGCCCACATCACAAAGATAATTGAAGAAATAATGGGTACTGTAAATGTGAACGCATGTTATGATAAAACGGTTTTTTTTTAATGTCAGGGACAAAAGCCTCCCTCCGATACTATATTTAGAGTATAATTAACATTTATTCATCACACTCTTGCAATATTTTCCAGTCATAGATGCTAAAAGTGTGTAATTTCCGAGAAGCATTTTACACCTCTTAAGCATTAAACTCAACGACTTTATTATAAATTCACAAATAACAAAATCCGTTGTTAGATCCATTGGTTAATCCAGTGCTGGCTAAAGGCCTCCTCATATTTGTTTTAGTACGATGGGTATGGTTTAGTTTTATTTGTATGTATTTTGGTGATTCGTTTACCCTTCCTGTACTTTGCACTTCCTGCCGTGTTTATTATTTATATAGTGTTTTGTTGTTGTAACGAACTCACCCACCCCAACTGGAAATCTGTGAAAAAGAGCTGTATAGCTCATCGGATTCTCCAGAATAACACACATATTCTAATTTTGTCACAGGGGTCATTTGACCATACTTCACTACTAAGGGCAGTGCGGGTTAGTGAATGGGGGCAGACCCAGTTCAGATTAAACCCACTGCAGATATGAGCCATGGCTGGGAATCAAACTGAGGTCACCGGGTTCATAGTGCACGGTGCTAACTGTTCTACACCGCGATATTAATACTTAGTGGAAGCCCCTGCCACAAAATAGTTTATCAGAATATGAACAACAACAACAACATCTCCACACAAATCTCAGTTGAATATAAATCAAGGCTCTGTATTTGATTAAGCTTGGTAATAACATGGAATATTCGCGCCATCCTCATAGCGCAAGGCTATCACAACGGCGCGATGCATCACAGATGTAGTCTGCAGCAGTTTCACAGTCGGGGGCTGGAGGAGGAGAGGAGGGGGGGGGGGACGGGCGATGAATTCTGCGCACAATCCCAATCGAGTAATTTTCGGGAAATTTGTTCCGACTTTTAGCAAGCGTGGACCACGACACCGAGCCACACCGGCCGACGGCAGTGCATTTTACGGCCAAATACCCCCGCAGTAATAAAAGAGGCCTACAGCGAGGAGCTTCTCACGAGAATACCATGCACACTCAGCCATACAACGAATGGCGACGCTCGTTTCGCCCCACGGGGAATTATTTTGAAAATCCAGCAGGTCGGCCACGAACACGGCGTGGAAAGACCCGGCCTGTGTGCGACGCTTTATGTCGGCAACTCTGAGTCAAGCAAACTGCGGCCGCTTTGTTCATCAGTGTGGCTGATAGGATGTGTAACAAAAAATATTGGATGTTTTATGTGGAGAGACACATGGGAAGGAGAGGTGTTTTTTTGTTAACTTTCTTTGTTAATTATATTCTCTGCAACGACGCTAATTGTTATTTTGTATAATGTATTATATAGTTTTGCGTCAAACTTGGTTCCACATCTAACAGAGGCTCATTGCCTACAGACATCTGGCAATTCACCAGCAGAACAATCTTGATTCTGCTGCGGCAATCAATGTCGCAAACAAGGTCCAGAGTTTACTTGTGTTAAACCGATGCTGCTGAAAAAAAACTACCAGAATGGTGATGGGATGTGTAAAGTAATTATTTTATTTGTTTAAGTGAAGACAACTATGGGAAGGAGGTTTGTTGTCCTTGTATTTATGTTGTTACTTATATTCTACTAAATTATTATTGTTTGTTAATTCGTGAATCATTTGACAATCCGATTAATTATCTGCATTCCTTACAACCGCATGCAATGAATCAGGTAAACAAATAAGCTTTTCAATCGATGACATCGGTAAGCTTATTTGAATTATTGTCTAATGTCAGGCAATACAATTAAGCTACTTTTTCTTCCACCTGACATTATTCCCACGGATTGTGGAGGTCTGTCTTCTTGGCCCCCCTTTCCTTACTCACTCCTTTCCTGGACCACCTCAACATCCACTCCACAGTCCTTCATATCTTGGTTTACAACTTCGAAGTAAATATCTTTATAGGGCTGCCTCTTAGTCTCTGCCCTGGTGTTTCCATGTTCGTGACCTTTCTTCCCATGTGGATTTCCACGCTTCGTCTTACTCTCCTTATGTCCGAGCCACCTGAATCAACTTCTTTTTATCTGAGATGGGCCTTCATCCTTGTCCCCTAAATGTCTAACACATGCAAGCTTGCGGTCGCCGAGGTCAATCTTGCCCAAGTTCATTTTTGTGGTGCACAACATGTTCTACTCTGTTTTTTTTTACAAGACCGGTATGACTTAAATCTGAAGAAGCAGACGTTTTTTTCCGAAACCAAATTACTGCTATCTATGACCTATATGGTAGGCTGCGGAGTGAGATGGTGCATCTTTTTGTTTTAACAATGTAGGTTAGAATTAGAAGCGTCGAGACTATTTTTATTCTATATAAATAGATCAACATTAAAACGATTCCATATCAGCTCCTTATCTGTAGTCACATTACAGCAGCGCGTTGAATACTTATCTAAGGACTGGATCACTTTTTCCACAGGCATAAAGTCATACCGGCCCAAGACGAGTGTGCCAACCTGAACACGTGAAGCAACAAAGTGTTGAACATATAGTTCAGCACCGTAATATATTTCACCAGAACGCCTCTTAAAAAAAGAGCAGGAAGCAGCGATCTACGTGACACAAGGTCAGCACTTTCCAAGGACGTACTTTTTGCATCGTTTTATGCAAATGATTTGCATGCACGCTTGCCGTTAATTTTACAACATGCAGTAGAGTGAAACCATAGAAGGAATACATAACTTCAGGTGTAAAACACCAGGTGGGTTAGTATATATTTAAATTATTTATGACATGGGCATAAGTCCCTCCCGACGTATCTGTGCAATGGCTCAGACTTGCTCACTCAGCAACCAACAAGAAACTTGGCTAAACGCCAGTTGCGAGTGAAATGACGAGAGCCACCCTTACTGTGGAATTGAACCCCGATTTATGTTGATTTAATTACTTGTCACCATAGCTATTGCATTTTTTTATATATATATAAAAGCCGAATCTAATAGGGCACCTATTAATACAGAGTGGTAAGTGTGAATTATTATTCCATCGTGTCTATTGGTCTCATAAGGAGTGCGTAGCTTTGGAAAATAAACAAAGGCTTTCAAGGCACTTACTCCAGACATCTGTTACGTTCTAATCCACGTCTTGTGAGTGGTACTTCAAAGAAACTTGCACTACCAGCGTTAGCGTAATCCAGCGGTTCATATATATATACAGTTGATATACACATACGACACGCGCATTTATAGGCGTATACATGTCCGTTTGAGTTGATTTCATCTGTTACATGGATTGCCCCATGAAGCCTGTTGTTGTCCTGCTATTTTGCAAGGCAGAACCGTAACGCGTGAGCACAGCAGCACAAACATCAGAGTATCTCTGAGAAACGAGTACAGGGTTCCTACCGACTCGGTCTTTAACGGTCATAAACAAAACATCGGCGAATTAAAAAAAAACATTGAGAACAAAGTGAGAGCCGGGAAAATAAATGTTAGTTGCAAGGTGCAAGTAAGCTCAACATTTTGGTCTAGTAGAGACGTAAACGCACGCGCATTGGAAAAAAAAGAGACAGTGCGCATAACGACGTGACAGCAAGATTCGCCAGAATCAAGTTCGGCACAGGTGCAAGTAAGCCCCTGTGTTTTAATCGAATAGGGACAGAAAGAAGGGGAGGGAACCAAGCTGTAGATGAGCGGCAGGTTGTCGCGTCTGGCGAGCTAAAGAGGTCTTGCCAGCTTGGACGATAAGGCCAAATGCCTTCTGGAGAACTCCCCACCAGTGGAGGCCCTTTCGCCAGCGGCAGCGTGAGCAAGGAATTGCAGGGCTGCACCTTTTCCTTTTTAATGAGCAATAATTACACAAGCACCAATTACCACTAAGTGTTAGACTGTTGGGGGCTTGTGCTGTTAGCGAGTACACATTAAGCCTAGCACGGCACACAAGGGGTTGGTGTGGCCGTGTTTGTCTCTCCCTAGTGCTGATGATTACACACAGCTTCAGGTACTGGAGTCGCTTATGGCTGAGCTGATCTAGGGGAGGCACAGAACCGGTTCAGGAACTGAACTCATGACAAACAGGTTCGTAACGCGCTGCGTTAACCACTGTGCTGCCGCTTCCCATGCACACCGCGACAAAGATCCCCATAAGAGCGTTTCAGAGACTGTTGGAGCGAGTGCTGCTAGTGGGCACCTGTAAAGGCTGGCACGACACGAGGGGGTGTATGATCAGCACCACACCTGACCGTTCTTTGTTTCCCAATGCTGATGCTTATATACCACACCGATTACTCGTTTAAGGCTGAGTCGACCTAGGGGAAACCCAGGATCGGTTCGGATATTTGTCACTGATGTTGATCGGCCGTTTGCGGGAATCAAGTTCGAGTCGCCAGGTTGATAGAACAGTGCGCTATCCGCTGCACTACCACTCCTGATAAATGCGCGCACACACACATACAGTGTATGGAATCTTTCCTTTAAAATAAAGCCCGGCCTTGGTACACGTAAATATAAATGCATATATTGTATAAACACTCGGCTTTGTTTGATCCACTCATATACTCTACTATGCATTCAGAAAACGCATGCATATGTAGTGGGTTCTACGGAGACACACACTAGAAGCTTGGTGGCAACACGTTTATTATAACACCCCAACAGGGTAACTGCATAAACGTACACTCGGTAACTAGGCCACAACTGGGTCAGTCAGTAACATACTGCCTGACAAAAGAAGCCGAGCGTGAACATCGAAGAACGAGGACCGAGGATCGAAGAGACGTAGCACCGACGGGTTGATTCCAGAAGACAGCCCCGATTGCTCTCAGGCCATCCCTCTTATGCTGCCGAGCGTGGCCTTGCTCTGCCTCCTGCCACGCCCCCTTCTGGATCTTTACAGAAGGATCTGGAGCCAGCATCACGTGTCCCTCAAGCCCCCTTTTGGGCCCCCTTGCTACCCCGTGCCGGTCACGTGCCCTCTCGGGTTCACCCAGACGGTCACGTCCTCACCCGACCTCTCTCTCACTGTCACCAGGACTATGCCCCCTAGGGACCCGCTTCCATGGCATACCCACTCTGGTGCCAGAGAGAGGCCCAAGACACACAGCTCCACTCTTGTGACGGTAGCTGGCGCTAAGCGCCATAGTGACTCCATTTACGTCACTACACATACACGCTTTCCATTTATAAGCCTCAATGGACAGCTGGGGAAAGTGCTGCTAGCAAACAATTATTCAGGTCAACATGGCATGAGCGGAGTTGGTGCAGCAGATGCCCACCCAGCAACCTTTGTCTCCCCAGCGCTGATGTCGGACGCACTCTCTGCGTTTCATTTTTGGCTGAATCGACCTAGCAGTTGGAATGGAACAATGTGCAAACGGTTAATGCCATTGATTTGTCTGGCCAAAATGTCTTAAGTAGCTGCTTCCAACGACATGCAATCGTTGATACCCCTATAGACACTCCTGCTGTTATGGAGTTGACGCATACTGCCAGCTATGGCTGCAAAGTTTGGTCGTACATGTTATGTAAATCGTTTATTGTTACATTTGAATCACAGTTCCTATGATCACTGTTACATTGTTTTTATAGCTTTATTTTGGTGATATCGAAAACGTTTTGGTTTAGCCATATTTGTTTGTTGTAGTACAGAGTCAGACTGATCATTTTAATCTAAATTGTCTTATGGTTATTGTTTGACTTGCATCCCACTGGGATTTTTTGCACACAGCGTTGATATACGGTGCTTTTTCTGGAAGACTTTGCTGTGTTTTCCTGAATTTTTTTGTTGCGTGTAGTCACTTTAAGATGCTTCTTGTTCATGTTTTGGTTTTGTTGCGGTTGCACCCGAGTCAAGAGCCGCATGGCTCACAGGGTTATACGGAATAAATGAAACTGAAAACTGAAACTGTGCAAACGTCTTGAACCTTTTTCTGGACAGAACACTTAAGCGATGATTGTGTCAGAGCACTGAGGCCATCACAGCCGAGATCCTGGGTTCAAATCCACGATGATACCCAGATTTTGTAGTGCAGTGAGTTTCGTGTCTCATCTCCATTAACAGCACAGACTTGTTTTTTTCCCACTTAATTCTGCTAAATTACAGATTTAAGAATTCATGAAATGCATTTGGACTACATACTACCACGTTACAAATGTGTATCTGTATCAGAAAGTGATCCTCCTCTGGTGCGAGCTTCAAAAGGTCACCTCAAGGGAATCTTAAATAGTCAATCAAGTAGTCTTTCACAAATGCTGACATGCATTATATTCACTGCTCAGCAAGAGCTCCGAATAAAGACTTTGTCTGTACTACTGCAGGAGGTTTTGGCGGTTGTGCTATATAGCTCTCTTGTGTGGTGTGGTATTGTTACTGCGTGCTGTTTGGCACGATGTCTGACGTTTTGCTTCATGTGCTGGGATGTTCTTTAGGAACTGCTTCAAAAAACTTCCGAGAGAAACTCCCAGCATGTGGAGCGAACCGTCAAAGACACCCTGCCGAACAACACGTGATACGATGCAGAACATATCACCAGAGAACTGAATACTCTGCATTTTGACATGACGCCAGTGGCAAAATGAGATATTAATTTTGGGAAAACAGACAAACATATTTTCAAGGCGCATTGTGTTCTTAGGCCTATAAAGCTGCCTGCAGAAATGTTTAACCCGCGGCTTCAAGGATTGTGTCGCCGGCCTAGGAAGTCTGATGGCACGTGACATCATCAACTGCACCGAGAGGGTTAACAGTTTTCTCAGTGTGAAATCAAACAAGCAAATAGCCTTGAGCAAAGTGCGACTCATGTAAAGCAAATACGCATTTTCTTTTTGCCTGATGCGGCGAAACCAAACATCTCTTTTGTGACAGTCCAAGTATTTTGCCCACAAGCTGCCAAATTACTGTGGACGAGTCGTGCGGAGGTCAAGAGAACATTTCTTGCTTAGACGCCCATACACATTTAGGACTTTCTTACTGCCTAAAGATACCTATAAACGTACAGCTAAGTTTTCTACGAATACGTAAAACAAGCCAGGACATCAAATATCCTTTTAAAATACGTATTAATTTCTGATTACACCAAAGCAAATCTTTGTAACAACAACAAAAAAAATAAGCGGAAGAGTCAAAAGTGGCTTTTAACCCTGAGGGAATTTGAACTGCGTAATTACTCGTTAATTTGCTTGCATATTTATTTATTTATGTAATTACGTTTCTATTTTTGTATACTACAGTGCATAAACTCCACTGACTTTATTTACATGTCACGGCGAGCGACGATTTAATCAGCAGTTCATGTGACCACAATATTCACACAGCCACTAAAAGTTTCAACCTTTAAAGTCTTATAAATGTGTGGGAACAAACTGCACACAATGTAATCTACAATCCAGTAGCCTGGCCTTGTGGGGGAACAAAACATAAAGAGTCCATCCAACGCTAAGAACTATCGAAACAGACTTAATAACAGCATATTATCTTCTTTTTCCTGTTGCACTTTCTGTTCTCGCTCTCATCTCCAATGGGGGCCACGGTGGCTAGGAGATGTTAACGACCACGCCTGCTCTACAGGAGGTCGTGGGTTCGATCCCAACCCTTACGCCTGTATATTTTGAGTTTGCATGTTCTCCACATGGTCGCGTGGATTTTTATCTAGGCCCTCCGGTTTCTCCATCCACATTTAGAGTCAAAATGCGTTTAGAGTATTTGGCCGCTATACATTTCCACAGGATAAGCCAATTCGGTGAGCTATCATTTGTGGCCAGGTCGCTTCTGGAAAATAACAATCTAGCTCAGTGCGCCTTACCTGGTAAAATAAAAACAGTTTCGTTTAGTTTCATGAGGAAAGACTGCGATTAATAGTGTATTACAGTACATTTGACTAGCCACAAAGTGCTTGCCAAAAATGAACCACAATTGTACCTTGCTGATCCCGTCAAGAAGCGTAATAAACCATAACGCGAACTCACCCGGTCATCCTCGCAGCGGCTTTTGGCTGGCGATCGAACAAAATCAGTCACTGCATCGCGCGCTTTCAGATGCGCTTCTGCGGCCGTCTGGAACGCTCTTGCTTCCGATATTAGGAAGCCACTAAAGCTGCGGCACTGCTAAATCGAGATTGAAAACTCATTTCATTAGAACTGCTTTTTGTGTTTAGTTTGTTGTCCTTCCCCCGTACCTCTGATGAACACGGTTGGCTACGTACGGCGCCACAAAAGCGTTCAACACACACAAACCCACCTGATGACGAACGCTTGCGTTGTGCCCGAAACGTCGTGATTTATTTTATTTCAAACCTACCTGACTTTACCGAAAGAACCAAAGAGTACGCACAAACCCTTTGCGGTTTGTGCGTCCAATTATTCGACGATAAGAACGTACATTGAGGTCTCAGACTTTATCGGGGTTGGGGTTGGAGGGATCAGCAACTCGGGAGAGGCGACCCTACGGCTCTTGCGGTTGAGCAACGAGAACCGCTTTTGTGAAGGCAGCAAGAAAAGCAAGCGGTTGTACTCAGTATGCATCGATCGAGAATACATTCCCCATAGATTTAACACAACGTGATGTGTTTAAAAACGAGTGGCTCCGTGACCATTCATTTCTTAACTCTTAATCATCAGATTAGGGTAAAGCCAGCGTTAAGGAGGTTAACATGGTCAAAACACACACACACACCCCATCAACCACACATTGCCATAAATAGCCCAAGATATGTTGCTCATGGTAAATGGGTCAATACTGTTTAAATGGACAATGGGCATCACTCTGGGATTTTGTTCAGCCTGTGCTTTGTCCGCTATTGACAACTGCAACAAAGGGAACCAAAAGGATGGGGTTGTTTTTTTTAAGTGGCAATGACTTTACATGCACATACAAAGACAAAGATATCGCGTTTAGCCTGAACAGACTGTTGGGGCAAGTGCTGTTAGCGAGCACCTATGAAGGCCGATTATGCCGGGCGCGGTGCTGGCCACTCCGTAGTGCTCATGTGTAAACACAGCACCAGGTACTCATTTGAGGCTGAGTCGACCTATGGGATGCCCAGAACCGTTTCAGATAATCGGGTGGGCGGGTTCGTAGCGCAGCGCGCTAACCGCTACACTACCGCTCCCTCCATGCGCACACAAACACGTGCACACGCACAAACACGTGCACACGCAAGGGCAGATGTTGGGCGAAGGGAGATAGGAATGGCATCGGCCATGCTGACGGTGTACCTACCCACTGTACCACGGTATGGATTTTTTTTTGTATTTGCCTGCAAAAAAAAACCCAATGTCCTTTGCTTGCATTAAAGGCAACCTTTGTCCTCAGGGCTACATCATGATCGGCCGTCCTCCATCGTGAACAATTTCCTTAGGCAAAAAAAGCAGCTCGTTTCTTGCGAGCGCAATCAGACCGCTAATGCTTCGACAGTCGTTGAATGTGGAAGCTCTTGCGGCACTATATCAATGACCCCCCCTCCCCCCCACTAAAAACAAATACCCGAGTTCAATCCCGAGCAGTAGCGAGCGCCAGTGGCGCGAGTGACAGACAGATGGACTGGTCCCACCATACTTCAGCAACCCTTCACTGAACATCGTGATGAAGAACGGTGAAATCCTCATGACCGATACGGCGTGCGGGAGGCATTGTCGTGTTTGATGTGCTTTTTAGTGTGCGCAGCACCGCGTGATTCCACAAGCTTTTTCATAAAGGCCGTTTGTGTGAGCACGGGGATTAGTTGCCACGTCTCGTTTCTATGTTGTGCATTCTTGTTCGTTATTATTTTCTCGACCGAACATCACGAATTAGGCAATTCAGACTGCGAGAGCATGATATTGCTCTTGCATCCATAGCACTGCGTAACCAACAATAACAGCAATTATATATTGAGCACGTCAACGAGATTGCAATGTAGAGTTATGTCAAGATTATGCATGTTAAGAGTGGTTTTACTGGATTTGAAATGCTAAATATAATTTATTCACACGAGGCATGCAAAGATGCATCATTTAATGTATTAAAATTGACGGCAAAGTCGTATAGAGGATAGACGGCATTTTAGAGTTTGACGTTAAGTTGTCAAGAGCTTTGCAAGATGCGGCGTAAAATGTCAGACTTGTCTCCAGGCAATGAGTAACAGGGGACATTTGTTCACTCGGTGAATAAAAGAGATGTCTACGCTCACGTTTGCAAGCATCGAATCATGTGTGGGAGAATCGATTATTTATGCAAATTCGATGCAGATGTAGAGCTCATGCTCTGTTTGGGTTAATGGAGTAAAAAAAAAACTTGATTTGAAGCTTTCGTGACTGCAGGAATCCACACTCTTTGGTTCTTTCGGTAAAGTCACGGAAATAGAAAATTACAAAATTGAGTAAATAAAAAAGGGAGAAACCATGATACACAACACAGAATATGTGAGAGAACTGAGAAAAAAAAACATTTATGTATTACGAGCCAGAATCATGATAATTTATTAAATCCGAGTCACATTCTAAGGACTATTCCAATAATCTGACTCTGTAGTGATAAACTACGTTGTGAATATAAGCCATATTTCAAATGGTATATTGTACAAATACATATTTCAGAAACAAAAATGAATGGCATAATCTTGACCGATGAATATACTGTGCTTGCCCGTAGCCGCTCGCCCGAGTTTATCATCCATATCCACGTGTGCAATCTTCCAATACTCTTAACAAACTCACTCGCCATTCTCACAGCAGTAAGTTGTTCAAATGAATATCGCCTGGCCCAGAAAATATTTAATATCATGCAACCATGGGTGGAGTTCGGGGGGTGGGGGGCGGTGCAAACCGGACACCTTTGTTCATTTTTTTAAATCAGAGCATGTTTTTGATTTGTTTGCATGTTCACCACAAGTACGTGTGGTTAATGTAGACAGGATTCTTTGCAAAAGGTTTCTGCTTGGTGTTTTAACATCTAAACACCTGTTTTATTGCCACAAAGGGTGAAACCTATGCTTATATTTATTTTCAGTTGTTTGCAATCAAGATTTAAAAAAATACATATTCATTACATGCAACCGCGATTCCTAATGTGAAGGACAAAGCGAACCCCCCCCACCCTCCCCAAATTAAGAAGTCGAACTCCGCCTTTCCATGCGACCCACTTTATACAAGACCCACTTGGTACAAGACCCACTTTGTACAAGAGAAGGCTTTTTTTGCAAGAACGGTAAAAGGTTGAGTGGTGGATCATGGGGGTTTGCAATTGCTGCAGGTACACTTTTAATTTACAGCTCGCATATGCACAAAACTAGGACTTAATTAAATTATTCCTTGGCATTTTTACTTCCACAAGTTCATCAATCACAACAGCCCCCAAAAAAACACCTACTATGACAAAAAAAATGTTCCCCACGCATGACAACACTTAGTATGCAATGCAAGTCATTTGTACGACTGTGCTTGATTTGTTGACAGCTGTTACGCACCACATATCAAGGCGCAGCTACTTACGTCATCACTTCATCAATGTTTCTGAAATTACTTTGCAATAGTGGCATAATGGTTTGCGATATGTTTGTGAACATTTTGCAACAGATTCGAGTTGCTGGGTGGCACAGTGTTCATACTTGTGCCCCACAGCTAGAGGCCCCAAGGTTTGATTTCTGACCAGGGCGAATTTCTGTGTGGGAGTTTGCATGTTCTTCCCCCTGCTCAGCATGGGTTTCTTCTACTTTATAAACGTGATTTTCATTGTTATTATTAAAAGCCATTGGAACTATGCATTTTTATATCGAAGACTGGAAAATTCATTTATTTTAAACTGCTTTTTGTGTTTACTTTTCCCTTCCGCCGCACCTCTGATCAGCGTGATTGGCTATGTACGGTGCGAAATAAGTTCAGCATTGTAATTGGTCAGCGAGCCCATAATCTTACGTCTAGACACTCGGAGTGACGCTGCACTACATTGTAGGGTTAAGCCAGGTGGCCTTAATCTAAAGTGCAGTGATTAAACATTTAAATACCCTGCATTTAAAATGTAACAGATGTACTGGGTTTTTTTTTACATTGGGTTATGGGTAGGGTCTCATTGAGGGCACATGGAGGATTTTCATGCCACTAGGACACGCGGGAGGAAATAAGGGGGCACATGCCAGGGACAAGAGGGCACACGGCATGATTAAAATCAAGCCTTGACATTAAAACCATCGCCAGTGACAAAAGGAGCCCTGCTTTTTGAATGGAGATATTTCTCGGGCCACAAAGGAGCAAACTGCACATCCGCTGCTAAAGGTCGTGATTTAATACTTGCACAACATTATGAAACGCATTATTTCAAACAAATTATCGATACAAAGAAGATTTCCGGGGAGAGGGGGAGTGTGTGTGCAGAAAATGTGTCTAGGAGTAGAATGACTTTAATACTCGGATATTCGTGGTTATGAGTTGTGCGCAGATCCATGGAGCAACAAGAGTGTTTAAAGGCCATCATTACCATTATCCACTGCTGCATGAAAGCTCTGTGGTGTAATAATCCACCAAGCACCTGCACATGAGCTCATTTCATGGCTTCATCTTCATGGTGGACGTCCTCTTGGGGCGAGTTCCCGCCCTAGACTGCCATTCCATCGTTAGTCTTGACCACGCGATTCGTCCTTCCCGTCTAGAAAGAATGTCACAAATTAGCCAAGGTTTATACCCAACTTCATACATGTGGACTTTTTATGGCTGGCGGATCAGAGAGATGGAGTGATCAAGTGCATGAGACCCTGGAGAATTGCCATGGAGTGGCCTATGCAGATGTGTTTAATTGTTATTCCTTCAGATATGTGGCGTCCACTGTCCATACCTTCATATGTCCACCCACAAGCAAAGATATCCAAAACGAAACTGGGCAAATGTCTCACGTGGGATGTTTTTGAAAACTAGTCTGAAGGCTCTGTGAGGCTTTCCTGAATATATATTGGTAGATTATTATTATTATTTTCAACCACTATGTTTTTCAGAGGACTTAGCTAATGGATTTTCGCGTGTCGGACAAATTCAGTTTAAATGTGTACAGAGCAATACGTAAATACGTTTCCGTATACATGGGCTTAACGGTACGTTTGAATCGGTGACAAAACCATAGCAAGTAAAAGCTTACAATGAGCAATGGAATGGAAGCAAGGCAGGTGCATGTGTCAAGATTTTGATGTATTGCGTCTTTTTGCATATTCGTAATGTTGACCAAACGTAATCAATTTTACGCAAGGGTACAATCCACTTTAAATGGTATTGAAAAATACAATTATCTCATTTTTGTATCAAGGACACTGCAACTGTGGAAAACAACATCCTCCCACACTGTACGGAAAACAAAATTAAACATTACAGTCTGTTCTCATACAACGCGGTATTTGTGTTCCTGAAGAACGCCATCTTATGGGAAAATCGCGTTATAATAAATCATGTATAATATAGGTTAAAGCACAGTTCGTGGTAATACGTGAGATGCGTACGCGGGCTTAACAAAGACTAAGGTGCGTGTGTAGCATCTAAAAGGATCCAGCAGCATCACCACAGCTCACTTCTGGAAAGTCTGCCTCTGGAAATGATGTCTATAGCATGTGGAGTCCACACTTCCACACTGTGTAGCCCATTAGTTGGACTCATGCCAATACAAATACAATCTGTAAAAGACAAGAAAAACTCATCAAAATAGAATAATAGTGCAGGGCCAGAAAACCAACACGCAAAAATGTGTAAAAAGTATACAATGCACTTATTCGGTAAGTACTGATGGTTCTGATATGTGTGTGTTGTTTTAGCACGGTTGGCTACGTATGGTGGGAAATAAGTTAAACATACATATGTTTGAAACGTGTGAAACGTGTGCACGGTGATCACCACTACAAATACAGCCCAGGCTTGAGCCTACTTATTTTCTGAGAACTGGTGAGATCAGGCGCATTCCGTGTGATTTGGTCATAGGCATGTTATAATCCACTGCTGACTAATCATAATTGAAATGTTGGCAACACATTATTTACGTACTTTTGTTGAACCCGAATATCTGAAGCGACTTTCAACCGCACAAAAAACAGAAGACTGTGATACAATCCCACGCGAGTTGTTGGGTGGCTGCCTGGAATACTCTCAAACTGACATGAACAGCATCAATGTATGGTGAACTTCTTTCACACCGTACGTAGCCAAAGGCGCTATAATTGGAGTTGCGAAAAAGACCGATGGATAACTCGTGTGATACGATACGATAAATATCAACGGAATCTTCACACCACCAACTGTGTGCGTGAGCATTTGTGCGTAACTTTAGCAACATAGCTCAAACTTGCTCGATAGTTGTACGTCTTTAATAATAGACGATAGCTTTCATGGACACCCTGTGCATTATGGATTGAAATCATATCCCATAACACTCTTGAAAGGAAGAAATCCATACACATGCTAAGGTGAACCTGAGCAGCGTATAACAAGAGTATGGGGGTCGTTAGTTAAGGATCGGTTAAGACTGCTTGCAAAAAAAAGAATCCCAAAGGGTTTTACTGCACCTGGCGCCAGATGGTTGGTAAACACAAGAGGTTAGGCTGTGCCGCGACCCGAACGTTTCTTAATCTGGGCATAGCAACAGCGTGCCACGCTGTGGCCTCGCGTCCATTCGTATGGCAACTATTGTGAAAGCGTACAAACAAACGCGGCCAGCTGGCAGAACATGCTTTTGTGGAAAGCAACGCGCTAGGTGCGAAATTAAAACACCCGGGTGGCTTCGTAATGTCCCTTTCGGGTTTTGTTTTTAAGTTTGACTGTTTAAAAGAGTTGTTACGGAGAAATTTATCTTTCGAAGTCTGTTCAAATGGCTGCAGCGCCTAGCCATTTGTTTAATTATTCTGCTGTGAATGTCAGAGGCCACATTACTTGGCAAGAAAAAGTAAGGAAAGCAAGGGCAAAAAGTCATTACACAATTGTCAACACCACTCTCCTAAGAGGAAAATATATGGCAACTATTGTGTTGTGGCCGAAACGTCGTGAGAATATTATTGTGTTATTTTATTTGATCAATTTATTATTTTATTCTCATTCTACGTGACTTTACCGAAAGAACCAAAGAAGAGGAAAAAATATATAAATATATATAAAATATATGTATATATACAACAGTCGGCATGTCAGGAAATTGACCTTCCGAATATGGCCATTGCTCTGCAACGTTTCGTGGAATTGCCCTTATTCAGAGGGCCATTGATATGAAGGAGGGCCATTACTCAAAAGCGCCTTTTTTTCCTTTTAAGACAGTGCTCTTGACTACTATAGGGTTGAGTTTGTGTTGTTTGTGCTTGCGTACCACTGCCAACTTAACAACACTTTTTGTTTAACCAAAGAAAGGAAGGCATTTAAGGAGATGGAGGAGGCGTTTGCCCGGCAGTGGTAAGTTACAGGATGACATCAACATCGCCTGAATCTGAAAGAGCTTGGAAGGCTCGTCTCCTGGTGAGTTTATGTGACTCCAGGGCATTTTCAATGGCTATTACAAACTGTACGCTTTCTCATGATTGACATTGAACCTCAAGGGAAAAACTATCGTTAATATGACCAACTTTTTTTTTCAGACGAAAAAACAATTCCACTTTACTGTACATGGAACTGAACGACAAAAAAATTCGCGCACATTATACAGAGGCAGACACAAACACACACACACACAACCTCTTAAGACATTCAACTACAGCAGTTTACTTTGAGATATTCAAGTGGCTTTCAAAACATAACTTGGGCACCAAACCCTTTGTAAAAAAAAGCCACCTGGGTGCTTCAAATGGAGCCTGCACTATTATTGAACACTCCTTAAGCACGTGCAGCAGCGGTCAAATGTGTGGCTGTAACTCTGTTTCTATGGTGTGTTGCGTCGCTTGAAAGTGACGCTCTCTTCCACGTCCTTAACAACAATAACAAAGCGT
This sequence comes from Petromyzon marinus, assembly GCF_048934315.1. NCBI lineage: Eukaryota > Metazoa > Chordata > Hyperoartia > Petromyzontiformes > Petromyzontidae > Petromyzon > Petromyzon marinus. The sequence continues at coordinate 7,564,923 of NC_133680.1, forward strand.
GCACTGAGACAGCATAGACGCGAACGCTGCGCTGCCGCGTGTAAGACAGCCAGCCTCGATTACCACCACAGTTTCAACAACCTCACCTCGACTGCCTCATGGCCTTGAAGCAACAGAAAGCAATGGTTTGGAAAACTACCGTGTATACTTGCAAACATGGGAGCATAAAAACTGCAGGTTGTTTGAACAACCTTTTGCAGTGGCTTAAGTGTCACCACTGCAACGCTTATTTTTGAATGCCATCTTCAGACTTGTCCATTCAAGCGCACGCATCTCATCCAGCGGTAACAGGATAACGATACGCAAACAATCACCCTGAATACCCTGTGCTAGAATACAGCTCATTTATTTAAGTCTCCCCCCCCCCCGCCATTCGAAACGTAACAATTTAAAGCGCGTTTTTTTTTACAATGTAATGTGGACTTGTGAATCACGTTAATTGCTTTGTGTGCCATCAACCTTTCACCAGCAATTGCGGTCATAAGGATTTGGGTTGTCAGTTGAATATCTCAGCTCGAATAAACACGTCTTTTTTATAACGATTGTGTTAAACTGCCGTGGAATAAAGCCTGCTCAACGTGAGAACACATTGAGACTTCAAATCTCTTTGCAACACCGTATATAATGTTTTACCAATGCAGCATGTGTTGAATGACAACACCTAGTACAGTTCATGTGTTCTCTGGAGATCACAATAATACGGCAATGAGTATTGCATTTATTAAATGCTACAGATAAGAAACGCCACAAATAGGTTTGATAGAGTATTTCACCTTAGTTTATTTTTAAAACAACCAACCTTCCACGAATGTCCGAAGAATCAAAAGAAATTACGAATTATTCTTGAGCCCATGAGACACCTGCGATTGCCTTAAAAGACACCCAGTCCATCCTCTCAACCAATGAATCCATTAATCGATTAACTCCTTTTTTTGGAACTTCCCGAGTGACCGGTAGATTTATTATCGCAGTGCAATAGCAGCCATGGATGGGAAACTTAAAGTGGCCATTATGGTGTGAGGACATTCCACTGGAACAACATATGGCAAACCCTTCACGTTTGTTCACTGTTTAGAAGCCACATTTCTGCTAAGCAGCCAATCAGTTCGATGTCCCCGGCGGATGATCAATGTTAAGAAGCCTCAAAGATGTAATACACCCAACGGGGCAGGGTCTTCTCTCATCAAACCCAATCCCATTTCCCCTCGACCCGTGCCACTCTGCTTAATTGATTTCATTCCCTCGGCTCCGTCACCGATAAGCGGTTTGGGTTCTTTGCCCTGCTCCATCGTCAGTCATTGTGCAATTCTCAAATGTGTTTTGGAAGCAAGAGCCGGAAATGCGAAGGTGTCTGCCGCTCCGTTCCTAGGATTCCAAATAAGTGTGGCTAATCCATCATGGTCCCTAAATTATATAACGGGATGATGAAAGAAACAGGCGGTGCATCGGTGGCACAGTGGTCCAACAACCGCCGAAAGGCACGGGGAGGCATCCATCCAACAGAGGGTTGACGAAAAAAAATGTAAAATATGATTACATTTAAAACTCATTATACTGCATAATGAATTTTATATAACAGGCTAAATATTTGAAAAATGTATAAACGTTCACACAAGACGAATGTTAGCCCTGCATGTAAATGATACATGCCTTATATAAAATGTTAGTCTTCTATATAAAATATAAATGTCATATTAAATAGTAATTTTATATTTAAGGTTAATGATGGCTATGGTTAGTTTTTATCGATTTGTTATTATGCACCACTGCCAAGATAGGCATTAATTACATTCATGATTTCGCAGCTGGACACGTTACCGGCATAGATAATTCAATTAATTATATAATCAGCATCCACAATTTCAAGCACACTGTCTATGCTCCTTCGAACTCATCCCAACCCTTGGAGAAACCAATCCCATTTTGTTTACATTTCCCAGACAAAGTGGTGAGTCTTGGACACACAAATAAAGGTGCTGCTTATATTTGCATCCAGCCTGGAACACTGCAAGGGTCACTAAGACTCTGAGGACACATTCACAAAGTCCATTAGCCATGTGTCGTCTTAAAAAAAAAATTGGTCCAGCTACTTGTGAAGGTTATATAACTGTTGCAAGGTTATTAGGGAGAAAAACAATTACAGTGAGGGAAGAAAGTATTTGATCCCCTGCTGATTTTGTACGTTTGCCCACTGACAAAGAAATGATCAATCTATAATTTTAATGGTAGGCTTATTTGAACAGTGAGAGACAGAATAACAACAAAATCCAGAAAAACGCATGTCAAAAATGTTATAAATTGATTGGAATTTTAATGAGGGAAATAAGTATTTGACACCCTCTCAATCAGAAAGATTTCTGGCTCCCAGGTGTCTTTTATACAGGTAAGGAGCTGAGATTAGGAGCACACTCTTAAAGGGAGTGCTCCTAATCTCAGCTTGTTACCAGTATAAAAGACACCTGTCCACAGAAGCAATCAATCAGATTACAAACTCTCCACCATTGCCAAGACCAAAGAGCTCTCCAAGGATGTCAGGGACAGGATTGTAGACCTACACAAGGCTGGAATGGGCTACAAGACCATTAGCAAGCAGCTTGGTGAGAAGGTGACAACAGTTGGTGCGTTTATTTGCAAATGGAAGAAACACAAAAGAACTGTCAATCTCCCTCGGCCTGGGGCTCCATGCAAGATCTCACCTCGTATAGTTGCAATGATCATGAGAACGGTGAGGAATCAGCCCAGATCTACACGGGAGGATCTTATCAATGATCTCAAGGCAGCTGGGACCATAGTCACCAAGAAAACAATTGGTAACACACTACGCCGTGAAGGACTGAAATCCTGCAGCGCCCGCAGGGTCCCCCTGCTCAAGAAAGCACATATACATGCCCGTCTGAAGTTTGCCAATGAACATCTGAATGATTCAGAGGACAACTGGGTGAAAGTTTTGTGGTCAGATGAGACCAAAATGGAGCTCTTTGGCATCAACTCAACTCGCCGTGTTTGGAGGAGGAGGAATGCTGCCTATGACCCCAAGAACACCATCCCCACCGTCAAACATGGAGGTGGAAACATTATGCTTTGGGGGTGTTTTTCTGCTAAGGGGACAGGACAACTTCACCGCATCAAAGGGACGATGGACCGGGCCATGTACCGTCAAATCTTGGGTGAGAACCTCCTTCCCTCAGCCAGGGCATTGGAAATGGGTTGTGGATGGGTATTCCAGCATGACAATGACCCCAAACACACGGCCAAGGCAACAAAGGAATGGCTCAAGAAGAAGCACATTAAGGTCCTGGAGTGGCCTAGCCAGTCTCCAGACCTTAATCCCATAGAAAATCTGTGGAGGCAGCTGAAGGTTCGAGTTGCCGAACGTCAGCCTCGAAACCTTAATGACGTGGAGAAGATCTGCAAAGAGGAGTGGGACAAAATCCCTCCTGAGATGCGTGCAAACCTGGTGGCCAACTACAAGAAACGTCTGACCTCTGTGATTGCCAACAACGGGTTTGCCACCAGGTACTAAGTCATGTTTTGCAGAGGGGTCAAATACTTATTTCCCTCATTAAAATGCCAATCAATTTATAACATTTTTGACATGCGTTTTTTCTGGATTTTTTTGTTGTTATTCTGTCTCTCACTGTTCAAATAAACCTACCATTAAAATTATAGACTGATCATTTCTTTGTCAGTGGGCAAACGTACAAAATTAGCAGGGGATCAAATACTTTTTTTCCCTCACTGTATACATTCGTCTTACAAATGCTCACCGTCAATGAAAACGTTGTTGGAGGTGGGGGTATACAAAATGAAACAAAAAGAATTGCAGCAATGCAGTTGCAACGCGAGCAAAAGATGGCCTTCTTTATCCAGCGTTCATTGCTAGCCAATGCTTTTTCGACAACGGCATCGTTGGCGTTACTTGTAGGCAACACGCTTGGTCCGACAATGCCGCAAGTCGCTTCGATTTGACTCAAAATCATGCAGCATCGGTGGAAGGGTACTGCCGGGAGCTTTCGGGAACGGCTTGGAAATGGATTCCCGTGCTCGGTTCTCGAGGTGAGTTTCGGCTCCCTTGATGTTGGTGGCAATTCCGTCGATCAAACCGTGGGCCGGTGGTTGGCGGCGGGGCGGGTGAAGTGATTTCCATCATCAACGTTCACTCACCCGGTGGCAAGAGACCATACGGAGACATTCTTTTGGTCACGGAATACGTTCATCCGAAATGCCACAACGCAGCCACATTTCACATTGGTACAAATTGTACGGCACATGACGCAGGCAGCAGCATTGAATGGCTTGGGGCTGCGAGACTGAATTAATCAATCCCTACTTTACAACCCCATCACGTATGCTTGACCAAAAGTGTGTTCTTGTATCACAGCATGTGCTGCAGGCCTAAAAAGTATGCAGTTGCGTTTTTTTTTATTTAGTGTCGCAGTTTAATCTATATGAAAATGGAAAATTTGGATTCTACATTGGATTTAAGATGTATCGTAGGTGGCTGATGCAGTACGTGCCTATAAGGGAAAGACATTGATGAGCAGCATGGATATTGTGAAACAATATTTCTAAACGTTACTTTGACACGGTGTGCTCATTCCTGATTGAAATGGGGATCGGAACATTTGACGTGACAAAGTGACAAAGTGATGTGTTTCATTGTGCCAACACACAAGGGCACAAATTCCAGTGACTCGATATATGTTGCTTACGTAAACGTGTTTTTGCAGCAATAATGATATCATTTACTCTCCCGTATAACTCACATTCATTACGCAAAGTTCTAGAGCGAAGAAAAAAAAACATTTCGCGCAAGCGTTAAAAATGTAAGCCCTCTGTGGGCCCTTTCTCACAGTTCCAAGATAATAGTCATGGCTGGGCTCGACCCCAGCCCTGCACTGCACTTCCTGCAAAATGTCCAGCTAATGTAGCTTGTGCTGCACCGGCTGTGCTCCCATAACCATGCACCTGCTGCACATCTCTAGCTAAGTGAGGCGGTGCTGCACGCGTTGTGCTCCCCAACCCCTGCACTGCACTTACTGCACTACTCCAGCTAAGGGAGCCTGTGCTGTATCTGCTGTGCTCCCCAACCCCTGCACTGCACTTACTGCACGCCTCCAGCTAAGGGAGCCTGTGTTGCATCTGCTGTGCTCCCCAACCCCTGCACTGCACTTACTGCACGCCTCCAGCTAAGGGAGCCTGTGTTGCATCTGCTGTGCTCCCCAACCCCTGCACTGCACTTACTGCACTACTCCAGCTAAGGGAGCCTGTGCTGCATCTACTGTGCTCCCCAACCCCTGCACTGCACTTACTGCACACCTCCAGCTAAGGGAGCCTGTGCTGCACATTGTGATCCCCAATCAAAGTGGGCCTGCACTGCACTTGTTGAACCGACAGCACCTTAGGCCTGCCGCCCGTGGTGACACCGTGGTTTTCAGAAGGCGGGGCCCCTACCGCATAGAAGTCTCTACACGACAAACTAAAGAAGAAAAAAAATGAGTTCAACCACTTCCAAAGGGACCTTAACATTTCTAAATGTGAAGCTTTCGTGACTGCAAGGATCCATACTCTTTGGTTCTATTCGGTAATGCTGTCACGAAGACAGCGTTGGAAATCCAACGCTGTCTTCGTGACAGCACGGTCCCTTCACCTGATGAAGGCCACTTGTGTTGTGGCCGAAACGTCGTGATTTTTGTTGTTTTATTGTTTTACCTACGTGACTTTACCGAATAGAACCAACGAGTATGGAACCTTAACATTTAATTCATAAACACAGTGTGATCGAACAGCAATGCGCATTAGAGATGCTACGAGCATGAATTTTTCGTTTCTCAAATGACTATTTACATTTCATGATTAAGCAATAAAATGGCTTGGCTTGTGTGTATTATTCTTGCTGTTAATATGATGCTTTGTTTCAACTTGTGATTGGAATGAGATTGTGATATATCAGGGACTATTCTCTGAAACAGATGTAGTTTCTGTGAAGGAATGAAAGTAATATACCTTGGATTGCGAGCAGGATTCGTTCCAGAAACGTGTTTGCAATCCAAAGCACTCGTATATCAAAGCACTCGTATATCAGTTGTGATCACGTGACGCTCCGCAGACAAAGCGTATACTCTACGTATTGCAAGACCTCGCTTGTTTATCAAATTAATATTTATTTAAAACATTTGCTCGTCTTGCAAAACACTCGCAGACCAAGTTACTCGCAATCCAAGGTTTTACTGTATATATTTCAGATTCTCAGTTAAAAATTTTTAAACCTTACATAAGAGTATTATATACATTGTGCATATCAAACGCGAGCAAATCTTTTGACTACACGTGCGTGACCTAATTGTCCTCTTTTTGCATATGGTGAGGAGGTGATCAGCAACATTTACATGTTCACGTTGAACTTTGTGGGTGAGCAAATGGACAGCCACGGGAGTGGCCTGGTAAACATCTCAGACACCGCTGGCAAATGAGAAAAGCTGAAAGTGCCGTACGTAGCCTTTAATATGACTCAGTTTTTGTATTAAATATATTTAACATTCATAAACAGCCGAGGATAACAAGAGTCGAGTCATTGTCAGAGTAATAAATTGTTTTACTACAATGGGAAAGGACTGTCCTTTGCATGTCCCATACAGCAACACCTAGCAACCAACTTAACAAACCCCCAGCCTTAGGATGAAGTTGAGGTGGGAAACAAAGTATGATTCAATTTCAACCGATTTATGAAGGTACTAAACTGTAACAACATAATTACTCAAAGTAATGAAATGACAGGGGCAATTTTTTTTCTTCATTCAAATGGTTTCTTTAATGTCACGTAAATAATGCAACTTTGAGAACGGATGGGAAAACATGCCGCTGAGTGTTGTCAAGTGCTTGTGAAGCCCTGTGGCTTGCTGTGTTCCTTTCGTACAAGATTACAGAACTCAGAAGGAAACGTGCGGAATAAGTTACGTTTTCCCTGCTTTCGTCGAGACTTATAATGTGCACGCTACTGGGTATCCAATTAAGGTTTTTTTTTGTGTTATTTTCTTTGAACCTATCTACGTAACTTTACCTAAAGACCCAAGAATATGAATTCCTGCAGTCACGAAAGCTTCAAGTCAAGATTTAAGTTGACTTTGTGCCATTATTTCAATGAACAAAAAACCCATTTAAAAATGTATAGGATTCTACTCTTGCGTAAGATAGCAATATGCTCAGGAGATAATTTCCCAATGTCGAGGTCTGCTGCCAATGAGAGGGCTTCAGGGGAGGGTTTGTAAAGTTTTGCTATTCCTACGTTGATAGGATGAATACAACTGCACAAATACTTTTTTTAAAACATCGTATTTTACTCACAAACAGAAAAAAATACGCATATTAGTAAATGTTTTGTGACATGCATTTAGGATGCAGGGCATACGTTTAAAGTAAAAATAGACTACACGTGGTACGTTATTTTAAATTAGATATCTTTAATCAGGATGGTGCTGTTAAAATGTGAATATCACGGGGCATGGCTGTTGAAGAGAAACGGTTCAATCTCAGTGATGGCAAGTTACTCAAGCTATACAATTGCCTATATAGTCAAATAAGTTGAGCTATTTCTCCCACCCGAAACGGCGTTTGGCCTTTTTTTGCCAGATTGTCTAGCTAGACATCTTGGAAGAGGTAGGAGTACCCACACTTTACCCCATCACACACGATCAGCCGATCGACTGTGGACAGAGGTGGAGGCAGAGATTTAAGGAATCAGCCCCCCCCCCGGTTCCAACTGCTGTGCTGGGAGTTCGAATTGAGCTGGCGACCTCTGGATTGCAAGGTCCAGTGTTGCTAACCACTACACTATGATATCATCACTTATGCATAGGTTGAAGCACAGTGTACCATTTATCTCATTTCCATGGTGTTTACAAGTCTATTTCAGAAGTATGTTAACAAGGATCTCTAAGAAATACTGTACATAGAGTGAGACAAAATGTTCTCTTGGCACTAGAAAACATCAAATATGCAAATACTGTACCAGGATGAGTTAGTAGCTTACATCGCGTTAAATATTATTTTAAATATCTGCAACAAGTATTAACTGCATAGCTTTATTGGACTATACATAATCATTCACGTTATGCGCAGTGAAATTTAATAGCTCGTAGCTATAAAGGTAAATCCTTATTCACGTCGTAATGACCGATATGATGCCAAATAAAAATGTGGACGACATCGCAAATAACAAGTTGTTAAGCGTGACCCTGTTATTGATGATGTAACATTCGCGTGCGTGTGTCTGTGTGTGATGTGAGTGTGTCTGTGTGTGATGTGAGTGTGTGTGTGATGTGAGTGTGATGTGTGTGATGTGAGTGTGATGTGTGTGATGTGAGTGTGATGTGTGTGATGTGAGTGTGATGTCTGTGATGTGTAGTGGGGAGCGGTAGTGTAGCGGATAGCGCGCTGTGCTATGAACCCGGAGATCTGGTTTCGACTCCCGGTCACGGCCAACACCAGTGAAGATTATCTGAACCGGTCCTGGGCCTCCCCTAGGTCGACTCAGCCTCAAATGAGTACCTGGTGCAGTGTGTAAACATCGCCACTGGGGAGACAAAGGCGGTCGGGCGTGGTGCTGCCCCCCCCCCCCCCCAACTCGTGTACCGTTCCGGCCTTCATAGGTGGTGCTCGCTAACAGCACTTGCCCCTACAGTCTGTCAAGGCTATAGGGGGATCTTTGTCTTTGTGTGTGTGTGTATGTTACGGTGGTGTGCGCTTGGCCCCGTTTTTTTGCGTCCCTTCGTTTCTGAATCCGCTTGTCCTGGCGAGCGTCGCGGCGGCAGCGGCTTGAGCAGTCAGGTCCAGATCTCCCTTCCCCTAGGCAACAGACTCCAGCTCTTCCTGGGGACTTCTCAGGCGTTCCCAGGCCAGCCGAGCGACATCGTCCCACCAGCGACTCCGAGGCTCCGTCACGGATTACCGAGCTCCTCACCCGATCGCGGAGAATGAGCCCGGCAACCCTGCGGAGATACCTCATTTCGACCCCTTGCAACCGCGATGCCATCCTTTCGGCCGTTACCCAAAAGCTCATGACCATCGGCGAGGGTGGGAAGGTAGATCGACCTGTAAAACCGAGAGATTTGTTCGAGATCCCAGCTCCCGCTTCACTACCACGGAACGGTGCGGCGCTCGCATCACTGCGGACGCCGCACGGATCTGCCGGCCGATCTTGGCCTGCCCCTGGTGTTCCAGAGAAATCTTACCATTCCTTGCTGGGAATTTGCGACGTCGTTCTTAGAAGATGCGAACGCGATTCTCAACAAGATCGTGGGATCGACAGAACCGTGGAGCATGCTATGTTGCTCCGGAGCCTCAGGGTGACATTGGGGAAAGGGGATCCTGGCTTACTGAGAGGAATCACCATTGAAACATACGGCTGATGTCTCGGGTGATATATTTTCAATGGCGAGTCGGTTCAGTGCTGGCCAGCTGGAATCGAAGAATGCCCATTTTTATCTCGATGGCAATATCTCGCACTGCTATTGCAATGAATTCTACTGGATGATTCATATGCTCTCAAAGAATGCAAGTTAGTTTCTATGATGCTTCGTGTCATCAACGGCTAAATATATGGGGATCCCACCGCGCAATTCTTAGGCTCTTAAATAATCGTCATTCATTCCTATGACAATTTAAACGTCTCAAATCAAACGAATGGGATTCGACTGAAGGAGTATTTCTAGTCTTTCCACGAACGAGCCATGGGAGACTTTCCATGGGAGAATCCCAGTTAGATTTCCAGTCGAGTGTAGCGAAATGGCAATTTACATGTGCGATTCGTGCCTACGGTGGTGGAATCACGGAATTTTAATGATTCCTGCAGTAATTGCCCAGCACTGCAGGCCGGTCTAATGGATTTATACTTTGTCCCTGGAACAGAGGATTGGCTGTTTTATAACATGCATGTCAGAACCCCCCCCCAAATATAATACGCTCCACGTAAATTGCCAATAAGTGCTCCGGTCTCAGAGGGAACATCACGTATGGCCTCTGTTCTATTTGATTCCCTACATTTCAATAAAGCCACACACTGGGAAAACGACAGTACAGTATTTCATATGGTCGAAATGTGGCAGGAATATAAGAATATAAATCAAACGAGTAGATACTCAGCAATAACCATAAGTCAGAAAATATACATATGCAGTATATACGATGCAATAACACACGTAAGTATTCTCTTACAGACAACAATGAATCGACATTATTGGTAAAGATATATTTTTAATAAGGACCACCGTGGTCATTATCTACGACATTATATTTATCTCCTCGCCTTTTAGGCCCCAGGACTCTGCTAAGGTTCGATCTCCTGGCGCGGCAGTTGAAACAACGATGCAGGTTTATTAAATTAACCACCCCCGCCGCTCCCCCATCTCTGCCCATCCAGCAGTATAAATGTGTGCGCCTCAGTTGATCGGCAGGTCGCGCGAGGTGGGGCAAAGTGTGGGTACCCCAACATATTCAATGATGTCTGCCCATCGTGGCAGCGTAGAGTAAACATCTTCTAGAAGGTGATTTCCAGAGCAAACTCTGGCGAAGGCCCTCCCGACGGCAGTGACGTGAGCAAGCAGTTGCAGGACTGCGCCTTTGCCTTTGTCATGCCCTGACATGCACCTCCTGTCCTGGCCACTTGGCTCCCGTGATGGCCTTGTTCTGCCCTTGACTGTACAGTACTGCACATTGAATTCACTCCCCTATTTCCCTTTGACAAATATGGGAGTGAGGGGGAACACATTTGATCCTTCGCGCGTGTTGGCATGGAGACACTTAATATACATTAAAATTAGACCATTACGTGACGTGGTCGGCAGCACAGGCAAGTGCAGGAATGTTGTAGTGGACTTCTACGTTACCCTCCTTTCACCAACCCGCACTGACCAACACGGTGAAGTATGGTCATTATCACCACCAACAGCTCACACGGCATGGGGGGCAGGGGGGGGGGGTTAACTTAATTACTAAGATGGAAATAACTTCTAATCCATCAGCACAAGGAGCATGCAAATCAATGTTTCCCAGTGGCATTTGTATCAAAATGGAAACCTATATATACACAAATACACTCACGTATATGACTTCTGCCTTTAACTACTGAAGCAGCTGTGGTGTCATTTACAGCGCAGCCTTTACGAGTATTTTAGATTTTTTTTTTACTTGACATGCCCCATGTCGCACATGGCACAGGACATCACAAATGAACCTAAACTTGGCCTGAATTAATGTCGTCTCAGAAAGCACACGGTAGATAGTTACATTCCGATATGATAACTGTAAACAACAACAATAAGAATTAGCAATATGTGTGTATGTTTTGTATCAATTGCCTCAATCTCTGCTTCTATTGTGTGGAAAAAAAGCTGAGAAGAAATTTATAATTGGCGGAAATGGGTTAATCAGTAGCTCTGCGGTCAGATTTAACTGTTATGTTATGATAAAAATACAATCCACTGCTGGGTGAACGTCTCCCCATACCATGTTGATTATGGATGTGTTTTTTTTTACCATACTTCACCACGCTGGTTTGTGTGAATTGGTGCGGTCGGGAGGGCCCAGGACTGGTTCAGTTGTCTCACCAATGACGTTAACCGTGGCTGAGAATAAAACACAAGTTATTGGGTTAACGGTGCGGTGAGTTAATCACTTCGTAACCGCTTCACTCAATTGCTGAGCACTGATCATTAATTAATTGTGCCGGTCGGTTTATGCTCCGAACAGGTAAAGCAGGAATAAATAAGCCCAGATTATTTACAATCCACAAATGCTTAGAAATTTCGTGAGCACGCCACAACGTTGCAATCAACGTATTGCACGCAAATAAGTATTCTAAAATCGTAAAAGAGAATTACAATGTAAACATGTTCAAATTTATTCGTGGAAAAACTCCTTAATATCCTGGACATTCCACAAACCCCTTGTTGCATGGTGCATGGATTCTGGCTTACAGACACAAGCAAGCCTGCTTGGAAACGTGTCCTGTCCGAACATGTTTTGGATTTCGCTATCCTCGCAAGACAATTATCCCAGTCATCTGCTGGTCCCGCAGAATCCGCCGAAAGAATGAGGCAACAGGTTCGCGAGCCAATTTGGAGCGGCCCGCAGAGCCGCAGCGACAGGATTTGGAGAGTGGTCGGAGAGTCATCTCCCTGGTGAGAGACGGGGAGGGGAGAGGGAGGCCCCCTGCCAGGCGCTCAGCGCTCTCCGAGGCCACGCGCGCTTGGGCAGCTGCCACCCACAGACAGCCGCCCTGTCGCCTTGCGCCTGGCTGCCGATTTCTGGGTCGACTGCCGGATCATTTTGGAGGAGGACAAAGGTCTCGGCTGTTCTCCCGTTGCGGTGAGGCAATGCTTCTGGCCAACAGCTGCGGGACAGAAGTCTCCTTTCCCATGAGCCAATGGACCAACATCGTGACAATGAGGAGGAGGAGGAGCCTGGTAGCTGTTCTAAGAGCGCACGGACGCAGGCTGCCCGCTAATGCGCCGCACTCGACGATCGGGCACGGCTATTCACCGTGGGCACACGACGTACAAATGAATTATCATACGAGAGGCTAAAAGGCCCCGTGGTTAACGGAACCACGACTCGTTGAGCAGATGCTGAATCGCATGGTTGGAGCTTGAAAGAGTGTGCATGCACAAAAATCCCCCGTGCAGCCTTTCCAGACTGTTGGGGCAAGTGCTGTTAGCGAGCACCTATGAAGGCCGGAACGGTACACGAGGGGGTGGGTGGCCAGCACCACGCCCGACCGCCTTTGTCTCCCCAGTGGCAATGTTTACACACCGCACCAGGTACTCATTTAGGGCTGAGTTGACCTAGGGGAGGCCCAGGACCGGTTCAAATAATCGTCACTTGTGTTGGCCGTGAGTGGGAATCGAACTCGGTCCGCCGTGTTCATAGCGCAGCGCGCTAACCGCTACACCAACGCGTGCACAACACACACACACACACGGTTAATTTACATAACCACAAAGTATGCTACTTCATATTTGATATGAAGTTTGATATGAAGTTTGATATGAAGTGCCTCCAAATCACTCAGCCTTCCACGTGCGGTTTTGACCTCAAGTCGGCGGATTCATTTCGTAACGTATTGCACGAATATACACCCTCGTCTGGCTGAAATATTAAGGAGTTCAATGTCGAAAACGAATGCAATGTATTCTGTTCAAACGTTATTATTTTAAATACCGCGTCGTTGGTCTAAGAAATGCGGGCAAAAGATCACAAAAGAAGTCATTTAATCCGCACATCCATAGTTAACGGAGAGTGTATGCGATGGCCGTCTGCTGCCATCTGGACTACAATGTCAAGTGGACAGATGGTATTGTGATACGCATGGTACGTACACTGTGTATATAGTACAAAGCCGTAGCCATGGAGTCAACATTGGGGGGGGGGGGGACCAAATCTTCCAGGGGGTCTGGGGTCCCCCCCCAGAAAAAAATCGAAATTTGAAAATGAATTTCCTGCCTAAAATATAAAAAAAATTAATTTACACATAGGATGGACTTTTTATTTATTTTTTACAATAATATCTAATAGTGTTATTGTATTACATTGCTCTGTTTTTTCTTTACCTTTTCTTGTTTCATTGTTTGTAATGGCAGAGATTAGGGATTAATGAAGTACAATCATAACCACAATCATATAAACAGAAATCTATGAAATCTATTTTATAGCAATATATTGGAGGGGACATTTTGAGCATATTTGAATGTTGGGGGGGATGTGTCCCCCCCAATATATATATAATTACGGCCTTGATATAGTACTGCTATAAATCTCAGTTCTCAAAGCAGACTTATACCCAACTAGATCACAACCGTGTTTGATTTTATACTACTTTCGGAATTAAACACAATATGTAATTGAACATTGATCACATGCATTGAATGTCCTGTAAGATATATACAATCTCGATACAGCGGACATTAAAGTAAATAAACTAATTGCAGATCGTGGTAAATCCACTGCTGGATGAAGAACCCCTCCTGGCAGTGGTCTGACGATACTTCACCACGCTGATGAGTTTTGAATGGCGAAGGGAGACAATGGTGGTCGAGGATCAGTTCAGATGTCTACTCGCCACTGACGTTAGCCGTGGCCTGGAATCTAACTCAGGGCACAGTGTATGAACCAATGAACCACTATCCACCCCAGGCACATAAATGATAATAGAGACTGTTTTATTACTATGGCGGGTGGGAGGGGGGTGGAGAATTATAGAAGGTATTACAAATCATGGGGTAACTTTGATGGTGAGCTGCAGTGGAAAATCGGTTTATGCAAGAAGCCACTTTAAAGCGTTGTGAATGTCTTCATGACCGTGATCCCTTCGTCGTCAGTGCATTTTAATATTTTGAGCAATGTGGAGACACCATGACGTGCGCGCGATTATCTCGCGCGTCTGCGGATTTCCCCTGCTCGAAACTCGTCAGTGTGGCTCCACGTGGGCAGTCGTCACGACTAATCCCACACACTCCGCATTGTCATCTAGCCCAGTGCCGCGACGTTACATTCAAACAAGTAAATCAACTGTAATGACAATAAAAACCTACTGGAAATTAAACGTACGGGCATACTTTTTGAGGGTCTATATTTATAATTGAGCAGCGGTGAATCATGTCCTCTCATTAAAACAATTGTCCTCGCTTTTATATATATAAAAAAAAACTCAATTTACAGAATGTTTGATGTATGCTCGAACATTTTAATAATTAATTTACTGTCGTGCCATTTTAATAAGCACTGCAAATCCTTTTCACGTAAAAAAAAAACCTTCAGAGACAATATCCAACCTTTTCCGCGCTTATAGAATTGTATGGTCTCGATCAGTCCCTTTAAATACTACGTGACAAAGCGGCTACCACGGCGCGTGCAACCCGATATTTAAATACAGTAGCCGACCGATTTAAAGCAGGTACATAAATCTTCAGTGGCAGAGCGTGCAGCAACGGTAGTGGGGGAGTGGGGGAGGGACACTGCATGTGTCCGCCCGGTTACCTATGGCACCAGCTCCGTGTACATTCCATGTACGATCATAAAGCAAGCGGGAATCGGCAAAACTATTTCGGTGTCGCGGAGCCCACGTGATTGAGACCCATGAGACCCACGTGATTGAGACCCACGTGATTGAGACCCGCGAGGGCACCCGCCACTCGACCAACGCGTCACCGCAGACGGGCGTTCTACCGAGACCCAATCCTACTCCCGCTGCGCCACAATCGATGGGCTGCGCACGTTGAATCCGCTTTGGTATCACTGCAATGACAAAAAAATATTATTATTATTATTGCCGAATATTGAGACACAAAACACACTGCTGAAGTTTGAACAGAACAAAAAAAATGGTTTCGGGGGAATTTTGCACGGACGTTAGTTTTCATTTGGTACCATTACTTATTTCGATGTCGCAGTTCCGTGAGATAATTGTAAGACATGTTTGAGGTGATCAGAGTGACGGCTCTAGGTATAAGCAATCCAAGCAAAAAGTTAAGAGCTCCAAATAGGCTACGGGGTCCCTGGATTTATGAGAAAAAAAGGGGGTGCATCAATATATGCTCGAATTCCGATCATAACAACACGTAAGCTAAACATACTCTTTGGTTCTATTCGTGACTGCAGGGATTCATATTCATATTCTTGGTTCTTTCGGTAAAGTCACGTAGAAGGGAAACAATTGTTTTATTATTTTATATTTGTATTATTTTATTGTTTCCCTTCTACGTGACTTTACCGAAAGAACCAAGCATATGAACACATAAGCTATTTCACACAAAATAGACAATCACTGTCATCTCTATCTTCTCTGCAGCTTCACTCGTATTATTGCGTTTCCATCTCTTGTCAATTTTATCTCTTCTGTCAACTCAGCCTACGTGTTAAACTCACTTGAATTTCATACTTTTAAATGAATGGGAGCCCACAATAAACTATTGCTTTGGGCTCCCCCAATGGGATGGCACCACCACTGGTGCGCTTATATATCTGAGAATAACCGAACGTTATTGACGGTAGTTAAACAATGGATAACGAGCGGCGAACACTGCGCACGATTCGTTACTGCGCTTCATTATTACAAATGTAAGGTTTGCATTTTGGTGACCTGTGCATTTTGAATGGCTTGCACATAGAGCTTGGCAACACGTTCCCTGGCCGAAAATAGCGGTCGCATGTAATTACACAGCTGGTGCCATCAATCACTACTGCACTTGGGCAGGTTTTAAGCCACGCTTTTAATAAAAGCGAGATTTGGCAACCTGCTGAGACATTTTGGGGATGTGATCTCACAAAAGGCCCTCTGCATTACCCTATAACGGCTACGCAAACCGCTATAGCAAGAGGACCCCAGAGACCAACACATTTTAGCAAACGCTCTTATCGATTTTTATCAGTGTAAAAAGGTAAATGTGGAGCCCTGCAATGTATTTGTTCACGCCACTGCTGGTAGAAAGGCCTCCACTACAGGGAGCACTGAAGAAGGTGTTTTGTCTCTTCTTACATGGTGGCTCTGACGTCTGTGAGCGGTTGGTTTTATCCACACTTCATACCACAACATGTGATCTGCCAATCGACCAACTGTGGTTTACGCATTCATACTGCTGCATGGACAGAAGCAGGAACAATGAAGAATCTAACCCAATGTATTAAGTGCTATGGCGGGGAGATCAAACCGGTAGCTTGTGGATTGCAAAGACAGTGTCCTAACAATTACATTATAATAATCATGGTAAAACGATTTATAACGTGGACATATTGACGAAATGAAAGGGAAACGTCAACATCGTGACTTGGAGGTGAAAGGAAAAGGCCATTCTTTGAATTTTAGACCAGACTAAATGTCACTGAATGCATCTCTATATAGTGTGTATATGCACATTCGTTGTTCGTGGGTTGTAGCAAATCCATTTGAAAGTGCAACGCGAATAATGCGCATGAAGATTAACCTAAAAGGGGAACTTATTCTCACATCTGCAGGGACGGGATCGACTCAATAATGGCAGAACTTCGCGCAGAGATAGTTCACGATCACCCCCCAGTGGTGTTTTACAAAAATGCCACTAAATTTGTGGATATGCACAAGCGCGTTACAATGATGCATTGATTCGTATGTGCCCAATACATTAATATAATTGTGCGCTTGACAATTATTAAACATGATTAATGTATCAAACTTGATTTGGAGCTTTCGTGACTGCAGGGATTACTCTTTGGTTCTTTCGGTAAAGTCACGTAGAAAGATAAACATAATGTATGCTTTGATTTAAAGCTTTCGTGACCGCAGGGATTCATATTCTTGGTTCTTTCGGTAAAGTCACGTAGAAGGGAAACAAAAAAATGTAAAACAATACAATTTTATTGTTTCCCTTCCTCGTGACTTTACCAAAATAACCAAAGAATGATTTATGTATATTTCGCATATGCAAATTATGTGTTGGGGAATTGAATGAGCAAAACTGTCCCAACGGCGTTTGAATAAGCACAAGGGCAACACCAAACGGGATAAATAAGAATTGATTCGTGAATCGTGGTCAAAATTTGCGAGTATTTCCCCCACCCCCCACCCCCCTCAAATGTACGGGTTGGGACAGAATCCTTCAACACGCGATGAGTACTTCAGCAGTCGCTTCTTGCTGTGGTTGTCCCACCTGATGACAGATTTTCTTGAGTTGCGATCGAAACGTCGTGATCTATTATATTTCTACCTCCGTGACTTCACCGAAAGAACCAAAGAGTACGCGATGAGAACTGTGCTATTCTTCCCTTCTGCTTCCGCACTTCTCATCACACTCCCACACATTCCCTGTGACGGACAAAAAAAAAGTACCACCCAGCCAGGATGTGCCTTAGGAGCTCGCAGGTATGACTCAATTGTGAAGGCGGTAGAGGCCGAGGGCTTAATCTGGAGCAGACAGCATCTTAATGCAAGCACAGTTTCTTCGTATAGAACAAGACGTGCAGTCACATACTTGCAAAGCAACCACTGTAGTGCTGAAATTGAACGACGTGTCCTACTGGAAGAGGGGCCAGAGAATATACACACCCTAATTATTGGCAACAAAGCAGCACCACAACACCATTTTACTTGAAACGTTATACAGCGGTAATTTCTTTTTTTTTAATCCAAATGACACACGTCACATATCTGACCGTTGTATATCCCCCTGACCATTTAAGTGCCCACACCCAGTGCAGTATCGGTGCAAGGTGTATAACTGTTCATTTCTAGAGGTTCGCAGATCTGACCGTGTCGCATATCCGCCTATACCTTAGTCTCACGTGAGTTGGATACGTGACGCAGCACTGTATATGCACATTTTGCAGTATACGACTGTTTACTGACAGCGTTACTTTTAAAGGCGATATGGGATAAATAAATGGGCTAAATCCAGTACAAACACTGCATTTACACTGAAATGAGCGACGCACCGTGTTATTTTAGCAGTAAACGCATTTCCTCTTATTCTACTGTGATGGCATGACACACCACGGGAACCAAACCACAGTGATTGCATTTGGACTGGGAAGCACGTCGAGGCGTAATTGCATAACATGCTTCCATTAGGAGTAGGCTGGACAGACATAATCAACGTTCCTGCAGACACGACACAAATAAGGAAACAGCCGTATTGGAGTTGCGCACACCACGGAGAAGCTCTCGAGGTGACCACTGCAATCTCAGCGGTGTGCAGTGGCTCCAGGTCAGCAAGGCAGCGAGTTCCGCTCCAGGTTTCTCAGCCATGAACTCCCATGCAGCCACAATTACAAAACCTGCACTGGAGTTTACCATCTACCTGAACTGGAGCAACTGCACATCTGGAGGTAACATGGTTATGCTCATTAGCGAGGGATCGCTACATTGTATATGCACTCATGTGCAAGGTTTGCCCATCGCCAAATATATATTTTAAATCAGATCTAGGAGCCCATTAGCGAAATTATCACTTCTGCCATCACGTAGTGACTCTTTCAATAAACTTAAACTTGGGTCAACTTCTAAAGCTTCTCGTGTCAGAGCTTTTTGGGTAATGTGAAAACACATCACTTTGCAAATTACAATTTTGGTAAAAAAAAAATATTTTTTTAAAGTTTACATATTCCTTACATAGAGACGTGGCTAACATGTGAATGCACAACCCTCGTGTAAACCCACTGCTCTATAAGAGCTTCACCTCGGCGTGTGGGTCGTGAGGGTTATTTGACCACACATCACCACGCTGGTCTGTGCGGGTTGATGAAAGTGGACAGCACAGGCATTGGGACGGAATGCAAGACAACAATGGATATTGCCGCACTGCCTTCTGTTGACAATGCAGCCCACAACCGCGTACAACACCGGTTTTAAATATGCGATTTCCCATCCAAATACTATGCAAGCGCAAGCCTGCTGAGAATCGAAGATCCGACAAGATTAGGCACATTTCAGCCCATTTTAAACATTCTACGGTTCAGGTGAATGTGTCACATTTTGGGTCCGGTCTCTGGAATAGTAAGACGGAGTTTATAACATCTGACGCCGCGTCTTTAGAGAAGCTGAGGTGCTGCTCAGTGCTCCTTTGAGCGTAGAGATGTTTGACCTTTTGACTTTACATTTGGAGATTACTACAGACAAGAAGGGTTGTGGGATTTTAAACACCCACCTATATGAACCAATGGCTGCCAAAGTTACCCTTCACTGGGTTGATCATAGAAAGGCAGACAATAAACACAACTGGCATATTCAATCATCACAGTTGAAGCTCTAACTCTGGCTGTTCCGCTCTGCGTTGTTCATACAGGCTGCGTTTGTTACATCGCCGCAATCTACACATATTCGGGCGGTGGCAAAGGGGCTTCTCATTTATAACTGCTGCCTGAACGCTGGCATTTGAAGCAATTGGCGGGACCCCGGGGTCCCATCACTGCCCCGGGGTGGGAAAAACCACGTAGCGACACGAGTCTTGTTGCCTTACCGACAACAAAACTAGTGGTCAATCGATTGACCTCGTCGAGAGCTACTCGGGGCACTAAGTTTCGTAAAAAGTTGAAAAATTACATAAACACGTTAAATTCACTGCCTGGGGGGCGGGCTCGCCTTGGCAAAGAAGCTGAGGATCGACGGCTGACCGGAGGGCGTCGTCGCCGCGCGCGACTGCTGCGGACGCCCCCCGGGGCTCGCGTTTGGCCGGTGGGGGTGGCGCCCATCGTGTTGATCGCCGCCTGCTGCTGCTGCTGGCGCTTGTTGGTGCGAGTCTGGGCGGGCGGCGCGTTGCTGTTGGGATCACGTAGTGGGCGAACTGAAAAATAATAATTATTGACCTGATTTTTGTGGGACCCCGGGGTCCCGCAAAATGATTCATTTATCCACAGCAACCAAAGATTTACCGAGTTGTCCTTGAAAGCTCAGCGCGCTTTCTTTGGTGTCCGTCCGCTGAGCCCACACAATCTATAAAGGGCCCCAACGCTGGCGTTTTCAAGCTTGACCGCAGCGGCAGACTTAGCGGCAACACATAACGCTTCATCAGCATAAGGCAATCGCGGGAGGAGCAGTGGAAACAAATGCAAAGCCGAAATATTCTTAGCTCTTTCGGTAAAGTGACGTTGAAGGGAAACAATAAAATAATAAAAAAATATATAAAACAATTAAAACTCTCACGACGTTTCGACCATAACACAAACGGTCGTCATCAGGTGTGTCGGTCCGCATAAAAAGCGCATTTTTTATTTATTTAAAGAATGTAAAAAACTGTATTTTATTATTTATTTAAATAAATTTATGCAAATCAAAATCAAAGCCGAAATATTTGTCACGTTTGGGAATTGATAAGCATCGTGATACGATGAATATATATGAAGCAAAAAAAAGCCAACACACATTGATGCAATAAAGCAATTGCATATTACTACTTTAAATACCGCATTCATCACGGTATCGGATTGCATAACAACTTGTTTATGCGTTGTTTTTTTTTTTAGAAAGCATTATGGGAAATGTCATGCACTGTATGAGCAGACCTAAGTTATGTCTCCACACACAAATGACATGTTTTGGTCCACCAACCGCGCTAATGGATTTCCAGACCAGATAATATTGCCATGTGAGCCAACAGGCCAATGGTCTGCAAAGCAAAAAAATAGCCTGTTGGAACTGAAACGTAGTGCACGGTATATGTATGTGGAGAAAAATATAGAGGTCTTCTAATTCACATTATTTTAATGAGATTGCATAAAAAGGTGCATGAATTAATGAAATGTATATTCAGTTATAAGTGGGGTGTTTTTAGCTTTTGTTAAGATACGCTAATGCATGAGGTATTTAACCCCAATTGTTTTAATCTTCAGTGTGAGATAATTAGTGTTGTTAACATGACACGTTCCAACACCACTGCAGCAGTGACAGTACAAATGGAATGTTCTGCATAGAGAACAGTTTAACACAAACCATGTACACGCACAAAACACAATTCTGGTACAAACTGGGCCTCTGCCTAAGCCACGTAAATGTCAAAACCTACTCAGATGCACGAATTAAAACTGAGAATTGCACAATGGCTGCTGAATTTACATTTGTTGGGTGGATTATATTTCAATTGCCATTACAGTTACTGACCCAGCACATGTATAACCCGAATCGCTAATATACACTGTGCTGAATAAAAATGACTGCCGCACTGATTTTATTGGGAAATAATCAAGCTGTGATGGAAATTGACAACGTCCGTTGGTTTATCTACACGAGCATTACACCGTAATGTATAATATACAACGTATAATTACAAGCGTTGCGTGATAATGGTAAATAGCCATGCGCTCTCGGACATCACTGTACTTCCCTATAGGAGGGAATACATATCCCGCTGCACTATTGCCACACGTTTGAGTGATGCGAGATGGCTTTAATAACGACGGAAACAACGACTAATATTGGAATAAAAATCACCCGTTAACTCAATGTCACCTTGGTACGAAAGCGTCATACGTTCGTGAGCTATGGGGGAGTTATTGTTATACCGTACAAAATTGCATTAATTAGAAACCCTCAAGGCAACCAATGAACGAACGTTAGATGCAGCAACCTTGACCAACCTTGACTAAAATTTACGGGAGGGGCAGAACAAGCAATCGTAACTCACAACAAACAAGAAACCACAAACGTGGATCGAGCAACGCCGGTCACAACGTCCTTGCGCAAAGTCAAGTCCCCCCCCGCCCGCCTCGCTCCCCAGCCAGCATGCTGGGCCACGCTCGGCGCAGCAGCAAGCGGCAATCATCATCACAAGGGGTCACAATGCCATCCTGCCGCCGGCCGTTCAAGATCATTTATGTGCCACACACCACCCGCTCGGGCTCCGCAGAACAAAAAAAAAGGCGTTCGTCTTAATCGCCGTGGCTCGGGCGCTTCGCACGAGACGACGACCTTCAATGGCGAAATGTCATTCCGATCAGAGGCAGGGATGGGGTGGGGACGCGTGGAGTCAAAGGGCGCCCACGGCGCAACTGACCGGCACCGACATTCGACGGCCCGGGGCCATTTGGTTACCGGAGCGGACGGAACGGCGGCGTCGGCCGGGATCTGGCCGTAAATTGCCCCGGAATCAATTCGGGGTTTAGGTTTGTTTCGGCACAGGTAAAACCCACCGGGGCAGTAAATGCTCGTTTTCTATAGGGAGCTGGTTACTGAAGCCTGCTTACGGCATAACAAAAAAACTCACAATTCAAAGAGAAGTGGACACGAGCAAGTTCCAAATGGCAAGGTCGTGCATCAACATGGTACAACCCGGCACAACAGAAATGAGGCTGGCAGAACACAACACACGGTGTGTCGCTGCCCGCCTTGCTGGGCGGAATGCGATATCAGGATGCGAAAGTGTGAGTGTGTAAAATGTTCAGTAATCCTGTGCTAATGGCACACGCTGCGATGACGGGACATGCTCTTCGGGCCTCGCCATCCAACGGCACAATGTGACTGATGGGCTCCGTGCGCGTGTGTGTGAGTGCTCGACAGATAACCGTGTCCTGTGCCAACACGAAGTTGGCACACGGGACTGCCACGGATGGGTCCTAACATACTCCCACTAACACTGGGGTATCGTCACAAAGCATTTCCGTTTTTTTCGATTTGAAGCTTTCGTGACTGCATGGATTCATCTTCTTTGGTTCTTTCGGTAAAGTCACGTAGAATGAGAATAAAATAAATAAATAACACAATAAAATTGAAGCTCTGTCGTCCCGACAGTTCTGTACCTTTCACCTGAAGACGGCCGCTTGCGTTGTGGCCGAAACGTCGTGAGAATTTTATTGTTTTATTTTATTATTTTATTCTCATTCTACGTGACTTTACCGAAAGAACCAAATAAGATTTCACACTGTAGTTTTAATTTGTGGTTTAACGTTCATGTTGTGGTAATTTGAGACAAAATTCGGGCAAAACAAACGTTGCAATTATACTTTTCATGTAAAATATATTCAAGGTATCAACATTCATTCTCATTCTACGTGACTTTACCGAAATAACCAAAGAAGACATTTCCGTTTTATTATATGCTTGCTTTTAACTCACTCTGTTGTTATTGTTGTATCCTCAAATCTTGTAACTCAATTTTTACCAACTTCCCAATGTGGTATCGACTGCAAACTTGATATACTTATGTCATACCGATGACAATACTATATTCTATTATAAAAAATAAGATTATATATTTAAAAACATTCTTTTTTATATGTTATGTTTCGGCTTGGGTCTAATTGTCCACGCTGAACTGACGTTGGCTGTGATTGTCCACGGTCCCTGACGTCGTGGCAAGCTTCAGGGCCACTTCCTGGAGTCGTGGTGGAGTTCTGACATTACTAGTACATTTCATAAAAGCGTGTTTAAAAACAAGTTTTTTTTTAAATATTACTAATTAATTTGGACCAGCGTCCACTTCTTTAAAAAAAAAAGCTATGCCTCAGTCCTTCTTTGTCAGTCCACTGCTGGATGACAGCCACCCCATGCCGTGCACATCATGGAAGTCATTGATCATACTTATGTCCTCTGGTCAGTGCAGGATGGTGAAGGCAGGCAGCATAAACGTGGGGAGCACGGAAGTACAGTATCACATAACAATACATTTTTCTGCACTGCCCTCTAATGGCCAGCTTGCAGCCCCACAAGCCGAATGACAACCTTTGGAAGGCGTTCAGCCATTCGAGCACTTTTCAGGCTCAAACCTGCTTAGCTTTGGAAATACGATGGCATCACGTGATTAAAATAAAGACCATATTCCATTACGTTATGCAGCACTGACACAGCTGCCGCTACCAGTTTGGCTAATGCTATTGGTAATTCAACTATCAACATTATACTGTTGTACCACTTCGAATACGACAACTACAGAAAGACGTATAATATGACCCACGTAATTGCTACTTTTAACTGTAATTTTAACAGCATGGTGCCCCTTTTAAAGGTGCATTTATTCCGCCTGTTTTCGAGGCGCTTTTATTGTTTTAACAGCGACATGCTGGGCAAAGAGCCAAACCTCGGGCCGTGGAACTTTGTGATATAAAAACGCGCATAGCGTTCCAATAAAAGGTTGCAGTAGCACTCAATATCAACTCCGGCCTAATGCACTTTAGCAGCATTTGTACCGTGCTTTGAGAAACTTAATTTTAATTCGGCACAATGTAACGTCCTTTTGAAGTCACCAAGTGTCCTTGGTGCCATGCGGTTTTTTTTTGCATTTGAGAATAAGCACACTCATTGGTTTTTTCCGTAAAGTCACGTAGGTAAAATAAAATAAAACAACTGTGAATTTATTACGTTTTATTCTATTTTTTTTTATTTTATTTTACCTACGTGACTTTACCGAAAAAAACAAAGAGTATGAATCCTTGCAGTCACGAAAGCTTCAAATCTAGAATAAGCACACTTATGTGTTGTGGCCGAAACGTCGTGAGAATTTTATTGTGTTATTTTATTTTATCAATTTATTATTTTATTATCATTCTACGTGACTTTACCGAAAGAACCAAAGAAGAAAATAAGCCCACTGTTGGTGGCCCGCGACCAAATCGCCCGGCATGCACCAAATCCCACACGGCATCGTTCTTCGCGAATTGTCAGAGGTTGGGGGGGGGGGGATGGTCACTTTCGCCGAAAAGACATCATCAGCCTGAGGGCTGCCACACATTTGAAACCATTGGGGTCTTTACAGCACAAGGCGGGGGGGGGGGGGCCTTGCAATGAAGAACACTGCCATAAAGTATTGGAAATAAAGCAGGCTCGAGCTGAGTACTTGGACGGGTGTCCACCATGCATAGCTATAGGATATGGGCACTGCATAAAAAAAACATCCATTGTTGTACTGTACTTCTACACTCCCTTGGCTACGCTTCCTCCACTCTCAACAACCCGCACTTATCCGTGCGGCGAGGTTCGGGTCAAACAACTTCCATTACCACGCACGGCACTGGGAGGCTATCATCCAGCAGTGTTGCCAAAAAAAAAGGCTGATGTTTAATCGCAAGATACACATCAAGTAAAAAATTAGATGCTCGGTGATAATGTTCCATAAACAAGAATGGGAAGAGTACTGTTTTAGCACAGAACTCACAGATGTGTTATTTACACCTGATTATGCAACCGATATAAAGATACCCTATTGACGAGTAAGTATTGTGTGCGTGTATACCACTTGCCTGTCACGTGTCCCAACAATTAAAAAAATGTTTATATATCTGAAAAATTATACGTAAGGATTTGTTTTGTACTGTATTTCATAGGGCACTTGATTCCTTACCAATTAGACTCATCTATTGTCATACATACACCAGTGGTTCTGCATTGCATAACCGATTTTAAAATTACAAATTAAGTTGTAAACGAAGAAAATGAAATGGATTAGAGTACAGCGATTTCACGCAAAACAATTAATGGAAAAATAAATTGGCGTCTATAGAACTGTGCCTGGACAAGCAAGGGTTGTACTATGCACTGGTATTTCCTTTGCGCACATAAAAAGGTGAAGGAGCAGCCCTGCAATTTCTCGCTCACACCACTGCTGGTAGAAGGGCCTCCACTATAGGAAGCTTCGGAGAGCCCCTCTAGAGGTAATTTGGCCTACTCTTCCATGCCGTGTTGGAGATCTTCGAAGAGGGCACAACCTTATTAATAAAACTGCATATCGTTAAAAATAACGACACTTTGCGCTACAATAAAATTTGGATGTAGGCACACCTTATGTAAGCACACCAATTTAAGTAACACATACTTACGCTCCA
This sequence comes from Petromyzon marinus, assembly GCF_048934315.1. NCBI lineage: Eukaryota > Metazoa > Chordata > Hyperoartia > Petromyzontiformes > Petromyzontidae > Petromyzon > Petromyzon marinus. Next base: position 7,591,191 of record NC_133680.1, read on the forward strand.
CTGGTGGGGGAAGGCAAACGGCAACTTTTGATACAAGCACACTTCGGATACAAGCACAGGAAATTCCTCCAAAGGCAAGCTCTCTTCATATTCAGCGTCTACTGTGTACGTATTCTGCTTACATGCAATGTAGCTCAAACATTATGACTTGAAAGGTTTTCAGCAAGTGTAAAGCTCAAGACCAATTTCATTCCCTCTCCGCAAAACATCGGCCCGCACACTGAAATTATGATACCGGCAATCTAAATGCAGCACACCGCTGTCCATTTCTGTAATAAATGATGTAATGCGATAGAGGGCTTAAGTGAACCCTTCCAAGCCTCCCTTTAATGCTAATGATTCCAAGTAATCACTACCCCAACTTGAAACCCCACTGCTCTGGATAGTGGAATGTCAATAAAGCATTTTCTTCATAGGCAGTTACACTGATTGATTATTTCCAGTAATGAAGACTTCAGCTATTAAAAGGGAAAAAAAACCTGCCAAGCAAGTGACAGGATGCCCAATGAATGAACTTCTGCAAGACTGAAATGTATTCGCGAAGCTGCGAGGATTACTCAAACATTGCCGCGATTAAAATGTACTGCGGCACATGCTCAACGAAACAACATTTGTATTCATGGATTTTGAGCACGTTGAAGAGAAATTGTCATCATTATCCTATTGATTGAATTACAAATGTTTTGCCCATCGTTCCATGGCGACATAGCCGAGCGGTAGGGCGTTCGACGTTTGTTGCAGAGGCTCGCGGTTTGAATCAATTGGCCGCCCTGAGAAATACTGGGGGCGTAAAAACCAAAGCACACGCACCGTCTCCTTCACGGTGGACATTACGGATTCCGTGACGTCATTGGCAAGCGGAGGCCACTGTGTCGGCGTCATGGCGAACATTTTAATCAAAATTTACTCAATTGGAATCTACACAACTATCACCCCCCCCTCCACCCCCCGACTACAAAAACTACTGAAAAGTAGTCGCGAGATGCCGTGAGGCCTTTCTATGTAAATAAGCATGATAATAAAGAATAATAAGTACATAAAGATGGCCAAATACCAAAAAAAAAATCCACTTTACAAATGCAACTTTGTTGGCGAAATGACCTGGAGAATGGGCAAATACGTATAATGTAGAGAACTATCAGTTCAAAAACCACTGCTTCACAGTCACCTCAAACTTCCAAAGCAATGGATCTTGAACAGATGCCAGAGTGCACAACAGTGAACGCTGTGATTGCGTGGATTTGCAGACCATTCGTCATCCCTCCATTGCGCCAAACGAATTACAACCGTGGACATGGCTATAGCTGTGAGACTGTGCCAGAGGCAGCAGAATACTAAACTATTTTATACTCTACCAGGTAAGGCCCACTGAGCTATATAAGTCTGTCTCAGAAGCGACCAGACCTCAAATGATAGCTCAACGAAGTGGCTTATCGTGTGGACATTTATAGGGACCAAATGCTCTAAACGCATGTTTCTAAACTTGGAAGCATGCGTACAGTGTAAGTATGGAACAATTAACCAGAATACAATGCATAAAAAGGTGAAGAATATATTGAATTGAAAATGTCTGCACAATGGCACCTTGAGGTCACATCTCCTATGACATTACATGTTCCGATACACATATGGCATATTAAACAGATGTTTGTCATTGAACGCCCAAAACAATGTGAAATGATGCAAGAAATGTGTTCATGGTTACATTACATCACGTATTCGTCTCACTGGGGATTGAGGTATAGGCGGATATGTGAAAGTGTTCGGTTTGTGAACATTTATCTCAATCCACAGTAGTTACAAAAAAACCCACTAAACTGCAATGCGTTACGCTTCCACACACACACAGACAGACACATACACAGACACAACGCGCTAACCACTACACTACAATGCGTTACGCTTCCACATGCGCGGGTCACATGATAGATTTGACGTCACAGCTCACTTGCCGTGCAAAAAATATATCCATTATTGAGCTCCTCTCCCCCCCCCCCCCCAAAAAAAACCCAAAAGTGTACTTTTCGAATTTTTGCATGGTGTACAGTCTGGAAAGTACCCACATGGCAAATTTCAAGTTTGTTGCATGTCGGGAAGTACGCTAAAAAATTTGAACAGACACACATTCACAACTTTGCCTTTTATATATGTGGAGATTAACAATAACATGTAAAAAAGTCAGATTGGAGAACATCTATTGAAATAATATATGCACCGACCATAAATATTTAACATAATGTAGGAAGCAGGTGGATTACTTCACTATTCTGGGAAATCGCCCGATGATGCTTGATGTAATTACCAGCGAAACGTCGTACTCAAATTATAAATGTTGTGGATTTACTCTCCAACACACCGGTGGGCTGAAGTAGTCACTAATTGGTGCGTTGTTCACGTGACAAATCCCTAATTGGCTGTGTCGGGTGGTGGAGGGTTACGACACATTTATACTTGCGCAATATAACCCAAAAACATTTATGAAGAATGTAGGCGATTAATGTGTTAATGGGCGGATGTGTGACGGTCGGATATGCGACGGTGTACCATACCTCAATGTCACAAGTTCTGTGGTAGAAACTGCAAGTTCAAGATTCCAGGTTATGTTGTTTACCCAGGTGAGAGCTCAAGAGACCAGGAAAGTCTCATTCGCAAGAGTGACCAAAATCCCCGAAATGACAAAACCAAAGAAAATTGAACTAAACAAAAGCAACGAAGCAAATAGAGACGAAAACAAAAACATTGGTGTGGACTGGAAAATCGAAAATATTGCACAAATATAAATCCATGTTAGATAATAAATGTAGGTTTAACACGTAGGCTTTCGCGGCAAATATTATCCATGAAACAAGTTTTCTGGGTTAGATCGCGTAAATATATGTCGTTAAACCCGCCACCACTCGACACACGTAAACAGAACGTGCCCAATTCGTTTACTAGTACAGCACACCGGTGTGTTGGAGAGCAAAGTCACAACAATTACAATTGTAAATGATTGTAAATGTTGTGGCTGTACTAGTAACGAATTTGGCATGTTCTGTTTACGTGACGAACTTTTACTAATTGGCTGTGCCGGGTGAAGGCGGGTATAACGACACATTTATATATTTACGCGATTTAACCCAGTACTCTTGTGTTATGGATAATAAATGTAGTACAGACTTGCCAATTTTGTTTTAAGTAGTTTTACATTTCGCAAGGGTTCTTAGGCTCACGATGCACGCGACAATACGAGTAAGAAATTAATACTTTTATGCAAACCTAACCTATTAGGGTGATGGAGAGAAGAAAATTGTGCAAACAATATGTAGAAAAGTAGAATACAAACGAGATGGTAAAAACGAGATAAAAAAAAATTGTAATTTTGCATCGTGACAATGAATCATGGCAATTCATCAAATCACCCGAGTGGAGGGGGTGAATCATCACATACTCCGTTACATTCGTGAAGGCTGCGTGGCCCGAGTGACTCCTTACAGCGGTTAACCGCACATTCTCTGCCTAGTGTTGTGGCCAGTGTCAGAAAAATGCCCAATAAATCAAGGCTGCTGCTGGTTCCTCTCACCGTCGCATCCCCAAAAACCAGTCAACCTGGCGAAGAATGTGTAATTAAAAAAAACGGATGAAATGATGAGTCTTAAGGGCTGTAATGGCACGGTATCGAAATGGAAAGTTGACAACGTATGATATAAAGGACACAATGAAGATGAGAAAAAACACTTTTTTTTTTGCAAAAGCGTGATCATAAAATGTGGGAGTGAAGCATACAAGGAAGGATACTGCAAAGTGTGAGGACATTGAGAATAGCCACTTGTAACGTGGTACAAACCACGTTCCGCTGGTGTTCGTGGCGGCAAAGTAAGAGCAATGCTGGAAAATTACTTCGCAGACATCCTGAAGGATGAACAACGCCGTGGTTTCAAGTAGCTGGCTACACTATTTTAAGGAGCATCACCATCTATAAAACAAACCTGGTTCAATTGGAAGAAGCAATGAGTGCCAACGTCGAAGCCGTTGGACCTTTCAAGGAAAAGTTTAAAGGCATTCTTGACAGGGAACCACTCGCTAGAAAAAAAGAAATCCGCTGATGCCTACGAATGTAGCCTGTTTTGGGAGATGCTGCAGTCCAACACGCTGGCTCGTGTGTCTTGAAGGTCACACACCACGGGATGGAAACCAAACGAGGAAAGACTGAGTGTTCCTTTCTGTGCCAATTCTCAATAGCGCATAAAACACGTGTGCACAAAAAACACACAAACGCGCAGATGCAAGTGCACATACGGACGTCAAAACACAATTGTTTGCAGCATTGACTTAGCGTACTCCACTCTGGGCGGAAGACATCTTGTTCTGTGTCCTTTAGGCAAGGGAGCTTACATGCACACACGAATGCACGTGCATCTACACCCACACACAGTCACAGCACTGCCATGAAGCAAATGTCAAATAAATATGAATGCCTTTAAAAAAATGCATGTGTTTCCGATGTTGTCCAAATAGCTATATAGATCCGGGAATTAATGAGTAAGTTTGGTCGATTTTAGTAGCGATTGGTTAAAGGGGTGTTATAGTTTTTTTGGTGAAAACATGGATAGATGGACGATGGCATTTTCCCGGGCACAGCATGAAGTGGTCGTTTGGCTCCCTTCGAAAAACAGTTTAGTTTTCATAAAAAAAAACAACTGCTAGAACACACAAAATGTGTAAACTTAAAAGTTCAGAATATTTAAAGAACCAATTAATTTTAAATTAATGCCAACCTCGCTCATTAGCAGTTTAAAAAAATATAAAAGTCAACCAAGACATTAAATGTTTTGTTGGCAAGCCAACAGAGACACAACCTTGCAAAGTCGTTTTGTAGTTTAATAAGAACAATTACGGTATTGCAAGATAATATATAAATGGTTTGAAATGTTGCCAAGGAATGTGGAAAAACACGTGCACTCCAATCGCAGTGAAAGGTTGCTCATACATTTAAACAGTAAAAGGGAGATTTGAAATTGGAATTGATACTTGGAGGATTCGTGTTCTCCACCAAAAATGCACATCACACAAAACTGTGCAATAATAAAATGTTCACGACGCATCAAAATTAGCGCCACATTGAGGCTTTGCTCCCATGTGTCAAATGTTAAAGCGGCCACAAGCTAGTGGCACTAAGCCAAATCACTCTACAGGAAAGCAGCAATGGCAACAGCACATGTCCTGGCTTGTCCACTGGTTGTCTGCAGTGGGATGTCTGCCTTAATATAGGCTTTTTACCCAACTCTAAATCACCGTGCTAAACCTATCTCTGCTATTACTAAAATGCTGCTTCCAGCTTCACGAAATGTGCAATACCTGCCACAAAAGTTATTGGCTGCGATGGCAACTTCCAGGAATTGTGGTTTCCTGTACAATTACTGTGCTGAGCCTACAGATGCTAATTCCACAACATCCACGGTTGTAAGCCATGAAATAATGTGTACTTTCGCAACGAACCTGATGTCCAGACTTCGACTCCAGGCCACGGCTAATATCAGTGGCGAGTGAATATCTGGACTGGTCCTCGACCACAATACTCTCCCTTCACCATTGAAAACTCATTGGTGTGGTGAAGTATAGTCAAACCCCTGCCATGACCAGCACAGCGTGGAGGCGGTCCTTCATCCAGCAGTGAATTCATGTTTAGGCAGTTATTCACATCAGCATACAACACTGAATTTTATTTGTAGAAAAAGCTTACAAAAGCATGAGGGGAGTTAATTTGGGAACAGCACGCAAACCACCACTTTCTCAGGCTTTGCTCGTAAAATATAGTGCAACTGACAGGTGGCATTCAACCGTGTGTACGTAAGACTACACATATATGGATTATGGTGAAAATAATTAATCAATATATTCTCCATGGTCTTGTGCAGCCCCGAGGCATCCTGCAAACGAAATCCTGTTTACGTTCGGAAATAGGAGCCCATTTCCCTGCCACGTTCACACAGCTTGCCACATTTCCTTCCCTTCTTAATAACCCATTTGGGAAATGTTTGGGGGGGGGGGGGGGGGGGGCGGAGGGTCCCCTTTGCACGCCAAAAGATCCCGGTGCAGAAAGTTTTACGAGAGCTGCAAGGATTTAAGGATCAACGAACACTGTGTGTGTGTGTGAAATTAGCCGCAGTCACTCAAGTGTGCACAGCCAGATGCTAAGCGCGACGATGCATGTTGCCTGCAAGCAATATGACCGAGACTATCAATTACAGCACAGTACGTCGCATGTCCGATCGCTGGATATTCCCCTTGACCAATTAACCGCCCATACCCAGCGCAGCATTTGTGCACGGTGTCACAATCATTTTCTATGAACATTCAAAAGAAATGACCTTTTCACACGCGATAATTCATTCTTGAATCTTTTTTTTAAAAATAGATATTGGCTTGTTTCCAAAGAACAGTAATGCGTTCTCCCTTTTTTAGAGCGGTTTGCGCTTTGTCTAGTTGCCTATTTGCATATGGTGAAATTATCATTTGACAGATGTTAACATCTGACCTTTTCACAAATCCACGCGTACCTCACCCCCCAGCGAGTTGGATATGCGACATTGTACTGTACCTGTAAATCACCGTTATAGCCATGCTATTCTTGCGAATGGCAATTTGTTCGGAAGCTAAATGCCAATGTCGAGGTCTGCTAGCCATGAGGGCTTGAGAAGAGAGTTCATTTGATTTTGCTATTCCTCCATATTAGTTAAATCGAATACCGGTAAGAATCCACCCATTTTTTCGCCATATAGCATCGTGATATATAACGACTTATTGTTGGTAGCTCAGCTGATTGGAGAATATAGAGTTTATTGATAACATTGAGGTAGTTTATATTTTAGTTTTTGTATCTGTTTACTATATGGTATTCATTATATAGTGTAGTGTATACCCAGTTGCTGTTAATAGCTCTGCTTATTGAAGAATATATTGAGTACATTTATTATATTGCTGTAATTTAGACTTAGGTTTTTTCACATCGGTTTACTGTATGATAGTTGAGTTGTTGCAGCCCCTTTGGCGTCCATGTACGAGGTGCCTCTGTGGATGTGTAGGCTTTGACTTTAACATAGCTATTTCTGTGACCAGTCACAAGCTAATCTCTCAACTGTTACAATGCTAAATTCTCCTGTTTGATATGTAAACCCCTTTGTCAAGGTGCCTCACTTCTCTCAACCAGCTTAAAAGACGCTGCGAATCTTAGCAGCGTTCATTGTAGCTTTGTCGTCCCGACAGGTCTGTTCCTTTCACCTGAAGAAGGCCACTTGTGTTGTGGCCGAAACGTCGTGAGAATTTTATTGTTTTATTTTATTATTTTATTCTCATTCTACGTGACTTTACCGAAAGAACCAAATAAGATTTCACACTGTAGTTCTAATTTGTGGTTTAAGGTTAATGTTGTGGTAATTTGAGACAAAATTCTGGCAAAACAAACGTTGCAATTATACTTTTCATCTAAAATATATTTAAGGTACCAACATTCAAGCATAGCAAAGCAACACACACAAACGTAAATTTATTCAGGCAGACAAAATAAAAAGTTAACAAAAGGATCTTGACTAAAAGCTTTTGTCACTGCAGGAATTCATATTCCTTGGGTATTTCGGTAAAGCCACGCAGATATAAGAAATAATAAAAATAACAATATCACGACGTTTCCATCGCAACACAAACAATCGTCATCAGGTGTTGTCCTGCTGCTTCGGTTCCCCCTGATGACAGTTGCTTGTGTTGCGATCGAAACGTCGTTATTTATTTTATTTCTACCTACGTGACTTTACCGAAAGAACCAAAGAGTATCAATGTAAGAAATTTGCTTGTTCTCTCCGAGCTTACATTTACAAGCAAATCTCTTACATTGACATGCTAATCTCTCACAATACAACGGCCACCCCCACAGCTTCGTTTGTCAGGATTTACCCGATCCCACATTTACATGCAAATTTCATCTCTAGCCCCCACCCACTGACCATTGGGCTACACCCATCTCAAATCTTTATAACTCCCTGACTTAGCAGCGTTCCCGAGATATATTACTTCCTGCCCAAGCAGCTCTCCCGCTATATTTTTCACCTGATGACGATTGCTTGTGATGCAAATTGAAACGTCGTGAGATTGTTATTATTTTTTCTATCTACGTGGTTTTACCGAAATACCCAAATAATATTAACACTAGGATCATTACCACAATTCGCATAATAAATTCCACACTGTGTAAGTCAAAAACGAAGCACTCACAATCAAGCAATGCATTTATGGTTGTGCATCTATGAGAACAGGATACTAATGTACGGATCATTGTACTATTACGAAATTACTTCAATATACTACGCGTTCTTACATAAATTTTTATTAAAACGTCAATGGTAATTGTTTGGACAATACAGGACCCCAATACCCTAATAATCTGCATCTTACCACACTATTGAACCCACATTTCCCAAAATCCTTGGTACTTTTAATCCTGAAACTTGAAAAAAAAATTGCGCATTTCTGGATATCTTCCGAGAGCCACAAATTCCTCCCCATAAAACGTGGCACACCGCACTAGCGGCGTCAACATATTTACAAATTCGTTAGACATTCATTGTATTATTTTAATATACATTAATTTACATGTCTTTGCATGGCAAATAGTCTGTTTCTTTGAAATTGGAGCTCTGGTAGGTCTTTGAATTTAGGGGTTACAGAGATGTAGAGGGAAATGCAGTATTTTAAAAATAAATTGTGTGTAAACCATGATCTGTAGTAAGTGGGCTGGGCGAACACAGGGTTGCAGTGAAACGCCAAAGCAATATATTAATTTACCAATGTTTTTGTTTTCATCAGTGCATATAGCTATGGTGATGTGATTTGTTGAGTCGAGAATCATTTTTCATTTTGTACATTTGGATATCAAGTCTAAAATGAAGTCCAAAGACTCTTTAAACACAGAGCCACACTGGCAGATGAATTTGCTGGTAGTTACGTGCCTGTGCTTACCCTGCAATCTGCACTTTTCTTTGAGGATGAATGAAATCTCGAAAATTTTGAGCGTTTTACACAACTACCCTCTGCGGTGCGTTGTGGATGATGGGATCCCAGACATGCTGCCCCCATATCACCGTGGATTATTGAGTCCCGCTGTACATGGTAACAAAATATTGACTCTTAACTTGCCATACTAAAAAAAACAGCAGATAAATATATGGTATTTAACAAACAAAAAAACTATTCAGAACATTCAATACGCAAAAAGTCAAGTCACAGTATGTCCCTGCACAAATAAGCAATAAGAATGTGATTACATGTGCTGGCAAATCTGTGCCAGTGCCTGATATTTCAAATTCCCAGAGGAAAAGTCTCTCTACCTAGGGCAACCACTGCTCACGTAAACTAAAGTGGAACCTACTTTATCGACCCTGATGGTCTGATGAGATAAGCTAACAACCAAAGATGTTTTAAAAGGCAAACACTCGAACCACTGCATGACCCAAAGGATAAATACAATTACAAAAGTAATCATTTTAAACGCGTATCCTTTGCATTGAAAATAAACATGCATTTGACCCAAAATAGCTATCCCTTTAACTTATAAATGATAGACAATAAATACACATTGACACAAAAGTGTAGGTTTTTGTAAAACAGCGACAATAAAAAAAGACTGAGAATAAACAGTTCAACAGAAAACAAGCCATTGTATTTGTCACTCATCTACATGGCATACAAAACGTTACCGAACACATAGCTATACAGAGCTGTAATCCATTAACACAAACAAAAAATGGAACTAATATTCTTTGGGTCTTTCGGTAAAGTCACGTAGATAGGTTCAAAGAAAATGACAAAAAACTACGACGTTTCGATCGCAACACAAGCGGTCGAAACGTCGTAGTTTTTTGTTATTTTCTTTGAACCTATCTACGCGACTTTATCGAAAGACCCAAGGAAAATGAATTCCTGGAGTCACGAAAGCTTTAAGTCAAAATATGGAACGTTAATCATTAAGCTTGCCGCAAATGCGGTGCTCATTTAAAAAAAAATATTACCTGCCATTAGATTTTTGGAATAATCAAGTCAAAGCTGTAAATAGCTATTTACTTACTCTATTAAGTGTTTTCAGCCGTAAGACTATGCATAATTACTACATTTACCATTTAGTAATTATTTTGATTATATAACATTTTCTTTTAGTAAATGACAGCATGAAAGACATAGCAGGCCAATTTTAGAAAGACGTGCAGACTTAAGTTGAATGAACTGCAGTTGAATAAACAAGATGTAACCTTATTCACACTTGAAGCACAACAACAAAAAAAACCATACAAATGTGAAATACCGTTATGAATTTATGGGAACTAATTTGTGATAATGGTCACAGCGTAAAATCTGATTTCGTACCGTATTGTGAAAATGTATAGCATGGCAACCCTATGATTATTTAAAGTTTCCACGTTACATTTCAATACACTGTACAGTGAATTTATGACAAAAACTTACAGAATGGTATACAAATTGCAAAACTAAAAAAAACATTTTTTTTCCTAAATTTTATTGTAGATTTACTGAGCTTTGTACTAACTTTAGCACAAGTAAAACGACTCACAGATGTTGCACATCCAGAAATATAAGCTTAGTATCAGAAAGTTTACAACGTACAGCAACTCGGAAGGATGGCAAAGCTCAGATTAATTCAGGTCTGCATGATGTCAAATATCATATACATCTTCAAGGAATTAAAATGTGCACTGTTGCTCGAGTCTATGTATGGAATGGAAACGTCTTTGTAAGTTTACATTTCTTTCCGTGTTTTTTGTGTGTTAAACTGCATAAATATAAGTGTATTGTTAACCCGCCACCACCCAGCACAGCCAATTTGTCACGTAAACAAAACGTACCAATTAGTTACTACTTCAGCACACGACGTTTCACTGGTTATTACAACCAGCTTCATCGCCGGTGTGCTGAAGTAGTAACTAATTGGCACGTTTTGTTCACGTGACAAACCTTTTACTAATTGGGTGCGTCGGTGGGTAGCGGGTTTAACGACACAATCATTTATATTTACAAAATCTAACCCAAAAAACCTTTAAGGATACTGGTTTGCGAAAGTCTACGTGTTAAACTTACATTGCTGACAAAAAATGTAGATTATCGCGTTGCTACACACAAAGTAAACATACAATTAAGCCATTCTGCACACAAATGTCAGATCTTACCACAACCAGCTTGGCTGATATTCCCTTCCAAACCGAGCAAACAATGAAGTAGATGGCTAGACGCGCATGCCACCTATTGGTATGAATGGATCAATGCAGTTAGCCGAATGTTGGAATGTTTTACATGCACGTTATGTACAAGTCCATACTAAATCATGAACACAAATTGAAGCAAAAGCAGAAGGCAAAAGCCCAAGAGAATCATGTGAGAGAAAAACTAAACTTCACATGGCCCTCGCTAATTCTCTGTTAATGGGCCAAACACCTGCCATTGCCATCAATTACTCCATAAAGTTTTATATTGCATGAATATGCAATATGGCTACTGTACCCCTTGTTTAATTTTGTTTCAACCGAGTACCCCCTTGCCCGACCCAAAATGGTTCTAAAAAATAAAAGTATTATCGATGAAAAAATATATTGTAATCAATTACCAATTTTGTGAGGTATCCTATCTAGTAACTGCAAGCGAATAAAAAGCTCTGCATGCGTGACGTAATGTTTGCACCCGCTGGTTACTCTTAGAAACCACATTGTTTACGATCAATGAGTTCAGATAGCTATTTCATATCGTTCGAGGTTACCATACGGATTTTAATGTTATCATAGTTATTTTATACTGGCAGATTCATACATGATTATTCACCAATGACTCTCATGTACGATCAAATTTCACACATTTATAAATCACCTCGCGTACCCCCTGGGACATTACCACGTGTACCCCCAGGGTCCGCACATACCCCTGGCTGAGAACCACTGAAATAGATAACTGCTATTTTCAGCTTTAATCATTGACTTTGTTATACAAAAGGTTATGCGAGAGAATATGAATCGATTGGCGGTGACCCGGAGGTGCCAAAACCTCCATAACTCCGAAACCAGAAGGTCTATGAAGACGGGAGATGTCAGTGAGCCCGATACGCAACGCCAAATATGGAAATAAAAAACAAATGCAAAACACCCATAAACAAGGGGGGCTGCTGGGGATTTGTGCGTGGCAACGGCTGTTTATTGCTTGTTTTGAAAGTACACCAGGATGCTGGTCTGGTCATTCCCCAGCACGTTCTGCTTCTCACGGGGGCGGCCACCCCCCTTGTCTTTGGGAGCGAGACCACTTGGAGGCAATGGCGCACCAGGCGCTCGCTTGGTACGGCCGGCGGTCACGGTCGTGCTGGCGGGATCGACATCGTCGTCGTCATCGCTCCCAGCGTCACCCTCCGGCAGGACAGGATAGTACCAGCGATGCTCCCAGAAAAAAAACGTAAACTATGCCCGGCCCACCAATATTTTGCGGTGACCCGGGCTACCGGCAATCGATTCATATATATGAAAAAATCTTTAAAAATGTCCTTGATTGCTCTCCCATCTTAATCACAAATTTATGACAAGCTAACGATTCTGTATAACCTCACTTGCAATTTTATTTCAGTGTCGTCTGTTTGCATATCGGTACAATAGCCACCCAAATCAGTTTAAAATATCTGACTTAATATTGTGATTATAGTTTGACCAGTAGAAAAATTATCTGCCCAAGCTATGTTGGTGCACCAACTTAGATGTATTAAGCGACAGTTATTTCTGCCAATTACTATTTTGCTTCATTGTTGTACTTTTTAGTTTTTTTTCATGTAGTCATTTTGGTGACCCAGTTCACTCTTGCCAATGAGACATCATTGTCTCTTGAGCATTTTCATCTGTTTAAACATAACCAACTTAAGAGGGATGAGAAAGCACGCTAAAAGTGCGCACTGACTTGGTCAGGTGGACGAGTCTAAGCTTAGAATTAGTCCAGTATTTCGGGACCAAACAAGTTGAGCACAAATTCCACCGGACACTCCAAAATGTTCCCAACCTGGTGGTGCAGTAATTCCCAGTGCCCCCCTAGTGGGGGGCTCTTTTTGCCGCAGCGTGCTCCTTGCGATGAGACTTCCAAGCTGCCACTGCAACGACAACCAACAAACACCTCGAGCCTAAAACGTTTCACTACAAATACTGAGTGGGGGTGAAATTTGAAACCGCATCCGGTTGGAAGCACGTTTTGTTCTAATGCGTAGTTATTCACGGTTGTGCTGTATAGCTATCTCCCGTGCACTGTTAGTTTGTGCCGCATGTTGTATGTTTAACGTCTTTCGCACCGTACATAGCCAAACATGCTAATCAGAGGTGCGGGAGAAAGATAACATGTTGTCCTGACAAAGCATGTGGAGCGAATCGTCGGACATCGTGCCGAACACCAAGTGGCGCAATGCAAAAACACATTGGAGAGCTATAGCGGACAACCACATAACCTACGCAGGGGAGCGATTACTGCTCCCAACCGGACTTGGGTTTCACATTTTACCTCTCTCAATATTTCTAGCGAAGCACTTTAGACTTAATTAATGAACATTAATTCTAGTTAAACACTCTAATCAACATTTTGACTACATGACTCTCATTGGGAGGGAGGGGAGGAGGGGGGGTTATTAACTTCCTAATAACCAGCATCTACATTTCACCTAACGTCATTTTAAATGTTTTCCCCACAGGGGATCAACCAAAATGGTAAACAGTGAAATTGTAATGATTTCAGGCGTATTCACGCGCACTCGCGATGCAACATTTGGCAGAGACGACGGTAAATATTATCGTGTTCAAAATCATATTTGCACTTTTTTTCACCTCAAGGGAAATTTTTCTTAAGTTTACAGCACAACAAATTGCCACTGAAAACAACCATCATTCACACAGCAGCATCAAGGTTACCTTGACATTCACGGCTGCAGTAGTACTTGGGCTCATTCCAATGTTCATCGTAGCACCTACAGCGACAGAAACCCAAGTCAAGAGTTACATTGTGGATTTATAGAAATGAAAACAATTTCAGATGAAGCACTACCAACGACTTAAATTGTATTCCATTAAAACACACACACACTTTAACATGCTTCAGCAGACCATAACATTCAATGGGTAATTCGAGCTAATGTAAGTAGCTTTAGAGAGCTGTGCAACATCATGTGCATTGTGTGCATTGATAAGAGTTATGTTTATTAACATGTATTACCTCTGGCATTTCTTAAACAGTTTAGGCTTTGGTTCCATGACTTTACATTGGTCACATTGTCGCTGCTTGGCCTTTTTGTTTCCGTGTTCTGTTGGTTAATGTAAGAAAAATGACAAATACACATACAGTGAAACCTTGGATTGCGAGTAATTTGGTCTGCGAGTGTTTTGCAAGACGAGCTAAATTTTTAAATAAATATTAATTTCATAAACGAGCAATGTCTTGCAATACGAGCAGTACGTGCAGTATACGCTTTGTCTGCCGAGCGTCACGTGATCAGAGCTGAGCCAATGGTTCTTCTCTCTCTCTCTCTCTGGGGGATTGTGGGTAATCTCCCATGCTCGGTCTCAGTCGGCGTGCCTCACTCGTATAGTCAACATCCGTGCGAGCGTATGTTTACTACAGTACTATAGTGTTGTGACCACGTGTGTACTGTTTACTACAGTATAGTGTTGTGACCACGTGTATACTGTTTACTACAGTACTATAGTGTTGTGACCACGTGTATACTGTTTACTACAGTATAGTGTTGTGACCACGTGTATACTGGTTACGACAGTATATTGTTGTGACCACGTGTATACTGTTTACTACAGTATAGTGTTGTGACCACGTGTGTGTGCGTAAAGCATTTTTTTATTTTGTGTCCCAGTGTAGTGACTGTTCTTAAGTAACTGCACTGCAAGTGAAAGTCGTCCTACACAATAACCCTCCTCCTCCTCTCTCGTCTCCCTCACACCAGCCACGATTAAGCGTAATTAATAAATTTGATTATTTTTATTAAATTTAAATAAAAAATAAAGTGATTTTGTATTAATAATTTTTATATGAATACAGTATTTTTGGGAATAATCTGAGTTTTCATTATTTTTTATGGGGAAATTCGCTTTGATATACGACTGCTTTGGATTACGAGCACTTTTCCGGAATGAATTATGCTCGCAATCCAAGGTTTCACTGTATTTACTTGTATTACATATCACGATGTAAATTTTAATGTCCTACTATGGCTGAAATGCTTAAATGTCACAAATGTAGTCGAGTCTATGCCTGTAACTACAAACATCCAAAGTATATTGACCTGGAGTGCAATAACCGGAATAGGATGTCTTGTTGACAAAGCAGAAATAACACAAAATATTATATATTTGTTCTACAAAGGACAATGATGCAGTTGATTACATGCATAGAATGAGGACCTTATTGTGAACAATGAAGCCTGCATATGCTTTTTAAGTTGTATTTCTTGACCTTTGATATAATGGAAAGGTTAAGAGGTAGTGTTTTTTTGCACTGAAGATCTAATAAACGACTCATAAAAACAGAGATGGGAAGGAGTTGTTCACATACTGCACTATGAACCAGGCAAACGGAGTTAAATTTCCAGCCAGACCTAACATGAGAATGATCATCTCAACCAGTCCTAGGCCCCTGCTTTCACCATCTCACACTGATTTAGCATGAAGTATAGTTATCATCCAGTGCGATGATAATGAGCTGCATGTTATTATTATTATAATTCAGACAGTGGGAAATGTCCTGAAATGACAATCAACAGCCACTACGACTTAAAATATGCATCACAAATTAGCGATGTGACAATATTTTCCCTTCCCTGCATAACATAAAAAAACCATCAGTGATTGAATGTTACTAAACTAGACAAGATTGATGCCATCAATGCAATAACGTCAACACCACCTGTGCAATATGGTTTCCTTACAATGTTTAAAAGCACAAGCAGTAGAGGTGGGCTGTCAGATTTACCATTGCAGGAGCACTTTCATTTGACAATAGCACAATTTGCATTTCCATGCTTCATTGACAGCCCTCCCAGTTTGTTTTGAAGCTTTTGATGGCCCCGCCACTTACCATCCACGGCAGGTGCATCAGATGTGTTGGTAGAAGCTTCTGACTTGGCAGAGCTGGGCTATAAGAGAATGTGACATCAGATGTGTGCGCACCTTTTTTTATTCATTACGTTTCACATAATTTTACATCCGTAGCTACATCAAGATTGTTCTTGTAAATTTAGCTATGTTAAAATATTGACTAGTCCAGTTCAAATAGTTTGATTATAAAAGAGATAAAATTATCCTCAAATCAGATGCAGAACTGTCAGTGACCTTTATAATATACCTTGAAGCAATGCATATCTAATTATTAAACATGTCATGACAATACAAAATGCATATTTGGCAAAAATCGTTTAATTGAACTGTATGTTTTGACTACTGGCTTCGCTCACAGTAGCCAAATAAGCCTCCCAGTGATGTAGAAACTAATTACCAGGGCTAAAGATTAACCTGCTAATTTGCCCAACATGTAATCTTTATTTTGTACAATCTGTGTACTTGGAAAAATCACGTGTGGCCTTCGTGGATCATGATAAATAAATAAATATATTCGATCACGTTAAATATTTCAAAATATGAAAGTTCTCTGGCTAGTGGGGCTTCAGGACCAATAATGTCTCATTACCCATGATGCACCAAGACAGTACATTATGCATTTGCGAAATGGTCCAATGGTGTTCGCAGATGCCACTTGCTTTTACAACCAAGCAACTCAAATATATTTAACAAGCCACACACTACTGATGAGATTAAGAATAAAACAGACATAAGGATTGCCTTGCCAAAACAACTGTTAGAATATACTGGTCTTTTTTGTTGTGTATTGCACATTAATGCATATTGTATTTATTCTCGAGTTATACAAGGAATGATGGCCAACCATCTTCCAATAAAATAGTAGTGTAAGATGATGCTTCTTCAGTGGTGATGTGGAAAAAGCACAAAGATTCAATACCTCCCTCTCGCTTGCTGTTGATGCCTCATTGAAGGTATTCATACCAGCAAGCTTCCCAACCATCTTCTCCACCAGGGATGCAACTGAAAATACAATGGTCGTACCAAGCATTCACAATTCAATCTGGGCTGCGACACAGCCTAGCAATGGAGCGTTTGCAGCTTGTCATGGAGGCTTACGGTTCAAGTTCAGTGACCATCGATTATTAATACGGTGTGTTTTAACCATAATAACAATACATGCCGTTTGCTTCAAAGTGTACGTTAAACATCCTCAGACGTCATTCAAAAGAGTGGCCCATTGTATGCCCGCGTAAGGCCCAAAATTTGACAAATTACTCAGTTGGGATTATGCCTAACAATCATCTCCCCCTACTTGCAGAATTATGCCACAGGGCTCTCTTGAAAATGAGACTCGTCCTGGTCCCTTGAGTTATCACCTGGTTAAACAACAGCAACTGGAAACACATTGATAATGTGAGGCTTGAAGATGTATTATTTGTAAAGCTTTTATAAAATTACGGAAAGTAAATAACACATTACATAAAATTGTTGCAAATGGTGTTATTACATTATAGTATTAAAATCAATGGTACTTGACTCAACTATATTGATATTTAATATTTAATTTATATTCCCCTTTGTTCAAGCTGGAAACACCACTAGAAGGGAAAGTACAGCATAGTTTCCTTTTAAAAGGAGCTCAATATTTGTCTCGGTATGTGAATACATCCACATATAAAATGTAAGTATTCCTGAACATTAAATGCATCTCAATATATCAGTCCATGAATTAATACAGGTGTCTCGCTCAACAAGCGATAGACATTTTGTTAAAATGTATCGGTAAGCGAAAACTCATTAAACGATCGTCATTTTCTCATTGACTCCCACGTTAAAAGCTGAGCTACATTTAAGTTCCAAAATCTTTCACTCTTGACCAACATTTTTTACGTGAGAAATACAAATGACGTATAATTTTAAAATAGAGTAATAAACTATCAAATGCAACACTTACCACACGTGAATAACCAATGCATGATCCCCTGTACTGCCTTAACATACTGTTGGGGCAAGTGCTATCAGCGTGCACCTATGAAGGCCGGTAACAGCACGAGGGGTGGGTGGCCAGCACCATGCCCCGCCGCCTTTGTGTCCCTAGTGGCGATTTTTACACACCAGGTACTCGTATGAGGCGGAGTCAACATAGGGGAGGACCAGGACCAATCCAGATCGATGTCACTGGTGTTAGCCGTGAGCAGGATCCGAACTCGGGTCGCTGCGTTTGTAGCGCCGTATACGGACCGTTACATCGCGCACGAATCGTTAACACCCATTAGTGCCACCACGAGGTTCCCTTCCACCACATAACGAAACACATGCGCACTCAGCATAGGACAACTGGTAAACAAACAGCACGGTGGATGCGCGTCGCATATCTATCGATCGGTCTCCACTCAATAAGCAAACATTTTGCTCGTTTTTCAAACAAATTGCAAACAAAAACAAACAAAAACAAACAAATAGCTCGTAATAGCGAATCCTTGTAGAAAGAATGCTCGTTAAGCATGACACGCATGTGCACGTCAATGTAAACATATATTCACGCATGGACAGAAACGGTTATGCGAATGTAAAAAAGCCAAGTTGTTAAACCTGCTGAATACCACGTGAGAAAAGGGAGCGTGTCACTTTGCCTACTCTCACTGTCAACACTAACCTTCAGCTCTGTTGCTTTTCCGTATGTCACTGCCATCCCTGCACTGGCAAAAAATGCTGCTGCTGCTGTCACAGTGGCACTCCGTGGCATCTTTAAAACACCAGCAAACATGATCTTCCTCTGACAGTATATCCTCCACCACCTGTCGCACTGCACACGAGACAATTAATTGGTCATAATATTCATAATTAATTGGTACCGATATTGTCATTGTAAATTAAATGCACATTGTCAGTAAAAATATACAAATAATGGTATATTCCAGCAATTGACTGCTCATGCCAATGCTAGCAGAAGGGATTTCACTGTTGCCATTCTACTGTTGTTTTATATTTTGTTCTGTCACCTGCATTGATAGGAAACTTTAACAATTGTGACAAAACCTACACAAAACACATTTTGAGAGGCTCACTTGGAAGGTCTTGATCTATATGATAATCTTTTTACACCTGGAAGACCATAAATAATAATCAATATGTATATAAAAGCTTAACATTTTTGATTGCCATTCAACAGATTAATAAAACGTGGTAGTTGTATACTAAAGGTGTAAATGAATCGCCCACCACCACAATTCAATGAACAGAACTGTCACAATTCAGTCAACATTAGATTCAATACTCGATTTTCTAATCAGCTGTGGTGAATAAAGCAGCATCTCGTGGTTGGCAGGATCCTATAAACTCCTTGCATAGAACGTACACAAATACAAAAAAACCTTCACTTGTACACAGACGATGACATGCACGTTTGGAGAGCTTAAAAAACATCGATACTTATAAAATAAATACATCATTGCACCCTTATTGGACACAAGTCTTTACAACAATGAGACAAGACCCTTCCAGCAAGGCCTGCGATTATCAGGCCTTGCTAAGACCCCAAGTAAATGTGAGGAGGTGCTGGCCACTCACTAACATCCTCGGGGGTCCTATTTCGCAGTCTGGCCTCACGGTTCAGGTCTTCCTCCACAATTGCGTCAAAATTCTTTCTCTTGGCCAACTTCAAGAAGTCCTTCAGAACCCCCTTCACCAAATAGGAATCCGTTGCAGTCGTCTTTGAGGCATTTTCCTGAGGGATGGAAAAAAGACACAAGGCAACAAAGCTACACTCGCGGGGCCTTTGAGCATAGGCTGCATTTAAGATAATTAAAAGTACGCGTTCATAATATTAAAGTAGGCTCACATGACATTGACTTCTCCAAGACAGAGGTTCTCTGCAAGCCATCTGACTACCATGAGAGATTCGTTCATGAGGCTATCCACATATACAAACACAGACAATTTCAACCGAGAAGATGGATTCTGGCTTAGCAATCATTGAAAGAATTTGATAAACCATTTCGGGTCTTAATTGATTGTTCACGCTTACGGTGGCTTTCAGACCGCATCCATTATTTTCGTCTTCCCCCTCCTCTTTTCCGAACATAGATGGACTCATCCATCTTAATAATTGCCAAATCGCTCTCCGTGGTGCTAACGTAAAAAAACGCCACTTTTTTCAAATTTTCTTGCTGTGGTTTTCACACCTGATGATGATTGCTTGTGTTGCAGTCGAAACGTCGTGAGAATTTTAATGTTTTATATTTGTATTATTTTATTGTTTCCCTTCTACGTGACTTTACCGAAAGAATCAAGAATATGAATCCCTGCAGTCACGAAAGCTTTATATCAAAAATATTAAAGTGGTTTTCAGTAACCAGTCCATATGCCACTATCTAAAATCAATTTTGCACTATTGTTCAATCATTCTGTATCAATATAAGTAAATTATATTTAAGATGTACAGCCCATTGTGAATCCACTGCTCAATGTGATCCGCCAGCACGTTTTGGTCATACTTTATCATGCTGGTCAGCGCGGATTTGTGAAGCGTTATCCTTAGATACATTTTGGATACTAATTTGCAACGGATGCCAGCCATGGCTGTGAATCAATATCCCTCGGTTCATACGACAGAGACAACTATTATGCCACTACTCGATAGTTAATTTGTATATTTATTAATGCTATGTGCCCTGATTCAATTGCCATGGAACCATGGGTATGCGGCACTATATATGTAGAAATAAATGCATGAACAATGACTCAGAATTGACAAGTGAAATTATCCCATAAAAAAACATCTAGCTGTAAACACAAACCTTTACAAAGTTATAACAATAAAGGCTAAAATACACGTTTATATTATAAAGATGTTTGCTTTATAAAACAAACCTATTCAGTTTCTTTGCAACTCGAGAAATGTTGGCAACTGAGATGGAGCAGATGGGTTTTCATTTTACTATACAAGCTGCAATGATGGCATATTCTATTGTCAGCATAGATTTTAGCAGGGGTAATTAGTTTACGATACATGACAGACATATTGAGCCTCATGCAGCCTTTCTGCTGTATTTATTTCGTGCAATACCATTAGTTTGGGACATTACAATCAAGAACATGTTGCTGCTCATTCAAGCTTACCTTAACATGTTTTGCCGTAGGCTCACTTCCATCGCTATTCGCTCCAGACAGCTTCACGTCTTCCTTTTTTGTTTCCGTTGTTCTCGTATCTGAAAAAACAGGGAATTCCACAAAAATGCACTTTAAAAAAAGTCACATTTAAATTTCATATTAGAAAATCATATAGTTGGTGGTGTCTTTTAGGCTACCAATAGTCCTTTAACTTTTAAGAATGCATAAGCCATATTGACTTTGTGTGTACAAATTAATCTGTGACCTCAAGGGCCACAACTTAAAAGGCTCCACATCTGGAACACGCTTATGTATTGAATACTATTTTATGTAAATGTACAAATGTTTAAAATCAAGCACTTAACTCATTACCTTTAGGTATTGGAGTGTACAAAGAGTAATTGGTAGTTGTGGTGGCAGCCTTGGTAGTGTTTTGCTGGGAAAACTGTGTCTCTTGGCCAGTGTGTAAATCTTCCTTTGAAGGATCATCTGAACTTTCTTGCTTCGATTTCGACTTGGATTTTTTATTTCTTTTGGGAATATTTAAAGGACCGTCTGACATTTTTATAGAGTCCGTGTCCATGCCATACTTCATAACAAACTCTGGTGACCAATATGACTCATCTGAGCTGTCACATTTCTCTGCCTCGATCCAATACCTCAGGCAGTTGCACACCGACTTTCCAAATTGAATAAATAGTGGAGACACGAAGCACATCTGCAGAGTAGAGTAGAAAGCATTGTATTGAAGTCTGGGCGTACCAGAAAGAAACTTCATGAATATTGTGAGCAAGGTTAGATAAAAGCCATATGCGCAGAAGAGGCATACATACCGTCTCAAGAGTCAAAGGGGCACCTGGAGAACCAAATAGATTTCTAAATGTTTCCCTGTAACATAAAGAAATGTGTTTATTACAGCAATTTACGCTTCTAATATGTACGCTCATAGGACAATTACGGTTATTTCAATATACGGCATTCCCAAATAAACTGCTGGATGAAGGTCTCTCCTAAGCGATGTTGTCCATTGGCGTTGACTATACTTCACCACGGTGGTCAGTGCGGGTTGGAGAAGGGGGGCTTTGACCAGTTCAGATAGCACTCACTGCTGATGTTAGCCATGGCTGGGAATTCAAATCAAGCAGCTGGGATCATAGCAGTGTGCTCCCTATTGTGCCACTGGTCCAATTCCAAGTTATACAAACCCTTTTAGAATGAGTTGTTTAAGGAACTATAAAAAAAATAAAGTTTGAAAGCGTTAAATGTTATAAAACAAGATTCAATATTCAATGGTTAAAAATGAGGAAAGATGTTTAAACTACAAATACAAAAAAATGCACAACCTTCACCAAAAGCATTCTTAGAGGTTTTTAGAGACGACATATTTCTGATGTAAACCCTCGTACAAGGTCAGCAGCTTATTTGAACTGCATGGACACTACAAGAGATAATGCATTGCAAGTCAACATTGGATGTAACCAAGTGCTTCACAATCAGAATAAGAGGGCATATATTGAAAAGTTATGCAGATGAAACAAGGACAACAGTTACAGCATTACTGAAGTAAATTATATAAGCCCAAATTTGTGTAGCCAACGCAAATACACAACTAAGTGAACAAAACAATGTTCTAGATTTAAAGCTTTCGTGACTGCAAGGATCCATACTCTTTGGTTCTATTCGGTAAAGTCACGTAGGTAAAAAATAAAACAAAAATCACGACGTTTCGGCCACAACACAAGCGGCCTTCATCAGGTGAAGGGACCAGGCTGTCTCGAGGACAGCGCTGGAGTGAAACACAGCCACGCTCAGACCGCGACCTTTAAGCTGTGTGCGAGGAAACAAGGTTCGCTTGGACTCACCTAGTTTCTTTCATATAAAAAGGATCCCAGGCTGTTGATAAAAAGAAAATCAGAATGACCTTACATTTTTTTAATCCAACAAAAATATATTTGTACGTGCCAGCTATAAACCTGACCATGGTTTTTATTTTATTTTACTCAGGTATGTTTTGTTGAAAAGAAACATAAATGTATAAAATACATTTACAGAGAGATCCTGCATTATGATGCTGGGCCAATTCCACGTATAAGTGTTTGGTATGTGAGAAAATCCACACTTGAGAAGGGACAACAGTCAGAGCTATGTACAAATATTTCAAATCCACAAATAGATCCCACTCTCAATGAACTCCTGTGTATGTATACTGAACACAGTGGTGTGCTGCCATCATCTGGCGACATCGCATATAAATATTTCAGAAAATACAGGTAGTCCTCTACTTACGATGGAAAGGCGTTACGACGACCCCATCGTAAGTCAAAAATATCGTAAGTCGAAGATGGCCTAGCCTACCCAGGAGTCTTAAAGAATGGTGATAATTTAGCAAAAAACAGAGCAATTTACAGTACCGTACTGTATAAACTATATACTGTATATATTTATTACAATACTGTATTGCACAGTAAAATGTAAAGTAAAAAAAGGTAAATTCTTAGCCTACCTAATGAACTGCAATTTACGATAAAGTTTTTTCAGGAAACAATCCTATCTGCTATAAAAAAAAACAACGTGCAGTATCGTACCTCGTACGCTGCTGCGTTTGCCTGCCGCGCAAAATTTTAAATATTTTACAATTCTGTCGTATTGCTATCGCCATCGTAAGATCGAAATGTCATAACTCGGACCATCGTAAGTCGGGGACTATCTGTAGTTGTAGCTCAGGTGCAAAAATAAACAATATTACAGTAATGCATTTCTAGTTACCAGCATCAGAGCAGCTCATTTACAGCTGTATGATTCTTATTCAATACTTAATTTTCAATGTAACAGTGTACAGTGGATGCAGGACAAATGCATCTCAGCCTTACCCACTGAACCACCAGTACAATTAACAGCCAAGTGTCTGTTTTTAGCAACGTTGAAAACGTCCTCCATATATCTCCTTGCATTTGAATATCGATCTGTAAATTAACAAAATCAACAATATTTAATTGACTTTTACACTTTTCATATTTTAAATAAAATACGGTACAAAAATGCAAAACGGTCAAATGTAGGCAATGTACACTCAAAAATAATGAATCGCTAACTCATGATTAGTGTAAACATACATTTAAACAAAATGAGCACGTGTCCAAAACAGATATGTTCATAATGTAACAGCTGAACTGCCATCTCTCACCTTGACAATACTGTGCCTCTATGTAAGTACAGCCATATAGGAAATAAGCAGTAACTTCACCTGCCTGCAAAAAAAAACACGTACATGTTAAACACTCTATACTTTATAAAACAGTTGTTTAGCTTCAAATAACTTTACAAATAATAGCGAATTACCGTGTTATAAAAAAAAATGGTTCGAAGTATCAATTGTAGATATTCTAAAACACTCTTTGAAAGTCAAATGTGAGCACACAAAGTCAAGAAATACTGATGCAACGATTTATTTATAAAACACTCATTAAAAAGTTACAAAATGATCTAATATTCAACCGCATCTTTACATACACCTGTTCGTTTATTATGGAGAATACAAACTTGTCTATATACAATCGATGTATTTAGTGGATACAAAAAACAGACTTGTGCACGCAGAAGGGCGAAGGCACTGGAATGTCGATGCTTGGCTTACTATTTGTGGACATAGGTCTTCACAAAATGTCCGGAATCCCAAAAGAAATCTTTTCCAAAACCTGTTCCCCTGCAATAACATTTCAGTGATGACCATATGAGATGTTTACTGGTAAGATACACATGCCCACAAAGGGCAGTACCTGTTTTCAAATGGAGCTGCTCAACAAAGTGAGAGTTTGAAAGAAAAAAAAATCACATTGCAGGTGTTTATATTAAAACAGAAATGTTAAACTTAACATTTTAAAAAACTCAGCGAAACATACATTTTACTGCTTTGAGTTATTTAATAACTTTAAATGTGTACACAATCTTACTGCCATGCATAGAACAGTTTTAAAACCCATTCCACCGTTTAACTATCTCAAACAAGTATCATATTACATTATGAGACCTCCTTTGCCAGTTACAAGATATAGGAATAGGTTTTACCCTTTTAACTGGCACAAAAAACTGACACCTTTATTCAAGGCATCATGTTTGCAATAACCACAATACAAGCAGTCAAAATGCAAGCAAAAAAGACAACTCTGATAATAAGGACAGTGCATATTATCAGAGTTGTCTTTGTTTGCATTTTGACTGCTTGTGTTGTGGTTATTGCAAACATGATGCCTTGAATAAAGGTGTCAGTTTTTTGTGCCAGTTAAAAGGGTAAAACCTATTCCTATAAGTATCATATTAAGCCATCTCACAGTAGGTTTCATTGCCTTGTTCCCCATACATGTTTGTCTGTAAAAAAATTATTGAGATGCGACTATGAGAATGCATGCTAGTTTAAATATAAAAATGTAATTACTTGAGACAAAAAATAGAAGTAAAAAAAACACAATGTAAATCTATATACGGCCATGTCAGAAAGTCAGTATTACCTGTTCATGCCACATTCTTTTAAACACATCCCTGTGCTTGTGAAAAAACAAAACATCATTGGTGTCCATATCTCCCTCATACAAATAGATGGAATTCGGACCAAGAATAATCTTCCTCATGATGCTTTTCGCCAACAATCTTCTGCTGAAAAAGAAACGTCACATATTTGCAGATGAGTCTCAGAAAGTGGAAACCGGTCTAGAGTTTGCATGCTTAAACATTGGTGCAAGGCAAAAAAACCCGTGGTCTTTAAACATGACGTACGCACAGTAACTATCATCAGCAAATGTTAAATCAAATTCTGAATGCCTATTTCCCATGGTCCTGCGATGTATAATCTCCCGAGCACACAAGGTGATTGCACTGCTCCATCTCCTCAGGGTACTGCTCTCATTCGTTATATTCCTTCAATGCCACTACAGATTCCAGTGTGCCTACCATAGCTGTCCTAAGTACATAAACTATGCTTGTCTTGTCAAGTTGTGCCGCTCTGACAGATGATCTACAATTTTTTTGCGAACTTGTGGTACGTGACCTTTGCTCAAATGTATCCTGTGCCTTCTAATAAACTCAAGTTTTTCTAACATTTCCTCGCAGTGAATTCCCAATTCTTGGAACATATTTCGCCAACCGTAGCGAAGGGAATTTCACATTGTAATACTCCCCCTCTTAATATTTATCCAGGCACTTTAAACATGTGACCTTAGTATGGCCGTTCCGTTTTTGTAAATGTGTTTCTAAACATTCTTTCTAAAATGCGTCGTACATAAGCCTCGGTTTGTGAGAGGCGCATGGATGATTTACATCAGTGATGCCAATGCTGTATACGTACGCGTACACAGCATTGGCATCATTAAAGGCCCGTCAATGGCGCATCATTAAAGGGCCGTCAATATCGACGCGCTGAGAACCGCGAGTGCCACGAAGACGATTGACTTAAGTCGGTAAATACAAACGTAGACGGTAAATACAATGGGGGAAAAAAAATCCAACACGACGCGGCCAGTGACAAAAAAGTGTACCACGTTCAACACGTAGATAACTAAGACAAATCCTGGAAGAATGTGGTTACAGCACCAGCACGTTCAACATTCGCAGGCCTGACCAGACAGGACAAGTCCCACGCACCACGGCTCCGGAACTCTCCCGTCGACTCCCGAGGAAGCTGAACAACATCAACCGACTCGCGCCAGCGACGACCTTCGAGACTGCGAAGATAGAGACAGGACGTACGACGACGAAACCACGAGTGGCGTTCGCGTACTTCGCGTTGGGCGTTAAGACGCGCGGCGACTTGAGCTAGCCGACTCCGCCGCGGGCCCTCTCGAGGAGAGGCTCTGTCGAGACGCGGCTCGCTCATTGGCCCGCGCGTGGCGTGAGTCGGCTGGGTGACGTCACCCAGCCACGACGACGCGAACGAGTTAGAGGGGTGGGGTGGAGGGGGTGGGGTGGAGGGGTTGGGTGGAGGGTTTGGGTGGAGGGGTGGGGTGGAGGGGTGGAGGGGTGGAGGGGTTGGGTGGAGGGGTTGGGTGGAGGGGTGGAGTGGAGGGGTGGGGTGGAGGGGTGGAGGGGTGGAGGAGTGGGGTGGAGGGGTGGGGTGGTGGGGTGGAGGGGTTGGGTGGAGGGGTGGGGTGGTGGGGTGGAGGGGTTGGGTGGAGGGGTGGAGGGGTGGGGTGGAGGGGTGGGGTGAAGGGGTTGGGTGGAGGGGTTGGGTGGAGGGGTGGGGTGGAGGGGTGGAGGGGTTGGGTGGAGGGGTGGGGTGGAGGGGTGGGGTGAAGGGGTTGGGTGGAGGGGTTGGGTGGAGGGGTGGGGTGGTGGGGTGGAGGGGTTGGGTGGAGGGGTGGAGGGGTGGGGTGGAGGGGTGGGGTGAAGGGGTTGGGTGGAGGGGTTGGGTGGAGGGGTGGAGTGGAGGGGTGGGGTGGAGGGGTGGAGGGGTGGGGTGGAGGGGTTGGGTGGTGGGGTGGAGGGGTGGAGGGGTTGGGTGGAGGGGTGGGGTGGAGGGGTTGGGTGGAGGGGTTGGGTGTAGGGGTTGGGTGGAGGGGTGGAGGGGTTGGGTGGAGGGGTGGGGTGGAGGGGTGGAGGGGTGGAGGGGTTGGGTGGAGGGGTGGAGGGGTTGGGTGGAGGGGTGGAGTGGAGGGGTGGGGTGGAGGGGTGGAGGGGTGGAGGGGTTGGGTGGTGGGGTGGAGGGGTGGAGGGGTTGGGTGGTGGGGTGGAGGGGTGGAGGGGTTGGGTGGAGGGGTGGGGTGGAGGGGTGGAGGGGTTGGGTGGAGGGGTGGAGGGGTGGGGTGGAGGGGTGGGGTGAAGGGGTTGGGTGGAGGGGTTGGGTGGAGGGGTGGAGTGGAGGGGTGGGGTGGAGGGGTGGAGGGGTGGAGGGGTTGGGTGGTGGGGTGGAGGGGTGGAGGGGTTGGGTGGAGGGGTGGGGTGGAGGGGTTGGGTGGAGGGGTTGGGTGGAGGGGTTGGGTGGAGGGGTGGAGGGGTGGAGGGGTTGGGTGGAGGGGTGGGGTGGAGGGGTGGAGGGGTGGAGGGGTGGAGGGGTTGGGTGGAGGGGTGGAGGGGTTGGGTGGAGGGGTGGGGTGGAGGGGTTGGGTGGAGGGGTGGAGGGGTGGAGGGGTTGGGTGGAGGGGTGGAGTGGAGGGGTGGGGTGGAGGGGTGGAGGGGTGGAGGGGTGGGGTGGAGGGGTTGGGTGGTGGGGTGGAGGGGTGGAGGGGTTGGGTGGTGGGGTGGAGGGGTGGAGGGGTTGGGTGGAGGGGTGGGGTGGAGGGGTTGGGTGGAGGGGTGGGGTGGAGGGGTGGAGGGGTTGGGTGGAGGGGTGGAGGGGTGGAGTGGAGGGGTTGGGTGGTGGGGTGGAGGGGTGGGGTGGAGGGCTGGAGGGGTGGGGTGGAGGGGTGGGGTAGAGGGGTGGGTGGGGTAGAGGGGTGGACGAGTGGGTGAAGTGCATCAAGCGTCATACGACGTTGATTACACTGTAACACAATTTGTTTGTTCCTGGGTAGTGTTATTACCTGATTGCTTATGCCTCAAAAGTTCATAAAAATGGCTGTTATTCCCCACAAACTTTGCTTTTGTGACCAGGACAGTGATATTTTGAAATGTACCTATTTTCCAAAACATTCCAGATCGATTCAGTGCCGAGTAAACTTGGAGTAACTTCTAGAACATTCTAGAACTTTCCAGTAATATAAATAGTAGTGTAAATACAGGAGTCTTAAGCCTACCAGTTCAGTTCAGTTCCAGCTGCCTAAGTGGATACATACCTGCATTTTTCTGAGATGGCATCAAGAGGCTGCAAGCATCCGGCAGACGCATTTTGCTTTGTCTGGGGCCAAATTATCAAGACAAGAGCGAAAAAGTACTCTGTGGAAGCAGAGTAGATGTGTGAGGCCTACAAGGCATATTTCAGCATGCCTGTCGGGGATCAAGACAAACCCTGGGCACCTCATTTCACCCGCGAGCAATGCAAACAAAACTCTGGAGGGTAAGATGGACAATTGTTGCTCGGAATTTTATGTTATAAATTTTGTAAACATTTGTAAAATTGTTGAAGTTTTTTTTTAAATTTGAAAATGTTTTACAATTTTCAATGATATTGAAAATATATATATCATATATGAAAAATGTTGCGAGAATCTCTTACACATTAGTCATGGGTGAAATAAATGTATTTTTGTAGGTTGGTACAGAGGGGAAAAGAGAGCCATGAAGTTCGCTATCCCAAGAATTTGGCAGGAACCCACTGACCACTCAGGCAACTGCTACTTCTACATGGTGGGCCCTTCCAAACGTCAGACTGACAAGAATGCACCTGCTATCAGTATCCGGACATTCCTTCATCCATCGCGCCAGTGCCACACTGCCATGAGCTCCCCGTACCCACTCCTCCGGAGAGAGAGCAGCTGTCTTTAGAAGGGAGCAGCAAGTCAGAGAGCGATTAAGATGTCGTAGATCCAGATGTCAATTTCAGAGGTGGAGCGGAGGAGAGAAACCCATACTACCCCAACCAAAAAGACTTCAACGACTTGATCAGAGATCTTGGTCTCACCAAGTCTAATGCTGAGCTTTTGACGTCTAGGGTCAAGCAGTGGAACTTTTTGGATAAAAGTGTGCAAGTTGCAGATCAGAGGAAGCGTTACCAACCTTTTTGCAGCTTCTTCACCCATCAAGATGGGCTCTGCTTCTGCCACAATGTTGACCAGTCTCTTCGAGGCAATCGGAATCGCCTGTAACCATAATGAGTGGCGCCTCTTCATTGACAGCTCATCCAGGAGCCTCAGAACCGTGCTGCTCCATAATGGTAACAAGTACCCGTCTCTTCCCCTGGCTTACTCGGTGCACCTCAAAGAGGGTTACAACAGCATCTAGACCTTGCTGGATGCCTTGAAATATGATGAGTATGGCTGGCAGGTCATAAGAGACTTCAAAATGGTGGCATTCCTGATGGGTCTCCAAGGGGGTTTTACCAGTTTTTCCTGCTTAGCTTTGCCTTTGGAACAGCAGGGACACCAAGGCGCACTACCACAAGCGGGACTGGCCACAGCTGACCGAGTTCTCTGTGGGGAGGAACAACGTCAAGTAGGAGCCACTAGTGGACCCCCGGAAGGTGTTGATGCCACCACTGCACATCAAATTGGGCCTTATGAAACAATTTGTCAGAGCTGTAGATAAGGAGTCGGCAGCCTTTAAGTACCTTCAAGACTTCTTCCCTTAGCTGTCTGAGGCAAAGGTGAAAGCCAGTGTCTTCGTCGGACCACAGATAAAGAAGATCCTGGAGTGCAATTAATTCCCCAAGAAGCTCACTAGTAAGGAGAAAGCGGCTTGGAACAGCTTTGTCGCAGTGGTTTGTGGCTTCCTGGGCAATCACATGGTCACAAACTATGTGGAGCTGAATTTTGATTTAAAGCTTTCGTGACTGCAGGGATTCATATATTGTTTCCCTTCTACGTGACTTTGCCGAAAGAACCAAGAATATGTGGAGCTGGTTGAGACTGGTGAAGAACTACGGCACAATGGGCTGTAGGATGTCCCTTTAAGTCCATATCCTTGAAGCTCATCTTGATAAATTCAAGGAGAACATGGGAGTGTACTCGGAGGAGAAAGGCGAGCGCTTCCACCAGGATATACTGGACTTTGAACTCCGCTACCAAGGACAGTATAACGATAACATGATGGGAGACTACATATGGGGGCTGATTCGTGAAAGTGATTTACAGTATAATCGTAAATCTCGAACAACTACTCACTTCTAAATCTTTTGTAGTCATTTTTTCTAATACTTTAGTATAAATACATGTTGATTTTGATTAATATGTTTTTTTTTCTGACTTTTTGTGAACGAAAAGACACAATTTCGCCCGTTTTATCATTGAAAATAGGTGAATTTCAAAATATCACTGTCCTGGTCACAAAAGCAAAGTTTGTGGGGAATAATAGCCATTGTCTATACTTTTCAGGCATTATCAATTGCGAAATAACACTTACTACCCAGGAACAAAAATGTTGTTACATAATGTTACCATATAACTAACCCAACCGGCAATGGATACCCATTGTCATTTAAATGCGTTCATTAATCCCCCCGCCCCTCACTTCGCTCAAGAAGTGGCTCACAAGTGATGTCCATCACAGTTAACACTTCTATTTAAGGAACAAAACAGGATTTCTCTACCAATCTGGCCGTTGCCTGATGAAGCTAGTTGTAACTACTAGAATTAGTAAAGTGAATGAATGGACGAGTGAGTAAACGGGTGAGGTGATGAGTGAGTGAATGGGCAAGAGAATGAGTTGGTTAATGAGCGAGTGAATTGCATAAGACAGGGCCGTATTATCCAATAGGCCACATTAGGCGCTGTGCCTAGGGCCTAAACAACTTAAGTGCCTCCTAAAAAATGTACCATGTTGTTGTTTGTATGATAAAAAAATGTAACCAAAATATATTCTTGAAAAAATATATTTATATAGCAAGGATAGGGCCAGTGGTATATACAAAGAGGCAGAGTCATGTCAATGACAATCTTTTTTTCATTGCAAAATTCTCAATAACATCTTCAAATGAAGTTTTTTTCCTGACAATATTATTCTCAATAAAGAGTAGTGCAAGGGTTGTAGCCAATATTTTCATGGAAAGTTTTGAGTTGGACGCCATCCAGGCATCCACTCTACGCCCGTCCTTGTGGAAGAGGTACGTGGATGACACGTTTGTCATCTGGCCACATGGCCGACTAGCTCTGAACCAATTCCTCAACAACATCAATTCCATACACCCAGCAATCAAATTCACCATGGAGGTAGAAAAGGATGGCAGGCTACCTTTCTTGGATATCCTAATCAAAAGAGACCAGATGGCTCAATAAGCCATTCTGTCTACATGAAAGTAACCCATACTTACGCCTACCTAAAACCTGATTCCCACCACCATCCATCTTAGAAGAATTCCCGCATCAAAACGCTACATCATAGAGCTAAATGTATCTCTGACCATGAACACCTAACCAGTGAACTCAAACACGTACACCAAGCTCTCAAGGCGAATGGATACTCGTGAGGAAGGAGCCATCTGAGGATCCAATCAAAACCATCACCTTGCCATACATAGCAGGAGTAACCAAAAATATTTCCCAAATCATTAACAAACGCAAGATCAAGGTCCGATTTAACACAGTACATAAAATTCGTGATCTGATCCCATCTGTGAAGGACAAGATTCCTGACATGCAATATCCCGGCGTCTACAAACTAAGCTGTATCTGCAGCAGCAGTTACATTGGGGAAACTAAACGACATGTCTCGGACCGTGTTCGTGAGTATAAGGCAGATTTGAAACACGGCAGGACCAATACCTCTGCCGTGGCTGATCATTATTTTAATGCGGCTGGCTCATACGAAATAGATTTCTCTAAGACTATGGTACTTTGCAAGCCTACTGGCTATCAACAAAGATTCGTTCATGAAGCCATCCATATATACAGACACAATTTCAACCGAGAGGTTGGTTATAAACTCAGCAATCATTGGAAATATGTCATCGACCACTTTTGGGTCATGACTTGATTTGTGTTTTCTTGTCAACCTCCACCGTCAGCAGTGTGGGTGTGTGGAGCGAGGTGCAATGATTGCCTGGAGGCCCTTTGGTGTAGTTGCTTGTTTTATACCTACATTAACATTACCTGCCCCATCCATGCTGCTGACACACTTGGGCTACGCCCATCTCTAAACCTTTATAAACAGTTTGCCTTTAGAGGCTAACCCCCCTTTTCCTGACGACGACTGCTTGTTTTGCGATTGAAACGTCGTGGTTTATTTTATTTTATTTTTTATTACTGAAAGAACCAATAATAATTCTACATTATAGATTGCCAGTACGCTCACTCAGTTTAATAACCATTGATACAGTCCACATTACAGACTGACAATACTCTCACCAGCTTAAAAACCAGGCTACAGTCTACATTATAGACTGCCAGTACACTCACCAAACTTAATAACTAGGCGACAGTCTACATTATAGATTTCCAGTCCACTCACTCCGATTAAGAACCAGGCTACATATATTCGTAGCTCTTTTGGTAAAGTCACGTTAAAGGGAAACAATAAAATAATAAAATATATTGGCTACAACCCTTGTTATATATATATTTTATTATTTTATTGTTTCCCTTCAACGTGACTTTACCGAAAGAGCTAAGAATATGAATTACTGCAGTCACGAAAGCTTTAAATCAAAACCAGGCTACAGTCTACATTAGTGTGTTTTTATTATTTTAGTTTTATTAATGTTATTTTTAAAATTGTTTTTTCGATCTACCTGACTTTACCGAAAGAACCAAAGAATATTAATTCTTGCAGTCACGAGGTGGGGGGGGGGGAGGGTTGAGATGGGTGGGGGGGCTCAAGGTGGGGGCAGCTGGCCCAGTGTGACGTCACCGCCCACCGCACGCGTCACTGAGCGAGTCATGGCCGCCTGCGTGCCCCGCTACTCGCGGCGTCTCCCCGCGCTCTGCGCGACCCTCCTCGCGGTGGTTCTGCTCTCCTCCCGAGGCTCCTCCGCCTTCTCCCTCCTGCCGAGGACTTCACCGGGAGGACACAATGGCTCCTCCGTGGTCCCGCTGGTCATGTGGCACGGCATGGGTATGTGTCGTGTGTGTGTTGTGTTTATTTGCGTAATGGGGAGCGGTGGTGCAGCGGTTAGCGCGACGCTGCGACAAGAACCCGGCGAACCCGAGTTCGAGTCACGCTCACGGCCAACAGCGGTGACGATTGTCTGAACCGGTCCTTGGCCTCCCACTCGGTGCGGTGTGTAGTAAACATCGCCACTGGGGAGACAAAGGCGGACCTACAGTCACGTGGCTATCGCGGATGTTGTTGTGTGTGTGCACTTCCTGGCGAATTGCAGCGTGTAGTAATTTGACTGCTATGCAGCCTATTGTTTAATGAAGCGTGGCCGAAAGCGAATTCCCTTTAGAACCGCTCATTGTGTCCTTCCCCTTGCACCTCTGATAAGCGCGGTTGGCTTCGTACGGTGCGAAAGAAGTTCAACATACAGTAACAGTGCGGTAGGAGAATAGCTAATGTACACGGTAAAATACGGTGGATTATAATGTATTTATACACGGGTGTTCCATCATTTGAGACAAGCAGTCCCATATGCCCTTCTATGGTGTACTGTGTGTACAGCATATGTGCTTTGTATATGTTGCCCTATTCTCAGTTTCCGGTATAAAGTACTGTGTTCACATCTTTATGTACCGTCTGCCATTTGTCAGTGTATGGTAATGCTGTGTGTGCATGTTGTTTGTACACTGCAGAGTATACTCCGTGTCAGGATGTGTGTTGTCGTTATCCAACATGGTTTTCCAAGTCTGATGCAGCAGTGTGCAGACGGTGTATTCTTTATTGATGGTATTCTTAAGTCGTATGGTATGCTGTGGTGTACGGTATATAACTGCGTGTGATAACCACATTACTGTGTTTCGTAAAACATGTTGTAGATTACAACACCGTGAACTGCTGAATGATAAATAATGAGGGCTGTTGTTGGATGATGGGTGCAGGCTGCAATGTTAGCTGCGTCAGGGTGGTGTTACTTGGAAAGCCCCTTGTAACTGCAGTGATGTGGGCGAACCTCGTGACTGGCTCGCAGAGCACAGAGACAATTCTACGGTTAAAAAGCAGAACCTGAATCATTAACAGGGACTTTCCATTGTAATGCCCAGTACAATGAGCATCCATCCCATTGCCACCAACAAAGGAATGCTAAATTCTGTAGGCAAATGAGAATTTTAAGACTGAGTGTATGGCTTTGTCCCACGCTGAATGTATGTAATATTCATAAGACAAACAGTTTGTCTTTGTGTGTCTTTGTGTGTGTCTCTCTCTCTGCATGTGTGTCTGCCTATGCTGTTCCCGTGTCTGTGTTTTATCATTCAGTCTTACCTGATGATGGTTGCTTGTGTTGCAACCGAAACGTCGTGTTCTATTATTATTTGGTTTTATTTTCTACGTGACTTTACCGAAAGAACCAAAGAGTAATTCCTGCAGGCACGAAAGCTTCGAATCTAGTTTCAACTCTTCTTGTTCCATTCGCTGTTGCGTCCAGTCCCAGTAGCTTTGTTTTGAACGTTATCCAACTGGGTTTGGAAGCCTTAAATGCATTAGCCGTGCCCAATCTATCTTTATGTCAGTGTAACAGGGAGTCTGGGTGACTCTTGTAAAGATGACCCGGTGTACACAAAACTTTAGTGTAACAATTGTGTTGCTATATTCTTAGTTTTTTCGGTAAAGTCACGTTGAAGAGAAACAACAAAATAAATGTATGCGAACCAACACACCTGAAGACGACCGTTTGAGTTATGGTCGAAACGTCGTGAGAATTTGTGTTATTGTTTTATATATATTTTATTATTTTGTTGTTTCTCTTCAACGTGACTTTACCGAAAAAACTAAGAATATGAATTACTGCAGTCACGAAAGCTTTAAATCAAAAATTGTGTTGCTGTCAAGGACCTTTCCTAGAGAAAAACGAACGCATTTTTGAAAGGGTTGCCAAAAATGTGCCGATTAATACCAACACTAAAAGAATAATACACCTTACATCGCCAAGGTGAAATCCACATAACACGTGACAGTGTATTGTGACAGCACGCGTCACACGCCGTGTGACATCTCATCGTGTGGCTTTGGAACGTAAAGTTTTCATAACTGAATAAACATACTTGTGAAGACAAGCTCATGTGGGAGAGCGTTATGCTTGATTTTTCTTGTTCAGCGCTCAACCAAATTCATTGTTTCGTCTGGTTTTTTTTACCCTACCCCCCCACACACTATTACAGGTGACAGCTGCTGCAATCCGCTTAGTTTGGGAAGCGTTAAGAAGATGATAGAGCGAAAAATTCCCAACATCTACGTGCTTTCACTGAAGATTGGAGATAGTGTGTTGCAGGTACAACATCACTTACCATACTGTTTTTTTATTAATTGACTGTTTCGTAATTAGCATGCTACAAGGATTGTAATAATGCACAGAACATACATGAATAACAATAATTATCAGCATATGTTTCATGATATATTAAAAATAATTGAGTGGCAATGATTACTTTAATGTTATATTCTTGGTTCTTTCGATAAATTCACGTAGAAGGGAAACAATTTTCTTGCTGTGGTTTTCACACCTGATGATGATTTCTTGTGTTGCAGTCGAAACGTCGTGAGAATTTTATTGTTTGATATTTTTATTATTTTTATGTTTCCCTTCTACGTGGCTTTACCGAAAGAACCAAGAATATGAATCCCTGCAGTCACGAAAGCTTTAAATAAAAATTTACTTTAATGTTGTTTAAATCATGTTTACAGATGAGCCATTTTTAAAGGACTGCATTCCCTAATGATTTTATTTATATCTAAATTACTTCAACATTGAATCTTGTTTTCTTGTAATAACAAATGAGAAACTAGTGTACCACTGGGGAAAATGATAGAACACCGCACAGGGAAAACAGCATGCGAAATGTAATTATAATGATTGGAAAATTACCACCAATTTATATATCACATATTTAGAAACATTTTACATTTGAAATCTACACCTCTACGAATAACACAGATTGTCCTATATTTCAGACCAAGGTATGGCAGTGCATTCATTTGCAAGACTGTATGGGGTGGAGTGGGTGACCCATTGGTTAGGCCACAACACTTTGAGCTCAGCCACTTGAGTTTCATTCCCAGCAATGGCTAACATCATTGGCGAGTGATATCAGAACCAGTTCTCAGCAGCTCTTCACCAACCCGCACTGGCCAGCTTGATGAAATTTGGTCCAACAAACCCCATGATTAACAGCATGGAGAGGTTTTCAGCAGTGTATTGACAAAGGGTTGAAACGTATGTATGAGTTACAAGCAACAATGTCTTCCCATCTGAAGAATTAATAAAAAAATTGTAAGATACATTTACTATTGGACTGAAACCTTTATAAATGAGCTCTTACCCACGAAAATCACATTTACGGATGCTATGAAGCAGGAGTTAGGGTTATAAAAAATACTGTGAACTTTTATGTATCATCTCTGGCCATATTTTCTCATTGTGCAGGATGTGACCAATGGCTTCTTCATGAACGTGAATGACCAGGTGGACTTGGTTTGTCAGATGTTGCGCAAGGACCCTAACCTGCAGAACGGATACAATGCCATGGGCTTTTCCCAAGGAGGCCAGTTCCTGTAAGTGTTAAATAGAAAGTCTCAAAACAGGTCTTTTGATACGTGTTATCACCACCAACTTCCTCTTTCTCAAAATGGATGTTCTCACAGATAGAGGCGTGTAATAATCCATTGGGTGATTAAAATAGATGCTTAGGCTCACAACAGATGCATTAAATTACGAACGTTGTATGTAATTGGTTCGCGTGACTCCTGAAGTCACTCGAAGCACTGCATTGAACATCATAATGCGTTCTAAATCGTAAGGGTTGTGGGGTAAGGCAGTAATGCTTTGGCGTTTACATATTTCCACCCATTGCAGTATTTTGTGATCTGCACAACATTTTCCACTGATCTTCCTGTCCAAGGCATTCACAATGTAAAGAAAAACTATTTGATTCTTGGATTTAATCATTGCCCTGAATGGCAATAATTTATGACATCACAAGGGAGGCAAATCATTACATGCCTACTATATAATATGCTCTTCTGGTAGATTACTGATATGTGACACAGTCAATACTTTTTTTCCACTGTACAACTGAGCTCCATTAGGTCTGTGCGGCTCAGGAGGTGCCAGGTTTTTTCACTGATGGAGTACATTGTCGTGGTGATGCAGTACACTGGCCTTACAGTGTCCTAACAGTGTACTTCATAAGCACGACAGTGTACTGACTGATGTCGCATGCATGGAATGTGTCTTTAACCCTGCATGCTTGGCCCCAAGCCAGATTCAAATGTATCATGGGTCCTGCTTGGCACTGAAAATAGACAGTGGAAACCACCAATTTTTTTTTATTATATTGGTTTGCTCAGGAGAGCCTCCTTAAGCCTCAACTTGCGAAATCTTCACAGTAGGGGGCGACGATTACCATGCGTTTCATAATCAAGTAATTTTGTGAGTATTTTTTTCTTGGGCAAATTTTCTTTCATGATGCTGACACACAGTAGCCTACTTTTCTTCGAATGGCATCACGTGATCTTTAACGTCCACCATGGTTAATACACCCTCGGTACTAACCAGGACGACCTGCCGGAATTGAATGCGAACCTCTGCAACCACGGTTCAACCTGCTACCACTGGGCCATGTCACCACTGCGAGAGGGCACGCTGGCTCGGCCCAGATGTGCGAGTGGATAAGGGGTACAAAGCTTCTCTTAAAAAAACACAGGAGCATGGGTTCACCGACAATTGCATTGAACTGATGGTTTGTGGTGTTGTTGTCTCTGCAGGAGGGCGGTCGCCCAGCGCTGCCCAGACCCTCCCATGCGGAATCTCATCTCAGTGGGAGGGCAGCATCAGGGTGCGTTATGTCATCAGCACTTCGTTGAATCTTCATCTCCATCTCTTTATCATAAACCAACGTTTGCCTTAATGTGCTAAGTTGTTGCCTAATACTGTGTAGCTTTTGCTTGCATATTTGTATTGAATGTATTTTCAATGCTGTTAATTTATTCTGCACTAATACAGTAATTTAAGAAAGACTAAAACTGCTTTCTGGAAATATACCTTTTTCATCTAAGTTTATTTTTACTACCCTATAGATGTAGGCTGTTCGATGTGAAATTAAAACAAATGTTGCAATCTTTAATTAGAGTATTTTAAAATCTCACTGGATATATTAAAGTAGAATTATAGGCTAGAGTTCACTGCGGATTTTACATTCTTGAGAGATTAGAATGATTTGTGGTGCCTAATTAGGTACTTGAACTGTTGAAATGCAACACGATGTTCCACAGGAGTCTACGGATTTCCAAAGTGCCCTGGTGCAGAATACCACTTGTGCGACTACATAAGAAAGCTGCTCAACAAGGAAGCATACCAGCCGCAGATCCAGAAGATGTAGGGCACCTTTTGAAGTATTTAAAATATATTATGAAAAATGCATGTCTTAACATACAAAGTGAGAACTGGTTTACGTTCTTAAATGTGTGGCAATTCCATTTTACTGCATTGCAGCCGTTTAAGTCAAGATGATGAGATTGACGTTGGATATTATTACGCCTTGTTTTATAAGGGGGTGCTGCCATGGTATAACACAGCGGCATCTCGCCTTTTTGGTACCAGGGACCGGTTTCGTGGAAGACAATTTTTTCACGGGGGGGGGGGGGTTCATCATTGGGTCTTTCCCCATTTTCAAAGAAGCTCTCCAGCGACGTTTGTTTTTTACTCATTTTGGCTACTAGGGGTTAGCTTGTGGGCTTACCAACACTGTGACCGAGACAAGTGTGCAGTGCGCAGTGCGGGAAAGAGGCGCGGACGGAATTGGTAAATAAAATAATGGGCGGGTCATGCGCGGACTAAAATAAGTGTCGGATTCTGACTTCTCACAAGGAGCGCGCAACCTAGATCCCTCGCATGCGCAGTTTACAGTACGGTTCGCGCTCCTATGAGTATCTAATGCTGCCCTGATCTGACAGGAGGCGGAGCTCGGACGGTAATGCGAGCGATGGGGGGCGGCTGTAAATACAGATGATGAAGCTTCGCTCGATCGCCCACCGCTCACCTCCTGCTGCTGTGCAGCCCGGTTCCTAACAGGTCACGGACCGGTACCAGTCCGCGGCCCGGGGGTTGGGGACCCCTGGTATAATGAATATGACACTGGACTTGCAATCCGTAGGTTGCTGGTCTGATCTCGGGGTTTCCCCACACCCCTCAATCCGCCACTATAAATGGGTACGCTGCAGTCTGGTGGGATAAAGTGTGGGTGCTCCCACCTCGTCCAAGATGTCCAGCCAGCATGGAAGAGTAGGCCAAATGCCCTCTAGAGGGGCTCTGCTAAGCCCCTCTCGTGGAGACCCTTCTGCCAGCAGTGGCATTCGCAAGAAATCGTAGGGCTCCATGTTTACGATTGACATTGTAAGGACAGACAAAATCATATGACGCTGTTTGCTAACAGTATGCTTTATTTTTTAATTCAGCCTGTCAAGACAAGAGCGCGAGTCACGATGGAACCACTTAAGATGATATTGAATGGGATGTTTTGTTTAATGTTAAATAGGATTGTCCAAGCTGAATACTGGCACGACTCGCTGAATGAAGAGCTGTACATTAACAACAGTGTGTTCCTGGCCGACATTAATCAGGAGAGGGTGAGATGCTGCTTCGGTGATATCACTGAGTATATATTTTTATGGCTTTCAATATTAATAGTCTTAGCTGTGTTAACCTTGAAGATATATGACCAAAAATTATAACTAATACACATTTACATGTAATATGATGTTAAATGTCTCGATACGGCTGGCAGAAAGCCAGTAATAGTTGAGTTATTTTATGTAAAATGTAATTGCGATACCACGTTGGCAGTGGTCCATAAGCACGCAAAAGACTCCTGCTATGTAGAAGGGCCTTTGCCCGAAACATAATCCATTATACATAATTTGCTATTAGTCGGTGTTATTGATAATTGTAAGTTTTAGTTATTATATATGTAGGCAAAGTTT
The DNA here is from genome assembly GCF_048934315.1 of Petromyzon marinus. Taxonomy (NCBI): domain Eukaryota; kingdom Metazoa; phylum Chordata; class Hyperoartia; order Petromyzontiformes; family Petromyzontidae; genus Petromyzon; species Petromyzon marinus. The sequence continues at coordinate 7,632,080 of NC_133680.1, forward strand.
TGGAATCCATGCTACACTTTTGGATTTGTAAAACAATGTTGCAACAAGCATTTAATGTTGTGGTCAGCAGTTAATTTCCCTTGTTTGTGATTTCCATTTTTCACAGGTTGTCAACCCATCGTACCGTGAAAACTTGAAGAAACTTAACAAGTTTGTGATGGTTATGTTTAACCAGGATCAAATGGTCGAACCAAAAGAGTCAGAGGTAAAAAATATATATTCAAAAAACTAATTACCAAACCTAAATATGTTTTAATTACACGAGATACTTAACAAAATAATATATATATACAGTATAGGGTGATCCAATTAATATAGCTATAACCCACTGATTTCTAATGACCCTCGTACGGGTAGATTGTAATGCCATATTAATACTGTTCTATTGAATCTTAATAAACAAATACATTCTGCAATTATTGCAACTGTGGAGACATCTCTCGCGAATAATATTTCAGTCAAATCACAATCGTTGTGCTCGGATTTCCCCCTGCCTCTGTTAGTGGTTTGGCTTCTACAAGCCTGGACAGGCGGTAGAAATCTACAAGCTGCAGGACAGCGCCCTCTACACAGAGGTAAGTTTGCACAGCATAGCATTACCGGTATAAAATGTGTAGAAATGTGTTGCATTGGATCACGTTGCGGATTTAACCTTGCATACTTTATATGATCCGTTTAGAGTACATTGGGACTCATTATGCCCTTTGCAAAGCACAGCTGCATTATCCTGCATTTACGTCAGGAGTTTTTATTTTGTGGGTTATTTAATAACCCGTGGTCTGTGTGCAGCGACTGGCAATAGAGGCCCCCACTTGTGCATGATCAGCATGCGGGCAAAGGAGCTAAAGCATCGGTTTAGTGGAAAGTACACTCTTCGTTGTGCGGTTTGGCGCATTGATTCATAATAAATTCCAAAGTATCGTTTTAATGACTCGAAGGTGAAATTCGTGAGCATAGTTGTAACGGAGCAACACAGTCTGAGAGACACAATGCACTCCGAAACTGTACAAGGTGCATTGTATGCTTCATAATATCCATCGTCTGTCATATGAGGTTAGGCTAATTTGACTACATATATTGTAACTAATGACTATGAGGTTTCGAGCAGTTTAAAATGTGCCCAAGATAACTGGAACAGACTGGAACACTTCGATTTAAAGCTTTCGTGACTGCAAGGATTCATCTTCTTTGGTTATTTCGGTAAAGTCACGTAGAATGAGAATAAAATAATAAATTTATAAACTAAAATAACACAATAAAATTCTCACGACGTTTCGGCCACAACACAAGCGGCCTTCAGGTGAAGGGCCTGATGAAGGCCACTTGTGTTGTGGCCGAAACGTCGTGAGAATTTTATTGTGTTATTTTAGTTTATCAATTTATTATTTTATTCTCATTCTACGTGACTTTACCGAAAGAACCAAAGAAGACTGGAACACCTTTGAGATGCGAGCTTTTCATTTTAAACATGAACATAATCAATTGCAGAGGAGTAAAAATGACTGCAGTATCCGTGCGTTTTATACTTAGACTTGATGGATTTAAATAAGGCAAAAGTGACTTTTACACATGAAAATGCTGGGGTTGCTTGCAGGATCGCTTGGGGCTCAAGGAGATGGACCAGGCTGGGAAGCTCGTGTTTCTGTCATCTGACACGGACCATCTGCAATTCACTGACGAGTGGTTTGATGAAAATATATTGTCCTACCTGAAATGAAGATGGGACAAATGTGATGCAGGGGTGTGAATATTTTTCTGAGAATGTAAAATTGCGGTAGGCTGGTGGGTTTTTTTTGATTAAAAAGGTTTTTTTTGTTATTTTAATTGCTTATAATAAAACATGTCAGTTGGGTAGTTGTAAGTATTTTTCATGCTATACACTTACGTGGTGTGTTGTGGGGGTACCGTTCACACTTTTGACATCTATGGAGCAAGTAAACAAGCCAATCTTTAAATGGTAATTACGCACTTTATAATACCATATTGCTTTATTCTGCTCATATACATTAATATGATCAACAATTTTTGACAAACATTGTATGACAATGTTCTGCTTAACGTCGGTAAAGCTTCAGATGTATAAAATAACAGCAGGTATGTTTAAATTTACACCGATATAGAATGCATTACATATTGAAAATACCGTGTTAACATTTAATAGCTGCGTTCATAATACATAATATATCCAAACTTACTGTAATAGATTGACGAAAAGGTAGTTTTTAGTCAGGTATCAGTCTATGCATCCAGTAGAGTTACACAATTTAAAAAGGCAAAGGGGCAGGTCTGCAGTTAGTTGCCCACGCCACTGCTGGTGGAAGGGCCTTGCAGTATCTTAATTTAAAACTTAGTATTTACCCATGTAGAGCAAATGGCAGCATTATCTTGCAATGATTTCCCATGCATAGCTCGAGCAACACTTGACAATAAAATGTTCACATAAAATTTTGTTGGAACATATTTTTTGCGTGTTTTGATCATGCATGACTACCACCAAGCCACCCCTTATGGAATTATTTAAAAAATAAGTTATTTTGCAAATGCAACGTTTTGTTGAGACAAAGCTTCCGTGGTATAACCGCATCGGGGGTTTCACACATTCCAATAAAAAGCAGAAATTTTTTTCACAAATTTCCGTTTTTTCATGCGTAAGATGACATGTGCGTCCTTTTAAAATAAGCTTGTATATACATGCTGATATACAAGCCACCGGCGTAGATTCTGTAAAAAAACCCTGAAATTAATGTGTTAATTACAAGTTCATGTTTATGTAAATGCTACTCTATCATAACAATCACCAGTCATTTAACATTTAAGGTGAGCTTACAACAGATACACTCAAAGCAGTTTGTGAACGGTGATTTGATATCGCTAAGAAGACACCACCAGATGTTAACGTTCCAATTACTGTTCAACTGAAAATATGCCGAGAGGCTTGTGAGCTGAATGGAAGGCGTAATTTTCTGTTTTAATTCACACCGTGTCAACCAACGTCGCAGGAAATCACGAGTTGCGTGACGCCAAGAAAGCTGTCATTGGCCGCCCTTTATTTTACAACCGTAGTTGAAATTCCAGTTTTCGATCAATAGATGGCACGACAATACCAGCACCTATGCTGACGTTCTCTACTTATGTGTTTTTGCAAAGGCAGGATTGTGGTGGGAAATGGTGGTGGCTTGGGCAGGCTTTCATCCAGCAGTGGATTGACCATGGCTGATGATGATAATTATACAGTATATTAAAACTAGAGTACTTGTACACGTTTCCAACCAAAGAAAATACGTTGTATTAGTACTGTAATGTAAGCTAACTAGCCAATTGTGTGGCATTCTGGTTTAGAATCCCCTTTTGGTATTAAATGAAAACGGATGGACATTGTTTAACTACATCACTAGAACATGTACAGAGGAATCAAATATTTGGGGGTTAAGGTAATTTTATGCATATAAAAAATAAATTCTCTACACAGCACTGTCAATCCACTGTTGGATGAAGGTCTCCCCATACCGTGTTGGTCATGGGGATCACTGCAACGATCCTCCTATAAATACAAATGTTTTAGTTGAACAAGAAGAGGACGTGTTTTTTTGAACATGGTACTTGATGCGCGAAATTATGTAAATTGGAGACAATTGTTTAGATTGAATCCATAATGGCATGCAAGTCAAGGCAATTTAAACAATAACATGTGTTTGCGGTTTTTTTATTAATGCGTTTCATCTGCTATAACATGGATGATTGGAAAACATGGATGTAACAAGAAAGATTAAACAAAAACTTTAGAAAAGTACAAAAATGAGCACGGAGATACGCACGCTAGGAATTACACCGAGAAACAGAAAGAGGAACACGTGGCTAATGAAAAACGTATACAGGTTAATGGCATTGACTAAAGTAGAACAAATGGGCTTGGGCAGGACACGTCGCTAGAAGGGATGATGGCCAATTGTCAAGCACAACGACGGAGTGACAGCTAAGGAATGGAACGCGTCCAAGAGGATGTACAGAGGAGGTACAGTGACGAAATCTGCTTGTCTGCAAGCGCTTAGTGGAGTGATCCATCGCAGGAATGTGGGAGATAGGGGTGGCTTGTGGAGGCCCTCATCCAGCAGCGGATTGACCAAGGTCGATGATAAAAGGGAATTTTGGTAATGAATGGTACATTTCAGGCTTCTGCAGATTTGACTATCCGTGTCATCAATTTCAGTGTAAGAGCTCCTTGTGGTGCATCAACCTGTGCACTGCTCTAAAGATTCCTCCATGAATGTGATTAATATTCAACAGGCACTGATATTCTCTTCAAAGAATGAGCCTTCAGCTACCCAGCTTAAAATTATAATTACAATGATACCTCACAAGGCCTGTATTCACATGCAAATAACAATGGTGTTGTCATTAAATTGTGTATATTAACATTTCCATACGAGTTACCTGTTGCCTTCGTATGCAATTGTAACATGTAGATAATATGGTGATAAAGTTTTAACTGTTTGTTAATGTGCCCAAAATGATGATTAATTGTTACTCTTCAGTTAAACATTTAGATAATGCTGTAATTTAATGTTTGCCTCTTGTTGATAGTCTTACCGGGTGTGAGCATACTGTTTCTTACATATGTTACCATACACTGTAAAAAAGAACTTATTCAGCTACTTAAAAACTTGTCCAGCACTTTCTACGTGTAAATAATGTCTTTTTTGTCAAGGAATTTTGAATAGAGACGTAATTTCTCATCTAAAGAAATCGTTAGCTGTTTTTCTGGTTTAGCTTGTAAGCAGAGCTTGAATTTCTAATCTTTTCACATCTCCCTACTTCGATTAAGTTTGTTGTCACCAAAGTGATCTAAAAGTCCATGCCATTCAAGCTCTCTGTTGGTTGGTAATATGAGGGGCAGTGATAAGCTAAGGTCAAAAACAGCACGAAAGTTAAATGCCCAATAAAGCACGCGCGGAGCGTGTGGTCACGGTACAAAATGCATTGACATTGGTGACGACTTTTTAAGGTTGTTTCCTACACGTGGGTGAATTTTATTTAACTCCTTAAATTCCCGCTTTGAAACAGTTATCCGTTCCAATCCACGGTAATGTAGAATTCACACTGATATAGTTGCATGCTTCAAAATTCAGTTGTGAATTGTGAGTTGTTACTCAAACCATTAGTTTACACGTTGGTGAGGTTAATTATTTGGACCGATTTCACCATGGTGGAACGTCCGTTTTTAAATAGCAATTGCTCTTAGGCTTTACCCCTTCTGGATATAAACGCAGGTGTTAATTTGTTCAATCACCAAATAGACACCAATTGCAAAGCATCACGTCTGCATTAACCACACGTACTTGCGATAAAGCATGCAAACAAAACATGCTCTGATAATATATGCATTTTCTTTGAAACGGATTGGCCTACACCAGAGAGAGCCTTGTTCTTTAAGGCCTCGTCTCGCCAGTGTTCGACCAGTTAACGCCTAAAGGCGATCAGTACAAAGGCAACGCAAATATCATAGCATTCGCAGCATGGGTTGCGCAGTTATATCTATGGGACCTTATTGTGCAGCATTCAAAATGATGAAAAAGAATATGTTTTACCCTTTCTGCCAATGACACAAGTCTTAAGGTGTTCAAATACAAAATAGACGCACCTATTGCAAGGCATCAAGTCTGCATTAACCACACATACTTGTGGCAAAACCATAAAAAACAAACACGCTTTGATAATGTATGTTTGCATGTTTTGCCACAAGTATGTGTGGTTGATGCAGCCTTGATGCCTTGCAAAATAGGTGTCAAGTTGGTGTCATTGACAGAAAGGGTAAATCCTGTTCTTTTCCCATCATTTTGATGCTGGCAAAAAAATCCCATAGATATGGCATTTGTTATTGTTGTTAGTGTAAGAATGTAGATCCGTGCAGCACAAACAAACCTGCCTCCCGTTTTCTCTTGGAACCACAGGTGCCATATCTGACACGCTGGGGACTGAGATGTAATCGGCGGATATGTTAAAAGGTCAGATATGTGAATGTCTATAGAAAATGACGATTACAGTTGAGTGTGGACAGTGAATTGGCCAAGGTGTGCATACGTGGCACTCAGATGTGCGATGTACTTTTCAGTAAAATGTTGCTGGTCATTGTTTTAAACGAGGTGGGCAAAGTTGGCTTTGTTGCATTACTGCATTTACAATAATAAAATACTGAGTTGCATAACTCGGTATTTTCACACATGTTACGTTCGTATTGTGAGTAATAATGCAACTCAATGCCCTGGTGGGAGCACGGTCATTAAAAAAAGCAATAACACGGTAATAGCTGACCCTGAGGACTGAACATGCTCTTGAAAGCTTGAAGGCAAACAAAAAAAAGTTATTTTTCTGCATCATTTGTCAAGTCATCTAGGGTTTCCCGTGAGTAATATACTCTCATGAAGTTGTTGACAATTGTATAATATGACTTTATATTCTTTATGGGGCAATTCAATAACGTAGGAATCACAAAAACCACAAGAGCAATGCATTCTGTATGGGTTGACCAATTTCTGCTCCGTTAAAAATGATGTGTTGAGATGAGAAAATATTTCCAACAGCAGGATGGGTGGCTATGAGCCCGTGTATTGAAGTAATTTACAAAATAGCATCATGGCATTGCGCCTGAGTTGCTATATCGCTTATTATTTTTTTTCAGTGACAGAATCTGTTGAACAGCAGTAATATGCACGGCGTGTGAATGCTTCCGCAGACTGCCAACTTTTCCCATTTGAAGGGAAGATTATCTCTTCTGTTTCACACTGGCCAGTTGCGTTGACATAGACGTAGGCGCCCACACATTACCCTTCCATAACCAATCACGCAACTGACAATAGAGTGGATCCATATTTACTGCTGGTTTAGCAATGGCAATGTCAGCTTGAAAACCTTGCCAAGAAGCTTTCAAGGAGAAATACATTTCTGGGCTGAGTCCAGCATGCTGTGGCCAATCTAGCATGGCAGCTGCTAATATATACATAGTGCAAACATTGTTAGATTTCACTGTTGAGGTGTTACAATTTTCACGTCTCTTCGAGGGCCATAATGTGCATAAATACCCACCAGTTTCCCCACCCCTGTGTTAAGCTTAACACACATTTGGCTGTTTGTCTTAACACATTCCGAGGGCCCACGTGCACCACTAAAGGAATGGCATCTGCTCCAGAATGCTGTCTAGCAACGAGAAGCCTGATTCATGTGCGATGAAAAGGAGGAGAATTGCCCGAAACGTCAACTCTTACATGTTTTTTTAAGGCCACAGTGTTGCTGACGAACGTGTTGGGTACTTTTATATTCGCCGATTTTGCACTACCGTCAATGCAGCATCACAAAATAATTAGTTTAGTTACGGTTAACACTGCCCGTTGAAGTTTAAATATAGTTTGATTTTAAAACGTTCCCATTGAAATAACTGCCGTTGATTATTTTGGTTGAGTTGCCAATGAAGTATACGTTATTTTTTCCGATAAAAAAAATGTTTTCGTGACATGTTGACTTTAGTGGCGATTGAAACCAATATCAACACAATCATCAATGTATTATATGTACAGTAACAGATAAATGCAGAGGGAGCTTCGATATACTCATACCATGTCTAGGGTCACCACGGTGGCGAGATGTTAACTACCTCGCCTGGTATACAGGAGGGCATGGGTTCGATCCCGACCCTGACGCCTGTACATTTGGAGTCTGCATGTTCTCCCTGTGGTCGCGTGGATTTTTCTCCTGGTCCTCCGGTTTTTCCCTCCACATTTATAAACATGCGTTTAGAGTCCATCATAGAGGTTTGGTCGTGAAAGGCTACGTGTTAAATGCGTTTAGAGTATTTGGCTGCTCTAAATTTCCACATGATCAGCCACTTCGTTGAGCTATCATTTGTGGCTAGGTCGCTGGTCAGTGGGCCTGGTAAAATAAAAAAAGTTTCTAGATTTGAAGCTTTCGTGACTGCAAGGATCCATACTCTTTGGTTCTATAGTATTCGGTAAAGTCACCTACGTGACTTTACCGAATAGAACCAAAGAGTATAAAAAAAGTTTCGTAGTTTATTTATTTTTTGTAAAATAACAAATTTTCTTAACATTAAAATGCCTACCCCACATATGTCCAATATATGCATACTTAACAATTACACATTTAAAGATTAATTACTTAATTGATTAAATTAGATTATGCTCAATACATTCGTGTAAGAATCAATATTTGTTGTATGTTTTGAATTTGACCAGACACTATAACTCCTAAAGGGTTTTCACCCACGACCCCCCTGCCCCCCCCTCCACAATAGTAAACAAATGTTCAGTACTTTAATTGATTTGTGACCCGAGTCACATTCATTCTTCACATCGCTGTAATGGGATGGGGGAGGGGGGCATGCCTAAGATGCATACGTACATGCGGATTAAACAAATAAAAATTATCCTGTATTCGGAGGCATATCTCTCTTTTGCAATGAAATTAAAACTTCAGCAAGTGATAAAACAAATCTAGAATAAATGCGCGTCACACATTCATTGACATTTTTTTTTCATATTTATGCAAAATACGGCTGCATATTTTCCCATGTGCATGAATAAGAGTTTTTTTTTGTCACTGAAAACGTTGCTTATTCAGCGATGGTACATCATAAAATGAGCAGTTTCTCACTGTGCCTCAGTGTTTTATGCATCTTCCACGAGCTCGCAACAGTAGCAAAGCCATGCAAAATATATAAACGTAAAGCTACACACGCTCCAGCCTGGTATATCCGCAAACCTGGCTTTGGGCTAGTTCATCTTTAAGACACTAATGTTTCAACGGCAACAGCAGAATCCTATATCCTGACTTTAGCCACGACTAAAATGGCTCTTCCTGAGGCTAAATGTCTTGTGTATGGGTTGCTGCACCACAATCAGAAACCCTTTTCTCCCCTCAGCCATTCCAACGGAGAGCACAGAAGCTTTTAGCCACGATGCATCACAGTTCGGGGCATTATCCTAACCATTTTTTTTCCCTTCCTCGCCCTGTGGGGTCTTCACAAGATGGCAAGATTTACAATGGGGCCTGTGCTGTCCTGCCAGGGGGACATTCACATCGTCCTTTAGAAAAATGCTAAACCTGTGTGAAATGTCATTTATCAATGTTGTGCAACAATGAACCAGTCTTACTCCTGGGCCAAAACAATAAAATACCAAACCATTAAACGAGTTGTCGTTTTTGTCTTTATGTCTACGATGATGCTGCCCTCATGAAATGGTTAGAACACTGGACTTGCAACCCAGCGTATCCTAGTTCGATCTCGTGGCATGGCAGTTGAAATTGGCAATTGACTTAAATTCTCCCCACTCCCACTCCATCCAATAAGCAGCATCATGGATACGCCACAATTCGTCTATTCTCAGGTCGCGTGTGGTGGGATAAAATGTGGGTAACTCCCACCCATTCCAAGACGTCGAGAGGAGCTCCGTCAATCCCCATTTAGAGGGAGCTTTTGCACCAACGGAGCAAGCAATTGCACCTTTTTACCTTTTTAGATCTGCCAGATGCTATGGTATTTGGATCAGGGACATTTTTTTTTTACTTACAGCCTAGCATCATTAGATTTCAGGCTTTCAAATAATATATAGACCCTTTGAAACTGTATAGGTTAGGCTTATACAATTTTTTTACTGAATGGTACACATGATCTAAGGTTATGCTTCCAAGCATATCACGTTCTGAACATGTATTGTTTCATAGGAAAAGACAAAATAATGCACATTGAAGTGTATCAGGCTTCAGCTATGTAAGTCGGCGTGTTACACCGAACCCTTGACTACGAAGCCCCCAAACACAGCATTCTGTAAGGTGGTGTCGAATTGCACCGCATCGCTTACAAAATGCACAAAATGCAGGTTGACACGAAAAATATTCCTTGCCGAAAACAATATCGTGCTCGTTAGCACGTTGTATATGGAGGGGGGGGGGGGAGAGAAATTAGTGCAGGTGATTTAACTAAACCATTAGTGTAAAATGAGATCTAAATTATGTATTTTTCAAAACATACAAAAATTAGAACCCAACCCGAGAAAACAGTTGCACGAAATGGAAATGGTTATTTAATTCACTTAAAACGGCTGGCGCTGGCCAATGCGGTGAAGGTGGCTGCACGATTGCTTTGTGACGAATGTTAAAGTCCATATTCTTATTCCCAGAAAGCCTCAATGAGTCTCAGGACCCTCTTGTAGAGAGATATTAGATGTTTAACCCATTCCATGAATGCGTGTTTAGCACGTGGATGGAAGCTGGCATACTTGGAGAAAGCCCACATATATTAGAGAGGGGAGTTGGAGGGGGTGTGAGTATACGTATCAAAGTTCTGCACAGATATATCCAAGAATAAATTGCTGTTTTGTCAATCGCCGGTCACCCCTCTGCTCATGCTTACTCCCAGGCGGCCTTTCAACAAAATACTAACCAAACTCCAATGCGCTTAGCTTGCAAGATCTGACAATATGGGGAACCTTCAGGGTGATTTGTTATCAGACAACTGGGAAGGATGGACCGCGAGGCAGCTGATAGCCACCTGCTAACAAATCCGTCTCAGACTCAAGTATTGCTCCAGTCATAAGGTTGGCCAGATGACTGGCTGTCAGAGCTCTGGGATCAGTTGTTCAACCTGTTCCATGCTGCGCAAGCAAAGACAGCAAGCGTCAAGAAGAATAGGTTTTATTGAGACAGGAAGTGCAAGACGCACTTCACAATGAGGATTGTTGACTGACAGACACTTGTGCAATCTGCACTGTATTGATGTGTAGCATGTGTAGACGTAGACTATATCATGACACTGCTCATCTGCTTTATGCCGTGCAAAAAACACGAGGACCAAATTCAAATAAATAAAATTGTTCTCTTATCGTACGGAATATTAAGTTCATTTAATATAGCATAGCTTTATACAGAGAGTGCATTGAACTGCCGTACATATCATTTGTGACACTGTTGGGTGTGGGTAACTTGTAAATCATTGACTGGTTGGAATTCGATCATATGCTTTCGTAAATATTAAAGCAGTGTGTTGATGTCTTAATTGTATTTTTAACAGCAATATTCTCAAGTAAGAAGATATAAGCTCAAATTATGTCAACAAGTAACATAAGGGCAAGTTCAAAGCCAATTTAACATAAAGTGTATTCGAGGAGGAATTTTTACATTATTGTAAACAACATACTGACATGGCATTTAATCATCCAGCATTCTGAATGTAATACAGCACTGACTCGCAAAATGCGTAAGAGTGGAAATACATTTCCCTTGTGAAAAATCAAAACACTGTAACAAAAATAAATAAAACATTCGTATACGTTTGACTTTTTTTTAAAGCAGCTCTTTCAAATAGGTAAGTGGAAATTATGATGTCTGGTATTACTGCTTCACACACGTGCAAAGTTTATTTAATTTTCCCTCGAGCGGGAATGCAGTGTGAGCCAATTCTGACAAGTTTAATGAACGGTTTATTTATTCTAAATGTGCACTGGAGTTGAGCCGACATATTTCTTGTTAAAGGTTGGGTCCCTGTAGATTCTTGTCCAAAGAACATGTCATTATCCGAGTAGAAATGATCTATTGGTAGAAAAGGCAAGGTGCAGTTGTCTCCTTTTTTTTGTCAAAATGTTGGTTTTCCATATGGATATGGAATGGGGGGTTCATAATTGAAGAATGTAGTGCTGGCGAGCAGGGGGGGGGGCTCTACATTACATTTTCCGTCAGTTGTGATTAAGTAAAAATTTTGATGCAAAACTATGAACAAAGATCTCAAATGGTCCCTCCATAACTTGTCATAGTTTAGGTAAATGTGCAGCAAAGAATTACAGTTTTAATCGGTGATGGAACTGGCACACTTTGAGATGTTTTCACACTGTAGAACCTAATTAAAGTTGTTAATAAAGGTTACAGCACTTTGCAAGTGGACTTTATATTGGTTGCTACTAAATGCAAACTTACATTATATAAAGGCAGTGTTTTTTGTTGTTGTATTGAATGCGCTGGATTTACTATGAAGCAATATTTCTCCATGAAATAATAAAAAAAAGAAATCATCCCAGTTGCTTATAAATTATTGTTCAGTTTTTTTGTAAAATCAACTGAAAGGTCAAAGCCCCTCAACGCTGGCAATTGAACTTGGGTTGTCGGGCACTTCATGAAGTGTGCTAACCACTGTGCCACTGCTTCACATGCTGTCCGTCCCGCGCGTGACGTCACTCCACACGAGGCCCACCCCCCCGCGTGACGTCACTCCACACGAGGCCCACCCCCCCCGCGTGACGTCACTCCACACGAGGCCCACCCACCTCCCGCGTGACGTCACTCCACATGAGGCCCACCCCCTTTCATTAAAATTCATGAGTGGGTGATTTTTTTTTACACTAACGAACGAAAATGAAGGTCGAACTGATTTAAATAACTTATTACGAAAGTCGCTTAAAATATGACGTTTCTTTACCGAAAGTGACGGTAAAAAATAAACATACGCAGTACAGTGCTACATCCGTGCGTGACGTCACTGCAAAAGAGCCCCCCCCCCCCCTTCATTAATATAAACGAACGCACAAGAAGGTCGCGCACTCCACATGCCGCACCCCTCCCCTCATTAATAATCATGAGCGGGTGACGTCACTCCACATGCCGCACCCCTCCACAATAACCATCAACGGGTGACGTCACTCCACATGGGGCAACCCCCCCCTTCATTAATAATCATGAGCTGAACAATTTTTCTATTGAATATTTCAGAATTACTGCAATATACACCCGTCCATGGAAGGGCAAAAGGCTAGTACGTAATAATAAACATTTTAATTTATAAAGCGCCCTTAAAGAATCATTCTTAGGGCGCTAAATCATATAATGTTACTGGCCTTGGCTAAACGTGCCAATGCTGAAAAATGACCTCAAATGTACCCAATTGGGATCACACATTGCAACCTCTCCTCCATCTCAAAAACGTTGCAGGAATCTCCTGAAAAAAAAAAGTTTTGAAGCTCTCCTGGGTACACAAGAATAATAATGAAGCACTTCAATGCATTGAGGTCAATATAGTTCAGTACATATTATTCATTTCATGGCGCACATATGGCACAACAAATGCACGGATTCAATTCCATATGCTAAAACAGTACTGCATTACTCTAAGATCGTGCACTCGTGCATGCGATTTTTAACTGGTGTATGGGAAGGCTGGTACTCCCAAAGTCCCGTCATAGGTTCATTGGGGCTCATATTACCATAATGGTAGACAACATCTTATGGCTCGTTCTATCTATCCCATGCTATAGGCCCCCATAACTTGGCCAAATAAGCCTGAACGTATTACGTGTGGAATTGAGAATCACACGTGGAATTGAAAAAAATGTGTTGTTCAAAAACCTGGCTTCAATTCTCATGGGGCATTTTCTGCTCCATACCCTCAATCGGGGGAAATGTTTTTCAGAATTTAGCTGCAAAAACGCTCTGGCCGAAATTAAGCTCTGGTAATTGATGAACAGTAATGCATTTATGCCAACCAGACGATCAGCAGAGGGCAGTGCAGCAAAACTTTTGTTGCACTGTACTGTGCTTCTATGCTCCCACAGTTTTGTTTCCCGCCATCGCCAACCAGCTCTGACTGGCTTGGTGAAACACATTCCTGCGGAGGGAGCTGGTAGGAACGTTGGGTTGCTCGGTCAATGGCCAAGGTCAACGGCGGCACCACGTGGTGTATTCCGCAAATATGCCCGACTGTGAGGGCGGGCACAAGCCGGCGTGAGTAGGTTAAACGTTGAGTTTTATGAGGGCACCACGGGGTGACCAGCCCCACCCCTCACCCAGCCCCACCCAGCCCCTCCCCACCCAGCCCCTCCCCACCCTCCCCACCCTCCCCTCCCCACCCTCCCCTCTTCACCCAGCCCCACCCCTCCCATTTTTGGATGCACGACGGACGGACGGACACAATAATCCCCTGTGGGCTGGTGGTGTAACCAGGAGGTTCCTACCAGTATAATGGTCCGATAACCCCCATGACTGGAGTGGTGAGGGAAGCGCCTCATCCAGCAGTGTATTGACAAAGGGATGTCCATCAATACAGGCAATTAATTCCAATCGAGCAAATGTATGATCGATGTTAGTTGTTCTCCTACTATCACATGTAAAACAAAAAACTAACCGATTCGTAACAAGTGCAATGTTTAATTTTTCTTTCGTATGAAAAATCTCTGAACGTAAACACAGACGGTACATGCCATACTGTAACCTGCAATGTGTGAATGCATGAGGTCCCTTCTTCAAAGAGGATAAACGCAATAATGACTTCAACGGATAACGTTCAGCACAAACTACACACAATACACTGCTGTGACCTTACAATTTGGCCTCTCAAAAGCAAAAAAAAATAGCAATCTCCCGAAAGCTATAGGGATTCAGAGAAAATAACTTAAGATTTCAACGTAGATTTGTTGAAGTTTAAATATATGACTGGGCAGTGATGGAAAGCCATACGTGCGCTTGCAGTGCCACTTAATTTTTTTTTATATTACCGAGTGACAACATAAAAGGTGATATGTTGTTTAAACTCACATCAGGGATGACGCGTTAAGCCCAGTGAGCCAGAGAAGTCTGTCTTTCCATACAAATAAACAGATGCTCTGGTGGGTTACCACAAAGATAATTTACCAGTAAGTGGAGATGATTGAGTGTGGGACATCGGCTGTGTGCTGTTAACTGGGATGGCGACGGTCCATCTCTGACAACATGTTCTGCAAGCAAGAACAGCGTGTAAGCTCTTTCACCATTAATGTGAGGTTTTGATGAATTTTCGTCTTGTGTTTAGCCAGGGAAGTTAAATATCAGTACACTATTTTTCACGTTTGCCCGGCCTTGACAGTTTTTTTTTGTAAAAACGTTAAAATTAGTATCGGTATATTTGTTTGTGCGGGCAGGAACCTCGGAATAACGAGACGAATAATTGTGGGTTTTTGTCAGAAATCCCCCCAGCTCCTTGTTTATTTTTTTATATGGGCTTTGTACGCCCACGCATAAGAGGTACTTGCTTGGTACACACCCGGAGCCAACGCGTGACGATCAGTGCACACAGCCTCGGAGGGGGCGCTATTGAGACGTGGTACGGGCAGTTTTTATGGTCAGCGCAGATGTCCTCCATCATTGCAGCACGTGATTGTGGCCGGTGTCATGAACTCAGTCACGTAAACCTCAGTGGCCAAAACATTCGTTTGAAAACGTCTCTGCAAGGGTCATGCATCAATGCACGGTGGTAAGCGATGTTAAGCAATGCACTATTTAAAAAATATTTAATGGTATTTACAATTATGCATTCAATTATCGTCATTACCATTTTTCATTTTAATGAATTTGCCTATTGTGTATTCGTATAAAATAGAATTACAGTATAATTAACATTCCAATTTCGCGATTTAGCAATAACCAACTAACGTAATTTAATTAAAGAGGAAATGTGTGATTTATTCCCTATAATTTATCACTAATTAACATTTTGCACGATTGTACTCGTAAATGAAAAGCCACCGCAAACCCTTGCACAATTTGTGCTAAAAGGGTGCGCTACGATTACTCAGCGCAAACACTGGTGGTGCACCGCTGAGGTCCACCACTCAAAGTCCACGACAAGCCCATTATTCACAACTTCTGCTATAGATAAGGACGGGGTCGGTGAACCGGATGGTCGGTAGGGGATTTTTCAATCAAACCTCAATTTCAAAATCTGAACAATCACGCTTGAATTGTATACAAGCGTAGACTTCCGTATCGTCACCATGAAACTATGACTAATCAATGAATGTTACATATATACATGTACGTATGTGTATTAGCTTACTTACGTACATTTGCGAGAGTATAGCCAATATCAAAATATAACCTGTGCGCTGTGATACACAACATACAGTGCAAACACTTGGGCGAGTTATAGTAGGGGTTTGGTGATTGTCAATCCACTGCTGGATGAGGACCTCACCACGCCACTAAGGGGGTGAGATCAATGGTGGGGGAGCCAGGATTTTCAGGTAGGGGAGGCAACCCCTCCAGCAATGAAAAATGATAGGAGTTGTTACTAAGTAAGGACTTGTCCCTTGCTTTTTATTCGACGCTTGTGCGGAGATGCCACAGTCATCGATCGAAGGTTGAATTCGAACCGCGTTGTGTGATCGCCATCGCGTTCGCTGAAGGTGAATGCCTTCAGGGAAGTCATGTCCTGTATACGCAACTGCGCACAATTCTGAGTGACTTAATAACTGCTTTGCCGCTACTTATTGCCAATTATGGACTCAAACTATTGTCCTATCATCTCATAGAGTTCCTGGCACGTAATAATATGCTGCACAGTGGCAGTGGGGGTCGCAAAATGCCGATTTATTACGGATTAACCCCAATGATCCGATAGAAATTAGGGATTTCGATCGGATCATTGGGGGGGGGGGGCACGTGTCAGCCGCCACTGGCTCCGGTAGTGGGTGGGATTATTTGACCATACAGTATTTCAATACGTGGGTCAGTGCGGGTTGGTGAACGCGGTGTGGTTGGCGACATACGTTTATGCATCGTACAACACGACAATGGATGTTGCTGCGATGCTCTCTGCTGACAAAGTAGCGGCAGCCTATAGCGCCTGCTGTGTTTTGCACGGTGGTCGCCCATCCAGGCACTATCCTAGGGACTGTCAGGACTCAAAGCCCTGCTTAGCTTACGAGGCGTGATTTGGACGTAGGATTGAACCTTGTACAGCTGTATACTACTGCGCACGTGGGATTTTTGCGAAACTTTAGACTATTCGTGTCGTGCGTATTTATATGTGGCATAGTTGTACTTACACTATGCCCATTTGCTCTATTGCACACGCACTAATCAAAACGATGAAATAAAGAGGGACACGACAGCAGGTGGGAATGGTTTTGGGAATAGTTCACGTTGAAAATAAAAAAGAATGTACTTAGCAATGCGCCAACAGGAGAGCAGCTTTGATCAGTGCATTACTCTCTGCTGTGACATCGGGTGTGGCCGTTCATGAAGCATGTGGGACAAAGACGATGCATGAGGCGAATAAACATCCAGAGATGTTTGCTTGGAATACTTTGAGAGGCAGAAATAGGAATGCATGGGTTGGAGAACATAACACATTCCTCGGAGGGAGCTGGTATGAACGTTGGGTTGCTCGGTCAATGGCCAGGGTCAACGGCGGCACCACGTGGTGTATTCCGCAAATATGCCCGACTGTGAGGGCGGGCACAAGCCGGCGTGAGTAGGTTAAACGTTGAGTTTTATAAGGGCACCACGGGGTGACCAGCCCCTCCCCACCCAGCCCCACCCCTCCCACCCCCATCCAGCCCCACCCTCCCCATCCAGCCCCTCCCCACCCTCCCCACCCAGCCCCTTCCCACCCTCCTCTCTCCACCCAGCCCCACCCCTCCCATTTATGGATGCACGACGGACGGACGGACACAATAATCCCCTGTGGGCTGGTGTAACCAGGAGGTTCCTACCAGTATTACATTTAAACCGTTAGGGGAAGTAAGTAAGTCGGTTTGTAGAGGCCAAGTCGCTAGAATGGTCAATGATGAAGATTCATTCATAATAGAGGTTGTTTTTGGGTTAGATCGCGTAAATATATAAATGTGTCGTAAAACCCGCCACCACCCGACACAGCTATCTGGTCAGGGCTGTCACGTAAACAGAACTTGCCAATTCGTCACTAGTACAGCACACCGGTGTGTTGGAGAGCCAAGCTACAACATTTACAATCTGAGTACGACGTTTCGCCAGTAATTAAAACTAGCTTCATCAGGCGACAGCCAGATTTGTGGAGAAGTCTTCCTGTTTCGTTCCTTATACAGAGGCGTTAGATGTGGTGACCACGCTTCTGCGCTCTTGGGCAGGGAGTGGCAGTGCGTCTGGGAGCACACCACCAGGAAAGAGATGGAGCGATGAGATCATCTTGTGTACAGGTGCTCGGCGAGTTATGGTGGGGCGGCTCGGGGGAAAGCTTCCATCCAATTTTGGCTTGAAGATGGCTAATTATGATGATGATGATGATGATATTGATGACCACGATCTAAACACATAGCCTGTGCTACTGTGATACACAGCGCGCTGTGTAAACATTTGTGCGAGCCATGTTATTGTGTAAATAGGGAGGCTGTATATGCCGTCGGTGTAATTAAGAGTTAACCAAGTGTCATTAGGACGGGGCTAAAATGATCACTGCGATGCTGCTCCCTTGCTTCCAGTGCCAAGCGTGGCCCCCATCCATGCCCTGGCAAACAAATGAAATGTTGCTTAACGAACAGCATTTTTTTTCCGAGCTGCGGATTAAATAACCTTCTTCCTGCATGATAACTGATAAGGAAGGAGGGTGAAATCGCGTGAGAGTCGGGCTAAAATAAAGAATGCAGGGAGGGACACGCATGCGATCGGATTGGTTGTGGTGCCGAAAGTTGAACAAAAAAAAATACCCACAGCAAATCATCTCCCATCACACGCAGTCTCATTCTGAGCGCTCCGGATAATGCAGTGCTACACAATTGTGCGCGCGAGTGTGTTAGCGTGTGTGTGTGTGCGAGTGTGTGCCAGAGTTATTGTTGTTCATGAACAATTGTGCGTCCAGTCCCCAGTTAGATTCATGTGACGCATTAGTGATCGTCTTTGGAGAATTTCAACTTGTATAGGCTAATTGCATTTTTAAATAGGCGATTGTAATTTGGAATTTCAATATAAATTTTCCTCCCCATTATTCTGGTACCGCAAAAATAATTAAGGCTATGCAATATTTATTGTAAATAAAGTAATTCATTGTTGTGAACGCATCGAACGACCGAGCTATGGAACATTTTACGTTTTCGTTTTGTAGTCGGCATCCGATGCGACGACACTCACGTCCTGCTGCACAGGCACGGACGATGCAGTCGTCGGCGATGCGCTGGGACTACGATCCTGGTGGCCCCCTTCTCCCGCTTGGCTCCAGCCCCTCGCCGTTCCCCTTTGTCTTCCCAATGCAATGATGGCTCATTGCTTTTCAGCCACCACCCCCCCACCCCAGCTTTTTGTCGCCATCCCCCACCCCCGCCCAAACTCCGTTCAGACCTATCCCAACTGCATCAAAACTAGACCACCACTTACAACGACTCCAAGTGTTCACTTTAAATGATTATCATGCTAGGCACAAATTCATAATTGCTGCAAAGCGTCTTGGTTAAGTCGCTATATACATCTCATTACAATGATACGATATAAGCGCCAATATAAATCACGGGAGACTTGTAGACGCTCTACGGTTGTGTTACAGCATTCTAACGCAGTCTATTACGTGTTCATTGTAGCCAACATGTTCTCTGGATTGTAAGACGACCCAGAAAGCAAGACGCGCCCCTGACAGTCATTCTGTCTGGTTGAATACAGGGCACACACACCTGATTATAAGACGCACCCCAACGTTTCATCTAAGCTATAGGGGGGTGGGGGGGGAGATCGTCTTATAATCCGGTAATTATATTTTCTAGATATATGTTCTTTGTAGACAAAACACGATTTCAACTAAGGGTTGCTAAGCAAGAATTTAAACAGACACGTGCCCATATGGTCCTCTCTCTCACTCACTCATACGCGCACGCGCACAGGTTCAAACAAGTCTGTGTAATGCCCTCTGCTTGTTTAACCATAATCGACGTGATGCGCAACAATGCCATTCTTTATGTCACAGTAACGTGACATCCGCAATGACATAACGCGCTCTCTCTCTCTCTCTCTGGGTTCGCCCCCACACTACCGGGGCGTGCCCCCTGCGTTCCCTAACACACGGGGTGTATCAGGTACCTCTCTATATGATTCGTCAACCGCAACAGGAAGCAAGTACTTTGTCGGTTTCTATAGAAACCGCCGCACATATTGCCCAACAGCCAGTCATTTATTTATATATAATAAATAATGAATTGCAGCAGCGCTTTGCCAATCCACTGCTGGATTCTTACAATGTGTGTTAGGTCTTTCGCCATACTTCACCATGCTGGTCTGTGCTGGTTCGCGAAAATCGGGATGGTGGGAGAGGTGGGGTGGTAGGACCAGCACAGATATTCCACCCCCACTGCCGTTGACCGTGGTCGAGGATCAAACTTGGGCGTGCCGGATTCACTGCCCCGTAAAAGCGCGCTCACCGCAGCGCCACCGCTCCGCTCCGCGGTCCCTAGCCACACGTACGGAGATATAATAATAATAATAATCCCGCTCGGTTTTGTTTTAGAGATAAAAGGGGGGTGAGGCACGAGGCTTCGGCTACTTGTGTGCCGTTTGTCAAAAAGGCCAATGAGGCATTAGCGTCGAGAAATCCGCACTGGAGAATTGGGCTCACGGTACTGAGTGGCCAATAGCGTATTCGTCGCGGTAAGCTTATACCCGCAATGTGGGATTGGAGACACTTTATAACTCGGAGCTTATTCATAGGCGGCGGACAACCACCACGACCACCATTGTACACGGGCTTACAATTTGTCAGAGAGAGATTTCTTACAATGTGTGTGAGAGAGAGATATGTGTCTTACAATGTGTGAGAGAGAGAGATTTCTTACAATCTGTGAGAGATATTTCTTACAATGTGTGTGAGAGATTTCTTACAATGTGTGTGAGAGAGATTTCTTACAATCTGTGAGAGAGATTTCTTACAATGTGTGAGAGAGAGATTTCTTACAATCTGTGAGAGATATTTCTTACAATGTGTGAGAGAGATATATCTTACAATCTGTGAGAGATATGTCTTACAATGTGTTAGAGATATATCTTACAATGTGTTAGAGAGATATTTCTTACAATGTGTGAGAGAGAGATTTCTTACAATGTGTGTGAGAGATATTTCTTACAATGTGTTAGAGAGAGATTTCTTACAATGTGTGTGAGAGATATTTCTTACAATGTGTGAGAGAGAGATTTCTTACAATCTGTGAGAGATATTTCTTACAATGTGTGATAGAGATATTTCTTACAATGTGTGATAGAGATATTTCTTACAATGTGTGAGAGAAATATTTCTTACAATGTGTGAGAGAGAGATATATCTTACAATGTGTGAGAGAGATTTCTTACAATGTGTGTGAGAGATATTTCTTACAATGTGTGAGAGAGATTTCTTACAATCTGTGAGAGAGATATTTCTTACAATGTGTGAGAGATAGAGTTCTTACAATCTGTGATAGATATTTCTTACAATGTGTGTGAGAGATATTTCTTACAATCTGTGAGAGATATTTCTTACAATGTGTGAGGGAGATTTCTTACAATGTGTGAGAGATATTTCTTACAATGTGTTAGAGAGATATTTCTTACAATCTGTGAGAGATATTTCTTACAATGTGTGTGAGAGAGATATATCTTACAATGTGTGAGAGAGATTTCTTACAATCTGTGAGAGATATTTCTTACAATGTGTGAGAGAGATATATCTTACAATCTGTGAGAGATATTTCTTACAATGTGTTAGAGATATATCTTACAATGTGTTAGAGAGATATTTCTTACAATGTGTGAGAGAGAGATTTCTTACAATGTGTGTGAGAGATATTTCTTACAATGTGTGAGAGAGAGATTTCTTACAATCTGTGAGAGATATTTCTTACAATGTGTGAGAGAGATATATCTTACAATGTGTGAGAGAGAGATTTCTTACAATCTGTGAGAGATATTTCTTACAATGTGTGAGAGAGAGATTTCTTACAATCTGTGAGAGATATTTCTTACAATGTGTGAGAGAGATATATCTTACAATGTGTGAGAGAGAGATTTCTTACAATGTGTGTGAGAGATATTTCTTACAATGTGTGAGAGAGAGATTTCTTACAATCTGTGAGAGATATTTCTTACAATGTGTGAGAGAGAGATTTCTTACAATGTGTGAGAGAGATATTTCTTACAATGTGTGAGAGAGATTTCTTACAATGTGTGAGAGAGATATTTCTTACAATGTGTGAGAGAGAGATTTCTTACAATGTGTGAGAGAGATATTTCTTACAATGTGTGTGAGAGAGATATTTCTTACAATGTGTGAGAGAGAGATTTCTTACAATCTGTGAGAGATATTTCTTACAATGTGTGCGAGAGAGATATATCTTACAATGTGTGAGAGAGAGATTTCTTACAATCTGTGAGAGATATTTCTTACAATGTGTGAGAGAGATATATCTTACAATGTGTGAGAGATATTTCTTACAATGTGTTAGAGAGATATTTCTTACAATCTGTGAGAGTGATATTTCTTACAGTGTGTGTGAGAGAGATATGTCTTACAGTGTGTGAGAGAGATATGTCTTACAGTGTGAGAGAGATATATGTCTTACAATGTGTGAGAGAGATATTTCTTACAATATGTGAGGGAGAGATATTTCTAACAATCTGTGAGGGAGAGATATTTCTAGCCATGCAGTCAATATCTTCGCTGCAGGCTTTTCGATCCCGCGCAAGAGGGGGAAAAGTCCTGGACGAAACACCGCCTGCAATATTAATCCTTTTGTTGTTGTTGTTGTTGCGAGTCTATAGGGAAGCTACAATACCTTGAATGTGGAACATGCCCTCCACCCCTTTACATCTTCTCTCTCTCTCTGCTGCCTCAAAAGCGCCTGTGTCTGCACCTATTAGCAGTGTCACTGTCACGGCACGCACTGCCGTGGTTAATCTGTTGTTGCGAGGGTGCCACGGAATGGCCTTGTGCGCCTAAGGCATTTCCGTTGAACTTTCAACGTCATGCTGCTACTTTAATCCGACGCGGAGATGACACTCTCTCCCACCGCTCATCTCTTTCTCATGTGAGCATACGCGTGTGGGTTAGCACTGTCCAAAAAAAAAAGTAACCGGACTTTTGTTACGCAATGTATTCATCTTAAATTGTATTTAAAAAAAAAAGATGTCGTTCAGCAAAGAGATGGTTGTCGTGGTGTTATTGGTCAGAGCACTGGACTTGCGATTCAGAGATCGCCAGTTCGTCCTCCCGTCGCGGCAACTTGAAGCGAGAGTTGCTTACACACACCCTCTCGTCTCCATCCACGCTGCAGGGCGCGTGTGGCTAGCCACCAAACAGTGTGGGAACTCCCACATCTCCCATGGCGTCTGGACAGCTTGAAAGCGTATGTCAAACAAACAAAAAAACACCTTCCAGAGTCCTTCCGACAGCAGCGGCGTGAGCTCGCAAAATTCCAGGGCGGCACCTTTACCTACGTTTGAAATAATAAGGTCACTTGCGGAATTATCGAGCGGCGTGCGCGGAAAGGGGGGTGCCGTTTGAGCCAGAAGGCCACGTGCCGATAGGGGTGGCGAGGCCACGACGATGAGGAGCGGGGGGGGGGCTGGCCACGGGGCGGTGGCTCTCCCGTGTAAATCCCTCGCACCAAGGGCCCATTGCCCCAGCCACGCAGAGGTCATTTGCGCGTCATTGCTTCTCTCAGCACCAAGTTCCACCTCTCTCCACTCGAGTCAGTGGCCGAGGCGCAGCGATGCCTAGAGCGCTCAGGAATGTGTTTCTTTTTTTTTGGAACGTACGCACCTTCTTTCCTGTATGGAGATCGCTTATTGAACGGACGGACATCCACCGATATTTTTAGGCTGAGTCTGTGGGGAGAAGTTTAACTACTTCGTTTTTATTCACCGCAGCACGCAGTTAACGCTAGATGAAATATGTTTAACTACCCGAGACCGACTTTCCGATATATAATGCATTTATTAGTAGGTGATACGATCCACTCGAATAAACTATCCTTTATTAGCTTTCGCATTTAATGTTGAAACATTAAACAAAATTCAAGCATATCTTTTCCAGATAGATTTTTAAAATTAAATTTTCGGACCCTGTGTCAAACCACTGCTTCTCTATGTGTCAATCATGGAGGAGGGGGGCGGGTATTTGTCTATACTATACTTCACGCTGATAAGAGGTGTCTCTTCATATATCACTTGCCACTGATGTTAGCCGTGACCAGCAAACGAACTCAGGCGGTTGTCTCGTTAGCCGTGTGGGCACGTATTCAACTATATCGCTGCCACCCCAACCAAGCCAACGTATAAAAATGTAAAAGTTTGAAATGCACCAAGATGTATACCACTGGAGCTTGCAGACATGGGCATGATTACTTTAGAACCGATGGTGCTCCCACAGACTTCGCTGTGTTACTTGCTTGAAGTGTTGGGCATGAAAGCGACTTCTAGATGATTAACGAGCCACTTCTCCGGCGCTCAGTATCACACTGGCCGTGTGCCATTTTTAAAATGATCAATTCAGGTCCTGCCGGTTTAATTCCTAAACGGCACGCGACGGCCCACAGAAACGCCATGCTAGCTTCTGACCATCGGCATTGTTTCGTAATACTGCGCCCAATAGACACAGTCCGTGTACGGACACTGTACGTGCTGTGTCGGGACTGCGGTTGGACATGACAATACCATAAACCTTAACGTCGCATTGGGGAGAGATTTACACGTCGTTGCAAATGAGAGCTTGCCGTCGCGAGTATGTGCTGCAAATGGTGATGACGCTCGTGATGATGATTGGTATTATTGCAGCTGCAAGCCAACTTGCGCCTAGCAGAGCCATCAATCCTAACACCTTCTCGCCCCCCCTACTCACCACCGCCTGCTGCCAGGAAAAAAAAAGCAGATCTCTAGGACCCGTGGGAGGAATGGCCATGTAGGCTGAATGCTGGAGATCGTGGCGTTAAATTCTACACCCTCGATAGAACACCCCAGCTGCGAGAAAATGCTGCAACTCTGAGACGTTGGAAATGCGCAATTTCTAAACATAGGCTGCGCGTTCCTTTGGACGAGGGTTAAAATTTCAGAGTTCTGCTCCACAGGGATGGCCTTTTACAACAGCACACGTGTGCGTGTCGGTGCCAAGGGGCACTTGACAGGCCCCCTCCACGTACAACCTAGGCTGCGTGGTCTTGGCCGTCCTGGCTGTGACAGCTTGCTCCCAGTCTCCAGGCCGTATATCCCGTATGCATTTCTGGTGCATGGTTTTAGTGTCATTCCGTGCACCCTATCTGTATGGAGGAGAGAGTTGACGATAATAGCTTGCGGGTCCCCTGCCACACTGGCAACGCCGCTGGCATTTTTTCTTATATTTGACTGTCCACTCATGTACTGGATGAAGGGGATGGCTAATATTGGTGAGTGTGAGTTTGCTACTGAACCACTCTGTTCCCACAGGTAATAACGGGCACATACCTGCTCAATAGTTTCTGCAGGAGATTATCAAAGCAACGCCGCATGCTGTAAAGCTGATATTAAAGACCTCGAAGTATAATCACTCGCAAGCGTAAGGCATTTCGTGTGCCATTGGGACAGCCAAAAAAACATTAATATGAAACTTGTGCGCAAAATGAGTTGTTATCGGAACAGATGACTGTACCGTGCGCCTCTATAAACTACACTCTCCCAGACCTCCCTTGTGAAATATATACGAAATTTCAATGGGGTTACACCAGGATAAATAAGGCCATAGGTTACATATATGTAATACATATGTAAATATATAAATAAAACGATACACAAAGACTTTGACGAATTATTTTAATACTCAGCGAACGTGCTACCTTCACCCCACCTTGGCGCAGCTTCTCGCGCTCAGCATTCGCGCATTTCATCGCAGTGCGGCGGTCGTGTGGTCGAGGGTGCCGATGTCGGTTTCACTCGTAAGGAAGCGTTGTCGTTGGCCAGCAGTTTGAGGTAGGAAGACAAACCTACACAGTTGAAGATGTCACCCGTATGCGTTTTGTCCTCCACGTGTCCGCGTGGTGTTCACGTTTGTTTCGTTTGACCAGGTGACAACGCAAGAGGCCAGGGCCAGTCTCGTTTGTAAGAGTGAACTGGGGCGTCAGTTTGAAAGTAGGGGGCGATGATTGCTTTGTAGAATTCCAAATGAGCAGTTTGCCGATCATTTTAGAACATGGTAAATTTGGTCCCGGATGCTTGTACCCAGCAGTCTGCTCTTGCAATCACATCGGATATTTTTTTAAAGATCCACTGTGAAGCAGATGACGCATAATATTGTTTTCGCTGTTATTTCACCTGCAACGATAACCAGGGCGGCAGCAGGATTCGAACCGTGAACCTCTGCAACAAGCGCGGCGAATGTGCTTCCGCTTACGGTATGTCTCCGCCCAAAGGCGTTGGAGACGCATCGTGTCGAGAACTGAGTCCCAGGTGTTCGCCAACACCTCGGCTGTGGTTGTTTCCAATTTTTCTGTTATGTGCCGTTGAAGACGATAACACTTGAGAGATTTTCTGTAAAAATAATAAGTTCAACCACGCAGTTCAAGCTGCTGTCGAATTATGTTACAAAGAATGCGCATGCGTCAATAGCATTACATTGAAGGGACGAATATTAAAAAGGCCACGTTTCGGGTAATGGCCCTTCTTCATAACGCAGGGAGGTCCATTGTGCTATGAAGGGCCATTGTCTCTATACGTGCTATGAAGAAGGGTAATTGCCCGTAACGTGGCCTATTATGTATTCGTCCTTCAAAGGCAATGCTATTGACGAATGTGTTCAGTTTGTTTGTTACCTGTGCTTGTGCGCCACTATCAACATCAATAAATACCGGGCTGGTAATTACGATTATTTACTAAGTGATCCGTTTCATGGTGGACACGCTGTATCATGAACAATAGTGAATAGTAAGTAGTTGCCTTCAAAATACGATGAAAAGTAAACCTGCTGCGTCGGATGTTGGCGCGTATGTCTATCGTCACAACTGGCTGCATGAAAGCGTTCGTGGATCACTCAAGAGATGGGGCCATCGAGTGCCGTGAGAGATGCCCACATGCTCGTCAAACGATGTGCCTGGAAGGGGGCAGTACGTCAAAGTCGTTATGACAACCTCTGGGGAGTTACTGTGTCAGTGTCCTTCCCTCTAATCCACAGCTTTTCTAAAAAAAAAAATCAGCGCTTTAGAGATACACCAAATTAGCACGCGATTGACAATAAGTAATGACTGTATAACGACGTTCTGTATATCTAACCGGCAGTCAAATTACTGTACCCGGAATTAGCTATATACCTCGTTAGATTTTCCGAAGCTAAGCAGGTTTGAGCTTGGATACTTCTTGGGTAGGCGATTATCACGCACAACAGTCTGGCATATGCTTGTGGGGCTGTGGCGGGCATCAAAGGGCAGTGAAGCAAAATACACAGTTGTATTATACATCTATGTCCCCCGCGTACCGACTGGTGTGATAAGAGCATGACAGAACAACTCCCACGACCAACGGGTGGTTGGTTCGGAATGAAAAATAAATCTGCATGCACTTGAACTTTCAGGCATTAAAATGATCATCGATCCACTAAGTTGAGATACAAAATAGCTGCACTCCCGAATACACCTATCAGCTACGCATAAGCTGTGGGAAATTCCCGAGTTCCATTCACCCATGAAAGAAAAGTCCAGGCTTGTTTAAATAAAGACTGCGACATCAAAGGGCATTGACACCACATCAGTGTACACGGCACGCACACGCATGAGCAAAGAGAACGAATGAAAAAAAAGCAACCGTACGTGGTGGCGCGTCCCACGTCGTGTCAACGACTAAAAATTCCTGAATGGCACACAAGAGGATTCTCAAACACGCTCGACAGTTCGAGCTAACACGGACGCCCTTTTGCCACGGACGCACACCCTTTGCTCTTACTCACACCCTTTGCTCTTACTCACAGCCGTAATTGCTCAGGTGGGCTCAATTGTTAAGGCGTCTCATCGCAGCAGCAGCAGCAGCGGTAGCAGCTGCGGCGGCGGCGCTCTGAGTGATCATACAGCAGCAATACGACCCGGGTGCGGCAACTGGCACATAGAAGAGGACGCGAACGAGGAGGGGGGGGGGAGAGGAGGTGTGGTGGATTTTTGTTCTTGTTGTATCTCTCTATCTCTCAACCACCGCCCATCAATTCCTCTCCTTATTTTGTGACACCATCCTCTCGGTAGGTAAAAGGGTGAAAGAAGGCAGGGCCCTTCCTGGCGGGGCGGGACTACAAGCAGTCGAAAGGACCCCTCCGGGCTTTGTGTGTGTGTTGCCATACATGGAGAAGGGTGCTTAGGGGAGGGGGGTATAGAGAGAGAGAGGTGGGGGCGGAGGCGGACAGAGTTGGCGGCGGACAGACGGTCGAAGAGAGAGGAGGGTTGCTTCATTCATAGGCGCCCGAGGCTTGGGGACGCGCACACGCAGCTACTCTGGGGTGTGTTTAGCCTCTCGTGTGCGCCTGGCTAAGTTTCTTGCCGTCCGAGATTGTCGTGAGAAAATCGTGCGCGCCCTTACTCTGCGAGAGCACGCGGGTTGACAGCTACCGGACTCGACGTTGTTTTTGTTACAGCCAACTAGCCAAGGATTTTTGTTTTTGTATTTGTCATTTACTGGTAGACCAGTGAGCAGTGGTGAGATTTGTTAATCAGCGAACAGCTTGTGCCGATACACAGGAAGGGAGCACGATGAACCAAATATTCGCTACCCGTCTGGTGCTCGCTTGCGTCTCGATGGGGATGCTCTTCAACGCTGTGATGTCCAGCGCAGCCAACGAAGGTAGGAGTGAGTGAGTGGTGTTTTACGTACACGGACGGCCCCTCTTGCGCTCACTCGCATGCTCTCACACAAACAAACTGTTGCGGGACGAAGTGTCTGTGTGGGTTTGAACATCATTTTAACACGCACGCCCATTGCGTTCTATCACGATGCGTGTCTGAAAGTATATCGGAAGCTCGTCATGCTGCGTGTTATGTAGGTACATGTACGTGTAGTGTACTCTGTGCAGTCCAAGTACTGTAGCCTGTATATATCCCTATTGATAGTTATCGATCATGCCTCGAGTATGTGTATCGATAAATTGTGTATATATCACGCCCCCCCCCCCCCCATATGGGGGAGCGGTGGTGTAGTGGGTATTGAACGACGCTTTGAATCACGACCGACCCCGGCTAACATCAGTGGCGATGTGATATATCTGAGCTGGTGCCGGCACTCCCACCTTCTTCGACTCGCACCGACCAGCGCGGTGAAGTATGTTCATAGATTGTCATGTGTCCATGACCCACACCGCGTGGGGGGTGGGCCTTCATCCAGCAGTGGATCGACACGGTCTTTTAAATTATCTTTTTGCGTAATCAACATGTAATTTTTTGTATCATGAATCTCTCCTGTATGTCGCTCGTGTATTATAGACAGCATGTAGCCCACCTGCAGTATATCCCAGGTACGTGTCTGCTGTGATATACGTGTGTGTGTGTGTGTGGTACACAGACGTGTTCCATTGCTGTAGGAGTTTAGCGGAGGCTGTGAGAGCGTACGACATCCAACTCAGCCGCGTTAATCGGCCTCATTCCACGCTTTGAGCGTGTCCCATCACAGCATCATCCCGTCAGTTTGTTCCATCTCGTTCGCTCGTCGTGGGAGCTCGCTGGGGGGAGGGGGGTGTCGTCTTGCCTCGAGGCTGATGTGCTTCTCTTTGCCCGAGGTATAATCCGCACCATCCCAATACCGCCGCCGCCGCCTTACGAGGGGGTTGGTGGCCCACACGCGCGCAGGGCATTCGCGCGTTCGCAGCACGCGGGAGGCGAGGAGAGATCGTCGCTCAAACTTGAAGCGCACCTTTTATTTTCACGCATTGCTTTACTTCGTCTAAGAGTCATTGTTGCGTCGTCGAGCGCGTACATTAGTTAGCGTACGTTAATTAGTGCACGTATACGCCTGTGCCATTGTCGAGCTTAATGAATGTGACTAAAGGTAGGGCTGTTTTTTTTTTGTTATCATCAGCCGTTGGTCGGTCCACTCCTGGGTCAAGACATCCAAAATCCCATGCCACCTGTGACCCATTCTGCGATGTAATACTGATTCGTCTATAGCACCTGAGCACGAACTTATTTGATCGCCGATACATATCCTATAGGTATACGGTTAATACTATTCATTATGCGATGTGTATGTACAGCACATACTGCACATATTTTCTTCTCAGTACGAACACCTGGCCGACATCTATCGTGACACATGACAATCTATGAAGAAGGGAGACCAGAGTCAATATCCTATGTTTATAACATGAAGCCAACGGAAACCAGATTCTATACACGAGGCATATGAATCAGTCAGACCGGATCACAAAACCGCAGTGTGCTAGCAATAGCTTATACTAACACGTTGGCAAGGGACTAGCATTTTCAGTGAAATCCCCGGAGAGTGAGTCATCCAAACGATACGGCTGCAGTTTAGCCAGTCATTGTGGACGGTGAAGCACCCTTTGTACCAGGCTATCTGTTGAATGTGTTGAAATGCCAACTCTCTAAAGTGCTGGCGTTTCCCATACGGAGAACGGCGCGACACAGAAGTCAATCTGAAATGTTTAACTTTCACCGTTCAGCAAGGGTTTTTAAAACTCCAGTGGTGAATACGTTAGGGCTAACGTTAGATGTAAGATTAGTATTGAGAGTTAAGCATTTGCTTTAGAAACAGGGTTTAAAATTTGGGATAAGGTTGAAGTTTGAGATATGATGTGTGCGGTTTCATAAGGCATTGACAAAATGGAATAAGTAGTGTTAGGGGTTAAGATTTGGATATATTTCATCATCAGCCATAAATAAGCCAACTGCTGGGTTGTTAATGCCTCTTCATCCGTCGCGATTCTGCGATTCAATTATCCACTTAGCACCTGTACACACGTAGATTCCATTGCTCCATCTCCCCAACGTGCGTGGTCTCGGATCCGTTCCAGTCGTTGGCTGACACTCATTATTCTTGACCATCGGCCATAATTCCTCCGAACGAGACGTCCTCCCCAAGCACACTTTTCGCAACAGTCAATTTGACGACTCTAAACTTTGTTAATGCTCTGTGATCCATGCATTGCTCCTTCACGATGCAAAATTCCGAGCATGCACCTATCCTTGCTTCTTTGCGCACTTAACAACAACAAAACACATGCATTAATATAATTTAAAAAAACACTTTTACGAGTGTTTTTTTTTGTTGTTGTTTTGCATTGAGCCTCAATTAGGGCGAGTCAGTTAGCGTCAGTTACAGCTCCGCTTCGCGAGGTGCCACCACAATTGTTTCGATTGCCGTGCGTGACACGTTCACGCGATTCTCTTTCTCAAGATGGTTTGCATACACAAGGACACAGCACACACGCACAACATGGAGTGCCGACTTTTAGCAAGCGTCGAATGCAAGTAATGAATCATCGCAAATCAAACGGACTGTGGATTTCATTAAAACTGTTAGGCTTGCTCCTTTTTTGTTTGTTTCAAACGCATCGCCAGAGGGTTGAACGCCTTTTACCTGCATCGCGTGCTAACGTGACAGACACACAAATGCAAAGATCCCCCGTACAGCCTCAACACACTTTTGGGGCAAGGGTGTTTAGCGAGCAACCGATGAAGGTCAGAACGGCGCCCGATCGCATTTGTCTCCCCAGTGGCGATGGTTAAACACTGCATCGGATACTCATTTGAGGTTGAGTCGACCTAGGGGAGACACAGGACCGGTTTCAATAATCAGCACAGGTGTTGGGCCGTGAACGAGAATGGAACTCGCGTCGTTTTGACGGAGCGCACCACCGCTCCTCCACATTAACAGAGCGCGCGCGCACACACACACACAGATAACAGCGAATCCAGATTTAAATTGGCTTTAATTGTATAAGTGCATCATCGAGCAGCGGAGGGGGAGGCTACAGTAGTTGCAATGCATCTCGTAATTCGCTGCTGCTTGGTCATTCGTAAAAATCGGACGTAAAGAAATAAGCCCCGTCATCATCAGTCGTTGGCCCCGCACATTAGAACAGCGCTGCTGCTGGTGTTGCTGCTCTCTGCACCAAGCCCCGTGTCGCACTGCGCCTCTTGGTTCAGCGGGCACAGCTGAGCGGGTGTGCATCGCCGGCACGGCTTTGCCTGTTGGTTTTGTCAGCCTTGCTCTGCCATGCGTGCCGTTTGCAGCGTGTCCGCTTTGGATCACCAAGGAAATGGTCATTGTGTGGCGCGCGTGTGTGAGACGCGTTTTTGTCTGCACGCGAGGCCAACCTCTGGGTTGGGCATAATGTGTCAGGGTGATTTCTTTGTAGGGGAATGTCACAGCCGGTGGAGGTGGACGGACGTTCATGACCCTGTGGTGTTAGTATTGGCAGCATGCCCGTGCCATCTGCGAGGTCGAGTAATTTAGAAAATTGACCGCAACGTCAAATGGCAACAGCGCGCGTACGTTCGAGTCGAACGCGCGCGGTCGTGCAGTGGTTAGCGCAACTGCGCTCGGCGTTTGATTCGCGGCTAACGTCGGTGGCGAGTGACATCCGATGCATCCCTCGCCACCCCCTCCCCCGCCGTTCATCCTCCACACCCCCCCCCACACACTGACCAATGTCAATCAAACTCGACACGGTGTGTGGGGAGGTCTTCATCCAGCCGTGGATGGACAGCTGTCAATTATTATTGTGAATTAATGAATACAACACGTTTTTTAATATCTATTGTATCTCGGTTGTCTTTTTTGCCTTGCACATAGCAAATTTCAATGTTACGGTTAAATAAAGGACTTTGAAAAAAAATCATAATTTGGGGGAATTGTCATTAATGTGCGCATGTCACTTGCATGCAAATTAATGTAGAGAACATAGAGCTATACTTTAGTACCCTTGGCAGTAGTTTGCACGTTGAGTTATGCGGCCCTCATAAGCATGCACACTGTTTTTTTTGCACGCAATACAATTCTTTTTTTTTAAGTAGTTGGCTAAAGATCTCATTGTAAGATCACCCTGAGGAAGAGCCTTGAGGCTTGGTATACTTTCCTGGATAAAGTACATTATTTTATTTGTTATAAGAAATGCAATTGATCCAACCTTGAAAAAGTTGAGCACAATTGAGTAAAATCTTTGTTTTTGTTCTTGTATTTATCAGAGTTGAGCCAAAATCTTCTGTGTGTGTATATATATACAGACGTAATTATATGGGTTAGCTTATCAATAAAGTGTTTTTAAGTTGCTGTCTACGTGAAATATGGTCCAATGTAGCGTCTGGAGGAGTGCAATACGAGTTATTGTACTTGTAAAGTCAATTAGGTTACGTGATGTTGGAGATGTTAGTTGGTGTCCTTGAATGGCTTTATGAACAGACAGACCCTTACGGGGATGGGGACATTTGGAAGTGGCACGTCGGCATGACACTGCATTGATCAAAGTCTTAGGTACAGTCGTGCAGACGCCAGGCACAGTCCTGTTTACCCAGATAATCTACATCATCACAAGTGAACAGCACCTACCTCAAGAGCCAAGCGTTCACTGCACAACATTGAATCAGTTTTAAAACGTCACAACGTAACGCAGAGCTTTTAAAATCTATTGCAAACGCTGTACTGCAGAACAGTAGAATTCCTCTTAACTGCGGTGATGTGGGCAAGGAACATCGTGGATCCTATTATCCGCGATTTTATCCACGAATTTAGTCGACATTTACACAAACAATGTGAATAATCGCAGATATTAGGAATAATAGGGGCACAGACAATAGGTGGTGTTGCAGACCCTATAGTTCCCGAAGATAAGAGGATTTGCAGATAATAGGGCCACGGATAAGAGTAGTTTAACGGTGTATATGTCTAACGAATGTAGGTTAACTATGTATAAGACTAGCAAGGGCTCCTGGCATTCTAAAGTTCACATTAATGCGATGACTATTACACTCGTTTGAAATCTCGAATTAGTGATTACATCAATCTGTGTGACAGGATAGTGCTTCAACATTGGCAGGATTTTTCAGCAGACAGATTACCATGCCGCTTCATGACATGATCGGTAGACGTGGAGTGTTTTTTTAACGAGATGATGTGCAGCATATTTATAGGACATTTGGAAAGATGTTTAATTGTTAAGCGAATGGTGGCATAAAAATACAATACACCCGAGTTTAATTTTAAAACAAAAACCTATTTGTCCCCTTTGAGAAACTAAACTCTGCTGTAAAAGGGCAATTTTTCCCTCCCCCCTGTGTTTGAAAAAAAAATTCGCTAATCGTGTTTGTTTAGTTCATAACGGCATTGCACATTCCTCAAGTAAATGTAGCCCGCAGCAGTCGCAAAGTTGTCTGCATTCCAACTGAGCACGCATTCAACGCTGCGCTCCTGACTCTTTGGTTCTATTCGGTAAAGTCACGTAGGTAAATAATAAAACAACAATAATCACGACGTTTCGGCCACAACACAAGCGGCCTTCATCAGGTGAAGGGACTAGCCTGTCTGGAGGACAGCGCTGGAGCTGCGCTCCAGCTCACGCAGCTTTGAGGGTTGTCGTCGTACATTACGGCGCTCAGCGTGACAAATTCAGAAATCGCCGACGCAAGTGTCCGCAAGAACACACAGGTTGTTAGCGTTCCCCTGGGACGCACCAAAGATGCAGCTGTCCTTTGTTTGACAATGTTGTCTCGTGGCCTTAACTTTGCCGGAGGAGTGAACGTACCGCCCACCAGAGTATTGATGCATCGCAAAGCCAGTTTTGTCTCTCAGACGGATTACTGAGCCAGTGAGTATTGATTGTTTTGACCGAGGATAACTGGAGCCTTTAATTAAAGAAAACTAAAGGGCATTCACTCAATGACTCGGGCTCAACATGTACACACACTGGCAATTTAAACAGTCAAAGGGAAAAATGTGTTCAGTGGTTAGAGTGCGTGGATCGTAATCATAAGGGCTTGAGTTCAAATCCCGTTTGGGGAAACAACTCATTCCTTTATCCCTACACGGTTGGTAATATAAGTATCATAAAGTGGTAAGTCAATGGTGGTTGCTCTGTGGATAAACTCATCCTTGACAGAATAATATGGAAATTGCACCACTGGTTATTTATACCGTACTCAAAAGCTGAGAGATGCTCAATGTGTTAGTTGAGCAGATTGTTTTTCTCTTGCCAAAAAAATACATGTAAAATGACAAAGTGAATTGATTTAATGAAGTTGAAAATGAATATATAACTGTATTAATGCAATGTATTAGTTACATCCCGTTGTCAATCCACTGGAATTGAGGTGTTCCCAAGTTGTGTCAGTTAATGGGAGGTTATTTGACCATATTTCACCAATCTGGTTTTCGTGGGTTGTTAAAGGAGGTGCTCAGAGTCAGATAAAATACCACATCCCACTCATGTTAGCTGTGGTATTGAACTCAGGCTACTGGGCTCAAAGCACACCCCTCTACAAAAATAAAACACATACAAGATGACGTAAATTCCTTTACTGGTCATTACCTGCTCCTCTCTGTGTGTAAAGTGTACAAACATACATTGTCAGCGCGGAATCATCACTAAAATAAAATAACGTGAGAATCAATCACTCTCCATATAAAATAGCACCGCTTACAAAAGTTACGACGCATTGATTTCTTATTTCGATGCTGACGGCGGTTATGAATTCTTGCAAAGTTTTTATTGGCGTGAAAAAAAAGATAAATTTTGGATGGATAGCCATAGTTAGGGGAATAGCCGCAATAACATACATCTCCCTTAATTATTTTGAAATGTAGCCTCGGTTAGATAGTGCACTGCAATATTGGCCAACCTGATCATTCTATCACAATTAGTAGGCTGACCGTTAAGTTCAAGGTTTGGAGAAAAAACAGGAGATACATAAAAAAATAAAACTTAAAAAAAAAGTTTTACGCTCTTCGCTTCTTTCAAAGCCTCCATCGTAAATTGAAATTGCTCCCCACTGATAAATTAGAATGGGGCTGAAAGTCATGGGATCGATGCGTATATGAGTACATACCCATCTTTATGTTAGTGCAGCCAGGTGCAATCCCACAGGCTACTGTGGCGTTTTGCAAAGTCGTAATAGTTGGAACTCCACCACAGATCACTCATTTGTAGAGAATTGCCACAGAAAAAAATAAAATCCATGGATATATAATGATCCACAAATAGCATTATTTAAATTTAAGTACAGTGGTAATATTTAATACATCGCTTAATTGTGGAGACAGGTTTTTTTTTTAATGGCCAGCCTTACATAAAAGAAAAGTATTTCTGAGCTTAGCTTTAACTTGATCAAATGAGGATGCTGATTTTGTCTCCAGGTCTGAAACTCATGTGATGCCACTCACCATTGTGCTGTCGGGCCAATACGAAATCAGTGTTAGCTGTCAATCAACAGGGGGGGGGGGGACCCTGTCCTGCTTGTTTGTGGCTCCACATGATTCCCACAAAACGATTTGGAAGACGTGTCCATTAGCGTCAAGGTCACTGTCTAAATTTAACTCAAATTACAGTCATGTGAAGTCTTATCGGTTTTAACATCGGATAAGTACAATGCACATTTGCATCAGTGCCGACCGCGAGTAATTTGTACAAAACACAACGTAGACAAATATAGGGGCGAGCGTGCCATAGCAGTACTTGTATGCCCTTTGCATTACGCACCTGACACTGATAAAGAAAGGAATTTGTGCAGGATACAGTTTATTTGTTCATGTCACAGGCTTGAGCCAACACCCTTGCAGATCATTTTAAAAAAAACTTTTTTTTTTATGACCGGGAGTAAAGTTTTGAAAAAGCGAGGAGTTTGAAGTTGAACTTTAGATTGATTCATGCTTGCCCTGCTGTAAATTCCTGCCGGTAATAATTCAGCTGACGTGGAATAAAGCCACACATTCTGTTCAAACAAACCCTCAGTAAAACTGGTCACTCGGGGGACAGCATGTTATCTGGTTAGTAAAGCAGAAG
This sequence comes from Petromyzon marinus, assembly GCF_048934315.1. Lineage (NCBI taxonomy): Eukaryota > Metazoa > Chordata > Hyperoartia > Petromyzontiformes > Petromyzontidae > Petromyzon > Petromyzon marinus. The sequence goes on from NC_133680.1 coordinate 7,668,816, forward strand.
GCACATTTCAGCACATTCCTTTTTTTATAATTGATCAGCGAGAAGGTGTTTTTTTTATTTTGTGTGTAATAAGAACAGTGAGTACTTTTGTATCAACACATAAAAAAAATGCAAACTTAGTTTCAAATCGCCAACAAGGATCACAATGTTCATCAGCACTGCTGTACCCAGTAGTTGTTGTTTCACAGGCCTGACTGCTGATGAGTCCCTGCAAGTTGAAATCGGTCCATCATTTTTGTGTTTTAATAGTCGTTAAAAAATGCTTCAGAAAACCCCATAGGCTGATTAACAAAAAAATAAATGTTAGGATGATGTTCGAGCACCGTATACAATGATTTTTATCTATACTGTATTTAGTTGTGCCTTTGGAAACATAGAGTAGTTTTTGTAGGAGTATGTTAATCCTATTAACCTTATCAACAATCCCATGTTTGAACAAAAAATATACTGCAATTAAAAACTAAACTTTAACTTGTCTATCTTTTAAACGTTTAGTTGTTTTAGTGCGGGTTTTTTGTCCGTTTCAAGTTGAAGTTTGCAATCACCCATCCGGCGGGTCACCGCTTAATCTGTTGGATCAGCAAATAAAGTTACACAGCAGAAGTGACTTCCAGTCGCTGAGTGAATCACGCTCCCCGTCCGTCGGCGGTGATGTATATAAAATAAGGGCGTGCCACCTGGATAAATCGCTTTGTCTGCGTGTGTAATTTCCTGTCTGCGACGTGCAATGCCTATGCAAATAAACCCTCGGCGCTGGTTACGAATGCTTGCGAGGGGAGGGCATGAGCGGCACATCGCTGAACTGTTCGGAACGTCGCTGAAATCCAGCGGGAATGCGTCTTTGTGTGTGTCTCGTTTCTTTGCCTGTGGCGTCCTATTCAATTATTTCCTAGCAAGTGACGACGGCCTAAACGCGTGGCGTTGTTCGCTCGTATTATATCATGCAATAGGTTTTTTTTTTGCGTGTGTGTTACTCTTTCTGATGTGGTCGGTTTGATGAAACAACATAAATGGGTTCACCGGGGTTGTTTTAACTTATGGGAGCAAAGCAAGTTTGTGTGTTTTTCCAGGCAGAGAAGTCCAGGGAATGTAAATGGCCGTTGATTGTAAAGATTTGATAAAAAAAAAATACTTAAGCTTTAAATTTGTACATGTTGGCTAGACCAAAAAAAACATTTTTCTACTCTTTAATTTAATGGCCCAAATATGCCCACTCCAATTATACAATACATATGATAACAATGAGCATCTACTGTATGCTTCCATGTGAAGAATGATGTACCGTATTATAACTATGATTATTTATATATACATAGACTTAAACATGTGTGTGTGTGTGTTTTCAGCAAAGCATCGACTTGGCAAGCACAAGTTCCGATAATAATTTACCTAGAAATAAATACCTTTTAATAATAAACAAAAAAAGGTTCCAACTGAACCTGGGAAATAGTCCAAGTTATCGAGCCAAAATAAAGGTTAGCGATTAATGTAACACAGTACAAACTCTGGAGCAACTAATCTCAAATAAATAACCCAATTATACAAAATCTAATTAAAATCTTTACCGCTACTCAAGAGTTCTGCGTAACGAATGCGCGTCAACGAACGACAACCATGTAAAGTCGTGACGAAGTTCCCAAATCTTATCGCGTGCCCGAACCAGCTTTCTTATGTCAGGGGACGTGTTGTTGTCATATGCCCAGGGTGTGTTTATTGTTCTTGGAATAAGACGTCTTAACGCAGCTTTTGTGTGTATTCCACAGTGAACTTGATGGACACCACAACAGTCATGGGGGAACTGGGATGGAAGTCGACTCCGTCCACTGGCGTAAGTACAAAGAATTTCATCCAAAATAAGCAGGGCCTTTTTTTATTATTATTGTTGTTGTTTTATTAGTTGATGCTCAAACTAAATTCTCCACTGTTGTATTCCTATTGTGCTGTTGGCATCATGTAATGTCATGAGACACAGAGTCATGGTCATTTATGTCTGTGAAATGTTGTGCAAGTTTAGATGTTGCATTATGAAAAAAAAGTGATGCATCTGTGAAAACCTTCCAGCGAACAGTGCCACCAGCCTGTGGCAGAGAGTGGCCCTGGAAGATGACCTTCCAGGGTCGTTCCACCACACAACAGACATACCTCTTATTCTTGGTTCTTTCGGTAAAGTCACGTAGAAGGGAAACAATTAAATTACGCCATCCAGACTGCCTCTCTGCGCCCAACCTTATGGAAGAGGTACGTGGATGACACTTTTGTCATCTGGCCACATAGCCGGCCTGCTCGAGACCAATTCTTCGACCACATCAATTCCATACACCCAGCCATCAGATTTACCATGGAAGTCGAAAAAGATGGCAAGCTACCTTTTTTGGATGTCCTAATAAAAAAGAGACCTGATGGTTCAATGAGCCACTCTGTCTACAGGAAAGCTACCCATACGGATGCTTACCTGAAACCGGATTCCCACCACCATCCATCCCAGAAGAATTCCCTCATCAAGACTCATAGAGCCCAATGCATATCCGACCAGGAACATGTAGCCAGTGAACTCAAGCACGTACACCAAGCTCTTAAGGCTAATAGTTATTCCGACTACACAATCCGCAAAGCTATCACTCCAACCATGAAGAAGGACCCTCTTGAGGAGCCTTTCAAAACCATCACTTTACCCTACATTGCGGGGATCACAAAAAAGATCTCCAAAATCTTGAATAAACACACAATCCAGGTCCGATTCAACACATTACATAAAATCCGTGATCTGGTTCCATCTGTAAAAGATGTGATTCCGGACATACAGTACCCTGGCGTCTACAAACTAAGTTGCCTCTGTGGTAGTAGTTACATTGGAGAAACCAAACGACATGTCTCGGACCGCATTCGTGAACACAAAGCAGACCTTAAACACGGTAGGACCAACACCTCGGCCGTTGCAGATCACTGTTATAATTCAGTAGGTTTACATGACATTGACTTCTCCAAGATAGAGGTTCTTTGCAAGCCAGCTGGCTACCATGAGATATTCGTTCATGAGGCTATCCACATATACAAACACAGAGACAATTTCAACCGAGAAGATGGATTCTGGCTTAGCAATCATTGGAAGGATTTGATAAACCATTTCGGGTCTTAATTGATTGATCACGCTTAAGGTGGCTTTCAGACCGCATCCATAATTTTTTCGTCTCTCCCCTCCTCTTTTCCGAACATATATGGACTCGTCCATCTGAACAAACTGTCAAATCGCTCTCCGTGGTGCTAACGTTAAAAATAGCCGCCACTTTTTTCAAATTTTCTTGTTGTGGTTTTCACACCTGATGATGATTGCTTGTGTTGCAGTCGAAACGTCGTGAGAATTTTATTGTTTTATATTTTTATTATTTTATTGTTTCCCTTCTACGTGACTTTACCGAAAGAACCAAGAATATGAATCCCTGCAGTCACGAAAGCTTTAAATCAAAAGACCTACCTCTTGTTTATTTTTATTTTGGCAAAGTGCGTTTAGTGCACGCCATTGAGAGTGAAATGGTTAATTTAGCCAATTTGTTCAGATTACAATATCTAGCTATGTCTGAATTAATCATAGATCCCCCTTCACAAACCCACACTGACCAGCGTGGTGAAGTAAGATCAAATACTTATCATAGCCGATTAGTTGTTGGGAGGCCTTCATCCACCAGTTTGTTGATTAAGGGCTGCAAACAAATTATTACTAATATATTGGACAATGAAGTGTGATCTGAAGTTTTTTTAGTGCAGTCACTGGTAACTGGGTAGCGACCATTAACTCACTACATTTGAGGACCCGGTTTAATCGCAACCCTATGTGAGTCTGTGGGTCTCTATGTGGGTGTATGGGTCTCCATGTGAGTGTATGGGTCTCCATGTGAGTGAATGGGTCTCCATGTGAGTGTATGGGTCTCCATGTGGGTGTATGGGTCTCCATGTGAGTCTATGGGTCTCCATGTGAGTATATGGGTCTCCATGTGAGTCTATGGGTCTCCATGTGAGTCTATGGGTCTTCATGTGAGTCTATGGGTCTCTATGTGAGTCTATGGGTCTCTATGTGAGTGTATGGGTCTCCATGTGAGTGTATGGGTCTCCATGTGAGTGTATGGGTCTCCATGTGAGTGTATGGGTCTCCATGTGAGTGTATGGGTCTCTATGTGAGTCTATGGGTCTCAATGTGAGTCTATGGGTCTCTATGTGAGTGAATGGGTCTCCATGTGAATCTATGGGTCTCCATGTGAGTCTATGGGTCTCAATGTGAGTCTATGGGTCTCCATGTGAGTCTATGGGTCTCCATGTGAGTGAATGGGTCTCCATGTGAGTTTATGGGTCTCCATATGGGTGTATGGGTCTCCATGTGAGTGTATGGGTCTCCATGTGGATGTATGGGTCTCCATATGAGTCTGTGGGTATCCATGTGAGTCTATGGGTCTCCATGTAAGAGACAAGGTGAGACCAAGTTGAGACCACTTTTAATCATAGAAAAAATACGATCACTGCATCGCGCACTTTCAGATGCGCTTCTGCGGCCGTCTGGAATGCTCTTCCTTCCGATAATAGGAAGCCATTGGAGCTATGCACTGTTAAATCTAGATTGGAAACTCAATTATACCGACTTGCTTTTTGTGCTTAGTTTGTTGTCCTTACCCCGCACCTGCAATTAGCAGGGTTGGCTACGTACGGGGCGAAAGAAGTTCAACATACGTACAATTCACGATGAGAGCTTCGTTTTAATAAAGGGTGACTGAATCCCAGATGCAAACCCATGACCTGAGCTGTGCCGGCTCAGTGCTTTGATCCCCTGCACTGCCCCAACTCACCCAGCCACCTTCAGAAAGCAATAGCACCCATTTTTAACAGTAGAGGCATGGTACAGTGAAGGGAGCAGCGGGTTTCCCAACTCAGCGCGCACTCGGGAGAGGGGTTTGATTTTCTGCGTCACTCTTGCACAACGTGACGCATTCCAAATTAAATTTGCCACACCTGCTCACCATTGAGCAACAACCACTACACAGGTGTGCCGCTTTTCCATTTAATTTGCGCCGTTTAATTTCGCGCAGGTTTGGCCCGCTGCCCTGGGAATTGGACCCCCCCCCCCCACCTCTCGTGTACGTTCCTAGTTCGTAAAATGAGAAAAAAATAATTCCTGGAAGTTACAAAAATGATACGGAACATTTCAAACTTGAAATTTTAATGTCGAAATTGCGGTTTTGTGTAAATAACTCCGCCGTTGTCATTGTATTCTGAATGTGTGGAAAAAGAAGAAGAGGGGAAACAAATAAGCGCAGCTCTTGAGCAAAACTTTTTTTTCCTCTTCCACGGTTTCCGTTCTTCTGTGGCGATAAATGGGGAGAAGTAGGAACGTGCGCGACCACCCGTGAAATGTGACACCGTGCCCAGCACAGCCTTGCAGCCAAATTGTTTAAATGTCCCAACTGCCTCTGTGAAGGCCGGGGCAATGGGGCGGACAGAATGAGTCAACTGACAGCACATGACGGGATTCAGATTTTTCACGTAAAAAGCAAAGACACGCCCGCATTTGTCGCGTAGATGACGCAGGGCCACGGAAAAAGGGTGTTCCTTGAACAGAAAATAAATTAAACAAGATCCGTAAAGCACAGGATCCGTTTTCTTCACCTGAATGTCTAGCAACAACTGATCCCTTGAATAAGATAATGGTGCTCACAACAAATGTGTTGTTAAGCCATATCCTTTGTGTTTAAGGCTGTTACTGCTCAAGCGGGGCATTTTTTTTTCATGTCCGTTAAAAGTGAAGACTGACTCAAGCAAGCATGCAATTTTACTGCCGTGGACGCGTTTCCCACGTCACCGCTTCTTGGTGGTGGAATTTCAGCCGAACTTTGTGCTCGCATTGTTGCACGCACGAAAGAAGATGTGTAAGAAAGCCCACTTTTGAGTACAAAAGACACATTGTTCACTGTCAGCGCTGGGAAGAAAAAAAAACAACGCACGCTATAATTTGGGATGATTTAACATCACTGATTGCACAAAGAACACTGTCTTACATGGTCTGAAAGTACATGGGGAATAGTGCAGCTTTATTCATTTTTATTATAACGAACACCAATCCATTTTGAAACCAGCGCGGCATTTAAATTCCATACTATTCATTTGAGTTGAACAACCAACGGCACTGTACCAAGGTGTGCATAAACAGTGTGGGTGTACCATTATTCACATTAATTATAACATTTATAACTTTGCTTCTTTTTTTACGACAGAGTGATTTATTTGTGTTTGGATCACGGGCATGAGGCAGACTGCAAAGAGATGGTTGGCATAGCTTTTTTTTTATTCCCCTGGTGTGGTGCAGGAGGGGAGGTGGGTTTTTTGTAGGATGCAGCGAGTGGATGGTGGCATTTACGGGTCTTAAGAGGCAGAAGGAAAACCAAGCGTGCTTTGTTGTCACCCACCTGCTCCAAATTCCTGCATTCGAACCCGCGGCCGAAAACACATTGGAAGACTGGGCACAAGCGATGGCAAATTAATCTTCGGCAAACGGTAGTATGCCTCCTGTGAGTGGTGCCTTGCCAGGAACTTGGTGGTGGTGGGGGCGGTGTTAAGCACACGTTGAAGGTTATGCCGCCTTCAGGGTTCACAGTGGGCGGCTGTGGGGTCTCCCATTGTAGCTGCAGGCGCAGATGCCGTTCGAGGCATCCCCTGTAGGTAAGTGGGCAAGCTTGATTTGGCACTTGCCAGCGTTCTAGGGTACAAAAGCTTTCGTTTGCGGCGATTCATGAATGTAGAGTTCGTAACTGTTATGCGTGTAATCGTTGCACCTTCAACGCTCCGTGCAAAGATTTATTGGATAGTTTTTTTTCTGTAGAGCGATAATTTGAACACAAACTCTGGTACTCAGCAGGAGCAAAGTCTTGAAGTTATTAGCTGCCTGGACCCTTTTTATAATGCATTATGGGTTTTTGTTTGTCGCAAGAGCGCTGTATATCGTGAACGAAGATATAGTCTGAAATATGTCAGCCAGCTAAAACTGAGTTTTCCCCTCAATCGATACACAGATTTACACCCCTCTCTCTGGTATGTATCATTTTTGTGGAAATGTTATTGTGAGAAACATGTCAACAACAACAATCACCCGTAAGTCCCAGCTGTGATCACTTGGACAGATTGCGCTATTAACGCAGCAGCTGACCTCTCGTGAGAGGTCATCCCTCCATTTAAGAGCACTTTTGTTTGGCATAAAGAACGGTTATAAATGCATCTTTAAAATATACGTAATAACAGTGTATACACAAAGACGCTTGCTGTATATAATTCAACATTTTTTTTGTAAAAGGATGTCATGCTGCTTTCAAAACAGATTCGAGAACTGCAAATTATGGACCAATGTAAACATTGAATTAAAAAATCAGCGCACACAAGATATAATGCTTTCGGGTCCAACAAAAGCATTCTGCTTTGTTATAACTGCTGAACCTCAAACTGCTTTAATAAGAAAATAATTCAAGCGCAATGATACGTAATTAAATTCAAAGCTTGCACTCGATGGGTATTAAGTCAAGGCATCGTCTAGGTTTAATTTTTATGGACCCACAATAGTATAGTTTTAAATGTCAGCACACCCCCCCCCTTCCCCCCCAAATTCCCATATTAATTTGAGATACATTAATGTGCAAATTAGGCTAATGTATGTATGTATGGTAATGCACTGAGTTATGGAAATTGGTCTATTAGGAGGTAGAGGCGTTTGTGAAGCTCTATTAAAAGGCGATGATGCTTGGCAGCAAACGGGCACTTTGTCAAAACGTGGCAAGTATTGACTACGTCCACCACCGACACCTGCAGAGTTTCAGTGAGACTGGTGTGGCATGCACAGGTGTGGAGCTCACTATTACTTCCAAGGGATGATGATGTCCTGTGGACCGGCACAAGATCCTCCCTTAGGGACACTGGTTACTCTATACCATTTAAAGGACGAGTGCTTTTTTTAATGGGACAGTCGAGTATTATGAGGCCCCTTGCTTCCAGCCCCAGCTGGAATATCGCATATCGCTGGTTTTAAACTTTGGCCAAATGTGTGCGCTAATGGCCAGTGAAGTTGCGCTGCAGTTGAACGCGGCAATGACTATTTGCAGTGAGGTGGGGGGGGGTGTTGTGGCTGTGGGAACGGTGGGTGGCAGTTAAAGGCCTCTTGCGGAGACTTGTTTAGGTGGCGGACATGTATTTATGTTGAACTTCTTCCGCATCGTACGTAGCCAACCACGCTAATTGGTGGTGCGGGGTGGGGGAAGGACAACAAACTGAACACAAAAAGTAGTTCTCAGGAAATGGGTTTTCAACTAAAGGTGAAACTTCCCCACTAATTTTGCCTTCCTTGTGTTCAGCAGTTGGTCAGTTCTCCTCCCAAACAGGCCACCTGCCAGTTGTATTGCTTTTTTATTATTCCACGTCCCTTATCGAAAGCAAACACGGAGGAGCAAGGACACGAGTAAACGGCCCAGGAAATTCCCCTTAATAAATATCGCACCGCTCACTTAGTCTCATCTTGTGATGATTATACGGCTTTGACATGGTTACTATGACACTGGCGGAAGGGCACCATTACATTCGATTGTGAATGTACTGTATAGTTTATTGATTTATGGCGTAGTTAATTTATCTGAGTAACGAAAGCGTCCTCTGTTTATCTTTAATATCTAGTTGTGTTATCCATTATTAATTTATTTGCTTTATTTACATTCGCACAGCAGACTGCGCGATGTCCCCCTGGAAACAAATGCTCCCGAATGTAATTGCGCGCAAAATGTAAAATCCAATTAAGATTAGCTAAAGCAGTTTAGGTCGTTTGAGAAAAGTGGGTGCGAATCTTCGGCATGTGCGTTTAATTGGCATTCAATTATTCAAAGGAGGCAAGCAAGCCATGAGTTATTCTATCCACTATGCCACTGGCTTTAAACGTGATACAGACATCACAGCACTATTTGTATAGTGCCCAGACCAGAAACTACAAGGCCAGCAGCCGGGCACGTGCCCAGACTAGGCACTTTTTTTGGGCGACACATGTCAGGAAGGCACGTGAGCGCTGGGAGTATAGTTTTTTTTTCCCCCATTATCATCTGCAATCAAATAATGAAAGGTGAAAGACACATGAGTGCACTGCTATATTCCTGTGCAAAGGAGTTGAACATTAATTCAAACTTTGAACTTTTGACCAACATACGTTCCTGAATAGAACAGTGGATTCAGGATTTATGAAGCGTCCAAATCCCATCATGGTTGTTTCAGCACATTGCCTATCTAGGCTTGGAAAAATGTGTCCTGCAATCGCTTTCACAATATTCAATCACCTGTTGAGAAGGAAGTAAAAGAGGGTGATTTGAAATCAGTGGGATATCTCTACCATGGATTAACTTGTATTTATTCGATGTGCGAGGGAAATTAACTTGCATCGCAGTTGTTTGCATTTTGTGGCATGAGGGTAAAGATGCTCCTTGTGTTCAAGGTACCCGTTACTGTATTTTAGTTCTGCTTGGCGAAGATTCGTGTCATGTTTCAGTTTTCTTTGTGGTGGAGCAACACAACTGTGGTCCCGTTACACAATAGTGCGCAGATGTGTGGTTTGTACGTTTGTCTATTTTGGTTAAAAAAAAGTTTAGTGGAAATATCTTTCCAGAGAAAACACAATTTCAAAAACACTCAACCACCACGCACAGCTGTTTCTGGTCGAATAGGAAATGAAAGTTGAACCGAAAACTAATTAGTGCTGTGGTTGGTGAAGCGGTTGAAATTAATCCTGCAATATATACAGAACGGGTTTCATGATCAGTGTGGAGCGAGTGCTGAAACTCAACACCATCGGGGTTCTGCATATGTAATTCATGATTCGGCCCAAAGCTTGGGTAGAGCAATAAGGAACTGCTGTAACTTTCAGTTTTCATTTCTTGGCAACCAGCATTTGCACGTTGGTAAGGTGTGCAATTATGTTTATGAAAATGTCAAAAGCTCATTCTGTACATGTGCTTAGGGACGGGTAGGAATGTGTGTACGTTTGCATATGTGTGCATGTGTTTGCATATGTGTGCATGTGTGTGCGGTTAATTCTAACATTACTTGTCAGTCTGTAAATCTAGTGTGGGCTCTTTGTGGGAGTTTTCTGCTAGATTATGATTTTTTGTTGAACATTCCATCCTTGAGCCAATTGGCCGCTGAGTTATTTTTCCTTACTTTGCATTGGAATACGCTCGCATGCACACACGTTGAACAGATTGCTTATAATTTGCGATCCCACGAATGCCACAATGTCACGTCGACGAGTTTCAGAAATGTTTGTGAAGCTCACTTGAAAGCAGTTTTTTTAAAAAATAACCATGAACATATATGTAGCAATGTGTCGTAAACGATCTCTCTTCTCTTTCTTTTTGAAAATGTATCCGCAGTGGGAGGAGTTGACCATCATGCTGAACCAAACGACCCCAGTGCAGACCTTCCAGGTGTGCAACATGGGCTCCAACCAGAACAACTGGCTGCGGACGCGCTGGATCGCTCGCGACCCGGCCCAGCGCGTCTACGTGGAGATCAAGTTCACGCTGCGCGACTGCGGCAGCATGGCCGGCGTCGCCTCCACCTGCAAGGAGACCTTCAACCTCTACTACTACGAGGCCGACTCCGGCGCGGAGATCGACGACGGCAAGTTCGCCAAGGTGGGCACCATCGCGTCCGACATGATCTTCGACAAGACCGACGTCATCGACCGCGTGCTCAAGCTCAACACGGAGGTGCGGGAGCTGCCGCCCCTCTCCTGGCCCGGCTTCTACCTGGCCTTCCAGGACGTGGGCGCGTGCGTGGCCCTCGTGTCGGTGCGCGTCTACTACAAGAAGTGCCCGGCGGTGGTGCGCGAACTCGCCTCCTTCCCCGACACGGTGACGGGCACCGACTCGTCGCCGCTCGTCGAGGTGCGCGGCTCGTGCGTGCCCAACGCCGTGGCCAGCGGCGACCCCAGGATGCACTGCAGCACGGACGGCGAGTGGCTCGTGCCCATCGGGCAGTGCGTGTGCCGCCCGGGCTACGAGGCCGCCGGTCACGAGTGCCGAGGTGAGTCGTCTCGTCCCCGGCGCTGATCGCCCGGCGCAAGCCCTGGCGTGGTTTGGGAGGCACCAGGGGTTCGATTTTCCGCTTCGCAAGCCGAGCCGTGTGGCCCTGACATCGCGCACAATGAACGAGCTGAGAGGCGCTCACGGGACGCGGTGACGTTCCGTTTTTAAATTGTTGCTGACTGGTGTCGCACACGATGAATGTGTCATTAGCCCCCATCCTGGCTGGCGCTACTTGGCCCCTGAGCTACATTCAGATGTCTTGTGAGGCCCGCATATCACAGTTTTTATCTGGTTCAGCAGAGCCAATAGCCAGTGGGAACCACCCGTACTGCAAGAGTCTCGTGCTTGAGCGGCTCAGACGTGCGAGTGGCAAAGGGCACTCGAGTCTGCTTTAATAAATGGATGTGTGTGATGAATGTACACTGCAGGTAACATATTTCAAGAGCTGCGATGTCATAATTGCAGTACCCGCAGTCCCAGTAAAAGAAAGCGACTTTTAATGTCCCAGGTAGGCTTGCAGATTTGTCAAGACAGCTACCTGAACGAGAGTTTTATCCTGGGAACACCAGTACAGGTGGAAGCCCTATGCCAGTCCCTTGATGATTTGATGCTCACTAGTTCCTCTAATTCCAGGATCATGGAAAACTTTGCATATTGTTCATCACAAGCTACTGCTTAATGTAGGGAATACTATGCTATCGCCGACACACATTACTCAAAGTCAAAGTGATTATCTGCTCAAACGAGCTGAGGCACTGCCCATCTCCTGTTTACAGCTGTGAGCCAGTGGGGGAAACTTCACGTTCCTATCGTGGGGGTGAGTCTCTCCATTGTCCAGTATAATTATCTATACCAGTGGTTCTTAACCACTGATCTAATCAGTCTTGCGACAAAAATAAATACACCTTTAAATTGTTTTAATAGTAAAAAAAAATCTATATATTACTTAACATTTTTTCGTTATCTCTATAGTTATATTAAAGCTATTCGTTTAACTTTGGTGGTTCAATGTAGCACTGCTATGTCTAATCTAGAAGTCAACAAAGGACACCTTTTACAATCTAACAACTTCAGTGGCAAAGAGCAGTCGTAATTATATAAACATCTAAACAGCTTTTCAATGATTTTTGTTTAATATTTTTAAAAAGAGCAATCAGTCCATAAAAACTCATGAATTTTAATGGCATGACTCTTAATAACATTCATCAGATAGTAAATTATGGTCACGTAAGAGTGTGTTTAGCTCATTACTGACCCACATATTCGCATGGCAATGATGAATGCAGCTTTGCCATTGGACAAAGTAGAATTTCATTAAATAAGTATTAAATACTGATTCAATGAAAGCATGCTATCCTATTTGTAGAAATATGGATATCCATGCTCACTGTGGCCTGGTGAGGGACAGAGATAGAAGCCAAGAGAGAATGAGACAGAGAAAGAGAGACACGGAGACTTATAGATGGCAGAGAAAGACACAGCTTTATAGAGGGACAAAGGGAGATGGGAGAGAGAGAAAGAAAAACAGACAGAAGGAAAAGCTATCGAGACGAAGGCGAGTTGAAAGAGGAAGAAGGGATTCAGAGGTAGGCAGACACACAGAGACAGAGACGGAAAGACAGAGGCAAAGAGACACAGAGACAGCTATAAAGTCATAATAGCAATCAGACTATTCATACACAATTATCCAAAGGCAAGATTGAATAGGATGGGATCAGTAGACAGCATATACGTAGATGATCAAAACCAACATCATGAATGTTAAACTCGACAGACGTTAAGAGCATAGTGATGGTGTCTGTGTTATTTTAATTCTCATACCAAAGCACCTTCAATAGATGTGCTCTGGTGACACAGAAGGTGCTTTACATAGCCAGAGTTGAGACTATAAGAGGTTTAAAACAAAACTCAGAAAGACCACTCAACTGAATATACAGTGTCTCGGAGCTCAGATGACCACATGCAAACACCATTGCAAAAACAGTTTTGGAATTTCCCACCCATGTCAACCAAGGATCCGCAGGAACCTTACCTAACCTCTTTGTGACCAATCACCTTCTATCTCTATATCTGTCTATCAGCATTGAATAACTAATTTTAATAACGTTCAGGAATCCATACTCTGCATCGTTCTTGGGTTTTTCTTTATCACGCTTCACCACGATGGTCAGTGAAGCTGGTTGAGCGAAGGGCCCAGGACTGGATCACAGATGTCACTCGCCACTGATGTTAGCCATGGCCGTGTATTGGAACGCAACCGCCACCGGGCTCAGAGTGCAGTGTGTGGATCACGACGCACCGGTTCCACAGGGAATCATTGTACAGCACTTGCGTTCACGATTCAACACAAGTTAGATTTCTAAGATTCTTCTGAAGTGCCGTCCTAAGTGCCTCAGGCTCAAAACCAAGGCATTCAAACATAGCACTAGCGGATAGCAGTGTTGCCGTCCGCTGTGCCATCACTGCCCCACTAATCGTAAAAATAAAATAATGATTCAGCCTAAATGTCTGTCACGGTCTACTTTTATATACAAAATTCCTCTTCCAGCATGCACTACATTAAATGCACAACATACAATACATAATCACAGAAATGCATTGCAAGACCAAGAATCTGCATGCTTTGTGCCGTAACTTTGGCTGGTGATGATGAGATCCCAATTCCGCTCGTGTTTATTTACGCGCCTTTGCATCTGACCCTTCCGTATGGAGGTTCAGCAGTGGCTGTGAGAAGCCGGGGAGTTATTATGTGCAAGGCAGAGAGGCATCTTCCTTCATCTCCGAATTCCCCAGGGTTTTGAGCAGTTCTTTAAAAATAACAACTAGTGCTGTGGCCACTTGGCATTCTTCCTTACAAAAGTGCGGCCCTTAAGAGTATGTGCATAGCGACACAAGGGCATCGTCTCCAGGGATTATTCAACAACACAAGAGTCCAGTGAGCTCTGGATGCGAGAGTGAGATCCATGAATACTTTTTTTCGGTGGGATTGGTAAAAGAAAAATGTAAAGGTGCCACCCTGCGATTGCTTGCTTGTGCCACGGCCTTGTGGAAGGGCTTCTCCTAGAGGTAGCTCTAGAGAGTTCCTGTCGAGTGGTATTCCGTTTGTTTTTCGACGCTGGCCAGATGTCTTGGAAGAGGTGGGAGTTCCCACATTTCACCACAATACCCCCGACCTGCCGATCGAGATTAACTGTAGTGAACCTATTTATGCTGCTGGGTGGACAGACATAGGGGGATTTAGGAAACTTCCACCATTGTTTCAACTGCCGTGGCCGGAGATCAAAACGAGCCGACTATTTCTGGAATGCAACTTCAATGTGCTCACCACTACACAGTGCAACAGAGGCAGGCACCGACTGTAAATCTGTTGAATATCAGACAGTGTACCAACGTTCAGGACAACCTATAATCATACTTAAAGAAAAAAAAACCTGTTGAGTGTCGGGCATCTTAATGATGAAAACATGACCTTTGTGACTGGCTTGCGTGACGTCTATCTGTGCACGTCCATTATTCCATTTGACAATCTCACTGTACCGGTGGTTCATTATCAGCTGCAAGTTGCAACGCAAGTTAATTCAGATCTCGCAGCATTATTGCGGCATTTTAACCTTATGGCGATACCCCGGGGTCCTATAAGACCCCGGCTCTCGTATAATCTGCGTTGCGACGTCATTTTATGTATGTTGATGGCGAACAATACGGCGATCTATTTCTCTCGACGAGCTCTACACGATGCGCTAATCAAAGTTTTGTTTATGACTACGGCAATTTCGGCAACGACGGGTGCTTGGTGACGAACGAGAGGATTCATTTCTGGTGGGTCGCGGCGTTTATGTGCGCGGTGGGATGGAGTCGCTAAAAATTATAATTAATTACGATTTTGACTTCCGTTTATTCGGGACCCCGGGGTCCCGCCGTAAGGTCCTACTCGCTGCTGCTGCTGCGGCGTTGCCGCTGCCGCCGCCTTCTGAATAGAGGTATTTATTGCCCAGACGGGCCCCCATTTATCATGCAGAATGTAATCAACAGCGCCACTCAGGGCAGTGCCCTCCGGCCGTTTTCGAAGCGAACGGCCAATCTGCATCGTGATGGAGCAATACTTTTGCGAGACATTCCGTCAAGTGCAAGCGTGCGTTACTGCGATATTTTCGAGGCCTGTAAAAGTGTTGCCGTCGTCTGTGCGAGCATAGTAAGGAGAGAGCCACTGCCCTTTGATTTGAATTGAGATATTGCTTCCCAGGGAAACCGTATATTTTGTCAACTTTTACCGTATTTTATAGATTATAAGTATCTTAGGAAAGTAAGATGCACCCCCAAACTTGTACCCGGTGTCAACAGGGTCATACAAATGTGGCCACACAGACGCACGCACAATTCTCATGGATTATAAGGCTCAAACTTCCATACCCCTGCAATTCTTCCTTTAAGATACAGGGTGATAAAGTGCGTCTTATTATCTGGGGAATATGGTAGACGCCAATTAGTACAATTTATTAAAACGTGTCAATTATGTATTGAAATTTTGTTCCCCTCACATATTAAAACATGAGCATTTCAACTTTAAATGGACCAAAAAATTGCTTAATCGCTTCTTTTGGGAATTAACGCAACGCTGTTACGCACAACACGCATGTAGAGGCATATAATTATGCATGAACATATGTTTTGCCTAAATGATGTTTTTTTTCCCTCACTTAATAAAAATAAAGTTTGTGCCTTAAATGCCTTTCCTTTTTTTTTAGTTTAAATGCCATCAAAATGGCCTTGGTTGGCAATAATTATTTAGAGGGACGATGCCAAATCCCAATTGTTCCCACAGCTGCGGTTTTTGTAAATTACAGCTCCCGTCTGATTACTGCACTTACATTGATTACCGCTTCATTATGCTACTCACACCAGAGAGGGCTCAGCCAGCCAGGCTAATTTAGTTTCACTGATGACAGCGTCCCATTTGTTTTATTTATTTACTCGCTCATCCGGTAACCATTCGGCGGAAGCTCGCCGATGTGAGAGATAAACCCGAGCCGTCAGTCATGCTCGTTGCTCGATTGTTTGAAATTGTTTGTCGCCTTTTTGTTTTGCCATCACGTCGGGCGGCCTCGCGATGTTTGGTTGCTTCCAGAAACTTCTCACAACTCTCCGGAGCAAACCTCCCGGGCAATAACCTTTAGCGAAACACATATTCCGCTGAGAAGAGTGGCAGAAATCAACATGTTATGTTGTAGGAAAGGGGAGGGGCTGGGGGGAGGGGAGGGGCGGCGGGGGGGGGGCAGCAGTTTAAACAAAACACAAATAGGGACATGTCCTATTCAGTTCAGTGTTTATTTATTGTTTGGGATAGATGCAGCCAGATGACTATAGGGCTTAACTTCTATAACGTGCATACTTGTTGCGACCACACTGCTCTGCTGCAGCGTTTTTCTATAACACGACGTGTCTGGACGTGGAACAGCGGGGACATTGTGGCTCCTTCCGAGTCATTTCAGCTTCGGTAAAATAAAATTAAAAAAATCGTCTGTTACCCTACAGGGCTTGCCGAGGACATGAACATTGTAACTTTTTAAATTTTTATTTTATTTTGTTAAACGGCGAGCATACGAACGTTAATAAATAAAATCATACCATCTAATGAAGCCAACTTCAACATGTACGTTTATGCCAATGTAAGCCTTTAAAAATATATATATTTTGTAGCTGCAACAATGTTATAGCTATTTAAAAAATGTAACACTAGGTTGAACTAAATGCTGTTTGTTGATGGTCAGGGAAATGCATGCACAATCGAATCTCAGATATGCGTCCAAAGCCTTCCCACGAGTCATTAAGGCAGCAGTAATATGTTGTATGAACGTACACCAAAGCAAAACTTTACGTAATATTTATTATGGCTTACACGTTGATTGGTTTTATTCACAGGGCAGGAGTCAGGCTTAAGCGCCGCATTGATTCAAGTCTAGTGCTAAACGCTTAAACTTATACGATCGTCATCATCCAGTGAAGAAAGTCATTCACCCCCCCTGCAGTGGGATTCTATGGCATATAGGACGCAGACTATCCTATTACTCGTATACAATGTCACTCAGAAGAGAATACGTATGGTTAAACTTTAGATATGCTTTCCAAATTGCAGAAATGCTTTTCTTCGCATTTGTACAATGACGTTAAATATCGCACCTCCGATTAACACGGTTGGCTATGTACTGTGCGAAAAAAGTTCACCATCCATATATACCCCTGCAATGTAATACTCCACCTGGCACCAGCACACGGGGTGTTTTTATCGCTCCATCTTCCCCGTGCCCTTGCAAAAGCCTCACGATAGACGCATGGACAATCCAGGCAATGCTCAGACATGAGGAGGAGGCAAGGGACTTGCCGTGGCTTGACAAACTATGAAACAAAACAGTTTTTTTTTTTAATTTGACCAGTTAAGGCCCACTGTTGCTATGTAGCTCTTTTTCTGAAGCGACCTGGTCACAAATGGTAGCTCAACGAAGTGGCTTATCGTGTGGAAATTTATAGCAGCCAAATACTCTTAGACGCATGTTTCTAAATGTGGAAGGAAAAACCGGAGGACCCGGAGAAAAATCCACGCGGCCACGGGCAGAACATGCAAACTCCAAGCATTCAGCCGTCAGGGTCGGGATCGAACCCGCGACCGCCTGTATACCGGGCGAGGTAGTTAACATCTCGCCACCGTGTGACTTTAATCACGTTCGTAGACTGAGTACGTTGGCATGAAGCATGCCATTTGGCGAGAGGGATTTTACAGAATGCCGCGTGTTTTTCCCTCTAAGGTGCGAGTACCGGCAAGTGGGACAGACAGCACACATTTGTCACTCGTACCCCCCCCCTTCCAACTCCGTTGCGTGAGTGTGCAAACTACACATGAATGCACACTGGTGCGAGAAGTAAAAAAAATGACATTTAACAACCTTGGGAAGTGGCAGCGATTGATAGTATTTGTCTTAGACGTTTATATGTTTAGAGCTCCAAATTCAATATATTGCAGATTTAGTGTAACAAAAAAAGCGCAGATACGTAAAATGGATGCATTATCATGGGGAATAGCATGAAAATAAGACTTTAGTAATAGCATGAAGATAAGACTTTACACAAAAAAGCTAACATTTCGGACAAGCAGCTGAGATTAAACGCACTGAATGCCCATCACATTATTTGTTAAGCTCGCTCCGTGTAGAATCCCTTTTTACATCCATTTACGAAGCGTGAGCGCACCGACTAAAGCATCCGGAGGGCACCTGGGCCCCCCGCTAATCGCTGCTGAAATGAAATGTAAATGAGCGTGCCGGTGGGACGCTCTCCTTTTGAAGTTTTGCAGGCGTGTGATGGCGCCGTCGCAAGGCGAGTGAGATGTGCTCCGTCATCTGCAGTGTTCCGTAAAAGAATCTCGAAGCACCTGTCCTCCGTAAAACCATCCCCCACGACCACCCACTCCCCCCGCCAAATGCTTCGCCACCCCCCCCCCCCTAAGAAAGAAAACATAAAACACAACAAAAATCAAACATGCGTGAATTATATTGCGACATACTCTGCTTTGGCACAGATTTGCATGTACGTATGTTCAACTTATTTCGCTCCGTACGTAGCCAACCATTTTAAAGTAAAGTGCGTTTTGCTTTATGTTATGTTGCGATGCTTTTGTTTTTGAGCCCGAGGCACTTACAAAGGTTCTTGAGAATCTTGAACATCTAAATTATGTTGCATTGCTAAGGCAACGATTCCTCGTTGAACTGGTGCATCATGGAGGGAAATGTGGTGAGCCGTGCTGCACTATGGATCCATTGACCTGAGTTCGAATCCTGGCTATGCCTAACAACAGTGGAGATCGTTACACGAACTGATCTTGAATTGGACCCCTTCACCAATCTGTACTGACCAGTGTGGTGAAGTATGGTCAAACTACATGGCATGTGGATTGGCAAAGGGCAGACCATTATTTCAATGTTTTTTTATATGATTGTATGAAAATGCATGTCAGAAAGATTAGTGGAAAGGTTTATTCCAACATACCATATGGTAGATGTGAATTGTTTTGTTAACATACATTCTGTGTACATTCATATTTGGGGAAAGTCAGAAAAGACGTATGCCCAGAATTGGTCCAACAATGGCAAATAACATTTTAGAATAGACTTCCAGGAGAGATATACTGTACTTAGAGCGCACATATTTTATCCGTGAGAGAATCCCTTTCACGCATCTTGGGTCGTAATCCAAGACGGTTGTTGACTGACGTGTCAAAAGTTTATGTCGCCCACTTCTCGGTCGCAGACATTCGTATCTAATCCTTGGAATTATAAACAAAGCAAACCCAAGGACGTTTATTTCCACACCTCTGCAGCACCCTTTTATACATTCCAAAAGCTGTCCATTGCCACCACATACCTGTGCAGCTCTTTGCAATTATTTTTCACGATGACATTTAGTTACTCTGGAGATATTTTCGCCATTTAGCTGTTCAACCCAATTCTGGTGGAATCTGGACCCTTCCCCTTTCAGCTGTATCCCACATTTATAGGATCCGTACATGAGGTTTTACATTTTTTGTAGCTTTTCCATGTCCTGTACACTGTGCATTTGTTGGTCTTTTTAGCCAAACGAATTATAATTTGTGCTGTGGGCACCATGAGGCGAATTATCCATTCAGAAGTCTTACACAGCAGTGTGCCACGAGTGTTGGTACGACTGCAGAAGAGGTTTCTTTTTGACCCTGTATTCATCAAGCAATGGGGGTCACACTTACCCACACACTTCACTGTGCGATTGTTTTATTGGCCGAGCTGGAATTTTTACTAAATTGAGTGACAACCAAATGTATTGACGGCTTTTATTTGTGCAGTCGTTGGTGACCAGTTTGAGACCATCAACTCGCTGCACTTGAGAACCCAGTTTAATCGCGGGCGGCTGCACAGATTCGAACCGAGGACATTAGCAGTTGCTGGCTCATTGCCCTTTTCTCTGAAACCACTTGGCCACATCCAGGTTTAGCTTTTTTATATTTAGGGTCAGCAGCAGGACTAAAAACCAGCAGCCTTGCTTTAAGAATCGCATGATTTCCCCATGACAAAATAATTTGAACAGCAATTTAAATGTTTTGACATAACTGCAACAAAAATGCAAACGAGGAGAAACCAGGTGATTCTGGCTGAACTGGAGCGACCTGTGAAAACGTTCTCTTATTTTATGGGTCCTCTGACTGCTGCCAAATTTGGTCATAGAGAACACCTGGAATTATTCCAAGCAAAACCTCTGCTCTTTCTTAAACCCCTTTTGCACCCCCCCCCCACCCCTCCACTAGATAAAAAGGAGCAACGCCCGGGCTATCTGCTCCATCCCATTAATGACGTCTCATTCTCTTGACACATCCATGGTCACACGATGGCCCGGCAGATTAAACGGTGACTTATTTCCATGTTATTTATCTACACCTAAATATCCTTAGTTATTTACCACCCCTCGTAAAAGAAGGAATGTCCTGCCTGGCGTCAGACAAGCTGTAGTCCAGCCTGGCGTCAGACAAGCTGTAGTCCAACCTTTGCACGGATGCCCACTCGGAGCCAACGTGTGAAGGCCGCCGACGCTGTCATCCCCCTCCTCCTCCATTCCCATGTCCAAGATTCTAACTTTAGCCTTTTTTTATATGAATGCAGTTAAACCAACGGCAAGGGTACCATACGACGCTCATTAGGTGCGGTCAAGTGGACTAAGGGCTCTGGGAAACGTTCCGAAATCCCAATGCAAACATCTTAAACTCGGGCGGCTACGTTTAACCCTGGCATCTAAGCCGGCAACATTTTGGCCTTGCTCAAGTATGGCCCTATTGCATGCCACTCGCATGAGGTCAGAGCTTTGGCAGAATTGAGAGGCGACGGGGACTTTCCCAGCTAGGAATGCCCTTGAAATAATTTTCAGCGGTAAGTGCATATTTGGCTAAATCATAAAATAAATGTAAATAATGGCGTAGCATCTTTTTTTCCCGTAAATTGCTTTTCCTGACCCACAGACGTTGCGCAGCAGATATACTGATTGTTGTATGCTCAAACAAATCCTCTTTCTTTTTTTAAGTACTGCGAAAGGAATAACATGCATTCTTTTATGTGACCAGTGTAAGTTATTGCTTTTTAAATAATTTAAAGGTCCCTCCCCTGGATATAATCGTTGGCAAGCCGACACTTTCGTGGTGATCCATCACTTGAGGAGTCCAGTTACATGTCAGTATTGAAAAATAAAATAACAAAACACAGAAACGAATATCAGGGTAACAGACTCAAACAAATGTGCATGGCTATTATTTGAGTAATTTTTAAACGGCATATTTCAAATGTGCTTTGTGGTCGTAATGCTTGCGGCCACTTAGAAAAACAGCACGAAGGATGACGCATCCTTTGCTTGTCACTCTCAGTATACAAATGGAACAGAGGCAGATGTTGTGGCTGACAGATGATATAGGCAAGGCTTGAAAAGATGTGTGTGTGTGTCGGTGGGGAGACGTGGCAAAGTGTTTAGCTCACGTCACTATGAAATCATTGAGCTGCGTTCCAATTCCTGACCATGAACAATATCAGTGGCGAGTGGTATCAGTACCTGTTCTGAGCATCCGCTGGGTCGCCTCAGACTTCAATGAGTACTTAGTCGAGTATGTAAACATCACCACTTCGGAGACAAAGGTGGCAAGCCTTGATACAGGTCACACCAAACCCCTTCTACGCTGTGCCAGCCTTCATAGTTGCTCGCTAATGGCACTTGGCCCAACGGTCCATTTGGCTACCCGGGGAACTGTGTCCTTGTTTTGGGAGCATTGCATGCTGGTTAGCTCACTGGACTCTGGAGTTCCTGATCTTTTCCTGGGCTGTGCCTGTGCCTAATCAGGGAGACAAAGGCGGTCTCGTGTGTTAATGGTCACACTATCTTGCATGCTCAGCCAGTCCTTGAAAGGTGCTCGCTAACAGCACGTGGCTCACAAGGGGATTGATTAGCACGGTTGGCTATGTACGGTGTGGAAGAAGTTCAATGTACATACATATGAGGAATGGTGTAGTGGTTTGCATACTGTGATGTACTATGATCCCAGTGACCTGGTTCGAATCCTAGAATTCTACACAGGTGGGAATTGATAACTCATCCTAAAAGGGGTGCTGAAACAAATGTGCCTACATCAGCACTGGGGTGGTGAAAGTGGCTTGGAGTAATGCTTACCATGTCAGTCTTAATAGGTGCTCGATAACAATATGAATTGCGTACATCTTAACAGTGGATACTGTCTTCTTGGTTCTTTCGGTAAAGTCAAGTAGAAGGGAAATAATAAAATAATAAAAATAAAACTTAAAATAAAATTCTCACGACGTTTCGGCCGAAAGCGCTGTCTTTCCGACAGTTCTGTTTCTTCACCTACTTGTGTTGTGGCCAAAAAGTCGTGAGAATTTTATTTTATTGTTTAATTTTTATTATTTTATTATTTCCCTTCTACGTGACTTTACCGAAAGAACCAAGAAGATGAACCCCTGCAGTCACGAAAGCTTTAAATCGAAAGTGGATACTGTATTTGTTCCAAATGTTCTTGTTATTATTTTAATACAAGAATGCATGAGCAACGGTGTGTGCGTTTGTGGTTGACCTAGCCTCAAACGAGTACCTGGTGCGGTGTGTAGTAAAGTGGCCAGTACCAGCCTGGATTGGCGCTGGCCACCCACCCCCACGTGTGCTGTTCCGGCCTTCATCGGTGCTCGCTACGAGCACTTTCCCCAACAGTTTGTTCAGGCTATAAAGGGGCGATTTGTCTTTGTTTCACACTGTGAGTGAGTATATGTGATAACACAAAGTATGCATGTGTGGTCGGGCCTGTCCCACCCCTTGGTGACTGCAGGAAGTGAAGGAAACACCAAAGCACCGTGGTTTTTTGTTTGAAAAAAATATTTGCCTAGCAACAATGCACATGATACATCCTAGCCATGTATTTCCTCCTTGTTCAGTGACTCAGAGTGTGTCACGTCGAAAGCATACAAGTGGAAGGGAAGCAAGTTCTTTGATAAAGAGTTTTATGACAGAGTAACCTTGCGATGTGAAATTCCAGTCATACTGTAAAAAAATGACCTACAAGTGGACTCTCGACAGTTCCTGAAGGATGGTGTAAATATCTATCTCGCTCAAGGTACTGATGTCGTGTTGTGCTGTTTCCCCTTTTATATGCGATCATCTGTACACAGTGTGGTTTTATATCACGGTGGGAGTTCTTACCGCTGTACGGCTACCGTATAAAGGGAAGGCCCATCGTTGTGCTGTGCCTAGAAGATAACGCGAGTGTCACTTGACCGACGTGTGAGTGGTGACGATTGAATTTCACAAGACTGGGTGCCGGTGTAAATAAGCATTTGCATCGAGATTTGCGGAAAGCACTCGGCCCCAGAAGCGTTGAGCTATGCGCGCCGATCATCGCACTGCTCTGTTCAAGGGGAGCGCAAATTCCCAATGCGTGTCGCCCCGAGGGCATTTCGCCAGTAAGCGCTGGGACGAGGCAGCAGCTATTCTCTGGGACTTCACAGCTCAAATATCAATTAGCTCCGTGGGGGCAAACGCAGAGTGCTCGCACACACAAGCACACGGGAGCGGTCTTGAAGAGAGTGCCTCGTGGTGAGCGTAGTGAAGGTGGACTCCTGGCAACCCCCAAAAATGGGTCTGCTCGTGGTCACAGCTAGAAAATAGTTTGTGGTAAATGAGTGTGCACAACACACACATGGGCAGCAATGCCTTATCTATTGGGGAATGTAATGCCTTATGGGAAGAGCGTGGACGGGTGTGAGGCTGTGGTGAGTTGGTAGAAGAGGGAGGCTGCTTGTGCCAAGCCATTGACAACCACCACATAGACAACGCAGATGTCTGTGTTGTGGTTGTGGTTGACAACCACGACATAGACAACGCAGATGTCCCAGCGTTCTTATGGCACTCACAACGTCTCCCCTTAAAGTTGCTTCTCTGACGTTATAAAGAACACGTAAAGCAATGCTTTGTAGTATAGCCAGGAACATAATGTGTGCCACTACTACAGTATATTAAAATAGATATAAAGTATTTGTGTTGAGATCAGAGCTTTTATTGACATGGTAAATATTCTGGTGGGTAAATGGGCAACAGAATGTCAGAAATTCAATGCATTTGTTCACGAACAGCTTTCTGCAATAAATTAGTTCTTGTAGTTGCATAGCTTTCAACTGAGGAATAATTATAAGGTAAACATTGTGTAGTTAAAAGGTATATAACATAAATCGCTGGAGAAAGCGTTCAGGGTATTTTTTTTGGAAAAAAAGTTATTTGTGCAACATGGATCACGTTGGAGGTGATTATTAAGGCAGCAGATATAGTTAATCCAGGCAGCAATAGATGCCGACCACTCACTTGTTTTCCATGATTAGAATTGTAATTAGGATTGCCCTGGCGATAGTTTTTAGAACCCACTTAAAGGCCTTCATGAATTCTTCACTTTTCCTCAGACATAACACGATACGTGCATGATTTTTTTCTTAACTCACAAAATTTCGCCCAAATAATGTGAAGATTTAGGTCGAGTAAAAAAAATACCTGCAGTATTTGCACGCATATAAGTTAGGAATACGAAACAATGAAAAAAACATGTACTGTCATCACCATCCGCTGATCCCACAGGTGATTTATAATAACATACGCTGAGGTCCTGATAGTCATTTCTGCCTAAAATAAATAAATGATAAAATCAAGTTGTGGCATCTGCGTTTGGATGAACGGAGCCATAAAAAATATCGGTGTAAAAGTCCCCGAGCCGTTGTTGTAACTCGCTTTGAGACCTTAGAGTGGTTTACTCGGATTCCATTCCATCCACGTGGTGGGCCTGCAAGCCTCCACCTACCTGAAATTAGCCTGTGGTTTTTTTCTTGGCCAGACATTTCTTTTCCCCTCTCTTATTTCGCTGTGCAAAGGTGTACCAATAAAGGCCCTTTGGCAGACACCATTCCAAACGCAACATGCAGTTCTCCACACTTGACATTCTCTCCCCACCTTCGACAATTTACGTGTCCCAGCATGTCAAACATTACTCTCCTCTTGATATACTTTTATTTTACTTATCGAAGCATTATGTTATATAAGCCTGCGTTAACTTAAGCCCGACCATATAGTGCACAGCGTATACGCATGCAACGTAATATATGCCACGACGCTCGTTATTTATTCACAAGACTGTAAAAGCAATACAATACATTTAATTTTAAAGGTGTGACTTGAATCATAAATGTGGTAGCAATAAAGTTAACAACCCTACCATTGGAAATAAAGCTTTTTCTTTTAGACGAGCGCGGTGAAATTAATTTTGAGAATAACTCGTCTCTCTCCATGTTCAAGCAAATGCCACTTGCATCTTGCAGCAGCAGCAACAGCATAAAGAGGATGTCCCAACCTGACTGCCTCATCCGTTGCTTCTGTTTGGGTGATCCATTCGTGAACTCCTGAAGCGACAGCGTGTGCACGTTCCGTGCACGCTTTCTCATCAACATTCTTGGTTCCCCTCCCCCATCTTCCCTGGTGGAGGGTTATTTTCTTTCCAGATTCAGAAATTCTCAATTTCTCGTAGACCTTGTCGCACCCTGCCTAAGTTGGATGGCAGGATCAATGTGGAGCACCCTCTGGAAACGGAGCGTTCGATAGGCTTCCCTGCACCTGTGCTCTTTGCCGCTGCAGAAATAAGCGTGGCTGACTTTGTCCACCCCCTCACTCGCCTCCCCCCCACCTGCACATCTTCCACCGTGCCTAATGCTGTACAAATCGGCTGCCTGAACAAACTCTGTTGTACAAGAGAAATGTGCTGTGCTATGGACATAATTCAGAATTGAGTGTTTCTCTCCCCTATCGAGCAGTGCCGAGGTCTGCTGGCAAAGCCTATGGCTTGAAAGTGACAAAATGAGGCACCCCAACTGAACAAGTCTTTATTACAAGGCTCAGCAAGCAGCCTTATAGGAGCTGACATTTATTAAACCACCACTTTGTAGCACTTTGTGCCAAGCCAATTATGGTTCTTGTTTGAGAAAAGTAATATAGCAGAGCACTAGGAAATACAGGAAAAAGGTCAAAACAATGTAGCCTTCATTTGTGTGGTACATAAGGTATGACCCATATATGTATACAATTGATTGCACATTTAAATGGTGATTTCGGCTCGATATTTAATTTGTTGTGTTACTGTTTTCTGAGCTAACTAAACTAAGCTCCGAGCCACACTCTTCTGCATGGTGGTCCTCAGGCAATGTAATAAATCATACATTATCCTAGGGGCCGGATAATAGTGATTTGTTAAAGAGCTGACTGCTCTAACTATTAAACTATACCCTGACCATTGTGAACATTGTACTATTTAGTGATTGTGATTCTCTTATGAATGTACATTACTCAAAATTATAGTGGGAAACCAGAAATGTACAGGGTGCCCAGGAAGATATCATTCCTATATTGTAGGATTATAATTGGACAGCAGTTCGAGCAAGGTCGATAAACCCTCGGTGGGATGAAGATGTGATCTTATGAAACTCATCCCTCTAAATCCGCTACTGGCGACACGCGTCGTGATGAGAATTAAGAGGGCACCCGGGTGTTGGCAACATCTAAGGTGGGGATTGTTTCAATGGCTCCTGTTATTTGCTGTTGAAACACCACCCACTCAAACGTTCAGGTATTGCAAATACTATTTTGCCAACCTTTCATTCACACAGTTAAAGCTGCTAATTATAATTCTTGGACAATGAATGATACATATTCTTGGTTCTTTCGGTAAAGTCACGTAGAAGGGAAACAATAAAATAATAAAAATATCAAACAATAAAATTCTCACGACGTTTCGCAACACAAGCAATCATCAACACGTACGTGTTGCAGTCGAAACGTCGTGAGAATTTTATTGTTTGATATTTTTTATTATTATTTTATTGTTTCCCTTCTACGTGACTTTACCGAAAGAACCAAGAATATGAATCCC
The DNA here is from genome assembly GCF_048934315.1 of Petromyzon marinus. NCBI lineage: Eukaryota > Metazoa > Chordata > Hyperoartia > Petromyzontiformes > Petromyzontidae > Petromyzon > Petromyzon marinus. Next base: position 7,695,918 of record NC_133680.1, read on the forward strand.
TGCAGTCACGAAAGCTTTAAATCAAAATGAATGATACAGTTTATGGTGGATGCTGCCATGGTGTATAACGATTAGCAACGCTGGCCCTCCAGTGGCCGCTGGTGTGATTCTCTCTCATGGCACGGACATTGAAACAATGGTGCGGGTCTCTTGAATCCCGCGCGCCTGTGTCCACGCAGCGGTACAAGTGGGTTTGCCGCAGATAGTCGAATTGGCAGGTCGTGTGTGGTGGGGAAAAACGAAAATATTTTAGTTCTTATTTTACCAGATAAGGCCCACTGTGCTATGCAGCACTTTTTCAGAAGTGGGTATGGCCACAACTGATAGCTCAACGAAGTGGCACATCACGTGCAAATTGTATAGCAGCCAAAGGCTAAATGTGGAGGGAAACACCGGCGGATCTGGAGAAAAATCTACGTGACCACGGGGAGGACATGCAAACTCGGGATCGAGGTAGCTAACATCTCGCCAAGACAACTAGCCGGCATGGAAGAGGAGACCAATTTCCCTTGAGAGGGGCCCTCTAGCTTTGGCTTTAGTGGAGGCCCTTCAGCCAGCAGTGCCGTGAGCAAGCAATTGCGGCGCTCTGCTGCTACCTTTACATTACGTAACAATTCTTAATAAAATGTTCTCCCCTTGCCCAGAATGCGGCACGGGCTACTTCAAGGTGTTGGCGGGCGAGGAAAACTGCACGCCGTGTCCCAACCACAGCTACACAACAAGCGAGACGTCCACGGAGTGCGTCTGCGAGAGCGACTTCTACCGCGCCGAGGGCGACGGCCCCGCGTCCCCCTGCACACGTACGTGACCCCCGAGTTGTTGCTGCCGCGTGTTGTTGGGCGCGAAGTCCGACGTTTCGCCCCGGGTGCTGGGAGCGTCTTCAGAAACTGACCGACCTTCAGGTCGGTGCGGTTCAGCTCCTGGAGAAGTTCCCAGCGTGCGGGGTGAAACGTCAGACGTCACGCCGCCGCCGACGACTGAAACGTGTGGACGCTGTGCCGAACAACGCGCGGTACAACCCACGGAGAAAAGACGCGTGAGCGCCGTACGGCACCACCGTGGTAACCTACGCAGCGGTCAAGTCCCCCACCGCCGCGCCAGCCATAGCCCGGGGCCAGCGTCCCCGCGGTGGGGACAGTGGCGGCGGCGGCGTTTAAAGCGACCGCACGCGTCGCGCAATACGACACCATCACCTCCTCCTCCTCCTCCCCCTTACGACTCGGCTCCCGAGCCCCGTGGGTCAAAGAGTGCCGCACGGCGATGGGTTTGCCGTCGCCCAAACCGCGGCTCTCGGAAGCCACAGCTGCCCCGGGAGGGTATTGATGAATGATGCATTTGTGTTTCCACCGGCCTAGCACTCGCGCCGAGCTGTGAAGGTGAACGTGGGGTGACGGTGTGTGCAACGCGCCAGTCTTGAGAGGGGGGGTCGCAGTGCTGCAGGTTTCACGGACGACTTGTTAGCAGGTGAAAAATGTACGGGCTCAATTAAGGGTTCGATCAACTAAATTGAGAGCACAGTTGAGTAACAGCAGGAAGATCGTTGATGCGAGCGGGATTTAGCAACTGCATGTAAAACTGCCCTAAAGGCTTTGAAGTACCGCAACACGTAGTGCATGTTTAATCGGCGTGCAACAAAAAGAGATGCTTACAAACATCATCCTGTTTCAAAGCCTCTTGATTGCTCATTAGATAGCTGCTGCAGTCACCGTCCGTTGAGTATCGCTCACTCATTGCTGCCTTCCAGATGCCAAGTAACTAGGCAAGCAAGCAATCACAAACCAACTACGTACAGTTCTGCGAGAAGGTTCGAAATTGCCCAATGCTGAATAGACAAAAATGTGAGGATATAGGTACGGCTCATTGTTTATCATAAAATTAAGTTTTGATGCACCAAGCTGAAAGCAAAGCAATCCCAGAGTTTCAGTGCAAGTTAAATTAACCCAGATGCCACCAAAAGCATTCTTTAAAAGCAGTTGCATGCACAGTGTATATACACAGCAGTGTGAAAACGAGCTTGAGTAAATCGTTTGAGTGTTGGTGTTGAAAGAAACCAGTGGACTTGTTGATGGCCAAATTACAATAAATTTTACAAACACGTGTTTTTGACTAAAGGGTGGGGAGGGGTAGAACCCATAACTCAAAGCCTGCAAAGCTGTTTTTTTTCTCCCTTGAAACCATGACATTACTGCAGCACACTGAGCTGGCACGACCAGCGCAGAAGCCAGGAGAAGTGTGCTTTATCCACACGTAATTTAACACCGCTGCTGGATTTATGCAGGAATCCCCAGCGCTTGACCCCAAATCTATCACGTTTCTGAAATAATTTGTGTTTCTCATTAAATATTCAGCACGGTGCCAACAGGGCACAAGCCACCGCCTGCCCCCTCCACGCAACAACACAAAACCTGCTAATTGAGCCGGCTCTCCACCACCCCTCAATCAAATCCAAGGCAGGGCTCAGCCGGTGTGGATTTTTTAACCTTGGTAGACCCCGAATGGCTTTTTATTTCTGGATGGCATTACCTCCCCTCCCCTCTTTTTGCATTTGCTTCAAAACGGTTCGTGGCGCAATTCCCGAATTAATTGCCAAATTCTTGCTGACGAAGCATGGCGGGATTTGCTGGTCAAGGGTTTCCAACTGGGAAAACAAAAAACCCCAGCGTACCGGGGGCAATAAATATCCCGCTGTTTCCACACACGGCCACCAAGCCCGAGGTTGTAGGGGGTGTTGCTGTGGCCCACGCAGGTGTAAATGCGATTACGTTTCTGTTTCTGTTTCGCAACGGTCCGCTTACGTAACCCATAGCAGACTCGTGTAGCACACCGCTACGCGATTCTGTTGCCGGCATGTCTTTGAATTTTGCATGACGTCATCTCTTTGCTAGTTTCGGCATCGTTGATGCTTCTCGACGGAAATTGCATCCAACGCTCAAATTAGATAATACATTTTGGGGGGGGCGGCTAGTTATTAATTTTCCACATTTTTGACTCAGTCCAACGCGACTGTGTAAATATTGGCCGAGCGTGACCCGATTTACAGTTCCTCTGACAGTTTTGGAACTTTCAAATCCTTTTCTAATCTGGCAGACACAGTCCCAGGCCAAATGCCACGCAGACCGTGGATTGTCTCACCTTGTTGGGTGGATCTGCACATTGGAGAGCACGTGTCAGCCTGCCTGTAAATCAGGTCGGAGCGGTTTGTGCATTTTTAGGCTAAATATATGGCAATACCAAGGTATACCAAGGTATTGCCTCTTCAGGAAAGGCGATATCCGTGACACTTACAGGATGAACATTGCTGTACTGTATTACAAGTATCACAGTCTGGTATGATATTGCCTGTATTGCACAGCAGGAAGGTGTTTGCTTCACTAAAGTATAGTAGATTCAAATACCTATTCATATTATTGGTTCTTTCGGTAGATAGAATAAAAAATGTAAAATAAAAAAACCACGACATTTTTTTTAATTTTCATTTTTTTTTTCTATCTACGTGACTTTACCGAAAGAACCGAGAATATGAATTCCTGCAGTCATGAAAGTTTTAAGTCAAAAGTAAAATATATCTTTGTGGTTGTCCTTGGAAGGACAGGCTCTTGCCATGGGAATGTGTCATTTTCACTGGCCTAAGGCCACACGAGGACAATTTTAGAACAATATCCGCCAGCAATTGTCACAGGAAATGAATTTACTCGGAGTGAATACTGAAACTTGGTACGGCGACGCCATCGAGCGACGGAGTTCTGTCTTGTTTGTTGATAATCGTGCTTGGAGAACAGTAATTGGTTTGTGGAACACACAACCTTGGAGGGTCACGTGACCTATTGGAAGTTGCTATGACATATTTGTCAGAGGGAAACTATTGTCGTTTTTTTTTTACAATTGCCATTTGAAGATTTTGGGCCACATACCAAAGTCGTCATGTGGCTGAGAGGCGCAGGTCGCACATGAGCAGGTCACGTGAGGTGATCATGCAGCTGGTTCGCTGGCGCTGGTGAGCTGTGAGGCGTTGAATAGAAAAAATCTGCGGCAGTGCCCGGGAGTACTCGTATGTGGCTCTGCTGCCAGAGGGGACTGCCCCGAGTCATTCCTGCTTCCGCGGATTTTTCCCCTTTCAGGTAAAGTTGTATTGAGAAGTTAAGATATTGCTACGTCGCCATCTGCCCGGGAGCCCGCACGTGACCCACGGGCCGTGGTTCGGCCACCCCATTGTCTTAGTGAATCGTCGCCTTCCGGGCTCAACAGTGGAGAACAGCATCTCGCCTTCCTTACCTGTCAGTGGAGGGGGCTCCGACTTGACTTCGACTCGGAAAATTCTTATCGCCTTTCCTTGTACGACCGCTTTCAGGCCCCCCGTCGGCGGCGCGCAACGTGATCTCGAGCGTGAACGAGACGTCGGTGATCCTGGAGTGGAGCCCCCCCCAGGACAGCGGGGGCCGCGGCGACGTGAGCTACCGCCTCGTGTGCCAGACGTGCGGCGGGGGCAGGGACGCCGCCGCCGCCGCCGCCGCCGCCGCCGCCGCCGCACCGTCGTCGTCGACAGCGGCGACGTTGACGGCGGCGACGTCGCCGTGCGCTCCGTGCGGGGACAGCGTGCGCTTCCTGCCGCGGCGCGAGGGCCTCGCGGTGCCCGGCGTCACCATCGCGCACCTGCTGGCGCACACCAACTACACCTTCCGCATCGAGGCGCTCAACGGGGTCTCCCGGCTCAGCCCCGCGCCGCCCAAGGCCGTGTCCGTGTCGCTCACCACCAACCAGGCCGGTGAGGATCCCCCGCGTCCGTGCCGTGATGGGGCAGCGGTGGTGGCCAACCAGCCCGCAGAGGCCACCCCACTCAGCACTCGCTTGTGTAATTGATCCCGGGTTGTTATTGGAGAAAGAGCGCGGGTTAGCTGTGAAGTGGATCCTAAACAGTGGGGTAGATATCAAGTGTATCGGTGGTGCAATTGCACCGTGGTCCACTGGCAGGATGGGCCTGGGCACCAGGCTACATAGAGAGAGCACGGTGAATTTTGATCAGGGAACCCCACCGGCCCCACCCCCATTAATTCCCTGCACCGGGGCCCATGCCAACCACACAATACCGCTAAGCCTCAAGCCTATGTTATACATTTCACGTGACCTCTGAGTCACTGTGCACACCGACTTTATGAGTCCATTAGATATTTTAAGGTTGCCACTGAAAGTGTTTTACTGCAGGCTTTAAATAAAGCATTTATTTGATACTGAGTGTATTTTAATAGAATACTGCTCATATGTCATTTCAAAACTTTTCCTATGGCAACTTGCAATTTCCTAGTTTTCTCAGGGCTGCACAATGTAAAATACAATCTCCATCTATAAAGTCAGGACATCCAATCTGGATTTTTCTGGTCTAGCTCTCTCTGCCCTGAAGAATGGCCAATGCTTAATATGTCAGCCGAATATATGTATTATTCGGCAGCATTAATGATAAATGTTGTAATGTTTGATTTATTAGTTATTAATAACAGGCCGTATGCTCTCTAAGTTGGTTGTCCTATGGAAAGACTTGCCCTTTTTATAGCAAGGTGCAATGCAACCGCTGGATCAGAGTCCTCGATGCAGATGAGCACCGCCCTATAATCACTTGAGCAGGGAGACAGACCCTTGTCTTTGTCTTCTGAGTATTATATTTTGTATCTGTAAAGCAACTCAATAGAATGGTGTTTCCTGGTGCTGTGCTATAGACGGTCATGTTATTGGGTGCAGAGACACAGGGAGAAAGCAAAACTCAACAAAAACAATTCAGGTCTCCTTTTGAAAAATCAGCATAGTTTCTCAATAACTTTGCTTCTTATGCTGATTCCCTGTGAAGGAAATTTAACTGAAGAAACAAATGGAAATGTATTACTTCCTGCGTGCTTGTGGTTTATTCTAGCACAAATGGGCAAGCTTTACAAGATATTTTAATGCAGAATTGTCGTGGGCAATGGTGACATCTCTCCAGTAAAGTATAAATGTAGTTTTGCTGTCCACCCAATATAATATTGCCAAAATAATTATAAATTATTTAGGGCCTGACTTTGAGATAACTTTGTCTTTAGTTGTCGCTTGGGAATCCCATTTTCAAAGATGAAATCATTAAAGTAAGGGTCCAGTGGGATAATTCTCAACGAGAAATACAATATAATAGACTGTTGAATTTTATATTCGGCGCTTTGATCCTTTTTAACAATGCGTGCCAGGGTAGTTACAAATACTGTCAAAAATATGTTTTACATCTTTTCAACCCTTGTCTTGGAGATAAAAGTCAACTGATATGCATTTATTGTTAGCATACACAGGGAACAAAAACAAAAGGGGGGGGGGGTGTCCAGTGTCAGGAACACTTTGCGGAAATTCTGTCGCTGTTATGGTTTGCAACCTTCGTCAAAAATACTGCGCACCATCGTGAGTGGTGCGTTTTCAACCTGACACCACACACGAGGCTTTAGGGGGATGAATTGGCACCGCAACGTTTGTGCATTTCTCAATTTTTGCATGGCATAAATACATTGATGTATTTGTCCGGGCAGAATTTTTGTTTAAAATTCAGCGACGTTACATAACGCCGTCCAGCCTTTTTTTCCATTTTTCCATTCACCGACCGCGGCGAAGATAATGGTATCAGATGGAGCCGTGGATACATTTGCATACACCTGTCAGGGCCTTATGAATGATTTATTGGTAATTCATTCTGAAGTGAAGAGGAGTATTAAAACAAAATAATGATGCATCACAAATATCACTCAAGGTCAAGTTTCCATTGTGTAGTCATTTGCAGAATTTGCCAGGATGTAATTGTATGTGCCATCATTTAAGTTATGCTTGCAACAAGTGGAAAAAAGGTACATTTTAAGTATACTGGAATAGCTAATTTATTTATAATACATTCAAGACACTTGTGGTAAATAGGAGGAATTGTCCTTTCTGAAATTCACAATGAAAACTGGACAAGTCGACAGCAGTTATATACTGGTTATATACTGGTGTAGACTTGTCCATTTGATGGCCCAGTGTTTAATCAATAGTTGCTGCTCAAGGCCGTGAAAATGATTGTAATTATGGCCATTTAAACGTTGCCTAAAAGCATCCACACGCTAATGCTCTTGCTCCCGTCCACACACAAATACGTAATGCATTGACCACACCTAAGATATGAATGCAGCGGCCTCCTTTGAAAACTCGTCGAGTTTCCCCTTTAGTTAACAGCACACTGTAATTTATAGCAACCTGAATAATATGATATTCTTGAAAAACCCCCCACCCCCCACAGCTTGATAAAATGGCAAAACTCAATGGGTGCTGTGAAAAATGTGGTTAGTCATTATAAAAAAAAAGATATTCCATGAAACACATTGTGAGAGCTGTGTGGGAGCGGTGGTGGTGGGGCGGCTGTCACTAAATCCTCTTGAACTGTTCACTTGGTTAGCGACCAGGTTTATGACTGTCACCACAGTGGCCTGGCCGCATGACACAAAAGACAGTGTTAACTATTGATTCCTTTTCATCCGAATCCATTTTGCGCGACGCCGCGCAGTGTTGTGTTTCAGCCTCTCTGGCCGACTGCGTGGAGAGAGAAAAAAAAGGGCCCCGAGTGTGGCAGGTGTTCATCGGCAGTGACTGTGGGAGGGCGCCGCATTGAGAAATGCTAAATTATGGTCACATGATCCGTCCAATTTCTGTTTGATGAATGATGGAGACCGAGTGATTAAAGCAGTGGCCAACCTCTTAGCTCTCTGGTCAATAAAAGGGAGGAATTTCACCTGGGGCTGGACAGCAAGGTGACACCTCATTAAACGTCACCCGCTTGCCCGCTTTACACAATGAGTGGGACGCTCCCACCTGCGTTACCTGATTCCATGAATAATTCGTGAATCAGCGGTCCATTATAATGCTCCGTTTTCCCATAACGGCATAATGATACCTATACAATCATATTTCCGTATTCGCTGTAAGGCGAGCATCTATAAACAAATCACACTAAGGCAAAAAGCAGAGGGAGGGTTCCTTTCCATATTTCTTGAATCATACATCGGGCCATTGTTTATAATTTGTTTTAAGCGCCTTGCTGCCTTTAAGAAGTCATAGCTTTTTACAGACAGGATGACCATTGTGCATTATTGTAACATCTCCCTGCATGGCGTACAAGCTAACAGTGCCCCAGAGAGATGTTTGCGACCTCGACCTCGATTCGAAAATAAATAAGACCACTATTCCCTGAGCTTTATGTAGCCTGTTTATGGGGCATTGGTCATGTAGTACACGAGCCTTCTGCCAGTACCATTCCCCAGTGCACTTTAGTATTTAAGCAAAAATACTGATAAACCAGGGTCAATAAGATTAACTTCATACATGTCACTTATCTTTAGATACCCTGACATCGGTATGTAAACATATTACATTGCCCTGTTAAAGGCAGCCTGGGAGGAAATGCTGTTGAAAGCCGAGCGGTGGAGGAATAATGGCGAGTCCAAGGTTTTTTCCAATTCAAAGCTCCCAATGCTGGCTTTGCTGTACGGTGGGAACAGCATTGAGGGCTGGTGGAAAATGTAAGCCACATGTTCTATACACTTGCAAATATTGGAAAAAAAATTGACATGACCCCACTCAATAGCCTGGGCACCATGGACAAACTATTGGCAAGTTACCATAGACTCCATCACCCGCTGGGACTCTTCATAAAATTGCTACATATTTAAATTGTTTACCCTATTTAAGCTAGCCCTGCACAGCTAAAGTAATCAATGTTTAATATCAAATTATTTGGTGATACTTTATTGGCAGTCGTGCACAATCACAAATAACAAAAAAATATTCAACACTTTGCAAATAACATTACCTCCTTTTGTTGTGTATACAACCGGTGCCATTTAGTGCAATGGCTCTTCTCAAAAGCACATCGAGAGGTCACACTCCACCTCTCTGGCCTATCCTTGTCCTGTGAAGAAGGGCCATTGCCAGAAACGTCGTAGTTTTTATTTTCATGGCAGTGTTGTTGACGGATGTGTTGCGTTTTAGACTTAAGTTAGTGACAAGAGAATTATCGCAATGGGCTCTCACCTGGTTATACAGGAGCGCATTAGGAAGTGAGGGGGAGTGTCTACCTATTTTAACAATAATTTGACATTGACCACTGTAGGCCTCCTCTAGGATCTTTCATCATTTAACAAGTAAATGGAAAACGGAGAGTGATGCAACCATTCCATAGCATGCACAATGAGCAAGCAATCAGCAAATTTGTATTTTGAGTTTCTCGCAAAATACAATTCTTCACACTGAAAAGTATAACATGGACGTGATAATTATCATCATATTCTTAGTTTTTTCGGTAAAGTCACGTTGAAGAGAAACAACAAAATGACAAAATATATATAAAACAATAAAAAATTCTCACGACGTTTCGACCATGACCGTTTGAGTTATGGTCGAAACGTCGTGAGAATTTTTTATTGTTTTATATATATTTTGTTATTTTGTTGTTTCTCTTCAACGTGACTTTACCGAAAAAACAAAGAATATGAATTACTGCAGTCACGAAAGCTTTAAATCAAAATTATCATCATGTTTAACGAAAAAAATGTGGCCTATTTAATTGCTAATTAGCAATTCTATTTTCTTAATTATGGTACAAATTCCTAATTGGAATGGATCATAAATTAAAGTTTCAAAACAATGAGAAAGCTCGAGGCGTCGCGTTGGCGGAGTCTGAGAGAGAGGGCCTGGTTGCAGTTCCAAATTCAAGGTTCACTGATTTGAACTCGTCTGTGGAATCTCATTGCTGAGACTACAACAACAGGGACCCTTAAGCCTGTAGATCAGTCAGCTTGCTAAGTGACCCTTGAAGGTCCCGCTTAACTTTCCGCAAGAGTGGGTCACTGCTTGCCAACATTGGAGCCAAAGTAGCCACCTGCAATAATTAGATAGCATTCTCCAAATGGGAACAAATTGGGCCTCGTCCAAAATATTGCCAGTTAAGTATTCTGACAAGTGCCACCCTCCACCACGGATTGCTGGATAGTCTCGTGCTCAGTGCATCTTCCGATGTGTGCATGAAGTTGGAGGTTCGATTCCTGCAGAAGTGCAAAACAGCATTACGGAACACCGCGGCATACGAACTGCACACCATTCGGAAGAGTCAGCTGTTACTGTCCAGTGCAAGGCCCGAATCACGAACTTTCAAATTAACCTGGAGTCAACCACTAACCTTCATGGCCAGCCAGATTATTTTTTTAAATCTGAATTGGCTTTCAGAGGCCTGTCAATAAAAGAGGCTGACATTTATTCAAGGCTCTTTCATAGTTAATAAGTATACAGCCGAAGCGAGCTGCTGAATATAGATGCAAAAAAAAACATGCTGGAAAATTCTTGCACAAGACCAAACTTAGTGGAATTTCATTTTCCAGATAGATCAAACAATAAAAAAACCGCTCTACAACTTCGGCACTCTCTCTTTCTTTTGTTGTAAAAATGCGGTGAGTAGTTTAGGGTAACCGGTAGACTCACAAGCACAGACCTCGAATGGGTGTTTAAATTACTGTTCCTGTAAAGCGCACACAGCAAGCAGTGTGATGAGTTACAGAGCACAATTTTCCCACGCTTTTGATAGAAATTTTGTTCAATGAAATGGAAAAAAAACGACAAGAAATAAGAGAACAGGGGGGCTATGCTCGCACCTAATTCCAGAGTTTGCTTTGTCGGCATGTGTGTGTGTGAAAGGCACAGGCATGGCTAGCTCATATAGGTGGGGCACTTCAAGCTGACCGACAAATCGTGCTGTGTTTGTACAGCTGAGTCAAGTTGTGCGCCTTGCATACTTTGGCTGTAAATGGTTCTAGGCGCACTTATGTCATCACGTTGCTTCCTGTGCACACATGCCAATGCTCAAACTCACCTCCATTCAACAGTTGCGTGGAGGTTGTGTCGTAGTTGCTGTTTTTCCATTCCGCTGCAAGGTGTCTATGGTGGCTTTATAGTTTCCTCTGTAACTGTTGTTTTAAATTTAATTGACAAGTAGTGGGGTGTGGATAACAATAGTGGTATTATTAATCGAATTAAAATCAACTTTTATTTAGAGGTTGTAATATACAATGAATGGACATGGGAAAACAAATAAACGTGGATCTCAGACGATGCAGGAAAATGTGTGCGTAAATAAATAATTTTCCTTATAGTGTGTAATGCAGTTTGTTCACAAGTAAAATGTTTTGCCTTGTTTTAAATTATACAATTTTACATTGTATTCCTACTCATTATTTAATGTATAGCTGTTTATCAATCCACTGATGGATAAATACCTCCCCAAACTGAGTTGGTCATGGGGGTTTTTGACTATACTTCACCGTGCTGGTCAGTGTGGAATTCTGAAAGGGGCGAGGTAGTTCTGGTTATCATATCACTCGCCAATGGTGTTAGCCGTGGCAGGGAATCTAACACAGTGCAGTTAACCCACGTGTACATGTACCTGTATATATATATTATTTTACTTATTTTACAACGCATGTTTGACATCACTTCCCACCTTTCAGCTCCCTCCAAGATCGACAGCCTCAACGCGGATAGGCCCACAAAAGATACGGTGCAGTTGTCCTGGCCAGCTCCTGTAAAACCCAATGGAGTCATCCTGGACTATGAAGTAAAGTATTATGAAGTGGTGAGCGCATCCCGCAACGGCCACACACCTGCACAAGCCCTAAAGCCTGCACAAGCCATACAGCCTGTGTTTTCCATTACAAGGTGAACACAGGATGTATGGCTTGACTATAAGACATGTATGTTGAACTTTTTTTTTTGCACCGTACGTAGCCAACCGTGATAATCGTAGGTGCGGGTGGGAAATGAGAAAAGAGGCGAATGCCATGAAAATCATGTTAACTTCAAATACCTGTCTCGGCCACATCCTGTTGTGTGGAAGAAATTGTAAACACTGGGCCAGATTACCTTCAGACGCAATTGCTTGGTCCCCAATGAAAATGTCTATTGTTTAGGCAGCTGAATGGCCCAGAGGTTCAGGGTGTTCGACGCTGGGCCAGTTCACACGCAGTTGCAGCACAGTAATTCTTTGAGCGGTGAATACGTAGGCTTTAGAGAGAGCATGCCGTATAATTTTCTACGTAAGCTACTACGTCTTCAAGTCAAATGCCAACCTTCATTTAAGTATTGTTTTATCAGCCGAACTGTAATGATATGTGCGATACTAAGGAATACACTGCTGCGCGCTTTGAATACGAAGATAAAAAATACCCCCATTTAGGCTATTGGAGCAAGTGGTGTTAGCGAGCACCTATGAATGCCGGCATGGTACACTAGAGGGTGGGTGGCCAGAACCACACTCAACTGCCTTTTTATTCCTTGTGGCGATGTTTGCAAATTGCACCACATCCTCAATTGAGGCAGATTCGACTGAGGGGAGGCCGGGGTCCGGTTCAGATATTCGTCACTGATGTTGGCCACGAGCCAACTCGGCACATAGGCTTCGTAGCGCAGCGCAGCTAAGCACTGCACTACCGCTCCCCAGCACACACTCACTCACAAATGTCGTCCACTTCGCACAAGTTATTTTAACGCATTGCAGCATCTTCACATGAACGCCTTCGTTTGAGCAAACCATCGCTCCATTAGTGTCAGTGCCGCTTCAGCCGCGGTTGGACTTCACGCGTGCGCCGTGCGTCCTCTCCCAGGGCCAGCGGGACACCAGCTACAACATCCTGCACACCAAGGTGCCGTCGGCCAGCATCGAGGGCCTCCGACCGGACCTTGTGTACGGCTTTGAGGTGCGGGCGCGCACGGCCGCCGGCTACGGCAAACCCAGCGACCCCGTGGAGATCGACACCAGCGAGGACGGTGAGTTCCGATGGTGCAGACATGCCTGGGTCCGTTGCACCTTCTCTGGCTGTGATGCGTGCAGGGCTGGACGTGGAGCTCCTCTGCGTGCGGGCGATAATGTAGCGGGGAGTGGTAGTGTGATGGTTAGCTCATTGTGCTACGAACCCTGGCGACCCGAGTTCGATTCCCGCTCTCGGCCAGTACCAGTGACGATTATCTGAATCGATCCCCGGCTTCCTCTAGGTCGACTCAGCCTCAGATTAGTACCTGGTGCGGTGTGTAAACATCGTCACTGGGGAGACAAAGGCAGCCGGGCCTGGTGCTGGCCACCCACCCCCTCGTGTGCCATCCTGGCCTTCATAGGTGCTCGCTAAAAGCACTTTCCCCATCAGTCTGTTAAGGCTATACAGGGGATATTTATCTTTGTAGTGGTTCGTTACACTAGGGAGTGGTGGTATGGTGGTTAGCGCAACGTGCTATGAACCCGGCAGCCCGAGACTGATTCCCAGTCTAGATTAAAATCAAGCGTGGTAGTGTAGGGGTTAGCGTTTTTTGGGAGCGGTACTGTAGTGGTTAGCTTCGTGGGAAACAGTCGTGTGCTGGTTAGCTTTGCGGGGAATGGTAGTGTAATGTTTTTTGCGCTGCGCTACGAACCCGGTGACCAGAGTGGGATTCTCACTCGCAGGGAAGAGATTGACTGAGCCTTCTATGGGTACATGGTTGCAGTGTACTTATGGAGACAAAGGTACATGGTTGGAGTGTACTTATGGAGACAAAGGAAGCTGGATGTGGCACTTGTTGCACCATTCCTGGCCTTAACAGGCGTTTGCTTACAGCAGGAACCTCGCCAATCTATGGAGGCTACAGGCAGCGATCTGCATTTGTGTGTCCATACATGCTTATGTATATTCGCTTGCTCCTCCCTGCCATGAATGATATGGACATTTAAAAATGTAATAATATATATGTCAGTCTATTATTTATTTATTCATTCAAATAAAGTTCTATATTCATGTGATACAATCTAGCAAACTAGTGGCAATGTCTATGATCGGAGATTGAAGTTGGAGAGTAGCAGTGATGGAAGCTGTTTATGGAGTGTAATATGTAACACTCTTAATGGCAAGTTTTTGTATTGGAGATAATGTACATAATTGCCTTGATAGCTGTCACTTTTTAAACATCATACGCAAGTGTGTACCCAGTATGACATATGTACAGTTTGTCCGTGCATATGCATAGAATTGCACAGTGTTTGCCCTGCCTGTTCATATGCGCATTGATTTATCTTAGCTTTCTGGCTACACCATTCATTACAAATGTTGTTCTGTGATGCAAAAGATTACATTTTCACTGGAGCACATTCCTGGTGGTGATAAAGGGCCGACTTGCCATTGCAGATGACACGGGGCGCATACAATACCACACCATTACGGCGCTTTCCTTAATGAAAAACGATACCTTCATACTTTTGGGACAATGCAGTCAATTTATGGTGGGAATAGTGAGAATCGGATAATGGAATTAATGAGAGAGAAGAATGTGGAAAGGTTTGCATAACAATAAAGTTACATTTGCAATCCTGGGACAGTGTGAGCATTTGGAAGGGTTGATTGAAGGATCGTGATTTAACGGAGGAATGAGCCTAATGGGCTGCATGACCTTGTCTCTTTTTAGATGTTCTAATGTTAGTAATTCTTGGCTCTTGTGGCACTATTAGGAAGCAGGCTTAGATGAGAGAATCTGGTGTTCAGGAGGGCAGTGATTAGAATGCGTCTGTAACAACCACCTAATTTTTTTTATCACCACCTTCCCTGCGTATCCTCGGGCAAGTGGGGCAGGCATCAAGCGGTGGCCAAAATTCCGAAGCCATCATTCCCTTTCACACCATATGTAAAGCCTAAACAACGAAAGGGAAATAAAAAAAATAGGCCACAATGCCGAATGGGTTTTATTTTAAAGACCTGATTTAGATTCTTTCTTGAGGTTACCAGGGGAGATGGTAAAATAATGGTTTAGCGAACTGCGCATTGAACTCCGTGACGTGAGTTCGATTGCCGGCCACAGGCTGACATCAGTGGCGAGTGACTTGCGTACCGGTCCTGCCCACACCCCCCCCACCAACCCACACTGACCGGCATGGTGAAGTAAGGTCAAACAAATAAAATGACCGACATGGCTTGTGGAGGCGTTCATCCATTAACAAAGCGGTGTACATTATATATTTTTTTATTATTACTCAGGATTATCAGTGCTATTGCACATTTCCTTTTGGCCATGCACGTGAAAAAGGGTTATCCTGTAATGTGGAGACACTGGGCATCTCATTGCTGCTCCCATCAGGGCCCCGACACACCCCCACGCTCTGTAATGTTCACCTCCGTTTCTACTCGGGCTTAAAGTTCATCGCATTTCTTGGATTTACGCCCGGACAATTTTTTACAGCGCACATATTACCCAAATTGCCAAGCCGTCGTCAATCAATCTGTTTTAATTGCAGATCCAGGGGCTTTGACACAGGTCCTGGTGATCGCAAGCTGCGTCTTTGTTGCCGTGGTTCTCATCGTCCTGGCATTGGTCTACGTGCGGCGCAGGTGGGTGCTCTTCCGGTGCTTCGTTGACATGTTTTTGTTTTGTCAATGCCCATTTCAACACGCGAGGGGAAGCGTACACGAATGCATAGCGTGTTTCCTCGCGTTGAGTAAGGCTTGTCATCGTGAACGGTTACTTATGCCGTAATTTTGGGACGGCATTAAGGTGTCGCCAATCTGCAATGTCCGTCACGGTTACGCTATAATGTGTGTTCATCAATGTGACACTGGTATTTGTTGGTGCGAGCGAGGCAGGGAGTGTGCACTGTCACGTTGAAGATGCTCCCTCTATTGTGCTGTCTGGCGTTCGAGAAATGGCAGAGTAACAATCTTGGGAGTAAACTTTTATTGTGTTTCCGCAGACGCTCAAGAAATATAGCTGCTCGCGGCGATGAAGAGGAGCAATTTCCAATCAAGCCAAATGAAGGTGAGTGGAGAAGCGATTAAGCGAGCCTTATCAAAGCCAGTGCACACGCGTGAGTGTTTACACAGTCTTTACGATCCTATTGAGGGCACGGCTCCTCTCCAGTCTTGTAAACCTTGTTTTATAACGTGCACTGTGATTGAATGGCGTTCTACGAAACGATATATATTGCAGTTCACCTGAGAACGAAACGGAACTACGTTGACCCCTTCACGTACGAGGACCCGAATAAAGCCGTCCAAGATTTTGCCCGAGAAATCGAACCGTCCTGGATAATCATCGAGAAGGTGATTGGATCAGGTGAGATAATTTTCCACATCACAGGAGACTAAACAGCCCCGCGGTTAGTATGATTGCTGCTTTGCTTGAGTAATACATTGCGTTAAATTATTGTTATATGTTTAGGGGTCAATCCTAGTTGCAGATAGACCCAATTCATCATCACTCCGGGGTGAATAAAATAAGTACTACGTTTTTGAAAGCATATACAGGTAGTCCTCTACTTACGATGTAGATGCGTTACGACGACCCCATCGTAAGTCAAGAATATCGTAAGTCGAAGATGGCCTAGCCTACCCAGGAGTCTTAAAGAATGGTGATAATTTAGCAAAACAGAGCAATTTACAGTACCGTACTATATAAACTATATACTCTATGTATTTATTAATTACAATGCTGTATTGCACAGTAAAATGTAAAGTAAAAAACCAAGGTAAATTCTTAGCCGACCTGTGAACTGCAATTTAATAGAAAGTTTTTTCAGGAAACAATCCTATCTGCTATAAAAACTTTTAACATGCATTGAACGTATCGTGGTAACCCTCAAATGAAATCGCTAAAGCTACGTATCACACATGCATTGAACGTATCGTAACGTGTCATATTCCACTGTACTCACCAAGATTCTGTCCGTCGTCTGCATACTTGAACGATGTTAGGTTGTTGATGGCAATTTTATCCTATCGCTATCGCCATCGTGAGGTCGATATATCGTAAGTCGGACCATCGTAAGTCGGGGACTGCCTGTAATGGTTACTCTATAGTGAGCCTGGCCTTTGTCCTTAGAAATGTGGAATATTCACAGGTGGCAATGAGCACCACAAATTTGAATTCATTTGTGCATGGGAGCTTACAATTTTATACCGCTTCTACAAAAATGAGGTCTTTTCTTGGCACTTCAAAGTTTTCCAGGTAAATGAGACATTTACTGCAGATGACTGTTGCTTGGCAATATTCGCCATAGAGATGATAAGATCGTGACAAAGATTTCCAATACGCGTTGTGATGAAGCCTGCTATGAAGGGTGTGTTGGCCATCTGAAGGGTTGGGACATGAGAAATAAGCTAGAAAATGCAATATCTGATGACCATTTTCCTTCATACGAAACCACTCGTGTTCATTTCTGTATTACAATAAAGCCACTATATATAGAAAAAACAATCAATGCTACCAGTCAGGCATGGGTAGAATGCAATTATGAGCTAATGTCCCTGGAAATAAATTTATTTAATTCATTTTTGCCGTGAGATTTGCTCATTGTATTGCGATAAATATTACAATTAATATACGCAATGCAAGGAACTAATTCAGCGTTCAGCCTTGCATCTGTTTACAGTGGCATATAGAGCGCACATGTAGTGTTTATTAATTGCCATTAACGACCAAAAGCAAAACATAATACATATAGCGTTAAATCGCTCAGTAATTGCACAATTACGTGCCCCAGTGCGTTTAACATCTGAGCTTTAAATTAGTAGCAAATCATTTGGGGGTGGAAATAAAAAAAAACCCAGCACCTGGTTTAATAATCCGGTTAAAAAGTTTCACTTGTGGCGACGCTTCGTGCTGGACTGTGAAATGGCTTTGACTAATGAGCGAGCAAGCTGTAATACCTAAAGGCAATATACGATTTCGAGCAGAATATTTCACCTCCCAAAAAGTAATTGCCGCCGAGCATCTGTTTTTGCTTTCAGTGTATTCATTTTTCTCGCGTTTGAGTTACGCCCCATCCACCCTGCACCCCACCCGCTCCGTCCTGTTCAGTGATGCTCACAAGCATATTCTCACTTACGATCATGCCTCTCCCAGTTATTGACATTCGCAGATTTGACTTACGATTCGATATAGGCCGTGTTTTTTTATGAGTAGATTCAGCCACCTGTCTTGTCACCAAGTTCAGTGTGTGTGCATTAGAGGAAACATCTTTAACAGTTTCAGACTGGTGGCATATTTTCTGTAAATAAACTGAAATGACCATTGTTTTAAACATGTCCCAACTAGACTTTATATATTATTTCAAATAATATCCTTGCTGATTTAAAACGAATAGCATTTTTTAAGAACTTGAGAAGCTTACAACTATGATGGCGTATGTGTTGTCGGTTTTAATATTCTTACAGGATGCAGTGTGAAAATCCATGTTGGTTAACTTTTGGTAGTATGCGTTCCATCATGGTGTCATCTCCTGAATCTATTCAGTGTGAATGTTAGTATCGATGGTTCGTAACGGTTGTCAAAATAAACTCGAATGAAACTGTCAAAGAAAACCAAATAAGTAATTAATGCTTTAGGCAGAAGGTTCTAATTAGGAGTGGTTACATCTCATCTCATGCAGTTTTGATTCCCTGAGTATATTGAATTGCTGTGCAGTCTTGCAAACTATCGCTGTAGTTGTATGATGAAAGACAAGACTACACAATGTCATTTGAAAAGTAAAAGGATGGGTTCATGCACACAGATTACAATGTGCACTTCGTAACATGCATTTGATATAAGACATGCATGTAATCTTTCTGTGTGTCCCGATAGTAGTACAACATTAAACAGTTTCCAACACAGCTGCATTTCCTATCTTATGTCAAGTAGAACACCTCCGATTAGCCCAGTTGGCGACGTAAAGTGCAAAAAGAAAGCTCAGCATACATACGTATCGTGAAATGTGTCGCATATTTATATTTCATGTATTTATTTGTTATCAATCGCTTGTCAGGTTACAAACTACAGTACACTTTACGTGTTACGTGGGTGGATGACAGACTAATCATATGACAATGTCACAGCTGGAGCTTAAAATCATTCTGTTTCATTTGCTGGTTCTCTTAAAGTGCGTCAAAGCAACCGCAGGTTGAGAGATAAGCTATTGAGTCGGTCAGGTTGGCCTTTTCAACGCAGCTTGATATTTTATTTCAATTGATTTATTTTTAAAACCCTCCGTGTATGAGCGTTTCGGCCAAGGAATCTTCAAGGAGTCCACAGTACCTACAACCCCGGCGAATGGTCACGCTGTCTCTAAAATGGCAAGCTCCGAATCTTGTCGAGCATAAGCTTCATAACAAGGACGAACACTGGAAGGAAATGGCTAATAATGTCGAAGTAGTAACCAATGTATAATGGACCTACGGATTTCTCCAATGTAATTGAGTCAACATAACCCCATCTGCTGTTTGTTAAAGTTTCTTCGTGCATAGTTAGCACACTTGTCTGGCTGTGTGTTTGGAGTCCCGAAACTTAAGTTGGCAGCTCCGTTCTGCCTAAGGCACACCTCCCACAAGCACTTTGCTGTGTTGTTAAACCCTCATGAATTATCCTATTGTTTTCTTTAGAACTTTTAAGCCTATCGATTTTAAATACCTCAACGAGATGTAGCACATGTTGAACAGACCTTTTTTTTTTTACAAAAGAGGATGCTTTAAGACTTGCTTATCATTATGGAATCATACAGTTTCCTTAGAAATTCATACTAGAGGAGGGGCAATGAGTGAGACAGGTGGTGGCTATTTGTGGGTTGTAAAGAGAGCCCAATCTTTTCCCGAGTTCGTATAATCTTGCTGAATTCAGAAACTGAATTAATAGCATTGATTACAACACAAACAGTTATGTTTGTTGCTAACTGCTTTGAGCTTCGTTGCCTTTGGACATACGTTCAGCAACCGTGGTAAATAAAAAAAAAATATTTTAAATCTTGATTCGTCGTGAATTTCGCCGCGAGCAGAGCCTATGGGCCTCTCATACGACAAGCGGGCGGTCCAGCACGAGGCTATGTGCAAAGCGCACGTGGAGCAAACTCCTCAGCAGCTCGTTGAGCCTGACGGTGATGGCGCATTTGCAGGCGAGTCCGGGGACGTGTGCCGGGGCCGCCTGCGCGTGCCGGGCCAGGCCGAGGCGCCGGTGGCCATCAAGACCCTGAAGGCCGGATACAGCGAGAAGCAGCGCAGGGACTTCCTGAGCGAGGCCAGCATCATGGGCCAGTTTGAGCACCCGAGCATCATCCGCCTGGAGGGGGTCGTCACCAAGAGTGAGTCGCTGAGCGGCACCGAGCGGGCGGGCGGGCGGGCGGGCGCACGGGAACGAACGCAGCGAGTGAGCGAGTGAGACAATCGCACTCTCGCGCGTGAACTCGAGAGATGCGCAAACACTTGGAGGTGGCCGGGAGGTGCAAGGGTCGAAGCGTGGAGCCGGCATCGCTGAGATTCTTGGTTTGAATTTGGACGGCCACTGATGATTAAACTGAGTTCGCAAGCGTAGTGAGTTGGTGGTGTCCGGCTGGGCATCAATGACTAAGTATTGCACGAGGGTTTTAACTCAAGTTCGTTGACTCCAGCTTTTATGCTGAAAAAAATGCAGTTTGAATGGTGATGAATTATCTTCATAGGATACTCAAATGTGTGACCCTAGTGCATATAACAGGATTTGATGTGACTTCAGAATTGCTTCTATAATGTCATCTTTCAAGGCATTTATCTGCAGATTTCCAAGTCTAAATTCAGTGTTCTTATTCCCTCATTCCAACAGCGCAATTGGAATATAATTGGAAGAAAAAAAACACTCTTATGCTGGATTGACTGCTGGCACAATTGCTGTTAATGATGCGTATTAATGCCAATGAAGTGCACAAATGGCGGTTAGATCTGTTTACGCTTGTTCCCGCCAGCGCTTGGACGAGCATCGTACCGGATACTTATTTTAGGCTGGGGTTAACCTGTAGGGAAGCCCAGCGCAGCTTCAGATATCAACTCTAACTGACGTGCGTGTGCTGGAATTGAATCTCGGTGTCTAGGATCGTAGTGCACTTAAGGAGCTTAGCTGAAATCCCCGTACACGTGTAAGATGGCACGAAAAATACGAACACAAAGATTCCCCGTATAGCCTTAACAGACTTTTGGGCAAGTGCTGTTAGTGAATGGCACTTATGGAAGCTGGCATGGCACATGAGTGGGTGGGTGGTCAGCACCACGCCCGACCGCCTTTGTCTCCCCAGTGGCGATGTTTACACACCGCACCAGGTACTCGTTTGAGGCTGAGTCGACCCAGGGGAGGTCCAGTTCAGATATTTGTCACTAGTGTTGGCCTTGAGCGATAATCGAACTCGGGTCGCCAGGTGTATAGCACAGCGCGATAACCGCTACACTGCCGCTCCCCACATATAACAAGGCAGACGCATGCAGGAGCAGGCACAGACCGTAACGAGCATGTACAACACACTTACGCAGCCTGGACAGCACGGAGATAGGGAAATAAGGAGGCTCATGTGTGTACTTACAACCACAAAACAAATACACTAGGTAGGCCTTACATAAACTAAACACATGGACACAACACGATGGGTATTTATGCTTTCAAAGCGGGAGGCCTAAATGCACAATTATCCCATGACAAGGAACGACGTGCTGTTCACTTGGTACAGATCCATCATAATGCCCTCTAAAAGGCCATGCCATCTGCATAGGGGTTGTCATTGTGATATATCTTACAGACAGACCCATAATTGTTACTTAGCATGGGGAAGGGCTTTCATTTAAATTCAACAAAATGTGCCAATATTAAACTGAGCACCTGTGTCTCTTGCTGTCCCTTTACAGGCAAGCCGGTGATGATCATAACGGAGTACATGGAAAATGGTTCACTTGATGGATTTCTGCGGGTAAGAGATGTAAAATTATTATTATTTACAATAACCATGATAGCTCTAAAAATAAACGATCGGCATTAATTAGGCAACATTGCATTTTAAATTTAAATTTTCCACCTTTGGGAGGCAATTTCACGTTATAAATACGCTTACATGGGCGTTTTAATAACTTAAAGAGCAGCTGAGCCGTTTCTCTAGCCACCCGGACCATATGTTCCAAGTGTCCGATATGAGAGGAAGGGAGCAGCTCTATCATGCCACGGTGCTTTACGGTGTACGGTTGCGGCCCTGCATTCTAAATTTCCTTATCTCAACTGCATGAGCAAACTTGCTTTCCACAGGGTCTTGTGAGCGATTTTTATTCAGTTACCAACTCCGTGTTGCTCCCGATGCAGGGGAACGACGGGCAGTTCAGCGTGGGCCAGCTGGTGGGCATGCTGAGGGGCATTGCGGCCGGCATGAAGTACCTGTCCGACATGAACTACATCCACCGTGACCTGGCCGCTCGCAACGTCCTGGTGAACAGCAAGCTGGTGTGCAAGGTGTCCGACTTCGGGCTGTCACGGGGACTGGAGGACGATCCGCAGGCCGTCTACACCACCCACGTGAGCAGCTGCCCCCCGCACGCTCCTCGCACAGCCTGAGGACCAGAGTGGGGATTCACACTCACTCACTGAGACTCATCACCACTCAGCCTAGAGACTCACAGTGGGGATTCACACTCACTCACTGAGACTCATCACCACTCAGCCTAGAGACTCACAGTGGGGATTCACACTCACTCATTGAGACTCATCACCAGCCAGCCTAGAGACTCACAGTGGGGATTCACACTCACTCATTGAGACTCATCACCAGCCAGCCTAGAGACTCACAGTGGGGATTCACACTCACTCACTGAGACTCATCACCACCCAGCCTAGAGACTCACAGTGGGGATTCACACTCACTCACTGAGACTCATCACCACCCAGCCTCGAGACTCACAGTGGGGATTCACACTCACTCATTGAGACTCATCACCACCCAGCCTAGAGACTCACAGTGGGGATTCACACTCACTCACTGAGACTCATCACCACCCAGCCTCGAGACTCACAGTGGGGATTCACACTCACTCATTGAGACTCATCACCAGCCAGCCTAGAGACTCACAGTGGGGATTCACACTCACTCACTGAGACTCATCACCAGCCAGCCTAGAGACTCACAGTGGGGATTCACACTCACTCACTGAGACTCATCACAACTCAGCCTAGAGACTCACAGTGGGGATGCACACTCACTCATTGAGACTCATCACCACCCAGCCTAGAGACTCACAGTGGGGATTCACACTCACTCACTGAGACTCATCACCACCCAGCCTCGAGACTCACAGTGGGGATTCACACTCACTCAATGAGACTCATAACCACCCAGCCTAGAGACTCACAGTGGGGATTCACATTCATTCATTGAGACTCATCACCACCCAGCCTCGAGACTCACAGTGGGGATTCACACTCACTCACTGAGACTCATCACCAGCCAGCCTAGAGACTCACAGTTGGGATTCACACTCACTCACTGAGACTCATCACCAGCCAGCCTAGAGACTCACAGTGGGGATTCACATTCACTCAGACTTAATGCGATTCCAGAATCACTGACACTCAATTACACTCGTGTATCGTGAGCCTTGACACCGGAATCGGAAATGTATGTTTGTATGTTGGACTTCTTTTGCGCCATACGTTGCCAACCGTGATAATTGGAGGCGTGGGATGAGATTCACTCATGGTACTTATTAATTGAATTAGTGAAGCGATGATTCACATTATTTGAGATTTGCTGCGACTCATGCCTGAGGCACAGAGTGAAAATGCAGATTCTCTGAGACTTGCTGAGACTCACCACCCAAGAGGCATGGATGTGAATTCAGGAGGTCATTGTCAGTCACCGTTCTTAGGGATGAGTTGCATCATTTGTATGCAGCGGATCCCTCATACTTGACTCTGGCTATGAGTTATTTCGTTTTGGGTTTTTTTCTCCCCACATGCAAGGACACCAGATGGGCAGAGAAAGAAAATCATTGGGGTGTTTTTTCCCCTCCATTTTCTATTTTTTTCCTTCCAGAAATGATATTGTGCACCTAGAAGACAATGATACACAGCAATCTAGCGTTCCCCAATCCCCATCCCTGTGCTCTCTGCCCTCCAAAACAAAACCTCGAAGAGTGGAGGGCCCTTGGCTTCCTTGAATGTCTGATTCATTACCACTGCCTTTTGTTGAATATTACTAATTAGTTGTGTGTAATTGCAATAAAATGTTGATATTAATTAAAACTCATGTAAAGTAAGCCAAATGCCCTCTAGAGGTGCCCTTCTGAGCTCCCTCTAGTGGAGGCCATTCTGCTCGCATTGGTGTGAGCGAGCAATTTCAGGCCTGCACCTTTTAACTTTTACCCTTTACATCAAAAAGGCAGTGGTAATGGATCAGTGACTCAAGGAAGCCAAGCGCAGCTACTGGATGGACTGTAGCATCGTGAGACCGTGAGAGATAGCAACGGCTTGAGGAGGCCTTCATCCAGCAGTAGATAGATAATTGCTGCTGCTATAATTGTGGTTATGATGTTGAGTCACCGCTCATAAGAAATATACTAAATGCCTCTGTTGATATGTAAACTCTGACTTTAACATAGCTGCTTCTGTGACCAGTTACATGCTAATCCCTCACACTAACATCATGCTAATCTCCCAGTTACATGCTAATTTCTGACTTTAACACCCTGCTAATCCAACACATTAACACAGCTACTTCAATGCTAAATTCTTCTGTTGATATGTAAACTCCTTTGTCAAGGCGCTCTGCTCCTCCCACCCAGCTTAAAAACGCTGCCAAGCTTAGCAGTGTTCATTGAAGCGCTGTCGTCCCGACAGTTCTGTTCCTTCACCTGAAGAAGGCTACTTGTGTTGTGGCCAAAACGTCGTGAGAATTTTATTTTACTATGTTTAATTTTTATTATTTAATTATTTCCATTCTACGTGACTTTACCGAAAGAACCAAGAAGATGAATCCCTGCAGTTACGAAAGCTTTAAAGCGAAATATTCTTTGGTTCTTTCGGTAAAGTCACGTAGGTAGAAAAATAAAACCAAATAAAAAATAATATGTAACGACGTTTCGATCGCAACACAAGCGGTCGTCCTCGGGCAGAAAAAATAATCCAGCAGTTCCACTGCTGAACCAGCGAGAGAGCTGTTACACAGCTGAACCAGTGAGAGAGCTGTTACACAGCTGAACCAGCGAGAGAGCTGTTACACAGCTCATAAGAACACCGAATGTTTGTGGGCTGCACGCAGGGATAACCACCCAGCCTAGAGACTCACAGTGGGGATTCACACTCACTCATTGTGACTCATCACCACCCAGCCTAGAGACTCACAGTGGGGATTCACACTTACTCATTGTGACTCACTCGCAATCTCAGAGTGATACTCCTGATACGCGATTCACTAAGACCTAGGATCTCAACAGATGGCTAGCATCATTATGGAAGTTGATAAGAGTTGTTGTTGTTGTTTCTGCTACGCGCAGGGAGGCAAGATCCCCATCCGCTGGACGGCCCCAGAAGCCATCGCCTTCCGCAAGTTCACATCGGCCAGCGACGTGTGGAGCTTCGGAGTCCTCATGTGGGAGGTCATGTCCTACGGAGAGAGGCCCTACTGGGACATGAACAACCAGGACGTGAGTGAACATGAATAACGGCAATAAATAGGCAGCAGAATGAAAAAAATAAAAGCGACCTGATTCTCATTTAATATAGTTGCCACTGCGGGATGACATGCTGGGCACGATCTGAGCCTGGCAGGACAGATAATCTGATCAATTGGTCTGTGCAGCAGTTTGTGTACAATATTGGATTACCCTCATTGAGTCTCACCACTGGTGAGCGGCTCAATTGTGCAAAGAAAGAGAGCTCAATAGGAGACGAAAAAAGCCAATTTTGTACGTTGTCTCTGCTGGAATATGAAATTCTGTTGCTAGGCTTTTAATACGAAACACTAGGCTTGGGTCAGTGAGGTATCCCATTTGAGATATGAAAAGTCTGTACATCATAGCCGAGTGGGTTCATGAATTCACATTCACTTGGCAGAATCATCAGTCCCTCGACCACATGCAAGAACTCTGCTGATGAGCCGATCACCCCTGTCCACAGCGATTGATGGAATCGATTTGAATGTGCAATCTCTTAAATTGTACTAACTAATGCTTCTAAAGTGGCACACCTATGCAGAAGATTGCATAAAGTTAGAATTGTGAATTAAGCTATTAAAGCTTCGCATTTACTTTGGAGCCACACATAAGCTGGGCATAGTGGAAATATACATGTTCATAATTCAATGTGTGTACTTCTTAATCGTGCATCTTTACAAAGTGTATATTTCATTTAGCTGTGAAAAAAAATCTAACAAAAAGTGGATTTTTCTTCCTGCAATGTTGCACGTCGCTACGCACTCACATGTAAAAAAACCCTTTGATGAAGGCGGCCTGAACATACTCAGATACCTAGGTGTAAGGCAGAACTACGGCTCTGCTTACATCGCAGCAGTGGAGCCGTTCGTCAGCGTTGCGCTGTACTCGCGCGCGAAGGAGCGGTGAGAAACGGGGGGGGGGAGAGGTGATGGCTCACGTAAGCTGCAGCGCCGTGGACCGAATAACAAAGAATGTCAACTGAGAAGTGCTGCACGTCTATATAACAAAAGCTCAGAAATTGCACGCATGCATTGCCAGCTGTTGGGGAAACAGAGGCTGCCATGCCTCACAGCCCATCCATGGTACAGCGTTACACATCTGCCAGTCTCCCGTATTTACTTTCAAACCAGGTGATGCACTGTTATGTGGGGCACACAATAATATGGCTCATGGGACAGGGCACTGAACCAGCACCGTCGAGGTCCTGGATTTGAATCTGGGCAGCTGCCCGTGATTAAACTGGTTTCTCAAGCGTAGCGAATCGATTGTCTCGGTTGGATCACCGATAACTCCCCGTCCCCCAAAAAAAAATGACGATCATTAAATTCGATTGTTGTGCACTTGATTTGGATACATTCCTGCTCTGAGAATTAAAAATAACGGTTTGGATATCAAGCTACAAGCAATCTCAGAGCAGGGTGCATAGAAATGTATGCCTCCTACTGTGTAAATGATAAAAAGGCCACTTGAAGGATTTTGCAGGGGGAAAGTCCTTTGAGATATCTTCCGCAAGCCATGCTCGGGCATTTTGTTTGCTGCTTTTTGAGCTTTCCAAATGGATTCTTTACCGAATTCACGTGAAAATAAATCGGTGAAAGGGAGCAAGAACAACAGTCCAAAGCAAAGATGGAACTTGGAATATTGATGGGCCACACATCCTGGTGGTGATGATGCTGATGATTTACCCGCACTCAGTGTGCCGCCGAAGCAAAGAGCCAGGGGCAATAACGACGGGATGACGGCTGTGCCGTGCAGGTGATCCAGTCGATCGAGGAGGGCTATCGGCTGCCTGAGCCCATGGACTGCCCGCCGGCGCTGCACCAGCTCATGCTCGACTGCTGGCAGAAGGAGCGCACGGAGAGGCCCAACTTCGCACAGATCCTCGCCTACCTGGACAAGCTCCTGCAGAACCCCGCCAGCCTGCACGCCGTTGCGCATCCTGGCAGCGAGTAGGTCCCCCGCATCTTTTTTTTCTCTCTCGTGGGTTTATTTTTTCATTTATTAGACTACAGTTACAGCGCACAAAGCCAATGGCCCCAGAACGCCAAGCGCTGTTAAAGTTCATAGTCGATCCTTGGATTAGGCCATGCGGTTATCCGGCCAAATAGTTTGGCCGTGTCGGATGGTGGTGGGGTCTTAACGACATTTATCTGGCCTGGCCTCACCCCAAAAAAAAAATCAACTGTGAATCTTAATATTAGCCCCAACAAACCTACATGTTAAGCACTATTAAAGTTCTAGATTTGAAGCTTTCGTGATTGCAAGGATTCATACTTTGTTTTTTTTTCGGTAAAGTCACGTAGGTAATTTTTAAAAATATAAAAATGAATGAAAACAACTAATTTTTTTTTTACCTACGTGACTTTACCGAAAAAATCCAAAGCGTACTATTAAAGTTGTAATAGATAAGAGTTAACGCGTTTGTTGAATTGAGCAAAATTATAGGATTTGGGAACAGAGGTGATGGGAGGGAATTCCCAAATAGAGCAGTGTGAGGGAATAATAATCAAGAAAGGGAATTGTTTTGACCCGCAGTGTGGTGGTTGCACAGAGTACGGATGAGACGGAGCAGCCTCGTCTGATAGGCCGAGTCCTCAACGCATGTGGAGGCATCAACGAGTGCCGTTCACGGCAACAGTAACCATGGCAGTAGCAATAGACGAGCGATTTGGACAGGCCGTGTTAAAAATAATTTCCCATCGAGAATGTGTGCACGTCCTTTTTGCAGAGACGTCCAACACAAATATTTAACATTGACGGGAGAATTTTTAAAAGCTTGACTTTGAGAATTGGCTCACTCGGAGGATTCGGCCCGGCGAGTTTTTGACATTTTTTTTTTAGTCAGGACACGGGGGTTAACAGCCGTGCTCTTTTTGCTGAAATATTTGCGGTGTTTAATGTCCTCGGAGCAGGCTGGACTTGAGTTTAATGTCTGGACCACAAGACAGCACAATCCGCAGCATCATGCCCCTTGGCTTCCAGCTGGGGCTTTGATTGAATGCTCGCCTACGTGTGAGAGCACTCCCTGCTGAGCAACCAGCGCTACTTTCTGCGGCAGCAACTTCACCTTCCATCAGCAGTCTCCCCCACTCAAAGGGAATGCACATGCAGGGCTGCCTGTTACTCTCTTTATACGTGCCTCCCAAGCCTATTTTTCATCATCATCATCATCATCACAGGCCAGGTTTTCACGTGCTTTATATCCAACAGCATAATGCTAATTGTTAGTGGTGTAGTCAATACACATATATAATGTAAAAACATACACACAGCAATTTGTGTCAATGTAGTTTGATATTGATTCAAAACAAATTTATTTATTGGTAAGTTATTTCGTATGAGGAGGCCTTCACTTGGCAGTGGATGGACAAAGGGCTGAAAATTATTATTTTCTTCATGAAGTTTTTTTTCATCGCCTTCTTTCGTGATGTTTGTGTCACCGAGTTTGCAAATATGTGCCACATAGTCATCCCCGATCAACTACCAAAGTGGAACACAAGGTACAGCCAGCCCCGCAAGCTGTTGTAAGTGTCTCGTGATGACCCTCGTTAATACTCACCGAGGCCGTGGCGCAATAAATAAGGCGATCTCCCCCACCGCTCCCTGCCTTGCGTGTGTGTGGGCAAGTGTTTGAGGGGGCGGATAGGGTTCGGTAGATAGGGGCCAGGCTGAATGGCATTGTGAGAAAAGAGCGTCCAGCCCTCTAGTGACCTTACCTACTGACATTAACTTGAAGGTGAAGGGCACGGTGGGTATGTGGTGAATAAGGTTCCGAGGCGAGCTGTGGGGTTCATTATTGTGCTCTATTTGCCGAACCTGTTTTTGTTCCCTGCTGTGGCACTCACCGGTGTTGGTTACCCTTGGTTGCATTTCTCAGAGCCCAGATTTAGACTTGCGTCGCTCTTTAACGGCTATCCATCATCCATTTTCGTCACTCACCGCCCCACCATTCATTATGTACAATGACCATCATCACGGTCCCCACTATTATTATCGCGTAGGATAAGATCATTGTTTCTGGTTCAAATAGAAGTGGGTGAGCCTGTTATGAATTTTGTCACAATAACTGCAGCTCTGAAAGTGTCAGAATTGGAACGAATGGCAAAACAGTTCTGCAATTTAAAAGATTTACAAGATTGCATTTTTTTAGGAAAGTATGGAGTATAACAGAAAAAGTATTCCTAAAGTTTGAGCTTTTTCGCTGCAGAATTTTAAATCAGTCTGCATTGCTTTAAGACTTTGAATAAATATTGACCTGAATTGCATTATTTATTAGTCCTTAACTTATTAAACAAATTCGCCAGAATGTGCCAGAGATAATAGACATTCCATTACTGATTCGTCAATCTTTATATGGGTTTAAAAAAAGGTGTGTTTTCTTAAAAATCATGATGGTAGATTTTTTAAAATGTTTTATTTTTATTGATAGCGTGCCATCATAGTGTGTACAAACCATGTGTTGTTGCAAGCACTGCATTATTGTTCCAAAGGTTTATTTCCTTAACCACGTGGAAACCGGCACAGGCGCAAAGTGCGATGGAATTTGTTGATATTACCTTATAGCACCCCATCCGTGTTAACAGCTTCCTTGCACGCGATGCGTATCTTGTGCCATATTGAACCTTTGATCATTGGCTGAAGGAAAGGCCAAAATAAATATAATTAAGGTGGGTTGAGCAATGGGTAATAGCCTGCCTTTGCAGAGTCAGTTATGAGCGGGACACCCGCAGAGTCATGCAATTGTGGTCAATAATTTGCCGCATGTACACAAGGCATTTAACATTGCACTGCTTGAGTGACAAAACATGCATTCTCATGCTCACGTTAAGAATTAATTACATTTTGTATATATTCGTGGTATACATTTAAACAAGTGCATATGGAGTGAGCAAAACTGTACAGACAGATGACAAACAAAGAAATAATATAAATGGGAGGATGAAAATCAAACGAAAAAATATTCATTTGTGAAGCAAAATTGTGACCCCCTGAATCGTGACAATTTATAACTATTTAGCCGTGGTGCTGGTGAAGGTACTTTCATAGCACGGTGGATTAATGTTTGAAATGTCAGGGTTTCTTAGCATTACCCCTGTGGCGATGAACGAAGTGAATAGAGCTCACGTTACATGACTTTTACACACTCAAGGTGCCACAGTCATTGTGTTGCTCTATATGTTAGAACATCCGTATTTGAGAAACGTGAGTAGCAATGTGATGAGAGGATGATGGTTTTACGTTTTGGACAAACAGGACAATAGATTGATTAAAAATAAAAAAAATAATTTGCAGTCCTTTGCACACAACATCGGTCACAACACATTGACCGTACTTCACCATGTTGGTCAGTGCTTGTTGTTGAATGAGGTGGGAGGGAGTGGCGGTTCCAGGACCGGTTCATACATCACTTGCCACCGATGTTATAGCCGCCACCGAGAATCAAACTGAGGTCACATGGTAGCAAAGTGCACTCAAAACTGCACCAACCGCTCCACACAACCGTACATTCATTAATATTATTACTCTTTGCAATATTCGTTCACAGTGCAAGCTGTTCTTTTATTATTCGTATATAAAGCGTGGAAACGAAAGCGTCAGGTTGGGATTTTCAAACGGCCCATTCGAGATGGCACTAGATTTACTGCGCACTCAACGGAAAGCCATCCATCACTCAATTGCCTGCTCAATGATCAGCCCCCGCGGGCACGCTTGCTGTTGTAGACAACACAGGCCTGGTGGTTAAGGCGACCCCGGAGGGAGGCACAGACCCAGGCATGAGACAAGGCAGGTCTTGGGGCTTTGCGTGCTGAGCAGCAGCAACAGCAGCAGGAGAGAAGGTCACCGTGTTGATTGGTAGATGAACAGCACCTGCACTCATTGCCGTAAACAAATCAAGACCAATGAAGTGACAGCTCTGGGGAAAACGGTCTACTGAGTGTAAAACATCTCCCCGAAACTTTTTGCGTTTTAATTAAAAAAAACAGCAATATCTTTTTTTTTCAAATAAAATACTTACGGTAAAAAACAACGATATTTTCACAAATTTAAAAACTGGAGCATCTTGCGTGATATTTTTAACATGTTCAACTTACGAGATGAGACATTTTAAAATGTGAGAGCTGGCTACATTTAGAATAGTGAATGTCTTCCATGTTTCAATGATTTATTTATAGCTCTTTGTGAGTCCACTGCTGGATGATGAATTCCACCATGTTGTGTTTGTCTTAAAGTTGCTTGACCATACTTCTCCACACTGGTCACGTTGGGTTGATGTAAGGTTGACCTTGGCCCAGGTCAGATATCACTTGCCTCTGATATGCATTACTGGAAATCAAACTCGGGTTACTGGGTTCACAGTGCAGTGTGCAACCCACTGCATGATATCGCCTCTCCAAATGCCTTTTTAAAACTTTATTATCGTGACCATTGTTGGGTCCATCAATTTCCCTGTGCAAAACCACAAGTTAATTTATCTGTGCACATTCCTCCGTGAATGAAGCAACATTAAATAAAAGCCCTGTTATAATGAGAAGTTAAGTCTTTATCTCTCGTCGGACAGGGTACATTTAAATTTTGATTTAAATCTTTCGTGACTGCAGGGATTCATATTCTTGGTTCTTTCGGTAAAGTCTCATTCTACGTGACTTTACCGAAAGAACCAAGAATATAGGGTAAATTTAGTTGCACTGAAAGTACACTTTGTCTCACGGTTACGCTTTATATCTATATATTTTAAGGAGGCTGTCGAACCCGTTGCTGGAGAGGAAGGCTCCGGAGTACACGATGTTCTGCTCGGTGGGGGAGTGGCTGGATGACATCAAGATGGGACGCTACAAGGAGAACTTCACCAACGCCGGCTTGGTGTCGTGGCCCGCCGTCGCACAGATGACACCGGAGTAAGGGTTGGCACTGCCAAATGGCACCAACACCACCACCACCACCACCTCCACCAAACAAGACAAAATAACCGCTGTATAGCCTCAACAGGCTTTTGGGGCAAGGACTGTTAACAAGCACCTATGAAGGCCGGTACGGCACGCAATGAGGAGGGTGGCCAGCACCATCCCCGGCTGCCTTTGGCTCCCTAGTGGCGATGTTTACGCGCTGCACCAGGCACTCATTTGAGGCTGAGTCGACCTAGGGGAGGCCCAGGACCGGTGCAGATACTCGTCATTGGTGTTGGCCGTGAGCGGTAATGAACTCGTGTCGCCGAGTTTTGTAGCAGAGTGCACTGACAGCTTCACGACCACCCACACCCACATCCATTACTCATCTCTGTTTAATGCCTTTGCAAAGTTAAACATTTACAAGCTAGGGTTTCGACGAGCCCAGTAAAAGTTGTGATATTTTTATGATTATTATGAATCTATGTGGTGTTGGTCTCTTTGTTTCGTTAAAATCATTTAACGCTTTTTTTGGAAAAATTTGAATTTACAACGATATGGTTCAGCGTTAATGTTGATACATTCATGGATGTAACCTTGTGAGAGTTCACTGAGCCAAGCGTCTCTTTTACATAAGAGAAGTGATACAATGAAACAAATACAGATGAATAAGCAAAGTTAAGGATATTCTTTCTTAAAAAATAATCAAGTGCCAAACATATTAAATCGGTAACAAAACATGTACATCTATCGATATGCAAAAATGTGTTCATTGTGTTGGCAAGTTGTTGTATGTTGTATTATTGCATGGGTATTTGCAGTTGTGCTGTATGACTCCAATGGGTTTTCGGGTCATACCATGACACAGTCGCTGACATTTATTTTCACGTGCCAAACTGAATTTAACTTCCGAAGACGGTTCGCAGCACATGGAGTGAAACTTGGGACGTCATAGCACCCACAGTAGCGACAACAAGACCAATCTAAAAAACACATAGGGGAGCTGTAGTTTTGACGTTGCATTGCGTGTAACCCACGACACTCGGTGTGCCTTTCACAGAGACCTGCAGAAAGTGAACGTAACACTGGCCGGGCATCAGAAGAGGATCATGACCAGCATTCAGACACTGCGATCGCAGCTCGCCAACGGCGTGAGGACGTGAGCACGTGGCCAAACCCAGGAAAACCAACGAGCGCGTCTATTGAAATATCACTTCCGAGGGGGCACGTCGCAACGATCGAGTAAAGGAACGACGTCAAAAGCAGCAAAAGCAGATTGTGTCCAGCAGCAAGCGAGACATTGAAATATGGCGCAGTGTGTTGTTCTATGACGATGAAAAGAAGTTTCTAGTGGAAAAAAAAGGATATGGATTTTTTTTGTTATCACTCAACATTATTTTGCAGAAGGTGATTGCTTCCCAAGGTGTAACATAAGCTTTTCTTTGATATGAAGTGCTTTTCAACGTCTTAATATGAAGTGCACTTATGTAAAAAAAAAACTAAAATAATATCAGTAATTTTATCAATCAGTTACTGACCTTTACATGTTTACAATAAATATTTGATATTTTTCTAGTATCTATTACGTGTATATTAAATTTGCAACAACAAAAAAACAACCAAAAAAACATTTTATCAAAAACTTATGAAAGTGTGCTTGGAGATATTTTTTCAGTTTGTTGCAGACACATCTGGCAGGTTACATTTTTTTCCCCCTCTTGCAAGCTTTGGGTAATGGAGAACTTGGCAGTAGGATCTAGCACATGTTTAGTGTATTTATTTAAATTATTTCATGTACGTGTATTTATTTGCCATTTGCCACATGAAACGTTGATTGTCCTTACATGCGACCGTCAGTTTTCGATAATTATTTTCCAGCACATTTATGTTTATTGCTTAATCCTAAATGTAAACCTAGACCTGGATCGCCTTCGTCGTGTACCTATTGTTACATTTAAATACGGGCGGAAGAAAAAAGTACTTCGTATTTGCATGTTTTGTTTTATTCTACATATTATATGTCACATCATTTGATTTATCCGCTGTAGGAATGGATACATGATCTGTGAACACCGTAAATATGAAGGGCCGCTCAGAAAGAGGAGAGAAGCATTGTGTTTGACAATCTGTTCTGGTTTTGGTGTTTGATAAAAACACAAAGGCCCGGATAACCTACCAGAGCTTTTGGAAAATACACAGCGGCAAAGGCCAGCCTCGGCCTGGCTTTATTATTTTTTTTTACGCTCAAAGGGCCTGTCCCCAGTTGTGTATGTGTCTCACGAAGACGGTGACATTGTAGACATTTTATTTCTGCATAGCAGTCGGGCGACGCATGGCGAATTCTGCCAGATTCGTGGAGTGCTCATCTGCGTGTATATTTTACTCCACGTAAGCCGCCATCGTTACGACCGCTTGCCGCTACGAGATTAGTCCCTCGGCACTTCGCGGCTGCGCCAAGTATTTGACAACGTAATCTCACGCATTTGTACATAAGTAAATAAATCGCAGCCCTAATCTATGAAATGACTCGGCGTTTGCTCCACGTCTGCATTCGCTGTTTACAATTGGCACTTTGTACGTCAGTGATTCATGCAAAAATAAATAAGAACAACTTTTTGTCAAACGGCAAAACAATATCAGAATTTAATATGCAGTATCAACCGTTTTTTTGCATTTGTGAATATATATTGGTATATATATATACCATATATATATACCAATATATACCAATATATGTATATAACCCTTTAAACCATTGCTCTTTAGCCCCTCAGGCTTTTTAAGCACAGCCAGTGGAAATTAAATGTGGGCTGTGAGATGCCCTGAGTGACTCCTGGCAATACAGGAGCTCGAAAGAACGAAGGCGCTGCAGCAGGTGTGAACACAAATGTGGTCTTGGTGGCAGCACTTTGAGACCACCTCTAGTGCAGGTGCAGTTGCCTAACGGAGAAAGAGAGAGGAAACAAAAAAATCTTGGCAAAACACTTGACTGCTTTGGTAGCGTAAATTCAAGTTTGGAAAGAAAAAAATCCCAAGGTCCATATAATTTCAAATGATCAGCATTTTGGGCGTTTTGAGAAAATGAAATGTCCCTTTTTGGGAATGACATCATCGGCGAACATAATTTATAATTTTTCACGTGATTACGCGTTTAATCAAGGACAATGTTACTTTCAACGTTTATTCATTTTTTTAAATTCTCAATTCACATTTTTCAAAAGGTTTTCGAAATTAATTTAAAGCTTAAAATTAGTCTAATTGACAGCTTCTTGCTTTTATTTGCTTTTAAAATAAAACACTATATTGAATTGTTGTTTTCCTTGCGTGTGTGCTTGTTTGTACAAAGGGAATGTTTATCTTATCTTGCTCATGCTTTAAAACATTATTCTTAAAGCAGTGTAGACTATGCCGTTCGTGTAAACGAATAAAACACGTTCTTTTATATGCATTGTCAAAAGTTCACCAACAAAATGCCCACGCATTACTTGAATTACACTGAAGTTTCCGTACTATTTATCAGCAGGCAATACATTGGTTTAGACCTCATTGGCACGGTCGACTACGTACTGTGCAAAAGACGTTCAACATACATGCGTACAACATTTCAACAAAAAATACTACGCCTTCATCTCTGAAAAGCCAGACACGTCCATTACCATCCAGATAATGAAAGCTTTAATCACCATGAAGTTAATTATTTGTGAGAAAAGCGAAGAGAGTGATAATAAATTGTAATGCACTATCATAGTCTGCCATCGATGTGTCCGTACAACTGCAGACATGATCGCTTCTTTTATCTCTCATGTAGAACTGCTCTGCAATGGAGACGTCAGGTTTAAATAATCTTATTGCTCGTGGCTTCCCGTCGTGCAGCTCTCTCGAGCATAAATAAACAAAACATTATTTAATATCAAAGACTGTCATCTTGTGAGGAGAGGGCATCTTTAGAGAACGAGCTGCACAAAGTAGCAGCAGCAGCAAATGAAAGTCGTACAATGCCGATGTTTGAAACTGAGGCTATGCATATTCACACGGGCAGGTAAAAAAAACGGCCTCTCATTAAGCTCGTAATGATATCCCAACCACTGTCTGCGAGAGGATTTCTTCACTCATCCATCGGAGTATGCAGGCATATTCAGACAACACGATATGTCCATACTGTCTGCTTCTTTCGGTAAAGTCACGTAGGTATTTCGATTTACAGCTTTCGTGACTGCAAGGATTAATCTTCTTTGGTTCTTTCGGTAAAGTCACGTAGAATGAGAATAAAATAATAAAAGAAAACAATACAATTATCACGACGTTTCGGCCACAACACAAGTAGCCTTCTTCAGGTGAAGGAACAAAACTGTCGGGACGACAGAGCTTTAATGAATTATTTTGTACTCCGTCCTGTGCCTGTAAAGGAAATTAGATGATGTTATCCATTTGAAATGGCTTTAAAAATTCTAATGGATGATTCATTTTTTTTTCGATGAGGACCAAAGTCGAGATACAGGAGTCGACGGTAGTTCCACTGTTGCTACATCATGCAGGGTGGTGGTCACTGTTGCTACATCATGCAGGGTGGTGGTCACTGTTGCTACATCATGCAGGGTGGTGGTCACTGTTGCTACATCATGCAGGGTGGTGGTCACTGTTACTACAGCATGCAGGGTGGTGGTCATTGTTGCTACATCATGCAGGGTGGTGGTCACTGTTGCTACATCATGCAGGGTGGTGGTCACTGTTGCTACATCATGCTTGGTGGTCACTGTTGCTACATCATGCAGGGTGGTGGTCACTGTTGTTACATCATGCAGAGTGGTGGTCACTGTTGCTACATCATGCTTGGTGGTGGTCACTGTTGCTACATCATGCAGGGTGGTGGTCACTGTTGCTACATCATGCAGGGTGGTGGTCACTGTTGTTACATCATGCAGGGTGGTGGTCACTGTTGCTACATCATGCAGGGTGGTGGTCACTGTTGCTACATCATACAGAGTGGTGGGCGACAAGGAGGCCCGGATGAAAGAATGATCTTAGTGGCCAAGATGAAGTGCCTGAGAAGGATGCTCAGAATACGAACACATCTGAGACTGAAGAACGACAATTTGAGAAAATGTTTCAGAGTGAACACAACCTCATTAGACACAAGTCACGGAAAGGAGACCCGCAGTGGTTCTTGACAATGCACACAATACAGGAAGGAAACAGGAGTAGGGGAAGACAGCAGGAGGTGATAGATGGCTGTAGTAAACGATCTTGAGAGAGAGAGAGAAACAATAGTTGAAATTGAGCAAAGCAGTCATACTGACCAGAGAAAGAGAACCATGGCAGGAATGTGTTGCAGCCCCCCACCGTTGTTCATGAACCGATGGAAGGGATGGACAGATAATGTAGGAGCGGTGATTCGTGCCCACACCTTCGATTAGTATGGTTGGCTACATACGGTGCGAAAGAAGTTGAACATACATCGGTCGTATTTATGGGAATCATACATGGAGGTTTATAATTAGGTAGAGTACGTTGGTTAGAGTTGCCCAGCTATCATTAATGTTCTGAAGCCACTACAAATGTAAGAAAATTAAAATGTATCCTCTAACTATGAAGATGAAGACATAATGCATGGCGAACAGTAACCAACTTCTAACACGTTTTAACATCATAATTGTTGACCTTAATATGAAGCTGTAATAGCATCACGTACAAGTGGATGATTGGCAAGTTTGGCATTGGAGTGAGAAAACGGGATTTTGAACATTTTGGAGTTCGCAGCCAACAGAAACATGTAAATAATGAACACCCTTTCCGTTCACAAATATTTTCCCCATAAAAAATCTTTACGTGCTCAGCTTTATTCGAAATGGATTGTTAATCAGACTCTCTCATATGCTTTTTTCCACCCCAGAATTACTAAGTGGCTTTTGCATTTTTCACTCGACTTTTGTTAAAATACTAACACGTAATTCAAATGCCATTATGGGTTGTGCAATGCCGAGTCTCAATGCATCTATTTGATGTCATGGCATTCATGACATCAAACAACAGCACTTTGCTGCCATGTTTACAATTAGCGACGAATGATACTATTATGTAATGATGATAACATTCAATAAACAATATACAACTCTATTAATCGGTTTACTGTTTTTAAAATTACTCTTGTCTTTTCAATAAACTATTTATCAAAACAAGAGATAATGTAAATATTTAATAATGTTTATGCCAAACGTATAGTTATATTTCACGGCACAAATTTGATATTTGATTAATTATCCATAGTTTCCTGTGGAATTTATGAACTAAACAATTTTTTTTATTTTACCAGGTAACCCCACTGAGCTAGCTTATTTCAGAAGCGACCTGACCATGAATGATAGCTTAACAAAGTGGCTTCCGTGGAGATTTATATCAGCCAAATAATCAAATCGCATGTTTCTAAATGTGGAGGCAGAAGCCGGATAAAAGTCCACGCACCATGCAAACTCCAAATATGCAGGCGTCGGGATCGAACTCACTCCTACCTGTAGACCAGGCGAGGTCGTTAAGATCTCGCCACCACGGCGTAACAGGACCAGCATCACAATCAACCACTTTCATTACCCCCCCCTCCTCCTCCCCCCCCAGTAACGATGATGACAGACTTCAAAAATTCGGGAAAACTCCAGCTTCTCAGTCAACATGCTTTCCCACCCGGGCTTAAATACTTCCATTAACCCTCCACTGGAGCGCGTATCAACTTGCACTTTGCCTTCACTCAGTAAGCCCCGCAGAGTCGAGGATGGCTGAATGCAGTTTCAATTTACCATAATTTGGGAAGGGCTTTGTGTGGTATAGAAAGGAAAGTCACAGTAGCCGCACACAGTAACCAGGGACATTCGGACGACTTTATTCATCATTATAAGCCATGGTCGATCCACTGTTGGATGAATGCCTCCCAAGCCGTTGCCATTTCCCATGATCCTGCGATGTAACAATCCACCTGGCACCTGCGCACGGGGTGATTACATCGTTCCATCTCCTTGGCGGACGCCCTCTCCGTTTGCATTCCATCCCCTTGGCTGCTACTCTCACGATCGTCGTCCTTGATCGCCAGGCATCGTCCATTATAGCAAAGTGTCCTGCTCGAAGCCCACTTACTTTTGCTGCCAGTTAGACGGATGTTTGTATCCTGTGCGTGTTCTCTGATCCACGTGTTCCTCCTCTTTTTTTTGTCTCCCAATGTAATTTCAAACGCGAGCACGAACTGTGCCAACTTCAGCAAACGGCGATCACTGTGTCCGATCCGAGCTCTCGCATCCAAAGGCTCGGCAATTTGCCCACAGGCGTTCGCCCTTTTCATTTTTTTTTATTCGCCTCCTTTGTTCCGCTTATTTTTCCCGTGGAAACACTAAAGAATGTCTCCATTGCTGGAACACGTCCAAAAACGTTATGAAGCTAATATTGGCAAAAGGGCCGAGGATTCT
Source organism: Petromyzon marinus (assembly GCF_048934315.1). NCBI lineage: Eukaryota > Metazoa > Chordata > Hyperoartia > Petromyzontiformes > Petromyzontidae > Petromyzon > Petromyzon marinus. The sequence continues at coordinate 7,735,734 of NC_133680.1, forward strand.
CAGTGCGGGATATTTTCACTGTTACTCTGATGTGGATGTGCTTGTTTATGTGTCAATGCTGACTTATTTGTATATTTACAAACCTGTTTGTTCAAGTGCAATGATGCCTTTGTTTGTTTGCTACAAAACATCGAAGGTTAAGGCTCAAATTCGTGTTCATCGCTCTCTCTCAAGGAACAAACAATGGAAGAACTTGCACCGAAACAAGATGACAAGAGTCTTGCTGGAGATTGTATTGCGAGAAAAATAAAAAACATTTTTTACTGATTCATTAATAGCAGACTAAGCTAGACAGAAGATAAAGGATTGAACTGGAGAAATAACACGATTAGAATGTGTTTGTGTGTGCACAAATGAACGCTTGCACCAATAACAATATATATTAGATTCGAAGCTTTCGTGACTGCAGGAATAACTATTTGGTTCTTTCGGTAAAGTCACGTAGAAATAAATTAAATTAATCAATGATGGTTGCTTGTGTTGCAATCGAAACGTCGTATTCTATTATTCTTATTTAATGTATTTCTACGTGACTTTACCGAAAGAACCAAAGAGTAACATTTTATATATTTTACATCAATTTCAACGTGATGGAGAGAAAAGCACGCAACTTATAACGTACAAAGTAGCATACGAAACTATTGTTTGTGGGTCTCTTATTGATTTATCATGCACCTACTACGACTGGAGGGCTCCTGCATGCAACCAGAGAGCTCAGTCAAACGCCAACAGAAAGTTGCAAGGGCAGCAAAGTGAGAAAACAGTACATTTATAATTTCACGGGAAATGAGCAAGTGTCGGGACTGCATAAGTAGCAACAGCCATTTGTTCTGCCTTCGAGCGCTGACGTGGATGAAACTGAAAATACAGTAGGTACGCATGTACGTTAAAATACACATATAATTGTCATTAGCCGTGATCTATCCACTGGATGAAGGCCTCCACACACCATTGTTAACTCTATCTTAGTTTTTGCACGTGATCTGACCATCTGCTCTCAAGCACGTTCTCTCATTTGGCTACCATTCTCTCACCAGTCTCGTCCATTGAACATCGTCCCCTCCACAGAAGAGTCCTACCTGTGCCCACTTACCTCCCCATAATTGCCCAATATGACGTCTCGAATGTGTTTGTTCCCCGATCAGGGTCATTCCAAGCACGAATCCCCTCCGCGCCTTTCTGTACGCTTTTAAGATTTTGTTGTTGTTGTTCAAATTCTTTGTCGATGTGTCACTCAACATTTTCCACACGCAAAGCATCACACTGGCTGGGGTAGAGCTGCGGCGTGTGCGTTAGCGTGCTGCGTTGCGAACGTGACAACCTGCGGTTGATTTCGCGGCCATGACTAACATCAAGAGCGACTGATACTGGTCCTATCCGAACTGGTCCTGGCCCCCCTCCTCTTGAAAGGAAGCCGAAGTATGGCCAAACCACTGACCCCATGTCCAAAACAGCGTCTTTGGGATGGCTTGCAACCCAACGACCCATTGAGAAATGTCTGTAAATTATAAAAAGCACTGCACTGCAGCTGTCAAGGAGGGTAATTGTACATTGCTCGCACAGCGGGCTTATTTAGCATTCTGGAAGGAAACAAAGCCCTCACAAATCGTAGCAGTTTTTTTGTTGTTGTCCACATATGGTTACGCCACAGCACCTTATGCAATCCCACAAAGACAAAGATCCACCGTAAAACCTGAACAGACTGTTGGATCAAGCGCTGTTAGCGAGCACCTATGAAGGGCGGCATGGCACACGAGAGGGTGAGTGGCCATCACCACGCCCGGCCACCTTTGTCTCCCCAGTGGCGATATTTACATACCGTACCAAGTACTCATGTGAGGCTGCGTCTACCTAAGGGAGGCCCAGGTCCAGTTCAGATAATCGTCACTGGTGTTGGCCGTGAGCGGGAAGCGAACCCAGGTCGCCAGGTTTATAGCGCAGCACACTAACCACTACACTACCGCTCCCCACCCACACACACACGGAACATGTAAGCTGTAATTAATCAAGTATAAAATTTAATTAAATATACTTTATTAAATGAATGTGTCGTTGCTCATAACCACAACACCTGCAAGTCTGTGTTCATTTGAGGCGTTTTACGTATGTACAAAGAATGCACAGTGCAATATTGTGCAATATAGTGCAATTATCTTACACAACGCTGGAGGAATGCCGGGCAATTCTGCACGAACGTAAATAAATAAGATGACAAGCTAAATTTCGATTTAAAGCTTTCGTGACTGCAAGGATTCATCTTCTTTGGTTCTCTCGGTAAAATCACGTAGAATGAGAATGAGAATTTTATTGTCTTATTTTATTTTATTATTTTATTATCATTCTACGTGACTTTACCGAAAGAACCAAAGAAGAAGATGACAAGCGTTTATGGTTATCTCATGTTTATGCAACAAGAAATATATAATAATACAAATATTTGGGCAGTGCCGGATTATCCTAGTAGCAAAAGTAGCTACTACCTATGCTCCGGGCCCCGCACTTTTAAGGGTCCCCACAATAAGTACTTTTAAGCTATCAATTCCGGTTCAGTGATTCTGCACTTGCTCGATTACTATAGCACTATATTGCCTTCAACTTTTATGAACGACTGGGTGTTTAAGGTAGCGATTTGTCGTATTAACTGGCTGTATAGCAAATGAAAAAAAAATACAATTTCTTATGCAAGTAAAAAAAAAATATGCGTTTTAATATTTACGTGTTTTATTTCAATTGTATTTAGGGCCCCTTTATAACATATGCTTACAGGCTCGACACTAGCTTAATCCGGCACTGACTATGGGGTGGACTATTCTTCGGGCTCGTTACGTGTTTCACCTTGGCAAATATGCGAGAGTCATTGGGGAAATACGGACGACGGAATCAGTGCGGCAGTTTCGAGTGAGGCTGGGGCTGTAGAGTGCTGGTCCCTGGACACGATACTTCCGTCTGTGCCATAAACACCCACGGGGAGTAGCGGACACGACCTTGCACAACAAGTCCCGAGGCACGGAAACGATAAACAATACCAGGTAACTTTAGCGTATAGTGGGCTGTCCATCCATAACATTTTATTTATTTATCTATCAGAGCTGCTCTTGTCGAAAATGCCCAGTATTAAGTGCATATATATTTTTTTATATAGTTTGGCGACTGATATATGATGAGTGTACGAAATAAAAAAATATATTTTTACAACAAAGTAGCAGAAGTATAGTAAATGGCATTGATGCTGTGTCATTCATATGTATTTTTCTTTGTGTAGCCAGACTGAGTGAGGTTTATAGGTATGCCAACCAACCCAAGAGCAGCACTTACTCCAGGAAACTTGGCTACTCTGCGCTGGTGTCGCGACTAAAGTGAGAGGCGGTTTGAAGTGATTTTGTAAAACTACATTTGATCATGAAAAGCAGCATACCACTATGCCTAAAGAGGAACGATGCTAGTCATTGCGTATTCTTATCTTCTTACCTTACTCCTCTTAGCTCCGTGTGAAGCATAAGGCCGCAACAAACCCATGCGATGCCGGACGGTCTTTGGCAGCTTTCTCTCACTGCGTATTACCAACTATAAAAAAACATGGGATCATAAACAAAGGAGACATTATATTCTTGGTTCTTTCAGGTAAAGTCACGTAGAAGGGAAATAATAAAAGAATACAAATTAAACAATACAATTCTCACGACGTTTCGACTGCAACACAAGCAATCATCATCAGGTGTGAATACCACAGCAAGAACATTTGAAAAAAGTGGCGGTTTTTTCAAAATGTATTGCTGCGGTTTTCACACCTGATGATGGCATGTGTTGCAATCGAAACGTCGTAAGAATTGTATTGTTTTATTTGCATTATTTTATGATTTCCCTTCTACGTGAATATACCGAAAGAACCAATAATATGAATCCCTGCAGTCACGAAAGCTTTAAATCGAAAGGAGACACGCACATGTACGTAAGGTGTGACCAGAAGGGTTGTTCACTGGCAGTTGAACGGGTGGCAGAGTGCCCGCCAAAGTAGGTCACACACCGTAGAAGTCGACCACTGTGGAGATGGAGCAATGAGATCAGGAACTTGATGGTAAGACTGTGATAGATGGTGATGACCTTGGGGAGGTGCTCATTCACCACTCGTTGTCACTCCACTTGTAGATGAAGGCCTCCCACATGCCATGTCGGTCATGGGCGCTGTTTGTGTTTGGTCATCTTCATCGCACTGGCCATTGCGGGTTGGTGAGTGGAGAGGATTGGTGCCGGTTCCGATATTACTCGCCACTCATGTTAGCCGTGTACAATAACGCAATGATTAATGCAGTTTGCAAAGACATCGGTTTACCCAACAAGGATATGTACACATGTATGCACGTATGCATCCAGGGGGAGCTGTTCCGAAGGGGATGAGATGGAGCGATTAAATCAAAGTATGTCTAAGGAGCACCAACAAAAAAAACACAATTCTCCTGAGGACTAGAGATAATGTGACAACACGGACAACACTTTACCTGATGACGACCACTTCTGTTGCGATCGAAACGTAGGTTTTTGTTATTTTTTTGTTATTTTCTTTGAACCTATCTCCGTGACTTTACCGAAAGACCCAAAGAATATGAATTTCTGCAGTCACGAAAGCTTTAAGTCAAGATTTAACGCGGAGAAGCCTTAATGTGGCTAATCAATCGAGAATGGCTGATAACTCACGCATTACGCTCCAGGAAGGAAGAACTCATGGGGAGATGGTTAAAGAGTTAGGTGAGGTCACGACCCCGCTTGAGAAATCTGACATCCACAGGGAAGCAGTTCTTCAGTCGAGGTTTGCGGTGAGGTTATTAACTAACATGGCATTGCTTTACAGTGTGGCTGATGTTACACAGTGAATTACTTTCCACCCCGAACCCCCAAATGACAAACATTTTGATCAACCCAAGGATTGTATATGTATACGCTCACATTCCCCTTGTACATACCTAAACGCATTGTGAAACATCAGGGATATGCACATGGGGAATTAAGGAAAGGCTTTGTCTTCTGGGAGGAGTGACGCACGAACCCTTATGAAACGGAAGTCAAGAGGATGTGCTGGGTTGTAGCACCAGGAATAATGTGGTGGTTTGTGAGGTGACGTTGAGTTAAACAAGGGGTGGAGAGGCAGCGCCTTTATTAGGGGTACTATGCTTTGAGCCTAGTATTCCGAGTACGATTCCCAGCCACAGCTAACACGCGCGGGCGAGCGCTATCTGGACCCGTCCTGGGCCAACCTCTCTATCAGCTCGCATTGACCAGGATGGTGAAGTGCGGTCAAACAAACCCCATGATCGACACAGCAATGGGAGTGCATTCGTCAAGCAGTGGATTGAGGAACTACTGCAGAAGAGTATTTTTGTTAAATTGCATTCTATTGGAGAAGGCGTGTGGATGTGAGTGAACTTCAGCGTGCTGTAGCTGATGCAGACGAGACAATGCCATAACAATAGAAACCAAACATGTCAATGTGCGCGTGGCAATAATGAGTGTTGGAACACTCTCCCACATGCCCAGTCACCGCATGCCCGAGCAGCTTCTGTTTTTGCCGGATGGAGATGGCTAAACATGCACGACACGGGCTGGAGAAGAGATGGAGTGATGTGGTACAGGAGGACGTGCAGCTGAGTGGACTTGCCGTAGACTGGTACCAGCGGTGTCAAGATCGGCCTCTGTGGAGGAGGCTCGTGAAGGATGCTACTGGGCAGTTGGAGGCAGTCGCCCTCCAACAACAACGGAGGGCGGAGGAGCGACGCTCACAACGAGTGGAGCGCCGGGCATATACAATGCAGCAAGTTGGCAAAGTAGGGGGTACAGGTGGTGCATCTGACAGTCATGTCAGGCAGTCAACCCATGGCACCTGGGTCTGTCCTGTGACCTCCTGCCAACAGTGAGCCTTCGACACTTCGCGTGGCCTAAAAGTGCACCTGGCCTGGCGCAGGCGTTGTAGTCGTATCACCGCCACTTAGTGGCGAATGGCGGGTGTTGTTGTTGCTGGTATTACAACGGTGCCGTCCTTGATGGTCCAAGTGAGGCTACAAAACACGAGCACCTCCGAAAGCACCTGAACGGAAGGCGCGGTGGAGGAAGGAAGTTAAATGATGAATGCGAACGCCAGGTTATAGATAGATATAGATATAACGTCAAACCCACATGAGGGTGGAAGGCAGTTTGTGCTCGGGCAAAGGGGGCGGCTTCAATCACTCACCGCCCATGTCCCATGGAGGGCAGAACAAGAGACGTTACGCTGAGACACTTGGGAGAGCCGTACATCGCATTCCATTGACGGAGACAACCCACTTTGACGGCTGTCCGAGAGCGATTTCCAGAACGATGATCGTGAGACCAAAATGTTTGAAAGGAAAAACACGCACACACACACGAAACTATACGTCTCAGCAGAACATCATAAAGGTGTCAGTTTTTGTGCCAGTTAAAAGGGTAAAACCTATTCCTATAACTCTCCGCCGCTTTCAGTGAGTTTCCATAAGTCCCGAAGTGTCCACGTCTCACGGCAGGTGTGGGTGGCCTGACCGTGAGAGAATGCGCGCCACGAGCTGACCGTGCCCATTTAAACCTCAGAGCTGTACAAGCATTTTTTTTTGTTTGTCAACGCTCCACGTCCCTAACACTACATTATGCACACACGGTGCGAATGAAAATACTATTCGAAATGGCACACTTAACCGCTACCATCTGTAATTTCTTATCCGTACACACGAACCGGTATTGATGTGGTTAAATGCTGTTGCAATGGTTAGTCTGACCACTAAAACCGGCGTTGGAAGAGGAGCGTGTGGGAAGCTCCGTGCAACTCCTGAGATTATTCGTCACTGGGAATCATAAGATCCATGACTTTCCTTCACAATACCCGATGATTCTGGTATGCAAGGGGGCAATACGCCCTGTTATTATCCTCGCTCATCGGCAGTGACAGACATGTTTATGATTGCTCATGGTTCAGTGGAATGTGTACAATATTCATTAATTTGTGTAATTACTGCCTGTCAAAACTGCAACTCACTCACTGTGTTCAATGAACGCCTTTGCATTCACCCGGTTGGTACGGATCGCTGAGCGCATAGACAGGCACTAGACATGACTGCACATTGTTTAACGACGCACACATTAACTGTTCGTTGAAAGTTGTCAAACAAAAATACGTCAAGTACGTACTTTAAATGTGTTCAATAAATATGCCTTGTTAACATGTTATAGGATAAGTAAACACCGTTAATTCCAGGGGTAAGTATGTTCGTGAGCTCCTTTTAAAGCTGGTATCCAATATAAAAAAGGCCTAGCGGATCCTGTACTACACCTGGACACCTTTTTCCCTAAGGTACTGATGTCAAAGCACGACAAATTATTGTTTTTCTTTTGGTCCAACAGAGACCCGAATCCCATGCAGACTGTTGGGGCAAGTTTGTTCGCGAGCTCCTATCATTGTCAGCATTATGGATAGTGTGGCGAGCACCACACTCAAACTGTGTCTTCCCGTTGCCAATGTGTTACATCTTGCACCAGGTTGTATTTGTGGTTGAATCAACCTTGAGAAGGCTCAGGGCAACTTCAGACACCGCTTTCCATTAATGTTAGCCATGGATGGGAATCAAACCCTGGTCATCAGATTAATGGCATGGGGCTCAAACCACTGAACCGCCACCCGCTCAGACTTAAAAAAACGCACATGTACGTACACACTTACACACACAGCATACCGAGACTTTTGTGTCACCCCCATGGCATACATACTCGAGTAAATGAAAGAATTGTCGATACAATCTACAGTTAATTCAGAAACGTCAACAAAATCTAGGGTGGGTGGGGGGGGAAGTGCACACGAGAGTAGGCCCTCCGAGATCAGAGACTCGTTTCTCCTGTACGAGGGCTCACGAAGTGGCCCTTTTTAAGATACGCGCACCAGGAGGGCGCTAGGAGAGGGATATCGCACCGGTTCTGCAGTTGAATGTTTGGCGAGATGCCAAGGCTGCTGCTGCTGCAGCGACGACAATGTTGGCTGGAAAGGTGTGTGCGGGTAAGGTTTGTCGTGTACTTGCGATTGCGAGTGGCAGAATTTTCTGAAGTCTTCCAAGACATTTTTTTTTTTACAGGGCAAGGCGCCCAAATTTTCCAAATATGCAAATGACACTGCAAATTCACTCAATTTAGATTATACATGGCAATCATCACCACCCTACTGGCAGACTAATGCACATTTGGAGAGCCAGGTGCAGTCACCTCATGCACACAGTGACAGCTGCCACTGGGGGTGTCCTTCCAAATTTGCTGAGATGAGCTGTGACGTAAAGCGATCTGAGACATCCTGGCATTTCGGAGGGCGAAATATAAAAAAAAAATGCATCGTTATCGTTGTGTGTGCCTCATTCAGTTAATTAGTATGTGCATAGTATATGTATGTGTATATATAAATCATTATACATGTATGTCCTGCATATGCAATGACTAGTTGTTTATTACCTGGTCATAAAATGTCATCTCATTCAGTGTTTGATTCATATAAACACTGGTGAGTGAAGATGACAGTTTGATGGAGCGCCGCAGACATCACATTTATATTCACCGCTTGTTTATTTTCTAAAAAACTAAACGAATGTTAACAATTGTTCTAAATCCTTTACATTTACAAACAGAGTGTAAGAAAGTAAGCTGTACGTACGAAGTTTCCTAAACATTTTACTGAAAGAAACATAAAAAAATACTCCCTACTAAAGAAAATAAAAATTCTGCCCACAACAAATCATACCCGTGATTATTTGCGTAACGAATACGTGGGCAATTGTGAAAACATTATGTTAATGTAACACACACACAAGCTGCGTTTCTGAACGGAGAGCATTTTATCTTGGCGTGAAGGGTTGGCGTGTTAATCGCGCACAGAAAGTTAAACACCACTCAGCTGTTCTCCTTTGTAGTCCGGTTGGTTGCTGCTGCTGCTGCTGCCGCTGCAGAAAAGAAATCAAGTCCATGGGACTGTGTATGTAGTGACGTGCGGCTATGCAAAGTGAAACGGTCCCTCCGGTGCTCACGTACAGCTCCATTAGCACTTGGGAGCAGCCTAAACGGAACACAGTCCCCCCCCCCCCCACCTCTAATTTGTTGAGGCTAATATTTCAGGGTTTCATTTTCACCTCCAGTGTTGTGTTTGTAAGGGGGTCAAGAGAGAGGAGAAAGGGGGAGGGTCTGGGGGGGGGGGTGAATAGAAGGGAGGGCTTCATTGGTCATGCTAACATTTACTTGAGATGTTTCCCCAGGTACCTCTTTTAATCAAGAGAAATGTGCCTAAGTGGGTCAAATCAATCGGACATTAAATGTTTTGTTAGTCACTTACATGTTATAATCATTTACAGGCTTGCTCGATGTCGGGTTCCCCATGCCATATCGCGACTCTTATCTGATCACCAACCCCACACTGACCGATGATGGTCGGTGGACGAGGAGACAGAACAGCCAGAGATCGGCCCAGATGACAGTTGTCGCTGACGTCCTCGCTCAAGTCCTCTGTTGCCAGGAATTGCACCCAAGTCGCCGGATTTATATTGCAGTGAATGAGTCACTGCGCTACTATCTCTCCAATAGTTACTTAGATAGATAGATCCGCAGAGATTTTATTTGTTTCAGAAGGGCACCAGTGAGCTACTCGGGTCTATATCATAGGCGTCCTGCGGTACAGACGTTATAAAAAATGCATACTTTTGAAATGTACGTTATGTAACATTTGGGCATTGAATATGCTTTTAGAAGTGTATAATAAACTATTCAGAGTCTCAACCGTATTATCATTGACATGAAACAAAGCATTACATTTTATGATCACTTAAAAAAAGATGGGAAATAAAAGTGAGCCAAACTTGAAGACACTGCTTCTATCACTGTCTCAATCTCAAAGCATTGTGATCGTCCATCCCTTGTAATCTGTGGGTACTGTGTACAAATACAAAAGCAACGTGACTGGGAATTATGCATTTGAAAAAACAAAACTTTGAAACGCAGATGTTACGAACATACTATTCATTAAACGCAGCAAATGGCGATGTGTGTTTGCGCAGTGTGCTATGAACCCAACGGACATGAGTTCAATTCCTCGCCACAGCTAACGTCAGTGGCAAGTAACACCAGAACTGGCCCTGCACCCACGCCCCGTTCGTCAACCCGCACGAATCAGCACAGGGAGGTACGGTCAAACAACTGCCATAACTGACATGGCACAAACACACCTTTATCCAGCAGTGGATTGTCAAAGGGTTGTAAATGGTTATTTTATTTCGATTAAGATGGAACTTACACCTCAGCCAATCATAAGACCAGTCACCTCTGTGTTCCTGTCTCAAATTATTATGACTGCCCATCATCTATCCAGTTAGCCAAATCAACAAGCCCATATAAAGTCACATAGAAGGGAAACAATTAAATAATAAAAATATAAAACAATAAAATTCTCACGACGTTTCGACTGCAACACAAGCAATCATTATCAGATGTGAAAACCACACCTGATGATGACTGCTTGTGTTGCAGTCGAAACGTCGTGAGAATTTTATTGTTTTATATTTTTATTATTTTATTGTTTCCCTTCTACGTGACTTTACCGGAAGAACCAAGAATACGAATCCCTGCAGTCACGAAAGCTTTAAATAAAAATTTAAGCCCATATAATTCACGCATAATTAGAAAATAAACTTTCGAACATACGCACATTTTTTTATCATATTGTTATTAAACAAACAAAGAACATCTGTGCAGTGCCGTGGATATTGCTGTAAACAACACTGAGATTCCAGGAGGTTCTCTGCTACATGACCGAAGCACCCTAAATGTGTTTGGTTCGTGTTTGTACGGGAAACCACCACGGCTTGCCGGGTGTTGTAGTGGTGGGGAATTAGGTGGGCGGGATATGGAAGTGTTGAGTGTTACCCCCTTTAATTTGTGGGGGCGGGGAGGGGTTCGTCTGTTTTTCTTCCACGCGCAAACACTCATTAATGGAATTGGCCAAAACATCACAATGCAAAACCCTCCCGAGCATGAGTCTCGAGACTCGGTGAAAGTTTTCACGGGTAAATACTTGGAATGATTTCGAATTGGCACGGAGGGCATTGAAGGCCCCTGACTTGTTCGGGCTGCCGGCTCAGCGTGCGCACATCTTTGAGAACAGTCGCGCGACCCAGATATAACTGAACTGCTTCTGATAGCGCAAATCAAAATGTACTGACTGTAAACAACACCACGAGAAAAGGATAACTAGGATATCAGTTCCCCGAATACAAATGTTTACATTCCCACAGTCCCTTTTTTTTTACGAATGCAGTATTTACCAATCCTTTCAAATCAAATGCATGCAACATATTTACGTGCACCAAGAGGTTATGTTGATTGGCAGATGTGAAAAGTTGGTCCATGTCAGCTGAGGGTATATTAGAGTATAGAAAAAACGTGAAATCGATGAGGTTAAGCTCATTCTAAATAAAACAAAAATATTAATCTTTTCAGTGTTCCATGTTGAAAAAACATCAAAGTGGATTCCCGCTCAATTGCACGGGGCATCACTCATCTCCAGTTAACAGCCAGTGGTGGGCATTCCATGTTCCCACGCCAGGGGCAGGTGCTTCGAAAGGACAGCCAGTGCTGATTTCTGCATGAAGTGGTACCTATTTTTTTGACCCTGGGGGGACGAAGGGCTGAGTCTACCCCCGACTGGGATTTGAACTTCCGACCTTCCAATTGCGAGCCTCCCCCACGATGCTTACCGACCAGTATTCCATAGTAGAAAAAATAAATAAAGAGGGGCTTATTACCTTGCTATACGCCCCATATGCTAGAACATCCTAATTTGGTCAAAAACACTGGAGCTATTAGAGTTGGCACGGTGGCTACAGCATATCAATTCAAGTGCCCGTACCGCTGCTGTTCCTGGAACCGTCAAGTCCCATTAAACTCTAGCATCCATCTTGAATCACATTAAACCCATTATCAAGCGCTACACATTTTCCATTAAGAGCCTCTCAGCATCAAACCCTCTTCTAAATCAAATGTCCCAACTGTGTGGGCTTTGCTCGAGCGTCACAATAACCGGCGGATGGACACCGTGTAGCCAATTAACGACAGAAAAAAACCCAACCCACATCTTCAACAACGCAGCGCGCACCGTGAAACCCACCGGGCCACGCGCATTAAGTCAGCCACGACCTGACCTCCTCCGCAGACAGTGGCGCAACTTAGGAGGGTGCAACGGGGATTGGCAGGATGGCGTTTGAGTGGGGTGGGGGTTTGAAGCAGAGATGTCTCGCTCCTCAATTAATTGAACCCTACCCACCCACGGCCCCAACACCCCCCCCTTTCCCCGTGCCGTGATCCGTTACCAGGCAGCACAGGTGTTTAATCCTCGTGCCAAGCAGCATGTCGTCACGCAAGCACTCAAAGCCAGCTCACCACATTGAGTCAACTCTATAGCCAGAGAGGGTCACCAAGCGCCAGCGCTCAGGACAATGGTCCCCATGTGTGTGACCACAGGCAAGGTGGCCTCGATGTTTTTTTTTTCAATGTCAAGAGAGCCGTAGCGATTGTGCGGAGTGGTTGAAAGCCAGATGTCATGCTCGTACGTGCAGACGATGAGAATTCTGCGTTACATGACGCATGCGTCCGGAGACTTTGTCCAAATGTTGGGCAGGACAAAGCGGCTTCTCAGTCTGACGAGTCGCCTCCAATGAACGAATTCACTTGGTTAAATAGAAAACAAGTTGTACAGTATAAAGTTCAACTCGCCATTAAACGTGCTGTTAACAAACCGACAAGTATATTAAATACGGTGTTGCTGGTTATGTATACCGTATATTATATAGACACACGCAATTATTGTCAATGCCCACAAATTATGACTTAACCGCTCAGATGACATTGCTCAATATGAATTCCAATTATTGGGTTAATATCGTAATCTAGCGAGAAAGTTTTTGTTTCATTTGCACGGCATTATCTTTTTCGCCGCTCGAACCGTCGGAGTGTTCGTCTGAATAAAAAAAAACACACAGCGGCCATTACGAATTCAACGTCAAAATGTAAATCATCTCATCTTGCTTGGCAAGTGCCCCGCTAGCCAGCAGGGACATCATAGAAAGGGAAAAGCCTGGACTCGCAACATCCAGCTGCTTTGAAGTTGGGGAGGGGGGTGGGGGAGGGGGTTCGATCATCAGGACTGCGCAAGCACCGCCTTGTCATGCCAGTCCGCTCCACGGTCAAACAAAATAAAAATAAAACCTTCCCTTCCCCACCACGCTCTATTAGCAGCTTCCACTTTGATCACTTTAGACCCCTGTCTCAGCTGTCCTGGGCACAATGGAGAGGTGCATTTGGCGCAGAAAGACGTTATTGCTTCTTGGAAGCGAATTGCTTTAGCAGAACAACGGGAGACTCTTTGGCCCCGGGGTAGAGCTCCAGTGACGGTGCAGAGTGAACTTTATTCAAACAGCAGTGGAGATCGGCCAAACTGTTTTCGGTGCACTTAAGCCAAGCGGGGAAAACTACGTCGAATTTCACTACAAAGGATTTCTAATGGGCATTGCCTATATAATCACATCTGTGGTGTAACCACGTGTAACCGATGCGAACATGAATTAGCTGCATGCGTTATGCACTCCATGACGCGCGTGAAGTATACAACTTCAATTGCTGCATTGCACAGCCAGTACACGCATATTTCCCACTGCCGAATGAAAGCCGATTCACGTTGAACTCACGCTGGCCATTCAAATATCCTTCGCCACTGACAATAGCTGTGGTCAGGAATCGAAGTTAAAGTACTGGGGTTCATAGTGCAGTGCGCAAGCAATTGTACCACGGTTCTTTAGTCAGTGTTTCATTTTTAAGTTAACCGTGCGAAAAACGTAACGCTATCCTCTGAAAGAGGACCTTATGCAAACTTCAGTTTTAGTTTTCAGTTTCATTTATTTTGGTATAGCCCTGTGAGCCATTCGGCTCTTGAATCTGGTGCAACCGCAACAAACAAAAAAACTAAAACATAAATTAGAAAACATCTTAAAGTGACAATGCGCAAACAGAAAAATCCAGGAAAAAACTGCAAAATCTTCCAGAAAAAGCAGCGTACACCAACGCTGTGTGCAGAAATCCCAGTGGGATGCAAGTCAAACAACAACAACAACCACAAGACAACTTAGATTAAAGCCATCAGTTTAACTCCGTACTACAACAAACAAACATGGCCAAACCAAAAAGCGTTTTCGAAATCACCAAAATAAAGCCATAAAAGCAATGTAACAGTGATCATAGGAACTGTGACCGAAATTTCACAATAAACGACATAAAACAACATGTAGCACCAAACCCTGTAGCCATAGCTGGCTGCATGAGTCACTCCACAACAGAAGGAGCATCAGCAGGAGTATCAAAATTCAATATCTTCAATGGAAAGTTCATACTGTCAACATTCCAATACTATACTGTATACAAACACCTGAAAGTTGTATGTGCGCCCACAAAACCCTGATTTAAGATATAACCCCCATCTGTGTAGGAGGGTTATTTGAATCACTTTTCTAATTTAACTAATGCAAAGCGATTCATTTCATCGGCTGAATTATACTTTTGTTGCTAAAGTGTGGCCATTGCAGCCATGTGGTTTGCAGCATACGTTTAGCTATGTAAACATACACGTCCAATTATTTAGATTGACTGAAAGTAAGGAAGTAAACCTTTGAAAATATTTATTTGTGTTTACATCACTCTGCAGTTTAAGTCTGTCATCAAGTCATTTTTCATCAGGTTCTAATTGGAGCATATTCATCACCCATGCCGTGGCCAAATTTTCGTGTGTTTATTGAAAATTCCTTTTTGTTGGCAGCTTCTTATAAGAAATTCCAAAGCCTTTTTGTAATTTAATTTGTTTTAATTACTTGTCTGGTTTTTAAATACTGATATCGTATCATTAACTGCATCAATTTCCCCAAGAACACTTCAGTGCAGCAAAAAACGCTATAAATACAATGAAACGCACTCAAAGTTTATGAAATTAGTATACATTGAATGCTATTGCTGCTGAAATTTGTTATTCTCGTTATAGACAAACCCTGTTTAGTGAACTCCTGCAAAATCTTTCTCAATCAAACAACCCCCCTATGTATAACTACGCAACGCTGCTTGTATCAGAGCGACTTTCATGAAATATTCACCCACTCTGAAATGTTTTAAAGATAATGCTGTAGCCCATATGCTGTCGTATATAATGCCAATTATTCACCCAAGGAAACCCTCACGGATTTTGAGACTCTTGTCAAGAGGGTCCTGCATTGAGATGCGTGGCCAAATCCTTTCACGAGAACGGATGCATGTGAGAGGAAAGCGGAGATCCTGGACAAAGATGCGTGTATATGGTAGGGTGGTGCTCTGCACTGCCATCTCCTGGCCATCTCGCAGTCTCATGTCTACAACACCTGGCAAGCCCCGTTTAGCTAGGTACTGCATTCACAACTTATTTTGCATCGTACGTAGCCAGCCGTGCTCATCGGAGGTGCGGAGGAAGGACAACCAACGAAACACCCATCCAAGCACAAACCAGGGTCGTCTTTGCTTATTCTTCTGCGATCTGACATGATTGGGTGCCTGTTGGTTGGTTTAATCTTGCAAACGCGTACATTGTACATACGCATGTCCTCTATTCGTTTACACTATTGCGTGCATTTTTATGATGAGCAACGCAATAATGATGTAATGTGACTTATTATTTATGGCCCATATGCACTCTAAACACGGAATGCATATAATATACAACACATTTGACCTGTAGCAATGCGCATTAATTATTTCAAATACATCAGAAGTAATATTATTATTATTTATTTACATATCTAAAGTTACAGGATATATTAAAATATATGTTTTGTGTTTGGTAATTAAATGGTCGCGCCATTTAAATGGCTATTATACATGCATATATATTCACACGCATAGAGACATAATTTATGACTCTCACCAAATCACCTTGAATGTGTTGTGGTTGCGATAGAATGAGTTCATGAAATATTGAGGTCTGCATGTATGTATGTTGAACTTCTCTCGCAGCCAACCGTGCACATCGGAGATGCGGGGGAAGGACAACGAACATCACAAAAACAAGTGCTTTACAGCGCCCGATCTCCTGAAATCTCGGAAGCCACAAGCCTGGCTGGTGCTTGTAAAGGTGACCACCATGCACAAACAGGTCGTCATAGGGCTGTTGGGGTTATGCGGTGAGCAAGAGAGAGCAGGGCAGCAAAATCACTTGCCGTACTATAACTTGCATGCTCAATGTCTATGCGCACCAACCAGTGTTTTGAAGTATGGTCAAATGACCCCTATGACCCTCATAGCATGGGAAGTCCTCTCATTCAAAAGTGAATTGATAAAAGGGCCGTACAGGTAAGAATAAGGTGCGCAGTTTTAATATTTTATCGTTGTATTATGTCCAGCGGCGAGTCCCATTGCAGCCGTGAGCTCTCGTCAGAAGAGCATGAACCACGGCGGTAACATAAAGGGCATTTGATAGGAATGTTTCAAGCGATCGTCTTGGTGACCCCAAAACCATTCTCCCATCCTGAGCCTTCAGCTAAAACAATACCGCGTCCATTGCTAAGAGGGCTGGGCACACGCCGAAACTTGTATTTGGCTTGGCGAGGAGAAAGAGGAGCAATTTCTGTGCTTGCACGGTTCAAAATAATAAACCACTGGGGGCGACATTTCGGTTTGCGTGCTCAGCCCGTAACAATGGCTCATACTTTGAGCTCCATTGTCAGAACTGTGCGCGAAAACGATTAATCATACCCAAATTGGAATAGCGACCGGCTTGCGCAGGAAATCCTTGAACAAGACCCTAACCTTAAAGCCAAAAACATTGTGAGAATTAGAAGGAAACACGCTTTTACAGGGGTCTGAATTGGGTTAAAGAAATAAAAGAAAAATAATGAAAGCGCATGTGTAGTCGAGAACTCTATTGGGTACAGTAATTTTTAAAAAAATCACATTATAAACAGCATTTCTTATGTATATCCTTTGGAAAATGGTCAAATTACGGCATCGCCAAAGAAAGCAATGGATGTAAACTATATATATTTTCTGCTTACTGCACTCATTTCAGCCATTTTTCATTCTTTCAACGCTGAACATATTTATTGGACGTAAAACAGACTTTCATTTCAATGGGCATTACAACAACAACAGCATACTTTACTGCACAATGTCTATACATTTAACAAGACGGCGCACAAAGCCTGTACGTATGTTTCTCCGCATGCAATTTTTTTCCACTCAATACTTTACTGAAACATCAGCTCAATAACACTGCGTTTCTGACTGCCAGGCTTTTATTTGTACCGCGTCAAGCTCTGGTTAAATGAACGCCCATTCGAATGGCAGCCAACGTGCAATCCCAAACACCAATGACAGCGCTTAAAAAGTGTTTGAGGTTTTGCACGTTGCACTTAATAAGGCCTTTTTTATCGTATTGTTTTTGTCTGCGAATTCCATGTTTGCTGAGTCTTGGAGGAATGCATAAGCATATTGGTCTCCAAACTACCCGTATATGGAGCGCAGAAATCAT
Organism: Petromyzon marinus; assembly: GCF_048934315.1. Classification (NCBI taxonomy): domain Eukaryota; kingdom Metazoa; phylum Chordata; class Hyperoartia; order Petromyzontiformes; family Petromyzontidae; genus Petromyzon; species Petromyzon marinus. Next base: position 7,753,345 of record NC_133680.1, read on the forward strand.
GTTCTCATGCAAGGTGCTCGGTAGATTATTATATTACAGCATCCTGAAGTTGGACGAGAATTGGAAAGGCCTTCATCCAGCAGTGGATTGACTATGGTCGATTATGATGATTATCCATGCTAATTTCTTAACTATTAGTTTTATGATGTATATGTATCCTCAAATGCTCTGTGTAAATCTAACGCCATTGTTGTTGTGGGGTAGATTGGTGGTACGGTGGTTCGTGCTCTGAACTATGAACCCAGTCACCAGGGTTCAATTCCAGGTCACAGCTACATTTCAATGGTGATTGGTATCTGAACCTGTTCTGGTCCCTTCACCAACCCGTACTGGCCAATGTGGTGAAGTATGGTCAAACAATACCCATGACCGGCACAGTATGGTGTAAGCCTCCGTCCAGCATTGGATCGGAAAATGGCTTTACGCTATTATTTATGATTAGTGTCATTGTACCACAGCCTACAGCTGTTATCTTTTGAACAATGGTATAATATTACACATTAAACACGTGTGTAGTGACATCGAATGGGTCACTACGGCGCGAAGCGCTGGTTGCTGGTAGAGAGTGGGATCGTGGGTGTAATAGCCCGGTCTACCAGCAGGGCACGTGAAGTGTGCCCCTGGAGCGCGTAGCGCCGGTTGCTGGCAATGAAGGGCATTTGAGGATACAGCGGCCAGTCTGCCAGTAGGGCATGTGATAGGCACGGATGTAGGGTAAAGGTGACAGAAGGGACACGTGTGGCAGAGGCCAGAACCTTCTGGTAGGTTCCAGAAGGGGGAATGGCCGAGGGCGGAGCCAGGTCATGTTGGGGAGGATAAAAGGGAGGCCCCGACGCTGGGTTGGGGCTGCTGCGGTTTTGGAATGGAACCCGCCGCCTTCATAAGTCTTTGTTCCCGTCTTCAACTACTCATCGATGTACTATTCCAATGATATATTCCATCCCTTATACGTAAATACATGATGTATTACAAATATTATAAGTATGTTCAATATCAGTATCAGATGTTTTTTTTATCAATTGATGGAAACATTTAAAATATATGCTGATTATAAATTCCATGGAAAATATTCTGCATATATTATCATGAAAAATTATTGAGCACCAGCCCAAAGGCCCAACACGTTAATCGGCCAGCAGCAAACGGGACTACCAAAGTTATAATCGATACGATTTAGTGCAATTATTGACTTGAGCAAGGTTACATATGTAGAGGTGTTACGGGAGGGTGACACGTGGTTGTAGGGCGGTGGCCACAACCACGTCCGCTACGGCCACCACCCTGGGGGGCTGTGGGGGATGCTGTGATCCCTCCCAGCCTCGCCCCTCAGTGAGGGACAGTATAAAAGGTGGGACCCGGAGAGCTCAGGGGCAGTTCGACTCAAGCAAGATGAAGAGCCAGTGAAGAAAGAAGATCGACTAGCTAGACCCTGGAACTCCTTTGGCCCGCTGTCCTTTTGAGGGCCGGGCTCGTGTGGCTGGTGATCGGGACCTGCGCCGAAGCTGGGCCAGGTCAGATAGCCTCCTGAGAGAGGACCAGGATAGAGGGAACCAGGGAGCTAGCGTGGGCTAAAGCTCGGGGAACGTTCCCTCTGTAGAGTACGGGTGAAGAGGCCGTTACCTCTTCAAGTATCAGATTCGCCACTGTAATTGAAGTGTCTGTAATAAATACGTGTTGCCTCCAAAGAACAGTCAATAAGACCACTACACTTACAAGAGCTTGGGAAAAGAGACAAAGGGAGGGAATTCCAAAGTGGAGCCTAATGAGGGAAAGAACAAGAGAGGGAAATGTTGTGACCTTCAGTTTGGTCGTTATACCAAAAACACACGTTAGCATTTGCATCAAAAGCAGCTGTGAATGCCAGAAGTGATATGGACAGCCGGATCATCTGATGATAAAATCCATCCATTTGTTTGGGTGTGTACACTATAATGATAGGCTCTTGCGGGTTGATGTCATCCGTCGATTACCCAAAGCGACGGTGTCCTACTGACATGATGTTCAGCCAAGTAAAGAGCGTGGTGCATGAGAATGTTGTAATTACTAAGCTCAACGAGTAACCACAGTTGGGGTTTGCAGCCAACGTATTGAGTCACATTTAATTTGGCTGCTCCGCCAATAGCAAAGGCAACTAAATCTACTCGCTAAAATAATCTCCACTGGTTCACGAGACGATAAGATGAAATAGTCGTATTCTGCACACGCCTTTGTGACGGCCATCAGCTCAGCAAAGCCGAGATTGTGGCAGCAGATGGACAAGAAGGCAACTTTCTACCAATGCCAGTCTTAATGAGGCCTATCAGGGCAGTCCAATTATGTGCATTAGGACAAGTAGAGTGTATGTGGTGGCACAAAATTACGTTCTGTCATTAGGTAGCAATGTATATACTACAGCAACTCGTTCGCACGAAGTTTTTACATGATATATAATGGACTTATTATTAGATTGAGAAGTAGGGATGGGAGAGTGATAGAGCACTGGTTAGTACACTGTGCTGATGTGAGTTCAATTCCCGGCCATGGCTGACATCAGTGATGAGTGATATCTGAACCACCCCTGGGTCCCTCCTGCACCAACCCACGTTGACCATCACTTTTATCCGGTAACAAAATAAACAAGCCTTTACATATCCACCTTCCCACAACCGTTTATCCACATACAACAATAAGTACAAAACTTTTCTCAGACCACTCATCAGCGACGCGGCCTTCTGGGAGTGCACAATTGCAAGAGCATTATTCTTTGGGTATATCGGAAAAGTCACGTAGATAGGTACACATTAAATGAAAAATTAAAAATAAACAAAAAACTACGACGTTTCGATCAAAACACAAGCGATCATCATCAGGAGGAAAGAGAGGGAAAGTTTCTGGTTGCAGACTTTTAAAAAAGATCTTTCCCCCTCTTTCCTCCTGATGACGATCACTTGTGTTGTGATCGAAACGTCGTAGTGTTTTGTTAATTTTATATTCATTGTTTTTATAAAAAAAATTACCTAACTACGTGACTTTACCGAAAGACCCAAAGAATATGAATTCCTGCAGTCACAAAAGCTTTAAGTCAAGATGCAAAGAGCATTGTTTCAAGACAGACAAACTCTGGACCGGTTCTCACATACATTGTCTCATCAGCAGAGTTAGGCTTTCTTGAATCACTGCTGGTGATTGGCAGGGGAAGATCTAAAGCCAGAGATGAGAATATACTGTAAGAGTGAAATAAATAAGATATTGCAATGTGTGGTGGCATCAGCAGCAATGGCCGCAATGTCTCCTTGACCTACAAAGAGGCGACAACAGTGGATTAAGGTATTTGTCTAAGACAACAGTGACTCTCATGATAAACGAACCCAGTCTCCTGAACATTGGTCTTCTTGCCCTTCCATCCACACCAACCCTAAGGCTGCAGCAGCAGCAAATGTGGTTCATTAATGCGGCACCATTGCACATCGTTCTAGGTGATTCTTTGACTTATACATTTTTGAACCTGATGAAAGAGAGATTTTTTTTTGCAAGGACAGTAACCCCCCCCCCCCATAAAAAATAACACAGTAATGTACTGTATGCCCGAACAGACACGCATTTAACTGACTGAAGTGTCAACCTGCCGGCATGGGGATAATCGTTTCAAATCTGAATGGCAGAAAATTATTCCAGGCCTGAGCGGGAGCCAATTTCCAAAGTGGAAAGCTGCAGAAGAGACAACATTCTTTCCTTCGCATGATAGAAAATGAGAAGACTCCCCCCACCCACACACTCCCACATATGCATCACAGAATTCAAACAACACGGCAAGCTCTTGGCCGTAGATGTAAACTGCTGAGACGCATGGAAAGTATTCTTTTTCGCGTGAAGCTTTGGAATTATTCACCGTCAAACCAATGCGAACAACTAAATCAAGCGTCGACTTTCATTTGAGAGTACATATTCTCTAAGCTACCGTGTGTTCACAAGGGCTGGTGTGTAAACCCAGCAATGAAGGGCCCTGCCTGAGACAATTTTGCTTGGACGCGAAAGCAAACACAAAGTTTGGCAACAGGCAGTGTGGCCCACCCAGACATACAGACATGCCTGTTGTCTGTACACACATGACAACCACCCGAAACATCACCGCACTGAGAGTAATTCTGGACCTTTTTTATCACGAGTTTACTTGGTTCGAAATACAATACTGGAAAGTGCATTTAAAAATTAAATGTTGAACGATATATCTTAATAATAAAAAAGGTCTGCATGCATGTTGGACGATATTAATATTGGATTCATCACCGTTATCATCATCATCAGATAAACCTTAAAACAGATGCAATATAATTCAATCTAATACGTGTATTAAAAACACAATCGAATTTTTTAAGATGCTGTACAAAAGAGTGGAATGTGCAATATGGGGGGGGGAGGGGATTTTTAGGCACAATAGAAAGTAAGTGATTGAGCTTGGGCACGAACAGGAGCAAGGGCGCAGAAGCGTGGTCACCACATCTACGCCTCTATACAAGGAACGAAACAGTTAGACTGCTCCACAAATCTGTCTATCGCCTGATGAAGCTAGTTGTAATTACTGGCTAAACGTCGTACTCAGATTGTAAATGTTGTGCCTTGGCTCTCCAACACACCGGTGTGCTGTTACTAGTGTAGTGGTCGATTTCACTCGGACAACTTTTGTCTTTCTTCCAACACCACTTTATTTACAGTTCTCCACATGTCCTCAATGCTCCACGTCTCCCTTGTTGCCACGGCTCGCTCGCCGTGCTTCACTCGACTCGCTCGCCGCCTTTGCTTCTCCAATCTCCGCTTCTCCGTCAGCTCCGATGTCTTTGTGCTTCCCCCACTGCTGGCTGCTTCGTCTCTGCTCTCCGCTGTCACTGTGCTCTCTCTACTGCTGGCTGCTTCGTCTCTGCTCTCCGCTCTCCGCTATCACCGTGCTCTCTCTACTGCTGGCTGCTTCGTCTCTGCTCTCCGCTCTCCGCTATCACCGTGCTCTCTCCACTGCTGGCTGCTTCTCCTCTGCTCTCCGTTATCACTGTGCTCTCTCCACTGCTAACCGCTTCGTCTCTGCTCTCCGTTATCACTGTGCTCTCTCCACTGCTAACTGCTTTGTCTCTGCTCTCCGTTATCCACTATCACTGGGCTCTATCCACTGCTAACTGCTTCTTTACTGCTAACTGCTTTGTCTCTGCTCTCCGCTATCACTGGGCTCTCTCCACTGCTAACTGCTTCGTCTCTGCTCTCCGCTATCACTGTGCTCTCTCCACTGCTGGCTGCTTCGTCTCTTCAGCTGCTCCACGTCTTGCCTCGTCCAGCCCCCCAACTCCAACTCCCCGTTTCTCCTCGCGTCTCCCCAATTTATCCCCGCTCTCATCACACCCCAATTAATTAACCCGCGTCCCAACGGCGCTCCGCGTGCCCGTGCGCCTGTGACCTCGCCAGACTTCAAAACGCCACCCCAGCCCTGACAGCAACACCAGCCAATCACACTTCAGCCCTGACAGCAACACCAACCAATCACAGCCGTCCTTGGCTCCCCCAGCTTAATTGGCCCAATCGTTAACTCATCGTCCCAATATGACCCCCTGCTGCCCTGCCCCCGCGCAATCTCACCAATTACCCCCATGCGCCTATTTATTCCACTACACTAGTGACGAATTGGCACGTTCTGTTTACGTGACAAACCTTACTAGTTGGCTGTGTCGGCTGGTGGCGGGTTTTAACGACACATTTACATATTTACGCGATCTAACCCAAAAAAAACCCCTCTTATGGAGGAGCAAGGAGTTAGCAGGGAGCTCTAGATCTGAGAGCAGCATATGAGGGAGCAACGTCGCGCACAGTCAAGGTTGATCAAGAACTTTGACAGAAGGCCTTGGTTACTGGAACGGATGGAAACGGAGGGAAACGCAGGGGGTGTAGTGTCAGATGAGAGGGGAGATGTAGACATTGGAAATTCCATCAAGGGTCTTGGGGGTTTGCAAGGGGTGCTCTTGCAGTTGAACCGGGACTGATTTGGCAGGCGGTGGAGAGCATTGTGGTGATAGTGGTCTTGTGAGAAGTTCGGTCATGGCACTTTTTGAAGCATGTGGAGGCTGGGGGTGAGGGATTTGCGGAGGTCCCTCAACGTATGAAAGTGGCTGCGAGGGAAAAAAAAACAAATAATCAAAGCTTCCTCAATGTGTTGTTTTGTGCTCCTCAATTTATTTTTGTTGCAAACACTGTTTAGAGTCGACCGTGATGAACTGTACTGTCGCCGACCATGACCAGTGGGATACGCCAGATTACATCCGCTATTATAAAATGTTTTTGCTCTGCTCTGCGAATTGTAATCTTAAGATTTTAACAAGCAGAACCTTCTCATTATTCAACGTAGAGCTCCCCACCACTCTACCCCCTCCGCCGCTCACCAGCCTTCGCTGCACGGGCACTTGTTGGGTAATTTATGGATGCAGTATTCACACTGCAAACACTGCTCAGACTAGATTCCTGTTTATCTAGTTTTTTTTTCGAAAGAAGCTGACATCCTCCACTAAATGCAGAGTGGCAAACAGCGATGTAATTGCCTCGGCGCACGAATGCTCTGCAAAGTGCCTTAATCATGTACGCATATGCATATGTATTTGTAAATTACCGTATTGTTTTCGTACAATTGATTTGTTTTGCCATTTACTACCTGTTACTGAAATGGCATTTTAAGTGAATTGCCAATTAATACAATTAACTGAGAAGCATTTGCGAATTGTTCTCTTTTTGATGAGTTTTGGGGTCGACAAGACTAATTGAGACGACAATGCATACAGTTTACATAACAATACCACGTCTGACGTGCAAACGTGCGACCCTACGGATATTTTCCCTCTCAATCCAATGAGAATCCATGGGAAATTAAATACAGAAATAAAATCAGCATTCGGAACCCTGTGTTTTACCTAAGTGAGCTGTGCCTGCATTCACTATGACCTAAGTTATTAGGGACGGAGCTCCCGATTCTCATCTGTTAACAAAGCGCCTGCGATGCATCTCATTCCAACTCAAAACGTGACCACTCGGACATCCACACACGCGATTTGCATGGGATCGTAGCCATTGCCCCGTGCTAATGCAGCTCTTGTCCCGTGGTTCAGACACAAAACACGAACGTAATAAGGGACCTACGCGACATGAACCACCACCAGGTCGGGTTGAATTGTCCGGCAAAACTAACCCTCGTTCTCCCGTGATAATGTTTCCTGTGGTCGGAGAGGACACGTGCGTATTGAGCACCACTGCTCTTCCCGGCTGCCTCCGGACTGGATTTTTGTTTTACGTCGTCCTGCAAATACGTCGTCCTGCAAATACGTCGTCACCTCAATTAAGACCACGACTCGACAATTTGCGTCGCCTCAACGCACACTTACGTCGCCGACAGCATCATCCGACCGTTCTCGTATCTGTCGCCTGTCAGCCGTCGACTCCCCCTACCCTGCACATCGCTCTGATCGACGTCGTTTCGAGATTCGTTGTCGCGCAACTTTCACGAACATATACCGGGGGTGTTGTTGTGTAGTCCTGCAAGTAGAATGTGTGCGGGAATGACATGCGTCCATCCCCTCCTCCGTCCCATCCTCCCAATGTGTGCGGGCATTGGGAGGATGGTTGCATCGTGCGGGTCGTGAGCGGTGCCGTCGATTCACACGGTTGGCTATGTACGGTGCGAAAGAAGTTCAACATACATATGTGCAGGTGGCAGTGACGGTTCATGGAGGCCTTCGTCCAGCAGTGGATCGACCATGATGAAAATTTGTGCATTCTATAAATCCTCCAGCTCTGATAGTCATCAACTTTGAAAACAGACACCGTCAGGCAAACATAATTCCTCCTTTATTTATCAAACGGTATACTATTTTTTTATAACTGTGCAGCATATGACGATTTAGTTCACGAAAATAGAAAATATTTAGCTACTTACTGTATATGCGTGTCACAATCACCCAAGTGCTAAGAGTACCCACTTATATCTATAAGTGTTAAAGAGTGTAAAGGCAGTTTTGCACTTTACGTTCAAATAAATATATGTCGTGTATTTGTGTGATTTAAGACCTGCAGTTGAAACAATGTTTGTTGGGGTATCGGGTGGTGGGGTAAAGTGTGGGTACTCCTTTCCAGATTTAAAGCTTTCGTGACTGCTAGGATCCATACTCTTTGGTTCTATTGGGTAAAGTCACGTAGGTAAAAAATAAAATAACAAAAATCACGACGTTTCGGCCACAACACAAGCGGCCTTCATCAGGTGAAGGGACGAGACTGTCTGGAGGACAGCGCTGGAGTGAAAAAAGCCACGCTCAGATCACGACCTTTAAGCTGTGTGAGAAGAAACAAAGCGCCTTGACAAAGGAATTAGCATATAATTTAGCATTGAAATGGCTCATTGAAATAGCTAAGTTAAAGTATACACATCCGCAGAGGCACCCCTTGACAAAGGAATTAGCATAGAATTTAGCATTTAAATAGCTGAGTGATTAGCTTGTAACTGGTCACAGAAATAGCTATGTTAAAGTCAGAGCATATACATTCACCGAGGCACCCAGTACAAATCAAACAGGAGAATTTAGCGAAACACAACCACGCTCAGACCGCGGACCTTTAAACTATGTGCGAGCAAAAAGGTGTCCTGACAAAGAAATTAGCATAAAAATTGGCATTTGATTGGCCGATTTCAGAAAAGAGGTGGTGTACGTGCCGGTGGACTTGCCATTTGGCGCGGGGGGGGGGGGGAGGGAGTTTACCTATTGATGGTGTGAAAAGGGAATTTCTAAGAGCTGCGAAAGTTTGGGGTACCACTACTTGAAAAATATACTGTACCATTGAAATTAGTTTAATGTTTAGTTCGATTTAGAACATCTTTCCAATGGTTGCTTAATTTGAAACCATCTTCTCGGTTGAAATTGTGTCTGTGTTTGTAGATCTGAATTGCCTCGTGAACAAATCTCTGATAAAAACCCGTGGGTTTGCAAAGAACCTTGGTATCGGAGAAAATTATATCGTGATCACCCACAGCGTTGTAACAGTGATCAGCCATGGGAGAAGAATTCGTTTTGCTGTGTTTCAAATCTGATTTGTGCCCGCGAATTCGGTCAGAGACATGTCGCTTTGTCTCCCCGATATAGCAATTACCGCAGGTACAACTCAATTTGTAAACCCCGGGGTACTGTAAGTCAGGAATGACATCCTTCACGGATGGGATCAGATCACGAATTTTGTGTACCGTATTGAACCGGACCTGGATCTTGTGTTTGTTTAGAATTTTGGAAATCTTTTTAGTAACCCCTTTGTCAAGGGGTGCCTCTGCGGATGTGTATACTTTAGCTTAGCTATTTCAATGAGCCATTTCAATGCTAAATTATATGCTAATTCCTTTGTCAAGGCGCTTTGTTTCTTCTCACGCAGCTTAAAGGTCGTGATCTGAGCGTGGCTTTTTTCACTCCAGCGCTGTCCTCCAGACAGTCTCGTCCCTTCACCTGATGAAGGCCGCTTGTGTTGTGGCCGAAACGTCGTGATTTTTGTTATTTTATTTTTTACCTACGTGACTTTACCCAATGGAACCAAAGAGTGTGGTTACTCCCACAAAGATGTATCAGGTGGTGGGGTAAAGTGTGAGTACTCCCACCAAGATGTATCAGGTGGTGGGGTAAAGTGTGGGTACTCTCACCAAGATGTAGCAGGTGGTGGGGTAAAGTGTGGGTACTAACACCAAGATGTCACAGGTGGTGGGGTAAAGTGTGGGTACTCTCACCAAGATGTAGCAGGTGGTGGGGTAAAGTGTGGGTACTAACACCAAGATGTCACAGGTGGTGGGGTAAAGTGTGGGTACTCTCACCAAGATGTAGCAGGTGGTGGGGTAAAGTGTGGGTACTAACACCAAGATGTCACAGGTGGTGGGGTAAAGTGTGGGTACTCTCACCAAGATGTAGCAGGTGGTGGGGTAAAGTGTGGGTACTAACACCAAGATGTCACAGGTGGTGGGGTAAAGTGTGGGTACTCTCACCAAGATGTAGCAGGTGGTGGGGTAAAGTGTGAGTACTCTCACCAAGATGTCACAGGTGGTGGGGTAAAGTGTGAGTACTAACACCAAGATGTATCAGGTGGTAGGGTAAAGTGTGGGTGCTCACACCAAGATGTATCAGGTGGTAGGGTAAAGTGTGAGTACTAACACCAAAATGTATCAGGTGGTGGGGTAAAGTGTGAGTACTAACACCAAAATGTCACAGGTGGTAGGGTAAAGTGTGAGTACTAACACCAAGATGTCACAGGTGGTGGGGTAAAGTGTGAGTACTAACACCAAGATGTATCAGGTGGTGGGGTAAAGTGTGAGTACTAACACCAAGATGTATCAGATGATAGGGTAAAGTGTGAGTACTCCCACCAAGATGTATCAGGTGGTGGGGTAAAGTGTGAGTACTCTCACCAAGATGTCACAGGTGGTAGGGTAAAGTGTGGGTACTCCCACCAAGATGTAGCAGGTGGTGGGGTAAAGTGTGAGTACTAACACCAAGATGTCACAGGTGGTAGGGTAAAGTGTGGGTACTCTCACCAAGATGTATCAGGTGGTAGGGTAAAGTGTGGGTACTAACACCAAGATGTATCAGGTGGTGGGGTAAAGTGTGAGTACTAACACCAAGATGTATCAGGTGGTAGGGTAAAGTGTGAGTACTCTCACCAAGATGTCACAGGTGGTAGGGTAAAGTGTGGGTACTCTCACCAAGATGTAGCAGGTGGTAGGGTAAAGTGTGGGTACTAACACCAAGATGTATCAGGTGGTAGGGTAAAGTGTGAGTACTAACACCAAGATGTATCAGGTGGTGGGGTAAAGTGTGGGTACTAACACCAAGATGTATCAGGTGGTAGGGTAAAGTGTGAGTACTAACACCAAGATGTATCAGGTGGTGGGGTAAAGTGTGGGTACTAACATCAAGATGTATCAGGTGGTAGGGTAAAGTGTGAGTACTAACACCAAGATGTATCAGGTGGTAGGGTAAAGTGTGAGTACTCCCACCAAGATGTATCAGGTGGTAGGGTAAAGTGTGAGTACTAACACCAAGATGTATCAGGTGGTAGGGTAAAGTGTGAGTACTAACACCAAGATGTATCAGGTGGTAGGGTAAAGTGTGAGTACTCCCACCAAGATGTATCAGGTGGTAGGGTAAAGTGTGAGTACTAACACCAAGATGTATCAGGTGGTAGGGTAAAGTGTGAGTACTAACACCAAGATGTATCAGGTGGTGGGGTAAAGTGTGAGTACTAACACCAAGGTGTATCAGGTGGTAGGGTAAAGTGTGGGTACTAACACCAAGATGTATCAGGTGGTAGGGTAAAGTGTGAGTACTAACACCAAGATGTATCAGGTGGTAGGGTAAAGTGTCGGTACTCACACCAAGATGTATCAGGTGGTAGGGTAAAGTGTGAGTACTAACACCAAGATGTATCAGGTGGTGGGGTAAAGTGTGAGTACTAACACCAAGATGTCACAGGTGGTAGGGTAAAGTGTGAGTACTCCCACCAAGATGTATCAGGTGGTGGGGTAAAGTGTGGGTACTCACACCAAGATGTCACAGGTGGTAGGGTAAAGTGTGAGTACTCCCACCAAGATGTATCAGGTGGTGGGGTAAAGTGTGGGTACTCACACCAAGATGTATCAGATGATAGGGTAAAGTGTGAGTACTAACACCAGGATGTCACAGGTGGTGGGGTAAAGTGTGAGTACTCACACCAAGATGTATCAGGTGGTAGGGTAAAGTGTGAGTACTAACACCAAGATGTATCAGGTGGTAGGGTAAAGTGTGAGTACTCTCACCAAGATGTCACAGGTGGTAGGGTAAAGTGTGAGTACTAACACCAAGATGTATCAGGTGGTGGAGTAAAGTGTGGGTACTAACACCAAGATGTATCAGGTGGTGGGGTAAAGTGTGGGTACTCACACCAAGATGTATCAGGTCGTGGGGTAAAGTGTGAGTACTAACACCAAGATGTCACAGGTGGTAGGGTAAAGTGTGAGTACTCTCACCAAGATGTATCAGGTGGTAGGGTAAAGTGTGAGTACTAACACCAAGATGTCACAGGTGGTGGGGTAAAGTGTGGGTACTAACACCAAGATGTCACAGGTGGTGGGGTAAAGTGTGGGTACTAACACCAAGATGTATCAGGTGGTAGGGTAAAGTGTGAGTACTAACACCAAGATGTCACAGGTGGTAGGGTAAAGTGTGGGTACTAACACCAAGATGTCACAGATGATAGGGTAAAGTGTGGGTACTCACACCAAGATGTCACAGATGATAGGGTAAAGTGTGGGTACTAACACCAAGATGTCACAGGTGGTGGGGTAAAGTGTGGGTACTAACACCAAGATGTCACAGGTGGTAGGGTAAAGTGTGGGTACTAACACCAAGGTGTATCAGGTGGTAGGGTAAAGTGTGGGTACTAACACCAAGATGTATCAGGTGGTGGGGTAAAGTGTGAGTACTAACACCAAGATGTATCAGATGATAGGGTAAAGTGTGAGTACTAACACCAAGATGTCACAGGTGGTGGGGTAAAGTGTGAGTACTAACACCAAGATGTATCAGATGATAGGGTAAAGTGTGAGTACTAACACCAAGATGTAGCAGGTGGTGGGGTAAAGTGTGGGTCCTCACACCAAGGTGTATCAGGTGGTAGGGTAAAGTGTGGGTACTAACACCAAGGTGTATCAGGTGGTAGGGTAAAGTGTGGGTACTAACACCAAGGTGTATCAGGTGGTGGGGTAAAGTGTGGGTACTAACACCAAGGTGTATCAGGTGGTGGGGTAAAGTGTGGGTACTAACACCAAGATGTCACAGGTGGTAGGGTAAAGTGTGAGTACTAACACCAAGATGTATCAGGTGGTGGAGTAAAGTGTGGGTACTAACACCAAGATGTATCAGGTGGTGGGGTAAAGTGTGGGTACTCACACCAAGATGTATCAGGTGGTAGGGTAAAGTGTGGGTACTAACACCAAGGTGTATCAGGTGGTAGGGTAAAGTGTGGGTACTAACACCAAGGTGTATCAGGTGGTGGGGTAAAGTGTGGGTACTAACACCAAGGTGTATCAGGTGGTGGGGTAAAGTGTGGGTACTAACACCAAGATGTCACAGGTGGTAGGGTAAAGTGTGAGTACTAACACCAAGATGTATCAGGTGGTGGAGTAAAGTGTGGGTACTAACACCAAGATGTATCAGGTGGTGGGGTAAAGTGTGGGTACTAACACCAAGATGTATCAGGTGGTAGGGTAAAGTGTGGGTACTCCCACCAAGATGTATCAGGTGGTGGGGTAAAGTGTGGGTACTCACACCAAGACAGCGAGGAAGAGTAGGCCAAATACCCTCCATAGGTGTGAGCAGCACCTCGCAGGGCTGCACCTTTACCTTTACTCTTTGGTTCTTTCGGTAAAGTCACGTGGGTAGAAAAATAAAATAATAATAATATATCACGACGTTTCGATCGCGACACACGCGATCGTTTTTGATCGAAACGCCGTGATATTTAAATTTTATTTTTCTACCCACGTGACTTTACCGAAAGAACCCAAGCGTATGGATTCCTGCAGTCACGAAAGCTTCAAACCTTTACCTTTGTTTTGTATTTACATGCATTAAGAGCCAAGAGCATATCACATTTACATTTCCAGAAAGCGTGCGTGTCTGCCATGCTGAACATCAGCACGCACATGCCTTGCATCAACAATTATTGCATCCGCATGGTAAAATGCCATAGATGATGATATATGATGTTCAACACATATAAGTGTGATTTCTATTGGCAGCACGTATACATTATTTGTAGATCAAATGCGATAAGTTTAGTCCCAGCGAATACCTGTCATCTACCGCGCATCTAAATAAATAATTTACAGGGGTAACATTAAAGCATTATAATTATTTGATAGGTAAAGCACTGCAAATGTGTCTTAAAAGTTCACTCTTGTTATTTTAATTTTGACACATTTTCAAAATGCAAATGCTTAGATTTTGCATTGCTTCAGTGAACTTTTTGGTTATGATTGACTCATTGAATATGGATGTGAACAATGGCAGTGTTGAAGGGGCAATCTGAAAATATTTCACAAATATTCTATTGTTATGAACGAGGACATTTTTACATCGGAATCATAATTGAAAACCAAAACAATGTACAAATAATGTAGGAGTGTGGCTGCATGTTCTTTTTTACAAATTGTTGTCGAAAACGAAACACAAAAATAAGTTTTATTCCAATCGTGCATGAATATTAAACGACGAGCTACGGGATCAGTGTGTACGAGCTGGTATGACAAATGGTTCTGAAACACGGTCATTAGCAAGTGCTAAAAAAAAAGTGTGGAGAGATACATGCTCAGAGTTACTTTGAATAGATAGGAAGAGGAAAATGTGTACATATGCAGGTTAAAGACAACATATAAACTACTATGAAAACTATTTTAACACGTAGGCTTTCACGACCAATATCATCCATAATACAGGCTTTTTTTGGGGTAGATCGTGTAAATATATAAATGTGTCGTTAAACCCACCACCACCCGACACAGCCAATTAGTAAGGTTTGTCACGTAAACAGAACATGCCAATTCGTTACTAGTACAGTGTGTTGGAAAGCAAATCTTAATAATTGGCTGTGTTGGGTGGTGGCGGGTTTAATGACACATTTATATATTTACGCGATCTAACCCCCCAAAAAAAACTATTATGGATATTATGCAAGCTACGTGAACTTAGGAAGGAGATATTGCTAGATGGGACGATGGCCTACTATCAAGAATGATAATGGGATGGCTGTCAAGGAATGGAATGCACACGAAAGGACATCAACCGAGGCGATGGAGTGATAACATCAGTTCCCATACTGGTACTAGGTGGAGTCTTAGATTGAACAAACTTGGGAATATGGTGGTGGCTTGGGGTGGTCTTAATCCAGCACTGGATTAAGACCATGGCTGATGATGATGATCAGCCATAGGCTAGAACGCTTCAAAAATCAAATAATCTGTCAGACTAATAGCATCGAAAGAGGTGCAGCGTACACTAACATACTTGCAATGCCCAAACATACTTTAATTTGATGATTACCCCGATAGTATAATGATGGCACAAACACAGCTGAAACATATTTTCTCAGGGAGACACCATTTATGTCCATCTGGTTTTGGATTACATGCATATTATCAGCATGTCAACAATCTCTGTAGATGGTTAGTCAAATGTAATTTATTGCAGACTTACATCTCATTTGCCATTTTTCATAAATCCAAGCTGACCGGAGTTGGTGTCACAGCCAAACGCAACAAAACTTCACGAAGTTTCATTAAAACTTGTTAGAATAAATGTATCTGTATTCAACTAAACAATTCTGAGAATATATACAGAACTGCAAATATATAAATGTTTATCTTTCGAATGAAACAATAACTGCCAGAGTAGATCCTGTATGTGTTAAAGGGGTGAACATGTGACGGCTTTGTCCATTGGGGTTCAGAATCAGTTTAAGGCTTTCAATATTAATGCTCAGCAAGTCAATACACGTTACACAAATACGTTTACACGTGTTTATTTTATGACATTAACAGTGCGTATTAAATATCTCATCATTCCTGGCGATGGCTTACATTAGTGGCAAGCGAGGTATGGACCGATCCTAGGCCTCTACCTTTACCAACCCGCACTGACCAGCGTGGTGAAGTATGGTGAAATATGGTGAAGTATGGTGAAATAACTCCCATGTCCAATAGAGCGTGGAGATGCCTTCATTGAGCAGTGGATGGACAAATGGCTGTCCATTATTACTGTCATATAAATATATAATTTTAGCTATTTAACGTGAGACAACCACAAAATGAAGAGTTTTAAAAATGAGACGAATTATCAAAATAAAACAGGTGAGGATGCCTCTTGTTAAAATGGGGAAAATTCTGCCAAAATGTCTTCTTAGGATACAAGTTACGGAATGGACATCGATTTTTTTTTTTACCGTTCTGCAAGGTATATTTTTCATGGTCGCTGTTGCTGACAGCGTTGGTGTAATTTATGCACAGGATAGTGCTGTGCGATTGCCAATGAAGTGCTCATTTCTCTACAGCCACTGAGCCCTGGAGGGAGCCACCAGATAGCAGGTGCACACCACAATTTTGAATTTCTAAAGCTCGGCAAGGTGCTCCAAGCTTCATTTTATGCACGGCGCTGACAGTAAGCGCATGCCAGTTAAATCTTCTGCATAACTAGAGTCTGAAATATTTGCTTAGACACACATCTCATCTTTGTCATACTCCTTGCTGGAAAAAAAAGTGGCTGGTGGCTGCCACACTAGGGTTCCACATCTTCATGTCAATCCTCTGCGGATTAATTCTAAATACCAGCCACTGAGGTGATATATTCAACCTATAATTTGTCTGCCCAGGGGGTTCCTATGGACACAATGCAACAATAGCTGGCTTTTAAAGCAAATGCGCACCGTATTAGCGCGGCATTATCTTAAACTGAAACACTGCGCCCCTGCTTGTGGTTTTACTTGACAGTAAGACACAAAGATGGAAAATAAATTACTTATTTGAAGAAGAAGATAAAACGCCCACCGCGCTGCATAAGTAAGTCCCGTTAATAACGCCACCATTTTAGTAAAAGTAAAACTTATTCAATAGAAATCTTGTTCTCTTTAAACCCTTTTAAACCGGTAAGAGCTGGACTTTTACTGCATCAGAACACAGTCTAGTGATCCATGAATGAGCATGAGGACCTCTTAAAAATCGAAAGTTCGCATCTGCACCTATCGCTGCTGAATATAAAATAAGCCACGACAACAAATGTGGAAAACGCCACTTTCACGAGGAACATTTTTGAAACATTTAAACAAGGCCATATTTTTGGACTATCCGAGTGTACGTTCTCATGCCCGACGTTGAATTACGTGTCTGCCACTGCACTAATACAATTTGCGGTGGGCACAGACTCGCAGATCAAAATCTGCATGCGTGCATGCGCAGGCAGACATGATGGCACTTTGGCCAATATCTCGTGTCAGAATTGCACGTGTCTTTTGTGTTTGTTTTACTTTCTCAGCACAGGGCGCATTCTGCAATTTTTCATTTAACACATTTTTTAAACATGTGCTGATTCAACAATGCAACATTCATTGGCACTGATAAATAATTTAATTTTGTCGATCAAATTCATCAGTTCTCTCCGTTCCCAAAAAAATCTTTCCCACATGAAAAAAATAAATGGACTGTTTTTTCCCCCCCCCCCCATTTTGCAAAAAAAAATCCTTTACACATATGTGTATATTTATATATAAAATATTTCTGAAAGTAAATCTGTAAAATGAGAATGGGTCGATTAGTCCAACATGCATTTCATAGAACAGGGTACATTTAAATGCCACAACGTGGCAGAAAAATGAAACTGCTGGGGAATTCCTGAAAAACTCTCGTCAGGTGCCCCAAGTGTCATTAATTGAAACACAGTCTTCACATTTGGCACAGGTGTTGGGCTCATTTTGCAAAAACGTTGGGGAATGCGTCTAAATCAAACCCCCCACAATTGATTACATCCTGGACTTCTCAATCATAAGCCTTTATTTTTACCAGACAGCTTGTAAAATATGTGAATGCATAGGCAAGACATAAACAAGCACATTAGTAAACAATTAAAGACATAAAAAAATACCATATATCTTACTGATGTGGTTTCTTATTTATCACAGCAGGGTTGGCTATTCATACAGAAGTATATATGTTTTATAAACACTAAAAATCGGTGGTGTGGATGATTGCATCAGAGAGAGAGAGAGTTAATCTCTTGAATTTATATTGTATGCTGCATTCAAAACACATACCTGCCGAGTTTGAAAGCGAAACAAGGTGTGCATTCACTGCAAAATATTCTCCGAGTCGATAACAATTATTTTAACTGCAAATTCTTTACCTTGGGCAATGGATTTCATTGTCGTGTTGTTGAATTAATGTTAAAACGATTTGCATTAATTGCAAAAATCTATCATACGATAAGCGCCATTATTCCATATTTCATTTATGCCATGACTAAAATGGAATCATTCACATCAGATCTTCTAAATTCAAGTCATGGTATTACAATGAAATGTCTGTAATTACCAGCACGCACAGGAAGACACTGATGGCAACTTAACGGTATTTCAATAGGTGTTTAAGACAATGGCTAAGATTTGTCTTTTGATACCCCTTGCAATAACGTCTATTGGGCGATTCCATCACGTGCACATTTATCACATGGCTGCATATGAAGAAAGCGGTCTCCTTCAATGACCTTAAACTTGAATTATTCAGCTCAGCGTGCCATGTAAGCGCAGCAACTACTCCCTCCCTGTCTGTAACAGCTAAGATCGGGGACTCCGTAATTAGAACGCTTTCACGCGCACTTCTGTTGTAATTACAAACAGCGTCGGAAAATGATCTTGGAAATAATTGCGAGCGATCACGCAGCACATCTGTGTTTTTTTTTCTCTCCTTACAGGTTTAAAATAAGCCTGTTGACAACTCAAGTGATTCTTATTCGGAAACCAATTTACATACATCACACAGTGCGCTGTGAACATTGCTCTTCCAAAGTATAAGCCAAAGGCTGTATTCATTCACTAGTCTGGTGTGACCTGAATTCAGCTGGCCCTAACCAACCTTACAATACTCAAAGGGAAGCCCTGCACAAAGATAGGACAAGAAAATCTACATTTGTCCGACAGGAGATGAAACTCATGCCCCGAACTTTCCATCTGTTCACTTTTACATGTGACAGGATCTCGAGTTGTCAGCTCAGACAGTGTTCAAATTGGTTCCACTTCACTCGTGTTCCCTACGTGTTGCTTGTTTGTTCACACTAAGCTCCATCATTGACACAAAGCTGCATTAAGTAGCATGAACACAAAGAGAGAATCACGCTTTTGTGCAGATTGTCACGTGTGCCGTGACCAAATTTAACATTACCGCGTACAGATTGTATTCATTGGCTTTGGTTGCGGTGGTGAATAGATATGCAAATATTTACGTCCCCGCTTTCTCAAACAGTTGGATGAATTTTTGCCATTTGGAGATGCAATTCAATTAAAGAATGTTTATTTTTTTCTATCATTTATTTGTCCCATTTGTACTGTTTTGTGCAAACATTTGCATTCGCGTCCAGGTAGCCTCCGAGTCGCAATGGGACATTGACATTTAAAATTGTGTTGTTATTTCTATTTGCATGATATTTAAATTAATCATTATAAGCGATGCCCTTGCATATCATTCAATGCATGAATAGTGAGCGTAACGTTCGAATTGTACCAGACACATCGATTTCATTGTTACAGTGCCCATTATGCCTGTGTCATGTGACGACATGCACGGTAGTGCTCTGTTATAGCACTTTACGTCTGAGACCTCATTAGCATTCACACGCGCGGCTACATTGGTTTTGAGCCACAGAAACTCATCTCGCCTGCAAGTGCAGTACTCATAGATTTTCCCTTACACTTCTTGATTCCACTGAAAATCATTTTTTACGTGTGAGCAAAAAAAAACCTCTCTCAGTGAAATACAACTTTTCAACCATAATCAGCAGACAGCATATGATAAAATCACCCAGAATGTGTCACAATCTCGGGAGCTAAGCAGGTGTGAGCCTGTATCATGGTTCCCAACATGCAGGCCAGATTGTGGAATTCGTCTGTGCTCACATGTTTATGCTGCCCACCTGCACCGACTCGCACTGACTATTGTGATCAAGTGTGGTGAACTGCACAGCATGGGGAGGCCTTTAGCCAGCAGTGGAAAAGGGCTTATACGTGCACATTAATGGTGGCAACGTGCCATATTTGTGCTGCAGTTATAAAATATTAAGCGAGTAGGTACCGAGCCATGGATCCCATGCTTGCACCCTCCTTCATAGGGGATTGCCGTTGGGGACTTGAACACAGACCAACAAACACCGCACATTACTCAATATAACGCGAGCTTATTTATTGCCCGGCATAAATAATGCCCGGAAATGCCGCGCCGCATTAACCCAACAGAGTCCGCTGCCAATATCCACAGTGGGTGATGGCGATGTGGGGAGGGGAGATGGGGAGGTTACTGTACAGTGAAAACCAAACATAACCTCACCAAACCCGCGACAAAACCTTATTCCAACTTCTGCCCAAGCCTCGCATATAAGTGTAGTGGAATAAATAGGCGCATGGGGGTAATTGGTGAGATTGCGCGGGGGCAGGGCAGTAGGGGGTCATATTGGGACGATGGGGTAACGATTGGGCCAATTAAGCTGGGGGAGCCAAGGACGGCTGTGATTGGCTGGTGTTGCTGTCAGGGCTGAAGTGTGATTGGCTGGTGTTGCTGTCAGGGCTGGGGTGGCGTCTTGAAGTCTGGCGAGGTGACAAGCGCACGGGCACGCGGAGCGTCGTTGGGACGCGGGTTAATTAATTGGGGTGTGATGAGAGCGGGGATAAATTGGGGAGACGCGAGGAGAAACGGGGAGTTGGAGTTGGGGGGCTGGACGAGGCAAGACGTGGAGCAGCTGAAGAGAGAAGCAGCCAGCAGTGGAGAGAGCACAGTGATAGCGAAGAGCGGAGAACAGAGACGAAGCAGTTAGCAGTGGAGAGAGCCCAGTGATAGCGGAGAGCAGAGACGAAGCAGTTAGCAGTGGAGATAGTCCAGTGATAGCGGAGAGCAGAGACGAAGCAGTTAGCAGTGGAGAGAGCACAGTGACAGCGGAGAGCGGAGAGCAGAGACGAAGCAGCCAGCAGTGGAGAGAGCGCAGAGAGCAGAGACGAAGCAGTTAGCAGTGGAGAGAGTACAGTGAGAGCACAGTGATAACGGAGAGCAGAGGAGAAGCAGCCAGCAGTGGAGAGAGCACGGTGAGAGCGGAGAGCAGAGACGAAGCAGCCAGCAGTGGGGGAAGCGCAGAGACATCGGAGCTGACGGAGAAGCGGAGATTGGAGAGACAAAGGCGGCGAGCGAGTCGAGTGATGCACGGCGAGCGAGCCGTGGCAACAAGGGAAGTGTGGAGCACAGAGGACATGTGGAGAACTGTAAATAAAGTGGTGTTGGAAGAAAGACAAAAGTTGTCCGAGTGAAATCAACCGCTACATAAGCAGAAGCTATACATCAGGGTCTCGGGTGGTTTGGGATTTCAAAAAAAAGGTATAGCTGTAAAAAATAGGGGCAATTTAGCTGCTGCATTCACTGTGCTGTACACTTTCTGGGGGGGGGGGGGGGGGGCTGAAAGCCTATGGAGGAATGTGGCCCTGAGTGTGAGCTTTGCTGTGACACTGAAGCGTGCCATTCGTTTTATATTACAAGGTGTTTGGTCATTTCATTACCGAGAAGAGAGAGAGAGAGATGGAGAGAAATACAGAGTGACAGGGTGGTTCGCACTCTTATATATACAGAACAGCACCATATCCATCAACGAGGATTAGCTGGCTACACTTAGGGAAGCTTACTGTAGTTATAGATAATACGTAAAGGAGGTAAAGGGGCAGCCCTGCAATTGCTCGCTCACGCCCTTGTTTGCAGAAGGGCCTCCGCTAAAGGGCGCTCTAGAGAGCTCGTCTAAACTGTGTTTGCCCTATTTTTCCACGTTCACAGGCGTTTTGGAAGAGGTGGGAGTTGCCCACACGTTACCCCACCACATGCTACATGCCGATCGACTACATGTGGTGGTGTGGCCATTTGTGCTGCTGGGTAGGGCAGAGGTAGCGGTATATAAGCCACTCGCACCATTGTTTCTACAGCCATGCCAGGAGATAGAATCGATCCAGCGAACTCTGCGTTTCTAGTGTGCTTACCATTCTGACCATTCATTACGCGTACGACAGCATCTTTTACATCAGATCATATGGGCAGTATACTTCACTGTCTACGAACTGACATTGTCTTTCTCAATGGGCCCCAAGATTAAAGATTCCTGTCATCCATGCAGATAATATATCCATCAAAGGTTTTATGGATTAGATTATGTAAATATAAATGTGTCGTTAACCCACCACCACCCGACACAGCCAAATAGGTTTGTCACGTAAACATAACCTGTCAATTAGTTACCTGGTGATGGTGGGTTGACAACACATTTGTTCCACGCGATCTAACCCATAAAACCTTTATTATGAAGAATATTAGTGCGAAAGTATACGTTCTAAACAGATAAAATATCAGTGGTTTACCTGTACCCACCATTGATGCAATTGGCAATATTCAACGAGACAACACACACACACGAGGGAGAGTGTAAAATTCCAATGCGTTTCACTTCACACCACACATTTTCCACAACTAAACACCGGCGAGTGAGCTTAGCAACAAGCACACCGTGAATCGCGCCACTCTGGCATGCTGTAGCGCCTGTAGCCATAGCAGAGCAAAACTCAAATAAACCCGTGCGAGTGCTGGAATCCAGAAAGTCCTGCCCAAGGGGGCGGCAGTGCTGAGGTGTGGCATTGTCGGTTTGGTGCAAGCGGCTATCTTTGCAAATAACTCGAGCCAAATGACTTGTTTTAAACCCTCGGAAAAGACGCGAGCTAGCAATGTGCTCGACTGACAGCTTCATATCTTTGTGCAAGGCCCGTGCAAGGGATTTTAAATTGAAATGTCTTTTCGGGCGGTGGTGTTGGTGGCGTTGTCCACCTGTAATCCAGCAGTGCGGAGGCGAGGGTTGGTTGATCGACAGGCAAATGTTGTGGAAAACTGCCTTGCCATAGGGCATCAAGGGGGTGCCATACCCTGGCTTGTCAGGAGAAGGCAGTACAGCAAGTGGACTAATCGCCATCTGTTTCCATCTGTACAGGAATTGATTGTTACCCTCTCCTGCGCGTGGGTTTGCTCCAGTTTCCTCCCACTTGAATAATCACTCATCTTAAATTGGCTGAAAACATCTTACATTAAAAACCGAATGCAGGACCCTCCTCGAAAATATGTATACGACTCACTGTGGCTTTCCTCTATACATGGATACATTATTACTCTTATTTTCAAGTGGGGTAAATATGAGGACGAAAAAAACATGGGGTAGAGGGCAAGGTGCGTCATCTTGTGCTCATTTACTGTCACGTAACCGCACATAAGCGTTAGCACACCTTTACGATTCAGTGAGAAAATTGGGATTAGACTGCAAACCTTATTGCTGGGTGTTTGAAGCAATAGAATTGTTGGACTGGCCGAACAGCCTGGTAAATATTATTGCACTATTTTTCTGGTGGTGTGTTTAGAAAATAGCTTGAGAAATAAACCAAAAAAGACAGTAGTACAAAAGTTCTCAGCCTCATGTCGAAAAAATACCAGTCCGCTGATGTTGCAGCTGCATATAGTCCACGTGTAATATTCCACTTTCAGTGTATTCTATATTGCTTTGATCCTTGTTTATGCTTTTGCAGGAACACTGCGATGGCTGTTGAAATCATCAAGAAATCAGGCATCATGCTGTCATCAAATTTGTGATGCTAGCCACAACTCAACCGAAGGATATTTCCAAACACACTTTAAAATCATATTGGGGACAACACACCGTCATACACAACAGCAAACAGACTGGCTGCAGACTTTTGCTGTGGCAGAAAGGGTTCTTGAAGATGACCCCAGGTCAGGGCGGCCTGGGACTGCGGCAAATGAGGAAAACATCAAAGGGCTGTGCGAGACACGGGTTTGGAAGAAAGTTGCCGTGCCACTGCTGCCCCGGAAAAAAAACACTTTTAGGGCATTGTTAGTGCTGGATCAGTGGAGGCGGTTTGGAACGATCGCGTGGGTGGGAACGAATTAGGTGTGCGCACCTTGGGTCTCCAAAATGCTGATTATTAAGAAGCGGAATCTTGAAGGGAAGGAATGGGAGTGTGAACGACGTGGCCCCCATTTCTATTGAGCCCGGCGTGAGTGGTTGGAGTAAGGAGGGCTGAGGGGAGAGGCGGGATTTCGGACACGGAGACATTAACGTGAGAGCCTGGTGATCGTTGCTCCTGGAGGGAAGCGAGAATAGTAGATCTGGACATCACGTTCATGTTATTTTTTGTTTTGTCCCTACTGTGGTGGGGTGATGAACCCAAATACTCTTCACTGACCTCCGTTTGGAGTTCTGGTTCCCTTCTATGCACGCAAACTTCGTTACGTTTTTTTTTTACCTACAAAAAAAAGATCACTTCTTATACAACTTCGACCCGATTAAACTATTCTCACTATTCTAGGTAAGGCCCGATGAGCTATATAGCTCTGTTTTAAAAGCAACCTACCTGGCCACAAATGATTGCTCAACGAAGTAGCTTATCGTTTGGAAATTTATGTCAGCCAAATACTCTAAACGCGTGTTTCTAAATGTGGAGGAAAACCCCAAGGACCCGGAGAAAAGTCGATGCCCCACGGCGAGAACAAGCAAACTGCAAATTTACAGGCAAAAGGGTAGGTAGGATTCCTACCCAAGACCTGCTGCGTACCAGGAGAGGAAGTTAACATCTCGCCACCGAGATGAAAAAAGCTTAGGACCAGTTGACTGGTGACGAAACTTGTACTTCGCATTACGATCCCAAGTCCAAATGGCAGAAATAGCAAACTTCTCCAGCTCCCATCATATGTACCATGTTTTCGAATTCAAGAAGTGTGGCGCATCATATTGACTTGATGCCCCATAGGGAGATGATCACAGCGCAACATCATGTAGACCTTGATGCAACCGCTGCATGAATCAATCACAGCAAAGTGCCTTGGAAAGATGAGAACCATACCCTTGACAATGTCTCAACATGCACTGCTACAGGGTTTCGACCGCTCACTGGCAAGGATTGCTGCTGAGAGTGTCTCTCACATCCTGACAATTCTCCAGACCTGGCACCCAGTGACTGATTTCACCAATTCCACGTATAGAAAGCAGATTGGGAGTGATTACGGTGGTTGTGATGATGATGCCGGGAAGGGCGCTATGCAGGGAAACCTGAATCGTCTGGAAGAAAAGTTCTATCTGGAAGGAATCAACAACCCTCAATAACAAATATGAAAATTGCCTTGATAAAGATGGTGATCATGTTGAACAATAATGTGGCTATTATGGTTGCATGTATTTGCTTTTTATATGAGGCTCAGACCTTTTTGTATGCCACCTCATTTCTTAAAAATACTATATATACAAAGAAAAAAACGAACTAACATTATGTTTTACATTCCAGTCGAATATATATATTTTGCCAATACACTTCCACGAAAGCCGTTTAAACAATTTCATTTAAAACAGCCGTCTGTCAATCCTCTGCGAGAGGAAGGCCTTGCCTTACCCGACCATTCGTGGTAGTTGTTTGACATACTTCACCATGCTGGAGAGTGTAGATTGGTGAAGAGGTGTGGGGGGGGGACTAAGAATGATTCAGAGATCACTCACCACGAATGTTATCCCTGGCCGAGAGTAAAACAGTTTTTTTTGCAAATTCGTGAATGGAAACATTTAGAAGTGCATGAAATCGCAATACATCTAAACATATTAATATCTAAACAGCCTCCTGGAGAATCTGTAAAACATCTTCCATGTGGCAAGAACACGTACAGCAAAAAACGTACTCTACTAATATTAAATGTCAAATAGTTTTAATTAAATTCTGGCTTGTTGCATGTCAGTCTGCATGTTTCAAATGAACGTCACTGCAAACATGATTTTCCACGCTAATTGTACAAGCGACATGAAATATTAAGCGCGATACGACTTGTTTGTTGAGGAACGCGCCAGAAAACTCGAGGGTCAACGCTGGCAGCCACATTTCAACACATAATCAACTCCGCCTGGGCTGCGTAATGTTAAAACAAATCGGGCCTTAAAAACACAACGGCTAATTCTGTTCAGACAGACACAAAAAAAACAAACTCGTGCATTTTTTTCTGTCACATTTGTACCTGGAAAGCTGTGCACCCTTTCAGAGAAATGTGTGGCTATGGTAGACCAGTTGGAAAGGTAAAAAAAAAAGGATGGTTATTTTAAATCAGAGATATGAAGTTGCAGGTCGACGTGCTTTATGAGAATGTGTGTGAGTGTGTGTTTTAATGTGTTTTAATGAAATCCAGCAAAACTCTGGATGAGTGTTTTTTTTTTCTCTCGTTCATTTGTATGGCTTTTATTACTTTGCGACATCGAAGCTACTTAAAATTCTGCATGCCTGTTCACTTCGGACCAACCATCTTAGCGGACTCAATATGTTATCGACACAGCCTTATTCGATAAATAAGTAAACAAAATTCCACAGTGCAATAAGTTCAGCGTTTGCTGTTTTGTGGCCAAGAACTGCAAAATGCAGTTCTTGGCCACAAAACAAAATATTAGATGTAATCAATTTTACTTTAATAAGTGGATTTCTATAAATAATTTGCAATTGCCCATTGATTTGCAAACCTTTTATTATTATTATCGGGAAAAAAAAGCTCATCCTGGCAGACGGCGAGTGGGCCTTTCAACATCCCAAAGCCATTTTGGTTGAAATGCCAACTCCCACTCTTCTCATTGACACGCTCCCCGCTCACGAGATTGGCTCACTTGGACATAACGGATATCTCCATCATGCTCTTAGTTAATTGTGGCGGATGTAACGACACTAGCTATTGCGTTTTAATTTACTTCATGTTCTCACTTTTGCCATTATAACAAAGGGTGTGTGTGTACAGCCCTTTGTCAATCCACTGCTAAATGAAGGCCTCCCCATGCCGTGCCGCTTTCGCAGGGGTTGATTGACCATACTTCACCACGCTAGTCAGTGTGAGTTGGTGAAGCCGGGGAGCGTAGATGAAGCATGTCTGGATTCTCTGCCGTTTGAATTTCGTGAAATTGCGACTCTGCCCTTGTGAAAGTCAAGACTGTAGACTCATGTGTGTCCATGTGCATACAGCTAACATTGTTTTGTTTTCCCCGTGAAGCATCTGGAGCTGCGACTGTTTTTTTAGATGCTGCTATATACATGCACATTGAATTGTATAAGTACAGTAATATAATGGGTTTTAGTGCACTCCACTCTGCTGTCCATGACGTCCCCACAGTCTGTAACACCTGTTAAACATGGTAGTCACCCATCCAAGCGATATCCACGGTCAACTCTACTTAGCTTCTGATGTCAGTTTTCATTTGCCATTATTCAGTTACAGGCACCAACGAGTGTTTTTTTTTTGCTAAAACCAATCTCACGCCAGAATGTGCATTTTCTTCTTTATATGAAACACGCATGTACTTCTCAATCAATTCGTATTTGTTTGTAGGCATATGCACATTGTAAAACTGCATCCTCTGTATTCAGGGCTATGCACGATATTTAGTTGCAATCTGTTGACCATATCTTATGCATAGTCCCCTCCTGCAGGTGATCATCTGCTCACATTAATGTCCTCGTGCAAAGAGCACAGCTGTTTTAATGTGCAATACTCGCAGAAATAATTTGGCAGTGGGTGAGACCAATAAAACGATAAGACAGTGTAATCAATTATTGCTGCAGAATTTCACTGCAATGTTATCGCCTTTGTTTCACAGTCAAACGCTTTTAGGGAGATTTTCTTTTAATAAACATAAGGTAGGGTGCGTCGTGCCCACAGAAGATTAAATATTGAGAATTTAAAGCTACAAACAACCTCAGCCTGCAAATAAAACAACAAAATTAAATATTTTTACTTACAAAATAATTTCTTACCACACCATTTGCAGTTTATCAGTAGGTCACAGCTTGTTTTTGGAAACATTCTCTCTGATGAAAAAGCAAACAGGATTTTAAAGTGAAAAATGCCAGGTTGAGTTTCTTAGCAGAGAAAACATTATCGCTGGGGTGTGAACGTTTGTTTTGGCTTGTGAATAATTATGTCTGAGCGTCATTTTTTGATGGAAATATGCATTAAATAATAATGCTTGTCCCCCACTCAGGGTTTTTAAATAAAATGATTATTTACTGAAGTCAAACCTGTTAAATGCGATTTACGAAGGCAATCTATTTCAGGTTAAGTAATTGAAATTACGAATAAATCTACCTAATTTGGCCCTACAGTTTGCAGAGATCTTACGTTCTGCAAAACTTCCAAAGTGTAGTTGCAAGTTTTCTCATGGCGACGCTCAAAAATAGCCATGCAGTTGAAATAACAAAGCATAAAATAGCATTAAATATCCAAATTATGACACTAATATGACAGCTTATGATTTAAACACTATATTACGTTTATATTAATTTCTACAGCTCGTTCTGCCTTTGAGTGCCGTGTCAGGGGAAACACAGTATTGCAGGGCATGCTGACCGCTGCCGAATCAGGAGAGTCTCAGCTGGTCATCCCATGCACATTCACACATCAAAGGTCCCCACGCTGCTTTTGTGTGTTCAATTGTTAACCTGTTAATAGTACTTCAAGTCTGGAGGACTGGGCAGCATGTTGATGCAGCTTCATGAAGCCAGCATAGGCATTTATCAAGTAACTGCACAAAAAAGTGGTTGCATAAAAATGTGTAGCATCTACCACTTAGATGAGTGATGGTGCTTGGGCAACGGGTGGTAATATATAAAGAGGCCCTTTGCATTGGCCTTCATCAGAATAAAAAATTAACCAAACACGGCAGTCATCACATTTTTACCGAAAACAAATGCATCCTTTTGGGAGTTAAGATATATATATATTCATGTATGTACAGATCGTCTGAGCAAAAAACGGGTTATCCCCTCGTGCATCAGCTACCACACTTCAGGCCTCCATAAACATGATTGTATTAATGCATATGTTTGCCATTTTGAGTATATATAGAGAGTAAAATTATATTTACTAATCACTGTGTTATTTACAATTCAATTTTGAAATACAGCCAATTCTGTGTCAATCTTCACAAGATGCATTTCTCAAACAAGGCACATGCTTCCACTTTCAATGCATACCACACCATCGCGAGTGAAAACAGATCATAGCAACCACAAAGAAAAATCATCACGAAAACTGACATTGAATATATTTAATCGAAGGGATTATTTGCTTAAATTAATATTGAGGGAGTGCTCATCTCTTGTTTACAGCCCTGAGTCGGTGGTGTAAATTCCACATTCCTATGGAGGGAGGGTGGGCGATTCCATCCATAGGACAACTACTGTTGACTTTCCATCCGCCCTCATTTTATTAACCCCTGGGGGATGATTTGCTAAATCAATCGCCAACCAGGATTTAGACTCACAACCTTCTCATGTATATATAGGCTCCGCATAACCATACTTTTTATGCAATTGAGCAGAGTGATCATGTACGTATGTAGACATTCTTTCACACCGTACATAGCCAACTATGCTTATCAGAGGTGCGAAAGATCGTCTTCATATTTTAAACTTACAACACACATTAAATAAATGTCATTTACAACTAAACTCCCAACACAGACAAATAATGATAGCAATCAGTGGCGTTTACATTTTAACGTACTTACTTAAAGCAAGGAATGGTCATTCAGAGCGGCTCAATTTGATTACATTATTACACTGTGTGTAGCCTTGTAAAGATCTGTTTATAAGGCAAAGCACACCCCCTTGGGACATATTCACTCCGACTGACAGCTAAGTTCTCATAGCGATGTTGGTTCCCTAAAGTGTATGTTTATTCTAGGGCTCTTTTTTTTCACGTGAAAATATAACTTTTTCCAAGCTTACTCTTTGGGAAAACTGTCAAATACGATAGAATTAAAACACATTCAACCATATGCTATTGAATCAATCTAATTGTTTAAGTAACCCAAAACTATAAATATTTGTCAACAAGACTGTCCTCAAAGGAAAACATGAAAGCATAAACGAAAGGCAGCATTTTGGCAATGGTCCTTCTAAATATCAGAAAGAGGAAGTTTAACATGTAGGCTTTCGCGACCAATATCATCCATAATGCAGGGTTTTTTTTAGGTTAGACCACTTAAATATAAATGTGTCGTTAAACCCGCCACCACCCGCCACAGCCAATTAGTAAGGTTTGTTGGAGAGCAAAGCCACAACATTTACAATCTGAGTACGACGTTTCGCCAGTAATTAGTACGATGTTTCGCCAGTAATTACAACCGAAACGTCGTACTCAGATTGTAAATGTTGTGGATTTGCTCTCCAACACACCGGTGCGCTGTACCAGTAACGAATTGCCCACGTTCTGTTTACGTGACAAACCTTACGAATTGGCTGTGTCGGGTGGTGGCGGGTTTAACGACACATTTATATTTACGCGATCTAACCCAAAAAAAACCCTGTATTACAGAGAGAGAGGAAGATGGGTCATTACCCGATAATATAGGCTATGAGCGTTGCGCGTTCATGAATGCACTGACTTACTTATTGCGTATTTGTTTGAGGACAGTGTTATTAACGGAAGTGTTGGATTTGGATAGTTTTCCTCTTGTACTACTGCTAATGCACTATCACACAACAAATTACATTTTAAAGTACTTTAGTGGTGAGTATGAAAAACATGTATTTATGACGTCCGTATTGAAAATGCTTCACGCAGTTGTGATTTAAGATGTCTAGACTTGAGTGTGGCCATTAATTAGAGAGCATTATTATTTTTAAATAATTATATTTTACAGCTCTTTGCCAGTCCACTGCAGAATGAAGGCCTGTGTTAATCATTCGGGTTGTTTGACCATATTTCACCATGCTGATCAATACAGGTTGCTGAAGCGGGGGGAGCAGTCCAGGACAAATTCAGATATCACTCGCCCCTGACGTTAGCCGTGGCCCACAACTAAATGCGGTCCAATGAGTTCACGGCACTGAATATAATTTAGCTCAAATAGTTTGAGCAATTCAACGCGGTGTTACTTCTCTTCGGACCTAAGCAGAGGGGTTAGAGAAAATAAAGAATTTAAGTAACCCACTTGAGGGCTGGCAAAAAAATTCCCTGCACCAGCTGTGGCCAATAGACCTCAGTGAAGTGCATGCTTAGTTTGCTCTCAATTTTGGAAACAACCCTAAGCACCGGCCTCTTCAGTTACACGCAATGGCCACACCTGAGATGTAACTTTTTTTTTGTCGTTTTAAAAGCCCATCGCAGAATTTCCTCCACACATTTTACTCTGTAACTTATATCATCTTGACGGCCTATTCGGGATTAGACTCAAACGTTCGAATAAATTCCACTTTGAACGATAACGCGTTTTAAAACGACGTATAGGGAGGGGTTCTCGGCTAAAGCCGTGGCGGATCATTCTCACGATGCATGCCTCCCACTCGTGCGGAGCGGGAATCACGCGATAACTATGCCAAGTGTCCGTTTCAATAGTCGACTGGGCTGGCCCTAATTCACACGCAGCCTGCCGTAGTACAGTCCACTGCCCCTTTCAGGATCACTTTACGCTGCCCTTTGAAAAGCGTGTGAAAGACTGAGACTGTTTCAGGGGCCAGGTGCCGTGTTGGTGGGGTAAGCGAGGGAATTTGGTGGAAATTGCTCCCTTTGTGCACTCATCACCATCACCCCAACCACCGGTATCCCTCCCACTCCCCTAACAAAATATTTGAGATTAAAGCCTCCAACAAGAACAAATAGTTCGTACAATATTGTATCGTGCCATGATTATCTTGAGTTAGGTGCTGAAATGTTCCTATGAAATCACGTCCACAAAAGTGCGTATCGTCTCTTTTTTATTTTCAAAAGAAGGCTTTTGACTGTTATTAGGCCAACACTTGGCGAAGCACTTCACAATATGCTTTTTTTAAAGTCTAGTTTGGGTTATCCATCATTGGTTGGCTAGAAGAGCAATCAACACATCTTAACCTCTGCATTCCAAACAATTCTTAAACTAAAACAACATTGATCAGTCCAAGGAAGTTCTCACAGTCTGAGGTAAAAAAAAGAAAATCTTCAAACAAAACAATTAGCTAGACCACAAATGGAAGCCAATTTTCTTTTCAGACACTGGAAGCAATCACTGAGCTGTGAATGGTAAAAACCCTGTAATTTGTAAGTGAAACTTCACATTCAAAATTAAACTTTGCACGTCCAGGTTTTTACGTGCCATGGAGAAGGGTAATTGCCCGAAACGTCACCTATGATGTATTTTTGTCTTTTGCAAGGAGCACATCCTCACACTGTTTCCACCATTACTGATGAATCAACCAGTGTCCAGACTCACCGAGGAAAGATGTTTAATATACATAATGTTTAATATACATATTTTCTTTGGTTCTTTCGGTAAAGTCACGTAGAATGAGAATAAAATAATAAATTGATCAAATAAAATAACACAATAATATTCTCACGACGTTTCGGCCACAACACAAGTGGCCTTCATCAGGTGAAGGGACGAGACTGTCTGGTAAGACAGCGCTGTCTATTATATTATTGTGTTATTTTATTTGATCAATTTATTATTTTATTCTCATTCTACGTGACTTTACCGAAAGAACCAAAGAAGATGAATCTTTGCAGTCACGAAAGCTTTAAATCGAAATATACATATTGTTGTGGCCGAAACGTCGTGATTTTTTGTTATTTTATTTTCACCTACGTGACTTTACCCAATAGAACCAAAGAGTATGGATCCTAGCAGTCACGAAAGCTTTAAATCTAGAATAGAAATTGCTCTTGATGTTTGAATCATTTAATTAAATTTTGACTTAAAGATTTCGTGACTGCAGGAATTCATATTCTTGGGTCTTTCGGTAAAGTCACGTAGATAGATTCAAAGAAAATTACAAAAAAATAACAAAAAAAACTCCGACGTTTCGATCGCAACACAAGTGGTCGTCTTCAGGAAAATGGGGGGGGGTTTAGCTTCCAAGGCAAACTGTTTATAAGGGTTTGAAATGGGCGTAATAATTTAATTGTACAAAGATTTGTGCCAAGAGACAAAAGTTTTGACAACGCTTTATGACTTTCACCGGGCTATGTTGTGCATCACATAAATTATGCCTCCTGCCATTTCCTGCAATAATGAAGTAAAGATTTTATAGCAACATCCACATTATGGGCTGCAAATTAAACTATAATATATTTTTTTAAATAAAAAAAGCACCGTGAGTTTGTGGACATCTGTATTAAAAATTCATCGGCCCAATGATTTCAAGAGCTCTGGATTTATAGCACACGGTCCATACACGCACACACACACAAAAAAATCAATCGCATTTCTAAGTGCTTCTAATACAATCAATTTCTGCGGGGATTCTTAGGATGATATGAGCTTCAAAAAGGCAAGCATTTCCGGTTGCTCGTTTGGAGTTTGCTTCGCAGATCAAAGAGCTCACAAGGCTTTACTTCAAAAGGAAACAGCGATTAAATAAAGCCACCTAGGGGTTCAATAAAGACGTTGACGTGGCGCGCAATGACTGACAGATGGATCCCGACGTGAACTTTCAGGAATGGGAGCTGGCGATATCAAAGCAATCCCGCTTGGCTTTGCAGAGAGGGAAACGGAAAGATAGGGAAAGAATCACACTATTTCACGGTCCCTTTTTTCGGTGTCATGTAAATTAATGCACGGATTCGTAACAACTCTATAATAATAATAATTTCATGTGTTTAATCATTGGTGGCCAAACATCATTCCTCACAACCCCCATGGTTTGAATGTTCGTGTATTCTAAGCTTGCACATTTAAATGCAAATTAAGTTATCAAAATGCATATGGCTGGTAAGAATGGAAACCTGGATTATGGTGAAGCAAGAGGGAAAGTGATTGAAAAAAGCATATATCAAGTGCATTATTAATATACACATGGGATAGAATGTAAAGGAACGGCACAAGAATATAAAATTGTTTCTGTTTTTTGGCACATTTCTGTTAAATCGTTTTTGTTTCATGGATTTATACAGGTCTCCCTTTCTGTTAACTGCTTAGAATAAAAACAACGGTTTATGAACATTTCTTTCATTGACATTACACAGTGTACATTAATGTTAAAGCTATAAAAATGATGAGGTAAACAAGAGCAGGTTGGAGTGATAACGAAAAGCATCATGCCAATGTGTCTGAAGAAGACAGTTTTCAATGAATGCCCTTTGGCAGTTATGATGAATAAATTGTAAAAAAATGAACACCGACAAATAATGGTCCCAAAAGATGAAAAGTCCACAAAGAGGCATGGAGAGATTCAGAAAGAGGAATGCCACGGATCAGGGAACAAATTAAAATTAGAGACATCATGTTGACTGTTTTAAATATTAAGTGAGCTTTGGGAGAACACATTGATAGAAGGGATTATGGTTGATGGATGAAAGTGGTGATCGAATGGCAGCCAACGAAGTGACTGCACCTAACAGGATGAGACCACTGTTGAGATGGATCAATGCGATCAGGTCAGGCAACAGCCACGAGATTAATATATTGTGGCATCGCATGTCTGCGACGAATGACAACAGCGAGGAAAAGCTATGATCCAGCACTGGAAAGACAATAGCTGAAGGTGACAATAATAATGACGTTTATGCTTTTGGTACATACAAATAAATATTTCTAGAATATATTAACACATAGTGAGGACGTGTGGTTACTCTTCTGTTGCACCATACGTAGCCAGCCGTGCTAAGCAGAGGTGCGAGGGAAGGACAATAAATGAAACACAAAAAGCAGTTCTAAAGAAATGAGTTTTCAATCTAGATTTAAAAGTACATAGCTTCAGTGGCTTCCTAATATCGGAAGGAGAGCGTTCCAGATAGCTGCAGAAGCGCATCTGAAAGCGTGCGATGCAGATACATTTGCATTCCACTCTCAAAACGTTTGGAACCATCACGCATGTAAATATCACCAATTCAGTGTCAGAGTGCTGGCAACGTGAAAGTAATTAAGGGACTCTGAGGAATCCATTCTCTCTCCAGCGTGGAAAAGTGCACATTGTCTACGCTGGCGAACGGCTTCGTTTGGACACCAACAGCGAAGCATTCTGATCGCAGAAAAAAAACCACCGTGTGCCCAAGGGTTTTTATTTTTGTTATTTAAACAAATTGGGGTTGAGCCCTAGAAAAAAAAAGACAGCCTCCACCCCCCCCCCCCACAATCCCCTGACCAAGGGTAATGATCTGAAATGATAGACAGCTGGGGAATATATGAGAATATGTGGGAACAAGGGAGCAATGCAGTCTAACGCTAGTACAACATGGCATGATGAATTGCGTTCCTTCTAAAGAGTTGTAAAAAGTATTTTTAGGGCAACTCGCAAAACTTTCTGTGTGAACCACGGCTTTTGCCAAATTAAACGGGTGACCTCTGGGCTGCTGGAGATTTTGGCCCTTTCAGGATCGCTGTTGAACTCCCCGCATGCCGAGCTGCTCAAGTTTGCGGCTGCCGTTAACCGAAGTGACCCGTTCTAAAAGTTTGCCCCGACTATTGCGAAGGGCGTCACGAAGCATCAGCATCAGACTATTTTTTGTCGCAAGAGAACAATATGCCTTTGGGAATGAAATCAGCTTTGTGTGGCCGAATTCTCCTTACGTCTCTTATATATAATCTAGGCTCACCCGTTAATAGTAATACTAATTATTATCGCACCTTCCATTAGTATGGTTGGCTATGTACGGTGTGAAAGAAGTTTAACAGACATACATACATAACAATTAAGTACATTTGGTATACATACCATGTTTATGGTGCAAGGATGACATAAAGGCACTCGATTTCACAATCTGAATATAGTCTGCCATTTGAGGATGTTTCTGTGCTGTTTTACTCAGTTAAATAATTGTAATCTGTGAGTAATAATAATAAATGTGGTTGATTTTGATCTTCACTCTGGCACATAGGGCCTACACTTTTCAGAATAATTTCGCAGGACCTTTCGCAGATGAGGAGCATAATTATGGCTAATTACACATGTAGTATTAACCAGGGCCGCCGTTGCATTATGAAAATGAAAACCTCTGTAACAAGCAGCAAATGTGCTACTGCTCAGCCATGTCACCGATGTCCAATATAAATAGTCTCTCTATTAGGAGAATACGAGTCTCCTATGAGCTATCTTTCCATTTTTATTGAAGTATCGACTGGCTATAACACAATAAGGCCCCCGTTAATATATTTTTGGAGCGAATGCTAATAAAATAAGCATAAAATATCAATTGCATAAACAGTTAATTAAAATATAATGTGAAATAATTAAGTTGCATGAGCGCATAAATCAATGAGGAATTATTTATGAGCACCGTTTTAAGTTGAGATGGTCTGGTGGCATACACCAATAATAAAAATAATCATCTAGGGATATGCAGGCAAGGGTTGGTGGCACCATACACATTTGTTAAACTCCCAAGCACATTGAGCTGCAAGGTGGCCTGGAAATGGCAATATAGGATGCTGCTTTGTGAACCAATCTATGCAGAGCATTTAGAATTATTAATTTGTATGCAGTGCCTTCTACAGGTATTCTGGCGTCCTTCCACAATCAAAACACTCACGAATCAGACAAATATCCCAATGCAGCCTCCCCCAAAGAAAACTGAGACTCGGTGAGTCTTTCCTGAATAAATACATGTACTTTTAATGATTGTTATGTTTATTAAAATGGATGTTTGCCAATGAAACAATTGTTGACCTGAGGTATTTTTGCATGCAGGAATGTTGTTTAAATTCCCTGTTTCTGACCCCTAATGTCTGTAGTCCCTCAAAAACCACAAGACTACCACATTGATCCACAGGCTATATGCACTAGCTGCACTACCTTTTTTTTGCTTCTAGCTGAGGAGTTGCGACAATACGAAGACCACTCGTGTAGATTTGATTGTTAGGGAGTTGTATGCAACCTCACAATGACGCACTGTACAGCTTGTGCACAGTACTCGATGATGACGATGGTCATCATCAATAGCCATGATTGATCTGCTGCTGCATGGCTTCTCAAAGCTGTCGACATCTCATGGTCCTGCGATGCAACAAATCATCTAGATCCCACGTAGGGGGCTCATTGCATAGCTCCGTCGCTGTGGTGGACTTCCTCTCAGGAACGTTTTCTCTCTCACTTTTGTCATCGTTCTAGACACCGGCCAGCAACGCTTCTCGCGACATTTTCTGCCAAATGCCACTCAATTTTTATGAACAGTCCAGAAGACGTCACACAACTTGTGTGTGTGTTCTCTGCGCGGAAAGGAATTGTGTTGAGTAAATCGTTTTCCAACTTCACAAATACACCCCTTGTGGGCCTACACTACAGTGCTGTCTCTGATTAGCACGGTTGGCTACGTACGGTGCGAAAGTTAAACATACGTACAAATATATGTTGTTGTTGTGTTGGATTATGGGTTAAAATATTTTAAAAAATAGATCAGGGTTTTTTTTAATGAAAATAAAATGACTTTTAATTCAGATTTTCTTTTTAGAGCTTTTAAAGTACAAATACGCGCAGAGTTATGGTCTGTTAAATAACGAATGCAACTAGATTTGAAGCTTTCGTGACTGCAAGGATTCATACTCTTTGTTTTTTTAGGAAAAGTCACGTGGGTAAAATAAATGAAGACAACTAAATTAAATCACGACGTTTCGGAGGCAACACAAGCTTCCGTCTTCAGGTGGAAACCGTCACAGCAAAATTCCTGTATCAAGTGCCACTTGATACAGCAATTTTGCTGTGATTTAATTTAGTTGTTTTCATTTAATTTACCTACGTGACTTCACCGAAAAAAACAAAGAGAAGGAATGCAACGTTGCCTAATTTTATAGGCAAGAGCCTTGTTCGGCACAGTACACCAAAGTGTACACCAAAGTGTACAGAGTGTATCATATCTGTTGTGGAGAATTGTTTAGAATAAGGGATATACAGGAATGGGTCTGAAATGTACCTTAATCAGCCTGCAGGCGTTTTGCACTCATGTGTTCTGGACGAAATTGTCTCAGCAGGCAACTTCTGGAGTACTTTTGGAGTTTCATGGAATAAATTCGTGCATCTGACTGGTCAACATAAAACATGCGTTTTATTAACAGACACGAAGCATTAATCACAAATGATTAAAATAGTATTTGCATTGACCAACGACACCTGATTGAGGAATGGCAGCTGGCTTAATGGAAGTGAATGAATAATGGTCACATATTGATGACATTTTTTGACAATTATGAAACACTGTACAGTTCCCAGTGTGATGGAATTAAGATGCACTGTTTCAGATCAGTGGGCCGTTACTGGTGAAAAATGTCATAAAATAAAATAAAACCGTTGGCTTTAGGGGATACGATGTTAGCTAATACTGAGCAAGCCTTCTAGGAACAAGCACTGCCCCTAGAGTTGCATAGAATCCAATCTCATGGGGAATTTCCGAGCAATTTCACCGTATAGGTGGATTAATGTTGGAATCCCCATCACTCGACCACAAATCAGCTATTATTACCCACAGGGATCTTACATTTGGATGAACATTTCTGCTTTAAGAGTAATGGAGTGGTGATTTGCTCGGGGTTGTCGTGGAGGTCGCAAGTCATTTTGAATGGGTGCCACGATGCCGAGATTGTAACTACCTCGCCTGGTATGCAGGAGGTCATGGGTTCGACCCCGACTCTGACGCCTTTATATTTGGAGTTTGCATGTTCTCCCTGTTGTCTCGTGGATCTTTCTCTAGGTCCTCCGGTTTTTCCCTCAATGTTTAGAAACATGCGTTTAGAGTATTTGGCTGCTATAGATTTCCACGTGATAAGCCACTTCATTGAGATATCATTTGTGGCCAGGTCGCTTCTGAAAAAGAGCTATATAGCTCAGTTGGCCTTATCTGGTAAAATATAAATAGTTTGATTTTAGTTTTTAATGCCCTGTCTTGATTCTGCACACCCGGGGCAGGCCAAGCTTCTCCTCTGAACCACACAAGAGGACAGCGATCATCGACGTGCCAATCCCATGGGCCACCCACCTTGACTCCACTCATAGCTTTCTAAGATAATTTATCGGTACAAATCGCCTGGCTCTACGCCTCATCATTTCCCAAACACAATTTTTATCATGTTTTTGAAATATTATGGGTAAACAAACCGACTTGATCAGAAACGCCCAGCGATGGAAAAACACATGCTCAAACAAAACTCCATGCCTGTCCCATCTGCCAGCCATCATTTTATATGACGCTTGAGAAATGTGTATACATGGCGGTCTTCAAGTGTGACATACACCCTTTCAATAGGACTCTACCATTTACCGTCACGTGCGGCTAACATGAGCAAAACGTTTGTTTTGCGAACCCACGGTGACATGTTCCGGTGTGTTTCTCGAATAAGTTTCTCTCTGTTGATTCTCATAATACGTTCCAGCTGAGGTCCTTACATGGCCAAATGTTATCCCTCGACCCACAAACTGAACAGCAGTCGGGACTAGTTTGATGGCAAAAAAATAGCGTGAGATGAAACAAAACTTCAAAGCTTGGTGCCCACAACAAATAAATGTATAACCTTCATACACTCACAAAAAAAACAACAGTTGAAGACAGAAACCCATGAAAAAAATCAATAATTGGACTCTCTTTAACATAGTAACATTAAATTCTGTCACTGCTTTCAAAAGAGCTCAGTAATAATATATCACAATCTGTTGTACATTAATAATAATCAATCAAAATGTGAAGTAGGTGTTATTATACAAATGAAAATACAGCATGATGAAAATCCTTTCCTTGATTTTTATTCTGGTAGATTTTTCTTCTTTTGACTGCAGGAACTTAACCACAAATCAAGCATGTCAACATATCAAGTGCCACACTTGCCATTAATTTTTTTTTTTGTAACTGAATCCAACTCCCAACGAGCTGTCAGTCCAGCCAGCCAAACATTCCCACTCGGGGTACCCAGATATATATGCGGTTATTTTCAAACCGAGTTATTTCAAGGTCATGAATTACTTAGAAACCTAACAACAAACACAAACATATAATGTTGGCTTACAAAGTAAAATATATGTTTTTTTTATTGCCGGGTTAGGTAAAATGTTGCAGGCATGGTTTTATTTTGCGATTCGACATAACCCTTTTCAATCTTTAATATCTCGTGATTGTGAATATCTGTATCAGCCTGTTACTTCCAACAACTATGTCAACAATAATTTGTCTAAAGTACAGAAATGCCTCTGTTGTGTAAAGTAGACAAACCTGCCAAAAGTTTAGAGAATGTTGGTCTTGTCCAAGTCAATCTACCCTCGGTCTCAAATGGGTAACTTTCCATCGTCCAGATCTCGCATGGGGCCACTCTGTTGCTGCTTCACTGGAGCATATGGAAAGTCCACATTTCCTGACCATTTGCTTCTGGGTAGAAATATCTGGGCCACCGTTCAAGACAAGGACCAAGGTTGCTTGGTTTGGCGTGACCAGGCCTGTCCCGTCAAATGCAGTGGGATCAGTTGGCCGTGTTTGTTTCCCCCATCCCTTTCATGATTTGTGACAGGCAGGTACCGGTATTGATCTCTTTTGCTTAAAGCAATAAACAAGTGAATACCTTAACAGAAGTAGCCACT
Source organism: Petromyzon marinus (assembly GCF_048934315.1). Lineage (NCBI taxonomy): Eukaryota > Metazoa > Chordata > Hyperoartia > Petromyzontiformes > Petromyzontidae > Petromyzon > Petromyzon marinus. The sequence goes on from NC_133680.1 coordinate 7,793,722, forward strand.
TCTCATCTGTAGTACTGTAACCATGTCATGGCTCGCACACTTGGCTTGCTATCCAAAAGTCGCCAGTTCGATTCGATCTCCTGGCGTGGCAGTTGAAACAAGAGGGAAAAAATCATTTAATCTCCCTTCCTCTTTCACCCAGCGACATGGGTACAACACAGTGCAGCGGTTAGTCGGTCGGCATATCGCATGTGGTGGGGTAAAGCGTGGGTACGCACACCTTTCCCAAATGTGTGGTCAGCGGGGACCAGGAGGCTATAACATCTTCTGGAGGATGGTGTTGTGGAGACCCTTCCACCAGAAGTGGCAATAAATTGCAGGGCTGCACCTTTACCTGATTCGGTACCCTACCGGGCAATACTCCAACACGCAAGGCGTCAATGCGCAAGGCTTCATTAATAGGCAAGCCTCGATGCACCAAGCTGCCTCGTGTTTCTTTGAGGAATTGATTTGACAAGGTCCCCATCCATTCACCTGTGCCTGGAAAACTCCAACAGCTTCCAGTTCCTTTCCAGCTGGCACTCTTAAGTCATGATATACTTCCTCACGCATTTACCTGCAAAGGAATAGACATTCGCCGTTTGCTTCCTTCAGCCACACAATGCACAAACGATAATTTGTTGCGATCTATTTGTTAAAACACATAAAGTGTGTTATTTAGATGTCCCTTTTAAAGCGTGCATGCACCTTTGATAGCGTTACAACAGTTTCATTAAAGGGATCCACAACCACCATCGGCCTGCAATGACCAGCATGATGAAGCATGGCCAATCCTGCACGTAGATATCTTCATCCAGCAATGGAATGAGACAGATTTGCAAATACATATATAATATATAAAGTGATATAAATTGACATTTATTTACATTCAAGCATGAACATGTTTCGAAAACAGACATTGAGTTAGTGGCTGTTACCACATGTTTGCTTTGCGTTGCATAGAAACACACAAAGTTAAATAAATGTAACGAAACAATGTGTTTTCAAAATTCTTTAACAATATTATTGCAAAAAAAAAAACCCCATTCCAACAGAAACACACGGCGCCAAACTAGGGAGTAATGCATCCATCATGGCGCCACATGCCACCGGGCCACCTTGGCTCAGAGCAGCCATTAAATGCAGTCACAGCAACGTTGACATTTCAGGCCCAATTAGAGCGGCATCTGCAGCTGAAATACTAAGTGTGTGGATGCGCGCGTGTGCGCTTGCGCGCGTGAAACAGGAGTTCTGCGTGATGGCCCCAATTCCACGTTCATGCATGAACGGCCCAAAATGAACCACAACACAAATGGCACAGCTTTGGACAGGGGCAATTGTTACGTCGACCCTTCGCAGAACACTTCACAATTACAAAGCGGAGGGCAAATTGACCGTAAATTAATATTTTGCATTCATCTGCTGCTTCTGCTGCAACGTGGCAGCTTAGGGAGCGAGTTATTAGTTTTGCGCGCTATATGTGATTATCTCACAAGCACATCGCCCTGCAACACGGAGATATGAACAGTTACGTGACTTTTTCTTTTGCTTTCTGGCGACAGTTAATATGGGATCGAGAATGAAAGCAACTGGAGTATAAGTAAAGTAATTATTAAAATGTAATTGTACATTCAAATGCGGTGTCCTGGCACACATAGTTGCAAACCCTGTTCAAATGCATACACGCTCATACTTTTTTGGGTTATCCTCTTCGTTACATTCACCAGGCTCTTCCATAAAGCTGAATTACTTTTAACAGTATTCTTCCCTAACCCAATTACATTTTTCTTAAAGGGCAATATGTATCAAATTGTTGTTTCATCTCATCCCTGATCAATGTGTTTCTCTTGCTGTCTCTTAAAGGAATCCCATATATAGTTATTTGCATCCTTTTCAGCTTTATCTCGTTTTCTTTGTCACTCGTCACTGTCCATCTCTTTTTCGATCCTGAAGCAATAGCTGGGCTACATATAGTGCCTGAAAACATTTTATATTCAGGGTTATTGGGGCACTGCATTCGGCATCCAATTTCAGTTTTTCACATGCTTTATTTTCTGCTGGTGTTCAACTCTAGGTTTCAACAACTTCAAAAAAGATGTGTATCAAACTTGCTATTATTTATCTTAAATTTAACTTTCGTATCCATATTTGGGGGGGGGGGAATTTCTGAAATATGTTACTGTAATATATTGAACAATTTTATTTAGTAATGCTGCTCCTGCATTGGCAATGGTGCACAAGCATAATTAACAAAAAACACAACATATTCGTCAATAACGCTGCCTCCTTCATAGCACGCGTGCTAGGAATATATATTTTTCTTTTAAAGCACTGTAATTGACGAATGTGTTCAGTTTTTTTATTGTTGTAAAATATTTAGTTCCCTCACGTGATCCAAACAGTTCGCTCTCTATTGAGATAAATAACAACAAACTGAGAATTTTCTTTATGTGGATGCTCAGTTGAAAAAACCCTGAAGCTCACCCATTTTATTGCAAAGTAGGAAAAAAAGTTTGAAGTTGGAAAAATGAATCGAGCATTTTGCAGGATAAATATATATTTATTTAATAAATTTGTTGATGTGAAATAAGAGCATATTGGTATTTGAATAATTTACTCTTATTTTTACATCATCCGTGATTGGTCCATTAAATTCAAATACAAATAATTGAAATACAGACAGTTTAAGGGCAGGCTAGTTGCTGATTTAAATTAAATATTCACAGATTTCAAGAAAATAATTAGCAACCACCTCTTTATGAAAAGTTAAATAAACATTTCTCTTTTTGCATTTATCGTTATTAGGATATATTTTTGCCTAACATGCAAACACCCATAAATGTTCTGAAAACTACATTCACGGTCTAAACAATAAAAAGGTAAATAAATCATATTCGGGGAAGAAAGATAACAGAAATATCAGAAATATCAGCCAAAAGATTTCCTTTACAAACGGACAGCTACTATGGATGGAAACTTTCGGCAGATGTTCAAGGCAGTATGTTGCCAAGGTTTTACCGGTGCTGCTCTTGCTCTGATGTATTATTCATCACAGCCGGGTGAGACTTCTCAAAGTGGCTCTTGTGCTGCCAAGGATGCTGTGCCTTTGTCGATGAAGTCTTATGTGTAATGTAGCATGGATGAGACTAAGTGCTAATATTGAACACAAGTCAAAGGTACACCAACTACCAAATGAATAATTTGGCGGGACCCCGGGGTCCCGCAAAAATCAGGTCAATAATTATTATTTTTCAGTCCGCCCACTCCGTGATCCCGCCAGCAACGCGCCGCCCGCCCAGACTCGCCGCACCAACAAGCGCCAGCAGCAGCAGCAGCAGGCGGCGATCGACACGATGGGCGCCACCCCCACCGGCCAAACGCGAGCCCCGGGGGGCGTCCGCCGCAGTCGCGCGCGGCGACGACGCCCTCCGGTCAGCCGTCGATCCTCAGCTTCTTTGCCCGCCCCCCAGGCAGTGAATTTAACGTGTTCATGTAATTTTTCAACTTTTTACGAAACTTAGTGCCCCGAGTAGCTCTCGACGAGGCCAATCGATTGACGCTACTTTTGTTGTCGGTAAGGCAGCAAGACTCGTGTCGCTACACGGTTTTTCCCACCCCGGGGCAGTGATGGGACCCCGGGGTCTCGCCAATTGCTTCAAATCTTCAATTCTGTGTTTGAATCGTAAGAAATGTGACTCATACAAAACTGACCTTCCATACTTAGCATCCAGAATTTCTTAATTAGTAAACAGGAACTGGATTGAAGTCCCACACAACCATTTCCATTTATTTTATTAAATTTCTAATGTATCCTTATTTATTGAGTTTTTTTTAAATTATTCATTTGTTATGCATTCTTTGAACCAACATTAACACAAAATGCGGATAAAATATATCTGAGAAGTGTTAAATGAACATTGCATGTACTATAATAGGGTTTTCCCCCTTTTTTGCATTTTGACTGCAGGTATTGTGGTTAATGCAGACATGAATCCTTGTAAAAAGGTTTCAGTTTTGTTGCCAGAAAAAAGGGGAAAAACCCTATTATATTTTGGTACTGGCAAAGGAGGTCTAATAAAATTGCATGTACTCTTTTGTTCTTTCGGTAAAGTCACGAAGGTAGAAAAATAAAATAAAATAAAAAATAATATATCACGACGTTTTGATCATAACACAAGCGGTCGTCCTCAGGCAGAAAAAAATTATCCAGCAGTGGAACTGCTGAACCAGCGAGAGAGTTGTTACAACAAGAGGTTATATATAGTGAGGGGAAAAAGTATTGGATCCCCTGCTGATTTTGTACGTTTGCCCACTGACAAAGAAATGATCAGTCTATACTCTATAATTTTAATGGTAGGTTTATTTGAACAGTGAGAGACAGAATAACACCAAAAAAATCCAGAAAAACGCATGTCAAAAATGTTATGAATTGATTTGCATTTTAATGAGGGAAATAAGTATTTGACCCCTCTGCAAAACATGACTTAGTACTTGGTGGCAAAACCCTTGTTGGCAATCACAGAGGTCAGACGTTTCTTGTAGTTGGCCACCAGGTTTGCACACATCTCAGGAGGGATTCTGTCCCACTTCTCTTTGCAGATCTTCTCCAAGTCATTAAGGTTTCAAGGCTGACGTTTGGCAACTCGAACCTTCAGCTCCCTCCACAGATTTTATATGAGATTAAGGTCTGGAGACTGGCTAGGCCATTCCAGGACCTTAATGTGCTTCTTCTTGAGCCACTCCTTTGTTGCCTTGGCCGTGTGTTTTGGGTCATTGCCATGCTGGAATACCCATCCACGACCCATTTTCAATGCCCTGGCTGAGGGAAGGAGGTTCTCACCCAAGATTTGACGGTACATGGCCCCGTCCATCGTCCATTTGATGCGGTGAAGTTGTCCTGTCCCCTTAGCATTAATACACCCCCAAAGCATACTTTTCCACCTCCATGTTTGACGGTGGGGATGGTGTTCTTGGGGTCATAGGCAGCATTCCTCCTCCAAACACGGCGAGTTGAGTTGATGCCAAAGAGCTAGTTTTTGGTGTCATCTGACCACAACACTTTCACCCAGTTGTCCTCTGAATCATTCAGATGTTCATTGGCAAACTTCAGACGGGCATGTATATGTGCTTTCTTGAGCATGGGGACCTTGCGGGCGCTGCAGGATTTCAGTCCTTCACGGTGTAGTGTGTTACCAATTGTTTTCTTGGTGACAATGGTTCCAGCTGGTTTGAGATCATTTACAAAATCTTCCCCGTGTAGTTCTGGGCTGATTCCTCACCGTTCTCGTGATCATTGCAACTCCACGAGGTGATATCTTGCATGGAGCCCAAGGCCGAGGGAGATTGACAGTTCTTTTGTGTTTCTTCTATTTGCGAATAATCGCACCAACTGTTGTCACCTTCTCACCAAGCTGCTTGGCAATTGTCTTGTAGCCCATTCCAGCCTTGTGTAGGTCTACAATCTTGTCCCTGACATCCTTGCAGAGCTCTTTGGTTTTGGCCATGGTGGAGAGTTTGGCATTTAATTGATTGATTGCTTCTGTGGACAGGTGTCTTTTATGCAGGTAACAAGCTGAGATTAGGAGCACTCCCTTTAAGAGTGTGCTCCTAATCTCAGCTTGTTACCTGTATAAAAGACACCTGGGAGCCAGAAATCTTTCTGATTGAGAGGGGGGTTAAATACTTATTTCCCTCATTAAAATGCAAATCAATTTATAACATTTTTGACATTTATTTGTCAGTGGGCAAACGTACAAAATCTGCAGGGGATCAAATACTTTTTCCCCTCACTGTATGTGGCGAAGGGAGATTACCAAGAGAGATTAGGGAGAGAGATTCTCCCCCGTTAATACAATTGCCGTGCTTGCGTCCGTGGATGGAATTCTTTTCCAGCTCAGACCCCGCTTGCTTGCCTATCACCACATAAATAACCTCCTTGTTGTGACAACTCTCTCGCTGGTTCAGCAGTTCCACTGCTGGATTATTTTTCCGCCTGAGGACGACCGCTTGTGTTGCGATCGAAACGTCGTGATATATTATTTTTCCACCTACGTGACCTTACCGAAATAACCAAAGAGTATGGATTCCTGCAGTCACGAAAGCTTCAAATCAAGATATGAATATTATATTCTTCAGGAAACTCAATAATGAAACTAATACCAAAACAGATTACCTGTAGTTTATGGAATTAATTGCACTGTTCAAAGTTTAAACTTTTAAAATCAAACTTGACAATGATATACACTGCGGTCTTTCATAAGTGATTGTTTTAAACAAGTGAGAACTGTTCTAATGCAACGAGCCATCGATTCACAGCTAACAATATATTATAATGCTCATGATATATTGTATCTGGAATGTGAAGATTGATTATAATCAAATAATTATTTGTGTAAAATCTTGACTTAAAGCTTTCGTGACTGCAGGAATTCATACTCCTTGAGTCTTTCAGGAAAGTCGCGGCGTCCGTGCAACACCGTGAGTACAGCTTCGAGTTACGTGGTAGGACGTTTGAGTGACTGAGTTCGTAGGCAGAGTTAGGCTTAGCTCTTCTCGCAAAAATATTCCCCCCCAGGGTAGAGTGTATTTGCGCCGTTAATAAACTTTAGTACAGAGTATCGGCGCGGTGTGATTTCTGTGTGTGTGGGTGGAACCTCGACGCGGTGTTGGTAATTTGAGGGTGTGTGTGTGTGTGAGGCGCGCGTGTGTGTGTATTACAACATAGACAGTCCGAGCAGCCGTGCCGCGCGAGTATCAGGGCGGGTCGCGGGGGTAGCAAACGACCACCCGCTGGCGCGCATATTCATACAGCCGCTTCAGCGCGAGCCTTTGTGTGAAACGAGCGCCCGCAAGGAGCGCGCGCGTGCACGCAACCGCCTTCGTACGAGTGGTGGTGTACGTGGGCGTGTGCGGAGTAACCCCGTGCGGCGGTGAGCCAGCACTGCAGCCATGTCCCTCGGAGAGAGCGCCAGCATGGGGGGGGGGGGGGGGCGATCGACACGGTGGCGGAGGCAGTGGAGGGGGCAAACGTTGCGCCCCACCTGCCCGGCGAGGGCGGTGGGGCGGACGTCGGCCCCCACAAGAGATCTTTGGCCTCCTCTTCCACACCGACAAGCTGTCTTAGAAGAGGTCGGAGTATGCACGTGTGTAACTGGGGTGTAGCCATTTATACTACTGGGCAAATAGGTGCGGGGGGAATTAAGAACCTTGCACCATTATTTGAATTGCTGTGACGGGATTATTCCATCAAACCGGTGACCTGTACACTGCAAGTCCAGTATACTGACCATTAACCATGGCAGCCTACCCTCACCTACGTGTAAATGAGATTTAAGGAACTGAGATGATTTATTCCTGTTGATAGGAATCAATTTGCAGTTATGACACAGTGAGGTAATGTGTGCATTATCTTTGAAGGTGTGAAACAGATGTATGCAAACACTGCCTCCAAGCTCTGTCAAGATTTGTTCAAGGGCATTAATTTAACAAGCGTTGCTCCTGCCAGGTTTTCCATTTTAGCAGCTCCTCGTGCCAAGAAATAAGCAGTGCTACTTTCAAGTGCCATTAGAATAAACATCAGGCAAGATAACAAAATTGTCATTCTAAGTACTTAATGAACGAGGTGACTTACACGTATGTCAAAATATCGGAAGAAGCTCAGTCTCATGTTGCCATCACAAAATATCATGTAAAACCAGAGACAACAAAGATTTTAAACAAGCAGCTAATAATAAAGGAGACATTTTGGGACATGTAAAGCAATTTTTATTTTACATTTAATAAAAACAAGTATTATTTTTGCCTTTTGTAAATCCACTGTCCATCCACTTCAAAACGAAGGCTTTTCCACGGCCATGTCAGAGTTGTTTGACCATACTTGACCACGCTGGTCAAGCTTAGGGTGAAGTGAAGACGTTAGGGTGAAGTGAAGGGTCCAGGACTGGATCCGATATCACCCACCTCTGATATTAGCCATGGCCTGGAATCTAGCATATATCGTGGTGCGTGTGAACCACTGAACCACTGCTCATCCACATTTTTTCGCATTTATTGGTTATTATTTGCAAAAAAAATGCATACATCATCTGAATCCAAGTTTTAAGTTACTGAATGAATGCTGGCTTGGACTATAATCACGTGTTACAGAAGACCACATTGATCACATTTTGTGCTCAAACACTGTTTCTTATTATTACACATCAGCACATTTTTAGCCAGTGACTTAACAGGTTCTGGAGGTTGGAAGTGCAATTGCAGGTTACAACAAAATAACTAGTTAAAACCACTTTTTATAGAATTCAGTCTCCATATATCGGTTGAGCTCACGACGAGGTTGCAGGAAGGTCACATCGTTGAAAGTCCTGCACGGGAAAGCTACAAATGTGTGGGAAACAACTTCCAGGTGTAAAAACTCAGCATTCTTGTAGTAGTGTACAGGATGACGTTTTGTGCGCCCATGCATTAAGATGACACGTTAAGAGAAGCAGGCAAAGGGAGAGCTGGAGTGCAGAGAGGTTTATAGAAAAGAACATCGCACACGTATGACTTGACGGCATTCACCAATCATTTCTTTTGGAGCACAAATCTGCAGAGATTAAACCCCACGTGAAATATCACGACTAATTTGTGGAAAATTACGGTTCATGAACTCATTTCTCTTCGAAAAATGTTGGCCCAGTTAAAAGTTGATAGTGCCCTGGAAAATGTACACAATAAATCTGCCATGAATGAAAGTTGTGGTTAGAGTTGTTTCAATATAGACCGGTTTCCGGCGCACGATGTCCTTCAAACACCATGCACTTTAATCGGAACATAAAACTTTCCAGTGCTAAAATGTTAAACGAGTTTTAAAAATCCCTCCGAGTGTGATTTACGGCATGCCATTTTTTATTCGTGCTCTCCCTTTGTCTCTGTTCCAAGAACGTCGAGCAAAAAAACCTACCGTTTCGGGCATTGCCGCATCGCGTTTAATTGTATGAATGATTGCATATTGCTTGGCCTGCCGTGCCCCCAAGGAATTATTGAGGCACACACACACACGGCATATGAATGTGTCACTGTTTAGAAAGATGGACACAAGTGACAGCAGATCTTGAAGAATTTCTGCTTTTAATTTGGTCGTGAAAAACAAATCACCGTTTTTCACGTTTAAGAAGCACAATCTGAAATCAGAATCAAAATCTTTATTTAAATTGGAGGAATCTGATTAACTATTATGTCCTTTTTCATAGACGTCCAGTAGGGGTGGGTGAGCGAATTACATCAACAACAAAACATCCAATAAAGAATACTGGAGTGAGATAGAGAACATTGAAATAGGTCACTAAAATTAAAGCATTGAAAGCACACATTGATTGCATACATATGTAATGACAGGGTGCCACCTGTCGGCCAGGAGGGGTAATCACGGGCGTATCTGGGTGAAAGGTAACAGGCGGGGTCAGTCGGGAAGCTCCGGAAACCAGCTCGAAGGGTCTAGAAGGGGGCGTGGCTGGAGGCGGGGCCTTACCAAGCCCGGGAAGTATATAAGAGGGACGTAACCGAAGGTTCGGGGCTGTCGCGGGGTCCCGGGTTCTGGCTGCGTCGCCGCTCGCCGTCATCTCTCTTCATCGTCCGGCCGCATGGCCGATCCTCTGCAAGGCTCCCATCGTCATCATGGCTATATTAGTCAGCCAGCTATGTGGTTAGATGCTGACAATGGGGCTGTGTAGAAATGTCGGCTGTGTGTAGCTATGTAGATACGTTTCTATATGTCGCCCAGTGTTTGTGCCCAAGTGTGAGAAATAAATAAGAAGCCCTCTACATTTTTTTTTATTTAAAGCTTTCGTGACTGCAGGGATTCATATTCTTGGTTCTTTCGGTAAAGTCACGTAGAAGGGAAACAATAAAATAATAAAAATATAAAACAATAAAATTCTCACGACGTTTCGACTGCAACACAAGCAATCGTCATCAGGTGTGAAAAACTACAACAAGAAAATTTGAAAAAAGTGGCGGTTATTTTAACGTTAACACCACGGAGAGAATTTGACAGTTTGTTCAGATGGACGAGTCCATCTACGTTTGGAAAAGATGGACTCGTCCATCTGAACAAACTGTCAAATCTCTCTCCGTGGGGCTAACGTTAAAATAACCGCCACTTTTTAAAATGTTCTTGTTGTGGTTTTTCACACCTGATGATGATTGCTTGTGTTGCAGTCGAAACGTCGTGAGAATTTTATTGTTTTATATTTTTATTATTTATTGTTTCCCTTCTACGTGACTTTACCGAAAGAACCAAGAATATGAAGCCCTCTACACGTTGTGTCTCTGAAGTTGCTCATTACGCATACATTCCTGCAGATTTGTCAAGACCAAATGGAATCTTTGGCAAGGCAGAAAAACAACATCATCAGCAATAATGCAACACCACACGAAGACAATTCAGTACCTCGACTATATTGCACTTAAAAATTGAACGGTCGATAGATGGATAATGTTTATAGTTTCAACTCAGAGTTGCAAACGTGACCTCTCTGGCGCTAAATAGTTTTGAATGTGTAAGAGTAACGACGTGTATACAAAACTCCAACTTGAGAAGGGCAAATTGCCTGAAATGCGGGTGCCATTCTCTACACATTTACTTGTCAATTTTACAAGTGACTCTAGCTGCAAGGCTTTCGTTTACATTTGTATTTGTGTACGTAATTTACAACTTGAGTTCAAAAGTCAATGCCTGCTATTTCTATGATGTACAGTTGCCTTGCAGAATATATTAAATTGAACCAGCTCTGAATGTAAAAAATACAAACAACCCTGACTGACAGGTGTTTATTTATATAAACAATACAAACAAATTCGTGAATACTACTCTAAGAAAATTTACTATCCACTAAACCGGTGTCTTATCTTCTTGTGAAGAAAATATTTTAAAACATATATAGTTGCAGCATATTTTAACAAGTGTGTTAAATCACACAGATAGGTCTTATTATACGCACTGTGAATGTGAGTCTTTGCAAATGTTTGAACGTTTTTTTGAGTTTCCATGCATGTGTTTGCGCATGTCACTGCATGTTAAAGACTAAAGGCTTTCTTCCCAATTACAATGTAATTTTTCAAGTAAGAATATATTAATTTCAAACCAATCTGGACACACTATAAAGTCACATTTCATCACAAACATTTATTTAAAAAACTACATTTGGGTTCAGTTATTTAATTTCATTTGGTTCTTTTTGGTCAAAAGTAAGGGCTTATGTCTGCAATATCATGCCTTTTGGCATCGCACTGAATAGGCACTTTTAGGAAATGTTGAGTGATCTGATATCTGAGTCACAATGCCAATTAAGGTCAGGATGGTTCCATTGTTCAATTACAGCGCCAGAGCTGGAGGATTTTTACTTCATTGGGTTTGTGTGAGACATATCAGTACTCACAAAAACATTCATATAAAAGTGAGCAAATGGCTCAGGTTATATTAACTATCGAATGCCTTTGCTCAAATCATAATGAATGGTGCTTAGGGTCGTAGCCAATACACTGAATACTATATTTAAGGTATCGGTGACGAATCACGGGGCGTCACGAGTATCATGTGACCAGATTAATCCTCCAGTCAGACAGAGCCTGTGACATTACCTGCTGGCCCTCGCTTTAAAATGTCAGAGAACCCAGGTGGTGGATAAAAAAAAACATCGGTCATCTTCAAATCATACCTGCTCTGCATCGACTGTAAAACTGCAGCCCTGTAGTTGGAATATGTTGGGGAGGGGTTTGGGGAGGGATTTTAATGTCTGAGATGGCTTATTTTTCTTGTGTTTGAACTCCGCTATTTTTAATGAGTTTAAAGCCACGTCTTGAACTGTTATCACATTCGCTCTATGTTTCCACAATGTTACCTGCACTAATGTGGTTCTTTACTACAGAACTGGATATTAATTACAACGTTTCCATTTACTAATAAGTTAAGGCATAACAGTGACATTTACTCATGTTAATCATAACATTTCTTTCGCCTACAACCAAATACTGTAATCTTAAATGCACCCGATCTCGTCAGATCACATCTCGGAAGCTCAGCAAATTGGAGCCTGGTTAGTATTTGGATGAGATACCACCAAGAGGGCCATCAGGTGGCAGTGCTGAGTGTCGCCCCCTCGCACGTATGAGTTTTCTATGGGTTCTCCGATGTACCTGGTGTATTCCCACACGATGCCACGCACTCATTCATGGTACTGGCCAAATATCGCAGTGGATGACCCCCCCTAAAAGAAGAGTCTAGAGAATCAGTGAGAATTTCCTAGATACAAAAAAAAAATTGCTATTGACATTCAAACACCTATTCCTACGGATTTCAAACCAAAAAGTCAGAGAGAACGGTATCGCATGAAGGATAGAAACGTGGGGATACAGTGGCATATTTTATAAAGGTAAAAGGTTTATCGCATGTTTTATTTTTTCAGCAGACATGTTAACGACCACAAGAAAATCCACGCATTTCATACTATGTCTAAACCGGGAGGATGAATTATCCCCATCCAACGCACTGTTTAAGCAACTTTTGGAATTCACCGATTTGTCCAAACACATTTTGTTTACTTTGTTATGTCATCTGAATGTAATGCATTTACAATATGTGCAGCTTTATCGTGTACAGTGATAGTGTGAACATATTCTGCAGACACCATGCTGATAGCCTAAATAAACACATCCATTAGTTAATATCCTCAAATACATGCGGCTTTATAGCTTACTTAATAAAGTACATGTAAAAAAGACGTGCTGTGTGGGTGTAGCATGTCGTTATGCATTGCATGCCGTTAATTGAATGTTTTGTATTGAATGCTTTTAGATTAATACAACTGAAAGAGTAACATAGTAGAAAATAACTTGAAATTAATATCACAAAGAGAATGGTATTTAAACCACGTAAGAAGCATATATTTCTGTAAAACACAAAAAGGCCCAAATATATATTTAACCTTAATATACAGTTCAATTTTTTGTTAAAAACAATTGGATGGTACTGATTTATTCCCGATTTTATATCATTATATTTTCATACAGTAATTGAAAAATAAATATATTTTTTCTGATTTTTTTTCATATTTAAAAAAATAAACGTTATTTCTATGTATAAATATACCTTTGCTTTTTTAAGTATGTATACAAAAAGCATACCACGTGTTATATAGCAACGTAAGCTGCCATTTATATCTATTTTACGAAAAATAATGTTACGTGAATAAAAGCTTATATTGTGTAGCAGAACGACGCCTTAATTATCATGACCACAAGCACAGGACAACAGCAAGGTGATCATGAGCCATCATCCCCATGGAAGTTTCCCACTCTCATGGTGACGGGCGGCTCACGTAGGTGAAACAACTTAGCAAGGGGAAGAGAGGAATCGGATGGACAATTATGTACATAAGTAAATTCCCAATACAGTCCAAGCACCTGTCTTCAGATACCTACGCAAATTAGCATTTTAAAAGCTCAGGAGAGTGGAGTCGAACACGTCGGTGTGGATTAAGAGTCAAGAGTTGCCTTATTGCTTTCTCCGTTAGCATTGTGCCACGTGGGAGCGAGTGCGTGTCTGCGAGCAACGGTGACACAATGCTTAGCGCACTGCGCCACGAATCCTGGGGAACCTGCATTCGACTTTGAGCTGAACCAGTACAGGAGTTCATGCATGTGGGTGGTGGTGGTCATGCAGCTGTTAGTGGGGAGCGGTAGTGTGGCGGTGAGCGCGCTGCTCTATGAACGCGGCAACCCGGGTTCGATTCCCTTTCGCGGCCAACACCAGCGACGGTCCTGGGCCTCCCCTAGGTCGACTCAGCCTCAAATGAGTACCTGATGTGTGGTGTGTAAACATCGCCACTCGGGAGACAAAGGCGGTCGGGCGTGGTCTAGGCTATCCACCCCCAGAGATGCTCGCGAACAGCACTTGCCCCAACAGTCTGTGTAGCTGTTGGTGCGCTGTGTTACGAACTTGGCGACACGAATTCAATCACCGCTCATGGGCAACACCAGTGACGAGTATCTGAACCGGTCCTGGGCCTCCCCTAAGTCAACTCAGCCTCAAATGAGTGCCTGGTGTTGTGTGTTATCAGCAGCAACGGGGGAACACGAGGCCGCTCGTGGTGCTGACTCACACCACTTCCTCAGCGCCGTGCCGACCTTAATAGGCACTCGTGAACAGCATTTGCCCCGACAGGCTATGTTCGGCTACACAGGACACGTGTATCTGTGTGTGATCACCCGTATTACGATCCCGGTGCTGATGATGAGGGCTGAGCAGCATTGTATTTATCGAGCGCCTTCACACAAGGCGCCTATCATAGTTTCGAAAACGGCGAGAGAATAGAATGATATCGATGGCAGGGGCGTGCAAGGGTTGAGGAATGAGTGACCACGAAGGGCAGGAGAAGAGGATGAGAATGGGCAATAGAGAAGAGGTGATCTTTAAGAGAGGAATGGAGGGAGGTTAACGAGAGGAACTGCTTAATATACAGGGGAAGTTTATTCCAGTAACCTCGGGCAGGTGTTTTCCTCGTGGGATCGTGTTATGTGGCTGGGTGAAATAATGTACTGGATAGGCAGAACTCGTGTCTGTGTCTTCACATATAGATACATATATATTTTAGGTTGTTGACTTAATGGCTTTCCAGACCAATGCTATCATCGGCCGTCCGGCTGGTTAAACAAACACTGCTGGTATCATGGGACATTTTTTACCACTATCAAAATATGAAAATAAGAATAGGGGTTAACCCTTTTTGGCAATAAAACAGTTGTGTTAATATGTTCAAATATAAACCTTTTGCAAGGAATCAAGTTCTCCTTAACCACACATACTGGTGGTGAACATGCAAACAAACATGCTCTGACAATATCATGCATTCCCTTTGGAACTGATTGGCCTCCATCAGAGACAGCCTTCTTTATCACCTAGTCTCACCAGTGTCAGACACGAGAACGCCAAAATGTGAACAGTACAAAGCCAACGCACGTATCAGAGCACTTATAGTTTATTTATATTATCAGAGCACGTCTGTTTGCATGTTTACCACTTGTACGTGAGGTTAATGCAGACTTGAATGCTTGCAAAATGTTTATATTTGTTGTGTGAGCATCCTCACACCTGTTTTATTGCCATAAAGGGTAACACCTATTCTTAGTTTTTTTCAAATCGCTGGGTTACCAGATAATATTTGCAAGGGCACTTCATCTAGATGATGGTGTGCGTTCATTGCACCACGTGGTGCTTGAGATGACTCTACTGTCTCAATTGCCTATGGTTGCGACACTTACACCTTACTTAACATGCATGACCCCAGAGTACCCAATGTACGAACTCTAAGTAAACTTTTCGGTCCAGCAGCGGAACCCACTTGCGCGTAAAATGTGCCAAAAACGCCAGCTGCTGCTTCCTTGGCATGCCATTCACAGTTTAGCGAGTCTGCACTTTTGGCGATAATAAACGGCATGATATTTACTCTGGACTGTGTGCGACGCAGCCGTGGGCACCATTTGACGTCATTCGTGGCTGCCAGAAGCTCCTCGTGCCTCGTGCCACCGGCAGATGCGCCTTGTCACCGCGAACTTGCCATGATGCAAGTTTGCTTTGCCTGCTAACCACTGTGTGCATTGTCATAATTTAATTTCAGCCTTGCATGGAGCGGGAGCAGAGATGAACGTGCAAAGGTCAATCACATCAGCATGCCGTAATTCGAAGAGTTGAGGAGGAGGAGGTGGGGGGGGGCAGCCGAATGTGTATGCGTAATGTATGCGAATGTTTATGGTCGACAGCGCTGCAGACATTTGCATGGCTCGGTGAGTGTATGCGGTACACGCGAGCACACATTATTTGATTGTTTTCTTTTTATCCCTCGTGCGTTGCAGTCGCTACCCACAGCCAAATTAAACACAGCCTGAATGCATTGTTCGAGCACTGTGTCGCATCAGCAGCGGTTTCAGTCATAGCGAGAGGGAAGGGAACGGGTGGGGAGGTAATGGGGCGTCGGGGGTAAAAGGGGGTGGCTGAGGAGCTGTTTTCTGTACAAACAGGATGTGGATGAAATTAGAAGAAGCTTTAACAATAAACAGACATGTGGAAACAAAATCCCCAAGATGTACATCTACAGTCAATTCATAAAACTACTATGACGGCCGTGCTTTGAAAAGTACGTTATTTTAACATGATTTTTACTTTATATATATTTTTAGTTTGCATTTTTTTTTCTACTAACAATTCGTGCCACTCACAGCATACGAGAGGTAGAGCCCGGAGCAACTTTGATTTAATATAATTTCCCGATCCGTGTACGTTTCATAACAACTGGTGCCTAACGCACCCCCAATTTATTTATTTTTAAAGCCAGAAAAAGACAATTCAAATCTGATGCAGAGATCAATCAGCAAGCAAGGAACAAGTACATTATATTCCGTGGCATACTAATGTTGGAAGATGTTTGCATTGATCAGAGTGAGTATTCAGAGCAAGCATTGCTTAAATGCTGCAAGTGTTTGTCAATTCCCCAATGACTCTGTGTGATACTTGCCACAATCAGGATTATTGATTTTTTTTCAGGCTGGGTGTTAATCTGTAGTAAAGTGACTCTGCTCACGTAATTCAAGTTTTAAAGTCAAACGCTACACGTTCCAATTTGATCAAGTCTCAGTTCTAATTGTACTACTGTATATGCATGTTGAACTTCAGTCACACCGTACGTATCCAACCATGCTAATCGGAGGTGCGGGGTAAGGACAACAAGCTAAACACAAAAAGCAGTTCTAAAGAAATTAGTTTTCAATCTAGATTTAAACGTGCATATCTCCATTTGTTTCATAATATGTTCAAACATAATCCATACAATTGTAGTACATCGACAGTAAAAAAAAAAAACTTACCTTTTCATTCAGTGTACAATGGGAGTTACTTGAATAATGCATCATAAAAGGTAATGGTGCAGCCCTGCAGTCATTTGTTTATGCCACAGCTGGTAGAAGGGCCAACAGAGGAAACTCTATATTCTTGGTTCTTTCGGTAAAGTCACGTAGAAGGGAAACAATAAAATAATAAAAATATAAAACAATAAGATTCTCACGACGTTTCGACTGCAACACAAGCAATCATCATCAGGTGTGAAAACCACAGCAAAAATTGTTTTATTATTATTTTATTGTTTCCCTTCTACGTGACTTTACCGAAAGAACCAAGAATATGAATCCCTGCAGTCACGAAAGCTTTAAATCAAAGAGGAAACTCTAGTTCAGCCCTCTGGCCTCTCAAGAAGGTATTTTGGTCAACTCGAGCCATACATCATGGAAGACGTGGGAGTATGCACCACACATGACCTGCTGATCAATCAATCAATATTTATTTTAGGTGCCAATATCGCCCTCAATAAAGTAGGCATCAGTTCACTTTGCAGCATAACGGGAACGGTACGGGGGTGGGGGGTAGAGCAACAGGAATGAAAAGAGAAACCCGTCACGACTCCAGTGGCTAACAGACCGAGAAAAGAAAATTGCGATTGCGCGCGAAATTAAGTGCAAACATTCGCAACCAACAGCATAAGAAAGGTTAGTAGTAAATACAAGAAATAATAAGTAAATCCACTTTTTATTTTATTTTAGATTTTATGTAAAGGCAATTCCTATTATATGCACATAGACCACATTTATGCGTACTCTTTGGTTCTTTTGGTTTACCGAACGAGTATGGATTCCTGCAGTCGCGAAAGCTACATATATGCGGTTTACAGATTTATATTGCTGGCTGGACAGCATTGTGTCAACTGTACTATGGTGGCGATATTTTAATTACCTCGCCTGGTGTACAGAGGTCGTGGGTTCAATCCCGAACTGTATATTTGGAGTTTGCATGTCCTCCCCGTTGTCTCGTGGATCTTTCTCCAGGTCCT
Source organism: Petromyzon marinus (assembly GCF_048934315.1). NCBI lineage: Eukaryota > Metazoa > Chordata > Hyperoartia > Petromyzontiformes > Petromyzontidae > Petromyzon > Petromyzon marinus. The sequence continues at coordinate 7,811,613 of NC_133680.1, forward strand.
CCGGTTTCCCCCTCCATGTTTGGAAACATGGGTTTAGAGTATTTGGCTGCTTTAAACATCCACATGATAAGCCACTTCGTTGAGCTATCATTTGAGATAGCCTGGTCGCTTCTGAAAAAGAGCTTCAAAGCTCAGTGGTCCTTGCCCCGTTTAGTTTGTGATTTAACTGCTATGCCAGGACATAGAACCGAATACATCTGACTTGCAAGTCAGCCCGTTGCGTGAACCAAGGTCCCAGAGCAGGAGGTTCCCTGGACGATGCATAGCAATGGGCAGTTAAGAGGGCGCAGTCACCACTGGTTCTTACCATTTGAGACAAACTGAGTGTGCAGTAGTTGCCTGCAGGTTTGACAGCAAATGCCTGCGCATTGTCTCAACACAATCGTAATTATCCGTAGCTACAGTGGTTCAAAAAGAGAATGCATGATGTGCGATGATTTTAACATCCTACCATTACGGTGCCTTGGTCATTGCGCTGTTTAGTGAACAAATCTTGTATCGCACTAATTTTTAGAAGGTTTCCCAAGTATATATTCCAAGTAAATATGTTTGTGGGTCCGTGACTCAAGTGTATTGAGCCAGGACCGGTGAGATCCAGAGCTTAAATCCCCGGGCATCCACTCAAGGTGAAATAAAGTTATCATGGCCAGACAGTGTGACAATATCTCTGCCCCGTCACAGATGACTGCACTCACTGAAAAGAGACTATCATCAACATTTTAGCACAGCGTCTTGCATGCAATTTGGCCAAAGCCAATTTCTGAGCGCTCATAGGGCACTTCGGTACATGGTGAATGCTTAGTCACATTCACCGATGATAACATTTTGTCAGTGTAAAATGCGTAGTGTGTTGATTCATTTTAGGCAGGGACCAATGTGTTAAACAGAGTCATGTCCTGTTAGTTCATTCTCCCCCGCTGCCGCCATAGTTTACAAATGCCATCCCCCTGCCATCTGTGCTGTCGACTCTCTGCTGCCGTTCATGTCCAGGCTCCAGACCTTACCTTTGTTTTTTTCCCTGCCTCTAACTGGCTGTGTCTACCAACTGAATATGCCCAGTGGTTTCTGTACAGCATCTTTAGCTTCAGTTACATGTTGACGATATACACAGTAAATCCAAATGGTGTTGTATCCTTACTTGAAAGTTCGTCTAAGTATCCATTGGAAGGGGATACCTCTCCACTTGCCGTCGCATCATCAGCACGCACTGGGAGACCATCGGTTTTACTGTGGCGGGGGGCTGTTTTTCCCATTGGCAAAAGTTCTTGCCCATGAGCATTAGTGACCACCTGCACGGGGAAATTTTGGCTGGCCATGAACCATATAGCCCGAGCTATATGGAATGCATGGACAAAACACACAATGTGACCCAGCCTACAAACACAAGTATTACACTGGGTGAAAGGCATTCGATATGCCCAATGACTTGGACCACAGAAATGGCAGTGACAAGATAAACCTTATCGGGTGCCACATGGGCTTATTTGTAATGTGATGAATACGCATGAAAGTGATTCAGATGTTGAGCACACCATATGGGAGAGGGGCGGGGGGACGACACACCGAGCATTCTTAATTTTGAGTGTGTACTTTTATAGGAAAGCTATTTTAAAAGATTGTTTTATACTTCGCAATAACGTTGGATGGGTGTGTGCTTGGACAATTGCAAAACGTGAGCACTTTTCTAGTATAAATAACATTACAGATTGTCCTCTTAAAACTGCAACTGGTTGTACAAATCTTTTAAATCTTAATTCAATGAACTTTTTTTTAATACCTTTTGTATCATATCCTCGTTCGGAAGACCTGGGACAAAATCAAACGTTGTCACAGAAAACATGTCAGCACATTCTTTGTCTTGCACTAAAAATATACATCAAACTGCCCTTTCAAACAAGCTGATTTTCCACGTCTAAAGTTTGTGGACGAACATCTGTTTTTGCTCAGCTGCTTCCCAACGTTTTTGCAAAAAATTCTGCATACTTACAGGGAGACGTAGGAAAATTCAAAGTACTGTCGGAATAATACTGAAATGCAAACGTTAAAAAACTCACACAAGTATACAGGCATATTATAATCCACAATAGGAGTACACACAGTTTTAATTGCCAGAGCAACTGTCAGTTGATTTTTAACCGGCATCTGGGTCTTCATGTTGTTGTCCATTTGCAGCACAGCACCAAGGATCGCGCCCATAGCTACCTCTTGCACCTGACTTCGACAGCGACGCTAAGCATTCAAGCATCGCCAGGAACAAGCCAGGCGTCCTCTCGGAAGCGCAAGAACAGCTGCAAAACATGGGCGTGCTTTTTTTCTTCTTTCCCCGGGCGTATGGGACACAGGGAGCCAGAGAAGGAATGGAAAAATAATCAGTTCCAAAAGTTGCTCAAGACTATAGTATAAACCACACAAACATCTCCCAGAATTTGCGACGATAAAAGCTGTTTGTTTTTCTCTCCGCTGCACTGACCGCGTGTGAATGGTTTTGGCTTGTGGCTTCAGGGGTGAGGTGGGTCGCGAGGGTTAGGGAATGAGTAGGTGGTGTGGTTGACTAATGTTACGAGCGGAAATACACAGGGCCAGATTCATGTAGAGTTTGATTCCTGACGCTGGAGGAAGCTTTCCTAGACGCCGCTCACTTTGGGCCATTCCGCGATTGGGCGACGAGAAGCGGTGGACTGTGTCCACTCTCGTAAGAAACTGACCACACATGAATCGCCAAATGGTTAATGTTTCTGATTTTACGTGGAGTCAGCCATCATTCTGCTGAAACGTGGCATATAAATCGAGATCATTATCTCGGTTTGTACAAGCACCTTTACAGTGAAGAGAAATATTACCTTTGCTATTTAGTTTTCCAATAAATGCCTGTTTCTGGGTTTGCATATACTGTACATCTTACAAAAAATCTCAACACCCTCAAATTGAAACGGCAATCCGGTGGAGCCAGATTTATTTTGCAAAATGTAATCGTCTATTTAAATTGTCAGTGCGACAAAGGTTGATGAAATTTAATTTTCAATTGCATACAAGAGAGCAACACCTTCATTCAGCACAGCCACACCATGCAGCTTCAGAGCCCACGCCAATTTTAATACAGGGTTAGACGCATAAAAATCAACATTAAATCATACCGTATCCAACACGCGGAGTGATGCATCACTCCGGGACAATGCAGCGTAGCTCTAATTTAAATCACAAATGCCATCTTCATGCCCGTTCATTTGCATACGAGAAACAAGCAATGCATACCTTGCGGATGATTTGTGATGGTCTACTGTCCATTTGTGCGGTAATTACAGATTTACACAGCAATAAATACATACAGGAAACACAGTGTGCATGCTTCATTTGCTTCCCATCACAGCTGTGTACCTTTGTGTCTGTATTTTATGACCGCATTTTAATTTTCACATCGTATTGCAATTAATAAAATGGATTTTAAAAAATGGTACGTTTTTGCCGTGTTCCTAACATGCATGTGAACTCGATCCAGAATAAACTTTTTTTTTTATCCAGCAGTCAGGAGTTTGGTTTCCCACAATCCATTTAGCTGCTAGTACCATTTTAGCGTGAGCCGGTTTGAAGTGATGTTTATCGCTGTTAGCGGACAAAGGAGTTCGAGGCATGCATTCCAATTAAAGCACTTTGTGCTCAATTAAAGTATGCCACCCGACCTCTGCATTTTTTTCAACTCTTCAACATCACCTTTGTCTCAAGCGTAATAATGCGTTATGTAGCCCGTCACACATTGTGCTTAAAAAGCGTGCAGTTAAGGTAGTGGGTTTCAACTCCAATCCACGCGGCATATAGAGTTACACACACATCACCCACATTCTGCCTTGGGCATCCCGGCTGAGTAGCAATGGCCATGCGAGTTGAGCACAATAAATAATGTGTATATACATATATACAAGCAGTGCTATAAACCAGACATTACTTTGTTGGTGGAGGCTCACATTGATTGGTTGGTGTTGAATGCCAGTAAACCAATATGATTGGATAGGTGAAAATTGAACCAATCATAACATCAGTTACGTACTGTGATGAAAGTGGGTGTCCTTCCAGTACTGAATTTATCCATTGTTTAACATGCAAAGTTGACATTGAGGCTGCATGCATACGACCGTGCTCAATGTTAAACCTTCTTTTTGGCAAATAACAAATGCACACATTCCTACTGCTGAAGTTTTTTTTCTTGCTGTGGTTGTCCCACCTGATGACGATTGCTTGTGTTGCGATCGAAACGTCGTGATTTATTATTTTTTCTACCTATGTGACTTTACCGAAAGAACCAAAGAGTATGGATTCCTGCAGTCACGAAAGCTTCAAATCAAGATTGGCCTACATTCCTTTCAATGCACCCATTCTCATAAAAGTGTGGAAGCTAAGAAGGCTTCAGCCTGGTGAGTATTGTAGTTGGATGGGAGTCTGCTTGGGATACCATATGTTTACATCATTAGACCTCCTTTGCCAGTACCAAAATATAATAATAGGGGTTTTACCCTTTTTCTAGCTTACCCCGAGCCCTCATTACTTTGATAGTGCATTGTTTTTGAGCTGTACGTCTTTTGGCGTCCTCTGGTCTAGCACCAATTGGGTCGAGGCTCAAAAGAAAGCCGTCCCTTGGTGTGGACCAATCAGTTTCAAGGACAATTCATATATTATCATAGTGTGTTTTTTGTTTGCATTTTGACCACAAGTATTGTGGTTAATGCAGACATGATTCCTTGTAAAAGGTTTCAGTTTTGTTGCCAGAAAAAGGGGAAAAACCCTATTATTATACCATATGTTGTAAACTTGGGCTATACCGTTGCATTATAGAAATGCAATCTTCGACCTATTTGTGTGGAACTTTGACAGTTTTCCTCTTATATACATGGGGTTTCTATGGGGTTTCTATGGGCTTTCTATGGGTTTTCCATGGGTATTCCAGCTTCCCTCCACATGCCAAACACTCATTAATGGAATTGGCCAAAACATCGCAATGCGTGATCCTCCTGCAAATGTCTTGAGCCTCAGTAAGACTTTCTTGAATAAAAGAGAGTATCTTTATTCACTTGAAAATGATCAATTTCACCTTGAGAACAAGTTACGCAAATGTCCATACATGGGTGCAGAAAATCATTTCGGCAATTAGCCTGGACACCCCCAACCTCGCGCCAGTTGTCAACAAAGGGCCCTCGCCGCCGTGGGGTTCGGCGGTTGCTGCACCCCCCGCCACCGCCGCCATCCCCCTACCTCTTCTCCCGCATTTGTCGCCGGATAGGGCCCTACAGCTCATTGGCAACCACGGGTAATGTTCACGGCGTGGCCGCGGTGAGCTTCGTTTCAGATGATATGCCACCTGGGAGCGTGCCTGCTCCGGTGGAATTCATGGAGTGAGATGGAGGAGATCTCAGAAGCCAGTTGGCTTGTACCTCTCTGCATGCTTCCTAGCGCACCGTCAGCCAGCTGCGTGTTTGCGAGCAGACATATATTTTAGCAGCCAACCATGCTCATCGGAGGTGCTGGGGAAGGACAACAAAGAGCGAATTTCAACAAAGGGCCGGCCTACGGTCTCTCGGTGGAGGTGAAGTACCGGTGCCACGTGTAGTGTGTGGGGCTGAGAGGCCTCCTCCCCACGCCGTGCGAGTCCACGCGCAGCATCGGCGCCGTCTACGGCTGAGGCTCAGCGCGCGCTCCGAGGACGACGACAACCGGGCGGCTTTCTGCCGCTCATCGAGGCGAAGCTACCGGCGGTAACGGTGGTGCTCAAGGGAGACGGCCTACGCCTCGAGTGCTTCGCTCTTGGGAACAGACACCGGAATCCTTGTGGCTGGAGGAGCAGAAGGAGCGACCGTCTGGACAAGCATCCAGGGCAGATGTGGGTCGTCTTTGCCGAAAACCGTAAAGCCTCTTCATACCAAAGATTCTGATTATTGCGGCGACACGAGGTTTCTAAAGGTTCGTGTCGAGGGGATTCCCTTTCAAGCCGCCCGGCTGTGCTGTTCCCCGCGGTGTTGCGGGAAGTGAAAGCGAATCGAACGTACGCAAGACGACTCAGCGACTGCGGCAGCGAGAGACGTCAAGGCACGACTGCTCCACGTGGCACCGACATCACGAGCTCCCTGATTGGCTTCCCCCCTCGCCCTCGTCGTCTACGCGGCGCTGGTTGCGGCGGCGGTTCTGGCCTGCGGCCGCGGCTCCCACGGCTCCCGTCACGCGGCGGTCACAGCGTCATCGTCGAGAAGCCGGAGCGGCGCCTGGGAGCCGTGGACGCCCTCCCATTTACAAGACACCGGGCAACTGGGTACAAGCTAGCGCTAGTTCCACACCTGGATAATGCCACCGCTCCACTCCACCGCCGACTTCCACTCAATCAACAACCACCTTCATTTGGACTGCATTGACATTCACTGGACTAATTCGCCGTCCGCTTCACAGAGGCTCTGGTCGTATGTTCAATTACAACTACTCAACCCCAAACTCCATTCCATCCATCTGGTCCTGGTTGCGCACCACAACTTCGTCAATACGTCAACAAAACATACGACACGTGCACCTAACCAATTTCTGCCCCATCCCTCAGTCCTCTCAATTCACCACGGAACAAAGTCACCTGAAACTGGCTTTGCTCAACACCCGCTCACTAAACAATAAAAGCCTCATTTTAAATGAATTCATTACTGAAAATAACCTGGATTTTCTCTGTATCACTGAAACTTGGCATAAACCTATGGACTATTTCGCACTCAACCAGACTACACCTACAGGATATACATACATGGACAAACCCCGATCTGAGGAGCGGGGAGGTGGTGTCGCTGCAGTGTACAGAAAGGACATTAAAACATCCACCATCTCCATCCCTGCTGTTCAGTCCTTTGAACGCATCACTTTCAAACTCTCTGGTCCCATTCCTCTGGTCACTGCCATAATCTACCGACCCCCCAAACCAAATCCTTCCTTTCTCTCTGACTTTTCTGTCTTTTTAACTCAGTTATCTGCCATCTCACCTTCTGTTCTGCTCCTGGGAGATTTCAACATCCACATTGACACTGACTGAAAATTTGCTACTGAATTCCTGGAACTGCTAAACTGCTTCTATTTCACCCAACATGTCAACTTTCCAACCCACAGCCGTTGTCACATTTTGGATCTGGTCTGCTCTACTGGTCTCACCATACCGCTCCTCGAGCCCCACAACCTCAACATCTCTGACCACCTGGCAATCACCATGAACATTGATCTCCCCATTTCTACAACCAAGGACAAAAGGACAATTTCTTTCAGAAATATTAAATCCATCTTTAGTCCTGCCCTTTCAGCCTCCCTTGCCAGCAAAATATTCTCCTCCCCCCCACCCGTGACTGACAACCTTTCCAACCTCACCAACTACTACAATGAAACACTTTCCACCAATCTCGATCATCTGGCTCCCATCAAAACTAAAACTGTCTCGTTCACTCACTCTGCTCCCTGGTACACTCCTATTCTGCACAAAATGAAATCCCGTAAGCGTCAGCTTGAAAGGCTCCATAAGAAAACTGGTTTAACTGTTCATCTACAAGCTTACACAGATTACCTTCAGCAGTATAAGGAAGCTCTTAACACTACCCGGTCCACCTACTACTCACACCTCATACATTCTGGTCCTATTAACCCGATGGCTCTTTTCTAAATAGTAAATAAACTTCTCAAACCCAGTGACAATATCAACTCATTCACAACTGATAAATGCAACACCTTTCTATCATTCTTTCAGACCAAAATTGACACCATTTACACCAACATGTCCTCTTCTTCTGCCACCACTGCCTGCTCTGTCATTCCATCATTTGTTCCTTCCCCCCTACACCTCCCAGCCACTGTCTCAGTTCTCCCCAGTGTCGCCGGGGGAGCTGTCTAAAATCTTGACAGGAATGAAAACATCAACATGTGTCCTGGACCCCATCCCACCTCATCAAAGACTGTTTACCAGCTATCTCCACATTCATCACAAAAATCATTAACTTCTCTCTCAGCTCTGGCTCAATCCCACGTTCACTCAAACTGGCTGCTGTCACCCCCATTCTCGAAAAACCTGGACTTGACCCCAACATTATGTCAAACTTTCGGCCCATTTCCAATCTCCCCTTTCTGTCTAAGATACTGGAACGCACTTTCGCCAAACAACTCAAAACCCACCTCTCCTCAAATGACCTGTTCGAACCATTTCAATCCGGCTTCCATTCACAACACAGCACTGAAACAGCCCTCCTCAGAGTTACCAACGACATCCTCCTCTCCGCAGACTCTGGTCACCTCAGCATCCTCAACCTCCTGGACCTCACTTCAGCTTTTGACACTATCAACCACACCATTCTTTGCTCTCGCCTCAAATCTACCCTCAACATCACTGGCACCGCCCTCTCCTGGCTCCAATCTTATCTCACCCACAGACAACAGTTCATCCACATCAACAAGTGCACCTCCACCACCGCTCCGTTGTCCTAAGGTGTCCCCCAGGGCTCGGTGCTTGGTCCTTTGCTCTACATGCTATACCTGTCTCCCCTTGGCAACGTCATTCGCCACCATGGTCTTAACTTTCACTGCTATGCCGATGATGTCCAGCTCTACATCTCCACCAAATCCATCACCTCCACCATCCACTCCACTCTCTCTAACTGCCTCGCTGACATTAAATCGTGGATGCATACCAATTCCCTTAAACTTAACTGCGACAAAACAGATATGATCATCATCGGTCCCAAATCTATCACTAAATCCATTCGCAGTTTCTCCGTCACTGTCGACACCTTCACCCTGTCTCCATCCCTTCAAAGTCGCAACCTTAGAGTCATTTTTGACAATAACCTCTCCTTTGAACACCACATAAAACAAATCACCAGAACTGCCTTTTTTCACCTCGAAAACATCTCCAGACTTCGCCCATCACTCTCTTTCTCCGCTGCAGAAACCCTCATCCACGCCTTCATCACCTCCAGAATCGATTACTGCAACAGCATCCTATACGGCACCTCAACCAAAACATTAAATAAACTCCAGTACATCCAGAACTCTGCTGCTCGTCTGCTCACTCACACCCGCACCGGTGACCACATTACCCCTGTCCTCCAGAACCTACATTGGCTCCCTGTCCCACAACGAATTCAATTCAAAATCCTCCTCCTCCTCACACATAAAGCCCTTCATAACCAGGCCCCTTCCTACCTCACTGACCTGCTCCACCGCCACAATCCATCCCGTAGCCTTCGCTCATCTGACGTCAACCTCCTGACTCCACCTCTCAGGACCAAGCATCGAACCTGGGGCGACAGAGCCTTCTCTATAGCTGCCCCCTCACTTTGGAACACTCTCCCAAAACAAATCCGTGACTGCACCGACCTTCCAGCATTCAAATCATTGACTAAAACTCACCTTTTTAAAATTGCTTTTAATGTTTAGCTAAGTTTGATGTGTTTTTAGTGTTTTTACCATTTGATGTTGTTTTTGCTGCTTTTATGATTTTATGTAAAGTGTCACTGAGTATTCAGAAAAGCGCTCACAAATAAAATGTATTATTATTATCACACGATTTCTGTCAAATTCATTCTCAAAACCCAGCAACCTTGTAGTCTTAAAACGTAGCACACAGCTAACATTCTGCCACGCATTCCATTTTATCCAGGTTTGTTCTTTAGAAAGCAATTTAGTCATGCATTCATATGCAAATCGGATGACACAATGCATATCTCTTCTGATGAGCTGATGAGGTGGTGTATGTGCTTCCTCAACGCTTTGAGCACCCTGAGCTTGTGCAAGATGGAAATCTCTTGAGGGCTCAACTTTCATTTCCTGACTCATCAGAAAATAATAAATCACTTTGTTACCTTTCCTTAAAACTGGGAACCTATACATACGGGATAAAAAACAATCAATTAGGTCCACAAAAGCATAGATTTGTTTTTAAAATAATGTTTTTTTTTAAAGCTTATAGCGATATTTATACCACTAGCACAGTAATCATTTATAGTCCCTTTGTTAATCCACTGCTGCATTACAGCTTCAGCACGCCATTTACATTTTGGGGGAAGTATGATGATATTTCACCATGCTGGTCAGTACGGTGACTACTGCACCCACTGCTCTACCCTTGGAGTGCTTATCAAGAACATAACGATCTCCCATTCGTAGCAATTACAAATTCACCATGGACAATAAGAGCGTAATTCTTGCACTCTCAAGTTTGAAAACGTGATAGGTTTGGCAATGAAACTCTGCAAGATGCTTGTCCCAGTGCACGCAATGTAATCCCCAACTTATCCTCGTATAATATGGGCTCGAGGCACAGGGAGGCCTCAAATTATTTTAAGTGCTCACCGAACTGCATCACCGCGGTCAGTCAGTCCGTTGGTTGGTCCTTAACTAAAAATAATACTTACTTAATTTCCACCAATTATCAGGGGGGAAGGGGCGCACAGCGCAATCAAACCTAAATGGTGGCAGTGTGCCTGAAAGCACGGCGCATGGGCACGTGTGTTTGCGGCCATGCTAGACCCGTGCATATAGGGCCTGTCAGCCTGAAGTTATACAGCGCATGTGCAGTGATTCGGAGCTTAAGTTTTGATTGCTTACTCAGCGGGAATGGCTGCTTTCACTCTTCCTGATTTGCATCCACATTGCTTATTCCCTGCAGACGTCATCAGTGAACGGCTACACTTTCCCATCGACCACTGCACGCAGTTATGTTTCTTATTAATTCATATATAAATAAATTCACCGGCCTGAACTCGCAAAATGCTTCGGTTGCAAATTCCATAATTGTCATGCTTGAAATACCCAGCGGTTACCATTTGTGCACCTTATTTTAAAACCTGACAGCCTTTAGAAATTATAATGATTCTTCAATGTGCGCAGAACCAACTGAGATGGCACAAAGCTGTTGCAAATATAATAGCAAATCAATAGGGTAAAAAACATTTTCCTATAGAGTTGCTTAAAGAGGTCTGGCTCTCAGCAAAGTTTGCTTTCTTTCCCTTCATTTGTCATATTTCTCTTCATGTAGAAATGCCTTTGTAGTCCCGCAGAGTGATAGACTATATATGTTGTCAATTATGCAATTGGTAGTGGCTTTTATAGAGGAGGAACTTGCGCCGAATGGGACTCGCCTGGCGTGCCGCGAGTGGTTTGAAATATCTGACGGGCGCGAGGGACAAACGGGAACTGTAGCTTTTCCAGGCACAATTTGGCCCAGGAGTACCAGCGTCCGGCAGAAAAACCAACACGGACGCATTTAAGGGGTCACATCTGCTTAGATTCACTGAGCACCAAAGCATGAGTCAGCCACATGTGGGGCTTTCTTATTGTCTTTTTCAATTTTTACCAAAGTACTACCCAGTTACGAGTAGAGATCGTTTTTCCTTCTTTGGAACCCCCCACTGGCAGTAAGAGGCATATCCCTCCTGGATGAGAACAGCCTGAGACGGAGACAACGTGGGATTTTTTCCAGTGGTTTAATCGATGGACATTTTTACCTTTCATGTAGCAGCAGATATCTATGGGACCTTTTTGCCAATTTCCAAAATAATTAAAAATAGGAATAGGGGTTACACTTTCTTGCAATAAGACTGTTGTTAAGATGTTCAAATATCAAATAGATACATTTTTCAGGACATAAAGTCCGCATTAACCACACATACTTGTGGCATACAAACAAACATGGTCTGATAATATATGCATTTTCTTTGAAACTGATTGGCCTACACCAGAAATAGCCTTCTTCACGGCCTTTGAGATACTGTTCAACAATGTAAGTCATCTTTTCATTCAGTGTCTTCTACCACACTTTGTACTTTCAGAGTGAAGAAAACCCAAATTGAGCTATATAAAATCATTTTAGGACTAGTATTTTATTTGTGCAATCATTCCTGACTCTACCGAAACCCATCGAGCCTGTCGTAACGTTTAAAGCGTTTTTAAACACGCCATGTCATTTTAAGAATCTTAAAGCACACTGCACTATTTGAGAATGATGTATCACGATAAATCATCTTCTAATAATCCAGAAGCCCCATTATTGCATGGGTTCTTCTTCGTATATTTCTATGCTGTGCCCCTATTCTCGTCACATCCACAGTCTTCATCTCTCATTCCACCACATCCTTTCATTTCCACCTCAGTTTCCCTCTCTACCCTCCTGCCCTCCAACAGTGGCATCTCCATAGTTCATTACATCTTCTTTGTCCCTTCTCAACCTAAGCCCAGACCATCTAAGTCCAGAATCCCTCACCTCCTTGAGAATATGAGTAACCCCCACTAAGGCCCTAACTCGTTCCTTTATACATCCGAAGATCAATTATACCCGTTTCACCCAGCGCATGAACCCAAGGACTGACTCAGGAATGACTCCCTCAAGCCACCCATATAGCTCAGTCAGCCACATGTTCAAACATTGACGGCACAACCAAAACAAACACCAGAGGACACTCAAGGAAGACTGGCGGAGAAACCACCGAACATGCGAGAATTTGGATTTTCTGCTCCATGTGGCAGCGTATGTCCCCGAGTGCTCCGGAGCTGAGCTGAGGCAGCAATTACCATTGTGCTCAATAGCCAAATGTCCAATGTTAAAACTAACAAACTGTGAAATTAAAAATAAAAGTGTGTTATTTCAATGTCATTCTTATTGTAGTACCTCTGTAAGGTAAACTTTACATCCAACCTTCCCCCCCCCCCCCCCCCACTAATTACAACCCTGACAAAATGTACAATCAAAAGCACCCACGTCACAAATGCTAATATATAAACTAGCAACTCTCCACAGGAAACTCGGCAGGAAATCCGTGCAGGTTCTATACGAATCAAATATGAATTTAGAATTTCAAAAAATAACCCGTTTGCCGACTGCGGGATTCCTATGAGGTTTAGACTGTGAGACGTTAATGAATGTTAATCGTGCAGTTATTTTATCATCCACACAGCAACATTGAGACAAGGCCTGAACAAATATCACGCACCTTTTAAACAAATGTAATAGTATTCAAAGTAATAAATCTAACGCTACAACACTGGCCATGGATAGTTTTTCGCTCTCTCTCTCTCGTTCTGCTCAACAAGATAAACATTCCATATACACCCATGGTCTACAACGCAAAGGAGCTCTGGGGGCACTTTAACACATAAAACGTGTTATTTATGTGACTTGGCTGTAACGTATTGTAGCCTAACACTAAATTTCACACAGACTAAACAAACCTCATACATCACTACCTCACAGTGCAATATATTTCACATAATATATGTATAATCTTTGCTGAAGCAGCAATGAAAAATTGCATGCCACCAACAGCACGAATGTATTTCATATGTATGTGTAAGCGTGAAGGAGGGTGTTGTGAGGAGTCATTTATGCTGCAATGGGAATGAGAAAGGGAGCTACTTTCATTGCAATAAAGCAGTGGGGAGAATGGCACGCTGGGATATGCGAAACAGTTTGACAACACTGCTGCATAACAAGACGTTACATATGTATAACATTTCGAACAACAACATAAAGCAGTGCACTAAAAATACAAAGTCAAATATCTGTCTTTCAGCCTTTACCAGATTAACGGGGCAGGTGCTGTTTGCGAGTGCCTATTAAGGCTATAAAAGCAAAGGAAGGGATGGTGTGGCAGCTCCAGGCCTGGACGCCTTTGTCTCCCCAGTGCCGATGTTTACACATGCATGCATGCTGAACTTTTTTCGCATTGTACGCAGCCAACCGTCCTAATCGGGGAACTCATGTACTAATTTAAGGTTGAGCCGACCTAGGGGAGGCCCACAACTGGTGCAGATAATCACATGGCCGGGAATAAAACGGGGGGGGAGGGGGGTCACATGCACAAATGCGTACACACCGTCAAAGTGAACTGGCACTGAATGTGCACGCTGGCGACATTTGTTAGGATTGTGCCTTGCTACCCCAAAGATTCTTATAGCATCACACTGATCAAGCTCTGACCCCTCTGGCATTACCCAAATAATCATGCCTATTACCCACGCTTGGGTCAACACCCCGGGCTAGTGTCTCTTGCTACACCAACAAACGCTGAGCCACAAACTGTCTGTTTTGGTGAACGTCTTTAAACCCGCCTTTGATCGAAGCCACATGCCCTGTTGCAACCTTTGATATGTATAAAAAAGACGCTCACTGTTCAAGACATTGGAAAACCAACAAGATAATATTGCAACTGGAAGAAAAAAAAAGTGTGGCATTACAGCACATTGAACAAGTGTTTGTTTCCAAAAGGTGGTCAAGAATTGTTTGTCGTCGTGAATATTTAACTCGTGTTCATTGATATTATTGTTGTGAGGTCATGATTTTACCACTGCGATCTGCCATCATAATTCATTGTTTTTTTTTCAACATGGTCCCACCAAAAACGTGCACTAATTCCGGAGTCGTCCGTAGCTTCTAAGTTGTTGGGAGAAATGCATTTGATATGCCAGGGGGTGGAACCGTGGCGCAATGCGCCATGAACACGGCGAGCGGAGTTCCTTTCTGCTTCACGTAACCCACACCAGCCGGTGTGGTCAAGTACGGTCAAACAATCCTCATGGCCGCATGGCGTCTGGGGGAGGTCTTCATCCTGCAGTAGATTGATAAAGGGCATTGTCCATTATCATATATATATTATACCATGTGATTCGGTTTGTGGACACTAAGCACCAGCATGTTCTTAAGCAGCGCTTAGTGGCTAATTATACTGCCGTAATTCACAATAGAATGTTAGAGATATTGCAATGTTTCTAGTCACATGGGACCTCAGTCCAACAAGTATGGCAAAATTTTGTAGCATATTACACCTTTCCTTGGTGGCTCTGTCAATAGTTTCACGTGACAGTTTATTCCTTTTTCCAAAGGCTATGAATTTTTCCCGTGCAAATCGCCTTTGCTTTTGGCACACCATTTCTTATTTTGATGCCCCCGGGAGATTTTGTTTTACAATTTGTGTTGCTAAATTGATCATTGGAATCTTTGCTCCGGAGATGTTATCATTCCATTTTTCAAATGCGCATTAAAGTCTGTCCTTCCGAAGCTGTCTGTTTCAACGTAAAAGAGCCCCGGGTCTCAAATTCTTGGGTTGACTTTTTTTCCCATCTCCGTCAAAATATCCGAAGCCTTGTTGCCTTTGCGTGTACCTGTTCACCTGACTCAGTCTCTACAAGGCAGTGTTTTGTCTTTCCTTACATGTACATGAGGTAGCAGAGTGACAGGGGCACCATTTTTCCACCACAGAATAAAATTGAATAAAAGGTAGCGGCAGCTCTAGAGAGCCGCCCTCCACCCCCACGTAAAGGGTAATTTGGCCTACTTTTTCAAACTGTCCAGACATCAATGAAACTGTTGTGAACCCGTTATACTCTTGGATGCACAGAGGTAGGCAGATACAAAAAGTTAACATTATTTAAGATACCTGCGCCAGCAGATTGAATTGAACCGGCACCCTATGTGATTGCAAGTCGGGTTGTGATGATAACTAGTACCCCATGGCAGCATCCCAGGACCATAACAACCTGGGACCAATTGCCAAACCCTGTTCCCACTGAAGGCCTCGCCAAGGTCAACTCAGCAAAAAATGGCTACTCCATCACCCGTGTAATCATGCACCCGGGCCAGAAGAAAGAAAATCTCAGCATCTCAAATCGGTGTTCCTCCGGGAGCTAACACAAGGTCCTTTATCCACATTTAAGTTTCTGTAGAAGCGTTATTAAAAGAGTTCATGTTGATATCTAATAAGATTTACCAACGTGCAATCAAACAATTTGACTTGGCGAGCATTTGGAGTCTTTGAATTTCAATACTATTGAGTGTACAATGGTAGAACATTATGGTAATTTGAACTTGTAATAACCGATCAACAGTTTGTGTCCAATTAAAGCTGGTACAGGAAGGGGGAATTAAAGTTAATGCCCTTAAAGTGGAATTTTTTCTCTGCATTTTACTGTTAACGCAAGGTGAAAATAACTCACAAAATCAACTCAGTCAGTTGACCCTAACAGCATGTGTGTTTTCTCAGAGACACTGCCTTTGCTTAATGTTTGCACTAAATGTCTCATCACTTTTTTGGTGCGAGTCCATCCATCACCCAACGCCAACCACAGTGATAGAACATGTCGCAGTCACACGGAAATACCTGCAGTGGCAATGTCAACATGAATACATTCCCATCATGCGCACCAAAAACAAGAATGTGTTAGTCACCTGAGTTGAATTATTTTACCGATGCCACTATTGTACTTTCTTCGGTCATACAACAAGCATTGAGCATCATCGGGCAGTGACAAAATAAATAAGCAAATGCGATGCCTCCCTAAAATAACACATTCCATCAGCTGCATGGTCGCATGGACTCCTGGAAGCGTACATTTTTGATAGTTATAGTTGTACAATTTTAGTGATACAGATATTAATTAATTTGAAATTACTTCTCAAACCAGTTTATTTCCTCTACATGAGCCACGCATTCAAAATATTATAAATAGCATTTATAATTGGTAAAGAATATAAGCATGTAACCGTGCACAATTCATTCATTAAACAATTCTCACATTTGCAATTCCTGTATAAAATCGTGCTGTTGTGAATCACAGCACCAACCCTGCTACTGAACGTAGACTGGTTTGGTACATCGTGCAATATATACAGAAAGTCTGAAAAATAAACGCATTTAACTTTATAATGTGGCGTCGAATTACTACGGCACATAAGGCACATGAAAGTGTATGGTGTTTTTAGGACATAATCAAGCGTGGTCAAACAACATTTTGCGATGATGACGTTCGTGTCGTAATTTTTGAAGATTACACCCATTTTCTTCTCTTCTAGGTCTCGTATGAGTCGGATTGAATGTGTTTAAGATAAACAGAATGCACAGCGAGAACATATCAAATACAAAACTGAAAAGTAAACCATCCCCGTATGGCGTGTTAAAGTTTAGTTGGACATGTGGAAGTGGGCCGAACCGTTTTTAAACGATCGTTTAAATAAAATACCTACTATGCAATTCGTACTTCTAAACTAATTTTTATATATTTATTTATTTATTTGTAGCACTTGCTTACCGTTCATCTATGCTGCGCCTATATCGTTTTTAGCATTGTTTTGCTGACTTGATTTGAAGCTTTCGTGACTGCAGGAATTACTCTTTGTTTTTTTCGGTAAAGTCACGTATAAATAATAAATAATAAAATAACATAATAGCGTACGACGTTTCGGTTGCAACACAAGCAGCCATCATCAAGTACAGAAGAGCTAAATTTACGAGAGAGGGGAAACACATAACCTCAGATGTATATACAGACACCCAAGTAGGGGGGAACTAACACAGATACAACAGGGGACACAGAGAGAAAAGCATACCAAACAGACAGGGTTTAGCAAAATTTTGGAAACCATGTAAAGCAACACAGACGGTCGGTAAAAACACAATTAATGCATAGTCCGGTTGATCACGCTATTTCAAAGATTGCTAAATTGCAAGTTAAGTATGTCTGTGTGTGTGCGGTCTGTATTTTGAGTTTCATACTTAACTTGCAATTTAGCCATCTTTGAAATAGCGTGATCAACCAGACTATGCGTTAATTGTGTTTTGACCGACCGTCTGTGTTGCTTTATATGGTTTCCAAAATTTTGCTAAACCCTGTCTGTTTGGTATGCTTCTCTCTCTGTGTCCCCTGTTGTATCTGTGTTAGTTCCCCCTACTTGGGTATCTGTATATACATCTGAGGTTATGTGTTTCCCCTCTCTCGTAAATTTAGCTATTCTGTACCTGATGATGGCTGCTTGTGTTGCAACCGAAACGTCGTACGCTATTATGTTATTTTATTATTTATTATTTATACGTGACTTTACCGAAAAAAACAAAGAGTAATTCTTGCAGTCACGAAAGCTTCAAATCAAGTCAGCAAAACAATGCTAAAAACTATATAGGCGCAGCATAGATGAAAGGTAAGCAAGTGCTACAAATAAATAAATATATATATATATATATAAATGAGTTTAGAAGTACGAATTGCATAGTAGGTATTTTATTTATACGATCGTTTAAAAACTGTTCGGCCCACTTCCACATGTCCAACTAAACTTTAACACGCCATACGGGGATGGTTTACTTTTCAGTTTTGTATTTGATATGTTCTCGCTGTGCATTCTGTTTATCTTAAACACATTCAAGCCTTTACCGAAAAAAACATTGTTTTGCTGCTGTACCTTACTGAACTTCTGTGACAAAGAGCTTCTTAGCTCATCGGATTTCCCCAGGACAAATAAATAAAGATTCTGACTGAGGTCACTGGCAGCAAAAGTACGAGAAAAACAATGGTCGCGTACAAGTTTTCTAAACAATTGGAGGTGTCTGTCGGATGGAACACTGCTGGAAAACACAGCAGAGTGTATGTACTTAGGGCAGCTTTTAAAGGCGGAAGTGATATCTCAAGGATGAAATAAAGAGGTCGGTGAGAGTTGGTTCGGGTGCTTTTGCGAGGGCAAATCTGAGAATGAAAAGTAACGAAGCAACGTGCCCAAACAAAGTTTTAGTCGTTCTGCAGTAGACTAATCGCCAATAACCTGCATATGATCTGCATTTATGAGCTCTATCCCCGAGGATCGGGTCGAGATCGGGCAATCCATTGCAGCAGGGAGGCAGAAAGAATAATGAGAGCACTTTTTACTGATGATGACTTTCCTCCTGGGAGCAGCGTGCGATGGGTGACAAGCTTGTGATGGGGACCTGAGATGAAAGGAGACACTCAATTCATCTGCGTGGCACTGACTTCTCACGGAGTGCACAGTTCCTCTGAAACCACCCCCCACCCACCCCATGTCTACATGGCTGCTGACAATAAGCATTTTGCAGTCTTCACAGCAAAAACCCAACGTCTCTCCATCTCTCTCTCTCTTCCGTCTCCAGAGGTATTGACGACCCTTGCCGTCACGGTGGGTGTGCTGCCAAACTTCCTGGGGATTCTCTGATGACCGTACAGACCAATGCGAGACAGGCGGCGCTTCACTGCACTGCACCACGAGGTGGTCGGGCGTCATCTGGGTTTTGTCCGTCAGACGTCCGTTGCCTTCATCGCTTTCTCTTTTGTTGCAGATGAGAGATATTCCCTCTCTTTAAACGCACGCATCCGTGCTCTATCTGCCGCTGTGTTCTCCTATGTGCTTTGGTCAACATGACGAAAATACCTTGATCAGTTAAGATTGGCTCCTGGCCAAGAGTCTAGGGGGACGCTACAAGCATGGTGGTCCAACAATAGCCAGGGCTGCCTAATTTTATCCGAGTTTCACCGCGCTAATCTAACCCCCAACTCTGTGGTCGCCTGCCGGGATGGAGTGGGGGGGGGTCTCATTGTTGAATTCTGCTGACTCGACTGAGGTCGGGGTCGGCAGTACAATTTGCATGTCTTGCGGTCTCGAGGGAGGACAGTCGCAAATGATGCACGTCGTGAAAGGAAGGCGTGCATCGGAAACATCGCGGCGGCGATGTACATATTCGAGCGCCGCTCACACACACGCACACACATCCAGCTAAGGGTGAATAAGAGCAATTTTTTTTCTTCTTGAAATTGAACAAAAGGCATCCGGGGAGAAATGTCAAGCCAAAAAAAGATAGCGAGTTTCAAAAATGCACGTTAGAAGACTTTTTTTTCCTACTCAGAGGAGACAAGAAATGCTGCACTCGTCTGATAATCTCTACCATTTACCACCTCTCAATCAGGTTGCTCAATAAAGAAGCCCACGGTTGTGCTTCCAGGGTTATTTGCGCTCCCCAATGTATGTCTTCTGCTACTGCCACGCGTGTCGTTCGTGCCGGGGTGAAGAAGCGTCATCAGTGAAACTGTCCAATCGACGGGGACAATGCGAGCTGCTCATTTCCGTTCCTGAAAGAGATCCCAGGCATGAGGAGTGAAACGTCGGACATCGTGCTGAACAACACACGGTGCAGCGAAGGCATACGTAGCAGCACTCATATTATTTGTGCACTTCTTTCCACAAAGCCAGATTGGTATATTTTTAAACCACTGGTATTCCCAGATTAATAATTATGAACTGCTGTTTTTGTTAATGTATCAATATCATCCATTCACACAGATATGCGAATATTATTATTCAAAGTTCATTCGGTGAAGTGTTATTACTCATCGAAATACTTTAAATAATACACCACGCTGGAGATCTTTGTGAACGGAAGAAAAATCAGGACAATCACAATTCATATACGGCTAATACATCTGACTCAAAGAGTATCGATCGCGTGCTTCGCAAACGGTATCACAAAGGCAAGTGCACAAAGAAAACGACGTGTCGTTCGCATCGTATGAGGCATCACTGTGATTGTCGGGCAACAGAACATAAGAAAGAGCTGCGTCTGCAAGAGGCTCGTAGGAACTGTTTAAAAGAGATGGTCACGTTAAACAACGTCAGGATGTGGGACCCGAGTCTGTTCAAATAAACCTTTGGAACAATGCATTCCTTTGACTGCCAGCGAACCGCCTCAAATGACTCCGTAAGTGAAGTTGCGATTAAAACCATTCTCATTTAGTAAATGCAGCAGCAGCAGCAGCACCAGCAGTATGCTCCACAAAGCAGTGTGACTCGATTGTTCTATAATTGATTTTTTTTTAATTTAATGCTCACAATTTTAACCTCATTGATTCTGCATGCTAAGGTTGTTTTAAATCATATACCGGAGTTGGAAAGTGCATTGCTATATTACAAAGATCATTTTTTTATGAACATGCTGTTCTTTAATCAAATTATGCAATAATGATGGCTCACTGTGTATATAACAATATATTTCCCCTGAGGCCATGAAGCCATATTTTGTGCAATTACCCAATTAAAAGTTTACCCCCATTCTATTTATAAGGATGTTCTTAAACAATGTTTTTACTTTTAAACCATACCAAAATTATTTATGAGAAAATAAAGTTAATTTCGTAATCAGGAAATGCTTTCAAATAAATCAGAGTAAACCAATTGTAATTATTTAACCGTGACGTGTCTGCGTAATATATCATGGGCATTACAGCACTTCTGTTAGTCCCATGCACATTGATCTAAACACTGAACTTGTAACTTAACATTGTTAACGCCGACCTTATCTGTGCAAAGGCACATAACTTCTTTAATGATACAAATAGCTAATATTGTTAGCATAGACTTCTCTGTGTGCTCTCAGAACCACGTTCGAAGTTTTGATTTCGCTTGATCACCAATGTCAGAACCTCTGCTGTTGTACGACAATTGCTTTACGTGTTCTAGGTGACAAGTTGTGCCAACATCTCAAGCGTACTCTGAATGTAATTTTTTTTATTACATTGTCCAGTAATAAAAAAATGTGTAGGCTCCCGAAACTTTATCTTCGTGGAAATGGACATGAACATTTTCTCACCACGCATTGGCGTAAATTGGTAAACGAATTCTGAACCACAAAAATACTTTTTTTTTTATTAAACGTGGGCTTTTGCATTCACACTTTTAATTGCGGCACCTCTAAGCAGTACGTTGAAACTCGTTTTTACACGGCATGTGCCGAGTACAAATATACAAATAACGACGTCTATAAAGATGGGTGATGACCACAATAAACTCACGTGTGTTTTCACTCGCGCGTGCACGCATTGGTTAAGTGCGTCGCAATGTTCACGGTTTGAATATTTGAGACTGGAATTAATGGTAGTGTGCAACACTAATTAGCCGTGGGTTCCACTGGGCTGCCCTATTGATTAACAGCGGCATCCGGGTATTTGACATCAGCAAAGGCAATGTGCACAATGTCACAGTGCATGCTAATAGCAGACAAGGGAGAGAGAGAGAAAAAAACCTTCCAAGTCAAACACAACACAATTAAGATTGCAGTGGGATATGACCTCAGTGAAATCTCTTGTTGATCATTATTTCCCCGTGTTTTACTCTCACCGCCCCCAAAAAATGGGAGGGTCACGCAGAGGAGACAGCTTTGTGGACGAGAGCGTGCTGTCAAGTTGGAGGGAAGTTAAAAGCAGTGAACCATCCACTTACAGACCTTAAAGGGTCCCCAGGCACCACTTCTGAAAATAAGCCGAATGTGTGCAGTATCCTCAACCACCCCACACGGAGGGCCAATATCAATGAGCTTCACTCACCTATGAATTAAATAATCCGATAAAGACGATACAATCATCATCATCATCATCCATTGCCTTATCCACTGCTGGATGAAGGCCTACCATCGCCCGCTGTCATAGTCTTGCGATGGCACAATCAATCTCGCTCTTGCCCGTGAATTCAATCGCATCGCTCCATCTTCACCAGTGGTCGTCTTGGGCACATTCACTCCTTCGGCTGTCAGAACACCATCAGTTTTGTGACCATCATCTCTTGTTGTGACCATCATCTATTATGTCCTGCCCTAGCCCACTCGCTTTTCTTAAGTGTCAATATGATATCTCTGATTTGCGTTTGTTCCCTGATGCACATGCTCATTCTCCCGTCTCTTAGTGCAATTCCATACGTCTTTGGCTAGTTTTCAGCATTCATTTAATGTTATATGCTTGTGCCCTTGCCTCTGATCTATGTATTATCGCCGGTAATATGAACCAATTAAAAAATGTCTTCATCGGGCATATCGGTATGTAGCTCTTCATTATCAGTTCAGTCCACTTTCTCCAAAATCACCGTATTCCTGCTCCTGTTAATATCCTTTACATCATTGATTTAATCTTGATGCACTTTAATTGTTGCTTAGGCAGGTATACGGAGTGCCGTTTGAGTGTTGTCTCACCAAAAGCTAAATTCTTACATATAAAAAAGTATCAATTATAATGCTAGCCATGGGCATATTGGAAATGCTGTACGCTAAATCTGTGCTGAATTGAGGAACAATTAAAGGGAAAAAACATCACGTGAAAATTATTAAATAGTATTGGGAAATTACTGAAAAATTGCAGATTGCACTCAAACAGGCTTGGAAAAAATTTGCACGCACGCACACTTCGTTTGAACAAACAAATTAAAAGTTTTCGGCATTCACGCAAGTGCTCACTCGTGATTTGCTTATGGGCGGCGGCTGCGGCGTGGATTTTCTGGCAAGCGACAGGCCAAATCCCCTGCTTGGCGCGTCACCTGGCACATTCAACGGGAGCAGTAGCCGAGCTTTTAAGTGACACGGTGCCAATTTGTCTGGCCAAATGAGCCTTAAGCCCCTTCTCCATCCCCAGAACGTGGAGATGAAACGGAGAAATGACGGCGTTAGTCCTCGACCTGTTTAACCTTTTATCAGACTTCTCATGCAACACTACACCGCTGGCAGGGTCGAAGAATTAAAAGAGTAACTGTTGTGGCGATCTCCGTAACTTAATTGTTTTCACTTGAAGAAGAAGAAGAAGAAGAAATCCATCATGAAAGATTTTCATCTCAGGCGGGTGGTTATGAAATGAAATCTAGCTGAGGGTCACGAAAGGTTAAGGCCGTGTGCTTTAATAGCGAACAATGTTGCAACGCTCGTAGGGCAGAACGCGAGACGAGCTACGCACGTGCATCAACAAGTTAACATCGGTAAAACAGACTCCGCTCCGAGCCCAGGAAAAGCATGTGTCTGTGTGTCTGTGTGTATGTGACTGAATGTACAGCCGCATCAGCTCGGGTAACTCTACACGAGTAAATACGGGCAAGATATGACTTCACAAGCGGGGGGGGGGGGGGGGGGGAGGAAGGAGGGCGGGTAGCGGGTGGAGGGTGGAGGTTTGTGGGGTGGTTCTTAGTGACTAAGCCACACACTTGGGCATAACTTAAAGGCATGCAAAGCATTTGTGTCACTGTCAAAAGTATGGGAAACAGATGATGGCAGTCGGCTACTTTTATATTGATGAATTCGGTGCGTTTGCATTGAGCGCATAATGGAGTTTGCTCCAGTTTCTGACACAAACCCCCTCTGCATAGGTCGAGAGGGATAGCGTTACTTGCCCTTGTGACACTTTGGCAGTTCTGATGTGTAAACATTCGGGAACGTTTTTTTTTTGGCAGCCTCGTCAATAGGTGACAGCGTGCAACACATGGCAGCTGTTGGGTGTGGTTAGGACACACTGCAAGCAACCAAATAACTAATTTATATACATATATACGTGTATATAAATATATATTTAAACATAACTGTCGAATGCAGTATAATACCATTTCCAGGTCAAGTGTATACATTAATTTTGAAGGTATATCGCGACAGATGGCACAATGTTTGGGTACATCGATCTAATTCAATAAGCTCAAGCAATGTGTAATACAAATTGATTGAATATCCCTTGTGTGCATCCACGATTTACAATCCCTAGATATGCCAGTGGAATAATACACTGCCAAACAAGTCAATATTTCAACCCCCACTCTGTAATAACTAATAAGCATATCGTACTAGAGGGATGGTGCTGTGGTGAAATGTATAGGACACTGAACTTGTAATCCAGAGGCTGCCGGTTCAATCTCACAGCGCGGCAGTTTAAACTTTCAGCAAGTTTATTAAATTCCCCGCCTTTGTCCACCGAGCAGTGTAAACGGGTGACACCACGGTCGAACAGCAAGTTACGTGTGGTGGGGTAAAGTGTAGGTACGCCCCACCTTTTCCAGGACGTTTTCCCGGCATCGAAGCGTAGGCCAAAATAACTTTTAGAGGGGCTTTATAGAGCTCCCTCGAAGGGGAGGCCCTTCCACCAGCTGTGGCGTGAACAAGGGATTCTATGGCTGCACCTTTACCATTTTAGATTTTTTTCCCATTTGGATACAAACCTGCAAAATGTATTATTTGGAAAAATGGCATCCTCACAATAACTTGAAACACAGTTGTTGCTTGGCATAGTCTGCACACATTTGCAAGCCAATGCTCATATTATTCTGTGGCTAGGTTCAGCAAAATTTGAGAGGTGATTCAATTACCGGTCATATTATTCAAGACATTATATCACAATAAACTGTGGATATGCATCATATGACAACACATTTTCTGTTTACACAAACCAGGGGAAATAACTTTTGGGGGAAAATAAAGCCAGCCCAACCATGGAAAGTGACAGCCTGAATTTTAAGCGCTTAACCAACGTTGGCTTACCAAAATGTCAGTTTTTCAATTTCCGTGTGTACATCCATAATACAGGTTTTTTTGTTTGTTTAGATCGCATAAATATGAGTGCCGTTAAACCTGCCACCACCCGACACAGCCAATTAGTAAGGTTTGTCACGTAAATAGAACATGACAATTCATTACTAGTACATCACACCGGTGTGTCGGAGAGCAAATCCACAATATGTACAATGTGAGTACGACGTTTCGCCAGTAATTACAACTAGCTTCATCAGGTGACATCCATATTTGTGGAGAAATCCTCTCGCGTGGTGACGGGTTTAACAACATTTATATATTTACGCGATCTAACCCAAAAAAAACCTCTTATGGATGAGATTGGTCGTGAAAGTCTACGTGTTAAACTCCGTGTGTACAGTTACATTTTCAGCATTATTCAATCACATTTCGAAGGATTTTAAATAACTACCTGTATACCTTATAGGTTCACAAAATGTATTAACATTCTCTGGCACTTCAGGTAACGAGTTTTAATTTGAAAATTTAACAAAGTGCACGGCTTTGTAAATACTATTTATAATGCTAAATAGAATTAGAAAATGTGATTAATTATCCATGCACATATATTAAATATAAAAGGTAAAGGTGCAGCTACGAAGTGTTTTTTTTCATGCTGCTGCTGCTGTAAAAAGGGGCCAGAATTTACTGGGAGCTCTGCAAAGGCCGCTCTGGAGAGTTTCTGGTCCATTCTTGGACTTTTGGCCAGACCTCTTGGCAGAGGTGGGGGAGCACCCTCACACTTTACCGCGCCAGACAGGACTTACTGATTGACAAACTTGCGGTGTCTACCCATGCACACTGCGGGGTGGACAGAGGCAGGGGGGTAAATTCAGAAACTTGCCCCATTGCTTCAACTGCCACGCTGGTAAATCGAATCGCTGACCATCTGGAATGCAAGTGCAAAAAAAAATGCAAGTGCAGTGTGTTCGAATCATTTCACCACGATAGCAGCACCATCCGATTATATATTTTTGACATTACCGTCATGTCATGCAAGGCTATGTGAGCATATTATTCCATATGCAAACGGTCATCATCATCATCATGTTAAAATGCATTTTATTCTGGTAAAATAAAGAAACTGCAGCTGCCACTTGACCATTTCACAAGACGCATGTCTATTAGCATCCAAAAGCACACAGAAACGACAAGAAAATGTCGTGACTCTTAGCGCACACGAACACACACACACAGACCTGTGCTTTGAGGTGCTACATCTGAGCACCTGGTTCATGTCCTAAAGAGACCGATGACTCGAGAAGGTGCCCGTGGGAGCCTTTGTTTTGGGGCATTTTAAACAAACAGAAACGAATTAATACTGGGAAAGCCTGCACTTACGCGGGTCATGCGTCACCGGCAAATTGCCTTGTTCCACCAAGTCTGGGGACAAACTTCCCCACACTTAGCCGAGTGTTTAGTAAAATCTGCGCACATCCAAAACCTTTCGAGGCCCCTCCTCGTGGCTCGTGGCCTGCTTGCGGGGGTGAAAAATGACGGCCTTCCCGTGGTCCACCCCGCTATGTGATAACAACAACAACAAAACCACAATGAATGTTCGTTAAAAAACGGTGACCGAACGTCGATCGTCGACCTCTCGGTCAGAACGGCGACAACTTACCAAACCCATTCTACCATTCTGCCATGCAGCAAGTCGCCCCGCTTCCAACACATTTCAGCAGATCGTTTGGAGGGAGGTGGCGGGGGGGGGTGATTCTCTACGTTATTGAAAATCGTAAAGAGTGCCGTTCGCGTTATCAAATCAACGTCAGCATGTGTTTGCAATGAATTTGTAAGAAGGAAATCGGCGAAATGAAGGTAAAAAAGAGGGTATATTATTACAAGCGGCAAAGGCGATAACTAAGTAGACACAGACGCTATTATCGTCTCGATTTAGTTCCTGCCCACAGGCATTGATTTTCAATGACTGTGTTAGTATCACGTTATAGTCAACAGCTGACTTATTTGAACTCTTTTAAGCATGCATTCCGCATACTTAAGACGCATTCACACAACGCATCGTAGCAGCCGCTAAGTTATTGACCTTTTTAAGGAAAGAAGCTGTAGATTATTGGGGTAAAATATCTTCGCGTAAAAATAGAAATCAACAATCTGCAAACAACATGGACAATCACCATCACCCAGTGTTCTAGCAATGTCCTTGAATCAACCAACAAAGGCAGCTAATTGTGTTCTGTCTCAGGAAAACTACAGATATCAGTTTCATTACCGTTCCTTCTCATTTTCCGTTTAGCCCTGGCCTGTGATATATTGCTTTAACCCGCTCACCTTCACATTCAACACCACACAGATATTCATACACATGTGCACACTGCATATTAAAAGAAGTTAAAGGACGTGATATTAAAATCAAAACGACATACTTTTTAGCGGCTAACATACGGTAGAATATTCAGATAAAACGGGTCAGTCTGCCACGGCAATGTGTGCACTCTGAAAGAAATTTGTTAAAATGCATTTATAATAAACAGCACCTGACAAAAAACACACATTTTGGCCCATTTGCAAAATGGTTAAGATACCAGTCTGGGTAATTGACTATGCATGAGAATGTGGCCCATAATGTAGTTAGTGATGACAAATGATAATCAAGCCTCTTTCTTCACATAATGGGATTTTGTTTGGTGAGTGTCATGGCTTTAACTATCTGCTGTCAATCAAAAATATGTTAAATATGCAAGAAGTAAAATTGATGTTCATTGCTATTACATTTGACAATCTTAACATTATTAATGCTGCTTTCACAAAAATAAACAGGCGACTTCTCTTCATTGAAAAATTATTGTGAACCCGCGCAAGATAAACGTGAAATACATTTTCCATGAAAATATGAGACACTGGCAAAACCGTTTGGTGTCTAATTTGAATTCATGATTTTGCAGTGATAAACGTCTCTTCCCAAAACATTCCAGGTAATTAAACAACTTAATTAATTCTTGGTATGACATTGTCCACAGACCAACATAAATTGTGCATTGTATTCTCTTTCCAAACACCACTATTATACATATCATCATCACAACCCATGGGCATATAGCACTTAGGTGTCCACTGCATATTTAATCATTTGTTTTTCCCCCTTTCCTCTGTGTTATGCCAATATGCTAAAGTAGTGCACATCTTTCTGGAACCAATTTCTTATGTCGTCAAGCCATTCTCCGTTAGGCTTTTATGTTCCTTCTATTTTTTCCAAACAACAAACTTTTAATCTGGATATGAAGCTTTTGTGACTGCAGGAATCCATACTCTTTGGTTCTTTTGGTAAAGTCACCACGTAGGTATAAAATAATAGATCACGACGTTTCGATCGCAACACAAGCGACCGTCATCAGGTGAGATCAACACAGCAGGGGAACTGCAGGGGAACTGCTGTGTTGATCTCACCTGATGACGGTCGCTTGTGTTGCGATCGAAACGTCGTGATTTATTATTTTCTACCTACGTGACTTTACCGAGAGAACCAAACGAACTTTTAATTTCCCTGTTGTTGTCCCTCCAACATTAGACACTGAATATATAAGTGAAAGCATGCATAAACTGACTGATGTGTTTTCGGGTTGTAGCGCAAGTTGATCGGGACGACGATTGTCACTCAACTCCATATGCTGGGTGGGAGCTTCTTCAGGAAGTGAATTGTTTTCCAAGTTCCCAGAGCGCGTTGCTCAACGGCACGCGGTGCAAACCCAACCAAATGAACGAGCCGTACGTCGGCCACGCAGTACAATTAAGAACTCAGGGACAGGTTTAAAAAAGTTAAATAAAAGTTACGTCTATATTTGAAAGGTGAAATACATTAGTCATCTGTTGAAACAAAAAGCGATGAGATAAGGAAAAGTGTCGATACGAATTGCTCGTATTTAAGCACGCGATGGAGTACACTAACAGCGGACCAATTTTGAGATTCCTGAGATTATGTTATGTACACACATGCACTCAATCTTGGTTGGGAAAGAGGCTTTACCGTCTCACAGCTGTGATAGGGAATCTTGCTCTAACGTATGCAGCCACTCACATGCTGGCAAAGTGAGTGGCGTATTTAATTCAATGCACGTGCTTTACCTTTCAGATAAAACCACCAAAGGATTAGGTGAGGCATTAAGGCTCCTGCCTTTCAAAACAAATTGCTCACAATGCCAAATCCGTACAGCTTCTACACAACGTATGCCCTCACTTTTCAAACTTTCCACCCTTTTCCAAGCAACATTTGAAAAAAATATATATGTATGTGATACTCCTCGAAGGGTTGTGTATGCCGGGTATCATTTAACCATCACAAGTAGATCCATTTCGTTTTAAATTGACAAAAGGTGGCCGAGCAAATAAAAAATGGACGTCAAAGTTTTTTTTCTTTCTCAGGAAGAGCTCGTTGACTTCAAGTAAAAATGTGTTTCTGTGCAGTAAGAACAAAAAAAATCTCCGATTTCAATTGCGAAGCTCTTCAGGCATGCCGTTTACTTGCAAGCATGTGCCAAGTCAAATCTCCGACGTAATGAACGCGAGAGCGTGTTTATTATTTTGTTTATGCGGTCATAATCTGCTCAGGCCCGAGACTGACGCGCCAAGGTAGACGACGTTAAGAAAAACCGTATCCATCATTGGGACTGCGTGGTCGGAGCTCTTCAGCTTTTGTATTTTATTCGCGCAATTTCCTTAATTCGGTGGGACGTGACCTTGTGCAAACAAATACAAAACTCGAAGGGGTCGCGACACCGTTTAGTGTCGACGTGGAAGCCCCGTTTTTCTTCGGTGGCTTCTTAGGGGCAATATAACGGACCGCCAGAGCCGAGGTCATGCGACATTGCAATGAGAACGATATGAAACCGCCCATTGGGTTCGTGAAAATACACCTCTGTTCTGTTATTTAACATCGTAAAAACGAAGCCATCGTTAACGATGATACTTTCATTATGGTTTTCCCATGTTAATACTGTGTGTGTATGTGTTGCAATGTTGTATGATATATTAGTGTGCTTTAATAATGACAAATAAAGGTCTATGTTGCTGATATGGTACTACATATATAGCTTAAAAACATTTGTTTGGATACACGTACGTGTTCAACATTTTATGTGGTTGTATATATCGACTAACAAATTATATTATTACGGGCTGTAACATGCTTGTAGCTCTGGAAGTATTTACACATTAATTAGTTATGTGTGATGTAGTTACTTATTTTAATTAGACAACTATCCCTGGATACACCAAAATGCAAATTACTTAAATGCGCCGTATAAGCTATCTGGCTACCATGAGAGATTCGTTCATAAGGCTATCCACATATACAAACACAGAGACAATTTCAACCGAGAAGATGGATTCTGGCTTAGCAATCATTGGAAGGATTTGATAAACCATTTCGGGTCTTAATTGATTGTTCATGCTTATGGTGGCTTTCAGACCGCATCCATTATTTTTCGTCTCCCCCCTCCTCTTTTCCGAACATAGATGGACTCGTCCATCTGAACAAACTGTCAAATCGCTCTCCGTGGTGCTAACGTAAAAAAAAACCCGCCACTTTTTTCAAATTTTCTTGCTGTGGTTTTCACACCTGATGATGATTGCTTGTGTTGCAGTCGAAACGTCGTGAGAATTTTATTGTTTTATATTTTTATTATTTTATTGTTCCCTTCTACGTGACTTTACCGAAAGAACCAAGAATACTAATATTACATGTTTATTAAGAATAATGTAACGCTCGGCAAAAAAAAAAAAACATTAATGTGTTTTTTTCCTTGCTCTGAATATCACTTTTTATTGCTGTGCAATGATATCACGTGATTACAAACCTAATATAAAATTAGACAATTGCATTCACAACTGAACGCATAAGCTGCAGTAAAGGGTTCTCTGTTCACTGCTTATTAAACGATGTGTGTCTGTCATTGTAACTAATTTATATTTATGGATCGTTAATAGTTAAGAATGCACAGAAATACAAGTGCCTTGTTTGATTAGATGTAAACAAATTGCGTGGGCATTTTATATGATGTCCCACACATGCCACAACATGTATGTATATTGTACTCTTTTTCGCACCGTACGTAGCCAACCATGCTCATCGGAGGTGCGGAGGAAGCACAGTAAACCACATTTTAAAAAAAATCATTGCTGATTAAATTAGTTTTGAATTTAGATTTAAAAGTGCATCAGCTTCTGTGGCTTCCGAATATCGGAAGGAAGAGTGGTCCAGAAGCGCATCTGAAAGCACGCGATGCAGTGACCGTCTTTATTCAATGGTTAGCCAAAAACTGACTACCTAACTGCGGTTATTCCGTTTTATGGGTGGACAGAGGCAGGGTGTTGAACTGCCACGCGGGGGGAT
The DNA here is from genome assembly GCF_048934315.1 of Petromyzon marinus. Lineage (NCBI taxonomy): Eukaryota > Metazoa > Chordata > Hyperoartia > Petromyzontiformes > Petromyzontidae > Petromyzon > Petromyzon marinus. Next base: position 7,843,077 of record NC_133680.1, read on the forward strand.
GGAATGGAATTGGCAACCTCTGGATTTCAATACCGGTGTACTCACCATTACACTATTAAAAATGCAATGTACATCAATTGTCCTAAAAAAAGTTGGAAATTATATTGTTAAAAATAATATTCTTCTTTCTTGTGGTAAAGTCACGTCGATAGAAAATTAAAATTAAATTAAGATTTAAAAAAATGAAAATTAAAAATAGAAGCAAAAGACCACGACGCCTGATGAGGACCACTTGCGTTGCGATCGAAACCTCATGGTTTTTTGCTTTTACTTTTCATTTCAATTTATTATTTCATGACCTTACTGAAAGAACCAAGAATATGAATTCCTGCACTCACGACATTTTAAAGTCAAAATTCACGCACTAATAATACAGTGGAGGACGAGCGCGGCGTGCCTTTTTGGCTGTATCTCAAAATTATAATTGGCTGCCTTTTGTTTAAAGGGACATTCAAAATCCATCGCTGCATCATTGATTGAGCAAATCCTCCGGAATTAGCTCTCAATTTTGAGACAATTATTATGCCATTCCCAATCGCTTCAGCGGCTAATCATTAATTAGAGTGCACGATTAGCGGTCACTAAGCTTTGCCAAGGGCGGTCTGAGGCAGCCAGGCGACCGCGTGCTTGAGTTGTGCCAAGGCCACTGTCTTCTGAACATGACATTTAATGGGTAAGAACTCAATCAAGTGTAGGCATTTAGAGCCGTGCAGCCCAGTGGAGGGTTTCCGATGTTCAATTAACAATGGGCACGGGAGCCCTGTGGTTACAGGTGCTGCACTGAGTTTTGATTACAGCCCCTCGTGAGCCTGCACCATTGCACTGATGCCGCTGCTGATCACTTTTAAGGACACAATTTCCATTGTTCACTCAGAGCTTGGAGCGATTTCACAACATCGGGGGTGGTAATCACTGCCCCCCACCAGCCTTGTAATTCTGTCGCCATGCCCCACCCCCCAAACGATACGTAACGTGCATACCTACCGACCTATTTGCCCAGCCTCCTCGCCTGTTCACCGTGTGTTTAAAAAAAATCGTAGTAAAAATTTAGAGCAGCACCGGTAATTGCCGAACCAATTTTTTTTTAGCTTAATTACGTTTAATGCAAAAATAGCACCATTTAAAATTGCTAAGCCTAACCATGCACCATGTAACCATGAAAACAGGCCTGTTATCCAAGAAATAAAATCTAATGATTTTTCAAACCTGTTCTGCTTACAATCAAATTATGATGGCACTAAGTAGGGGAGGAGGGTTTTTTTCCCCTTAAACATTAAAAAAATATGCCATATATTTTCTCAGGGGGGGGGGGTAGGGGGTTCAAATGGTTAGCGCACTGCACTATGAACCCAGTGAACCAAGTTTGATTCCTGGCCACAGATAAACTACCATGTAGTTTCGTTCACACAGTCAATATTTTGTTTAAGCATTATACTTTCAAACGCCACAAGTCTCATTCATAGCCTGTCCACTCGGCTAAAAAACTTACAAAGGAGTTACAGCACAACCGCATTCATATTGCTCATGTGCAGTTGTCCATGGGGCGAAACTTGTGTTGGATATTTGACTTCGAGGGTGTGGTGGTTTATTGTCGACTGCAAAGACAAAGATTCCCCATGTTGCCTTTACTTGACTGTTAGGACAAGTGCTGTTAGCGAGCACCACTGAAGGCCGGCATGGCACACGAAGGGGTGGGTGGTCAACACCATGCCCGACCGCCTTTGTCTCCCTAGTGGTGATGATTACACACCGTACCAGGTACTCATTTGAGGCCCAAGACTGGTTCAAATAATCGTCACTGGTGTTGTTGTGGTCAGCATGCTAACCACTGTGCCACCGCTCCTCAGGACTGCCAATAGATATACACGAACAGATACATTTTCACCAATAGATATACAGGAACTGTTGCTTTGATTTTACCTAATGAGCTGTAAAGTCGAATGTCATTTTATTCGGAATTAGACAAGACACAGGTAACAAGCTAAATATTTAATTACAGTCTTGAATATCAGTAAAATCAATAATTGTCCTGTGGATAAACTCACCCTGTCATAAGAATGTGGAATTTACACCGCTGATTCAAAGCTTAAAACAAGAATAAAGCACCCACCCCATGCTCAATTCAGCAGTGAACCACTTTGGCATTTGACATTTTGATAAGGAATAGCATGCTGTTGCATTACAAGAATAGTGGAATGCAATACTCTTGTACAAACCATAGATGGATATTGTATGAAGTCAACTGGAAGTATTTTTTTCACTTGAATTGGGACTATGACATGCAGACACATTGATCTACTCTAACTCAAATTCCATAAGGTGTTTATTGTTTAAGTTTCACTTTGGAGCACGTAAAATGTAACCCCATTAAGCACTATTTGCCTTTTTTCAAATTCGTATATGCATTAACATACTTGTATTGAATTATGGTTTTGGGATTTTTTTACGCAGAAATGTGCTTCGATCAACCCTTCACATAAATTATTTTGTAGCGATATGCAAAATGGGCCAATAATCAAATTGCCGTGCGTTTCAACGCCTCTGGAAACCACATTTAAATATTTCTATGATGTTTTACAACAATGCAGGATGGGATGAAGGAGGACTGGTCACTGAAACAGGCATTGGAATAGACTCCACGAGTTCACCATCAAGGGGAATACCTAAGACCAGATGGTGGGATGCTGTTCGGGTCGATCTTTGGAGGTCGCTGTGTGTCTACTGCGAAACAGCAACTGAGGAATCTAGTAGTGGATAGAAAGTGTCAGTGAGTTGGGGTGGCATCAATGACATCTAGATCTTGAGTTTACAATATGAATAAGATGGCACATTTTAAACAGGTGGCCATGTGGCTCAAGTGACAGAGTGTTGAGCAACTGAGATCCTGGGTTTGATCTGGGTATGATTAAACCAACCCATGATTAAACCAGGTTCTCAGATCAAGTGAGTTGATGATCTCAGCCCATTCACCAATGACACCGCACAAACCATCATATTAAGTATGGTTTTGCACTTTATTTGATACACTTATTCGTGACATATATTAACTATGATGCAACAATCTCACAGCAGAGTATGTGAGAAGGTTTGCCCCATAATGTGTAAATGATAAATAAGAGACTTAAAGGATTTTTCAGGCTTTCTGTGAAAAATTGCTTCTGCTGGTCATTCTGTGATGCATGGGCTGCAGCGCGATGCCAGATTTCCACGTGGATTCTACATCACGTGATAAGACCTCGATAGTGTCATCAGAAACATTGGGCAAAAATACCAAACAGTGTTTGTTCGAAAATGATTTTTTTTTATATTTGTATGTATTTATGTTATGTTTCACTTTTTAGAGAATTACTCTTTTGAGAACTTTCAAAATATTCTTTCGTCGTATCAGTAAGACGTAAGTTAAGAATTAGTTTTTCATATTTCGTTCATTGGATTTCACACAATACACATTTTAAATTAAGCGCAATTTCATTTAAGGCATCAAAAAATCACTTTCTCAATGATTTCCAACCTTCAGAAATTCCAATAAAATTCAACAAAGGAAGCCCAAAAAAGCATTTAAAAAAGTAGCCTTCCAGTGTTTGAACCTTAATTTGAAGGACACGCAAGCCAAACAATTTCAAATTTAGTATTGTTGCATGATCAATTCCCTTTCCTATTATGCCGCATATGGAGAGAGCCACTTTTGCAGCTTGATCCTAATCTTTTAATACGAATAAAATCTGGCTTAGCCATGAAGCAAGAAAATATGTGCTCGCTCCTGGAGGAGCAAAGTCCCTGTATGGGTTTTCTTTTCTCCACTGTAATTCGTGGCTTTCCGCCAGTGTTCAGTTTGACAATTTGCTACACAGTAGTGCGGGAAGAGATGTGCAACTCACATTTCGTCTGACAGCATCGGCTCTCGAATCCTCCTAGCTGGTGTTTGAATGTATGTGGAAGTTCTTTCGCACTGTAAAAAAATCAAGAAAAAAATCACTCGTTGCTCCATCTGTTATTTATTTAAATTTTCACAGATTCTACTCCATTGATTGATCACGTGCTTGTGAATGACATAGATATTTAATTATCGCAGAAACAATCGTTTTATCATGAGAATCATCCATTGTGAATGCGATGCTAATGAAGACGTCTCCCTCTCTCCACTTGCTGTCACCATCTCCCATCATATTGGGTGTCGCTCCATCTCTATTCTTGACCGTTGATCATCATCCCTGCCAGCATCGTGTCCTGCCCGAAGACCGCTTAGTTTACTCAACAATTTTAATGATGCATTAACCTCTTCATGTTCTCTAACCCACACGTCCCTATTTCTGTTTCTCAATGCAACTGTAAAACTATCCTTGAATATGGATTGATGTTTGAAAAGTATACGTGTATGTCACACACAAAGAATGCTGCACATAGCATCTGCCTCACATTTTAAACATAAACCACATGTTGTTAGAAAAACACATTTAACTGTGCAAATTAAATAACTCGATACAGCTTCACAGCACCAATCACCCTGAGTGCTGTTGAGCCATTCAGATCTCGGTCGTGACACAGCGTTGAGCCTGTTCAGTCCTTGGATAGGTGATTGCTTTGAGAATACTGGGTACCGTTAAAAAAAAATAAACTCTCGAGGCCGGACTTGAGTAAAGCAAGTATTTGGGGAAAGACAGAAACGGGACCGAAACACCTAAAGCAAAAAAAAGCAAAAACTCCAACCAGTAAAGTGTTTGCATGCTAATTAAGCTGTGCGCAATCTAAGACAGCATTCTACAATCAATACACACGATGTATCTCACGAAAAACTTTACGCTGATGTGTAGGACATTCAAGATGTGCTTATCAACCCTCGTGACAAATAACTCAACACATTCGTCGATAACAATGCTGTATTAATAACACATGACATTTCAGGCAATGTCCCATTTTCATAGCGTACACTATCCACAATAACATTCGTATTCATTCATAATAAAGGTTTTTGGGTTAGATCGCGTTATTTATAAATGTGTCACAACCCTCCACCACCCGACACGGCCAATCAGTAAAAAAATGTGTCACGTTGACAAAAGACAAATACTTCACTACTTTAGCCCACCGGTGTGTTGAAGAGTGAATCCACATGTTTTGCTTTGTTGTGGATTCTTGAACTATTTGTCTTTTGTCAACGTGTCACGGATAGCGATTTTACATGTCTCGGACCGCATTCGTGAACACAAAGCAGACCTTAAACACGGTAGGGCCAACACCTCGGCCGTGGCAGATCACTGTTATAATTCAGTAGGCTCACATGACATTGACTTCTCCAAGACACAGGTTCTTTGCAAGCCATCGGGCTACCATGAGAGATTCGTTCATGAGGCTATCCACATACACAAACACAGAGACAATTTCAACCGAGAAGATGGATTCTGGCTTAGCAATCATTGGAAGGATTTGATAAACCATTTTGGGCCTTAATTGATTGTTCACGCTTACGGTGCCTTTCAGACAGCATACATTAATTTTTGTCTCCCCCCTCCTCTTTTCCGAACATAGATGAACTCGTCCATCTAAACAAACTGTCAAATCGATATCCGTGGTGCTAACGTAAAAAATAAATAAATAAATAGATAAATACGAACCGCCACTTCTTTCAAATGCTCTTGCCGTTGGTTTTCACACCTGATGATGACTGCTTGTGTTACAGTCGAAACGTCGTGAGGATTTTATTGTTTCATATATATTTTATTATTTTATTGTTTCCATTCAACGTGACTTTACCGAAAGAACCAAGAATATGAATCACTGCAGTCACGAAAGCTTTAAATCAAAATTTAACCGCCTCTACGGGGAGGGTTTCCACATAACTTTAAGATCCTTCAACAAACTCCGGGATAAGAAGGCTCAGCTGATCGAGTCTCTCACCTTCCTGACAAGACACTCTACAAATCACACTTATCATTGACGGCAACAATGTCAACATCGGATTGGGAACATGTAGACAATATGACTGCCTCTTCAGCTGCTACTATGTCGACCAAATGTAAGGACAACCTGATTTCCAAATTTAACCTCCTCTCCAACAAAAGACCGGACCCACACACCAAAAAGCTAGACGTTAACAAAGTCGTAATTAATCGCAGTAACAGTTCTATTTCCGATGGTCTGAAATCCGTTTTAGCTAAAGGTCTAAACTTTGCAGTCACACCTAAACACATACCAGTTAATGATATAATTGCCCAAGTAGACGTGGCTCTCAAGGGCCTGGGTCACATCGCTGCAGACGTAGCAAGATCTGAAATCGCTGCAACCCTCAAAAACGCTAAGATGCCAGCTAGCAACCTCAGCAAAGATGAGCGTTTTGAATTATATACATTAAAAAAGAGGGATGACATTGTAATCCTCTCAGCCGACAAGGGCAATGCTACTGTCATCATGGATAAAATAGAATGTAACAACAAAATTAAAGAATTACTTGACGATGGCAGCTATACAAAAATAAAAAGAGATCCCACGAACAGCCTCGTCCCACAAACCAACAAAATAATTTTTTGATTCAACCACATTAATTGATCAAACTAAACAGTTTTCGTTGAAACCTTCTCCAGCCAGGCCACCAAGATTATACGGCTTACCAAAAATACATAAAGTAGATACACCCCTTCGTTCCATCGTCTCTACTATCAACTCCCCCACCTACAAACTGGCTCGTTTTCTGTCTGAAATCCTGCGGCCTTTCACTGGAAAAACCACCTCTGCGGTACAAAATTATACTCACCTGGTATCGACAATGAAGGGTATTTCCCTGTCCCCAGACGACCTGCTTGTAAGTTTTGATGTAGTTTCCTTATTCACCAAAGTTTCTGTACCTGACACCATCGCAATCATTGAAGACTTGGTTCATCAAGGACTAAACACTGAGGTACCCCCCCTGGTGAGACACTGCTTAACTAATACATACTTCACTTGGAATGGAACTTTCTACAAACAAACAGAGGGCACCCCAATGGGCTCCCCCCTATCTCCGGTTTATAGCCAACATTTTCACGTAGAAATTTGAGACTGACGCCATACAGACTGCCACTCTGCGCCCAACCTTATGGAAGAGGTACGTGGATGACACTTTTGTCATCTGGCCACATGGCCGGCCTGCTCTAGACCAATTCTTCGACCACATCAGTTCCATACACCCAGCCATCAGATTTACCATGGAAGTCGAAAAAAATGGCAAGCTACCTTTTTTGGATGTCCTAATAAAAAAGAGACCTGATGGTTCAATGAGCCACTCTGTCTACAGGAAATATACCCATACGGATGCTTATCTGAAACCGGATTCCCACCACCATCCATCACAGAAGAATTCTCTCATCAAGACTCTGTACCATAGAGCCCAATGCATATTCGAGCAGGAACACATAGGCAGTGAACTCAAGCACGTACACCAAGCTCTTAAGGCTAATGGTTACTCCGACTATGCAATCCTCAAAGCTATCACTCAAACCATGAAGAAGGACCCTCTTGAGGAGCCTTTCAAAACCATCACTTTATCCTACATTGCGGGGATCACAAAAAAGATCTCCAAAATCTTGAATAAACACAAAATCCAGGTCCGTTTCAACACATTACATAAAATCCGTCATCTGGTTCCGTCTGTAAAAGATGTGATTCCGGACATACAGTACCCTGGTGTCTACAAACTAAGTTGCCTCTGTGGTAGCAGTTACATTGGAGAAACCAAACGACATGTCGCGGACCTCATTCATGAACACAAAGCAGACCTTAATCACGGTAGGGCCAACACCTCGGCCGTGGCAGATCACTGTTATAATTCAGTAGACTCACATGACATTGACTTCTCCAAGACAGAGGTTCTTTGCTAGCCATCAGGCTACCATGAGAGATTCGTTCATGAGGCTATCCACATATACAAACACAGAGACAATTTCAACCGAGAATATGGATTCTGGCTTAGCAATCATTGGGAGGATTTGATAAACCATTTCGGGTCTTAATTGATTGTTCACGCTTACGGTGGCTTTCAGACAGCATACATTATTTTTTTGTCTCCCCCCTCCTCTTTTCCGAACATAGATGAACTCGTCCATCTAAACAAACTGTCAAATCGCTATCTGTGGTGCTAACGTTTACAAATAAATAAATAAAAACTGCCACTTCTTTCAAATGTTCTTGCCGTTGGGTTTCACACCTGATGATGACTGCTTGTGTTACAGTCGAAACGTCGTGAGAATTTTATTGTTTTATATTTTTTTTATTATTTTATTGTTTCCCTTCAACGTGACTTTACCGAAAGAACCAAGAATATTCGTATTAATTGTTGCTAAACATATATAGCCACAACGAAATGTATAATTTGTCAATTAAATTCAACTTATCAGACATTGAATCAAGGAAATCGACTGATTAAGTCATGAATTAGAGCACACCATGATTATTGTGCCTTCAACAAATAAATAAAAAACAGTAAACGCAGAACAAACTTCAAAACAGACTAATTAGGGGAATAAAATACAAATGATATAACAAACAGCAATCTGAACATTCAATAAAAATGCCCATTTTTTATAATTTAAAATGTTTCTCTTTAAAAATAATTATAACATGTTGAAAGAGTTGCAGTTGCTTCATCTGTTTAATTAGGTTCCTAGTACTTCAACGAATGTTATCTTTTTTCAACATGAAAGGTGAAAAATTAGGAAAAAGGATACATTCTTTTACAATTATTGTACTCAAAATGTACAATATTCATGTGAGTCAATCACTTATTATTTTATAATTAACAAGCATGATTTTCTCATTCAGGAGTGCATGAAATAGGTATTGAACTTAATCGGGTTAGTTACGTAATTCAAACTAGAGTTTGGGGAGGACACCACGTCGAGAAGGGATGATGGCTGATGGTTAGGAATAATAATAATACAGTGGCAGACACTTAATAAAACACATCCGGGAGACAATGTCAACGTCGGAGATGAAGCAATAAAGTCAGTTCATGTTCATAATATTGGCAGAATAAAATTTTGATTTAAAGCTTTCGTGACTGCAGTGATTCATGTTATTCGTTCTTTCGGTAAAGTCACGTTGAAGAGAAACAATAAAATAATAACTGCTTGTGTTGCAGTCGAAACGTCGTGAGAATTTTATTGTTTTATATATATTTTATTCTTTTATTGTTTCCCTTCAACGTGACTTTACCGAAAGAAGCAATAATATTGGCAGACTAGTACATCACAGGATCATGAAATGTGGCAGAGACTTCAGGATGCTTTCATCCAGCAGTGGATTGACCATGACGATGACAACGACGATGAAAACATTACAATTTAATGATTATCACACTTGTGTTGTTGCAGAGTGTGAATGCCCTTGACCCTCACTGTGGAGACGTGAACTCCGTGATGGAGCCATCCTCCCCTGTCTGGCAGAGCTAATCACAAACTTCCTCCCTACCTCCCAGGACCCCTAGAGCCCTCTCTCACTGGTCAGTGTGAAACAAAAGGCAGCTCTGTCCACACGGACGTACAATAAATCACCCGGCGTTCCTCTCACGTCTGCGCGCTTTCCTGTGAAATATTTAACCCGAAAAACACAGCCTTTAATTTCATCTGCCGCCACATTAAATCACCAATATTTATTACAGCCAAACGCACCTCTCCTCGCCAGTTTCGTAGACGTTTGGAGCTTTCAAGGGTCGACAAAATCGCGTAAACAAGTGCCACACTGCCCGCCATGTTTTTTTTAAGGAACGCAAAAAGATTAATACTGAATTGCTTGTATGCAAAGTTTTCATTTTATTAATATTATTGAATAAAGTTCCAGCTATAATGTCCCCCTTTTGTTTGTGTTCAAATCTGTTCTTTATGCCGTGACAAAAAAAATAGGCGTAGAAATAGTTGGGATTTTCTATTATGGATCTCATAATTAGCACCTTGAAATTTGACAAGATTTCTCAAGCACAATTTATTATTACACAACTTACTTATAGTCACAAGAAATATATTTTTAAAAAATTCTCGACTTTCACTGATTATATCAATGATGAATTGCTACATCCTGCTATAAAACAGTGTTTGAACTGCATTTATTGAGATAACATTTTACACCCTGGAGAAAATTGGATAAATACTATTAATTATGGCAAATCGGATTCGTAAAAAAAATAAACTTGCTTAAAGAAAAGAGATGCAATGTCGAACCCTGGTTTAGCAGTTAGCAACTGAGTCAATTCTTATTTTCCTTTGCATTGGGACAGGCTTAGTTGGTCGAGAAACAGGATGCCCAATCGTAATTATCTTCATCATCATCGTTATCATCATTGTCATCATTATGATCATCCTCCCACTGTATTTGTAAAATTATCACCACCTTTGGAGGTTGTATCATTGGTAGAAAATCTACTTCTATTGGCCTACAGTCAACATATCAATATCATGAGAATGTAAAACTTACACCATTTGATGAGTAATCCCGGCAAAAAATTGCATCAGCCACCATTTAACGAACTGAATTTATTCAGATTCTCAGTTTTTTTTCCAGTTCAGATGATGTTTTACCTTTTTTTATCAATTCTAATTCATAGAAATATAACAATTGACAGCTCTTTTTTTAATCCACTGCTAAAGGGTGGCCTTAAATCCACTGTAGCACAACTCTTGGCTTCGTGAAGGCCTTCCTGAAGGCCTTTCCACACCATGTCATCCATGGGAAGTGTTTGACTATGCACAACTACGCTCGTCACTACCGATATCAGCCACGGCATTGAATCAAATGTAGGTTGCTTGTTTCATAGTGCAATGTGCAAAATACTGCAACGTCAGTGGTGCTTTATCACGATAATAATACAAATTTACCATAATTCTTAGGACTAGTGAAGTGAAATACACTCTGTACACAAATATGTGAATTTAGCAGCCGTTTATAAACATTAACTAACTAATTGATTAACAAAGCTGAATGAAGAATTATTGCTGAGATGCCAAGTCTACTCAACATTTCACGGTGATTTTCATTGTATAAAAGTTCATTGAGGTTACAATAACCTAAGGTAGATGTAGATAACGCGACTGAAACCTTCATGGGGGGGAGAAAAAAAGACAAATATATTTCTAAAGCAAATTCTTTCAATGGCCTAAGTATCAAATTTCTATTAACCTGTTGCCAAGATTACATCAAGTTCAGGAACTCTCAACACAGCAGCCTGGATATTCTAGCTAACGAAATTTAGAACTTAGCAAAGCAAAACCTAACATGCTATTTAACATTTTTTATCCAAGTCAAGGATATGTTTGGCAATTACATCACAAGCGCATGTTAAAATGTGAATTAAAGCAAAATAAATAACAACATACTTTCAATATTTAGTTCAAATATTGGCTGCACAGCATCCCGTGTTGTTTGTATTCTCACATGAATAGAGAAATGTTTTTTATCGTGATATTTCTTTACATTTTTCCTCAAACAAGCATCATAAATCCCAAATTGTGTGCCATTAAATATGGTTAATGTTTGCCAAGGGGATTCAGCCCATTCAGAATTCAGTTGCTGCCCTGCGATTACGCATGTGTGTACACTGCATTTGGCTTAATCTTTACTCCAAACAAGCTTCCGTTGCTTCCCATTTCTAGGCGGACAAAGTTACGGCTGGATTTCATTTTTAAACTTTGGCATGATTATGACTTATTCTAAATTAGTTTTGTAGAGCATGAATGCATAGCATTTGCCTCTTTGAGGACAATGGGAACATTTTCCCCGAGCCCCGTCACATCCTCAATGTGTCCTCTGTTTGTTTTGGACCGGAACACAACATTCCGTTCAATGCATGCCCTCGCTTCAGTATCACACCGCGGCATTGCTCCCAAAGCCATCACGGAGCCTCGTTACAGATTGCAAAGACGCCCTGGAAAAAGATCGCCGAAAGAAAAATATTAACTCGCGAAACACCCAAATGTTGTGTTTAACATCCACATGCGTCTTCTGGAGCGATGTTGTGTTTCCTTCTCCGTTCTCATTACGTTATTTATCCAGCGGCGACCTTCGACAATGCACACACCAGAGATCTGCTTTATCAAGTGCAACCGTGTTTTGCGGCTCAAGCTGCTTGAAAAGGCTTGTTAGAATAGACTCGCCGCTCTTATATACATCCACACGTAGATGGCTTGACGGCTCAGCAGGAGAGTGAGCGGCTCACAAGGTTGAGAGTTCAAATCCCGGTTAAGGATTGCCTCAGCCCATCATCTCTCTGGGGTCGATAAAATGAGAACCACTTCGTGTGAAAATCATACATTGGCTATATCGACCCATCATAGGAATGTGGAGTTTCTACCACTTACTCAGGGCTCGCAAACAGGAGATGAGCACCGTTGAAATGGGCATTTGAGCAGGGAATCTGAATCATGGTTCTTAATGAAACATTAATGTGTGTCGAGTGGGTAAGTTTTACGCGCCATCACGAATACACAACTTAAACCAAACCGCACACAAATCCTGGCCCAGATTTCAACACATGCCGACGTGGCACCGAGGGGGTGCTGTAGCTCTGGACCTCCGCGCTAACAGATCGCAGTTGGCAGCGAGGTGGCTGCCCCATTAAACCCCGCGTCACTTTGCCTGGTAAGCCCGTGGGACGCAAGTGGAACCACACGTGCAAGTTCGTACTTATACGCTGGGGGAAAGGCCCGGTGCTCGGCGAGCTAATTACTAATCTCCCGCACGAACACGGAATTGCTTGACAGCTGATTGCCAGCACACGCGGCGCACTGCTTCTTGAGAGACTACTGCGAGCCCCGTGCAGGTGCATTCGATCGGCCGTGGTAACGCACTCCGTGTCTCTGTTGTTGTTGTTGTTGTCGAGATTGCAGTGGACAACCTCACCGCAGCCGAGGCCACAAATTCTGAAGCGGGCAGGGCTTACCTTCCGCAAAGAGACGTTGCTAAATGTATTATCGGCCCCGTTTGTGATTTCTCAACCTCAGCCAGCTGAACATGCTGTACATTAGATTATTGATAAATGGCAACGATAGATAAGCACGGTTTTCACATGAAGCAAAACATCATCACGTTATACACGAGTGAAGGGGAAGGAACACTGCTAATACAAGCACACTTCAGATATAAGCACACCTGGTATTTCTCCCAAGAAGTGTGCTTATATCCAGGTTATTCTGTATTGACTTGTGCGTTTCTGTGAAATAAATTGAATTCTTCAAAGAGTTCGTATTTAGTCGTACCGAACACACAAATGATAAGTGCTCATTTATGTTTTTTTACCTGCACAAGCATGCAATGGGCTGGACTCGTATCTTGGCAGAAGTATTTTAGTTTCACAAATGTTGGGCAAAAAATAATACGTGGTGTATTTTCTTTGGTGAAAATATTACCAAAAAATCATTTTCTGAAACTGCACATGGGTCCTTGACATTTCATTTTCAGACTCAACCATGAAACGTGTCATTTTATGTAAAATCTTTATCTTTGCACTATTACCAATGCCATGATGGAGGATGCCATTATGCTATAGCTGAACTTTACAGTTGTATATGGAGGCCCATATAAAGTACTAGCAGGCCGTCGAATAATATTGCGAATGTTAATGTAAAAAGCCTTCATATAGCCAATGTACAGTTTTTAATGGGCAACAGTTTAAGTAATTATTATTTTTTGCAAGAGAGAGTGAAAAAACATGTGCTTCAAGTTTTTACAGATGTTGGAATCAAATTGCCTCTTGGGTCATTGCAAAAAAGTGATCTTTTTCGGAAACGGCACATGTGCATGATATTGGAATTTATTCTTAATAATTAATTACAAGGATTTTGGAAAACATTATTAAACTCGAGAGGTTTTCCAGTTTCAGTTTCTTGCTAGCGAATGTCAATTTCCTACAAAGTCTCACCATGACGATTCAATGCTGAATGTAAATCGTCCAAACAGAGTTAATTTTTCGCGAGGATCTTGCATGGAGAATTACTCCGATAAAACGACGCTCCGAGAGTGGTACTTGTTAAGTGTACAGTGATTGGAGGTTTTATTTTACGATATTTTTAAAGCGTGGACATCCCAACGTAAAAGTTTCGAATCCAAAAAGAAGAAAACGATTTCATTAAGCGTGAAATTTAACAACTAGAATGATGGCCCGGAGTATCGGAGAAGAAGAATAAAGCCATATTGTGCATGCATACCATCCAGGCTTGTAGTGGTACATCAAGCCACAGATTCAAATAGAATAACACGCTCACGATACACACGTTGATTTGTCCGTGTACAAATCGACCGTTTTAGATTGGTATACTGTGGTTGTGGGAGTATTGCCATCGCGGTTAGCATACCGTGCTATGACCCCAGTGACACTTGTTCGATTCGCGGCTACGTTTACGGCAGTGGCGAGTGACATTTGATCCGATCCTGGGTTTCCCCTTCACCAACACTCACTGACAAGTGTGGTGAAGTATAGTCACAAAGCCCGACGATTGCCACGTTGTGGGGGAGGCCGTCATCCAGCAGTGGCTTGATGAATTATCGAAGATAATTTAGATTTTATTTAATTTGTATCTGGCTCCCATTACCTCTGCAGCCACTCGAGGCAGCACGCAGGGCTGCCTCTTGCAGTGGCGTTCTCGCCGCTTGTCCACGATTCCAATCCAGCGGACGCCCTGATTAATTATTACTCTGGATGTAATAACCACAATAATATGCGCGTCTGTTTCACGGAGGGCGTTAAATACCCCCCCCCCCCCCCCCCCCCCCCCCCCGGCATCGTTTGCAAGAGCAGCCCATTGTGTCCCGGCGTCAGTCTCCACATTTGCCAAATTCGAAAATTGCAAATTACCCAATTGGGATTATTTATAGCAACCGTTGGCCCCTCCTTATGATAGACAAATGCTAAAAGATCACTCTTCCATATGGGACGATTCTGTTCCCTTGAGTTCTCACCTGGTTAAACAAAATAAACGTGAACACGTTTACCGTAATCAGAGGAGTGAATCATTGCATGCCTCGTGCATACTCACCTATTGGGTAAAATGGTGGTGGAAGGGGCATGAGGTCTAAATAAAACTTGTGGGTTTTTGAAAAACTATTGGTGCACCTGGATAAGGCTTTTTTTTTCCCCCATGCAATCCACTTTTATTCCTCCCACACCAAAAAACTGGAAAAAAAAGGAAAAATAAAAACGAGCAGAACCCTTATGAAAATTAAACACGATGCTCACTGAAGCATTGCAGTATGTAGGCTAATGCGAAAAGAGAATATCATGATGGCACTACTTTCATGAGTAAAAGTAAGCAATGTTATGGTGGCAAACTCTAGGTCGCATATCCACCCTTCACAAATCCGGCCAGACCAATTAACCTCCCGACCCCTAGTGCAGTTACTGAGCTTGGTATTATTTCGACTATTTCACATACAGTAGTGTACTCTTTAATCTTGAAAAGTTTTCTTAGTTATAAAATGTTTCGAGCAGTTTGCGCTGTGTTTTTGTTCAGTAACCTTTGTGTGTGTAGTGTAACCCTCATTTACTATAGCAGTTCACATGTCCGACCTTTCGAACAGATCTTCCTATAGGTAAGGACTCAAGGGGCCCCTTGGAATAGCAAACCTCTTCAAGACTCAACATGGATCAATACACAGTCCTATTTTTTTAAATATATAAATGAGGGAATAAACACAAACGAATAAAATCAAATTTTGATTTAAAGCTTTCGTGACTGCAGGGATTCATATTCTTGGTTTTTTCGGTAAAGTCACGTAGAAGGGAAACAATAAAATAATAAAAATATAAAACAATAAAATTCTCACGACGTTTCGACTGCAACACAAGCAATCATCATCAGGTGTGAAAACCACAACAAGAAAATTTGAAAAAAGTGGCGGTTTTTTTAACGTTAGCACCACGGAGAGAGATTTGACAGTTTGTTCAGATGGACGAGTCCATCTATGTTCGGAAAAGAGGAGGGGGGAGACGAAAAATAACGGATGCGGTCTGAAAGCCACCTTAAGCGTGATCAATCAATTGAGATGGATTCTGGCCTAGTAATCATTGGAAGGATTTGATAAACCATTTCGGGTCTTAATTGATTATTCACGCTTAAGGTGGCTTTCAGACCGCATCCATGATTTTTCGTCTCCCCCCTCCTCTTTTCCGAACATAGATGGACTCGTCCATCTGAACAAACAGTCAAATCTCTCTCCGTGGTGCTAACGTTAAAAATAACCGCCACTTTTTTCAAAATTTCTTGTTGAGGTTTTCACACCTGATGATGATTGCTTGTGTTGCAGTCGAAACGTCGTGAGAATTTTTTTGTTTTATATTTTTATCATTTTATTGTTTCCCTTCTACATAACTTTACCGAAAGAACCAAGAATATGAAAAAAATCAAATTAATGTTATATATAGATTGCCCCCAGCTTTCTACAGGCAATTAAAATCAATCGTTCGGAAAGCAAATAAAATTCATTGAAATATTATATTCCTGCAGGAACATATGAGGATGTATTTTTTGATCAACAATATTTAATACGAACATATGGGCCGTTGGCTCCAGACAACACGAAGCAGGGTGAACGCAATGAGCGAGTCATGTACTTGGGGGCCGCTGCCCTTTGTCGTAAACAGGCTGTAAGAAACTCATTGTAATATTATGATTCTCACAAATACGAACTCGTAGTACAAAGGCTATGGTCACTGCTATACATCAAAGATTATTAAATGAAATATTTTTCATTACGAAATGCATGTACTGTATGCTTTTCTTTACTTGTTACAGATGACTACTAACCGACATATAGCAAGGCTGCAAAGAACAAACAAGTCATGATGAAAACATGTGCATTTATTTACGAAGAAATGTGGCCCATAAACAGCTATTGCATATTCACTTTTATAATAAATAAAGTATATTTTACAGGTGTTGCTGCATATTGCTGTACATCCAAATGCAATTGAATGAATACCTTGCTGATGCATCATATTTTATGAGCATCGTACAGAGGAAAACAAACCACAGTGGAAAATAGAGACAGACAAATTTTCGTTTGTTGGAAACGGATCATTTGCCGAATAATACATTGTAGCGTTGAAGCGCTGCGCCACGTCTCGAATGATTTCCGCTCCTGAGAATTCCAATCAATTGAATACATTTTGGGCACGTGTTGGTTCCGGCCCACCACGTGGCTAGTGACTTCCTGATCGTTTGTGGTTCCTCGTATCTCTGAGTAGTTATCTCTCGTCGACAATGAGTAACTATTGTGCACACTTCAAGTTTTAATTATCATTATTATTGTAATAATTTGCTACATAACAGGCTAATGAAAAGCATCACATCATAACTTGGATTTATAAAGCATCTGAATGGAACTGCGCATCAAGATGCTTGATGTTATTAATACTCTTGGCATTATGACAACGTGAGCATCTATACATATCTTGGTGACATTTACGAGCTTCAAGTGACTTTAACTTGTGGACAAATTAACGTGTTACATATTTCTGTATTCACATGTAAATTCTGCACCACCGCAATATGAAAAAGTGTAAAACATTACTTAATTGATGGGTAAGACAAAATATAATTGTTTTTGTTCTTGAGTTTATCCTAACTATGCCAGCAATGCCATATCACGAGATTAAGAATCCTTTCAGAATTCTCGCAGGGCAGTGTCGTCTTCCATATTGGAGAATGACCCACGCAAGTGAGTGTTATAGAACTGTGTGTAATATCCCTAGCATGACCTCTGCCCTTTAAAGTATGGGACAGTATTTCCCATCCACCTTGAAATTGAGTAGCTTTTGTCACATTAACTAATATTCAATCCTCAGCTAAAATGCATCCACATTAAGAGCAGAACCAAATTGATCGAGTTTCTCATGTATGGATTAATTTATGATCTGGCTTACATTATCATCTCACTACCACTTGAGAAACCAGATTATTCACAGGTAGCTGCTAGGATTCAAACTTAGTGGTGCCAGCTGAGCTCTCTGACCTTCAAGCCACAGGCCACATCCTAGGTCAGCTTAATAGTAGACAACACTCAAGGCCCTTGTATGCAAGATGGCCTGCTTATGAGTCACATGAAGAGTGTCACTGCCAATAATGCCATCGGAATTACATTCCTTGCACTTTCCCATCATAAAAATAATTTATTTTCAAGTTTCCCAAGCAATTAAATATCATCATTAGACCTCCTTTGCCAGTACCAAAATGTAATAATAGGGTTTTTCCCCTTTTTTCTGGCAACAAAACTGAAACCTTTTTACAAGGATTCATGTCTGCATTAACCACAATACCTGCAGTCAAAATGCAAACAAAAAACATACTATGATAATATATGCATTATCCTTGAAACTGATTGGTCCACACCAAGGGATGGCTTTCTTTTGAGCCTCGACCCAATTGGTGCTCGACCAGATGACGCCAGAAAAAAAGGGGACAAACCCTATTATTATATTTTGGTACTGGCAAAGGAGGTCTAATGATGTAGATGCTCACCCCGAGCCCTCATTACTTTGATAGTGCATTGTCTTTGAGCTGTACGCCTTCTGGCGTCATCTGGTCGAGCACCAATTGGGTCGAGGCTTCAAAGACAGCCGTCCCTTGGTGTAGACCAATCAGTTTCAAGGACAATGCACATATTATCACAGTATGTTTTTTGTTTGCATTTTGACTGCAGGTATTGTGGTTAATGCAGACATGAATCCTTGTAAAAAGGTTTCAGTTTTGTTGCCAGAAAAAAGGGGGAAAACCCTATTATTACAATTAAATATCGTATGGCATTGTATTGTTTTAATATTGTTGCACAAAAGTTAAATTAAATGTCAAAGTTAATTTGCTTGACATCAAGAGGAATTTTAATTGAGTTAAAGTGTGTTGCTGGCATTAAATACACGGACACTCTCATTTTCGCGAGAGTCTGAAATTATGAAATTACCAAAGGCAGACAGATATCACTTTCATGTCCGCTAGTCGGTGATTTAGGCAACAATTCACCCAGAATGAGTCATATGGCCAATTAATGCATAGTGTTGCAAAATGACTTATTATAGGGTACTTTGCTGCATTTTCATTCCAGTACTCATCAGTGGCATTTGTAAAAAAAAATAATTTTACATTTCTATGCACCTCCAATAATTAACACAGTTGGCTATGTATGGTGCGAAAGACTTTCAAAATACATACTGTACATACATGTGGGATATTGTCGTCTTGTGGTATAACAGCACTATAATCCCACGGATTCCTGGTCATATACAGCAAACCCAGATGCACTTGGTAGTGAACTTACAAGCTCCACTCCACCCATCTAAGGCAACCTTCCAACCACTTGACTGCACTGTCTGCTACACCCAATGCAGAATTACGAATATCCTGCAGTGTGGCTGTGTTCACTAATCTCAAACCAAGGCCTACATAGTAACACGGCGAATGGCCACTTTGGTCATTCGCTGGTAGCATTTGAGATACTATGAAGCCGTCCATTGGCTCACCAACCTTGACATGACCGTATACATGTTGCTGATCAACTCCATGCTATACGAAAGGATGGAGACACTGGCCGATAGGCTGAGATTTTCATTATCCACCTCATTTGGGAGCTGAACTAGTTGTTCATGTAAGCATAGAATAGTATCAATACATATACACTAATTTTCTCCCGTGTCCCTTGTTTCTACTCAAAAATTCACCATTAGTTTGATTAATTACTGCGCCTCTTCCCAAGAGTATTAGAGAATGCAATTCTAAGCTCAGATGCTTTCATTTATTCACTGCGGATGAAAATCTTTGGCTTTGGCTGCCACTCGGCTGTTGGAAACTGGAATGTGCCTGTATGTGTACACTTTAACATTCGTTTACGATATCTCCGCTGGGCTGCATGCAGCTCGGAGGGGGAGACTTTTTTTTTGAGGAGCGAAGGGGGGGTGGTGGAGGTGAATTCTTTTTTGCTTATTTAATGCTGTGGTTCATTTGGCAAGGACACACACACACAATAGCGCAGTGTGTGCCGGAGTGTCAGGAGACCTTGAGGGTTTTGCATGCAAGCACAATCCACACCATTGGATACCCGTGGTGGCAACACATTACCACGAGTGCCAGAACAGCGACAGGGAATTTCGCCATGCTGCCCTTTAATTCAGAAAAAAAAATCATACTTTAATCGTGGAACACAACACAAAATGCTAAATTCTGTATCATTATTAGCATTGTTGCTCATTCTCACGGGCACCTTGCCACAATGTGATTTGAAGGGTCTCTCCAATTAATTTGTGTAGTATAAAAGGAGACCCCCCCCCCCCCTCTCCTATGAAGTAGTTCACCTATATTTACTTTTCACAACATTGTAAAGAGACGCAAAAAGTTGGTCACAGCAGGGCCGAGAAAGTTTACCTGGCATGCTCCCCCCCCCCCACCCCGCTCCCATCCTTCTTGATTCACACCAGAAGAATGGCGAGCATTTGAATGGGCACAAAAGGCATGCGAGACCTTGGCCGACATCAAGGACCCCACTGAAAACACCTTACACTTGGACATGTTTTTGTCCTGGTTGGAAAAAAAAACGAACGGTAAAAATTGTGCAAGTGGACGTTACCATTCCATTGGACCGGATGCTCCACGGTGGAAGCATGTTACGAAAGTAAAAGTACTTCAAGATAAAATGACTTCCTCCTGTCAGCAATAACCCACAACAACAAAAAAAGATAACGCATGGATAATTCTCAAACTTTCGCAGCTCTTAAAATTCCCTTTTCACACCATCAATATGTAAACTCCCCCACCCCCCCTCGCCGACCTGCACATGTTCACCCCCTCTACACCGTTCATCAAGCTAAGTCCGCCAATTAAATGCTAATTTTTATGCTAATTCCTTTGTCAAGGCACCTTAGTTCCTCTCACACAAGCTTAAAGATCGCGGTCTGAGCTTGGCTGTGTTCACTCCAGCGCTGTCCTCGAGACAGTCTGGTCCCTTCACCTGATGAAGGTCACTTGTGTTGTGGCCGAAACGTCGTGATTTTGTTGTTTTATTTTTTACCTACGTGACTTTACCGAATAGAACCAAAGAGCATGTTCTCAGAAAAATAGTTTTGAGAGAGAGAAAATAGTTGCAAGAACCGCTACGGAATAACACTAAATTATGGCCCATTTGCACCACTTAACACATTTCCACCACGGACTCCAAAGATAGAAGTGTAAATTGCACATATGTTGCATTGTGCGAAAGTGATTCTGTTACTTGAATAGGTGTTCCTATTCAGTAAGTGGCAGTGAGTGGAGGAGTCCAAAGCACCCCGAGAAACTCTACCAAAGGAACGCAAACCAACCTTGAAAAATTGTTTTGCCGACAGCTGGCTTTCCTGCCGAAACAGGAGAGCACTGCCAAAAGCCATAAAAGTGTCAAGTGACTGTGAAAAAAATAGTAATACCAAAAAAATTATAATACCAAAAAAAATAGTAATACCAAAAACCACCAAAGGCCGTCACACAACGGGAAATGGACAGGGCCAACTTTTTAGGTAAGTCTCGCAGGGATGTCCTGCCATAATTGTTGATTTTCTTCTCTTTGAACATAGGCATATAATTAACTCACTTTGATTTAGTGAGAATTGTATTATCTTGTGGGCAAAATCAGCTGTGAAATTGAAATCATGGCCACTATATAGAGTTGGTAAAAAAGGTCACCCATGCAAAATGAATTAAGTATGTGTTATATTTGGTAGAGATGCAGCTGTGGTGAAATGGTTAACACACTGGACTTGAAATCCAGAGGTTTGCTGGTTCAACCTCATGGCGCGGCAGTTGAAACAATGAGCTACTTTCCTGCAACCCCCCTGCCTTTGTCAACCCCAGCGGAATAAATGGGTCCACTGCAGTCAGTTGATTGACAGACCGCATGTGGTGGGATAAAGCGTAGGTCCTCCCATATCTCTCAAAATATCTCGATAGCTAATGAGAGATTGTGTACAATATCCTTTAATCGGTGCTTACTAGATAACTCTCTTGTGGCAGCTCTTCTGACAAACAGTGACCCAAGCATGAATTTGCAAAGCTGCATCCTTTACATATCTTAAGTATTCTTGGTTCTTTCGGTAAAAAAAATCCCGTCATGTTTATCAATGCCACACATTGGCCATTCCTAGAGTCAACTGCCATGACATTTCTAATAGTCATAACCATTTGTGATTATCCACCTAAAATCACCACTAGCTCACATTACACAACAAACGCAGGTGCGTTTGAAGTGTTAGATGGAAAATGTCAATGCCGACTGTATTTAATATACCACCTCTATCTGTCAAACCACCAAAATAAATTACTCTTTGGTTCTTTCGGTAAAGTCACGTATAAAGAAAATAATTTAAATAATAGAAGGCGACGTTTCGATTGCAACACAAGCAATCGTCATCAGGTAGAAAACAAACCTAGTGAACTTCTAAATTTTAAAGGGAGACAAAACACAGACACGGAGACATACAGACAGACACACAAGCAGAGAGAGACAACACAGAGACACACAGAGAGAGACACACAACATAGACACACAGAGACCCAATGCCTCTGTGTCGAGGCGTTAAATAGAGAGAGAGGTGGGTCTGCTGGAGCAGAGAAATTAGCATGTCAATGAGAGAGCTGTGTGGAAATCCACCCTGCTGCGGCCGGGCGGAGAGAAAGACCCAGCAAGTCCGGTACATTGTAGAGAGAGTTGTGTCGAAATCCACCCCGCGGTGACAGGGAGAGAGAAAGTCCCAGCAAGTCCGGTACATTGTAGAGAGAGTTGTGTGGAAATCCACCCCGAAGCGGCCGGGGGAGAGAAAGAGCGAATGGACCTATGAGAGCCTGGTAAATTTTAGAGAGAGAAATATGCAGTTTGAGAAAACAAACTTGGCATTTTTTTGGAAATGTAATGCAATGCAACACAGAGTCGGCTAACGCACAGTTAACGCATACCCTGGTTAATTACGTTCTCCAACGATTGCTAAATTAAAAAGTGTGAAATTTGACAAACAGAGACACACAGAGAGAAAGCAAGAAATAAATGTTGCTGGAATATTAACACGTGTAAATGTACATCTAAAAAAATATGTATTTACTTATTTTAATACATTAAAATATATTTTAACAGATGTGATGTATGCTTGGCAGGATGCAGATCTGCTGTGCTGGCGATACATTCTAACATTGCTGCAATTTATGTGGCATTAGCGGTTTAAAGTGTAGCACATTTCACTGCTCAATGGAGACAAAGTCACCAGAGAAATGTGGATGAAGGCAAGCATTTTGCTCATGTATTGGAGTATTTCACCACGAGTTACTTGATATTATAAACAAAAACTCTGCAGTGTTTTCCCTTTTCATTTAAAGATGTATCAAAGATGTAGATTTCGCCATCTGCCAAGGGAACAATCCAAAGTCTACCAGTTTTGGAGGTTGAGCTGACTTAATATTACACGCATGACTTTGCCGAAGTCGACCAGGGTGCCCTATGAGCCGTTACCATGCTCATCCCTCGGCTGTAGAGCCAGCGATGATGTCAAACGGATGAACCTTGAAAGTGAAGACGCTGCTAAATTATAACCCCCTTTCTTAGGTCAGCCCCACAAACTCATGGATGTAAGACGTGTACCGAGCCCTCCTGGTCCGATTTCCCACAAGTATATGATCTTTGCTCACCATCCTCCGTCCTCCTTTCTCTATCCCTCTTTCTGTTTTCTGTGACTATCCTTCTCCCGTCCATCCTGCGCGTCTCTTCCCAGCTCCCTAGATCACAGCTGGGGATCGCTAAGATCACGCGCGTGTGTCGGTCAATTGGAGCGCTTGTATCCCTGTTCTGCACGTGTCTGTATTGTTTGTTAAACATATTTGTTTATAAGTGTACTGAGCCATTGAAGGTAAGAGGGTATTCGAGCCATTACATTTGCACCTCTGTGGATCAAAATGAGGATCTACACAGCCTGTGCTTTCCCCATTCGTAGCTCCATTGCCTGCTAACAAGCTTTACAAACTCATCCATACACCGGTGAAATTTAGCTACTGTATCTGCATGGACTGCTGCAGGTTAATTTAGAATAGTGAGAGTCACGACTGTCTGCTTTCCTGTTGTGATAATTTTAAACGCATATGATGACGGTATATTGCATAAGCCTTTTGTATATACCGTACACGTATATCCTTAGCTACTGTGTTCTCTAGATTATAAGACACTCGATAAAGGAAGACGCACCCCAACCTCGTGTCCGGTGCCAATAACTTTATGTAAATGTGGCCACACATGCACACACCGGGCTACCGGATTATAAGTGCCCCAAAATTTTGTTTTAAAGGGGGACAAAGTGCATGTTATCCGAGAATACGATATTCGATAAAGGTTTTTTTTTTCTTCTAAAATTGACAGTTGGGAAACACGTGTTGAGTTTGTCATTTATTTTCAGCAACCAAAAACAATATTATTAACGTTATCGAACATGTCTTTGCATGAATATGTCGTGCATCTGTAAGGCAGCATAGGCATGTATTAAGTTAACGATAATTGCGTGCATTAAGTAAAATGCATATTTTCATGCATGTATAAACACACACACACACAAGATAAATATCATATAACCACACACATAACACAGACTACAGTTTTTTTTGTAACTGTATATAATGCGGTTTTTGCAATTGCTGCCAATCATAACAAAATTGTGCAAAATTAAAGGAACTGTCTATTGATTAGAGGAAAGTAATTGGCATATGGGGCGATTATATGCAATTTGGATCCCGTGTGCTTTGGGCCACTGCTAAAGCCGACGACTCACAGGAGAGTTCCCCGTGGACGTTCCAGCTGTAATCCCTCGCTCCCTACACAGCCCAGTAAAGATTTGCAGATGACTCGGTCTCTGGCTGAAGTGAAAAAGAGCTCAACAGAACGGAAATACCACCACTGTAATCAAGTCCAAGTGCGTGCCAGCCACGCAGCATTACCGCACGCGTCCAAATAACACCCTGGTCTGTGCAAAAATCTGGCATCGCATGCAGTGCCACTTTCACAGATTTACCATAAAATCAGTTCCATCTTGGAAGGCTGCTCAGTGTCCAGAATGCACATTAATTCAGAACAGCCTTCACAAAAAGGGGCATCTTTGTGTGTAACATTAGATCTCTGTGTTCAGACTCAAGTAGGTGCCAAATTCATTTCTGAAAGTTGTGGAAAAATGTACAAACTAACCACATTTGCACCTGGTATGTATTCGTAGCCTTAACGACGGCAGGCATATAATACTGAAGGATTGAACAGGTTTTATGCCATTAAAGTCAACAGAAATTATTTTACATCATTAAAATTTTTAATTTTACTTCATACGCAAGAGGGGTTCTATTATGTATTTAAATGCGTTTGATTAGACTTAAAAATTGTTATGGGTTTCATCGTTAAATTTTCATTGTGGTTTCATGTTAAAAAGTTGAACATCACACACGCAATTATCCAAGTACTTATAAAAAATACTGTACACACTTCTTAGACACTAACATTTTAACAAATTAATCAAAAACACACCACAAGAATAAAGGAGTGTTATTTTGTCGTGGAATTAATTTTGTCAGGCAATGTTACTTACATTCTTTGGAACAAAATATATTTTATACCAGCTGCTTTGTATGGCTTTCTCATTATTTTCGAGTGATATTATTTATATCAAAATGGAATTGAACTCTCATTTGCACGTGTTAATCATGTGTTTAAAATTGCATCCATTGCGTACATGTTTGAAGGGTACCGATGCATTGGTGGAGAGAGAGGATTATCACGTGGTTTGCAGAAGATAGCAAAGATGTAAAGGCGAACAGGAGGCTGCATGCTGCCAGAGATGGTGGCTGATGTTGTCACAAACGAAGTTTCCAAATAACTATATTTCATTGTTTTGTTTCATCATTTGCCCGGAATAATTACGTGCAAGCAGCCCTCAGCTCATGAAAACAATGTTCTGCGGTATATTGCTCCCCAAACAATCTCGGATTGCCAGGCAGCTAAAAAGACCGTGCCTTTTTGTGTGTGCCAGATTTGAGTCTTTCCATGACTTGCAAACCCATGACCGCACTGGGAGCTAAATCTAATAAACACCACGATCGCCACCACCACCACCACCAATACACCAAAAGGCCGCCGTGTTTAAAAAGAAAAACATCAAAGGCGCAGCTCTGCAAGTGTTTGCTCACGCCACTACTGGCAGAAGACCCATCCACCAGAGGGGTCTCGATATTACTCGTCGAGGGGGTACCTGACCCACGATTCAATGCTGGCCAGACGATGGCGCACCCACACTTTGCCCCACCACGCGCTTTCTGTCAGCTGAATGGCGCATTATAGTGCTGGGTGGAGAGAGGCGGGGCATTTAATCGGCGTTCCCATAGTTTCAACTGCTATGCCGGGAGACCACGTGGAACTTTTGCCTCTAGATTGCAAGTGCATTGTTGTTACCCATGACAGCATGGCAGCTTGATACCAAATTTGATCTCGTTAATATTCTCACAATTTCAAAGGGTGCGTGCACAATAAAAACTAGCGGCTTTCTCTCAGCCTTTCAACAACACGCCAGTGACAATAAAGTGATAATAATATTCATACGGACATTTTAAAAACATCTGATAATAACGTTTAGTGCGTTAAACAAACTGTCATTATATATGTGCGGCACATTTTATGGAAAGGTCATGAAGAATTATTTGATTTTGTTACGTACAATGAATAAGTATAATGATTTTTAGATGGAATGAAAATAAGTAGCGCACTGAACTTTCAACTCAGAGGATGGTGGTTTGACCTCCCGGTGTGGCAGGTGTATCGATGGAAAACTTTCCTCTTGCATAAGAATAAACGTTTTATGTAAGAATACAATTCACCTGTAAGTTAGCTGTTCCCTCTTGCCCATTCTCTTCCTCTTCTCTCCCTTCACCCCTCCACTTCTTCCCATGCCTCCCTTACATTTTTGTGATCTCTAAGCACCACCTATCGCTGTCACTCACTCACCCCTGCGCCAACTACATAATTACATTCTGTCATCGTCGTGTAAGTTACGGCGAGTGCCTTGAGTGGAGGCGCTCTATAAATATAAATTAGATTAGAAAAAGTGTGGGTAATTGCAACTCTTCCAAGATGCCTGGTCTGCATGGAAGACTAGGCCAAAATACCCCCTATGGGGGCTCTATAGATCTCCCTCTAGTGGAGGCACCTGCACCAGTAATGGTACAAGTGAGTACAGAAAATTCAGAGCTGCACTTTTAACTTTGCTTCGTGCATAATTGTATTGCAAGCAAGATGAAACTAAGAGCATTTTGACATTATTTAATGAATAGATTATGAGCAATAGCGATTACTAAAAGGTTATACAACTTGAAGAGTTTTCTACGAAGAAAATACAAACTCCTGAAAATTGATATGGAAGGTGTGAAGTCAATTTCATGCAATTCCGTTGCAAAATCTTCAAACGTAAGATGTGATCGCAAAATACTCTCGACTTAATTAAACAAAAATTAATTTTCTCAAAGTGTCTGCATCAACATCAAAGTGATGTTCTTTGCAGATGTTCATGATTAAAGGCAATCACAAAACAGGTTTTATATTACCACTTAAATAATTAAAGAGCTAAGAGAAGAGAAAATAAACCCCTACATCATATTCTATATGAGAGCAAGCTCTAATTATTACACACAATTACAAAAGCAGTTTTATAATTATCTTGGGCTCATTAAGAAAAAACCCTTGCAATTTAATTAAAAACAATCATTGTGATTTATGTCAATGGGGAACAAACACACAAAAAAAACTCCGCTGGCAAGTAAGCATTTTAGAATTTGCTTAAAAAAATACCTGTCATAAACAATGATGACAATTTATCACCTTTATAACCATCGGCCATGATCAATCCACTGCTGCATGAAGGCCTCCCCCATGCGGCAAGCATACCAAATGGTGGTCTCACAATGCCGCGATCCATCTCACTCATGCGCATGTCACTGGTCTCGTCATTCCATCTCCACGCTGAGGTCGACCCCCCCCCCCCCCGTATGCGAGCACATTCTCGATTTGACTGACATTCTGTTGTCAGTCTCTCATCCATCAGTCATAATCTCCCTTCGAGTTACCCATCCCAACCAAGCCCACTTACTCCTCCGTACCAGTCAATACCATGTCTCTAATTGGTGTACACTCCCTGGCACCGTGTGCTACATTACGCTATTGGACAGCATTTAAAACGCATTATAACCCACATTGCTATCGTGCAGCATTCCCTCTCCATGCTTCGTTGCAAAATTTTCAGTCAGTGTTCATGTGTCTGATCCAGTTCTCATCATGGGTAATATTTACCGATTCAAAACTGTCTTTTTCGGGCACAATGGGATGTTGCATTCGATTGTCAAATGTAGTTTTCCAAAAGTACTCCATCCTTGCTCTTGTTAACCCTCTGTTTTAAATCAGTTTGATCCTGATCGTGATCCCAATTTGCCTTCAATACAATAAGTATGTATCCTGCGGTGTTTTCCACCTGTATCCCTCCCTCCACCAATCGCCTTTGCTTGTACAGCCAACGTGTTGTATGGGACTTTTTGTCTTGCTCGTATGCATCTTAAGTCCAACTTCCCAGCCTACTTCGGGAACTTCTTCAAACATCTCCCGTGATTCATTTGCATTGGTCGCTATGACGCTTATGTCGTCAGCAAATGCGAAATGTTTAATCCGTTCTCCCATTCATTGTTCTGATCTTCTATGTTCACAGATCGTTCATGAAGGTCAGTTAAAACAAAACAAAGATAGATTTCAAGACAAAACCAACAATGCTTGACTTAAAAAAGTAGTTTTCTATCATTGACCATGGAATACTATCCATCACATCTGGAGAGACTTTAAAATACGATTATGCTTGGCTTTTATAGATTATGAAAATGCATTTGAGTCAATGGGAACTGATGCAGTCATCCAAGCTCTCACAAACAAGTGCATTAAAAAAAGCTATACAAATTAGCACTACCATATTAAGTTAATCCCATTTAAAATTGTGTACATATTGCCTGTTTATAGTGAAGATAGATTGCTATAAACATAAAAAAACAGACTGGATTATATCAAAAACGTTAATCCCGTGGTTACTTATTCCTATTCTAGTATTAGACGTATTTATCAGTCAACTTCCAATGCATGCATTCACTAGGAAATATAATATAGTTTCCACAGAATATTATTTCTAGCCAACATTGATAACATCTTTTTTTTCATGGACCAGCCACGGATTTCACTGGTGTGGCCCCATTTACCGATTGAAACAGGTCTTAGTTTGTATTATGTTCGCAATTTACATTCAGCTTTAAGGGCTACTTCAGTCAGCCTGGTGCAATAATTCCCTTCATTTGGGATGTGCTTGACCCATAAATCCACCTCATTTCCTGAATGCAATGACCCCAGCAAATTCACGCAAGGTTGTAATAAATTTCTGCTCGTTCAGCGCCAAGACCAATTCTTTGCCGTTTTTTAGCCCTCCAAGCCAGGTACAATCGAAATCATGCATCACAGGCGGGCACAAATTCCCCGAACGCCTCTCCTGCGAGTGGACAGAGAGCATGAAAAACTCAGCACTACACAAACTGCCTCTCGGATTCATCATCTCTCCCTATCTACCCCGGGGACTTAAAAATAGCACTTCCACAAAAGTGTGAGCTCCTCGTGCTCATGTGCATTTTGGCAAATGGATTCTTTACATCTGAGTTTCAGTGAAATAAAATAATCTTTTGGTGCACTTCTGTGAGTGTGCAGACCATTGTATTATGTTATCACCTACAAGCCCGTAACATTAAGTTAAACGTAATTGTGTAACCTTTAGATGTTCCTAACCTTCCGACGTTTGAAAAAGCCAGAATGATTTAAAAGGCGTTTGACATCTACATTTTTGCCAAAGTTGGTTTTACTGGGGTCGAATGGCTCAGTTATGGAAAATGAAAAAATATATACACACACGTCCCTTCTAACATAAGTGACAAAGATATCATTTTTAATCTCTCTTGACTGTATTGTCAGCTCCTGTTAGTGGATTGCACGCAGCACAGAGGAATACATTGAACTGTGCACAAAGGAATGGATGACCTAAGGAACAAGGCTTCATCTCTGCAGCGATAAGTCTGGCCCAGCCATGTGCCAGGGTATGGTATGGATTTCCCTTCTGCACCGACTCAGGGGAGGTCCACACCACAAGCACCAAGTGCCATTTTAGTGAAAGGCTGGCGATGAAATCAACGCAACTAAAGTTGTAAGTCCAATGGGACAACGTGGATGTTACCTCCGCTTTGTTCTTTCGACCAAACCCATTGCGCAATAGCAACAAACTGCACTGTGTCACTGCATGGCGCGCCTTCAAGTGCGTTTCTGCGGCCGTCTGGAACGCTCTTCCTTCCAATATTAGGAAGCCACTGGAGCTATGCAAATTCAAATCTAGATTGAAAACTCATTTATAACTGCTTTTTGTGTTTAGTTTCTCCTTCCCCCGCACCTTCAATTGGCACGGTTGGCTAAGTATGATGCGAAAGAAATTCAAAATACATACAATAAACATGCATGTCTTCTTGGTTCTTTCGGTAAAGTCACGTAGAATAGAAATAAAATAATAAAAATAAAACATAATACAATAATACAATAATAAATAAATAAAAATAACATAAAATTTTGAAAAATGTGTTTTATTTTATTATTTTATTTCTATTCTACGTGACTTTACCGAAAGAACCAAGAAGATGAATCCCTGCAGTCAAGAAAGCTTTAAATCGAAACATGCATGTGTTACAAATTAAAAAAAAACATGGCACAATTCACAGCAAACACCCATCTTTCAGAGTCTTGGAAACTATCTAGTTTGTTTCGCTGGTTTTCGAACAGGTGATGTTTACCGTGTTCCCGAAATAAACTTTTAAATGAACTGGGCAAGGATGATTGTGTGTTTTGCCATC
The DNA here is from genome assembly GCF_048934315.1 of Petromyzon marinus. Lineage (NCBI taxonomy): Eukaryota > Metazoa > Chordata > Hyperoartia > Petromyzontiformes > Petromyzontidae > Petromyzon > Petromyzon marinus. The sequence goes on from NC_133680.1 coordinate 7,874,018, forward strand.
GTAAAAAAAAAGAAGCTGTGCCAGAAAGCACGGCGTGACTTGTGCTTTAATAGCTGTTAAGAATCCACTCAGCGACCCACACCCTGTCATTACGCCACATCTGAAGGCTTCATTTGATGTAAATTACACCTCACATGCTGTTTACTGTGTAATATTCTGATTAAGAAATGTCAGAATCATAAATTACAAGGCTGGAACAAAAAAATGCTGACTGCATTTTTCTAACCTATTTTAGTCGAACATCCATCACGATGCACAGCCTTGCAAGCGGTAAAACCCGCCATGTGGTAAAAGAAAGACGTCTGTACGATGACAAACATTTAAGTGATGTCTGATATTTCTTTGTAGGCTTAAAAAAATGTATAGAATGCATTATTTCGTCTTCAGTGTCTCACACGCTACCTTTACAAAGTGTCACTTACATATACTAGCCAGCCTGATGCATGATTTACAAAAAGAATTAACCTTGGTGTTTTACCATCATTAGACCTAATCAAACAACATGTTGCATTTGGAATTGTTGCAATCAAAGTAATTTTGTCGTGACAATTAAAATAATTAGTCATTTTGGCAATCAAAATATTAAGACATTGAAAGGTCATGTGAAGGTAGTTTCTTGTTAAAAGTAATTTCTTTTTTTCATAATGAGGAAGAAAAAAAATACGTCACCCAAACATTCTCCCATGTTAAAAAGTAAACACAAGATGGCAAATTATAATGACCGGTTATTAAAAGGCATTGTAGAAAATGTAACTGAAAACATGAAATAAAGTAACAGCTTAGTCAAGGAAAATATGTTGCTGTGAAAAACTAACAGTTCTGCTGAGTACATTTCAAACATATTTCTAACTCAAAGGAGCACTAAAGCACTGGCAGGAATTCCACGTTATTATGGCCCGGGGTGAGTCTATCTAGAGGACAACCACTTTTATGAACCCCCCACAAAGTGGTATTCATTTATCAACCCCATGCAGATGATGGGATGAGCCAACTCCCAACCAGGAGTTGAACTTGTAGCCTCTCACTCTGGTTACTATATAAAAAAAACTCAAATTCTACACGAGAACTTCTTTCAAGGGAACACACTTTTAATTAACTATTATTTACATAACATATAAAATCCACTCCATGCTGATTATTTTCAGATCCAAAAAGAGAAATAAAAAGTGTTATATTAGTAGGAGTGGGACAATACTTGTATACGTGTATTGTTACATTAAAGTATGCGTTTAATTAGAAATTGACCACGACAAACCAAACAAGAGCACCATATTCAAAGTCTACAAACAATTAAGTGCGCAAATAGCCAGTGACTAATGTACTCATCTGGTGTAATGATTAACATGACTGACTGAGATGCAGATCTTTCATTTAAAAATCGATTGCAATTATCCTCAATGACAAGTTCACCGATGTATGAATGTAAATACAAATATCCCCCGAATAGCATTTAACAGAGTGTTGGGGCAAGTGCTGTTCGCGAGTCTGAGTCGACCTAGGGGAGGCCCAGAACCGGTTCAGATAATCGTCACTGGTGTTGGTCGTGAGCGGGAATTTAACTCGAGCCGCTACAGTACCGTGTCTGTGTGTAACGTATGCACACAGACACGCACACGCAGACTCATACAGGGACATGCGCGCGCGTGTATGGGGAGTGGTGGCGCAGCAGTTAGCGCACTACACTATGAACCCAATGACCTGAATTCGATTCCTGTTGGTGACCAATACCAGTGACTAATATCGAAAGTGGTCCTGGGCCTCCCCGAGGTTGACTCATCCTTAAAACGCGCACTTGATACGGTGTGTAAAGGTGGCCACTGGGGAGACAAAAGTGGCTGGGAGTGGTGCCAGCCTTTTTGAGAGCACTTTCCCCAACAGTCTCTTCAGGACTATTCGGGGAGATTTTTTTCTTAAATATTTGTGCACACACACACCGCAATAAAGGCACATGTATCAGATGAATATGGTTCACACAATGTCATTTATTTATACTGGAAATCCTCATCCACACAGCAGTATAATCTCAAAATCTTGTCATTAACCCTCCACCAAAGACATTATTTATACGTGGACAATGGACCGCTCGAATTCTGACCAATAGAGCTCCTTTCACTTGTGGCTTAAGAAGTGTCAATACTGAATTTAGCACCAACATGCAAGGATTTGCTCAAATTGCTTCGAGCTTCATCAGGTTGTAAACTCGGAAATTTGTAACAAAAAATCAGCGATGAGCTATTCATATATGCACGTTTTGTGTATGATATGGGCATCGGTAGAATACTGCCACGCTAATTTCAGTGAAGGTTTACACGAGCATTATTTGGGCACGCTTTTTTTCTTCAAACACATGCTGTTATATTTCTCCAAAACATGCAATAACCGCCACTAATTGACACCTATGAATATAATCAAAACACAATAAACATGTCAAGCAATAAAATTATATCCGACTCACGAAATGCGGTTCCTTTTCATATGTGTTGTTGTTGTCGTTGTCTTCAGACGTCAAGACTTACCAAAATTGCACTTGAAGTTTTGCTGTTGGTTGGGGGGGGGGGCACGCCAGCCGCAATTAACGCAGCCCTTGAATCAGAATTCTAATTACATTCTGCCACGTGGTGCACGATAACACCGTGATTCGCTTGGCAAATGTTGGATCTTGAGGAGCATTCGCGGCATTCCCAAGTGATACGGCGCAACGCCCTAATGGAGCGAAATGAAAACACGCCATTCTTCGATCCGGACCCTAATGGAAACAAAGAAAACTCATTTTTACTTTTCAAAGTTGCTCCCATTTAGTATTCCGGTCTGAGCTCAAGGCTTGCTAAAATAACAAAACCCTTTGTGATGCCCCCACACCTCGTAAACCCCTAAACAGGCTCCGAGTACATCCTCCCCAGCCTGCAACGGCAATTTCCTGCATTTATACAAATCCGTAACTAATTCTCTTAGGATTTTATTCTATTCATTGATGTGAAAGAATGTTGACCTTTTATTATTTCCACGTATACCTTTTTCGTATACTATATACACATACAATAAAGTGTACAACGGTGTAAAATGCAACGGCTATGTATGGCCGTTGAAAATACAAATAATGTTATTCCATGCATGCTATGTATAAACACAGGCGGACAAAAATACAAATATCCACGTTTTAGCTTCATAGACTGCAAGGGAAAATGCTGTTGGTTAAGCAAGTATTAAGACTGGCAAAAGCACATGATGGATGACCAGCCGCACAACTTGGTCACTGTTGAATCTCCAATGTTCACGTATGGCACTAGGTGCCATTATTTGCTGAATCAACCAAGCAGGAGCCAAGGTCTGGCTCTGAAAACTAATTTCCACTTTTGTTGCCTATAGCTAACCTCGTTAATGCTTGGAAGCTAAGCAGATGCGAGCCTGGTTAACACTTGGCATGGAGACCACCAGGGATTGCCGGGCCTTGTCGTCCCAAGGCTGCGAGGTGGCCAGGGGAAGGCAACGCTCGTTGGTTTATGTCTGGGTTCTCTGATGCCCTCCCCCATGCCAAACACCCAGTAAATGACATTGGCCAAACATACCAATGCAGGACCCACTTGAAAAAGAGCATTAAAAATCAAGCAAGGGTTTTCAAGTTAAATAATTGGCATTATTGTTATGATTGTATAAGTGATATTATAATTATTATTGCTGTGTATAGCTACGCATATTTTACTTCATTTAAGCCGCTCAAGTTGTATTTGAACTTTTCCAATTCTATAGTATTCCACAGTCGAGTAGAGTATTTATACAATGTTATAAAATGGCTCGTGAGTCTGTGTACACTTATACGGGTACACAAAATGTCATTCAAGCCGACTGTATCTGTGCAAATTTGATATCATAAGCAGTCGCAAAAATGCATTCTGCCAAAATGGGACATTGCCTAACTGGGTGTGCTCGTAATGGCATGCAGCTTTAAACCTGCATCACGTTTTCTAAGCACATTGGATTTTTTTTCCTTCTGAATACGTATCCTTGTATTTCCTTCAATAAAATATGGTACTTCTTGGATCTCTTTTCCTCAAATTGTATTCGTTTATTGTTTTGAGTGTACGTATTGATTACTTGTATTATTTACACAATTATTTCAGAATGATTTTATATGATTTATTCAGTTCGCTAAAGTTGGAATTGTGGTTATGGAAAAATTATAAATGCGTGAAAAATTGTATCTTTTGGATCCCACGCACACTTTTTCCAATAAGGCTTGCAAGCTGATTTAGAACAGTAAAATATTTCAAACACCAGTTCTAGGGCTGCAACAAAATCAAACTTTTCAATTTTTTAATTAATCTTCATAGTCACAAATGTATTAAACATTCTGCAGTTTTGCAAGCTATGGTATTTTTCCATTATCCTTTTTGTCGAGCCTGTATTTTATTGCTACTTTTAATCTTATTAATAGTACATTATCTGAAACGTTTTTTTTGATGAGCACATTTAAAGTCTACAAAGGTTTTGCACGTCGATATTTTGTGGCCAAAATGCATTACATGAATCGCTGACCATCATACATAGGCTGCAGTAATCTATATCTCCAGGACGAGTCATACAACGTCTGTAATGTGCAGATAAGGTCATCACGCCCGTGCATGCAATGCACTGCAAGCATTCAATAATGCCTTGATAAACAATCCATTCTGAGCAAAATCTCATATTTTCAGGAAATACAAGGTTTCGTTTCATCCCAACAATTGCCAGGCATTCGTGCAGTTTTTTTTTTATCCTGGCCTCCATAAGCTGTTACATATGAAGGCTCCGAAGATGCTGATACCACATGCATGCTGCATTATAGGTCGATGAACAATGTTAACATCATTTAGCTACCTGCCAATGTGGTTTAATTCATTGCGGGAGGTACACGCTCCTCTAAATTTACAAAGCAATCCTGCAAGGTGGCATATTTTTGCATATTAAAATGCCCGTCAAGTTTTGCAAATTACTTTTTTTCATGAAAACATTCACTCCAGTTAAATTGACAAAAAAAGCAGTCTTCCTTATACACCCATCTGCAAGATATGTAAAGCAGAATGGTGTTGCATTGTGGCCTCTTTTGGTATGTATAATGTATTCATCTTACATACATATAAACCCATTTGTCCATGGATTAACCGACAGAACAAAGCCACTAATTACCTGAAAAGAATATTTAATCCCATAAATGCCAGCAGAATTAAACAGCAAGAGAGTCGATGATATCCAGCAGAGGGCTCCCAACTGAATCACTGTAACCTAATAATGAGTCCCACTTTCCAGCAGCCAACCATCTAACTACACCGTCCTACATTCGACTGATTAAATTGGGATGGATCTTAGACTATCAAATTAAGAGTGGATCAATATGAGATTAAACAGCTATTCAAGCAATACATGCAAATTCTCTGTACTTTGTGTGCACTGCTCGTGAGATGGCATTTAACCGCTTGTATTTTGAAAAAATAAACGTGCTCGTCGCAATCGCCTGTTAAACTTAAATAACATTGTACATTATACGTGCATCATTCAAAGTAAAGGGCAAATTTAAACGTGCACGATGAACCAGTGAATAGCAAAGTTTGTGCGCGCTTCTTGTGAGATAAAATAGAACCCTGCGCATCGACAGAATAAACTTGTGCACAGCAAATACCTGTTGAACTTAAATGCCACCGTACATCATGTGTGCGTCATTAGCGGCATGCAAAGCAAAGGACAAAACAGACACGTGCATGGTCACACGTACCAGTAAACTGCAGAGCCTAGTGTCCAGTCACACCCACCATATGGAACGGAGCAATTGTGGTTAGGTATGTAGATATGGTTCATGGACTGGATGGAGGTAAAGGCCTTGAACCATTGCAGTCCCCACACTGTAGAGCAGCCTACTTGGCTGACATCTCTGTGAAAACACTTTGGTTTTGTACCGTTGTCATCGCACTTCGAAATATTTTTGCCCACGTCAATGTGCACGCGTGCAAGGCATAAAGGTTCAGAGAATGGCAGTGCCCAAAGAAAGAGAGGCACATCCCTCGCCCCTTCCACTCCCATATTCCTCAGCCTTCTCTCTCTTTCTCTGCCTGTACATCACTCAATGAATGGCACTTTCTGTGGAAATAAAAAAAAGAAACAGGTGGGGACACAAGAGGGAACTGCTTAATTTGGGAAGAAAACATTTGTTCTAGCCCTATGACTACCCCTAATTGTGTAATCAGGGTATGGCACAGGGGACGTTATATAATGGTGGTTCTTATGTTTGCTGAAGCCTCCCCATAAACATTCAATCTGACACTAATTCCTGCCCCAAGTGTCTCTCTGCATGTTTACCATCCTCACAGGCTCGAAGGACTGAGCTGGGATTTTAATATATGCATATATTTTTTTATAAAGTCTCTGTGAAACTTGAAAAAAATAGAAGGGGAAGAAGGCAGTATACACTGCGATTTACAACCTCCACGGTTAATAATAACATACGTTTATTTCCATAGGATGCCAGTGAGATCAAATTATACAAATTATTGGTGCAAATATTAACTGTAACGTTTATAACAAGGTGAATGAATGGGACTAGAACTTAGAGAACATAACCGTGATTGAAAATGGGAATATAAAAGCAGGAAAACGGATGTTGATGAAGAGTAAATCACAAATGGTAGCCACTACTGGGCAAGATGGAAACATAATTCATGGTAGACAGAATCATAATATATAGAGTAATTTTATGCAGATGTCTATAGATGAACAGGAGCAGATTCAAATGTCACACGTGAAGAAGTAACCAGAGTGAATAAAAGGACAGCTTTCAGATTATATGGATTAACTGCCTATCAAAAAAGTGGGACAAACGTTTGAAATAAAATTAGTGGACCTATTTAATAAACATTTACAGTGAAGTTCAATACCTTAATCATGCGTTGATACCTTCATCATTCTTCAGTTCACAACAGGAGACAATATTTTAAGAATTACGGACCCATTTGCCTCCTATCACACATATATAAATTATTACAGAAGATGATAGCGAACAGAACAATGGACAATTTGGAGGCCAACCAAACACGCGAGAAAACTGGGTGTAGAAAAGGGGTTGTTTACCATTGACTGCATACATTCTATCAGATTATAGTAAATACAGATGAATATCAAACCATAGTACACATTTTTTACGGCTTGTTGTATACTGCAAAAAGGCATTTTATTCAGTGGAAACTGATGCAGTCATGCAAGCGCTCATAAATTGGGGCCTTAATGAAAACATATATTACTATATATGTCAAAATTCATATATAAATATGTTGCAGCTACACTGATATTATGTGCAGGGCCACCCAGAGGTTACTGGAAACTCGGAGCAGAATTCCACGTGAGGCCCCCTTATTCATTACCAATGAAAAACAGGCCCGTTGTAGGGCCATCTTTGTGCGGGGCCTGGGGGAAATAGCTCCCCTTGGTCTCCCTGATGGCATGAAGCAATTGCTGCCTACCTAGCCAGTGAGGAGCGAGCAGTGGCACTCGACAGGCTGAGTGTCTTGGAGCACAGCAGACCTAGCCACAAGCCGCATGGGTAGTGGGATCTTCTCAACAGTGGGGGGGATCTATGTGCTCAAGCCAACTATCAATAGGATGGTAAGACCTGTCCGGAGTCATTTCCTGCGCATGTCCGCACACAGGAGCAGCCAATACCAGCTCGGTGGCAATCACCGAGTCCCAGTGCGTCATGCACATCGCTTTCACATTGGATACTTGGGATATTGTACCGAACCGTGGAGTATCGCAATCCAGAGGACGCCGGTTCAATCTCCTGGCCCGGCAGTTGAAACCTTGAGCGAATTTCTTGAATTCCCTCGAGTCTATCCAGCCAGCAGTATGACTGTAAAAATTACACTTTAGTTACTCCATCGGTCGGTCATGAGTGGTGAGATAAAGTGTGGGTACTCCCACCTCTTCCAAGTGTGACAGAGGAGGCCAAAATGCTGTCGAGAGGGGAGCTCTCTCGAGCTCCCCCTTAGTGGAGGCCGTTCTGCCAACATGGGCTTGAGCGACAAATTGCAAGGCTGCACCTCTGCCTGAGCACACAATGTCTTGCTCTGCTCAACATCACATGGCCTTTGACATCCACTTCACGGTAAAAAAAAAAGATGGAATAAATTACCGTCCATTCACTCCGCTCCACCGGTTGTAATCAGTGTTTAATTTCTCGCTGATTATTTTTCTGGGTGGCTGGTGAACTGGAGTAGGCACGTCATGAAGTGGACACAGTCACAGAAACAGGTATAATGGATGTGGTGTGCCGTGCACGGACATGGCTGAAATGAAGCCCTGGCTGTAGTGATTATGTTTTCAAAATCACGAGTGGTTTTGTTACGATACAAAAAAAACCTGTATCAGTTAACGCAGTTGAAGATACTAAAGGTTAGTGATTGTATTTTATGATGTGATATTATCAGCAACTCTCTGTACCTTAGATCTATGTATATATTGTTATACCCAGTCACTGACAGCAAATACATGTCCAGTGGAAAATAAAAGATCGTCTTCCATGTCGCTTTGTTGTTCACTTGACCAGATTACCATAGTCATGAGCCTGAATGCCATATCAGATGCAGGAATAAAACTGCTATGATCACATACTATCACAAAATATTTCCTCTCATTAAACATATGTATTTAATTGTTGAGATGGAAGCTTGTGATTTCATCAATGCTCTCACTAGCCACGTGGGATATCCACTTGCCGGTTCAGGGGCTGCCGACACCATCCCTCGGTCATGCAATATCTCAAGAACCACTGCACATCTTGTTGCTGGCACGTGAGCTGATCGCTCCACCTCCGTGGAGGCAATATTTCGGGCCACTTTCTCCATCTCCCGTATGGCCCATAATCCATTCTTTAGCAATGTGTCCTGCCAGAGCCCCTTACTTTTAATTAGAAAATACAACAACATGTACTTCGATGCACTATGAACACAAACTGCATCATCATCATCATTAGACCTTCTTTGCCAGTACCAAAATGTAATAATAAGGTTTGTCCCCTTTTTTCTGGCAACAAAACTGAAACCTTTTTACAAGGATTCATGTCTGCATTAACCACAATACCTGCAGTCAAAGTGCAAACAAAAAACATACTATGATGTAGATGCTCACCCCGAGCCCTCATTACTTTGATAGTGCATTGTCTTTGAGCTGTACGCCTTCTGGCGTCATCTGGTCGAGCACCAATTGGGTCGAGGCTCAAAAGAAAGCTGTCCCTTGGTGTGGACCAATCAGTTTCAAGGACAATGCATATATTTCGATTTAAAGCTTTCGTGACTGCAATGATTCATCTTCTTTGGTTCTTTCGGTAAAGTCACGTAGAATGAGAATAAAATAATAAATTGATAAAATAAAATAACACAATAATATTCTCACGACGTTTCGGCCACAACACAAGCGGCCTTCATCAGGTGAAGGGACGAGACTGTCTGGTAGGACAGCGCTGGAGTGAAAAAGCCACGTTCAGATCACGACCTTTAAGCTGTGTGAGAGGAAACAAAGCGCCTTGACAAAGGAATTAGCATATAATTTAGCATTGAAATGGCTGAGTGATTAGCTTGTGACTGGTCACAGAAATGGCTATGTTAAAAGTTAAAGCATACACATCCGCAGAGGCACCCCTTGACAAAGGAATTAGCATAGAATTTAGCATTGAAATAGCTAAGTTAAAGCATACACATCCGCAGAGGCACCCCTTGACAAAGGAATTAGCATAGAATTTAGCATTGAAATAGCTGAGTGATTAGCTTGTAACTGGTCACAGAAATAGCTATGTTAAAGTCAGAGCATACACATTCACCGAGGCACTTAGTACAAATCAAACAGGAGAATTTAGCATTGAAATAACTAGGCGAATTTAGCATTGAAATAACTGAGTGATTAGCTAGTGACTGGTCACAGAAATGGCTATGTTGAAGTCAAGGCCTACACATCTGAGCTATTCACAGTACTATATAGTGAACCAATGAAAAACTAAAATATAAATTACCTTAATGTTATCAATAAACTCTATATTCTCCAATCAGCTAAGCTACCAACAACAAGTCGTTATATATCACAATGCTATATGGCGAAAAAATGGGTGGATTCTTACCCTCAACTTTAGCAACACGGATAGCTACGGGCCCCGTTCAGACGGACGAGTTCATCCATGGTCGGAACAGAGGAGGGGGAGAGAGACAGCTGCGAGGCGCTATTATACTCCATGTTGTAAACCATACCATTAACCGTGGTGTGAGAGGTATTAAGAGTCAATGCTGGCGAAAGAGCTGCGGTCTGAAGGTCATCGTAAAATACAATTTATTAAGAACAGAAATGGTTTAAAACATCTGTCCAATGGTTACTAAGCCAGAATCCATCTTTTCGGTTGAAATTGTCTCTGTGCTTGTATATGTGAATGGCCTCATGAACGAATCTCTCATGGTAGCCGGTTGGTTTGCAAAGAACCTCCGTCTTGGAGAAGTCAATGTCATGTGAGCCCACTGAATTATAACAGTGATCTGCCACGTGACTTTACCGAAAAAAACAAAGAAGATTAATGCATATGTTATCATAGTATGTTTTTTGTTTGCATTTTGACTGCAGGTATTGTGGTTAATGCAGACATGAAGCCTCGTAAAAAGGTTTGTTTTGTTGCCAGAAAAAAGGGGAAAACCCCTATTATTACAAACTGCATCGTTTTGCTTATTTCCGCTATTTACCTTCTTTGGAATGGTCTGCAATTTAATTTAATGTTACCATCTTGAAGGTGAAATCTCTTACTTTTGACATTTTGTGTTATTTTTATAGCCTTTTTATTATTTGATGCAATTCTATTTTTATGCTGTAACTTTATTCTGCAATGTGAATAGACCTTATTTTTCTCTGGATGTTTCTGTCAGCATCTATTCATGGTTTGCCACCACTATACAATCTTGGCCAAGCCCATCTTGAAAAATATATATTTTTTATTACAGTATCAGAATTTCTCTCACGTGGTAATATAAAGCTTTGATTGAAGTTTTGACAACTGCTTTCGGAATTTGATCACCAGCGCAAAAGCAATGTTTAAACATAAAAGGATTTCGTGTTGTAACTTTTTTTTATGCTACATATAACGTTTGTCGAATACATTTTATTTGCTAACTTCACATAATTTCCTCTCCAAGTAGAGAGCTTAACAATAAACTCAGATATCTTCAAAGCAGTTCACAAGTGTGAATGTCCAGTTAAACTCATAACAATAATCCTGCATATGCATGGGTTTTTAAATTATCTCTAATATTTGTTTGTCTCCGCTCATGTTACCTTGCGATTCGCAAATTAACATGACACCACACAGCTCATGACACGTAATGCTGTGAGAAAGTGTCACATATTGACATCGAGAGGTGGTGAGCACATGCATGGCATGTGACGTCATTTGCCTTGGCTGAAGAGGCTTTAGCATAATCCATGTTTTATTATTGGCAAGTGTTAATTGGCAAGTGTTAATCAATCAATTTGCCTAATTTTTGTTATTGAGTCAGTCTAGGACAGCAACACAACTTTAAACTCAAATGTAATTTTTATTCAATCACCTTTATGAGAGTCAACGTGACCTCGTGTTAAATACAGTTAGACATATACAACGGAGCTAATTTGTCAACACTTTAACCTTATTTGGAAGGCGTTGAAATGCCACGGCTATGTTATTAATACATGAAAATGCGTGTAGCTTTGGGCCCCCTAATTACCACTCCCAGCTTGATGAGGTTTGCCATAGCCACAGTAACAGGAGAAGCCTTAATTCTTGAAGGAAATTAGAACAACTAACACACTAAAGTTATTGATATAACCAGGTACAACTGTGACAGAAGCTGAATATGGTATTATATTGAAATAAACATCTCCAACATCACGTGAATCCTATTTAACGTGGATAGTGATCATGTGTACAAATATATTGGAATCGCAAAGTGAGTATAGCACGTCTGATTTTATTGCATCTTATAGCAAAACCAAAATGTTACCACAAAGTTGTTGTATGACACATTACACCAGAAGGTAACAATCTAGAGTATTTATATTACTGAGTGTTACTGGGTGACTTGCCCGCTGTAAATGAGATAATTTCTGTGGAAGCACTTGTCAGGTTAAATCCATCCACAAATGTCTACCATTGCCTCATGCACCAGCCATCCAAAATCAACTTCCTGTGGCCTTAATCTTCAGGTTTCCATAATAACACATGCACCTTCCAAGATATACACAGTACACACACGCACATTTCCCCGTTTTACCATCAGAGCAGCAGTTATGCCTGTTGTGATATCCTGCCAACTTTCATCAGTATTGCATTATACTTGGCTCCTGCAAGGCAATATACAACACGAATGACGGGAAGAGTTCTTTCAGTTGTTGATGATCACTAAGACACGAACGCACGCAAATATCTCCTGCAACACCGGTAGCTGAGCACATTTTTTTTATTTGCATTTATATAGTGAAAATGACACGGTCTGTTTTTTTTTATCCACACTTCTGAGATCACCAGTAAACTAAACTGACCATAGAACTTAAAGTACATTCAAAATTTTAGCACAGCAGACCTTTATATGTGCCATGGACCAGTATTTCCCACGATTATTGACATTTATCCATCAGTGTTTTTCTGCCTTCCTTCCTAATGCCAAATTACCCAATATTTATTCATCTAAACATGCCGAGGCTGTACCAGACGAGTTTCATAATGAACGGTACACTGTGTGCTGTGTGTGACCAACGTTTTCCATGCTTAGACAGAACCAGAATATTTATTTAAACCGGAGGAATCCAACGAGCTACGAATCTCTCTTTCACAAGGTGAACACACGTGTGGAAATGTACACTTTTTTTTTGCCACACGCACACCACATTGCGTGCTCATTAATGACGGGTGGCTACTGGATGAAGGTCGTCCTTAACAAAAGCCTTAATTGGAACACTGACCTCATTTCAAGTAAAGTCAAATATGTTCTGCTCTGGTACTCATTGATTATCATGGCCAGGTGGTAGCTATGGGCAAGCGAGTTAACACCGTGGCATGCATGTATAGAATTACTTCGTTTCTACATTTTCCTTCAAAAGCCCAATTGCTTTAATGCCAAAAAGACAAAAAAATCGAAAAGCCATGAGTACCAAGTGCTGTGCTTTCCAAGAAAAATTACAATGTTTAGCACCAATACGTTTTCTTTGAAAGGATAAAATGGCCACATTCATCAAAACATGTTAATAAATGAAATAAAACATAAAAAGCACTGCATTGCAGTACGTCGGGGCCGCAAAAATAAATCATGGGTTTCCAATGACGGGAAGACAATGCGTACGCCTCAAGATGTGTTGACCCCAAGTCCACATCGTTACTCTGAGAGGGCGCACGACCCGGCTCCACACTCGAAGCTCCCGGGCGAGCTCCTCTGCGCAACGGGAGCCCAGGGAACAGCTCGGCTCTTGTATCGGCGCTTAGTGTACGGCCACTCTCCAGGTGCAATCTCTCTCTCTCTGTGTGTGTGTGAATACCTGACGTGTCGGCTGCAGCCCGCTAATGCTCCGTGGAACTCACAGGTGTTACTTTGCGAACAATGAATAATGCACCGACTGTATGCGGGCAATGCTCGGCGCTTGCCGGTACAAGTTAGGGTATCGTCATCTCCCGTGCCGTGACGCTGTTCCACACCCTACTGATGAGAGCTCATGGCTGAAGCTGGTTTTACAAAAGGTCAACCGGCCCTTATGCAACTTAACATATTATATCACATCGATTTCACCATCAGATTAATTATTGTGATTTATTTTTTGTTGTCACATTGTGCGGATTGCCGCTGTTTCCTGGTGTATGTATGGTTAGGCAAAATGTTGCAGATGCACGGCTATGGATGTTCTGCCTTGGTGCCCTAATGCAAAGACAAAGATGCCCTGTACATCCTTAACAGACTCTTGGGGTAAGTGCTGTTAGCGAGCAGCACCTATGAAGCACTCGATGGTGGGTGGCCAGCACCACGTCCGGCCGCCTTTGTCTCCTGAGTGGCGATGTTTACACATTACAGCAAGTACTCATTTAAGGCTGAGTCGACATAGGCGAGGCCCGGAGCTGTTCAGGTGATCGTAATTGGTGTTCGTCATGAGCGGGAATCGAACTCGGACGGCAGGGTTCGAAGCACATCCCTCGTGCTACCAAATTCACACACGAATGGAATCTGATATTGAAATAAAACACTTTAATACATGACTCACAATTGCCTCATGGTTTTTAATATGTAACTAATGCGAAAACCCCATCATAACAGAACAATTAATGTGGGGCCCAAAAAAATCGAATAGTTTCAACAACACGGAAATATGGGCAGCACTGCATGTACACAATGCAGTTCCTGAAGAACTGCATTGTGGTCATCTTGTCTTAGGTCACCCTCAATAAATTGAGAAAATATGTCCAACTGACAGGCAGTAGTGAGACAGACAAATGTAGGTTAGTTTAATTTGCATTTAGAACCACCAGTAGAGTATAGTCACCAATGCTCACTGCTGCTAAATGTGTAGAAGTGGGGGTCTCTACAGAAACTTTATGCGATTCTCAGGAGGAAGTATATACTCATTGCTTTGTTTTTTTCGGTAAAGTCACGTAGAAATAATAAAAAAATAAAATTATATAATAGCATACGACGTTTCGATTGCAACACAAGCAATCATCATCAGGTACAGAAGAGCTAAATTTAAGAGAGAGAGGAAACACATAACCGCAGATATATATACAGACCTTAAGTAGAGGGAATTAACACAGACACACCAGGGGACACAGAGAGAGAGACGGAGCACACTAAATCAAACAGGGTTTAGCAAAATTTGGAAACTATATAAACCAATACAGACGGTCGGTTAAAACACAATTAACGCATGGTTTGGTAGATTACGCTATTTAAAAGATTGCTAAAATAGGTTAAGTGTGAAATTTAAGAGAGTGATAGAACACAGACCGTAAAGAGACATATGGGGAGAGACAGGCACACAGTGAAGAAGTAAAGCCGCATCTCTGTGACGACGCCTTAAATAGACAGAGACGGTGGGGCTGGGACTCAGATACAATGGGACACAAATTAGCATGAAGAGAGCACATATCAAAGGACGGTGCGGGTAGAGGGCACGAGTTGTCACACAGGGGCTGCGGAGGAAGTCGCAGCGCACACTCGGAGACACCAAGGCACACACACACAGGCAGAGACAACACAGCGATACAAACACCAAGTCAAGACACAAGGCACACACACAGGCAGAGACAACACAGCAATACAAACACCAAGTCAAGACACAAAGGCAGATACACCAGCAGAGAACAACACAAAGACACAGACTTCATACCTTCCCGTAAAGACGGTTCGAACTTATATACTCATTGCCCACATGGCACATAAGCGCACGCCTAGATGCCACTTGAAAGAGAGTGATTGGCAGCTGCATGAGCTGTACGTGCAAAACACCTGAAACGATACACACGTTCTTCTTATCTGTTGCTCTAGAATTGTAGTTGGCATCCCTTCCACGCTGGGCAGACGTCTTAGATGATGAGGTGGGAGTACCCCACAGCTAACCCCACCATGCGCGACCGTGATGAACTCATTTATTACTGCTGGGTGGACAGAGGGAGCGAGGGAGGTGGGTTTTTAATTATTTCCCCATTGTTTCAAACACCGCGTTGGGAGATCGAACCGGCGACTCTGCATGGCAAGTCCAACGTGCCAATCATTTGCACCACGACGGCATCCCAGTAAGATATTCTGGGTAAGCATAAACTTGTTGTATGGATGTATAAGGATGATAAGATTAGAGCGGTGGGAACAGCTAGAAAAGGTGGCCTAAGACACCATCAGTCATTCTCAATGTGTACCCTGACATCATTAAGGGTACTGCTGCAGACAAGACCACGCACAGCAACACTGGGACAATCGGCAGTCTTTTCACATTGTCGTGGAAGCTGTTGAATTGTGTCACGTGAGCATCACGCAGTTCCAGTGTTGACGGCTCCATACGTGATTTGACACCTTAACACGTGGGTGCGTTTTAAATTTTGATTTAAAGCTTTCGTGACTGCAGTAATTCATATTCTTAACTCTTTCGGTAAAGTCACGTTATTTTATATTTTATTATTTTTACATATATTTTATTATTTTATTGTTTCCCTTCAACGTGACTTTACCGAAAGAGCTAAGAATGCGTGTGTGCGTGTATGACCGGCTGTGTGTGTGTGTGTGCTGGCACAGGGACGATTATCTGAACCAGTCCTGGACCTCCCCTAGGTCGACTCAGCCTCAAATTAGTACCTTGGGAGACAAAGGCGGCCAGGTGTGGTGCTGGCCACCACCCCCCTTGTGTGCCGCTAACAGCATTTGCCCCAGAAGTATGTTAAGGCTATATGGGGGATCGTTCTCTTTGTTGTTGACACACACACACAACGCTTTGTTGCGCAATGCTATGTGCTTCATGTCTCGATGATGTGACTGAACTTCGTTTCGGATGCCCATTGCAGAATGTCTTCTTTTGGCCAAATGGCACACCAGCTGCATGGATTGACAGGGGACCGCTACCGAATGCGTGAGACATTTAAAACAAACCTGTAATCATACAGATGTTGTGTTTGCTTTGACCATTTTTGCATTCCAATGTCAGCCCACCTTATCTTCGCGTGCTTACCTGAGCACTGCTGCCCACAGAGGTTTGCATAATGGAGTGTTTTTTTTCCTTCCCCCCACAATGTATTAAAACGTTTTAAAAGTATTTTCCCACGGCAAACTTTTCCTCCTTATCTGTCCACGGCTGCATTCTAGACTCAGTGGATGCGTGCGCACTGCGTTCAACACGGCTTTCACAGAGGGATTTCTTTATATTGCTGACACTTTTGCTTGGTTTTTACCGCACCAGCCTTTCGCACCTCGCAGCGTTCTTGTCTTATTTGTATTTACAAATCAAACTCAGATTCGTCAACAACACTGCAATTAATGTTCAAACATACATGCATTGGCCCTCCTTCTTTGCGCATACATGGAGGGCCCCCAGCGACAGAGTTAATAAGGGTTCAATAAGTTTCTCATCAACCACTGGGCCTCATGAGAATTACATTTTACAAATGTTTTCTGATAACCTGTTTTGTAAAAAAAAAAAAAAGTCAAATGACTAGTTACCTAATCGTAGCTATTGGGTCCAAGACACATTCTTTAATAATAATAAAAAAAATATTAAATCAACTAATTTATAATAAAGTCAAATTATTTGCGTTATTTGTATTTGCTGTTGCACACTTACAGCGTGAACACGAATCCACATTCACACTCGGTGTTTCAGATACAGGAACTATTGGTATCCTGATTTGAAGCTTTCGTGACTGCAGGAATCCATACTCTTTGGTTCTTTCGGTAAAGTCACGTAGGTATAAAATAAAATAAAAATAATATATCACGACGTTTCGATCGCAACACAAGCGGTCGTCCTCGGGCAGAACAAAATAATCCAGCAGTGGCACTGCTGAACCAGCGAGAGAGCTGTGTAACAGCTCATTTGATGGTTCAAGCTGTTACACAACTCTCTCGCTGGTTCAGCAGTGCCACTGCTGGATTATTTTTTTTGCCCGAGGACGACCGCTTGTGTTGCGATCGAAACGTCGTGACATATTATTTTTTATTTTGTTTTATTTTTCTACCCACGTGACTTTACTGAAAGAACCAAAGAGTAACTATTTGTATCGCAATTATTTGCAATTCATCACAATCATTAACAAAAGCCATGATCAATCCACTGCCAGATGAAGGTCTCCCCATTTTGTCACCGACCATCACTTACCCCGCACCTCCGATTAGCACGGTTGGCTACGTACGGTGCAAAATAAGTTCAACATACATACACCACGGTCGTTTGATGCCATCACACATCTTACTCCAGCACGCGAGCTAATCCCATTAGCTCCATCTCCATGGTAGGCGTCCTCTTGGGGCGTGTGCCGTATCTTTACTGCCATTCCATCACCGGTATTGTGCCTTTCCCCGTGTCCCAGTCAAGCTATGTGCGTTCTGCCCAAACCCACTCGCCTTTTGTAACAATGCGATTCCTCCGAGTTCTATTTGTTCTCTAATCCATCTGTTCCTCCTCCTCCCCCTATATCACAGTGTTATCCCTCGCGTGCCCTTCGCCATGCCGCTTTGAGTGATTTCACATTTTTGTTTAATCTTCGTTGTCAGTGTCCACACGTCTGATCCGTATGATAAAGCAGGCAACATAAACTGAGTTACTTATTAATGTTTTTTCTTGATGTAAATCGTTTTTTTAATTCGATGTTTTCCTTACTGTTATGTCTATATGACCACATGACATATGTATGACTTAATACCAGTGCTGAGTTGCCCCAAACTTATGACCACAATACAAAAGAATGATAATCAAGTAATGTGCTGCCCTTTATCAAATTCACTGGTGGATGAAGGCAGACCGATGCCCCATGGCTATTTGGAATGCGTAACCATACTTTCACATGCTTTGTCAGTGCAGGTTATTTGAAGGGGGAGGAATTGGACCATTTCGGATATCACTCGCCACTGATGTTAGCCGTGGCTGGGAATCAAACCCGATTGACCATGTACACAGTGCGATGTGCTCATCAGTGCACTGCCGCTCCACCAATAATGTATTGTATAATGCTATGTTATATATTTAGAATCTGAGACAATCAAAATCAATCCGTAGGCAGAGTATTTTTCCTGCTACATTATGCCGAATGAATCGTACTGAGGATGCTGAACAGATGGCAAGTCTAAGAATTAAAGATACATGAGTTAACCGAATTATTTTAAAATGAAACAAGTTCCATTGTTCTGCAGTAATCGTCGGAATACGACAACAGATGAAAATGCATCACCATTTCTGCAAACTATAATTGTATAAACTTAACGTGTTAATAATACAGGAGACTTTAAGTATCAGCGAGCGTTTGAATGTACAGTACTTTACAACTCGCATTTTGATAACATGGTAAAGGTTATACCGTACTTCATTGAACCCAAAACATGTTATATTGTAAGCACAAGAACCGTTTAGAAAGGCATGCACACATCCAATACTTTAGTACACGTGCGTCTCATTTTCAGTTTGTGTGACTCGAGAGAGAGAGAGCGAGAGAACGAGCCGACCGGCATTAAAACGCGGACCTCGATTTGAGTTCTTATGCCCTGGAGGCTGCAAGGCCCCGAGTCATTCCGTTTGCGTTGCGTGAGTGCGTCAACCCAGGAGCTCACGCGATTTCTCACAGCACGTTCACGGAGTGGCGTGCAATTTTAACCCACAGCCAAAGCCACATGTCGTGCTAAGGGCGCGTCGCTGCCGCACAAAGGAGCGTGTCACAAAGAGTATTGCTCAACTCAGCGGCGGTTTAGAAGGTAGACCAGTCACCGCTGCTTTGTGTTACCAGGGTGAGAGAGGAAGCAAGGCGGAGGTCACACCCTCGTTGCCCACAATATATTTTTTTAAAAAATGTGTCTTTCAGTGGCAAGTCTACATCTGTCCCTTTTCAATATTTCCAAGTCACGCGCGAATCTTCACTAAATCATTTCATTTCCCCATTCAGGATTTGAAAGGATATTTTTCTTCTCTCTTCTACCGAAGGCCCACGGCGCTTTCAATCTGCAAGATGAGGATTAATGGTTGAACTTTCTTTTGTTATGTTTTAAATAAACACTCCCAAAACATGTTCATACTCACTATTAATATCAGATATAATTGCATTCTAAAATTATATATTACAAAGCGATAGCGAGTTAAGTATGATTAAATGCCACGGTTTTTTTATTAGATTAGTGTATAAAACTGATGAATGAAATGCACGTAATTAAATTGTTCCTACTTTAAGCTATTTGGTGTCATGATCGGCCCCCTCCTGATTCAATTTATTGTCATGCTTCAGAGATCTTTTTAACATTGTGGGGGAATGTAGTGCTTCTAGTAGCTGATGAGAATCCAATGATCCTATTGAATACAACATATATGGGTAAATTAATATAAAAACGTAAAAAAAAATGCGCATGATGCACGTCGTTTAGCCTAAGAGCCTATTTTTAATCTTTTAATCGGAGCATCGTTCCACTCATATCATACACGCATATAGGGCGAGATCAAACATTTTCCACAACTGAATATTATATTTAATAGTGTTTGGCTGCATTTGAAACCACACTTTGCGATACATATTATAGAACGAACATGCTAATGATAGAAGCTACATTACTGAAAAGTGGTTAGTGTGTGTGTGTGCATAGTTTAACACACTAGAGTATCCTTCAAAAACATTTTCCTTGGCTTTTCTGAATTTACATTTGCGTGTATTAAAAATATAAACAAACCTTTTAGTTGTGTATCTATCATTCGACATATACAGGAGACCTGAAAAGTATAGGGTTATTATATTTATTTTAACAAATCAGATAGGGTTATTACATGCATGTATTACATTCATGTATGCATGAATGAGCTTTCAAAAATTAATTCAGGACTTTTTACTGAAGATTCTAAGTGTGATCTCTGAACATTCATCAATGATGTTTTATTATTAGGTTCACCCGGGGTGCTTGGTCCAGTTTAATAAATGATAGATTTGAGGTGCACAGGAAGAAGAAAATTATTAGATATTCATATTGATGATAGACAAAATATTGAGTTAAATAATAAATAATGAAACATTTTATATCAGTGTTCAAATAAATAAAATAACCATATAATAACCCTAATTAAAATATATTTACCTGTAATTATACATGTTTTAAAACCCAACAAAAATGATATCAGTATGCCAGATGTACAAATAGAAGAGAAAAAACTACCACACACAAATACATGTTCACACACGCATCAGAGCAATATAAATTCCAATTTCTCAATTCATATAATTTCTTATTCTGTGAAATTGCACTTTATGGTATTTGCGTGCATGTGCGTGCGAGTGCTGGCGTGTTCGCTGTGCTATAAAAACCAAACATAAGTGTGTATTGCTAAACGTCGTTCCCTTCCCCCTCGCTTGCAGCCCGTGAACCTGGGAAACTGATTACTGGTTTTGAGCCAAACCTGCAGGGGATTATCCTGCCTGGGTAAGATAGTTTTGCAATGTCGCACAATCCAAGCCATCCCCAGTGCCTTACACAAAGCTTGAAAACGGCACGGTGGTGGTATACCACATCGATGCACTCGAATGCCGGTGCTGGACAAATTTAACTTTACAACTGCCACAAGTCACACTTAAATACATGGAAGTTGTGTTTAGTGTAAACCTATATATTTGGCTTTTAAAAAATATATATGCCACAATTCATGTTCAGCAACACAGGACTTGCAAGCAGCTGGTTCGATTCAGTCGCCTAGCGCGGCAGTTAGTTAAAACAATGGATACGATTCTTAAACCCCCCCACCTCTGAATGTGAATAGGTAAACCACAGTCTATTTAGTTCATGGACCCAGATTATAGGTGGCATAAATTTACTGGCCCAATGTCTTAATGTGGTCCATAACAGTGAATGATGTGATAACCATTTGAAATTAGTGGGTTATCAAGTTATTCACTCATATTAGCCTATGGATACCACCAAAGTTGTGCGAGTTTAGGTGGTACCGATGTTCTACTCTCACCCATGTACTAATTGGCTTATTTCATGTAGTGGGTGTAAAGTGTGGGTACTCCTAACTCTTCCAAGGCATCTGGACACGTAGAGGAGTAAGACAAATACCCCCTAACATGAACACCTTTGGGGACGAACAAGCAATCGCAGGGCTGCACTTTAACCATAAACACACACACACACACAGGGTGCTTCAAAAAAATGCTAACACTTCAGAGAATTTGCGACAATACCACGGCTCTGGAGACCACATGGATAGGATTCCAGGCACGTGTTGATAACGATGGCGAACAAGTGTCTCTTTGACTCTTTGAAGCTATTAATATCCATTTGTTATCATGTTACAGTGTATTATCCGTTCTTTGTTTCCATTAAAAACGATAGTCCCATGTAAGTGTTAACATTATTTTGAAGCACATCGTATAAAACAACCACGGTTCGCCAGTGGTGGTGACGTCACCACAGGAAATGTGCTGGGCGATGTGCACCTTGAGGCTACGTAAAGTGTCGAAGGCTCACTGACAGGTCACAGAACAGACCCAGCCGCCATCGGTTGTCAGACTGAGATGACTTGTAGATTTTCTCCCCACTACAATGCCAACTTGCTGCGTTTTAGCCGCCTGGCACTCAACTCACTCGAGGGCAACTGCCTCCAAGTGCCCAGTAACGAAATTTCCAAGCCTCATCCACAGAGGCCAATCTTGACACTGCTGGTACCAGTCATCGGCAAGTCCAACCAGCTCTACGTCATTCTGTACCACATTAGTCCATCTTTTCTCTAACCCATGCCGTGCCCCTCTATCCAGCCAAACAGAAGCTGCTTGGGCATACAGTGGCTGGGCATGCAGACTACATGACCCAGCCAACACAGCATCACCTGCCAGAGGAGCTCACTGATGACTGTGTCCAGATCTTTCAAGGATATGTGAGCTCACATAATCCAGTCTGGATCGTAGGCAGGCCAGCCTGAATGTTTCAAACCAGCACAGATGTTCATTTGAAGGGCTTCACGTTATACAAGCATAGAGCAAGGAGGGCATAACTGTGGCCGAGAAGACTCAAAGCTTTGTATTGAGCAACAGACCAGGTAGCTTCTCACACAGTGTTAAGCAGCTGATGAAAACATAATGCCACTTGACGGATTCCGAGTAAGAACTCTAATGCCAAACTGGAGCTCGTCATAAGCACACTGCCCTGGTATGGAAACTTCACTCTCTCCACAACTGCTCCATCGCTCATGGGGAGTGGAGGGAGGGGAGTATTCGATAACATACGAAGGCAGGTGCTTTGTTTTTGAAGGGCCGATGGTAATGTCCCATATCTTAGCAGCACGCTCCAAGTTTAGCAGTAAAGTCTCCAACTTTTTCTTGAAGTGGGCAGCAATTAACAGATCTGCATATATAACACGGTGACCAAATAGCTGGGAAGTCATATCTTGACCGCACCCAGGCACCAAGCCTCCCATTGAATTTGTACCAGATGGGAATTCCACTGGTACATCCATGGTATGCTTCTCGAACTACGTGGTCAAAGGAGATGTCAAAGAATGTAAGGGCCAGAGGACATCCTTGTCGCACCCCAAGGTGAACAGACAATGGCACAGACACCCAGGCACATAGCTTTACCCGGGCCCGTCTACCATCACGAAGGTCCTCAATGATTGTGGTCTATTGATGGCATCGTAGGGCTGAATCAGGGTGGAGAAGGGGAGGGGTGAGTTAGTGGATGGTGTGCTTTTGTCGAGCATGTGTTGGCATGCTTCTGAGCTAACACACGTATTTGTGTGTTTGTGTGCATGTTATATTTAATGCGGAGTAATGTACACTCCAGTTGTGTACCGTAGTGTGTAGGTAGAGTGAAGTGTGGTAAATATTGTAGTCTGCCGTTAAATGTAGTGTGTGCAGTGCAGTACATTGTGTAGTGCGTGATGTATCGCGCATGTAGTTTTTGAGTGTGATGCTTAAGTGTTGTGCGGGGATGAACGGGGCGAGGTTGATCCGAGTGGGTAGAGTGATCACGGGCTGAATGTGTTGAGGCTGAGGTGAGTGTGACTAGGGGGCGTTATATTCCTTTGTCTTCGTGTGTGCGAGGACTGGTAACGTCTCTCTTACATTGCACTTACATTTGTTTTTAACCAATAACCACAATGGAAGCATCCAACATATACGTACACACACACACACAACAAACTTTGGTACAACGGTACATGTACGATTAATATTTTTGAGACTCTAGCAATGGAAAACATTGGTGCTACACACACAGTAAGTTTTCAGGGGCAGGAAATTAGAAGCGGTGTTTATACAAGTCAAAACAGACAAGTAACAACAAGGCTCCTGAAGCCAGAAAACACTCCTTGGAATGGACATCGAACAGCAGAGCGTAAATCAATTAGCCCAGGGGTGTTATGTTTAGCGCTGCGTATACGCAGCGCAAAACACTGATACGTATCAGTGGTTAGTAGCTCATTTGAATAGCGCACGTGCTAAAAAGGACGTGAGGTAGTAGGCCGTAGAGAGTGGCGTGTCTGGCGGATTGCGCCGAATGTCTGGCACTGCCCAGAACGTTTAAACTAAACTAACGTTTTTTTTTTTACAAATGTAGTGGCATAGCGACTACACAGGTAAGGCCCACTAAGCTACATAGCTTTTTTTCAGAAGTGACCTGGCCACAAATGATAGCTTAAACGAAGTGGCTTATCACGTGTACATTTACAAATTATCTAAACGCATGTTCATTATAAATGTGGAGGGAAAAACCGGAGGACCCAGAGAAAAATATATGCGACCACGGGGAGAACATGCAAACTCCAAATATGCGGGTGTCAGGGTTGGTATCGGGATCGAACCCACGTCCTCCTGCATACCAGGCGAGGGAGTTAATATCTTGCCACCGCAGCACCCCTGTCGTTGTAACAGATGCACAGTTACGTTTGCTCACATGCCAGACACCAAGGCCGTAACCATGGAGTCAACATTGGGGGGGACCACATCTTTCAGGGGGTCTGGGGGTCCCAACCCAGAAAAATATCTACATTTGAAAACTAATTTCCTGCCATTTCCTGCCTAAAAATATGTAAAAATTCACTAACACATGGAATGGACTTTTTTTCCACAATAGTGTATTGTATTACATTGCTCTGTTTTTACTTTTTTTTTTTACCATTTTTTGTTTCATTGTATGTAATGTTTGAGATTAGGGATGAATAAAGTACAACCATAACCACAATTATATGAACAGAAATCTATGCATCGATTTATATGAAGACAAGTCCAGATATTGTGGGCAAAGTTTAAGCAAATTGTTATTTTTATTTACATAGCAATTATTATTACTTTTTATATTTTTGATAGCAATATATTGGGGGGGACATTTTGAGCATATGTGTCCCCCCCAATATATATTATAATCACGACCTTGCCGGACACAATTGTGACATTGGTTCAGTTGGTCAGCCTCAATGTGTGTGTGCGTGCGTGTCTCTTTTCCAACCCTTCAACACTCATCTTACAGAAAGGATCAAACAAATCAATGAATGAGCTACATTTGTGAGCGCTCTGCACTGAAGAGGCACATGGACATGCGCGGGGCCAATCACATTTTCAGTCTGCACATTGCAAGAATTCTACACCCCTTGGACACGCAGGTAAAATTGGTCTAAAATCCGCACCGTAGCCAATGGGCCAATGCCCATGGGCCGGTGAGGTGTTGAACACCGATGTGCTCTTAGATTTGTGGTGCAACATTGAATTTGTTGCAGGACACCCTGATCGATTGAAAAATGAAATAGAGGTGATGGGAGCACTGCATCTTTAGTGGCCCCACTACTCCCATGTCAGCACCATGCTGTACTTTGCGCTCTTAATTGTGCTTGTAAAGTAGTTTATGGCCTATTCTTAGTTCTTTCGGTAAAGTCACGTTGAAGGGAAACAACAAAATAATAAATGTCGTGAGAATTTTTATTGTTTTATATATATTTTATTATTTTGTTGTTTCCCTTCAACGTGACTTTACCGAAAGAACTAAGAATATGAATTACTGCAGTCACGAAAGCTTTAAATCAATAGTTTATGGCCTGTTTTTTTATTAACAATATTGTACAAAGATTTGCATGGAAATGGCAAATCGATCTTTTGGCGTTTGAAATTGTCTGTACCAAATTGGGGGAGGGGTGGGTGAAGGGGGGAGGAGTGATTGCCTGGTGGTTCATTGCCCTCTGCTATGGACACGGGGACAGGTTCAATTCCCGACCGAGGCTAACATTCGTGGTGAGTGACATCTGAACAAGTCCTGAGCTTCTCGTTGACCAATCTGCATTGACCAGGCGGCGGTGAAGTCAAGGCAAACGTCCCCCATGACTTGACACTTTGCTTTGCCCAGCTGTGGATTGACAAAGGTCTGTGAATTATTATTAATTATGTACATAATTATCACTAATGCCTTAGTACTTGCAATGCAATGTTGCGGCGTGCTGCTGTCAGTGACAGTTTGCTTATTTGTCTGGAAAACAAACCTGCAGGCATGGCATCTACGTTAGGTGCCTAAGTTCTGCCTCCAATATTCTTCCACAAGTTTACAGCTTTGTTTCTCGTATTATCTTTCTAACGTGGGGAACAATTTTCAGATGGGGGAGCCAGGAACCCCCCCAAAAAAGAGTAATGATATTTTGGCGTCCTTGTTTGTGCTGATTACTACCAGTGGAGGACTTTTCTTAAGGTTTACCATCTGAAGAGCAGCATTCCAAACACACATCTTTCTCTGCTCTTCCCTCCAAGAACATAAAGCCAAATCATCTGCCTCCTGTTCCTGGAATCGACATGAAGTAACGGCACTGTGCTATTTTGTTGTGTTCTTTTGGCACAGCTGAATGCACCGTTGAAAGACACCAGTAAATATATAAATAACGATATCGTCCTTATCATTTCAAAATAAAACCATACCAAACTGGTGTTTTCAATTGTTTCAAATATGCAGCTCCTTTGTTCACAGCGTTCCACATATGGATGCATTTGCATTCAATCTCGGCTTACTTGGCTGCAAAATAATCCCTTAATAATATTAATACAACTAACAGTTGACTTAGATCTCCCTCCACCCCAAATATCAAAGGGCAATTTGAACTCCACAGAGAAGCTTGAAAGACCCAAAAAAATTATCGCCGTTTAAAATTTTGATCCATTTGGCGACTGCTTCATTGATGCCATCTGTCTGAAATTGCCATGCTTTACAAAACAAATCACGCCTGTTAGGCAGGTAATGGCCCTGTGAGGCATTAAACTCATAGTAAACACCAACAGTCATCAATCAATGTAGATGAGCCACGCTTCTCTCTGTAACCAAAATTGGCAAGCATTGAGCGTGCCCAATGTTTGTCTTGCAACACACTGTGAAATTCGGTGGGCACCAGTGCCAGATGCTGGGAAGAAAAAAGCATTATTCTGCAGTTTAGCATATAGCGTTTCTAATGACAATATAATGACAAACCACATGGATGTCAGGTTTCATTCTGAACTGCCGTAGAGTGAAAATGAACATTGTGGGATATCCCATTGCAGCAAATACCAACGTTGAACGCGTGCTGCGTAATGTACAAATTATCCAATGCTTGTTTGGGTTTCACTTACACGGTTTGTGGTTAGCGATTGAATATCACACTACTATTAATTATTGTAACCATTGTGAGTCAAGCAATGCTCATCGCTTACTTCAATTAAGCAATGGATATAAGATACTGTTAAGTGTATCCTTTGTTATAACATATATCATTGGTCGTGGAAATTCCATCTTTTGCTCGTTTGGAAATAGGGTACGGTATTTTTATTTGCCTAAATGTTGACTTTTAAAAGCACATAGCAAACTTTTTAAAGGATGCCAAACAGAGACAAAGCTTTTGCCTTACGTACTTTCTGAAGTACAGGCTCATTTCTGAAAAGATTTCAAAATACTGTATTTATGCACCTTTCATTCTTTGAGTCAGACAGCTATGTATATTACAAACAGAATATAATTTTATATTATGAAGATTGCAGTTATTGTGTTGCTTAGAGCTGGTACCACTGAGCGGCTTGTTTCAGATCTGGATAGCTACTCATGATGATTAAATCAGGTGCTCGGCTTGGTTACACATTATTTAGTGACGAAAATATAGAAATTGAAAACATTTTTTTTCTTAATTTAAAACATTCTTAATTTTTTTGCGAAATTCTAAGTCTAAGAATTACTATTTTCAGTTTGACTTTCATTAACTAACGCGGGGCGTAGGAGAAAGTGCAAAACTCATAGTGTGTAAAAGTTCACTCGGAAGTGGTTCCTTGACATCTTCATCTGTGGGACGTTCTCTTCCATGGAGTGATAAATGCATTGCTGTACAAGAGATACGGATGGACATGTATGTCTCATAACGTGATACCAGTAGTACAGTTGAAATAAAATTGGGAAGTGCAATTGTTGACAAAGTAAAGTGAAAAATAGATTTGATCAAAATCACAGCAGCAAAAAAAAAATATTCAAAATAAATTATTCTGAAAATGGTATATCAATATAAAACATTTACTTCTTGCAGGAATTGTATCAATCAGCTCACCCTGAAGATGGAATCTGCATGCGCATTGTGTCCTCTGTGCACGTACATCACAGTGCCTGTATGTAAACTCTCAATGCATCTAAATGAAAGGAAAATAAACATAATTACTTTTGGTAATCTAAATTGGCTGTTAAACAAGTCCTTTTTCATGCAAATTAATGGTATGTGTTGAACACATAAAACCGCGCGTATTATTCTCTTATCGATTCAATTCTATCAGAGAGACTGTATTGCTATGAACCATCAAGAGAAGATGATTTTGCCCAAACCAGTGTTTGTATGCAGCCTCAGTAGGATTTTATTTCATGCGAATATTGCTAACTCCCTTAGACCTTGTGAAAAGGTGCAATAGGATCAAACGTCCACAATGCAGGTTTTTTTGGGTTAGATCGCATAAATATATAAATGTGTCGTTAAACCCGCCACCACCAAACACAACCAATTAGTAAAGTTTGTCACGTAAACAGAACATGCCAATTCGTTACGGGTGTGTTGGAGAGCAAAGCCACAACATTTACAATCTGAGTACGACGTTTCGCCAGTAATTACAACTAGCTTCATCAGGCGACAGCCAGATTTGTGGAGAAATTCTTCTGTTTCGTTCATTAAATAGAGTGATAGATGTGATGGCATCACTTGTGAACACTTCTCCTCCCGAAGTAGTCTGTCAGTTGCATCATCATTATCAGCCATAAGTAATCCAATGCTATATGAAGGTTTGCCCAACACATCACCATATCTGACAATCATGCGATGTAATAATTCCACCTAGCATCTACACTGAGCTGATTTCACCAATACACCTCCACAAGGACGTCCTCTCGGATGCCTCCCATGCCTTAGCTGCCACTCCACCATTATTCTTCAGTGCCAGCCATCATCGCTTCCAGTGATGTGTCCTGCACCTTTCTTCACAGTGCGAAACATGTCATTCTCCTGCGCGTGTCCCTCGAATCCACACTGTTCCTTCTTTTGGCACGCGCTACTTCTCGCGATCAAGTTCATCTTGCCGAATGCACTCTGGCATGCTCTCGTCCGCCTCCGTATTTCATTGCGGTCCAGCTAAAACGGCCGTCCTGGGCACACGTACTACTTTGCCGTGTTTTACATTTGTGTGCCCTCCCACAGATTCCTCCAATTATCTAGATCGTTGAGCGTTTTGTTTTTTTGCTTTAATGCCGTAACATTCCACACACGTTGGCCCACTGCAGCAACGGAGCCCTTGCCCAATGGAGAATCACAAATCCCATATTAAGCTTCAATTAGTCCGATGCCAATCAGATTTTTTTTTTTACAATCCTCTGTTACATGTTACCAATTCACATTGTGCCTTATTTCTGAGGTCATCCAAGAAAAGTGGTATAGTTATGGCTACAGTTACAAGCTAAACCTGCTCTATGAATTGCAGATTGCAATAGATATTTGACATGGGATGCACACTTAATGTACTTTCCAGGCCATTGAATTACATTTCATACATTAAAAGAATATGGCTACAGTATGTGTAATATTTTAAATGCATTGTCATATCCTCTTTGCAATTTAACACTAATATTCTTGGATGTAAATCATCCAAGATGTATTTGGCTCTGCTCTTGCTAGATGTCCCGTGGTTCTGTTTTTTTGCAGTGGTCTGACCGCTGCCTTTTGTAGATAGGCCCAGATGCATACCAAAAGGGGTGTGTAATCATGTGAAGAGGCACAACAAGGATCACCACCGCTTCCGTATTAATTCTAGCAAAAGAAAGCAACTGACCGAGCCCATCCGGTGGGTTTTCCGTGCACACAATCTACTGGAGATATTTATTATTATTATTATTATTTTTCCCCGTTGTTGTTGCTTCTCCCAATGTGGCGTGTGCGGATGTGACCAGGGTCCATGTGGAAATCTTCCCAAAGCTTGCGACATCGTTATCACATTCACCGCCACCTTTGACACAGTGCACAGTGACCACAAAGCACCCAGAGCTTGAAAGCAATACACGACAGGTTCCTGCAATTAACAGTGGAATGGTTTGTGTTGTTAAGTCTCAATGCCACGGGAAAAAAAAAACAACGAATGAGAGGTGAAAGGTGGGGTGATGTTACACGCAGGCTCATTTCACCGTCTCGGTCCCTAATTTGATCTTGCAACTAATGATGGGAAAACCAATTTAGGAAAAGTGTGCCCTTTATGTGCCCCTGGCATTTCTTAATCCCTAGCAAAGACCTATGTATGGCTCAGACTTTTCGCAGTGGGCAGCTACGTGGCTCAAGGGGCTAAAGCTCCCAAACGTCAGTGCTCTTAGTGCCACCTCTGCCTAAATCCGGCTCAAAGATTGGCTGTTAGTGAATCCCATGTGCCGTGAACTCTGATCTGGGCCACTGAAGGCAGTAGTTCAAGACCAATCGTTACACTGCGTTACCGGCAGTCATTGCAGCCCATGAAACTCAAACTCCTACTGAGCATTGCAGGGTTAAAAAAGGCGTCTTGTTCCAGCAGAGGGCATCTCTTGCGATTTTCATATTATTTTTTTGGCAGGACATAGCGCAGAAATGTTTAATTTTACAGGCCATATATGAGCATGGCAGCTTAACAAACTTAAAAAAACACTATAACAAGGAAAATACAAGACATTTGGATATGTCAATGGCAGACTGCCTCCAAATGAGAATGATGATAAATTTGATTTTAAAAATAATTACGTTATTGTGTGATTTAAAAAAAAAACATTCCAAAAAACTATTCTGAGCTGAACATAGTACAGTTATTGCAAGTAAAGATTGCTAATCAGCATATGAACAGCAATTACAAATAAATAAATAAACATACTTTCCAGATTCACGAATAGAACAAAAATATGGAAAGTGAGAAGAGATAGACGAGCTAAATGGCAAGGCATTAAAGTAACTAAACTGTGTAATGTACCTGCCTTTTCTGATTAGCTTCAAAATTTGAATAAATCTTTGCGCTGTCATTGTCAACGTTACGGGGAACGGTGGGGGGAGGGGGGAGAGAGGCGCGCAGAAATCCCTTCGGGTATAGGCCTCTTCCCCCCCCCCCCTGCATATGATGGAACATTGACAGTCTGGACAGGCAGAGAGGAAGAGTGAGAATGGGTCACTGTGGCACTGTGGCGGGGGTGGGCAGGGGAGAGCGATTGTAGGGAGGGTTCAAGTTGACGGGAAGCAGTTGAGCTTTTCCAAGGCTGTCCATCTCGTTTAGTCACGCCGTGCCATTACAGATAATTACACCCAGCTAGCGGAAAATTAACACTTCCAACCGCAGGCACGACTCATTAGCATTCCCTTTCATAATAGCTACAGACAGAGCCCAAGAGCAGGTCCGTGTGGCGGCGCCACCGTCAG
Organism: Petromyzon marinus; assembly: GCF_048934315.1. Taxonomy (NCBI): domain Eukaryota; kingdom Metazoa; phylum Chordata; class Hyperoartia; order Petromyzontiformes; family Petromyzontidae; genus Petromyzon; species Petromyzon marinus. The sequence continues at coordinate 7,905,623 of NC_133680.1, forward strand.
CCCAAGACTGCACGCGTCAGCCTAGCAAGCAGTGGCATTCTCGTGGAGCACACACACACACTGCTGGTGACTGCACAGCAGTCCTAATTGAACCTAAATTACGGTATGCAGCTTTTAAGCTCCACAAAAAAATTTTTTGGCGGGGCATGGGAGGGGGGGACATTGTGCATGCATGTGGGTTTGAGTGACGGAAAGTACATTTAGGCCAAACGCAAAAGTATTTTTCTTAATCTAAGATTAATTTCCAAAGCCGTTTTGGCTAAGTGCTGCGCCTTAAACTGCCGAGCGTAACTGAACTGCCGTAAGAGATTCATTTCGTAAGTGAAGCACTATTTATGCAATACACATTTGCACGTGTATTTTATGTGTGTAGCGTGCACGCATATATGCGCATGTGAACTTTACTGTGTACGGACTTTCAGGGCACGTGGTGTTATCGAGCACCAATCCATGCCAACATAGAGCACGAGGGGGGGTGGATGGTGGGGCCAACATCACTCCTGATCATCTGTTTCCCCCCAGCCGATGTTTACAAAACACAATTAAGGCCGAGTAAATCTAGAGGAGGGCCAGGACAAACTCAGAATCGAATCCAGGCAACCGAGTTTGTAGTGCAGCGTGTGAACCCCTGTATGACCACTCCGAACACCACATAATAAAGTATATACGCGCACACATGTATACAGCTGTTAGCGAGCGCCGATGAAGGCCAGCAAGGCACACAAGAGGGTAGATGGCCAGCACCATGCCCGGTCGCCTTTGTCTCCCCAGTGGAAATGTTCACACATTGCACCAGGTTCTAATTTGAGGCTGAGTAGGCCTAAGGGAGGTCCAAGACCGGTTTAGATAATCTTCACTGGTGGTGGCCGTGAGCGGGAATCGAAATCAGGCCACCAGTTTTGTAGAGCAGCACACTAACCACTGCGCCACCGCTCCTCATACACATACACACACACGTGTACACACGGGATAAGATGCTGTAATATTTAAGTGCGATATAAATGCAAATCCATATCCTTAAAGGATGCATGTCAGCACATGAAGCTTTCATATATTAAAAGTATACTTTCTGTTACAAAAAAAATCTGAAAATAAAATGCAAACATCAGCAAAAAAATTCATGCAGAAATTAGAACGCTTTTGTTTTTTTAATTGGAGAGAAACAGCGTTAACTTTCTAGGTGCATGGCATCTGCAAAAAAATCACATCCATAATTACAGAATTATAAACAGACAGCTGTTTGAACTGAGGTTGAAATGTTGGCAATATGTTACTTGGGCTTTTTGAACCAAAAAAAACTGGAGTCATCTTCAACACCACATAAGGAGCACATTGAAAACAATTACACCTGAGATGTTAGCGATCCCCTAGCACTGAAATGCCACGGCAGAAACGCGAACGTTTAGAAGAATAATGCTCAGCAATATTATCCTTATACTACCTGTGCCGGTGTGTATAGAATTAGCAACCTGGCTCGAATTGTAATCCATTCATAATAATGTAATACTTGATCATACCTTCATAGAGACTCTATATAATTGAAAAGATCAGGTTTATTACCATGTGTAGTGTGGAAAAGGAATCTCAGAAGTAGTTTTGTGATATAGCCTTCGACAGGCCATTCTCAGATACAGGGTGATGCAACTCTCTGTGAGTGTTCTGAATGGTTATCTTGATTCATAATGATGGGAGCACAATTGCAATATAATTGATGAAAGACAAAAAATGAGACAGATTTATCCCTTTAACATGAGCCTATATTAACTTAGCAGGAGGCAGAGTGGTTTTCTTTCATTACCATAGCTCCATCATTAGTAATGTCCTCGGGACAGCAAATGTATTTTGCTGTTCAGGAGATTAATTAAAACATATTTTTTTTCCCCACTCAACGCAGCGATGCACATTTTGCAGATACAGGGAAGGAAGTACATTGGATGTGGCCTGGCAGGTACCCACTGCCTTGTATTCTGATTCTGTATGAATAACCCTCAAAGTCAAGGTTAACACAATGAGAAAAGTCAGCCCCCCCCCCCCCCCCCCCGTAGTAGATGATCTGGCATGATGTGTGTAGGCCAACTTGTGTTTTCACTTGGCTCATTTGGCTACTAAGGAGTTGCCGTGCTGTGTTAAAGAATCCCTTGTGCGTCGACTTTGATGGAGTTGGCGCAGCCACCCATGAGCATGAGGACACTGGATTAAGTGTCCATATTGTGCGGCAGACAAGCGATCCTGGGTAACTTGGGCTGAAAACACAGCCGTGTTCTAGGGGAAACTTTACCACCCAAAACAAAAGCACATCCCTGCTCCTGTAACGGAAACAGGATTCATTTCAAATCGAGCGCCATTGCGAAAGCAAGCGTCGCTGAATGATAATGCGCGTACCAAGTAATAAAATAAACGTACTGTGAACGATGGCATATTTCAATAGCCCCTAAAGCAGAATGAGTTTGTGTCTGTATCAGGGTAAAACTTTGGTGCCACAGACACTACACATTCCTCTGGCATTTGGCTTAAGAGTCTCAACTCACAAAACACTAAACTTTGACAACAAAAACCATCAAATACGCGCCCAACGAGCATACAGAACTAAGATATATAACATGTAACATATCCACGTGCCCCCACACACACGCACAATCCATATTACGCGTCTAGGGATTATTTTGTACATTCTATTAAATTGTTTTGACTTATTTTACCAACAGGTGAACTTCCTTGGAGATTAATACATGAACTGGCTAAAATATTTCTGGAACTTTATCAAACATAATTGTTAAAAAAATACCTTTGATCGGATACAAATACAATGTAAAAGGTCATGCGATGTTCTGAATTCCAAGCATTACATGGCATAAACCAGTGGTCGGCAGCCAAAAAAATAAGGCCAATTTTTTTTTATTTGGTAAACAACTCAACATTTCAAGAGGTGCAATGCACGTGCATACGAGACGGTGGTCCTTAATAAATAATGCCACGAATCAGCGGTCCTTAAAGAGCCACAGCTTGCCAACCCTTGGCATAAATCGTTAATGTGTGTGGTATCGACCATTAATGTGTGAAATGTGTGTTCATTAGAAGTTGTTAATCTGATCGTACTAAAGGTCTCACAACGTAAAGTTCGACCTCCAACGTTTAGTCAGTCAACCTCCCTATCTCCCTGCTCAGCTCTGAAGAAGGGCCATTGCACAAAACGTCAAGACATTGTATGCCACTACATTCAAGTCACAACTCAAAAACACATTTCTTTGCACTTACATACAACTATTTACTCACAGCTATAACTTGCATTTTTGTAATCTTTAAACAACGGTAGATAGTTGCTATATATGTGTTCTCATTGTTTAAAATGTTAATTTTTTACGTTGAGCTTAAATGTGATGGCGCTTTGAATTGACGTGGCAGATTTGTGCCATAAATGTCCCATACATGTAAACAATACTACAATTGACTTGACGATATCTGTTTGTTGCAAAGCAGTTGTAATGATAAATGTGGTCATTTTGATTTACTTGCGCGCCACATGCAGTCCTTTATTTGTTTCGTATTTCATTTAAAACTCATTCCAACCGAATTTGAATCCACGCACGTGTCGTAAACACGTACGACAGTATTTAACAATTGTGTGAATTAATCTCAAGATCGCACGCCTTGCTTAGGTCTTCATTAGCGTGACATTTAAATTGCAAAAAACACAGTCCATCTATTTTACGCCACACACTGTGAATAAAAACTCAATTAAGTTGCGCCTGCGGTGGTCACTCTTGCGAGATCATTCACAATAGCAATGTTTTTTTCTCCAGGGGGACATACATCACTTCTTCCAGATCATTAAGTGCTCCATATAAATATGTCTCTGCCAGTGCCAAATACCCATTTCGTAGCAGCAGTTCATTTAGAAAGCAAAAAAAAAGTGTTACAAGAGGTCCCCCGGTAAAGAAAAACCCACCCATATTATTGATCAAACGTAAGAGGCATGATTTACTCACTGTTAATCAACAAGGCCAAGAACACACAGGCTGCTACAATGCTTAGTTTGTTTAATAATGGATACAGTATTCTCAGAAGTCACATGCCAATTAAATTATTTAAACATTTAAAAAATATATATTTACAACCCACACCCAGGTTCCAAATGTATCGCATTGTAAAACATGTATAACAACAAGATGCCACCTCCTTCGTATTGCTTCTCCTAAATGTAACAGCATACTATCTCAATATCCATATTAAAGCGTATGACCAAACAACCAAAAGTGTTCGTTCTTATTGCATATTGGAAGCCGAGTAAAATTGTGCCTGGATATTATTTGGATGGGTGACTAAAAAACTCAACAGGTTCTCAGAAGCCATAGTGGGACTACGCGGTGTGCAGTAGACAACAGCAAATCAAACTGTTGTACTGTACTTCTATGCTGTGGTGACTATGCTCCCCACCTTTACCAGCATCACAATGAGCAGCATGGGGGAAGTATGGTCAATTGACCCTCGGGACCTGCAAAAGCGTGGAGAAGTCCCCGTTCATCGTGGATTGACAAAGGCGGGTACTTGTCAAACAACTTAAGTGCATAAACTTGCAGTTGCTCATGCAACGCAAGCCGAATTGTATCACCACGTGAAGGTATAGTTGATGCGAAACATTGTAAACAAGTCACCGCCTGCACGCAGTTTGATATCGCATTAACTTTACAACAGGTCACGGACATGGTCAAATATCTATTATAAAGAACAACGTTTACATGCATCATAAGTTCCCCCCACGTTTTCACCCAGCTATTAAAAACTAGAATCCCATTCATAAGCATCATTTTCAATTCGCATACTATATGTATATGCATTTAGATGAAATGAAAACAAAAAAAAACAACTACAGAGAGCACAGCAATGATAAATTACTGACGCTATCTCTTCGGGTTATAAAACTCAACCTATCTCTCTGCCATCACTGCACAAGTTGAGTGTTTTCGTCCCTATGATGAGTTGCAAGTCGCCATTTTGTTTCATCTCCCTGATCGGGGATTAAGTATTTTCACAATGGCTATTGTGTATGTCTTGCTTGATAAAGAAATGTATTTATTTGTGTGTGTGTGTGGCTGTCCGTGTGCAGTTATATTTAAGATTACTGCGGTTGTTTTTAATTCTAAACGCTGTGACTCAGAGCAACAGTGAATCAATATCAATTTCGCAAGGGTTTACTCATTTCTGTGACTTTTATTTTTGTCCAGGGAAGCACTTTCGATTTTACAACAACGATAACGCAGGCGGCAACCGTAACCATTGTTGGCCAAATGTATGGTCCCCTGATAACCAAAGTTGCCGAGTAAACCCATGTTTTCAATTTTACATCACCATAGAAACATCAAAGTAAAGTTGCAACCGTGCAATTTCCTGCTCACGCCACTGCTAGGCCAAAGGGCCTCCCCTTCTGCCAGCCTACTCTTCCACCTTGGCCAGACATTTTGAAGGAAGTGGAAGTACCCGAACCTGATCCCAACACACACAACCTGCTTACTGACTAACTGTGGTGAACCATTTACACTGCTCAATGGGCAGAGGTGGGTCGATTTAAAACAAAACTGAATGCGCCACCTTTTCAAATATCGTGCCAGGAGACAGAACCGCTGACCTCTGGATTATCAGTTCAGTGTGCTAACTATTACACCAGGGCAGCATCCCAAATCCTACAACATACGATATTATACATATATATAAAGTTTTGATGGCTGGGTGGATGGCTGCGTGGCTGGCTCACTGGCATGGTAGGGATGTTACTGCGCACATCTGCGTGCTCATGTCGTGCCACCCCCTACCCATCCTTTATCCCAGAGTGTATCCTGCAAAAATAAGCGGGCAGTGTAAGTTTTATCTTAAAATATACAACAGTGATTGTCCTCTGTCTCTCTCTAAGTAAAGATGTAAATACAATTTCATACATTAAAAAAATATCTCACGGAAAGATACTCTAACAGCGAATATTCACTTATGATTTTAATTATATTTTCACTGTGGAATTGAGTATCCATAAAAAATAAACACAGTTGACCTAATCAATATCTAATTTTAACAATTAAATGCTATTGTCCAGAAATGTGAAACAAAAATACGGCAGCCACCCTTTTATTTGGTGTTTAAATAGAGCCATATTGGAAATGGTGGTCATTAATCACCATTTAGGACATTTGGCAGGAAAAGGCAGCGGAATTAATGACTCCATTGTTGTAATTTGCTGACTGTTTCAAGATGTCAACGTTGAGTTGGCCCAAACAGAAGTCCCAAGGTGAAGTTGTCGATTCTCACAATGAACTTCCACAATCATGAAGCAATCAGCTTTGTGAAAGTCATTGCTTCAAACGTAAGGCACAGAGCGGTCGACAGACACCATTTGACAGTCACAAAAATAAGCTCAATGCAAATGACCAGAAATCTTTTAAGTGGTTCCCCACATGTGCATTGCCAAGTCACCTAATAAGCTTACTATTGTGTTACAATGATAACAGAAGTGTGTCCATGCAACCAAATACAATGAATAAAACTAATTCATAACAAGACAATATGATTATTTAGCCGTTGTATGCAAATCTAACCATATTTACGTTCATATGTTAGTCCATAAGAAAATGAGAGAGTCCAGATTAATATTTTTTGTTGTGAACACATTTATGTGTTAGTCGTAAACTGCATTGGTGGAGCGGTGGTGCAGTGCTTAGCACAATGGTTAGCAAACTGCACTATATACTTGTTGATTTGAGTTAAATTACTGGCCATGGCTAACATTAGCGACGAGTAATTTCTGAACCAGCACTGGGCTTCCCACCTTAACCAACCGATGCTGACCAGCGTGGTGAAGTATGGTCAAACAACCCGATGACTGACAGAGCATGGGGGAGCCTTCATCCAGCAGTGGATTGACAAAGTGCCGTCAATTGTTATTGAAAAACTTGACTTAAATTTCAGGGACATTAAGTGACAATGACAGAGAAACAAGGTTTTGAAATGTATTTCATACACGACGAGAATTACTACTATAATGAGCCAAGAATCTCTGTCTGTGTGTAACGCGCGTGACGTCACTCCACATGCCGCACCCCCTCCCCTTCATTAATATTCATGAGCGGGTGAATTTTTACACTCACGCAGAAGGTCAAGCGGAAATATATTTTTTTCGCAAATTCGCTTTAAGTGTGACGTTTCTTTTTTGAAAGTGAATCTAATGAATAATTATACGCAGCAATACAGTGGATTTGGTGTCTTTATTTATTTCTTCAGCACTTGAGACAAAAGGTAAGTCTAATTTATGCTGATACATTATAGTAAAATAGACATTTCTCAGTGATTTTCCAGATATTGTATCGAATTCCAATTAATTTCAACCCCAGCGACCAAAAGCAGAAAATAATAAAGTATCAGAGCAGTGAATGTTAACAAATTGAAGGTCAGTCATATACAACGCTACAGTGACATGAAGTGAGGTGTTTTATGACATAGTTTCGTTCAAGAATCAATTCCATTAATACAGCGCTACATTGAAATGCAGTGAAGTGTTTGACGACACACTTTTGTGCAAGATTCACTGCCATTAAATTTACACCAGATATAATTATTCTCTGCTAAATTTTTTCGCAAATATTACAGCTTCCGTCCTAGGACGGGGGAAACAAGCTAGTTATAATATATTCTCCCTGTTAAAAACAGTGTTTGTGAATGATGAATTAGGCAGAGCATTTCATTAAGTGCTTACATCTATGACCAAATCGCCTGGAATCAACCGGAATGCACCAAATCTCATCAGATCTCGAAAGCTAAGCAGTCTTTGAGCCTGTAGAGTGCTTCATTGGGGGGAGCATCACGCAAAGCAGGTGCAGCAAATTCCATTATCTCACCCAACCAACAATGAACAGAAGGTTGAAGTACATTTTCATAACCCCCATTACCCACACTGATTGGGAAAGCCCTCCTCGTTCGGCAGTAGTTCAACACGAAGGTTTGCTCGTGTACCATTCCAATGCACGTACATTGATCTCACATACATAAAATGTAAATACTCCGACGCATATTTTATGATGCGATACTTTACATCACGCATAGTTATGCTGGCCAGTGTATATACTGCAAGTGAGAGCGCAGCCAAATAACCCGTCGGGTTTTGTTTGCATGTGAAGAGCCTGCCGGGGTTAGTGATACCGTGGCGGGCACCTGTCATCTGGTGGCTCGGACGCCAGAAAGCGATTGGACCGCTGGGGGACACGGGAGTCCCCGCATCTGTGCCAACATCTGTCGCGGCCGCATCAGCAGGCACGGGGCAGTCCATCCATCATCCCATCACGAGCGAGCATGGCCAGACAATGAGATGCAACAGCTGTGCAGCTCAGCACTGAGAAGACATCATGCATGCACGTGCATGTGTGCACACACACACACAGACATTTGTATAGCAAAGCAACGTAAACTAAACTATGAACATTTTTTTTTCATTTTACCAGGTAAGGCCCACTGAGCTCTGTAACTCTTTTTCAGAGGCGAACTGGCTATCACAGATGGTAGCTGAACAAAGTGGCTAATCACGTGAAAATGTATTGCAGCCAAATACTATAAATGCATGTTTCTAAATGTGGAGGGATAAATCAGAGGACCTGGATAAAAATCCACATGATCACGGGGAGAACACGAAAATATACAGCAGGCGTCAGGGATGGGATCGAACCTGCGAACCCCCGCATACCAGGCGAGGTAGTTAACATCTCGCCACCATGCCACCCCAGCCCCCCCCCCCCAGCCCCCCCCCCAACGTGTTGGGGGCAAGAGAAGAGAGGTGCAATGAGAATGAGAAGAAAGATACTTTCATTCAAACAAAGCGGTGGGGAGAATGAGGGGCTCGGATGTGTCGATGATGTGTGGAACAGAGACCAAACTGTTGGAAAGTAATACATTGCATATGTTGCTTTTATTTTTTTACCGTAATATGCGAGGCAAAATAAATCCCCCCCTTTAGTCTTTAACGGACGTTTGAAGGGAGCGCTATTTGTGAGCGGCATAGAGGCCAGCATGGAGAGATGTCGCGGTGTGCTCTGGACGATGCCTGGCCACCATGGTGTCCCCAGTACTACGTTTACGCAGGGCACTGTGTATTCATCTCAAGGCTGAGACGACCTGGTGAGGCCTAGGACTGCCATTGGTGTTATCCACAGCCAAGAATTGAATTCCCTGGTCACTTTGTTTTTGAAGCACAATGCACTCACCACCAAACGCATTCAAAAGATTTTTAGAAACCCATTTTAAAAAAAAATGACATTGCCCTTCTATGAGAATAAGGTTTCCCCTTTTTCTGGCAACAAAACAGGTGTTAAGATGTTAAAATATCAAACTGAAACCTTTCACAAGGAATAATGTCTGCATTAACCACAATACTTGTGGTCAGAATGCAAACAAAAAACACGCCCTGATAATATATGCATTGTCTTTGAAACTGGGGTCCTCTGGTCTAACATCGTTTGAGACTAGGCTCGAAAGAAAACTGTCTCTGGTGTGGACCAATCAGTTTAAAGTACAATGCATATATTATCAGAGTATTGTGGTTAATGCAGACATGATTCCTTGTAAAAGGTTTCACTTTGGTGTTTTAACATCGTAACACCTGTTTTGTTGTCAGAAAAAAAAAGTGGAAAACCTATTCTCATATTTTCGTACTGGCAAAGGAGGTCCCATGATGTAATTGTCCTTCTACTTCATGTATCGTTTAGAGACTGAATTCTTAAGCCATTAATGATGAGGAAAACAAAACATGTATTGGTTGTTTTCATGCAATGCAGCATAAGGCTGCTAGGCAGTCATGTAGCGAGCACTGTGAGTAATTGGACATTTTTTGCAGGATCTAAAGTTCAAACTCCACTGCTATCCAACACTTACATCAGGGAGTATTTGCAGAAAAGCATGCTTCTCTGCTGTAAAAGTGGACTTGCTGTACTATCAGCAGGCTTGTTCCAACGCACATATTAATTGGGTATGCTCAAATTACAGGTATCAATATGTACAAGAATCAATTATTTTTAAGTTACATGCAAATTATTTGCAAATCATACACTCACGTCATATTTAGGCTAATGGGGCAAACACACCTTTAACAGAGGAAAGACAATGAGAATACAGTTAAAACAATACAATTTGACAATTCAATTGTTGATTTTCTTTTTTAACCCAATCATGGAAAATGAATTGAATCTTTCATGGGGAAGGGGGGTGGTGGGATGAGTTAAGTCACTGAATTATTGGGATGGATTGGGGGTGAATCATTATTTGCCTAACGATGACGATAGTTTTACAGCCCACATTTTTTTATATTTATAAACATGTGTTATAGTATTTGGCTGCTATAAATTTCCACACAAGCCACTTCGTTGAGCTATCAATTGTGGTCAGGTCGCTTCTGATAAAAGCTATATAGCTCAGTGGGCCTTACCTGGTTAAAAAAAATGTTTCGTATTATTTTTAAGTTGTAGTTTTAACTTTACTCCAAAAAGGGACCAGCAAGCTCCGTGATTGTTAGGCTTGTACGCACACGCACACGATGCCATATTGTACTCGCAATAGCAATCAAAGTTTCACCACTTTGTATCTCACAATATTCCTGCATTTCTGAGATATACGCCATTGCCGGTGCCCACCACATGCCCCCGCTGTGTGAGCTGCTATCACATTCTCGCTGAGCCGCAAATGCCCAAAGGCACGAACGCCACACTGCGATCGGGTTCTAATACCCAGAACTCCACTTGCCAGCTGTCAGCCTGATAATATAATAAGCCCCAGGCAAATCAAGGCAATGGTGATTCCTTTGGTTTTGTCTCAATGGCCAGTTTATACTGGATCAGACATTCATGAATGCTTATGAAAAAAACACAATATGCATATATGATAACTACCTTGCCAAATCCTGACTCACGTTTTTATTTTAGGTTTTATTTATTTTTGTGACACCTGTATTTAATTCCACTAACGGAAAGTGTATTGTTTTTAGGCAATAGGAATGTTTCCAATTAGTCTGCCAGATTAATAACGGTTTAAGATTTAATATTGGTAGGGGGACATTTTTTTGGCAGTTGGAGAGGATATTGGTTTCCTGGAATTATATGAATGTTAAAGACAACGTGGTGAAAATTCTACGTGATTGGAAAATATAGACTATTCATTAATGTTGTGTACATACACACACACTGATAAATTTATGAGCAGTGCATTAAATTAATAAATGTAAATATATATTTTTTGCATTAAAACTAATTATTTATCTACATTGCTACAATTGCTTTTTAATGAGGTCCATCTCATTAAAATAGTTTTTCCACTCTCCTTTTATATGGGTAGAATATTTTGCCAAGTCTTCAATACTTCACAAAGGGCACTGGCAGTGATGCTCTACGTACAAAATCCAACGATCATTATACACCTCCCAGTGAAAAGGCAGTGCACGAAATCACCTGACAATCAAGTACACACATCCAGTTTTGCCCCAATTACCCCGTGCAGTTTGTTTTATCTGTAAAAAAACAGCATTCAGAATCTTAACAGTGGGATACAAGTGAAAAAGTTGGTATGCCTGTTTGTGGATATTAAAAAAATTACTTTGTATTCCGAACATACGGCCATTTGCTGCCAGCAGTAGTATTTCATAATAAAGGTTTTTGGGTTAGATCGCGTTATTTATAAATGTGTCGTAACCCTCCACCACCCGACACGGCCAATCAGCAAAAAGTGTCACATTGACAAAAGACAATTAGTTCACTACTTTAGCCCACCGGTGTGTTGAAGAGTGAATCCACAACATTTACAGTTTGAGTACGACGTTTCGCTGGTAATTACATCCAGCATCATCGGGCAATTCGCCAGAATGGTAAAGCCCTCACTTGCTCCCGGTCTTAAATAGAGCAGCAGGGTGACGTCATCATTTAAATAATTCAGGTGCAGTGATTTGAGTATTTACTGAACAATATCACTGCTGTGCATCAGTTTTCTTTCCGCAAAAAAGAGCATCCTTTCGTAAATAGTAAACAAGCTGAATGTTCATCCCTGTCGCTTTCAAGGCCTGCCAATAGATATGGCACATACACGTGGTGTTTTTTTTCATGAATGGCAGCATTACTTGCTGGTAAAATGTTGCTTTTGAAAAAAAATTAAACACCGGAAAGAATGTATATAATTATCCAAAACCAAAGTTCAGAGTTCTTATAAACAAATCAACCGAGCCTGCGGCGAGGCTTAATTGAATGCTACATGTATGCATATCAATGTGACTTAATCATGAGCGAAAGCTAAATACACAATGCTCTTTGACATAAAGAGCCGCTTAATTGTTACCTTTCTGGAAGTTTTATATTTCTCACCATCAGCATTTCCGCAATTAGCGACCACTCAAAATTACTCCCATTAAATAATTATAAAGATTGCATCTGCACACGGTGGGAATAAAAAAAAACATGAAGGTGAGTGAAGTTTGTGTTTAAGCTGTTAAATATATATATGTAAAAGAAAATCTATTTGTACCCACCCGTTGGGTTGCACGTGTGCAATATCTCACTGCACCGAAACAACATTATCAGTTTGAATAGAATGCCAAATTTCGATTTAAAGCTTTCGTGACTGCAATGATTCATCTTCTTTGGTTCTTTCGGTAAAGTCACGTAGAATGAGAATAAAATAATAAATTGATAAAATAAATTTATTATTTTATTCTCATTCTACGTGACTTTACCGAAAGAACCATAGAATGCCAAAGTGAGATACATCATTGGTCCTGGGTATTCACGGGGTCACTCAGGAGTGGGGATAGAACACAAGGATGCATTTTGACACCACAATGAGATGTACACATCTGCAAACCCCAGAGCTAGTTCTAACCTCAAGCATGATTAATCATCAAGGCTAACCCCTTTAGATGCATGTCGTCATTACATTAATTCCTGGAAAGATAGCAATACATCAGATGCCAAGTAAGATTATTATCAGACACTAGACAATATCCCACGTACTCTTTGGTTCTTTCAGTAAAGTCACGTTGAAAGAAGATAAATTAAATTATAGCATACTATTCTATAATATACTATTCTATAATTGAATTTACTTTCTTTCTACGTTACTTTACCGAAAGAACCAAAGAGTAATCCCTGCAGTCACGAAAGCTGCAAATCAAGTTTATATCCCACGTACTAATAGTTCTGAAATGAATCCCAAATGAGACATTGAATGGGTGAAAGATCACAGTTTGTGTTCTTGGAGGTCAATGAGATTGATAACCATAATTGAGTGATATCAGAAGTGGTCCTTGCCTCTGCTCCAACAACCCCCACTGGCAAGCAGGGTGAAGTACAATGAAACCATCTGGTTGTCCTGATGGTGCCAGTTGTAATTACTGGTGAAACGTCGTACTCAAGATTGTAAATGTTGTGGATTTGCTCTCCAACACACCGGTGTACTGTACCAGTAACGAATTGGCACGTTCTGATTACGTGACAAACCTTACTAATTGGCTGTGTCAGGTGGTGGCGGGTTTAACGACACATTTTTATATATATTTACGCGATCTAACCCGACAAACCTCTATCATGGATGACATCGGTCGCCTGCTCCGTGTTAAACTGGAACCACTCCTCTAACCGACATGGCGTTTGGAGGGTTTCATCCAGCAGTGGATTAACAAAGGGCGGAAATTATAGTTACAGTATTAAGTATGTGAAACGGGGTCTCATAGAAGATATGCGTGTATACAGCACTCACGCTGAGATTGCAACTCGTGCATAATCGGCACAATTACCGGAAATGAACAACAGGTGTGGAAAACGGTTCCAAAGAACCAGATGTGCGAGCATTAAACAGAGCAGCAGAGTTATATGAACACTTGCTTTCCTTACAAGAGTTTCAGGAGAGAGGTGTAATTAACCAATAGCAGTGAATGATTTGTATAGAATAACAGGACAAGGCCGTAGGATATCTGCAGAGACTATACTTTAAGCCAGTAATGAATTACTGAAATACAACCAGGCGATTGGCGCTTTGCATTTCTCCTTTGCATTCTCCCCTCTGGCGATGCAATAGAATGCGAAACATATTAGTACAAAAGATCAGGGACCAGGGTCAAAAATGTGAGCTACAACAATGAGATGACAGCACTTAGAGCTGCCATAGTGCCACGAGCCAAAATTACAGTGTTCACTCAAATATCTGGGGGCCAAGGCCTTTCTCAACTGCCGCTTGTCAGCGTGAAAACTCTTCGGGAGACATGTAAAAATGCATTACAAAGAGAGCTCTGGATGGCGAGCCTCGGATTCCGACGACCTTTCCACGCAGCAAAAGTGCTCATCAAGAATTAAACAAGCGCTGGCACGATGGGATATCGAATCAAGAAAGGGCCAGACTCATAACTGCACACAAAGGCGCTGCAGGGGGCCAGCAAACCATCATCGTGATACCTGCCGAGCTTGCCACATGGCAGCAGTTTTTTTAACTTAAGGCAGGGGCAGTCAAACTGCAGGGTGTGACTCGGAAAAGAATGTGGCTCCCGCATCAAGCACTGGGAGCTGTTAAATCGGTGCCTTTACGGACCCACTCGCTTGTGCGTGTGTGCATGCATACACACCTCAATGCGCAGGCATGGACAAAAACAATTGTGTACCTCCGCCTAGTACGATACAAAGTCAAAATAATTAGGTATCAAAGCTCAGAACAAGTTGAAATGGTCATAAAACTCAAATATTGTGGTGATTCTTAACGAGTGGCTTGTAATATTTCATCAGCAACCCTCATAACAATCATTGTTAAGAGCCATTATTCTTTGTTTTTTTTCGGTAAAGTCACGTAGAAATGAGAAAAATAAAAATTATATTACATAATAGACGTTTCGATTGCAACACAAGCAATCATCATCAGGTAGAGGAAACACATAACCGCAGATATATATACAGACCGGAAGTAGGAGGGAATTAACACAGATATACCAGGGGATACAGAGAGACGGAACATCACACTAAATCAAATAGGGTTTAGCAAAATTTGGAAACTATATAAAGCAACACAGACGGTCGGTTAAAACACAATTAACGCATGGTTTGGTTGAATACGCTGTTTCAAAGATTGTTAAATTGTAAGTTAAGTGTGAAATTTAAGATAGTGATAGAATACTTACCGTAGCACCCCCCTCTCTGTGTGTACCTGACAACTGTGTGCCTGACAACTTATATCTTGCAAATTTGTGTCCCATTGTCTATGAGTCCTAGCCCTCTTCCATCTCTGGCCATCTGAAAGCCTCGGGACAGAGTTGCTTTACTTCTTAACTGCGCGCGTGTCTCTCCCCCCATAGGTCTCTCTACGGTAAGTATTCTATCACTCTCTTAAACTTCACACTTAACTTACAATTTAACAATCTTTGCTACAGCGTATTAAACCAAACCATGCGTTAATTGTGTTTAACCGACCGTCTGTGTTGCTTTATATAGTTTCCAAATTTTGCTAAACCCTGTTTGATTTAGTGTGATGTTCCGTCTCTCTGTATCCCCTGGTATATCTGTGTTAATTCCCCCCTACTTAAGGTCTGTATATATATCTGCGGTTATGTGTTTCTTCTACCTGATGATGATTGCTTGTGTTGCAATCGAAACGTCTATTATGTAATTTTATTTTTTCTTACCGAAAAAAAACAAAGATTAATTCCCGCAGTCACGAAAGCATCAAATCTAGTAAGAGCCATTATCTTTCCATTTTTGGATTAAAGCCTCATCCGCATGCCATCGCCATTGCTCACGGTACTGTGATGCCACAGTCCCGCACATCTGATTTGCACGGTTGGCTACGTATGGTGCGAAAGAAGTTCAACATACATATAATCCATTTCACTCCTGCAAGCGAGTTAATTTCATCGCTCCATCTCCTTGTTGGTAATTGTTTCGGGCACTTTCTCTCCTTGTGCCTGTCATTCTGCCACCAGTCTCATCAATTGGCCATTATCCCTTAAAAGGGGGTTGTGTCCTCCCCAAGTCCACTTACCTGATCTACATTCATTCCCCAATCAATGCGTTATCTGTATCACCAATCAGGCATCAAGTGCATCAACCCACTGAGCCCATTGCGTCGGGATTGTGATACAGTGTGATCTTAACCAACAATGCCGCACCAAGACGAATCAGGTTCTGTCTCTTTCATGAAAGGGCATAAATTGAGATTAATCCAGCAAGTACTGAGTGGCCTTATGAGCTATTAAATACAAGCTAAATTAGCAGTGGTATTATTGGCTTAAATGTATGTATATCCTCCAAATGCCTTTCAAGATTTTTTTTGTCTAATGTGGATAAATCAACCTAGCTACAGCATAAGCACAGAGGGTTTGTCGCACCACTAATTTGTTTATTTGAGTTAACTGATCCGTTAAATCCTCAAGCACTTGTAAAAAAATTATCATATTATCTCCTGCCATATACTGTGGCAGTATGAGTTTGTTTTTGCCTGATGTTGCTTCTCATTAACATTTACACTCGCGCAAGCGTGTACACGCACTTACAACAATGGGTCTCATTTTCCTGCAGCAATGCCTGTGGCTCATGATGTTGCCATCTGCTGTTCGGTTACACGGTATACGGTCCATTCTCTGCAAGAATGCCAATAGTAATATTGTACGCATCGGCCATCATGCAGCAATGAATTTGCTCAACAATGACAATGTACCATTTGTCCATGCGCCCAATTGCTGTATGCATAACAAACAATTACAGAATGCAGTGTGATTATTAACAATTATTCTTTTATGTCTCCTTGGCATGCTTTTATTGCTAACATCCATATGTTTTCATTAATTGTATTAAGGCTGGCCTTCAAAGGCTATATTTACCGTATTACATATTTGGTCATTTGGAACATAATAGAATGGTTAAACATTGCAAATAAGCACTAACCTTCATATCTGCTCAGAACTTAGAATTAATTCCAAGGACATTTTATTAAATAATTGTTAATCCAGAAATTTTAAATGTCAAATATTGCAGCATGTTTATGCGAGTAGATATACGTAGAAATTGCAAACATCAAATAACCACGGCATGGAATGATTGGACAAATGCTACCTTTTCAAAGGGTACCCTTAGTAAGCAAACCAGTCACGTTATTTAAAAACACAAAATAAAAGCTATTAAAATTGATTGTATGTTTTTCATTGCATCGCGAGTGTCCATTCAAGGATATTGAGGAGTGACATTTTAATCTAATTTAGCTATAAGTTATTTTTTTTTATTTTGCAGATCATGTTCGTGGCAGATTGGCTCTTCAGCCACATGGACACAGTAAGGATGTGGTGGCATTTTTCTGCGTAGCAACATTGTCTGAAAATAAATACGCACTCTGTACCACAAGTCTTCAAGTTGCACGATTCAGGACAGCTGAATAGATACCCTTGGTGACTTTAACCTGCTTAGCCAAGAGGAGATCTTAGATTTTGTGATATACAGCAGTCAAGGACAATCGTAGAAAATAGTGTGCAGGATTGGCCGAATGCATTAAGGGACAGCGCATGCACTATACAGACAGGCAGACTAGAACTAAATTCCAATTGCATTTGGTTTACAATGGTAATAAATCCATCAATTACATTTGATTGAATCAATGATTTCTCACACCTGTTATATATGATATATTTCACTGTTTTGTATTCACGCAGCATATTAATAGTGACAAAAAGAGTACAGTCATTGCATAGAATGAAGCTTGGCTGATGCACTAAACATATGTGTTGGTAATATAATACAAATTATAATAATCAATTAGAATTCTAACCCAAAGATAGCGATACATATTTCAACACTGAATGCTATTATTTTGTGTGCATAGAAGCTTCTTGTGCATTCCAAAAAAACAATTTTCATCTCAGCAAAACTCACACTCCCGTGACATTTCACTGGTTACCAAAGCACCCTTCGCATAACACGCGCCATTCAATCAAGTGCAATTTCACAGTTTTAAGTGCACGTGATCCATGGGAATTGACCTACTGTCCAAAAATGGCCTTTACTGAAAACACAAATATATTTAAACAAAGGCAGAAAAACACGTACTGGAGAAACATCAAAGCAAGTAATATTTCTAGCATTTCTCATGGATTCCTAACCAAACAGAGTGGGAGCCTAAGTGTCACCCAGTCCGACTCGATTGTGCTTAATTTGATACCAACAGCCCATAGCTAATAGATTGTGACAATGTGGCATTAAATGGCTCAAATTATACTCAAGACCCACCGTGAAAGTAAAGGTGACATTTGTTAAAGTCTTGAAAAGCTCTAATGACCAGTGTGGCCGTAGCTTATTTGGTGTGCAGCAAGAGTGCCTGTAAAGCGATTGCATAGATACAGAGGGCACGGCAGGATCACGCAGCAATGCAGGCTCCGCTCGACGTGTCCCGAATGAGCATTAAATCATCGCCTGAATACGTCACAATACAGCACATCCACCTAAAAGGGACAACATCAATTGCACGGAAAAATACATATTTTGCATACATTCATGTTAAATGTGTTATGGTTTATATTTTTAAGCAGACTTCCACGGGAAACATTTTCACGAAAACATTTTCTAAACAACAAAAAAAACAGCGTTTTGTTTTTAATATATTATTACCTGGCGGTGGAGTGGTCGTTTAATGCAATGCACTACTTGAGCTCGGCCACCCGAGTTCGATACCCAGCCCATGGTGAACATCATTGGTGAATTATATCTGAACTGACTGATCCTGGACTCACCTCCCTTCACCAACCTGCACTAACCTGCACTAACCTGCACTAACCTGCACTAACCAGCATGCTTGCAGGATGGTCAAACAACCCCAGTGACTGACACATCATGGGGGGGACCTTTCTCCAGCAGTATGTCGACAATGGGCAACAATTTATATAATTATTTAGTTATTATTCTTATTATTATTGCTATTACAGTAATCAACCGAGAATAAATGTAGATGTCATGGGAAACTGACCCCATATTGTTAAGTCAGTTGCAGAAAACCACCATAACAATGTCTCTATGGCCACAGCTTGGGTTAACTTGCCATTGCCTCTGTCTACATTAATTTTGTACAATTTGGCAGCCACACTCTTGACAAACCTGAGCTATCGTGTTGGATTTGTCCTCAATAAAAGCACTGCACCTGGTTCAGTCTGTTTAATCAGACAAAAGGGACAACCATATAGGAATGCAGATTAAGATTTCAATGGAATACACTTACAGACTTCTGTTTAAATAGTGTGCAATGCAGAACGGAGATGAAAATTAAACGTACTGAGCCCAATAATGTGCCAACACTTTACCAGGTTAACACCTACACAGTGAAGTAATGGGTGCTAGTTCTCAGTGAACCCCTTAATTATTTGATGGACAGGTGCCAAGCTTGGGTGACATTCGTTAACGATATTAAACTTCCAATTTCCTATCAAAAACAGTGCAATTTTGTACTTCATTGCAAAGCAAAGAACACATGCACCTTTGCTTTGACCCAGCGCTGTAGTTAAATTGGGCTAGCTTTGCACAGAAGAAAAAAAGTATTCATTACACGAATGATTTAATGTAAACAAGCTATAGGATAACATAGGCCATTCAGGCGCATTTTTGTAAGATTAACACAGCTGATAAGAACTCCATTACCGATGCTCATTGAATATATACTGCAATGGAACACAAGTGGGGTTATGAGATCTTCACAACAAGCCGTGTCTACGATCGCCAGTTACTCTTTTAGGTTGTGGCCCCTATGATCCAAAATCGAAATATGATTAAATAAGGACAGACCAACTGACACTTTACAATACCCTGGGAACAAACGATTATTAATCATCAATAAGCCAAGGCAGGTTACATCGCAGCCGTGGACTAAGGAAAATACAAATAATCAGGAGAGCTCTGAACATTTTAAAGACAAAGTAGACAGTTTCTTGTGCTCATAATTCAACTTATGGCCCAGCCTTACCCAGCTTGTGCAGTCAGTCTCAGTAAAATAATATTCTCCCACTCATCATAGGCCTGTCTCTTATGCGAGGTTTCCTAAATATTTTGTCAGTTCACAAATATTGACTTGTATAGAGTTGCACCAATCGCCGTATGTTTTTTTTTCAAGTTAAATATTTTCAACGCAGCATTGGCGAGGTAGGCTGTATTGTTTGGCACTCCTATTACAACATTTTTATTGCATATTGTCTTACGTTACACTTCCTTGGCTACTCAGAAACAAATAAATGCACACTTCACCGGGCAACACTTCACCAATGGGTGTTCGAATGGGTCAATTTGTTGGAATGGGGGGAGTCGTACATTTTCTGTTACAACTTTTTCATAATTTCGGGTAAAATGTGCACAAAACACGAGGCAATTTTGCTCAAAAGCAAATCCCCTCTCAAGAGCAAAAAAAAAATCAATCACCTGTTCAATGCCACAACACAATACTTGCTCACTGGTTTGGAAAATGGAATGGGCTACAAGTCAGATCTAAACGTTACACAGAGGCTGGCGTTGCTGTTCCGTCTGTTTGCACAGTCCCGCCTGGTCCACACACTAAGCCAGCGGACGGTGATCTGGTTAATATCAGCTCCTTACCGGTACATTTATTTATTTTATTTTCCCTTTGCTTGTCTAGAATTATGTTCAATTCAAAAAAAATCACGTGCAGCAGAAACATATATTTGTGTATATATACACGCATCATTCACTCACGATAGCATTGCCCGCCGTCGCTTCAATAATCATATTTTAAAAATCGTAAATGTTTATAATAGCAGCGAGGACAAAGAAGAACTATGTAGTTATGCCGTTACAAAAAAAACAGGTAATTAACCATTTCAAAGTAATTTACTGGCCCTTATTAAAAATAATTCCTGTAATAACTCCTCAACCCTAAATGACATTCGCTTGTAAACATTTGCTTTAGGGTGCAAGCCGATGGGCTAACCCCACGCGTCGGAGAGCTGTCCCTCAGCCTAACACAAACCAGCAACCAAGGGGACCTCCACCCAGGGCCCTGGGCACACGCACACTGGTCTCTAATCGCATTCCAAAGCAGCAGCAGCAGCAGCCGCATTCAACTTGCACGTAATTTCTGACCAGCCGAGGCCAATTCTCGACCGGGCATTTATTGCTAAGTGTTCGCATGCTTGGGAGAACACTCCGGAGGGCGGGAGTCAAATCACAACGTTGAGAGAATGGGGTTGTGGAAAAGCAGGTCCAAATCGATGTGCCACCGTTGTTGTGATAGCGCCAAAAAAAAACACGTGCTCCTTCCGTGCTGTACTTCCGTGTCTTACATCGTTGGCAATGTGTGGGCATTGCCAATGATGAGCTGCACACTTCTGAGAATTGGAAGCATTTATATATTACAAGACACCCGAATCGTTTTTTTAGTCTGTGGTTTTCGATTAATCTTTTTTTTCGAGACGTGACGAATTTGCATCTTTGTTTATATTACACATGCGTGTGTGAACAATTTTCCTGCGTGCACATTCCATCCTTCTCCGAGTTGGAGCCACACCTGCCACAAAACTGTGGATGGATCGCATGTCTCAGCGCTATGGAATGTACGTTCATTAAAATCCATGCACAGCAACATATTTTGCTAAATTCTGCATATGCAATGACAGCTATTGTAGTATAAAACTCCCTGTATCCAACCAACTGCTGGATAAAGGTCTGCCTATGCCTTTTCATCATGAGAGCCGTTTGACCATACTTCACCATGGTGGTCAGTGTGAGATGATAAAGAGGGGGCCCAGGCTAGGATGGGTTCAGGTATTACTCGCTACCGATGTTAGCCGTGGCTGGAAATCAAACTCAGATCGCCAGGTTCATGGCACAATGAAAAGAATCAATGTGCCACTGACTATTGTAATGAAGTTAAATGTTTTTTTCCGAGTCTAATATTTATATGTGCTGTATATTTAATCGAAACTTTGTTTCTGTATTCACTCGGTATGAGAACAATCAATAGATGCATCAATTGAAATATTTTTAGACCCACAGTATACTCATCGAATTGCATTCATGAAAATCGATCATTTACAATTCATGTCAGTTGCTGAGCTGTTTACGCAAATTGTCTTACCACAGTGTTGCATTTAAGGACTTTCGATGAATTTAGTGAACAAGATGAAACATGAGAAACAATACATATGAGACTATAAAACACTTTTTTATTTATTGAATCTACTTATGACCATACATTATCGTAATGAATACAACTGCTGGGAGGGTAGTGTCGTGGTGGTGGATTGTTGCATGCTATCAGTTTCTGATGTAGACCCCCCCCCCGCCCCTCAATGTTCTAAAGATGAATGGAATTCCAATAGGAACGTATGGCCAACAGCTTTACCAGTTGCTTTGAAAATTGATCACTGTGTCTGCGAATGTGTTCCTCAATCTACGACATTTTTTCCATGTGGGCTGCAGACGTTTAGGTAATGTCTGCCATTAAAAAAGAAACATCCGTCTGCATGCAGGTCATCACGCGGCGTAATTCAATGATTCAATTGCAAACATAACCTCATTCTCATGTAATGTATGCCCTATCAGCTGTCAGTTTTTCACGTAACTTCCAATATGTATTTTTCGCTTGAACATAAATTAAGTAACAATTGGTAAAAGTAGCTTTGAACAAAGCACACATAAATAAATAATATCGGATTATCGCAGTGCAATCCTACACTTTCGTGGGCAAGACAGACCATACTTTTCTGTCAGATCAAGTCCAACAAACCCCCGGGGTCAATCTTTAGAGAGAGAAAAAAATGTGAGAGGGCATTTTATCTGTTGAAGTGGGATTCTCTCTCCGTTTGTGAGCTACAATAGCTATCAATGTGCAATGACACAGCCGGGCCATACATTATCATTTCACAAACACAATTTGAGATTGATAAACACAATTTTAGTCTGACAAAAACGGCAGGCCATTTCTTTAAGAGGAAACTGTTTGCACCGTTCTACACCACGGGGAATAACAAACCCCTCTTGAAATCCTTTGTAAAATTAGTTTATACAAGCACACATTATCACAATCTAGCCTTTATGCTACATGGCCAACCACTTCCAAAAAGCCCTTTAAACATAATAGACTTGCTCTTGACCAAAGAAACGAAACCACATGCAACATGTTTACCATCAGCCTTAAATCATGTGTGTTCAATAAAGACAACCGTTTACCGAAGGTCACGAGCTTTCTCCACAAACGGTGCATGAATTGAATAAACGTAAGTGGAGAAACATGTTTCTGTTGTCGTTGATCAGCTTGTATATCACATACCTTCGGACATTGTTTTATTCTATCAATGAGGGCAGTGGTTGGCAATTAAGGCAGTGAAAGCCTTTGGATGCGACTTCAGGCAGCCGGGAAATCAGGAGGCAGCCGGGTTGCCCAGCGATGAGGGAGCCTAGCGAGTGCCGCTGAGATCTTGCGATTAAAAAAACAAGGACGACAAGTTTAATTCAACTGGGTTCCAAACGTTTGCGAGTTGATGGTCTGAGGCTGGTCACCGATGACTGCACAGAAGAACGAAATAAAAAGCACGTTGAATTTGTTCGCACGTAATTTTGCTAAATTATAGTTCTATAGTTCTAAGAGTTAATACGTGACCTCAGAAGTATTCACGTGATCTCATCTTACACGACACCAACCGCAGATTTCCAAATGGAAATTGATCAATGTCATACAATGACACTGGTAGCACAAATGGAATACAATTGGGGAAAATGTAAAAAAAATGACGTAAAGGAACTGTTAAACGGACTGCTAAATGTCCTTCCTGTCCATAATAAAACAAACAAATCTATACATCGGTACACATGCAAGACGAAGCTCATGGTCAGCCAAACAAATATGAGTGTCAATGGACAATGGCTTTTGCTCACACCCTACATTGACATTAACTCACTTTATTTGAAATTGGCTTTTGACTGAACTTCTGTTATGAATTGTAAAGGGGCTTCATTGTGCTGTGAAAATGTACCTTGTGATTACAGTTTATTGTGTGTTTTTGCTTCTAGTACGTAAGTAAATATTTTCCAAACGAGATGCCATTTCCACATTTTAAGAAATGTTCTGCAATATTTGTTAGGTCAACGACTTAAGTTGTGAAGCTCGCATTTTCAAAGGTAAATTTTATGCATTTGCTTTGTCATTCAGAGATCAATCTGTGGCTTTAAAGGTCATTGCATTGTGGCAAACTTCACAAGAACAGCAACTATTGTAATATTTACTTGATTTTTTTGAATGCACAATGATCTTCTGTTTTAACAATGGCTTTAAAGAAAGCTATACTAGTTTTAAAATAAAATAAACGGAAAAGACTGCTGTGGTTGACGCAACATATTGTGAACGCGATGCTAAAATATTGCACTTGTACGACATTTTAAAGCAGAGTTCCAACAAAGTTAAAATATCTAATTTGCCTTTCAAATGACACTCATGTTTATTCCAGAGCACCCAGGAAGGTTTAATTAAGCAAAACTATCATTTATCAACAGCCCTTCAACACTGAGTACTGCATATTTACAGTAACATGTTTATTAATTAATTCTAGCATGTAAACGCAATCAAGGCCAAGCCAAAAAAATTCACGCAATACGTCTTCAATTGACAAAAAAAAACACTTTTCCATTTCCGTGCGTGGCAGCGCATTATTACCCTCCCCTCCCACCTCCCCTTCTCACCGGCGATGGATCCGGGGCCAATTAAAATACTCGAGCAAACATGCGGGCACGTTTACCACCGCGGACAGCCGAAGCTGCGTTTCGATGGTCACAACGAGGACGCCTGCGCTCGCCACGCCGTATGGCGAGAATGCGGGGCGGAGGGGATACCTGGATGGGAGGCAAATGGCAATGCACATTTGCAGCCGGTCCATCTCTGCTGCGGGAACAAACAAAAAAACCCGTTTGTGTCAGGCCGGGCTTTTCTGCACAACGCGTGCCTGAGCGGCACTTCGCAGCGGGGTGCCCGCATCTACACCGGGCCGGCAATACAAGAGCTTTCATTCACCACGCACCAAATCCTTTCTGGAGACGCAACGCACCTTTTTGGGAGCTGCAGGGGGCCCCTGTGAAGGCACGTCACATTCAGAAACCATCAGCATCCATTATTTGGGTCAGAAACTAAACTGTGTACACTTTTGATTTGACAGGGGTGGGAAGGGATTCTTTTCGTGTGTGTGTTTTTTTTTATTGAATCAGTTACAGTATGACAATGCTGCACGATATGTTAAACGTGGGAATATAAACATCCTGTTGATGAAACACACACCGCATCCGCACAGGAACGTGACCCACCTTGCAAACCGTGTGGAATTATAAAGATGCGGATTTTCTGAAGAACCACACGTGGTACAAAGTCCCATATCTCGACGGTCACGTGTCGGACCTGGCCATTAAATGTCCACACCCAGTGCAAGTATGTAGGCTTCTGACATCGAGTTATGAGTGAGCCTTACCTGGTAAAATAGAAACGTACAATAAACAATATATAGTAAATAAATATGGATGGTCGCACTGCCATTTTCTATCTATGTTCACAAATCTGACATTTTCACAGACAGTAATGTATTCTTAATTTTACATAGACGTGCTTACTTCTAAAGTACAGTAAAACTTTTCCCCATGTACATCAGTGTGACCTATTTGTGCAAGATATAACAAGTCATTGCTAAAGATGTGTTTCGACCTTGATAGTAAATGAAAACATTTCCTAAAAAACATCTGTACACGTTGCAAATGAAGCAATGTTTCCATAAATCTCTTAAGTATTCTGTAAGTAGAAAAAAATAACAGGAAGTGCATCCTGAAGTTATATCTAATTCAGCACATGCTGTAATTTTTCACGAGCGAACCAATCAAACAAGTACTGTAGCAATGAGTCACATAAATCAAGCCAACTAAACAAATGTTCCAAGTGTTTATGTTAAACTTCTTTTGCACCATACGTAGCCAATCATGCTAATATGAGGTGCGGGGGAAGGACAAAAAACTAAATACAAAAAGCATTTCTAAAAAATATAGTTTTAAAAATTTTGATTTTAAAGTGCATAGCTCCAATAGCTTCCTAATATCGGAAAGGAAGAGCGTTCCTAACGGTCGCAGAAGCGCATCTGAAAGTGCGGGCGATGCAGTGAACGTCCATGAACGTTCATAATTCCCAGTAAAATCACATCCACTAGTTATCCACACACCTGTGCTCGATGTGAACAATGCCATGACTGAATGTGACAGTCGATTTACAAATGACAGCTTCGGGTCAGCAGACCAATTTGTGAACGCCAATTTTCTACACACTCGATTGTATACCATTGAAAGCACTTTGCTGGAGACCGCCTACCCTGCAGCTCCCACATTGAAAAGGACGTTAAATAAGACAGGTGGACCCACCCCAACATCTTTGCCTATGGATCACAACCTATATCTGTGCATCGTGGCAGTCAGAGTACAACTTTGTAGCTTGCAGCTGCGATACATCAGGCAGCAGTGAAAAGTCACGTGAATATTTGTGAACACATCCCCATTAGCAAATTATGCATTACTTATTGATGGCAGCAGACGTTACTCCAAGTTTAAATAACAATGATAATTCAAGGCCGTGCAAATGTTTATAGCAACACCTTCATTATTTGACTCTCTAAAAAACTTTTCTCTCTAATTTTTTGTTCTAAAAATACAAAAGCGGCGGACAATTTGAGATGCCCAACAAACGGGGTGACTTTGTGTCACGAAACTTGTGTTTGCTAAAGTACCTCATACTTCAAATGAACCACACCGCGCATGTACTGTACGTAAACTTACCGATTGTTTTGGGGCAAATTAGCCCGTGGTGTAATTTTTTGTTTAACGTGTTCGCCAAACGCATATTTTCAAACGGGAGCATTCTTAAGCCACCCAGGCCACATTAAAGCACCTCAGTAAATGTCATGTTTCACCCACTGGCGAGATGGATTTGGCCTATTTTCCACCTTCTCAACCCTCCACCCCCCCCACCCGCGCCCCGTCTGTCTGCAATTCTCCGTTCGGACGCTCGATCAGGCGCGACACACGGCGCCTGTCACTGGGGCCCGGCCCTTTCAGCGGTTCCAACAAAGTGATCGCAAACAGGTCATTGGGCTAATGTGGGCCCTGCCTCACTTGAGCTGAGCCAGAACTAAAATGCATCCCAGAAGGCAAACAATTTTACACTTTCAGTAATGAAAACAAACTGTACACCTCCTGCAGAATGTTTACCCTGGCAAGATTTCCAGTTTTTTTCACCTCTTTCTCCGTTACCCCAGTCCCCGCTAAATCGCAGACACTCCAAAGCACTTTCAAATGTTAAAATATTGCCTGAAAAATTGTGTGGAAAGGCCAATGATTAAAATTTTCAGTATTTAATAACAAGGCAATCAATCACACCGGCACTGACTGGTTAGCTGCCTCTGCTCTTTGATGGTACATTTATTTATTTTTGAAAGTTTTTTTTTCTAAACACAGAGCTATCAACATGCAAATGGTAAATTTTATTCTTAGAGTATAAATATATTGGTACTGCATGCACACTCAAATGTGTTTGTGATAAATAAGTGTACATCGTGGATTATGCACAAAATTCAATGCAAAATAAAGCCGTTAGAATTATTTGAAAAGCAACTCGGTTAAACGCAACTCCCAAATGTTTATATATTGGTTAAACCTGTACAGTATATGCCAATATCGATTTGTACGTAAGGGGAAAAAATGTCTATTTTCTGCAATATATCAAATATAAATTTTGTAAATCTTGCCTTATTTCGCACTATTTCTGCACGGTTGCAAAACAAGCCCACACCACATACAGGGTGACCTTGCAAACAGCACACGATGTGTAACCATCAGCTGTAAAACAGAGATGGACAATACACGCAGATGTTGTATTGTTTCTAGCAGTAAAAGCGCACTCACCTGGTCAAAGCTCGGAACACATTACTGTTCCACCCTCAATTTAATCTTGAGGGTCATTCTGCAGCCTAGGCAGTATGTATTCCAGGGTGTGGTATAGTACCCGCAGGATACATAATACATTCATTGTGCCCAGACTGGTAAATGTCATTGTTGTCTGCCAAGTCTTTGCTGCACAACGGTTTTAGAAGGATTATTCTGCATGAACATTCGAAATTTGTTTTCATTCACTCCCCCAAAATCACTCGGGTGCAGATCTTGTATTTCATCCTCAATTCTTTGGATCGGGGGCTGATGTCATGGTCACACACAATCGCCACAATGCGCTCAACCAGAGCCCTTTACAAACACAAGAGGTGGCAACGGAAGTGTTAGGCCTGCAGGACTACCAGGCTCAATGCTTAAAATGATGTCCCACGCCTACAAAAGTAAATGAACAAAGAGCATTTCCGCTTTCGGATTCGCCATGTGCTCACATGTTGGCAACAGTCAACCGGACGTGAATCTTGCACTTTTACCATAAATAGTCACAACGGAACAACCTGAGGGTTTGAACACATTGTGCGTGTATTTTTCCTTCCTTTCCTGTTTAGATGCTATTGCTGCTACTGAGAGCAAGTCGCCGTACTCACCGCACAAGCATATGGGCTACATTGCTGTTTAGCTGATGCATGAAACTCGAGCTTCGGTTACATTTAGACTCCAGTGTGAAATAAAACGAGCAAGTACAAGTTAGCACGTTCGTCGTTCGTGCACACACGCGTGCACTAAATTCAATGTAAACCTCGTAGCAATTTGCAGAGAAAAAAAAATGAGCTAGGCCACATTCATAGTGTGCCATTTGATCCATGTATCATACACCCACACTTCAATAAAAACAAAACTGCGTGGCAGGGTCAGCTACCAATATTTTCCATGGTTGGCACGTCACGCATAATGTATTCAACGCAGCCCAAGCACAGACTGAAACTAAAGAGGGGGGGTTGTTCTCTACTGCTCTCCGGCATAGCCAAGTTGTGAATTGCCTAATGTCACGCTGCAGGTTGTATTCCAGACAATCATTTGTTGGATTTATTCCACCGGTCCAACCGCGCCATAGACATGTGCACAATAGGGTGAGGTTACAGGAAGTCCTGTGAAAACCAACTTTGATTAAGCTCGGACATAAAAAAAAAATGTGCTTCCATGATACATAAAAAAAATGTGTGTGCGTGTTAAATATGCACACAATTATAATTTTGATTTAAAGCTTTCGTGACTGCAGGGATTCATATTCTTGGTTCTTTCGGTAAAGTCACGTAGAAGTGAGAATTTAATTGTTTTATTGTTTGATATTTTAATTATTTTATTGTTTCCCTTCTACGTGACTTTACCGAAAGAACCAAGAATACAATTATAATTGTTTTCTTTATCAATCTTTATAGTGTAGAATGTGCTGCACATTAAAGGAGATTTTCTTCTGGATATTGCGGGGTTGGGTTGGGGGGGAATGCTACGTTCAACAAAGAAAGTATTTTTGTATATATTTTTTTATATAATTCACAGATGCTGTACTTGCCTTGTGATCAAGTCACCCAGAATGAACCCAATCCCATCAGACCCTGCAAGCTAAGCAGGGGTTGAGCCTGGATAGTGATTGGATGGGCAACCACCATGAAGGGAAAGAGGTGTTGTAATCCACTGTTCTGTATTCCCCCCACTGTCACCAAACCACACCGACTAGTATGGGTGAAGTATGGTCAAACTACCTCAATTTCCCAGTGTGCCATGGGCAAGTCTTCATCCAGCAGTGGATTGACAGGTGGGGCTGTACATATATAGATACCGATGAAATCTACATATATAATTCATACATACTACATATATATGCACATGAATGTAATCTTGAGAATTAAATATTATTTATGGACATGAGGTTTCAACATAAACACTCAACCACTGAAGTTCCACAGCATCCTAATCTACAATTATTCATGGGTGCAATTATAGCTCAGGCTTGCCTGGGATATAATGTGAAGAGGTTTGCCGAGGGTTGTGAAGCATCGATGGGGTTGAGTAAGTGAAGGATTTGAAATGTATATTGAAAAGGGTCTCGTGTTTACAATATCCTGTGTTCCTTGGGAAGTAGTCTGCATTGTGAGATGGAAAACAAAACAAAGATCGAGGTGTAAATACCGAGCTAAACTATGCACGTAGATAAATTAGTAACGTGCATAATACATATTTTAACAAAGAACAACCAATGAAAGTCGGCACATTTGACAAAATAAAAATCATCAACATATTAAATGGTGGCTTTACATTTGAAAACAGGGTGGTGATATTCCGCACTTACATTCGGACATTCGTAATATTGGCCCGCAATAGTTTGGGTTTGGCTATAAATCACAGTCGTCATATTACGACGGTATCAGGCTCAGTCAGGTTCTCTTATCCAAGAACTGGGGAGCATTGCCAATGAATCACTATTTGAGAGGGAGGAAACGGAAGAAAACGGACACTGGTATTTTTGCTCCCCCGAAGCCAATTTAAGAAACACCAAAAGCAAGGATGTGCTTGTGCAAGTTCCACCTTTCACACCCGAGCACTAAAGATGACTAATGCACTTGCAGGCTATGTCCTCTCGTACTCGCACCTTGGCACAGCAGGTGGCAACTTATTATCTGCAGAAGACATTCTGCACACTGTACAAAACGCACACTGCTTCGTGAAATTCGCACACGACACACACACACACAACTTCTGCACTTGCACTCACTTGCATTGCTTGTAGAAGATGCTTTTTGTCGTCCACACTTTTAAGGAATGTGTTTTGATCTATGGGATACAGTCCAGGTTGAAGGTAAATATGCAGCCCTGCAATTGCTTGCTAACGCCACCACTGGCAGAAGGGCCTGCAACAAGACGGAGCTCAAATTTTGATTTATTGTTTTTATTTTTATTGTTCTATATATATTTTCTTATTTTGTTGTTTCCCTTCAACGTGACTTTACCGAAAGAACTAAGAATAAGACGGAGCTCTTGAGAGACCCCTCTAAAGAGTGTTTGGCGTAATTTCCCATGCTGGCCACACAACTTGGAAACGGTGGGGAGTACCCACACTTTATTCCACGACAAGCAGCTTGACAATTTACTAACAATAGTCTGCCCATTTATACTGCTGGGTAGACGTGGGGGGGGGGGGATGATATAAGAAACCTGCACCACTGTTTCAACTGCCACGATGGGAAATCGAACAGGCGACCTTTGAATTACAAGCCCAGTGTGGTAACCATTACACCGTGGTAGAATCCCGTTGGGGTATATCAAATAGGGACTGCCCTTCCATTGCTTTGCCAACATCAAGGCAAGATATGACAACGGTAAAATGCTCAGTGTGTGCTGCAGTTCATACGCTTTCAACACGGTGATGTGTGCTGCGAGGTTTCCTTTGCTGTGATTTATGTCAACGTGATTGCTGGGCGGGGCCCTATTGCGCAACATCCCTCACCTTTGTTGAACCCCACTCAACTCAAGTGAAGTGGATGTCGCGTTCAACTAGAGTTGCACGCCTTTGGTCTGCCCAAACGTCAGCAATGAGTGTACAAAGCGTGCCGTTATCTTTCCTCCCAAAAGTGTACACATGCAGGGAGAAGATGTTGGAATGTGGTGCGTTGGCCGAGGGTTGTCAATTCCTGTGTCCAAGTCCTGAGCGGACATCCTGTGTTTGAATCTGAGCAGCCAGTCGTGAATAGGTCAGGTTTTCCAAGTGCATGGGTGTTCATTATTTGAGCTATTCTCATTATCATCATCATTAGCTATTGCTTGTCCACGACTGGATAAAGGCCTCCCCCATGGGCTGCTGCCATTGCTCCATCTCCACCGCCATTTTCCCTCTCGTCTCAAGAATTTACATTTGTCAACAATAACAATGCTTTTATGGAAAGAAAATTCTAGGTGATGTTTTGGGCAATAGCTCTTCTCCGCAGCTCCGATTAGTATGGTTGGCTATGTACGCTGCGACAGACGTTCAGCAACATACATTCATATCATATTCAATGCACATCTCTGTTATAAAGGGCCATTGCCCGAATCGTCACCTGTGTTATATATAAACGTTTCTCTTTTACGGTAGTCATATTGATGAATGTATTTTTGTTATTCATTTTAAGGCAGTATTTAAAAAAAATAGTGTGACTAATATTGTCATGAGTGATCATCCCTCAGAGTGATGTTTCCTACCCAAGCCCATATCGTGTCCTTGATAATGTTTTAGTTGAAGTCCATGTGCTTCTCAGCCGGCCTCCCAATCTAATTCCAAGCATGCCTCTATCTCTGTGCTGAATATTTGCGCTTTCAGGCTTTGTTCCCTTTTATATATTAGGGTCCAAGTTTCTGATCCTCACGTCAAATTCGGCAATACGCAGTGATTGGAAAACGGTCCTCTTCCGAAATATCCTGACGCTAACTTTTAGCAATGAATGCACAAAATACCGTACATAGTTTGAGTTTCTCTTCATTCAGCCAACCCTAGCTATAAGAGCTTATATTTAGAGGTTTATCTTTATAATGAGATGTGGCAAACAACTTGAGGTGCTGTCTGAATGCAGCGTGACAATGCATTATTTCGAAGCGTATGCTACAATCATCTGTGTGAGAATCAATGTTTTTTTCTAGTCGTGTACATTCTATGTATTTGAACCATGTGACCTCTCAACCCACAAGAGGCTAATAGATTCCTTCCCCACCATGTAAAAACAATGTTTTAATCGAATTATGACTCCGAAATCGCCACAATTATTGAATCACAATGAATGACAATCGTGATACTACAAATGTCTGCAGCTAATTAAATCAATATAGTTCAGTGTATGCTCAAGCAACGTGACCAATTGCAGAATAATTACATCAAACATAATACGGAGTGGAAGCTGTCTCGGTTGAAAGATGGAACAATGGGCAGAGCGAAGTGGGATGAGTACTGGAAGGAGATGTCAGTGGCTACGGTAAACACAAGCGATTCAAATGGAGGATAGTTAAGCAAAGGCAAGCATATGTATCGCAAACGTGTGACTAAAGTGTTTACAATATATGGACAGTTGTGGCTAATTACATCAGTGTGGTGTGATGGCCAGTGAAACAGCATTGCTTTGTGGCTCACAATCACAAGCAGACATCACATCAAGTTCTTGCTTTAGCTCTTTGGTAAATTTTGAACATTAACGTGCAAATTCATGGGTGCTGGAAAGAGGTATTACTGTGTATTATGGAAATCGCTAAACCAGTATTTTCAATTTACCAACAACTGTGGTAGAGAACTTGATGACATGGCTGCAAATTGTATTGAACAAAAAATTGGCAAAGGGAAATTTAGGAGGCAATTATGTTCATAAAGGTTTCTCTATCACCAAAACGCCCAGCTGCAATTGCTGTGGCAGCAGATTCAATTAGTTCATTAAAGAGCACGATAGACAAGCTCTTGCCAATACATTTTCAGAAAGGAGATAGTACAGTAGTAAATAATGTCTTGGTTATTATGTAGCATAACATTAGTACAACACGTTTTTATAACATTCATTTGGAATTTCAGATATTATAAACATACAATTAATTATTGTTCCATTTATTTATATAGCAGTAAATAAATATTAAATTCATAATTTGGCAGTAACAAATACACATACAAAATTATGCTATTTGTATTTATATTGCATCTACGTGCACCCACATCAAGACGCTATACAAAACAGTGGGCAATGCATCAGATAAAACGTTAGTCTATACATTACATTTATACGTGTACACGAGGGATGGCTTGAAGATTTAAACATTTAACATTTTTAAGGACAAATTTTTATCTTTTTGGGGATTTTCAGATTTTCAAATAATGTTCAGCCTCTTATATATTTATTTATTTATCTGCATACTAACCCATATGATGTCACGCACCTCCAATTAGCACAGTTGACTCTATACGATGCGAAATAAGTTCCACATACACGCATACATGCACAATGCCATGTGAGATCATTTTTTAAAGGAAAATAATGGATCGACCCAATTTGAAAACAAATCTGGATCATGCAAAAAATGTAATGTGGGCCTGAATTTAGGATTGTTCATATTCATCCGAAAATTGAAAGCACACCCCAAATATGAAATGGGAAATCTGTATAATGGGTAGATTTAACCAATAACGATATGCTATCTATCTATATTCTATTTTCTATGAAAAGGCCCAGACAGGGCCTCTTTCTTACATGACTGCAAATATTGAATGAATGTGTTTTATGCATAACATTCCACGTAGCCTCCATTGCTCATGAGATACTGCTTTGCATCTGAATGGGCACCCAATGACTCAAAGTTAAACAAATGATAAAAATGTATTGTGCCACAGAGGAGCTACAAGGTAAATGCAAATTGGAAAATTCCATTGTACTTCTTGACAGCACTAATCAAGGGTGCTCCTCTCATTGCCCAATGTGATCTGATAAGGTCAGAGTGGGGGTGGTTGAGGTAAGTGAAAAAAAGGTTTAAAAAAAACCATGTAATTTTAATGTTACCGGGTAAGGCGCACCGAGCTACTTTGCTCTTTTTCAGAAGCGACCTGCTTGCTCAACGAAGTGGCTTATCATGTGGAAACGTTTAGCAAGGCAAATACTCTTAACGCATGTTTTGTTTTTTTACGTGGAGAGACAAACCGGAGGACGTAGAAAAAAATCCACGTGACCACGGGAAAGAAAAAAACATGCAAACTCCAAATATACATTGGGTCAGTCGGGATCGAACCGACAATCTCCTGTGTACTAGACGAGGTAGTTAATATCTCGCCACTGTGGTGCTCCTGGGTTATATGCATAGCTCTGGATTATATAGATTATATAAAAGTTACAAATTATATGACTATAATTCAATTGTGGAAGACCCATCAATGGTTTCTGACTATGACCCCAGACGCTCAACACCTCAGAACTTTAGGATACATTAATTTTTTTAAAAAAAGTTTATCTGATGCGCAGCAAATAGCACGCGAGTAGCGAGGTGTATGGCAAAGTTACAGCATTCAAATTAAGAGTGGCCTGTGAAAAGAGCAGAGGCGTCCTATTAAGGGCAGTGCAGCTTATGCAAATTCGAAACAAAACTGGGCTCCTCGGATGTAAGTAATGTTATCATGTACCTATGAACAGCCCATCTACAGGCTGCTGGAAATAAATCCCCAATAATTAAAACGTGGTTTATATAAAAAAAAAACATTTCCCAGGACACTAATTGGAATTCAACAGGCATACACAAATTGCTGCATGCATGAGGCAGAGAAAACAGACTTCTGGTTTCAAATGCAGATGAATGTTCCAAGGAATTCCGACTATCCTTGGCCAGTGCAGTTGTACTGCACCCACGCTGTGTTTTCGGCACCAGGGAGGTATAAAGGTAGCAGGCAGGCGTAGCACTCGCCTCTCTCCCACAGCACTCGCCTCTCTCCCACAGCACTCGCCTCTCTCCCACAGCACTCGCCTCTCTCCCACAGCACTCGCCTCTCTCCCACAGCACTCGCCTCCCACAGCACTCGCCTCCCACAGCACTCGCCTCCCACAGCACTCGCCTCCCACAGCACTCGCCTCCCACAGCACTCGCCTCCCACAGCACTCGCCTCTCTCCCACAGCACTCGCCTCCCTCAGCACTCGCCTCCCTCCCTCAGCACTCGCCTCTCTCCCACAGCACTCGCCTCCCACAGCACTCGCCTCCCTCCCACAGCACTCGCCTCTCTCCCACAGCACTCGCCTCCCACAGCACTCGCCTCCCACAGCACTCGCCTCCCACAGCACTCGCCTCCCACAGCACTCGCCTCCCTCCCTCAGCACTCGCCTCTCTCCCACAGCACTCGCCTCCCTCCCACAGCACTCGCCTCCCTCCCACAGCACTCGCCTCTCTCCCACAGCACTCGCCTCTCTCCCACAGCACTCGCCTCTCTCCCACAGCACTCGCCTCTCTCCCACAGCACTCGCCTCTCTCCCACAGCACTCGCCTCTCTCCCACAGCACTCGCCTCTCTCCCACAGCACTCGCCTCCCTCCCACAGCACTCGCCTCCCACAGCACTCGCCTCCCACGTACCTGACCTGTGCCTGGCCAAGAAATGGGTTCCCACAAGCAGCCCATGCCCCCTCAGTCATTAAGAATCATGCATTTGAAATGTATTTTATGTGAATTTAGGGTAGCATTCTTGGAACAGACCGAATTTGTACTCGTTTGACTTTCAGCAGTATTTTTTTTTGTTGGCAAAAATATATATTTTTTAATCGGGATATCAGATTTCCTTCACCAAATTCGGGGCATGAATTGGCTCTGAAAAGAAAAAAAAACACACATTGGACGTTTGAGATGGCGGTCTTTCACAAAATATTTATGATCTGATTGGCATGTGTTCCACTATATTCTATCTCAAGAGTCGTCAAAAACATATTAAATGGAACTAGTGTTTGCAGTTAACAGCGTTTAACCTG
Source organism: Petromyzon marinus (assembly GCF_048934315.1). Taxonomy (NCBI): domain Eukaryota; kingdom Metazoa; phylum Chordata; class Hyperoartia; order Petromyzontiformes; family Petromyzontidae; genus Petromyzon; species Petromyzon marinus. Next base: position 7,942,043 of record NC_133680.1, read on the forward strand.
TGTTAATTGTTCAAATTAAGACGTGCTGGATGCATATGCCAACAGTTAATTGACAGCATGGCGTTTTTAATGAAAATGAGACCGGCACTATGAGGCAGTAAGTATAGTTAATTGTTTCACGTGTGATATGCTCTGTAAGGGCTTTCATCCTGCAATTAAGATGCTCAATTTATTTTCTCCATCATTAACAATTTAATATTTAGCGCACATTATTGACTGCATCAATTAATAACCAAACAACTTGTTTCATGTGCTTTTATGAAGGTAACAGCTTTTCCTAAAAATAAGCTGGAATTTTAAGTAAAGGCAATTAAGCGCTGAAGCATATTATGTAGGTCTTTGAAGCTAAATATCACTCGGGTCACTTTGGCTGAGGTCTAACATGCTGTGCAAATTAGTGCACTTATAAATGCCACAGTGTCAACACCACTTCACCATGCAGACAATGGACGGTATTCATATTAAATAGAGGTAAGAGCCTGCTTCCATAAATTAATGTTCCTGCATACAATCAATCTGTTTGTGTGGGCTGGATGCCTTAACCGTGGGCTAGGCAGGAAGTGCGTTACTTGAGTAACATACAAATGGATTTGTAAAAGTATGCAACGTCGGCATTGTTTTGTAAGAATCAAAGTGGAAACAAAACTACGTACAAAGGATTTCTAAACAATGATTTGCATTTAAGCAAAGGCCTTCAAGATATATAACCAAATGAGCATCAGGGTGTCCTTCCAGCCAACCCCACAAAGCCACGCTTGAAAGCTATCAGTTTGGTTTTCATAATATTTCATGATTGGCTGGAAAGGGACCGTAAGGCTCTATTCATTAATTTGCCACGTTTCCTCTGATTAGAAAGTTGAATGCAATGCATGCAACCATTGTTTTGGTAATTCCGATATGTATTATTTTGTCATTACATAAATGTAGTGTTAAGTTTACAACCCAAATAATGAACAAAAGATAATCATTGAGTTAATTCATTGTTATGTTAACGAGCAGCCAGCACGTCCTTTGGAAATGACCTTCCATCCATCCCTCCCAGCCAGCAAAATGTGTCTATTGCCTTCCCTGCACTGTATATCCAAATGTATATTTACGTATTTATTTGTCTATGTTTCTGTGTCTATGTTCTTCTGTCCTTTCTTCCACCTCTCCCTCCCTCCGTATTAATTTCCTCCCTCCACTGTGTCACTCACTTCCATTCCCCCCCCCCCCCCATCTCTCTCCCTGTTGCTCTCACCTCTCACCTTTGCTCTCCTTACTCCCACATCTCTCTTTCCCATTTAAATCTCTATTGGCTGTCCCTAATCCTTCCTCCCACTGCCCGTCACTTTCCCATCGCTCTCCTCTTTACATTTTGCTCTCTCTTTCCTCTCCATTTCACACTCTTCCACTTTCCCACCGCCCCTCCCCTTCCTCCCTCCCTCATCTCTCACCCGCACCTCCCTCCTCCATCACTCCATCGCGCGTGTGCGGGGATACGCAGACGGGGTGGAGGATAGTTGGGGGGAGTTCCGTGACGTCAGCGTGACACGAGGTCATCACGCAGATGTGCGTTGTGACGTCACTACCACACACTTGCCCGCCCATGTGTCAGCCAGGCAGTCGGGAAGCCAGCCAGCAAAACTTTTATTCATATATCGTATGAATGCCTAGCTTTTGGACATTTTTGGACACTCTGCTCCTTTTTATCGGTTTTATTCGGATTCAGATTGCATATAAATGAAACCATATCTCAAGACGCTTTATAGAATATGAGCAAGTATATGGAGATAAAGAGGCAGTCAGTCATAAGCAGAGAAAAAAGGAAGGTCTTGAGATTGGACTTGATGTTGAGAGCACAGATGGCTGAGGGAAGGGTGTTTCAGAATTTGAGGCTGCAGAGTAGAATAAGTGACCTCCCATCGATCGGAGGTTGACCTGGAACTTTGTAAGAAAGTTTTTGTTGTTGGAGCGAGGAGTGCATGGAGGAGAGGAGAGTGAGACGAGAGAAAAAACGTAGGCCGGTGCGAGTCCATGGAAGATCTTGTAGAAGGTGAGTGTGATATTGAAATTGATCTGGGAGCCATTAGAGATATCGGAGTATTGTGGTGGTGTAGTTATGTTTAGAAGTGCGGGATACGGGGGAAGTGTGACAGATGAGTTATGGATCACCTAGCCATTGGAGATATGGGATTTATTAATTTGACAGAACATAGAGTTCCAGTGGTTAAGCCTGGAAGTGATGAAGGCGTGGATGAGGGTCTCACTGGCAGCTTTTGTGAAGACAGTGGATGCAGCAGATGTTGTGCAGATTGAGGCATGATGTTCTTGCACTGTTCAGATATGTTAGAGGAGAATGAGAGCTTGGAATCAATGACATCCAGGCATTAATTTTGCTCACAACCGTCTGGGGGCAGGTCGGGGGGGGGGGGGGTTGGCTCCTGAAGGGTTGGCGGTGGTAGGGCTTCAGAAAATATTCCATGAAAAATTAGGCCCTGATGACCATTCCAAATGTTTTAACGCTCAGTGCATATGAGTGAGTGAGCGCTTCCCCACTTTGGTCACATTTAGCAGGAGGAAGTTGAAATAAATCCAATATGTGACCGTGTCAGGACAGGATGTGATAGGTGACTGAGGTTGTGTTCGTGGAGGCCATGGCGATAGCGAGCTAGTTTTCATTGGTATCATAAAAAAGGTGGTAAAGGTTAAACCTGAAAATTATTTTGCCAAGTCCGGAGATAAATGTTACTCAAAATATGGGGCCATTTATGGAGCCTTGTGGAACACCATAGCACAGAGTGCTGAACCACAATACCTTCCTGATCTCGTCAAGTAGCATAAACCATCACACAAAACACTGGGCATCTCCGCAGCAGCTTTGACTAGCCATCGTACAAAGACGGTCACTGCATCGCATGCTATAAAAACACTAAAGATTTTAGCTCTTTTTCAGAAGCGACCTGGCCACAAATGATAGCTCAGTGAAGCTAATTGTCATGTGGAAGTTTAAATCAGCTAAAGAGTGTAACGTAATTTGTTTTCAATGTGGAGGGAAAAACCGGAGGAGCAAGAGAAAAAGCCACGTGACCACAGTGAGAACAGGCAAACTCCAACTATACAGGCGTCAGGATTGGGATCGAACCCACAACCTCCTGTATACCAGGCGAGGTAATTAACATCTCGCCACCATGTTTGCCTGCCGTCACCAAGTCACACTGACCGGCGTTATGAAGAATCGCGCAATAACCCCATGGCCCACACGCTGTGGCAGACCCTGGGCCCAGAATTGGATGGACAACCGGATGTGCATGTATATTTATTTTTCAAAACAAACATTACAAAGACGGCTAAAACAATAAACCGATACACACCCACATCTCATTGTTTTCTATGCTGTGATCACCTTAAACAACCTCGGTGTAGCACATCACGAGGGAAGGGCATTTAAAGTGTACGAACACTGCGCAAAGAAAGCAAAACACAACAGTAGATATATGTAGGTATTAGCATTGCAATAATACGAACGTCACTAAATCGTGACATATATGTACTAGCACAGGATTTTATTCTATAAAACACGTAAGAGTGAGAACAATATTTTGTATATGCATGCCGCTATCATTTTCATGACACCTCATTTCCCCATCCTGTTTCTCTAATTGATAGAATCCATCCTCAACAGCCAATTTCACTCACATGTCCAGCGATATGTGGTGGCGCCACGGTTTGCACACTGCGCTATAAACTAGACAACCTAAACCCAATTCCTGACCACAGCTAATATCAGCGGCAAATAATATCTGAACCAGTCCTGCCCTACCCCTTATCCTACTAACCTGCATGGTGAAGTGTGATCAAACAACCTGCATGACTCACGTGGCATTGAGAGGTATACATACAGCAGTGGATTATATAAAGGGATGCAAATTGCTACTGTTATGCAATTCGTACAGAGAGAGATTCCTGGTAGTGGATTGAGCAGAAATTCTGAATCACTTTCTGAATGAATATCTGACAGTGCATGTGGCTGCGTTACCAATGAAGCATACTCCCAATGGTGCCAATTTGCATAATGTATATAACAATGCATAACCATTCAATTCGGCAAATGGCTGTACATTTCACAGGTATTCGTGCAAGTGACAGATGCCAGATCACCTCTCGGAACCCACAAATGTGCAATTGTTTGCTTAAGCAGTACATCTGGGTGAGAACGTGTACCAAAAACATGTTATGGACAAAGGTTCATGATATAACATTTCTCTTGCGTGCTTTCGACTCAACAATGCATCATAGAAGAAAGGAGCACTCGGTTAAAATGCATTGTTCTCATTATTTGTCAAATGTTCCCAATGTTTATCATTACCGTCTGCAAATGCGAATTCATTGCAAACGAGCGAGTCACATCCCGGCCGCAACAAAATCACTCTGTGCTCAATGTTGTTGTTGGTGCTCAGAAACGATGCAGCATTGAGCCCGATTAGTACGTGGGTGGGTGACCGTTGGGGCTTCCCAGGTCTTTGTGTTGGGTGGCCAGGATATGGAAGAGTTTAGTGTCACCCCCACATGTCCGTTGGGTTATCTCCAGCTATCCTGTTTCCACACATGGCACACACTCAATAATAGAATTGGCCAACCATGCCAATGCAGGACCATCCTGAATAAGAATCTCAATGCCAAGGGAGACTTTAATACGTAATTAGTATGTTAAATACATTGTGTTGTGATATTATACAAATAAACACACCACATATGCTGTGCAATACTGAACACAGAGCTGATGAGAGTCAAAATCAATCCACTTTTGTCATATTGTTGGCCTGCCTCCCACCTCACCGATTAGCACAGTTGGCTACGTACAGTGCGAAAGAAGTTCAACATACATGCTCGTCACACAAACGGTATGTTCTACTCTCACGAGGTTCCAGGCCTCCTGGAGAAAAGCAATACGCATACTGAACGAGTTTCCGCTGAAACAGAAAAAGTTGCATTCGGACGAAACGTCACTGGAGCGTGGACATCAATGCGGAGGCACAGTACCTTAAAGCGCACACACCACACACACCGCACAAAACAAGCATCTACGAAGAATGTGCAAAGGAAACAAGCCCCGTGAGTGAAAGATGAACCGACAGTACTCTTTTCCACGTATTTCCTTTCATCCATTGTAAGTTCATTTCTGCTTTAATGTGAAACGACAGCTGTGAGGCGTGGCCACTCTCGAACGCAACAAAACCCAACAAAAGTGAGAAAATGCCACCACCACCACGTTGATGACATTTTCCTCACGTTAAAAGGAAAGTATGCTACCGAGGCACGCACAAGCTTACGCGCGTGTGCGTGTGTGTGTGTAAAAATGCAGGACGTAAAATCCACATTGAGATGTTTCAGGCAGTCCGCTGCACTTTGCAAATGCTCTGTTGACGCACCTGCAAGCAAGGCCCTTTCATCACCATCTCCACACTGTGTGGGATTTTACACGCATCATTGTCTGGCAAAAAAAATCACACCCCCTGCCCACCATAATATACATTAATCAAGCAACTGGCATATTCCAAATGCGCTAGAATTCAATATGGTCAAAACAAATACAGTTACATGCCATATACTGCCGCTTCCTTAACGGGAATTCACAATAAGGTTTCTCCAGCTATAGCACAGGGCAACTTGAGACCAAACTCAAAGACCAACGACAGAATGGTATTGAATCAGCATTGGCTGAAGTTAGGCAGATTAAAAAAAAAGGTGCAACTGATTAATGAAGGCAAGCGTGATGACGCCCTTCATTTAACGAAGGAAAGCATGACTGAGTCGCGCTACCTGTAATCACTTGGCAGGACCCTCCTGAAAGAAAGAGCATTCAGACTGAGCGAGGCTTTCCTGGGTAAACATGTGGTTCTAATAATAATAAGCAATGAGATTATATTAATTAGTGTGGTTTTTTTTTCAAGGAGTGCCCAGAAGAAGAAAAAAAACATGCGCACAGAGGGCAGCTGGCAATCACAGCTCCGCACAGATTCATTCAAGAATTCATTGCTCGAGTGCCAACTCCTGACCACCTCGCAGCCTAAACCACCAACATCTGGTATTCCCACGGTGTTTCCCATCCGAGTACTTACCAGGTTCAATTCTACTTAGCTTCACATATCGGATGATCTAGATATTATTTGGGAAAGGTTGGTCATGCAGCAGTTATCCTGCAATATATGCTTTTTAGGTCATTATGCACCACGTTGCATATTTTTTTTCCCAGGTCTTTAAAATGCCTTATACTAAACACAGCATATTCAGAACATGTTTTTTTAGCATTTACACCAATGGCATTTGCAGTTATTTGAAATTATAATCAATACCCCATTCAGCCTCTGTTTATTGTTCTGCAGACTATCTAATTGTATTCGATCGTTGTGAACATAGCTCTCTGTTCAGGGCATCTGTACAGTGTGCATAGCGTGGGAACACAATGCACGGGACATGCCAAGAACTTTTATATTATTGGGTATTACATTGAACCCAGAGGGAGTAACACTAAATATCACAGCCAAGAAAATAAAAAAATAAACCTTTTAACATTTTAAGTGAAACAAATCCACGACTTGACGTCAATTATACGCATTAACTAGAACGTCCGTACGTGCTGCATTAAGTTGTCGGAGTGGTGGCGAGCGTTGCTGGACTCTGAAACAGACAACCCGAGTTTGATTCCTGCTCATGGCTTACATCGGTGGCGACTGGCATCTGAACTGCTCCGGGGCCCCCTCCTTCTCCCACGCACACCGAGCAGCGAGGCTCAGTACTGTGTTGGCACGCAACCCCTAAGGCCTAAGACCAACGCAGTATGGAGAAGCATTCATCCAGCAGTGGATTTTGTAGAGGGTTGGGTTTCCGTGTCAACTCCTTCCATCTCTTCCCGTCTCCTGCGATCCTTTGTTTTTGCTCCATATCCTTTGGGTCTCCCCGATTATTTTCCCTCCTTCCTTACTTTCAAAGACTCTCACACAAAACGATTTTTGACCCATTCTCACCACATGTCCATACAATCTTAAATATCGTGTTCATCATTTATCATGTTACCATGCGAGATGTACCATGATGAAACAACACTGTGTTCTGTTACTCGTTACAGGAACTTAGTTTCTGTCGATACTCATGTGTGTGTGCGCAAAGCTTTACCTTTCATCTGCGTGTTTCCTTACCTTCGACTCAAGGTGGTCTCGCATCGATGAGAGCAACTGAGAGTTCAAATCTGAGGGCTAATGAAGTCAAAGGGGTCAAGTGGCAGCGATGGGTACGCGAGTGGGAGAAAACACCGAGCCTGAACGTGCAGGCTCGTTCGCAGACACCACAAGGGGAGTCACCAGTTGACACACAATGACCTAAAGGCTTATGTAGCTAGACACTCGTTTCGAGACCAACACACTTACATAAAGACCCGCATACCTAGAGACTCACACAGAGCAGTCGAATCTATGTTTGTTCATTGTATTTCACAGGATACGGCCCACTGAGCTATATAGATAATTTTTGAGAAGTGTCCTGGCAACCAATGATAGCCCAATGAAGTGGCTTATCATGTGGCAATGTATAGCAGCCAAATACTCGAAAGGCATATTCTTGGTTCTTTCGGTAAAGTCACGTAGATAGAATCTAAAAAATAAAATAAATACATTATAATTTTTATTATTTTATCCCTGCAGTCACGAAAGTTAAGCCAAAATTAACACGAAAGACATGTTTCTAAATGTGGATGATAAACCGGAGAAAAATCTATGCGACCACGGGGAAAACATGCAAATTACAAATACAGAGGTCGGGATCGAACCCACGACCTCATGTATACCAGGTGAGGAAGTTAACATCTTGTCACTGTCTCATCCATGTCTGCAGATACCACAAGCTCAGTCTGCAGTTCAGGGTTAGGCAGACTGCTCCCCTCCCCCCTCCCCCGATGCCTCTTCCTTTTGCAGGTCACCGATGCAAGTCTCTTTAAAAACAAAAGTGGCATGCTATGGCAGCAGATAAATCACACTGTGGCTCCGTCTTTCAATGGAACATGCCTCAAGGCTTCCACCCCTTCCCGGGATGTTTAACAACACCTTACAAATATGATTTACCGTGTATCTAAACTGTAACTTATGCTATGAAGATGGCAGTGATCTATAACGTGAAATGTTGATCGCTCATGATATTAATTTGCTCGCGGCATGGTACTGCAGCATTTAAATGCTGCCTACATTGGAAGTGGTGTACATTCAAGCAGATAATGATAAATCACTCATAATATATAACAATAAAAGGGTTATATCCTGGCATTAAGACACACCAGCAAACTATGCAACCATGTTAATACATCAACAATGTTTTACTTTTTAATTAGAGACAGACTGCCTGCCAGGAAATGCTAATAATATCAATGGCTATGCAAGGGACTTATACATGTAGTGGCCTTATCGACGTCGGAGACTGTTCACTTGAGGCAACACGTATTTATTACAGACGCTTCAATTACAGTGGCGAATCTGATACTTGAAGAGGTAACGGCCTCTTCGCCCGTACTCTACAGAGGGAACGTTCCCCGAGCTTTAGCCCACGCTAGCTCCCTGGTTCCCTCTATCCTGGTCCTCTCCCAGGAGGCTATCTGACCTGGCCCAGCTTCGGCGCAGGTCCCGATCACCAGCCACACGAGCCCGGCCCTCAGAAGGACATCGGGCCTCGTGGCTCTGGTGTCACACCCCCTGGCTTGCTTTGCCCGGCCCTCAAAAGGACAGCGGGCCAAAGGAGTTCCAGGGTCTAGCTAGTCGATCTTCTTTCTTCACTGGCTCTTCATCTTGCTTGAGTCGAACTGAACTCTCAGCTCTCTGGGTCCCACCTTTTATACTGTCTCTCACTGAGGGGTGGGGCTGGGAGGGATCACAGCATCCCCCACAGCCCCTCAGGGTGGACGTGGTTGTGGCCACCGCCCTACAACCACGTGTCACCCTCCCGTAACACCTCTACATAAACATACATAACTGGGATAGTTACTACGTGCCACATCAGAAACAGCAAACGCAGAGACACTTTCACTTAGCAATACGTGGAAAATACCTGCTGCTCACCATGACAATAGCGATGATGAAGATACCTGTTTAATGGCACTGGGCCTACTAGCCATAACACACCGTCCATGCCGCTAATCTTTTCAGCATGTTGTCGAAACCATGGTGGTAATCATTGCAACCAGCTTGGTCGACTTCCGATCCTAATCAGCTGTCAACGCATTGCACCAAGGCCCCCTTCTGAGCACCGCTCATCACCAGCAGAAGGAAATCTCTCACTGCCTGAGACCGTTGAAAGAAACTAAGTGACGAGAGATGCTTTAACCACCACATTTTCACTCGCATGTGCTCCCTGTCTATCAAGCCTTCACACACAAGACAGATCCCCGTATTGCCTTAACAGACTGTTAGGGCTATACGAGCACCTACGGAGGCCAGCACGGCATACGAGGGGGTGGGTGATGTTTACACACCACACCAGATAATTATTTGAGGCCGAGTCGACCTAGGGGAGGCCCATGACCGGCGCAAATAATCGTCACTGGTGTTGGTCCTTGAGCTAGAATCGAATTCGGGCCGCCGGATTTGTAGCGCAACGCGCTAACCACTGCGCCAACGCCCATCCCCCTCACACACATGCACACAACTAATGCAGTGACGATGTCAAAAAGCATTTCAGAACGTCGAATAGAATAATGAAAAACGAACACAGATTTATCTGAAGAAGAGTTTTTTTGTTCTTATTTTAAATCAACCCAGGCATACAGATCATAGACATGGGCACTGCTAAAGAGACAATGGAGTGAAAGCTGAGAAGGTGCACAAAGATGAAAGGATACATGCACGCTTCTATTTATATTGAGAGACAAAGCAATGCATGGGTCAGGGAGGGAAAAATGCACAAATCAGACAGCTGCATATATTATCAGAGCATGTTTTTTTTTGTTTGCATGTTCACCACAAGCACTGTGTGTGGTTAATGTCGACAGGATTCCTTGCAAAAAGGTTTCTATTTGATGTTTGAACATCTTAACACCTCCTGTTTTATTGCCAGAAAGCGTCAAGCCTCTTCTTATTTTTTCATACGTCTAATTTGCGTGTGAATGGGTTTGAGCAGGACACATTTGCCGTAGGGATGATGGCCGATGAACACGACTGCTGATGGAGTGGCAGCCAGAGGAGAGAACGTGCTGCGGAGATCGAGAGAGATGATATCAACTAATGCACCAGGATGGTAATTAGCACTGGACCATGAGAGATGTGGAAGGCGTGCGAAGGCCTTCAGCCAGCAGTGGATAGATAATTGGTGAGAATGTTGAACGGATTTCCAGACAACTCTATTTGTATTAAACAGAAAAAAAACACGTATTGAACCTGCAATTATTAACGTGTCTATCTCGGAAAAATACACTTATTGGTTATCTTGACATTAACTTAGTTTTCAAACTTAGCAAGCAATAATGTGGCTCGGGTTTATTAACTGCAGGGAATACATGTGCACCAATAAACTCCTCTGTTGTTATTATTGGTGAGGGGAACGGGGCATGGGAGGGCAAACGGGAAATTGACGACCATGTTGATCGACTGTTGTGTTACCGAATGTATCCCGGTTAAAGAAAATAAGTTAGCATTGAAACATTTCTGAGAAATCCTTGGTGGCCCATGCTTTACTTTTTCAAATGCTGTCATCCACCTTTCAAATTGTGTTTTCTATTAACATGTCAAGGCAATGTATTCCATGTATTAAAATAAAAGTTGTAGAAAAAGTTACCACTCAGTGGGAGTGGTCCTATTCAGAATGACTAGGTCATCACCTTGTGCTGCTTAATGTTATTATTAAAATCTTCACTTAAGGGGGTCTTGGGTCTATAAAAAAAAGCTCTACATTTTTAACCAACAGCTATGTACAAAGCTTATATTGTATCCTGTCCACTCGGTATTATAAATCGGTACGCAATTGTTAGTCGATGCCAGGTTCCATGTGGTGGGGTGAAATGTGGGTATCCCTTCCCCATTCTAAAAGGCGTCTGGCAAAGTGTAAAAAGAGGGGAACATTTACACCTAATGGGGCTCTCCAGTGTATCCCTCACACGACTGCTGGAGGATTTTCCACCAGCAATGGCATGAGCATGCAATTGCAGGACTGCGCCTTTATCTTTTACTAACAAAAATGCCCAATTGATTTACACAAATAATAATTATTCCATTTTATGGTATGCAGCATTCACAACATGGCGCATACTGAAGCGAGAACGTATCATAAGATGCACATCACTGTATGTAATGGAACAGTGAATGGTCTGGCACTCTACAAACGTACTGGGCTCTTACGATCCAGCCTAATTGGCAATGGACATTTCTTTTAAAGACATTCTGCTGCTTGCCACTTTAGAGCATTAATACATTTTTTTTACAAAAAGGCAGCGTACAATCAGGCACACTTATCACCGAGAAAAATCTATAGCTCGCAAGTTTGTTTACCAAACTTTAAATATCCACAGTACTAACTTACAGATTGTGGATAATAGAGCAATATTAAAACAGATTATTTGGTAATGCTGCGTTAGCAGCGAAATTGACGAATGTGTTGAGTTTTTGTTACGTCTCCAAAAACTAGCTTTTTCATTTACACCAAGGAATAAAATAGAGCTTCATTTAAGCTTCCTCCATACAAAAAAAAGTGCCAAACTCTATAAATGTCTGATTTGTAACCAATTTTCAGCTCAAAAAAGGGGCTAATCTAGATTGTCATCTTTGACTTGTCGAGGTGCATTCGGTTGGAATGGAGAGGAGTGGAAGTCGGCTGATGTGTGTGTGTATATATAGTGCCAACGACCTGGGGGAAGTCAAGTAGTGTGGGGGTAATCTTTTTTCCATTTGACATGTGGCTGGAAGTCTGGCTCGAGAACGCCGGTTTTCAACTGCACAGCATGCGCCAGCATCACATTACCAGCTGGCATGTGGCTGCGGGAAATACGGTGCCTGCAGTCCATTTCTCATTTATCACCCCTACTTGTTTCAATACTGGGACCAGATTCCTTGGGGGAAGCTGCATCTGCATGGGGCGCAGAGCTGAAGACTTTGTTCAGCCGTAAGTCACACAACTTTGCTTTTAGGAGTTTTACTGAAAATGTAATAAAAAAAAACATTGTAGGCATCTGTGCAGACATCATGAAGTGTTTCATTCTCCGTGTTCCCTCACTCAATGTACTTTACACAACTTTCATTTTATTTAACCACGAAGCAAATTTGCAATTGTGTGCCAGATTATAATTAAAATATATATAACAAAAATATTAAGAAACCAATGCACAGGTCTTTTTTTAGAACTAAATATTTAAAGACACTTCGTATTTTAAATACAATTTCCATTGAGAGAGAAAAAAAACCGAAAAAAATAAAAAAAATCATTTCAGACATGAATATTTTAAAGGTCCAATTTTTGTTGTAATGCTGTGCTATATTTGGAAAGATATACAAGGTATGATCATTAACCAGGAAAACATATTTAATACATCAGAACACTTTGTATAGTAATTCAGAAAGGCTGACTTCATTTAAAATGCCATGCACTCAGAATTTTAGATAAGAGGCTACATAAGGTGACATTAGATAATAAACTCAAGTAAGGAGGAGGGGGGAAAGAACCAGACAAAATGCCCTCCATGTATATTCCAATCTGATTATGGGTTTCATTCTGAAGAAAAACAAATTCTTAGCACAGCATGAAAAAAACTCAACGTGTGTCATTGCCATGGCCTTATAATCGAAAAAATATGCAAATGGTAAGCATTTTAGGTGAGCGGTGGCACAGTGGTTAGCATACTCATACTATAAACCCAGCAATCTGAGTTGATTCCCATCCACAGCCAAAATCAGTGACAAGTGATATTTGAACTATTCCAAGGTCCCCAATGCGCTTCACCAACCCAGAATGGCTATTGTGGTGAAGTATGGTTATCCTGACCTTGGAGAAAGGGCTGTAAGTTATTTGTGCAATGGCACTTCTGCAGTGTGTTGTTCTTGAACATTGCGAATCCGTTCGTGATTTTATTTTGAAATTGCAGTGTGAATGAAAAAAAATGTATTCCAAGGAAAAGCAGGGGAGCATATTGCAATAAAATTCAGTCGCAAAAATTGTAAGCGGGGACATTTTTACTCCAAAATATGTTTTCTAAAACAATCAAAACTTAAGCAGGCTTGATTAAATAAAATCAAAGCACACAGAGGGTCAACTTGTATTTTAAGAAGAGCTGATAGGTGGTGTGTCGCATTAGGGATGGACCACTCTTTTTATTATTTCCTCGTGCAGCAAGGGAGTAAATGTGGTTTTGTGAAAGTCGTTATGTGCTGTGCAGTACATCAATGCACGTGTGTACACCAGCATGCGATAACGAAGTTGGGCCTGTGGGTGGCTGGCAGGGTTATTGATTAACCGAACTTGTACACCAGTCACGTGGTTAATAGCGACTGAGTTGAGGATTGCTGTGTGTGACATACGTGCGGTTGCATTTTACAGATTGACCACAATAAATGTGTTTGCCCTCGATATGGAGCACCTGCCCACGTCCTTCATTTCGAGTGTGCAACAGTGGGAACGGTTATTTTTTAGCAATTTGCTTGTGTAATGTTGAAATGTGTGAACAAGAAGACTTTTAAAAGGAATCGTCACACCGTGTATTGTGAATACCTTCATTAAATAGATAGCTACTAATAATATCAAACTATTTTCTCAGAGTAAAAAAAAAACGGTATTAATTTTTTTGTAGGTTCTTTATAAATGGCTAAGATTTTAAAAAGGACTTAATTTAGTTACATGGGGAAATGAATGACAATAAAAATTTAGACAATCATGATTCAGGTGGTCTGTGTTGATATGAGACAAGTATGTGTCAAATGTTTTAACAGTTCCCATATGTAAGCTAAAAATTATACTATTTAATTTGAGAAATACAAATAGTATAATATTGTACGTGAATTACGTCTTCATTTGAATAGTTTAGAGAATTAAAATTATGGCATTTTTGTGGTTTTCGCACTTTAATTAAAAAAAATCACAGTATAACATTCTGTGCACATAACTCACCAACCAATGATCGATCCCTACGTTTTGCATTTTACAACACGTATCACTTTACTTCTTAGAACAAGCAGAAATATAAGCTTATTAACTAATTTTATTAAGTTGTCACTTGTCAAAAACGTTACTACTTCATGAATATAACTGCAGGTGTTGCACATGGTGAAGGTGACTGCGACGAATCCCTGCAGCGGCTGAGCACACAGAGGCAGTGCATAGGCCAATATTACATTTTGATTGTTTTGCAGATTGGGGATGGCGATGGAAATGAGTGGAGAAACTAAAGATTGACGATGTTGGGGACTTTTGGAAATGTTACTTGTATAGCATACAAGCATTGTCACCATATACTGTATCTACCCTGCTTTTTCGACTCAAAGAACCATGGCTTAATCTCTCATAGAATATGTTCCAAGGCCCCCCACTCCACCCCCATAGATCCAACATTGTTCGTTATTAACGTGCGCAAATATTATTTGGAACGCAGCCCCGAACAGCTCCAGCTGAATTTAATCCGTGTAGGAAAAAAAAACAATGCTGATAACAATATAAATACTTTTATTAAGATTCGCAAATGTGCACTCGCATCGACACAAGCATTGGCATTCTTTGAAGTGATCTTTTCAGAAATCTGAGATAACCCATCTTCAGCTGCTTTTTCCAGCGAATGGGGGCTGTTTGGCCGTATTTTACCACGCTGGTCCGTGCGGGTTAGTGAAGAGGCTGCCCCAGACTGGTTTAGATATAACTACTCACTGTGGCTGGACACTGAACTCAGACCGCCAAGTTCTTCGTGCGGAAATGCACCACCGATTCAGTTCTAAAGCAAAACGCAGTAGTGTAGAACAACACGTCTGAATCCTAGAACAGCAGCTTTCAGATTAATGTATGAACCCTGGACTTTACTGAAATAAAAAAAAAATCACATTTCCTATCACACGCGATGCTGCCATGGTGCAATGGTTAGCAAGTTGATATATATTGGGGAAGTTTCTTAAAATCCAGACCCCATGCACGCCTCTCCCCATTACAGCCTAAATTGGTTCACAAATTAGCTGTTAGGCAAGTCATATGTGGTGGGTAAAAGTGTGAATACTTTCACCTCTCTCAAGATGTCTCGCCATCATGAAATAGTAAAACAAACTTTTAATTAACATGCAAAGCCCACTGAGATGAGTTTTTTTTTTTTCCCGAGGCGATCAGGGCACACATGATAAGTAGATTACAATCATGTGGCAATGTATAGTAGCCAAATAATCGAAATCGCTCGTTTCTAAATGTGGAGGGCACAATCCATGCGACTGTGGGGAGAGAGACCACGTGGACCCCATCTTGCCACTGCAGTGCCCCGGAGTAGGCCACATACCACGTAGCACTCCCTCCAGGTGGGAGTCTGCTTTCAGCAGTGGCGTGAGCAAGCACTTGCAAGGGCCGGACCTTAATGCGAGCAAAAACATCCCTCAGTGTTCTAAGACCTTCGGCGAGATGGAACGCTTGCCGTAGAAATGTGAAACGTTAAAATTTGTTAAATATTAAAGGCCTTCGTAATAACAGATACAAAAAAAAAACAAGAGGGGTGGGGAAATTAACCACCTGCCTGGAAATTCCATACACTGCAGCTCTGATGTGTTTTTGGGTTTGACCACAAAACTCAAGTTACTGAACAAGCTTCCAGCACGTGGAGTGAAACGTCGGGCATCGCGTGCCGCACAGCATACAACCCAAAAACACGTCAGCTGGGCAACACAACCGTGCATGTATATGTAGTAGTAATAACATGAATCGCCACATTACAGGGTCACGATTCAGTTCAAAAGTCCATTCTTTTTGTTTCATATTTCTGTGATTAGAACCCTCTAGTGGTTGCAGGAGTAATGAGAACCCATTATGTTCTACAATTATGAATGAAAAAATACTTGGATTCTTGCACATGCAATTTGATGCATGTGTCATGAACTTCTAGATCGATATTAATAAACGCAACATGGATCATTTCACCCCTAGAAGAGCTTACCATGTGCTGTACATGCACAACGATGGCTTGAAATAACTTACTCAGTAGCTACTGAATCATGCTATGCATATCCTATCAATTACCCGAGTGTTTTTAACAGCATGTACTCAATACCAGACTTGGTTCTACCTTAGAGAATCCCTAAGTGGGCAACTGACCATTTTATATTGGAGACAGTGGGCTATAATAAAACACAGGTGACCATCAGGAGCCTAAGTCAAGAGTCAAGGATCTTTTAAATGCAAAAAAAAATCCATACATTTTGCAAGAATTTGGCAGTTCATCAGGTTCGTGAATACGAATCATTGTAACCATCTCCCAGACTAAACAAAGAACTCTCAAGACACACACACACGTGACGCACATCACTTCAGTTCTCCTATATAAGGGGCATTGAACACCTTTATGTCTATAAATTTAGCCAATGTGTTCAACATAAAAGTTATTGAACTTAATCACAGCTGTGGTTGCAGCTAACACAAACATAAGGACATGAACGCATTGAAATACTCTTTGAAATCTGAGAATGTGGTAAAAAAAAGACTTCGCATTCTCAAAAAGAGCATTTGTTAAGATTCCCTAGTGAAATCTGTGAAGCTACAAAAAAACCTGAACATTCTTTGATTTTTCCCTCCAGACACCATCTTCTGTACAGGCTAAGAGTCGCCAACTAGATCCACTACAAAACGCCACGTCGGGAAAAGGATGAGAGTTAAAAAAAATCAAGGTCTAAATTGTTTATCTTGGATTGGCTGGGTTATTCCAAACAGCCTGATGCCCCGCCGGCAAAACGTCTTTGATCCTAACCTGCGGCTCTGCTTGCCGGTACAGTCAAGAAAACCCACACTTGACACTGGGCAGATGCCGCACCACGGCGCTTTCAAAGTGACACGGATATGCGTCCGTCATTTGAAACGACGAGACCTCTTGGGGAATCCGTGGGCGGCACGAGTCATGAGGAGAGAGAAAATATTCCGTAATGATAGCATGCGCAAAAAAAGTGGTCTCAATATATATATTTATTTTTTTCAGAACAGAATAGATGGAGCAGGTTTGACACTGTGGGCTATGATGAAGTGCATTGCAAGCACTTGACTTGAAATAATATCTAATTTGTATAATCTGCTTATGATGTCTCGTAGGTTATTTTCCGAGCTGAATTAACTAAACTACTATGCGATTATCCGATTGATTGTCGGGTAGTACCGCGTCTTGTTCTGCATGATGTCTCACAGTTTGCTCCACGTGTAGTGTACTAATTCACAGACACTGGTAGGAGGTACTCTCTCATATTCCGGGCCTTCACAGCCTCAGGGGATAACGACACACCGGGTCCGGACAGCCAACACGCTGCCAGACCCACAGCTTGAAGAGAGCGAAGATAACGACGGCGTGACGAGTTCCATTCCAGATCGCAGCAGCCCCGACTGAGTCAGAGGTCACCTTGTCGCCTGCCCAGCGTGGCCAGGCTCCGCCTTCGGGCCCCGCACTCCTCTGGATCCCCCAGAGGGCTCCGTGCATTGCCCACGGGTGCAACTGGCAGAAAAGGGCTGTTACCCCTAATTATATTGTATACCAATCTCCCAGCGGCACGCGCTACAAGTGACTCTTCAATGTCACTACACATGTACTGGAAGTTTCTTTGAACGTCCAATTGTTCAGTTCTTGATGAAAACACGTCAGATAGCTATGCAGCACGATCGTTAAAACCTGTGCAGTGGTATAACTGTGTTATGCATTTTTGCAATTATTTGTATACTGTATAGAATAAGTCACGTTGTGAAATTGTTATTAAACATGAAAGTCTTCATTGTCACACATATCCTAATCTTTAATTGCAATGAATGTTTTACACTTTTTAATGTTGTTTGCCCACTGGAAAGAGATTTGTATGTGGTCGAGAGCAATTGATATCCTCTAAGATGGTTCCCTCTGTATGCTGTGCCCACCCCAATATTTGTTTGCTTTGGTTATCAGAGCCCTGAGGCTAATTATAGTACACCTCGTTTTCCAATACTCATGGACATTAAGATTTACTAACGCATACACATGGTTTTACATTCACAATGTAATATTCCTGTGTCACTGATTTTTAAAAATTATATTAATGTTCCCTTTTTATATTAATTTTGCCATTAACATTGTCACACTTACGATGTGAAATCTCATACCATTTACATCAGTGCCCTTTGCAGGGGATGTTACCTAAAGGTGCAACCCTCCAATTGCTTGTTCACACCAACGGTGGCAGAAGAGCCTCCACTAGACGGGGCTCCAGACAGCACCCCGAAGGGGGCATTTTGGCCTATTCTTCCACACGAGTCAGAAATCTTGCATGTGTTAGGGAGTAGCCACATTTAATCCCACCAAAACGCGATCGGACGATTGATTGCCCATCGGCGATGTGCTGATGCATACTTCTGGGTGGACAAAGGTGGGGGAAGTAACAACACAAATATTGACCATTGTTTCAACTGCCACGCTGGGAGATCGAACCGGTGACCTCTGGATTAAAATTTGACATCTGAAGTCATTTACATCAAAGCCCTTTTCAAGTGTATTTTGTTTAATTAGGTGAGAACTGAAGAGACCAGAATAGTCTCGTCTTCAAAAAATGATCTGAGTCACCAAACATGGCAAGAGTAAGGTAAATAAATGAAAGTACGTGCAATGAAGCAAATAGAAATCAGAGCAAAACCAACTACCACGTGACACATTGAATTAAACACCTTGGTAAATATTGCACAGCCTTCCATCGGGGATGTTAAAGAATGGTGATCACTAGCCATGCTAAACACGTCAAATGCTGACCTATAATTAGGCCAATGAAGTCAAGCATCTGCATTCAGCATTAACATCAAACTCAGAGCATTTGGAGCTTCTTGACTTTTCCTATAGTGGCACCGGAAGACTCATTAGCGAGGCATGAATTAAAACTTTCCTTCCTGCAGACGAGACGGCAGATTATATCAGTGCAACGTTGTCACACCCAATTATGGAACAATGGTTTTTCTCCTGCATTCCTTAAACGCGAGCCACCCATTAGTGCGATGAATCGTGCCGCACTGGAGAATGCCTGCATCATATAAAGGTTATAAGGTTTCACACGAGCAAGTGGATACTTCCGAATACATAGCCTCTGGGGTAGCACATCTCATTAGAGTCCAATAATGATGAGTGGGAACAGTGCTCGTGAAAAGGCCTGCAGGTAAGGTGAACCCTGTCGATTTCTGACAAAGAACACTTGGGCTAATTTGTTAATGTTCGCGTATTGTCACGAGCCAGTAGACGCAGTGCAGGTATGCATTTAAGTGCCAACGTTTCATCTACAGCATTAGATGTATGAACAAAAAAAGGTAGTTTTCTGCTTAAATGCACATTGCAGAACACTTATCTCCTGTCTATTGCTCTGAGTCCAATGGTGTATATTCCACATTCCAATGGTCAATCTATTCATAAGACAAAACATGCCGATGCCTCAGAATATGCCACTCGTTTGATTGACTCGAATGAAATTAAGAAGGGAAAAGTCAAATCTCGACCAGGATTTTAACTCGTGACCTTCCGATTGCGAGCTGCACAACCGAGCTAAATACAGCATTGCTGCAGTGTACATTTAACAATGTTCATATATCTAGAAAAACGTATACCGAGGTTATGAAAGTAACAAAAAAAATGCTCCAATGTATTCGATAAACAGGATTTTTTGGGGGTAGAATCGATGGGACGAATACATGTGTACGTCCTTAAAACAATTATCATTTGCTACACAAGAATACGATAAAAATGTATGATTATCATCAGCCATTATTAATTCACGTTGGATGAATGTATGCCCACACTGATGCCATCCATTATGGCCCTTTGATCCCCCAATCCACCTTGCAATTGCACGTGAGGTGATGTTATCGCTCCACCTCTGCAGTGGTCGTCCTCTTGGCTATATTCCCTCCTTGGCTGCCATTCAATCATCATTTCCGTCTATCGGTCATCGTCTTTTTTAGCGAGTGTCCTGCCCAAGTAAAATCCTGACCCCACTCCTTCTCCCCCCTTCCTTGAATGATTTAAACAGTTATACCCCTCGCTCCCCACCACGTCCCTTTCCCTCTTTACCAACCCACACCGATCAGAATGGTGTAGTATGGTCAAACAATCCCCAGGCATAGCACGACCTTCTGACAACAGTGGATTGAAAATAGGTCGTAAATGAATTGATGTTTTAAGTTTAAATAAGTTCAAAACTACATTCAATAGCAGACGAAAAATTAAATAAACTACAAAAACAACTGACGTAAATAGCAGCACACTGGTCGCCAGTGGGCAGTTAAATTGAGAGAGAGAGAAAAAAAACAAGTTTTGGGGGGAAATAGATCGTTGCTTAACTTTTCCAAATAAAAATATGGGAAATACAAATTCAAGTAAACTTATTTCGTCTTCATCTTTACTGGACTCCCAGTGTGTGTCGGAGTGCTATAACGGCACACATGCAATCAGCTTCAGCGCTGGCTATCAACAACTTCGTACCACAGTTTAATCCAGCACCTGGGTACAGCTGAGGCCAAGGTAAACGCTCTCAAGTTTACAACAGGGCAGTTCACAAGCTCACTCCAGCTTGATCAGTTTAACCCAGGACATGGGCGCATGAACAAACGTATTATTTTGTTATTCATCGGGAGCACATGCAGCAACATCCTGGCACTGACCAGTGACCCCTGTAACTTCCCCGGAACACACCAGTGCATGCAGACCTCACCCATATGACTCCAGTGATGAGGGGGATGCGTAATATATTAAGAAGACATTCTCCCAGAAGTGGTGGCTGCTGAGTATCTGGATATGAGAACAATATAAGGACGTGTCATACTGCATGTAAAGGACTGTTTAATTCTAATTACACAAGATAAATACATGATTACTTTAAGATCACTTTAAATCATGTGCTGTATTATACAGAGCTGTGGTGCAGTTTTACGATATATATTTTTCTCTCAAACGTTGATCACATTTTAAGGACCCATATTTCACGCGTACAACTTTTACCCTTTGTTCATGCCCAAAAAAAGCACAGAGATGTGGTCTAACTTGTCCATGGAGGGCATTCAAAATACATTCTTGAGATGTTATTTGAAAACGCCGTTTCTCAGTTTGGGAAACGTCTCGTTGGTAATGAACCTTAACCGTGACATCCTGCGCCCTTTCGTCCCCCTATTCCTTCACGCCCTCGTGCACCCACATTGTGGATACCTCATCTCCTGCTGCGGCAAAGCTGCATGTAATGCACGTTACACAAAGTCATAGGCAGCCAAAAGCCTGACACAACCCTTCAAGACCACAGCGGGGCGTGTATAATGACACACGGGGATGAATCTATTGCACGAAAGTGTGGATCGCCAAAGTGAGTGAAGTCCTGTGTCGCGAGACATCGTAAAGCCTAACGCCGCCCAGTGCATTGTATTTTAGTGGAAATATAATGCTCTATGTGGGGCACTTTTAGTTTTCCCTTTTAATGTCAAGTAATTATATTCCTGAAGCTGGGCCAATGAAAGCAATGACAAAAGGAGTTTTTGATGAAAAAAAATCATAGATATGTGTACATTATTCTCCATGCTGTGGCTTTTTAAAGGAAAAAGGAATCAATGTGTCCATTTTAAAAGAAAAATGGAAAATTTACCAAGGTAACCATGTAATGTATATGTGCAATTCAGTACAATATACAAAAATGACTCTGGTAACTTCAAGAAATAAATAGATTACATTTGAGCTATACGTTACATGCCTTTTTAACATCATATTTATAACAAAATCACCACGTTTAATATGAACACTGCCCCATAACAATAATACTAAGCTCATATTTCAGATTATTATCCCTCTTCGGAGTAAAGAGAGTGTGCAGAAAGGCTGACTTAATAGTTAGAGACCACACCTAATGCTGCAGAACCTTACTGTTCATATGTCAACCTTCGCAAAAAGTTAAGGCGCCGCAATGCGAAGTGCATTTTCCAACTTTAAATCAGTCAACAATCTTGAATTCTCCTAAGCCTAAAGCGTTAGCCTGACAGAATATGCGTTTTCATATCGCCTACTGGGGGTACAATGGTGAAGGAGTTGGCTCGCAAACAGCACTACGAAGCTTGGCGGCACGAGTGTGATTCCCAGCCCGAGTTAATAGCAGTAACAAAGTGGTGTCTAAATTAGTCGCGGATTTCCTCCCTTCACCAACTTGCACTGCCCGCCATGGGGGGGAAACTGTACGGCCAGACCACCCCCACAACTGACACAGCACGAGGAAGCCTTTATCCAACAGTGGATTTACAAAGCGCTATACATTGTTATTGTTTGGTATTAATCGATTACGTACTCTTAATGACTAACATTGTGGTGGTGGTGGGGGGGGGGAGGAGGGTTGTAATTTTGCACCAGTGCTAATGCAATCCCTTTCATTTTAAAATGTTTTTAGCAGATACCTAAAAAGAAAAGTCGCATTGCTCGTGTGTCAGTTTTGTTAGGAAATAAATATTACATTTTTACTATGCTTCAGTGGGGAGCGGGAGTGGAGCGGTTAGCGTGCTGCGCTACGATTCCTGTTCACGGCTAACACCAGCGACAATTATCTGAACCGGTTGTGGTTGACACAGCCTCTTTTGAGTACCTCGTGCGATGTGTAAAAACATTGCCACTGGGAGACAAAGGCGACGAGATGTGGTGCTGGCCACCCATCCCCTCTTGTGCCGTCCCGGCCTTCATAGCTGCTCACTAACAGCACTTGCCCCAACAGTCTGTTTAGCCTATACGGGGAATCTTTATCTTTGTCAGGTTCCCAGTGGGTATCATTGCAGACCATATATCTTTGACTTTATATTACAGACCAAGAACTGCAGATGCAAAGCCAAAGCCATAATTTATTGCTAATTCTATGCTACCTACAGACATTATAATAATATTTAACATCAGCAGGGTGTTGGCAATAGCATCCTATTTATAAAACACTTCTGCCATATACTGTTAGAGACTATTCCTAGAGGACATATTCTATGACGATGTAATACAATTTCTTAATATCACCCATAGGATTGATATGATATTTCAAATTATACTTCATCATGCTTTCATTCATACGTTACTTTACCGAAAAAAACAAGAATATGAATTACTGCAGTCACGAAAGTTTTAAGTCTAAATTTCTCCAACATATTTGATCAAGTAATGGATATTCTACTGAAACTTTTGAATGTAATATTCCTTGCCTTTCCTTTTAATTTTACTACTAGAAATACAATTTAGTTCATTGATCACTGCGTATTATTATTTTATTCAAGTGTGTACCACTTAAAAACTCCAATGGTGGCCTTTTTCAAGTGGTGCACGATAGACCAATGCATCTATTGAATCAGACCGGAATTTAATTTCATACAAAGAGGCCTTCTCCATTTTTGGCAAACACTTTGGCTTGGAAAAGACACTTTCTACATGACTTCGACAATTTAAATATTTCAAAGACCTCTGCCATTGTGTGTCTGCATTTAGCAGCCATGTTGAGAATTGTATTTTATTATGTTTTATTCTTATTATTTCATTATTTCCCTTCTACGTGACTTAGCCATGTTTTGGTCAAACATGTTCCATTCAATTTATTTCATCATGCCCAGCATACTCTTTGAAGCACAGCTGCAGACAACT
The DNA here is from genome assembly GCF_048934315.1 of Petromyzon marinus. Classification (NCBI taxonomy): domain Eukaryota; kingdom Metazoa; phylum Chordata; class Hyperoartia; order Petromyzontiformes; family Petromyzontidae; genus Petromyzon; species Petromyzon marinus. The sequence goes on from NC_133680.1 coordinate 7,965,837, forward strand.
TTCCCGGATGCTATATCCGTGTGGAATTCACTTTTGTCTGGCTCCCCTTCTGGAGAATAAACTCTTAATGGCTTGTCGGAGTGTTTTTCTGAACCATTGTAGACATGTACAACAATAAACAATAAGTTCTGAGCCGGGATAATAATATTAACTTGCATATAACATATTTTACCAACAGCCAACATGAGAAAGGTATTCATATACTTGCATCAAACATAATCCTGATATGGATGTCTTCCTTCCAAAACCTGCAAAGAAATGTAATTTATTTACAGGTAAAATTAATGACATTTATTATTCTGCAAACTACACGCAATTTTCCACTTCATGTACAGCGGATTTAATTACTATAATAAAATTAATATGTACTTTCAATTGCATGTAATAGTAATTAAGATGATATATTAGCTGTGCAAAATTTCACTTGTTTCTCATTTGTCCTGTGGGAGAGGGCATTAATATTCCAAAAAGTTTGATTTTAAATTGTCCCAAAAAATGCGACTGCTGTGTAACCTTCAACCCACGGTGTATAGCACCGTCTACCCCGTTTAATAAGCCTTCCTTAAAATAAAATAGAGTACTCACACAGAGTCCCATCTCTCCCACAAGAAGCACTGCCAAGGTCCTCACTCCTCCACTCCCAACCCCTCGAGAAACATTTTTACAACCCGCACCATCCCTCTTTTAACAAATCAGGCCAAGCGCCTCCACCGCCCCGGAAGGTGTCTGGAACAAGTTGGCAAGTGCAGTGTGAGATTTGACCAAACGGTAGAGCGTGCCGCTCTGTACTTTCCATCATTGCGCTTAATTATCTCGGGGAGTTGGGTTCTAAATGACGAAGATGAAGAAGGGTTTTTGGGGTACATTTCTTCATCATGCTTTCATTCAAAAACGACCAAACGGTGTCAAGTAGCTCCTAACAAAACAAATGACATGCTTGGGCACACTGAGAAAATATTGAACTTAATGTGGCGATGACACATCATTGGGCTTTTGTTTAACCTCAATAAGAGCGCCATGTGTTTGACCTCCACATTTCAACTGGTGGGTTAGCTTGGGCAAAAGACATGGAATAACTGTGAGACACAAAGATGCTGTCTGCTGAGATATGTGGGTACAGTACAAATAACATGTTAATGCATTCAGCGATCAATGCAGATACAATAGCTTCTTTCAAGCAGCACTTAAAGAAGGTTAGGTTGGTTCACAGCCCATTTATATTCCATTTTAGTTCTGATGCGAGTGGAAGATATGCTAACCATGTGAATTTAACTTTTATTCTGTTGCGTAGTGATCTTTAAGTTTCAAATACCTTTTACTCAAAAGGTACGTTTTTCGTAAAACATTTGCTCAATATGCTACGTTTTTGTACGGCACAAACATTATATAGCGGTGATAAACATGGCAAAATTAAGGCCGCAGGGGGCCAATTAGTCTATATAGTATGGAGCTTTGACCATGACATCATGAATGAAGTGAGAGTGTTTGAGTATTGTAGAACACTTTCTTTCCCAGTTCAAGGTTCTCAGATTTGAGATCCAATCTTTTCACTCTTTCCATGGTTATCCGACCCATATGCACTGCTTTCCATTAACATGCTGGCTATGAAGCTATCAGCACAGCACATCGTCCAATCACCCTGGAATCCTAAACAATCCTCACCATGTTTCAAAAGTGTACACCGCTGTGCATCGTGTCATTGTTGATGCCATCGTAGTCAGGACGTAGCAAACTCAAGGTCTCCGAGGAAAGTAACTCGAGCCCTGTACATTCAGCCTCATGCAGCTGTTCAGCATTAACATTCCTTAATACTGTATATAATTAAAATCAAGTGCCTCTGGAACCTAATCTAGATTATATATTTAATACCTTAAATTGCATTTAACTTTAGTCCTGTCTTGATTAAGCCAAATATGCTTGCATACGTAATCGTGGCCTTGGTATTACGGTGTTGAAAAAATGAATCCCTCAATAAACACATGCCATGGCTAAATCGTGTCGTGTCAAGTGCCTCTTCCACACTGCATCTAATCTGGCCTTCTAGTTGCGCATTGCTTTAATTGATCAGCCCATTCTGTATGTGCTCTCTCTCTCTTACTTGTCAACAGATGCGTTTTGCAACTGCCACAGTTAAAAAAAATGACTCACATTCATAGCTGTGTACTGGTGGCCACGAGCTTGCTACACGTTTGAAACCAGGTTAGCACCACCTACTGAAATAGAACCTCGTTCACAGCTGTTGATAACTATCAAAGATGATATGTTATTAAAGAGTTTAATACAATGTAATACAATTTTGGGAAAGGGAGATAATCAATTTATCAATCAAGTGAATATTCAGAACAAAACATTGTTCTCAAAACACTTAAATCGACATGATGACGTTTGTTAGCCATACTCCTGAAAATAGAATACTAAAACGGGAGAACCAAGTCTGTAAAGTCATGGGTTTAAAAACTACTCAGGAGATAATTAATCTAAAGTCGACATATCGTGCAATGTAAAATAGTTATCGGTGAGCACAGAATGATGGGGCATTCTCAGTGGTTTCAATATTAGGATACTGCATCCTTGTTATATATATAGAACCAACATTTCACCCACTAGGTCAGTTCATTATCCAGTGCTTGTTAGGAGCATTAACCAATGCTGACTTCAATTTTTACAATAAAAGTTATTATATTCAACCAAAGAAACGTGTCACTAAGTCTTGAGGAGAGTTTACATTAATTATGCGTAGGGGACCCCCTTTCCTGATAACTAATGTGGATTCCAATCTTTTAGCGATCCCTCAAAATACCACATGGACGTTGCAGCAGAAGAAGTGAACTTATTTGCTTTTCTGGAAGGATCCCATCATGATGGCTGGTGTATTTTTTTTAATCTAATAAACACACTTTTTTGCCAAAACCTTGTCTCAAGTCTGAGTACAAGTGCCAGTGCACTCAAACATAGCCATTAAGAGCTTAAGGCACCCTTCTAAGTTTGATAGTGATCATAATTATCTTCACCAATAATGTAGGGTTAATTCAGGGTTATCAGCAGTTGCTTCCTTTTTAATAGTGACATCAATTGTTTGTTATAGATAAGCAGCAGCCCTGCTTCTTTCAAGAGGACATTCATTATTTCGAATGGATTTTTCCATTGCCCCTTTGATTATAATCCACTTCTTGCCAAAGGGCCTCCTCACACTTTGCCCGTTGTAAGAGTTGTTTGAACCCACTTCCCCGCGCATCAAGCGGTATGGGTTGATGAATGGGGTGGATTTCCTAGGGCCAGTTCAGATAGCATCGCCAGTGATGTTAGTCGTGGCAGGGAATCGAACTCGGGTCACTGGGTTCATAACACAGGGCGCTAACCCCTGTGCCGCTGCTCCGCCAATAGATCATATCGGCAATAGATCATATCGGCAAATTAAATACGAAACCCCTTTGTCAAGGTGCCTCACTTTAAAAGTCGCTACGAATCTTAACATCGTTTAATTGAAGCTCTGTCGTCCCGACAGGTCTGTACCTTTCACCTGAAGATGGCCGCTTGCGTTGTGGCCGAAACGTCGTGAGAATTTTATTGTGTTATTTTATTATTTTATTCTCATTCTACGTGACTTTACAGAAAAAACCAAAGAAGATGAAAGATTTTGATTTAAAGCTTTCGTGACTGCAGTAATTCATATTCTTAGTTTTTTCGGTATATTATATTATATTTTTTATTGTTTTTTATTGTTTATATATATTTTATTATTTTGTTGTTTCTCTTCAACGTGACTTTACCGAAAAAAACTAAGAATAAGATGAAAGATGTCTTTTTGAAATATATCACATTTTAGATTTCTTTTTTTTACTCGTCACAATCAATATCCCAGTGTTCAGCAATTTGTTTCCTTCCCTCCCTCTGTTCAGTGGCAGGAGAGCAGCTGTTAAACACTGTGAGCATTTAAATAACGTGATAGGATGCTATTATAGCACTCGCCTGGGGGGATACTTTACACCAACAGGACTCGGCCAGAAGGCACTGGAAATCCATGCCATCAAATGTCAAACACCTGCCATAACCGCGTCTGCTGTTATGTGGCATTCGACAGATACCATGCGTTAAACAAACTTAAACAAATATCAAACAGCACAGAGTTCTAGGTATCTGGGTTCTCAACTGTAGGGAGTCGATGGTGCTTAGCCCAGCCACCCAAGATATCGCCAATAACCAATCGTATTTCATTTGGGTTTGCGTTCGATCTAGACTGAATTCCAGCTCTGAGAATTAAGAACATTTTAGTTTGGCTGCCATGCTACAAATGTTGTTCTGCAGCATGGGCACGTTTATAATTTACAATGCATGCTTACAGAATCTCTGCCACGTCCAATTTTAACGCATTTGCGGTAGCTTAAAAGGGTTCTGACAACGCAATTTGAGATGGGATGAGTTACATCTGCGTAGGACTGGGCCCAGGCAGTGGCATGTGCAATGGGGCCGTCCATAAATGACATGACGCACCTAGAGGGGGGGGGGGGTCAGACATTTGTGAGGTTTTATGAAGAGGGGGGTGGTGGTTCAGAAATGTGACGTCACATCAAAATGCGCAACTTTAAATAAATATAGACAACACGTTCTACATAATTAAATAGACTTTTTAATAAATGCTTTCTCCTACAACATCAGAGTGCAGCGACACATTAAATACGCACTACGGTGACAATAGTTTAAAGCGATTTGAAGCATGTTTTATTTTCAAAATGGAAATATGCTTTTTTTTTGGGGGGGGGGCGGGTGCAGAGCTTTGTGACGTCATATTTGAGGGGGGTCTGACTTTTTGTGACGCCGTGTGACGAGGGGGTGGGGGGGGGTGTCAAAAAATCGTCCAAAATCGCGTGACGTCATTTATGGACGGCCCCAATGGGGATGGATTGAAAATCGTCGAGGCCTACAAAATACATAAGCTTCAGCTCTGTTACAGCATAGCGTGCAAGCAATGGTATATGTGTAAAGGTTGTCGTAAATTTGGAGTTTGTCGTGTTCTCGTGGATTTTTCACCAGGTCCTCCGGTTTTGCCCTCTATAATTCTAAACGTGCGTTTCGATTGTTTGGCGACTCTAAATTCCCACATATGAGATATGCCCCACGAATGAGATATAATGTTATGGCCAGGTCACCTCTGAAAAAAAGCGAATAGCTCAGTGGCATTCACCTGGAAAATCAAATAGTTGTGTTGCGACTGCAGCGCATGGTTACGGAGAGACCAAAAAAAATCACAACCCATGCACTGTTGATCATGCATCACGTCACACCGACCACAACTTCACATGACCATTGCATGTTTAACTTGCGGCGTCCACCACTGTGTTAATCGCTCACACAATGTTACAAGCACTTAAAAAAACAGGGGATATGAAAGTATATATAAGGCGGGTAGCTACTAGCATTACCGCTACAAGCTAGAATACGAATAAGGTAAAAGCAAATTGATTCGATTCATACAAACTTGTGCAATGTAACAGTACGTGTTAAAGCAACAGTACCTACAATACAGCACTTACAGAGTTACAGTTCGTACTCACATCACTCGACAGTTGACAGCAATTGACTCCGAGGCTATGTGGATGGCTCGTGATAATTAACCACTAGATGGCGATGTGCATTGTGAGAATTGTTTACTTTCACATTGGAGGATATAGTCGAAAGCCGTTGATGAAGTTGCTCGTCACAACAGATGTCGTTTATTGCATGTTGATTAAATATTCTTGTATTTTGCCATTCCTGAAAATACTGAACATTAGGAATGTTTATATATATGATTGTAAGCATAGGTTTTCCCCTTTCTGGCAATAAAACAGGTGTTAGATGTTTAAACACCAAACTGAAACCTTTTGCAAAGGATTATGTCTGCATTAACAACATAAACTTTTGGCGAACATGCAAATAAAAAAAATATCACGAAGAATGATCAATGTTATAATTACGATCCTGCGTAGTCTATTAATTCGTTATATTGCTACATAAAGCTTTTTGTTAATAAATACCATGTGAAAATTCAAGTCAGATTTGGTTTAAATTTGTACGTATAAGTCACAGTGTTTGATGTCACCACATTCCAAACGTGGCCAATAAGCCAAATCGTGATGTTCAACAAGCAGCACTTTGTCTAGCGAGAGATTCAAGATTTTCCGTCGTCCGTTCGGACTGTGGCAGCAAACTCTGAAAATTAACAGGATACTGACACAAAAGCTTTGTTTTAGATCCGTTCATGTGTTTTTTTTTTGCAGTCCATGCATTTAAAATTAAAATAACATCAAACTACAGCTTTAGTGGACTATATATAGTGAGCTATGCTTTATTTTGTCGTCTATATGCCAAGCATTATTTTGGATGTTGTCTAACCCAAAACACAGGGAAAACTCAATTCACAATGGATAATCCCATAGCGTGTTGCAGACATTTACTGACGTCGAATGCACACACAATGCACAACATGTAATAGGGGATGCGGTTTTTGGATAATATACCGAGTAATCCACTGCAGAGGGCTCCGATTGTTGTCGAAACAAGGAAGGGAAGGGCAGTTAAGACTTGCGGATCTGCAATGCAGCACTCTGGACTTCCACACATTATTATTACACGCACATGCGTACGTACAGGGGGATACAACTATAATAATACAGTGTACACCCCTACAATTCACATTGCAGAACGTGCAACACAGTATACTCGACTGCCCACTCATAACTGTAGCATTAATATAAGGAACGTTTATAGCAGCGTTCTCATTCTCCCAGTGTAAAGCAGTGGTCATTTCTGCAATGAATATGGAGTCATCATTGGCGTATAATACAAAACTAAACTGTACTATTATTTGTTACTATAAAATAATTAAATTTTAGCAGGTAAGGCGCATTGAGTTATATCGCTTTTTTCGCATAAGCAACTTGGCTGTAAATGATAGCTCAACATAGTGGCTTATCATGTGGTAATGCGGAGCAGCCAAATACTCTCAACGTATGTTGATTTAAATGTGGAGGGGAAAACCGGAGGACACGGGAGACGAAATTCATGCGACCATCGGGAAAACACGCAAACTCCAAATACATAGCAGGCGTCGTGGTTGGGGTCGAAACCACGACCTCCTGTATACCGGGCGAGGTAGTTAACATCACGTAACCCAATCCGCGAGAAGGGACGATGGCTGGTGATCGAGACCGACAATCGAGTGGCAGTCAAAAGAGGGAACACAGTCACGAGGGACCTCCTAATGCGGAGATGGAGCGATGAAATCGGCTTGTGTAGAGGAGCTGAATGGGTTGTTGCATCACATGACCCTGAGAGATGGCGATAATTTTCATAATTTTCATCCAGTAGAGGATAGATAACGAATGATAATGAATTATTTTTTTATTTAACCAGGAAAGCATCACAAGACTCTTTTTTTATCGTAGAGTTCTCGACTTAGGAGGTTTGGCCATTTCCATGACTGACTACATGCAAAGGGATCCAACTCAAAGCTCCACACAAATAGATTTTTAAAAAATCATTACTGCACTGAAATCTAACATTCTAATAGCAGGTACGAATCTCTCCATCAGCTAATAGGTATATACAGTTGTTTACGCAAAGCAGAATGCACTTCTTAGTAGTATAATGACCTTGTTAAAATATGCCATTTTCACATTAACAATTTAATTGTGTGTAGAAAATAAATGTGCTATGCAAGCATAAGTAATAATAGATTTCAACAAATTATATACAGGGCCTACACACATATTCTGAGACGGAAATTTTATTTTGCAGAAAGTTTTTTTTCTGCATTAACAAATGTAATGTTGCCCACTATTGTAATTCATAATGTAGGTCACATGCACGATGCTTATAATTTATGTTTTACTTTTTAGTAAAATAAGCCACAGCAAAACGATAAATTAAACGCACAGGTTGAGTTGAGTTATGCACTCACATATAAACCCTTTTAGTACCCGCGATCCCACCAGGTTAGAGAAAATATAAGCAGAACTCCACTCTGTATAAAAAAAATGGTTTAGCTCATCAGCCTATTGGCTTTTCAGAGATATTATACAGCAGTATTTTCTGCATAAAGACTACCTGGTGTAGTGTGTACAAAAATCATCGCCGGGGGAGACAAAGGCGGTATGGCACGATGTTGGCCACCCACCCAACCTGTCTTGTGCCGTGCTGGCCCTCATAGGTGCTCGCTAACAGAATTTGTCCCGAAAGTCTGGGGCCCACTGGTCGGCAGCCTCTGGCTCCGGGGATGCATGCGGCTCTTGAAATGTTGAGGGTTTTTTTTTTCCGAATTCAAAAAATATGGCTCTTTTGTCCATGGGAGTCCAGTCTACCATGGCAGTCCAGTTTACTATGGGAATTCAGTTTACCATGGAAGTCCAGTTGACCATAGGAGTTCAGTTGACCATGGAAGTCCAGTTGACCATGGAAGTCCAGTTGACCATGGGAGTTTAGTTTACCATGGAAGTCCAGTTGACCATGGCAGTCCAGTTTACTATGGGAGTTCAGTTGACCATGGGAGTCTAGTTTACCATGGCAGTCCAGTTGACCATGGAAGTCCAGTTGACCATGGAAGTCCAGTTGACCATGGGAGTTCAGTTTACTATGGAAGTTCAGTTGACCATGGGAGTCTAGTTTACTATGGGAGTTCAGTTGACCATGGGAGTCCAGTTTACTATGGGAGTTCAGTTGACCATGGAAGTCCAGTTTACCATGGCAGTCCAGTTGAGCATGGGAGTCGTCCAGTTGACCATGGGCAGGGGTTGGCAACCTGCGGCTCAGGAATTGCACGTGGCTCCGTAAGGACTGCTCCATGGAGTTATTTATTTATTTATTAAAGGACCACCGTCTCATATTCATATGCATTGCGGCTGTTGAAAAATTGAAGAAGAAAAAGTCCTTGTTTTTTTTTGGTTGCCGACCTCTGGTCTAGGCTAATATGGGGGGGGGGGGGTCTTTTATCTTTGCCTGTGGGTCCAGACTCAGATGGGGTGGAGCGGGGAAGGGGGCTAACTGGGAGTGTCTTTGCCCATATTTGGGACGTCCGCCCCCAATGGGAGTGAAACGCCCCCGTCATTCCATTCATTCATTCAGTCACAGGCGAGTGGTGACGCCGTGGGTTAAACCCTCGCTCGCTCAAGAAGGCAGCAGCGCCAGTGCGCTGCTCGGCTTCCTCGCCAAGCAAGCTCGCTCACACGAGAAGACACCACCGTCACCACCGCCACCACCGCCACCACCGCCACACTTCCACTTGCCCGACCACCAAGAACCACCGCCAATAAGAAGTCAGCACAGACGAACCACCCCATCATCACCATTGTCACCGTCACTCGAAGACCCCCCTGTGGTCTCTCGTGTTGAGAAGGGTCCCCATCTTAACTTCAGCCTCAGATCGATCGATTGACTGGGGGAGTTCCTCGGCGAGAGTAAATAAAACAAGTCTCGATTTAAGTGTCCAAGCAGTCGCGTGGCAGGGGCAGGAGGGATTCTCGGCGCGGTCGGAAGTTAAATCCCAAGCCTGCTCCAGCAAAGATCATGAGTTCCTCCTTCATCACGCATTCCTTCTCCATCGCTGCTGTAATTCTCGCCAGCTCGTGCTGCTACGCATACCCTGCCAATGAAGGTACGTGTTTGATGGCGCATCACTCCATCACCATCATCATGATCACTGCTACTGCCCTCACAGGCGTCATCATCGTCTGTCATGGGAACACAATCGCCACGCTTTAACAATGCAGTACTCGCAAGTGTCGACGCTGCCACACGACATGCGCAATCATTGTTAGAGCAACGTCTGCGGTTTGTGAAGCCACTTGCTGGATGAAAGTCTTCCCACGCAAGGTTGATCACGGGGGAGCTTTTGTGATCATACTTCTCCACGCTGGTCACTGTCTGTTAGGGAAGTTGGGGTGTTGGGGAGGGGGGCTAGGACCTGATAACTGCTGACGTTCGTCGTTACCGGGAATCCAACTCTGGCAGGACGGGTTCATAGCGCATTGCGCTAACGCTCCATCCAGGCTTGTTTTTTTTTGTTGTTGAGGATATCAATACAATGCTATACGCTGTAAATATAAAAATACACCAGTACGCTCATTGCTTAATTGAATGCGCTTTCGTCAAGTAAACACATAAATATGTACAAAGTGCAACAATAGAGCTCCAGCGGTTAAGAGTCCCATTATAATTGACAGCGGGCTGTTAGTCACATTTGCCCCAATGGATAATGCGATCTCAGCAGCTGAATGTTACGTGCTACGTTGATTTGCTACCTTAACATCGTTAGGAGATGTACCCTATTGCACAGGTTATAATCTGCATAGCTGTATTCCCTGATGTCCAACCTGCCTCATTGTGTCAAGCCTTGCGTGTGTTGAACTTCTTTCGCACCGTACGTAGCCAACCGTGCGAATCGGGGGTGTGGGGGGAGTACGACAAACTAAACACACAGTATTGTCAGTGGTATCTGGCTAAACTGATACAGTTTTATAACTCCACTTCCATGATTGTTATCTTTTTAAGCCAGGCAGGTGATGCATATGCATGAGGCGTCGTTTTATATACGAGTGTAGGTGCATTCAATCTTGACTTAAAGCTTTCGTGACTGCAGGAACTCATATTATTTGGGTCTTTCGGTAAAGTCACGTAGATGGTTAAAAGGAAATAAAAAAAAACTACGACACAAGCGATCGTCATGAGGAGGAGCTTTTTGTTATTTTCTTTGAAACATCTACGTGACTTTACCGAAAGACCCAAATAATATGCATGTGCATTGTAGATAAATGCCGTCCTTTGATGCCATTGTGTTCATCCTACCTGCAATTGTAACCCCACGAAAATAATCATAACCTGTTAATGTCACATATTACACGTAATTTTATTTATGTACACACACACCACCGTAAAACAACAACAACAAAAAGCCAATCTATTTTACTAATGTTACTTGCAGTATATTTTGAGGGCTTACTAAACGCGGTACACTCACGCGTCGGATATGGAGCGGTGAAACGGGTCGCCACTGGTGTTGCGTCCCATCATCCAGCAGTGGATTGGACATGGCTGATGGCGAATCGTAAACGCACGTGGACAAGGTCTCCTCCGGAGGCCGTTAGCAAGGACGGACATTCGATGCTTGCGGGCGCGTGAGAATGTGAGCCGTGTGATAGATTGCATTATAATTTGCATTATAATTTAGTATAATTGATTATTATAATTTAAGCTGCAATTGAATTCGGGCGCAGTGCCATCCGTGGCTCTTTGACGCAATCCAGGTGAAGAGGTTATTTTTCTTCACGTGATTATCATACATAATTGTTTTTTTAAAGGCTCACGTTATCGTGATATGCAGTAGTTTAAATTGGCACGAACGTACACTTAATTTAAACCTACATCGATACTTAAACTCTTTTGTTCCACTTGCTTTTTATTGAGCAGCCAGGGTATACAGTATTGTTAACTTGAAATTAAAGCTGCGTAATGTTTCTTTGAAATGCCAAGTATAGATGCATTGTACAAGGTAGTCCAGATGTCTTGTGACCCCCGTTTTATTCCCTGAAGCTTCATGTTTTTGTATACCCAATGGTTGTGAAAACAGAAATCAATAAGCAAAGGAAAAAACATGTTAGGGGTCAACGAATTTGGAGTAACAAAACATCTGGACCATCCTGTACTTTAAATGTTACCTTTAGACTCGCGGTGGAAAAAAATATATGTTTTTTCTCTTCTGTAAATAACGTCAATCCACTGCTGGATGAAGACCCAATTCCGCAACAACTGTCAGTCATAGGGGTTGTTTGCCGACCATACTTCACCATGCGGGTTGGTGAAGGTGTGTGGAGGGAGTGGGGGAGGGGAGGGTGAGGACCAGAATCATATATCACTCGCCACTGGTGTTAGCCGTGACCGATAATCTAGCTTATAACAATCTCGGGTCGCTGTGGATCCGAGCCCAGTACTCTAACCACTGCACCATTGCTCACCCGCCACTCCACAGTGTCTTATGCTTGTAACACGTGACTTGTGTTAAATTATTGCATGGTATGCCACAAATAGTAACGTGCGCATATTGAGGTTTTGTGTTGTGATCTGGGGATGAAAGCCACATCGGGGTCTGGTGTCGAGTGCCCGTTGAGACTTGTCAAGTGAGTGAGTCAGTGAGATTGGGCGCAAGTTATTTTTTTGTTAATATATACACGCGTTGGCTTAAAGTGAAGGGAGGAAACCCTCCATCAAAGATCCAATGCAGAATTTATACCCTTTTGCAAATTTGGCTCATGCCTGTTTCGCTTTCCCGGATCACATTTACTCAAATGAAATCCATTCATTGATGCTGTAATCATACCTCGAGAGGCAACGGTGAGATGTTGAAACCGCCTTTATCTGGCCCTTTATCTCACTCCCTCTTTATGTTTTACTTTCCCTGCCATTTGCTCATTAGATCTTCTAAAGTATGCCAGAAATATAAATGGAACTCGGATCATCAACTGGAAAATGTAATTACCACCTACAATATAGCTGACTTTCGTGAAATTAATTAGTATTGTTCATTACAGTAACTACTGCAGATGAGTGCATTTAAAAATGTGTGCAATACTATTTTGTGATTTTGAATTATGTATATATATAAGCCGCTGTAAAATGCATTTCAGCAAAATAATTGTGGAATTTTTCACTTATATTTCTGAGAATAGTTGCTCTAAAAACTAAATTACACATTGAGAGAGACCCTGAGTGAAATAGAAAGCCACCGAGTTTCCCCATATTAATGTTTTTTTAAATTAATATAATAAATGCTGTATAAAGTATTAAACTAAGGCTCTGATGTAAAGTCATTCTATATATCGCGTGGATAGTTTACCCCTTGCAACTGGAATTGCACTCGCCTGTTAAATTGTATTATTCCGTGCGCTTTTGTGACCTTTAATTCCAGCTAACTTTGCTCTTAATTGGTTAAGGCCAGCGACCAACTTTGAATTCCTTAGCTTCATTACAAAATCAAAGGCTCTAATAACAATTGTATGCTGTGTAGTGTTACATAACGGTTACATTTATAACAAAAAAAGGGTTGAATCTATTTTCATAGAGGACAATGGTAACAGTTAATGTTGCATGCATTGGTTATTGATCTGTCAAACGGTTTGTGTAATTTTATTTTGCTGCTTTGGCATCATTATAAACGGCGGAGACAATTCCATGGTGGTCTAAGGTAAATCAAGTCAGGGAGGTCAGTGCTTGCTCGAGGCAGGGTAAAATGCAGCTTTTTCAGAATTAATTTCAATAAACGGAGACGCAAATAGGCAGATGGAGGATTGTACAAGGTGTTCCAGATATTTTGTGACTCCTCCCCCCCCCCATTTAATCCTCTAAAACGTAATATTATTGTATACCATTGCGTGTGAAAACATAAATGAATAAGCAAAGGTAAAACAATGCTAGGGATCAATTAATTGGGGGTGTGGGGCACAAGACATCTGGACCATGCTGTAGTTGGAAGCGCAGGCAGTTACGAGGTTATTCCAACTTGTATGATTTCTTAATCTTTCAAAATCCGATTTTTGTTTATTCCATTTAATTAATGGTATTTTGTGTGAAATAGTCACCCGGACCAAGGGAGGTCCATACCGATTTTCAAAGGACCGTGCCCTAGAGGATTAGTGTGTTGTTTTAGGTTAATCACCACCAATAGCTGTAGGACTGGGCGCCTGTAAGAATTAATGAGCACGTGTGCCTCAATCAACACACCTGACTGATCAATGAACCTGTAATTACCGTGGCGAAGGTGTACACTGAATAATCTTCTGGGGTACCTCCCACTGCAAGGCAGATGCATCATGGCATGTGTAGATTTAACGATGAAATAATGAAACCACGAAACAGTGTCCAATAAGCAGATTTTGCTACTTGTAAAATCTGCGTGGCACATCCCCCAGAGGGCAAGCCAACATGTTGTTCCATGACTTGAAAAAAGCTCATAAAGTGAATTCAAATCTGTCATGACACGCTTCTCCTTTTAAAATAAATGAACAAACGGTATGAAATGTGTTTGTGTGCCTGTGTGTGCATGTTTCGTATTGTTCTGGATTTTCACAGTGAACTTGCTGGATACAACAAACATTTTCGGACAGCTCGGATGGGAAGCAACGCCCACCACTGGGGTGAGTGCAGGGGCGGATGGGGAACCCAGAGGGAGGAAGGAAGAGGGACGCAAACTCATTTGGGCAGGATGTTTTCAATGCCTCATTGGAGGTAGCAGAATGAGTGGGAGGTTGGGAGCAGTGGACGGTTAGTGGCGATGCAAAATTACAGATCAGTTTTGTGACCAAGAATTCAAATAATGTATTCGTTTTCGTGGTAAAGTTTCGCTTATGTATTCACGATGGGCGGTTATCAGCAAATCTGTCGAGCTTATAATATGACTACTGTACAAACTTGCAGAGGGCATACGCTTGGCAGGAAAAGCACTGTATTGTTTCCTGACCAGAGAGAATTTGTTGGGCTGTTGGGGGAATTTTCAGGAACTTGCAGTTAGCTTTTTTTGAGGACGTCTTTTGTTTAGGATTACGAACAATAAAACAGGAAGAAAGGTTTACTTCAATACCGTTCACTGAGGATATAGGGGTGGGGTGTGGGTTTGTTTCACATTCATTCAATGTTGATTTGTCAAACTATTGTATGCTGCTGGTATAATGACCCAAATTAGAAAATGTCTTTCCAATGCGACATTCCAGAATTCCAGCGAGAGCAACCACTTCCTCCTGGTGCATGCATCAGAGTAAGGAACCTGCAACGTGTGGAAATTCTTCTTGGCCAAATGATCCAAAATGCACAAAATGAGTAATATTAAGAACAGTGCAATTCATATGAACGAATGGGATTGCATATTGCATCAACAGTTGTATTGACATTGCGAACTTTGTTTTAAATGTGTTTTATTCAACAGTGGGAGGAGATGGCCATCCAGATCAACCAAACCGCGCTGATTCAAGCCTACCAGGTGTGCAACGTGGTGAAGCCCAACCAGAACAACTGGCTGCGGACGCGCTGGATCGCTCGCGACCCGGCCCAGCGCGTCTACGTGGAGATCAAGTTCACGCTGCGCGACTGCGGCAGCATGGCCGGCGTCGCCTCCACCTGCAAGGAGACCTTCAACCTCTACTACTACGAGGCCGACTCCGGCTCGAGCGCCAACATGGACGAGAGCCTCTTCGCCAAGGTGGGCACCATCGCGGCCGACAGCAACTTCGACAACGTGGACGTCAAGGACCGCGTGCTCAAGCTCAACACGGAGGTGCGGGAGCTGCCGCCCCTCTCCTGGCCCGGCTTCTACCTGGCCTTCCAGGACGTGGGCGCGTGCGTGGCCCTCGTGTCGGCGCGCGTCTACTACAAGAAGTGCCCGGCGGTGGTGCGGGACCTCGCCCGCTTCCCCGACACCGTGGCGAACGCCCTGTCGTCGCCGCTCGTCGAGGTGCGCGGCTCGTGCGTGCCCAACGCCGTGGCCGCAACCGACCCCAGGATGCACTGCAGCACGGACGGCGAGTGGCTCGTGCCCATCGGGCTGTGCGTGTGCCACGCCGGCTACGAGGCCGCGGGCAGCCAGTGCCGAGGTGAGCCGCTTTGGAAGAGAAAAAGCAATTTTGAAATTCCAATCCTTGTCGGTGCAAACCCCTTTGATGGCTTTGTGCTTCCGTGAACTGGGTGTGTTTTCTCGAGTGTCCACAGGGCGTAAACCAATTTTGATGGGTGGAATAGCCGTGTGCCAGAGAAACATAGAGTGTTCAATGTAAGTGAGATTCTTTCCCATGTGGTGGCGTGTTTTAGTCCTGCGATGCTGCTGTGTAACCTGTAATGATGGTGTTACAGTAAGCATGATTCATGCATGCGTTGAAATTCCCCACGATCAAGTTAAAAATGCTTAACGTGAGTGACAGTTGGGAGTCAAAGACTTGGCTCTGAGCTGATATATCATGTGAGTCAAGAAAACCTCAGGAATGACGGTCGGGGGATTATTAATTTTAAGAATTACCTTTGCTTGGGGCAGCGTGCCGCTGGGAGGAGTTATTAGATTGGTTAACCTCACACAAACCAGCTTTGACAGAATGTGGTTGGACACTCAATGATAGGGGACAGTCACTTGTAAAATGGCAAAATACATACTTTCTCTTGGAATGTAGTATTTCCTAAGGGGCAGCTTAAAACGTTTTAATTTTTGTTAATTAACTTCCACTTTTCTTTGCATTACGAATTTGAGTATATGAACTTCTGCGACATACAAAAGCTGCCAAAGTTAACACATACTCTGCGCATACGATATACGCAGCACTCATTGCTGACGTTGGACGCTGGTAAAGTGCAATAAGACATTGTGCAGATGGCAAATCAAGACATGACATATCTAAGGCCTCTCTGGATAACACATTGTTATCCTGTACGGCACTGCAGTTTTCCCTCCATTGAAAAGAATCATGTTCGTAAAAAAGTGTAGTTAAAAAAAATCCTATTAATCATATATATGAGAATAAAGTAGTAATGTAATCTGGAATTGTGTAGCATAGAAGTGACCTTTGATAGTTATTTTATTTGAATCTGTGACATTAAATGGAGCCCTTTGATAAAAAAAAGAATTAGAATGGAAATTTTTTTTCAAGGCCATAATGTTCCCCTTCAAAAAACATGTTTACAGTTTTGTGTTATCGTCAGTAGGGAATATTTACCAATTTCAACTTACAGTGCTGTGTTGAGATGATTGTCCTGACAGTCACAATCTGTATTCATAGAGTTTTTGGACTTAAAACACTAAAGTTTATTCTTGGTATGTATTATCAGGAAATGCAACGGACATGCTTCATGTTTTGCAAGCCAAGGCATCACTTGTCTTTGTAAGCTGTATATCTTTGCTGGCCCGATAATGAAAACTATTGATTTATTTGTTTGAAAAATGGAAATCAACAGCCTTTGCCATATATTCATGAAAAGAGAATATGTATTCAAATTATAGGGATTATTTCGCAATTGCAAACTAAGAAGACATATGTGGGCCTTTCAGTATAATGTTCAAAGCACGTCACATTCATTACAGACGGTTGAGGTTTTCAGGAGCGGCCATCCTTTCAACATGATGTAACCTCTGGTGGTCCTGAGCAAACATTGGCCTGAGCAAACATGCCTCGCCTCAAGAACGAAAAGAGTGGGTGTGAAAATCATGTACTCAAGTCGAGCAAAGCTCACATACAAACCAAGGAAATTGTTTCGGAGACTTCCTTCCACACCTTGTTTTCTCAACCTCGGGCAGAAGGCGTGCATTTTTCAATCAAGTGCACAGACAAACGTATCAATGTCCACACATTTACAAATAAGGCCGTGAAAATGAACGCATCCGTCAGCCAGTATCTTAGCTGTCTTGATAACCTCGGTACGAGACGTAAGACGGGCAGGTTCAAGCAATTCAGCATACACTCCTTCATCTCGTGCCTTTCCTTGGAGGAAAAATATAATTTGTCCTGGGATGTATGGACCTGGCTTCCGCAGGTGTAGCGTCTGCGTGTAAGATTCCAAAAATAATATTTTTAAAAATCCACTATTGCATCTGAATTGATTTGGGAATACTTTGTTGCAATCATAAATGGTGGAAAATGCTATACTACTGCAATACTATAAATACTGTGTAGCTAAACTAACACCGTCACTTTTAAGATGTAACGTAAGTTTATATTTCTTATACGAATCTGCACAACATTTATTCTGGTCCAGTGTTTAATACAGGCCCTTTCTCTACTGTAATCTGTGGCTTTGAGAGTACTGTATTGTACTTGATGCGGTCAAATAATTCCCCTAAGGTGGGTATGCATTATCCAGAGTAGTGAATGTCAAGTGCTTGAACAGAGCCATAAGGAGGCATAGATTGTACGTACCAAAATAACGTACAAGACAATTATTTAGTATTCAATCTGTTATTATTTTCACAGCAGAGCCTCACTAAAAGTGAGCTTTACCAGCGTCGTTTTACCATGCCACTGTACTCTTCGATCAAAAGCAAGATGTTGAGATTGCGGATGACAATTCGTATTCATAGATGTCAAAAGGGCAGTAGTAATGTCTCGTGGACAATAAGTGCGCACTCCATTGTGAATACAACATTGGCTTGGGGCAATGTTGAATTCACAATTCGGCTCCATGCGATGCTCCAGAAGATTGCTGTGTTCACACAATATCTGAGGCCAAACGGACCCCAGAGCTGCTCCCCTTTAAAACATCCCAACGAAAGCTCTTGTAGAGGCACTGTGCCCTTTAGGCAGTGGCAACCCTTGGAGGTTTTGGGGGGCACTGCAACCCACCAATTTTACATGAGATCCCCTTCCGCAGTTGGTTTGCGTGGGCACTGATTGCTTGGGTAAGAATAACATTAATTGGTTCTCGTACAACAGGTGCATACCTGTTTCATTTCATACCAAAAATATAGGTGTTCCAATCACAGTAAAGACTATCTTAAATGTAATCTAGTGGCATACATATACCTTGACACATGTCAACGTGTTGTTCGTATGACTAAATAGTCTTGATTACTGTAATACATACATAATTAAATAATGCACAATGATGTGAACCTGGCAACCGGATTTCAGTTCCCCACCATGGCTAACATCATTGTCGAGTGATATCTGAACCAGTCCTGGGCACCCAAAGTCACCAACTAGTCCTGCTCAAGTTGTGGTGGATTTTTGTCATACAGTCCTCATGACTGATGTGGCATAGCAAAGCCTTCATCCAGAGCATTGGACTGACACATGACTATAGAATTGTGTTTAATATTTACGGAACCAATGAAGGGTGTCAGTGATCATGAGACCGGTTCAATGAGACCGGTTTAAGGTTTGAAATGCAAGCACGTCTACAGGTGTTCAAGGTTCACGTGCCGTAGCAAAGCAGTAGAATGAAGGAAGTGGCCACAGAACAGCCTGTGCACTCGGCTTTTGAGAATGACTTGGCATCTCCGAGCATCCTTGAAAGGATGAGGCATCAAAAGAAAGACTTCGAGTCGAGAAAAGCTCATTATGTGTCAAGGTGGTTAGTAACGCACCCTCGGCGCTTGAGAAAACAAAATAAGGAATGTCTCCACCCTCTCCCAGAGTTAATCGCCGTGCACTAAAGCTCCGGGAATTAGCAGATGTCGTGGTTTTTTGAGCGAAATCCTTTTTTTGTCTTCGTTCTCCTTCATCGTATACCTCGAGTGCACTTGCCAAGCTGCGTTTGTTGAATGTCTTTGACGCGGGACATTCCACAGTGCCACGCCAGTGCCCCTTCAGTTCCTGCTACAGTGATCTCTGAGCTGTCTCGTCTGGGGCTGCAGGGGCTTGAAATGTGCCAGCGATTACAAAACCTTTCCGGATCCCGGTCACATTTTCCTGCTATGCTACATATAAATTCTCCCAGTATTTCCACCGAACCTGATTTACCAACAATGGGGTTTTCCCAATGAAAAATAGGGATCAGCGTGCAGGTTATGGTTTCGTATGCTACCAGGACGGCAAATTTAATGTGCTCTTCAGTCTTTTTTTTTCCCGAACAAGATTTTGCCAACAAGTAATATATATATAAAAAATCAATTGGCAAAACTACGTGTTGTTATTGCGTTCTAAGTTATTAATGCCTCCTTGGTGACGTTAATATATTGAAGCGTGCAAGTTCTGTTATATTGGATAGACTCTGAAAAAATGTGTTTACAGCATTTAGTCAATGCTCATGGCATATGTGTTGGTTGCAATGAATCACTGTCATGAATGGAACTAAATTTTACTCTACGCGTGGAAGCTGCCTTGGTGTGATGGTTAGCGCACTGGACATAGATCCCGTGGTGCAACAGTAGAAACAATGGTTAGATTTATTAAATCCCCCAGGCAGGATTCTTGGTTAACACCAGAGTCAATCAATCTGCAGGTCATGTGCGGTGGGTAACGTGTGGCTACTTTCACCAATTTCAAGGCGTCTGGTCAGCGTGGAAGAGTAAACCAAGTTCTCTCTGGGACACCCTCTCGTCGAGGCCCTTCCGTTAGCAGTCCCGTCAGCAAGTAATTGCAGGGTTGCACTTTTACCTAGACCGTGAACTGCACGTTAAAATGGAAACAATCAAGGTGTCTACCTGCCCCAATGACCAGTGGTACTCATTCTTTTTCTGGCTCTTACCCTGGAGTGGAAATTCTATGTTTCCACGTGACAGGCAGCAAAACAGAAATGTGTGCTCGTGATTTTTTGACTTTTTTTCTTTCCATTCCTTTAAATCACATATTTCCAATTGGTGGAATGTTGAGTGCATCATACACGTGGTAATTCCAACGAAATATAAATTAGTAGTAATAGGGTTTTTCCCCTGTTTTTCTGGCAACAAAACTGAAACCTTTTTACAAGGCCTTTTGGTGTCATCTGGTCGAGCACCAATTGGGTCGAGGCTCAAAAGAAAGCCGTCCCTTGGTGTGGACCAATCAGTTTCAAGGACAATGGATATATTATCGTAGTATGTTTTTTGTTTGCATTTTGACTGCAGGTATTGTGGTCAATGCAGACATGAATCCTTGTAAAAAGGTTTCAGTTTTGTTGCCAGAAAAAAAGGGGAAAAACCCTCTTAATTATATTTTGGTACTGGCAAAGGAGGTCTAATGATATAAATTAGTAAGTCCCACTAGACATGCTGAGATCCTCCTCTCCGCGCGTTGCTGCCACCGCAGACACGTATTTATCCAGTACCGGGCGCATGATGATGATGAGGACGACGATGGTTGCGACGATGATGATGTGTAGCCCTGGTGAGGTCATCCACGATGCACGGCTGCTTGAGTAGCTGACGGATTAGGAGGTTCTCCTCGGTCTGCGTCTCACCGTGGTCCCGTGCGTCAGGGCCGTTAGAGCAGCCCTACTACATGCTGAGATGCAATTAACGGAGTAAAATGACTGCCATCGTATTTTGACCGTGGGCATACTCTGCTACGAGTCCATGCCAAACTGATATTTTAATCTCATTCGCTGTTGCTTAACTCCTCCTCCAGAGTGATTTCGGGTTGTGGCCTACGTATCGGTCGGCATGATGCCCGACATTTCGCACAGCTTCTTGAGCTTCAAGCAATGCAGCAGCACAACCCAAAAGCACACCGCAGAGCCATACAGCGCAGCTGTGGAAATGTATGCTGCTGTATGTTTCATTATTTAGTGTGAAGTATATGTTTTTTCTTAATTATATTCTTGAACATTTTTCTGTCCTTTAATTAAAGGAGCACAGAAGTGATTCGCTTGGAGCATTGCGAGCGGCTAGTGTATGAACATTGTGCATGAAACGACTTGTGTATTTGCGTTGTGTGTTAGTGACTCGTGTATTAGCATTGTGAGTGGTGAGTGTATTAGTGTTGTGTGTGAGTGGTGAGTGTATTAGTGTTGTGTGTGAGTGGTGAGTGTATTAGTGTTGTGTGTGAGTGTATTAGTATTGTGTGTGAGTGGTGAGTGTATTAGCGTTGTGTGAGTGGTGAGTGTATTAGTGTTGTGTGTGGGTGGTGAGTGTATTAGTATTGTGTGTGAGTGGTGAGTGTATTAGCGTTGTGTGAGTGGTGAGTGTATTAGTGTTGTGTGTGAGTGGTGAGTGTATTAGCGTTGTGTGTGAGTGGTGAGTGTATTAGCGTTGTGTGTGAGTGGTGAGTGTATTAGCGTTGTGTGTTAGTGACTCGTGTATTAGCATTGTGAGTGGTGAGTGTATTAGCGTTGTGTGTGAGTGGTGAGTGTATTAGTGTTGTGTGTGAGTGGTGAGTGTATTAGTGTTGTGTGTTAGTGACTCGTGTATTAGCATTGTGAGTGGTGAGTGTATTAGTGTTGTGTGTGAGTGGTGAGTGTATTAGCGTTGTGTGTGAGTGGTGAGTGTATTAGCGTTGTGTGTGAGTGGTGAGTGTATTAGCGTTGTGTGTGAGTGGTGAGTGCATTAGTATTGTGTGTGAGTGGTGAGTGTATTAGCGTTGTGTGTGAGTGGTGAGTGTATTAGTGTTGTGTGTGAGTGGTGAGTGTATTAGTGTTGTGTGTTAGTGACTCGTGTATTAGCATTGTGAGTGGTGAGTGTATTAGTGTTGTGTGTGAGTGGTGAGTGTATTAGCGTTGTGTGTGAGTGGTGAGTGTATTAGCGTTGTGTGTGAGTGGTGAGTGTATTAGCGTTGTGTGTGAGTGGTGAGTGCATTAGTATTGTGTGTGAGTGGTGAGTGTATTAGCATTGTGAGTGGTGAGTGTATTAGTGTTGTGTGTGAGTGGTGAGTGTATTAGCGTTGTGTGTGAGTGGTGAGTGTATTAGTATTGTGTGTGAGTGGTGAGTGTATTAGCGTTGTGTGAGTGGTGAGTGTATTAGTGTTGTGTGTGAGTGGTGAGTGTATTAGTGTTGTGTGTGAGTGGTGAGTGTATTAGTGTTGTGTGTGAGTGGTGAGTGTATTAGTATTGTGTGTGAGTGGTGAGTGTATTAGCGTTGTGTGTGAGTGGTGAATGTATTAGTGTTGTGTGTGAGTGGCTCGTGTATTAGCGTTGTGTGGTGTGCTGTGTGCCTGCAGCCTGTGGACTCGGCTACTACAAGAACACGACGGGAGGGCAGCCGTGCGACCTGTGTCCTCCGGAGAGCTTCACCACTCGACTCGCATCCACGCACTGCGGATGCAAAGCGGGATACTACAGGGCAGAAGCTGACCCTGTCAGCTCCCCATGCACACGTAAGTGACACCGTCGGCCCAACTATACAGGCAGCTAATCTCTCTGCTCTCTCTATGTCGTGAAGAATCGCCGTTGTCCATAACTTCAGACTACTAAGTACTCTTATGGTAATTTCATCACGGCAGTTGGACATTTTTCATCAACGATGAAATTACCAAAAGCCATCGCTCATGGTTCTGCATTGTAACAATCCAACAGCATGAGCTAGTGGATTGTTACACTCGCACGTGAGCTGATTTCACCGCTCCATGTCCACTTTCCCACGAGCAGCTGCCACTCTCCATCATTATTCTTCACCGCCCATCATTGTCCCATTTAACCACGTGACTGCCCAAGCCCACTCACTTTTTTTTACTGGTATAAAGCAGCGTCAATGGTGAATGTGGTTTCTTATGTTATCTTGACGCTTGCCCAGCTGTGTCAAGACATAGACTTTAAAAAATATATATATACTATTGGATATGCGTGTAAATGTATTTTTATATGAGTGAGACCCTGATGAGATGAATTGTGTCTCACGGGAGATGTACTTGCATCACGGCAGTTAGACATTTTTCACAGTTTTACTGCGGCACTAGCATGCAGTGTGATAATATCGGGAATGATGTCAGCGGCTGCAGGAATCGAACCATCTCATTCTATGGAAACTGGCTCAACAAATGCCGCCTCAACTGCTCAACCCCCGAATATACAGTGCTTTGGCATTATTTTGTGTTTAAATGTTAAACAAATATTTGATAACACCTTCGCGAAAATAACCCAATGTATACGGATGGTAAAAACAGCAACAAATCCACAAAGTAAACGCACATAACTGTGAATGGGTTTCGCAAGTTTGAATGTTAAAGTCCCATTGCTAAGGGAGTCGTGGTAATTGCACAACGCTCAATGAAAAGCGACTGTGTCGACTTTGCTCTGAGGTTCATAATACCGTAAAAACATAAAAAAACGATGGGAACAGCTGATAGTGATGCGTTTAAAGGGACGTTTAAACCAGTGCAAAGATTAACTGTTGCACTTTACAGGGCACTGCTGAGAGTGGCTGTTGGCACACATCCTCATTGAAAAGGACACTCTAAACTTTGATTAAAGTTAAAATATCTGTGTTCTCGTTTGCGTTGCTCGTGACATGGCGATACAACGACGTGTCCATTGAGGCTTTTCTAGGTACACAAGACATGGCTGTTATCCTACTCCAGTGTGTCAGTCGTTCATCAAGCCACTGCTGAATGATTGTCCTTATGAAAAGTAGAGGAATGTAAATGCCCCTATGTACACATGTACAAGTAATACACATAATATCCTTTATTTATCCATAAAAGCATCAGTGTGTTTTAAGACTCTTTTTGCATGCGACTGCAAATTTGGACTTTTGGCAAATTCCATAAAAAAAGTGCTTTGGCAGATTAAATGGAGAAAACTTACAGATACGAGGGCATAGTGTATGTACAAATGAATGCATGTTGAACTTATTTCGGACCGTACGAAGCCAACCGTGTCAATCGGAGGTGCCAACCATGCTAATAACAAGTCAAAGCTCTGCATGGATAGATTCAAGGACCCACTACTTCGATGCGATTTCCTGGCCACTGTGCAGCCCAGGCTCAGTAGACCCCGGCGTTCCCATAGAGTCACTCGCCGCACACCTACGATTAGCGCGGTTGACTACATACAGTGTGAAAGAAGTTCAACATACATACATACATACGTAGTGAAGTATGGTCAAACAATCCCCCAAAAACAAAACAGCATGCCTTCGTCCGACAATTACTTGATTCAGCGCTGCCCGTTGTTGTTGTTGTTGTTATTATTATTAACGTGATTGTAACGATTTGCGCTCGTCCGTGCACGCAAGGCCCCCCGTCGGCGGCGCGCAACGTGATCTCGAGCGTGAACGAGACGTCGGTGATCCTGGAGTGGAGCCCCCCCCAGGACAGCGGGGGCCGCGGCGACGTGAGCTACCGCCTCGTGTGCCAGACGTGCGGCGGGGGCAGGGACGCCGCCGCCGCCGCCGCCGCCGCCGCCGCACCGTCGTCGTCGACAGCGGCGACGTTGACGGCGGCGACGTCGCCGTGCGCTCCGTGCGGGGACAGCGTGCGCTTCCTGCCGCGGCGCGAGGGCCTCGCGGTGCCCGGCGTCACCATCGCGCACCTGCTGGCGCACACCAACTACACCTTCCGCATCGAGGCGCTCAACGGGGTCTCCCGGCTCAGCCCCGCGCCGCCCAAGGCCGTGTCCGTGTCGCTCACCACCAACCAGGCCGGTGAGGATCCCCCGCGTCCGTGCCGTGATGGGTGCACGACACCGTGCACATGTCACCGGTATTCTCCTTGCTCGGTGTCACAATGTCACAGGTTATGTATTTATACGTATGTTTCCCGTGACGTATTGAGACACGCTGTAAAACCAAGTCGTATCGTGGTCGTATTTTCAGGACTTTATGAATGTAACGATGCACCCCCACTGCAATTCGGGTGAATTATCTTGATTCGGGGTCAGGAATCGATTACACTTTGGTTCCACTTCACTGTCCCGTTTGTATTGTTTTCGTCACTCCATTACCGTGTAATTTTATGCAAAATTTGCACAAAATTGAAAATAATTTACTTTTGCTAGCAAGATTCTGTTCATGTATCGGAAACATAGGGATATATTTTAGTTGACCAATCGATGTGTCTGTTATATGCCTACAAGGCATATATGGAAGTATATACAGAAGCTATATAATATGGCAGGTTTGACTTCTTGTATCAAAACTTGGACCAATTATTTATTTTGCTGTTATGCTTTTTAAAGACCATGCATCGAGTATTTCTGATGGCAATAGCCTCTTTGCTAAATTTTTCTTCACAAATATTAAATAAGCAAGTGCAGTGCATTTATGTTCATTTGTTTGTATGTTCAACTTCTTTCACACCGTAAGTAGCCAAAAGTAATAAGCGGACATGCATTTAGGTTACACGTGTATATGAGTTAAGCAGATATTATTCGTATTTGCACCACAAATGTCTCAATTATAAAAAAAATACCATCTTTTGGCAATTTCAAATTGCACTTTTCAATGTTGTAAACCGCAGTATCTCCCAGTTCTGGCCAACCACACTGAGTGCCTGCTAGCAATTAAATGCACTCTGGGCTTCTTTTTTTCAGCAAATGTGTTTGAGGGGCAAGTTAATCGTGATGAACTACTCGTTCAAAACACATAATTGCACCGTGATCCATCGCCCAGGCTTTACAATGTGAAAATGAGATTTTTCTTCTCGCTTGCTAAGCTGAAAAGTAAAGAAATGTTCGGCCATCCAGTGAGCTCTCTGGGTCTTGTTTGCAGCATTAGCTATTCGAAGGTGATAATCTTCCGTAGATGGAGTCACACGCCGTGAGAAAGTCTACGTGCGTACTTGGTATGTGCACGGAATTGCTCTAGCCATTGAAATGATGCTTGCATTGAAAAAAGGAAGCGGGACCCTTTATGAATGCACTTGTGCGTGTCTTTCTGGATCTGAGCGCACCATGCGAGCGGTGTGTAGATACAAGGTATATAATGTCGAGTAGGATTTTTCTGTTTCGCCTTGCCCAGCAAGTAGCTCGTCATGACTGTGCCTCGTTGGACTTGTGCGATGTCTGGATACTTTGTTTGTGTGCGCCTCAGGCTGTAAATATGCATTCTATTTCAGCCTGGCCATATCTCATACCCACACACAAACCACCTTCGTGTAGGCTACCTCACTGCAGGTATCAATTAAGCGGGGGTGGGGGGGGGAATGTTTATTCAAGCGAGTTTTGTAAAATGAAATTGCCATGCTGTCAAAAAAATATATATAAAAATGTCCATTTGGCTTGTATGGTCTATTATTATGTCAATTTTTTTTTGTACTTTCCCATGAGCCTGTATTTCGTTTACCATTTTTTCTGTATCTATACCATATCTGGAAATTGAATATGGACGTCGCACTGAGCATGGACCTTTTCTGAGGAATATGGAAACGCTTTTAAACTCTTGAGCAGGGCGGCGCGAGTTGATAATGTGGTCGCCACTATGACGGGTAGCCGACTTTAACGCTGGAATCAATTACGGAACTTGTTGTAGACGCGGGGCATTTTTAGTTATTGCTGCAAATTTATTAATAATGGGACAGATTGGCTACGGTTTAACGGAGGGTTCATGGGCATTAAGGTTTCATGTTGTGCCTTAGTCTGCTCATGGGGTGTGGGTGATGGGTGAGCAGCTTGGTCGAGGAGCGCAGCTGACAAGAGTAATGTGCGAGATCCTGCGTTGCCTGCCCTGGTAGAAAGTTAAATAGGTTTTATTTGATCGGAGCATAATTTGCTCCACGCATGTGTCGTGACGAAAATACGTAGGGTTTTTTTTTGTATCCAGGATGTCGCGCGTGTGCCCGTACAGCGTTTTCCCGTTGCGCAGGAAAACACTGTGATAGTTAAATAAATAAATGCGTTTCTGGAAAATATCTTTAAAATGTTTAGGTAAAGCAGACTTACGAAAGGCACGGGAGGTTGTGGATACATGAGCGTACCGTAAGACCTGACTTTAAAAGCTAATGCAAATGCCGGGATGCATTTATAAACATTCGTGTTGGTACAGAAAACAAGAGTTCTCTTGTAAGCAGTGAGAGCACACACATGGAAACCATTTTGGCATTGTGTTGCACACACTGTTTACACACACATCCATCACGTTTTGGTGAGAAGCCTCATTCACAGGAGTGTTTACAAAATCCTCCAATGATTGGCACGTCTAACAACAGGAACCTCAGCCTTTGTGACGGTGTAAACATGTAAACATCCTTCCCATGCCCTACTTTTAGCATTTACAAGCACCTGCCTGGTGGGCTTCAGAAACCCACGTGTGCCCACCTTGCAGTAAACAGTGCGTCCATGGAGCAATCAACCGTTAATACATTATTATAATTTAGACAGCAGCTTGATTTGCGTGGTTGCGATGTTGTGAGTATGTGAACGACAAAGTAAATGCCAAAACACCTAACGGCGTGCATTTTCTTAAACAGCTCACAGCAAAATCATTTGAAACAGTAACACATGAGATGCTGGAAAACACCTGGTATTTGATCAAATCGTGATGCGGCATGTCTCGCCAAAGCCGTGTTTCTTACAGGGCTTTGGCGAGACACAAAAGTGTGCCATGTGTGTGCACGATAGTGACAGCTCAGTTGTTCATAATAAAGGTTTTTGGGTTGCCCTTCCATAATCATTCTTGCATGTCCTTGGTGTCCAATTTGAGCAACTCAGTCTGCTGCCGGTGACAATGATAGGATTCGATTGCTTATAGGTCACAGACTTGATTTTTTTATCAGCCTGTGGTGGTGGCCAGCTCTCTTACCACCAATGCTCACATAGTGATGACAATTCTGCGTACGGACACTACCCTCTCACTTGCCCAAAGTCATCGCACTTCACTTGTGTGTCAGCGCTGATGATGATGAACACACGTGTCTTTTATAGGCTACCTGGACCCTGTTGCAAGTGTGCACTCTGCACGTTTGCAGACAACTGTTCACTCTCCCACGTCTGTAGCCCACAACTGTTTTAGGAGTTGAACTGGATTTGCTATAGCAGCATAGGTGGATTTCCCATTTTGGAAGATTTCACTTTGGTGCATGGCAAACAGCTACAAATACATGCATGACCCTTGCTTTCAATCTCTGGCAAGTTTGCGAACCATTTCCTATTTGACACACTCTCCAGGCATGCGTCGGCATACTCTCTGAAGGGTGTGGTTCTCCTTTTTAATATTTGTGAAAGGAATTAAAGTCCTCCTCACTCTTGCCCCCGGGGTTATGGCTGAATTTCGCAATGTGAGATTCATTGCCAAAAGCCCTGTGCATTGCTCTTTTTTCATTTGACTGTCTCAAACTTATTCCCACTTTTAATGGAGAGGCAACTTTGTTGATAGATCAGCTTAGATGCCTGGACTTAAGAGGCTGATATGTGTATAATCCAGATGTCTGGAGGCAAGGCGTCATTTAATGACAGAGTTTTCAAACTTCCAAACTGTGAGTTAGCCAGGAGATGGCATTTTGGTAAATGGGTTCTGAATCCATCTGGGCAGGCTTTGGGTGTTATCCACTCATCTGCATGCTTTCCATCCCATGTGCAAAGCAAATGGAATTTGCCAAACCTACCAATTAAAAATCCTCCTGAAAAAGTGTTTTTCCTGGATAAAGCTAAAAAAAGGTATAAGCTATAGGTCGATCAAGATAGTATGGCTTGGATTGGGTTCAAGTAATTAAAGAATATTATTTCATGTCGAATTTTACGAAAGTCTTGGACAGTTCTTCATTGACCAACACAAGGTGTGCATTTTACTTAGGCGCCTGATTAAGCAGCGCTAGTGAATGCTACATCTGCTTCTGAAAATGCGACAGAGCGTGTTTATGTTGGCGTAGTGAAGTGTGTGGTGAAATGTGGATCGTAGGAGCCCCCCAGCATAAGGGTTTGATAATTAAGCTGTGATAACTCCGTGAGGACAATTATTATTTTATTAGGCTGAGTTCCAGGTCGTGTCTAAAATTGACATCCCTGTGAATGAGCCACTGTTTGTATTTAGAAAACGTAGACGTGAACAGCATAGTGTTTTTGTTTGTTTAAAGATGTGTAGTGCATTGTGTGTACATATTACACAAACATGTACCATGTACCTATGACTAAATCGCCAGAAATCCACCTGGTCTCATTATAGGTTGGCAGATAATCATGGGTTGAGCCTTGAACGTGCTTAGATTGGTGACCAGCAGGCATAGAGCATGCGTTATAGGCTGCTGCGGGACTACGCTGGGGACAGCAGAGGAGAGTGCAGCACTATCCCATGATGTACTCTATTATGCTCACGGGTCTATGCTTCCTGCCTTCACCAACGCGCACTGACAAGCGTGGCGAAGTATGATCAAATAACTCCCACCACTCACATGGCGTGGGCAGGCCCTCATCCAACAGTCGATTTGCAACAAGGCTGTATATGTACTGTATTACAATATAAAGATGCCGTACACAACAGAGTACAGTTTTATTTCCGAATGTACACTTCCTTGTCAAGATGCTTCTTAATATAATTTTCGTGCCAGGGTGCATTCTGGTTCGTGTTTCATTGCACGTAATAAATGTCATCTGCAGCTTCACTTAACAGGCATTAGGCCATGTTGGAACGTACAAAAAAAAACAGATGACTACAATACAATTGTAAATATCCAGAAAACCCGATACCAGTTTCAGACATGTGGCAGTTCGTTTACAAATGCTCTCATATAAATAATCATCTCACATTCTATTTTATGCTTGAAAGGAGTTATGGAGAATGGCCTGGATTTTTTTTATCCATCCTTGGCTGCCAGACGTCTGAAGAAATGATTAAAGAGCTGGCGAACAGGAAACGTGACACCACGTCCCCCCCCCCATCCTCCACACCCCCACACCTACCTGATGCCAGCTTGAACGTTTCCCCATCATGCACGACTAAACGTGTGCTTGACGCCCTCTTTAATTCAAAATTAGGGAAGAATGATGGAATCTCAGTTCAGCGACGTCAGCGTTTCTTGGGGGGGGGGGGGGGGGTAGTCATAGCTCTTGTGCAAAAGCATATCTGCAATGAGTGTGTTTTTTTGACACGTTAAAATATGCTGTCTAAAAACGCTCAGTGACTCGTCGTGGGTCCCTGTAATCTTGCATATTTTTTTTTCGTTTGTATTTCATGCTGCCTGCAAGTGGCGTGGCACTTAATCGCCGTGAATGCTGGAGATGCAATGTAAGCGAAGGGTTTTACGGTGTGCCGACAGCGAACGCAAGGTAGTTGCGCATGGTTTTATTCAGCGGCATGAAATGTCACGTTCACGCGCCGCGTACATTGTAAATGTAAAACCTGTTGCAAAAATCCACGAGAACAAACTGACTATGGGCAAGAGCAAAACTCCTTTTGTCGTAAGCTTCCATTTCCTCTCGGCGTATATTCGCCTCTCTCATCGTACGGGTCAGCCCGCGAATGCTCGCTATGGTTTATTGAAAACATCGGGCCTTGGATGTAACATTTCTGATGATCCGAATCTCCTTGGTTTTGTTGCGGCTTGATCTGAAAGTAACGACATCACCAGAGGGGACGTCGCTTTTCCGTTCCATCGCGGTTCACGCTTTTCCACCGAAAAGAAGGTGGCGCCACGTGACATCGGGCGACCGTCACTTGTGTTCGCATGAGGACACGTCACATTATTATATAATTGAAAAAGCGATCCCACATTTCGCCGTGAAAGATTGTCTCTAAAAAAAAATGCAATCAAAAAAACGTTTGAATTTTAGGTATATCTGCAACACATACTACGCTTCGTAGCAGATAAGCCCAAGCCTGCTTCGCTCATAGACGTTCACACACCCGTGACTTATCACCACCAACTTGGCTCGGGGGGGAATGCAAGACAGGTTGCGAGAGGGCAGAGTCAGGTGCTCTTTGTTGGGCACAGGGCGAGGCAGTGGTTTTGGTGCGGTACACTGATGGGGCGTCGTGATAGAGATTCGTCTTGTCGGGGCCTGTTGCCTGTGCGGTCCTCAGCCTGGAGCTGTCCTCCACTCACGGCCGGCCTGTCATAGCTTGTGGAGATTCGAGGTGTCAGCACTCAAAAGAGCCACCCTTCCCCCCCCCCCCAACTGAGATGACAGCCTTAGTGCAGTTGGTTATGTACGGTGTGAAAGAAGTTCAACATACAGCCAAAGCAGATCCCGTGCAGATCCGCACTTCCTATATTTCGCGAGACGGCTCCTGTCAGCGGCTTGATTGTTTGAAGGTACAAATCCTTTATATGCCGTACTGCATACATATACTCTGTCGTCTTATATATGTGCCAGTCATTTTTCTTCCGTATGGGAGCATCTTAACTTAGCAGGTGTACAATAAAACATATATTGTTATTGCTACTACCGTATATGGATTTTCCATTTACTTAATAATTGTAGTGAATAATGTGTTTTATTTGGCACCATTACATAGGGATTTAACATCCAACCTTAGAAAAGCTAAATCATGGGGATTTGTTCTTCACCTTGAATACTTGTAACACGTGAGTGTAATTATACTGCAGCACTATTATTGGGTTAAGGTGGGATTCAAACAGGCCTTGAAAAATGTTTTGTCTACAAATACAAATGAAGATAACAATCACCACTCTATTCAAATTAATATTCTGTGCGTATGCTATTTGCGAGTGTTTTTTTGTTTGTAAGATTGGCATTGTACCAGGTGAGAATACGCCGTAAGATATTACTTAATTTAGGCTGAGCCAACCGAACGGAGGCCCAGGCTAGGTGCAGATTCAAATTGCCACTTGTAACCTAGGTCACTAGAATTGTGGTGCAAAGCACTCTGCGTGCATACAAAAGGCAAAGGCAAATATACTCCTGGATAGACTCAAACTACAGACTGTAAGGGAAAATACTGTGAAGTGAGCACCTATTAAGGTCAGTGTGACCCAAGAGGGGGTGGCACCATGCCTGTCCACCTTTGTCTCCCAAGTGCTTATATTTACAAATATATGTATAGGACCAGGTGCTAGTAAAAGGCTGATTTGACCTAGAGGGGAGACCCAAGATGAGTCGTCTGGCTGGGAATGAAATCTAGGTTGCTGCGATTGTAGCAAAGAGAATGCACGCACACATGCAGCATATTAGTGGATGTGAAGTAAATGTTAAAAAAGCAATGTGTTTGAGATGCTGTATACGTTAGCTTTAGTGTTGCAATACATAGCTATCTCTATATTCAGTGTGATTTTTCTTCTTAAGTTTATCGTAGTCTTTTTGTGTAATTACACGTTGTGCATGTACAGATTGTTCGAATGAAATCGTTTTTCGAGAACGGGAAATTCGTTGTTGATAAGGAGTTTGTTTTGACGGAAATGATGTTGATTTTGATGGCCATAAATGTTGGCCTGTGACAACAGAGGAGAGCGGCATGCAATATTAACTGCCATGGCACCCTGGACGTGTCAAACGACACACAAATGATAAAAACACCTGAACAGAGAATTCATGATAATTTAAGTCACGTGAATCTGACATGCATGAAAAATGTGATAGGCACACAGAGATATGGCTTCTAAATCTGCTTTGTCTTTATTAAAACATCAAACGAAATCACGCCAAATCTCGCCGCTGGTTTGCTTTGGGGTTGCATCCGCATTTATGAAAGTTGGATCATTTTTTTCAGAATCTTACAACTCCCCAAAGACGGCCATATATTATGAGGCCACTGGTTTGGTATGTGTATAGTTTGAGACACAACATGTGGGTGAATGTTCTAGTGATCGCAGTGATCAGGTATTACGGGGGCGGATGTAAAACTGTCAGTTTGTTGAGCCATTTTCCAAAAGCATTTCTCATATTTCTGTTCCTAAAATGTATTTCTGTGACCTTTTGAAATGGAGGTGTGGGAGTGCTTTGCTGAAACAGTCTATCACCACAACGGTGATGATAGATTTTAAACAATGTTGAATACATTCCGCTGTTTTGCCAGTTTTAAAGAGAGAGAGTAAAGTAAAAAAATGTGTAATACTGTTAACAACTGACTCATTAACATAAATATTTATGTTGATTTTTGTTGTCCCTATGTTCCAGCTCCATCTAAAATCAGGTCACTGTGGTACGAGATGCAAACTAAGGACCACGTGAAGCTGTCATGGTTCCAACCAGATCAACCAAATGGAATTATCCTGGACTACGAAATCAAGTACTACGAAAAGGTATTGCATATTCATTAAGACTTTCGAGGGTGAAACAAGCGGTTAGCAGAGGTGGTCAAACTTTCTGACCCTACGAGTACCATAACTAAATCTTCATATGGCCGAGAATCACTAGACGCTGAACAGGTCACATGGGGTAGTCAACCGGCCGTTTTTTCTCGTGCTGGCTGGCTGTGGACTGGTGAATTTTGAAATCTGTGGGAGCGCCTTGGGAGTACTTATGTCTGGCTCCACTGGCAGCATTTGAATGCTCCGGCCCACTCCCCCAATGTTTCGATTTTCATTATTTAAGTAAAGTTGAAAAGTAAAACATTAGCTGCTTGGAAACTGCCTGGGAGGAGCATGCAGCTTGCAAGCCACAGTTTGGCCACCACTGGTCTATAGCTTTTATTTCAGTGCAGCAGATAATCATGGCAATCAGCTGACAAACATGTCTAATGTTTGACTTCAAACTGTTGCAATAGCCAAAGCGAGAGGCATGCTTCCCTCGGCGATGTGCTTGCAAGAAATGTACCTTGGCCTTGCCCACAATGTGTATTTGCACTTCTCACAAAGCATACGGGAAGGGTGATTCTTACTCGGCGGTTATAACACCCAGATGTCAATCACACTCGCAAGCTAGCATTGCACGCCTCCATTCTGTTTGGCCATTCATCTGGGAACCGAAGTCACGATAAAAGGGGCCTCACATTGAGAGGCCTAAATAAAGTGTCAAGGATAGTGCCTGCACTGTGTACTTATTCCACAGCCGGGCACGTAATGGCACAGGTCACGCTGCACCACAAGCCCACGGGCCTTTGCGTTTTCTTCGTGACATGTGGCAATTGTTGCCCCGGCTTTATGTGTAAAAAGTGATTCGAAAAGTCAAACCTGTCTCCACCAACATTGTGCAATGACCACAGTAGCTTTAATATAATTTGTTTACCGCGCGCTGTCATTCCACTGCTCGATAAAGGCCACCCAACGCCATATTAACGTTGCGCGATGCAGGAATTAAGACATATCCAGCAATACAATGGTGCGCCGGGTTTTGGATGTGACACAGAGAGAGATTAATAATTGATCAAAGAAGGTTCGGCTGTGTGGGTGGCAATGCTGCGGGGAACGCTATGCAGACTATAATAACATAGCAACTACGAGTCCTAATAGACAGGTTTTACTGAATGCCGCATAGCCAAGTAATTCATTACCTTCGATTGAGCACTGCACAGGGGCACATCAAAGCGAATTGCACTCAGAGGTTGGCGCATGTCGTAAGAGCAAAATAAATTACGGAGGGCGTTTAAGGTTTTATGAATGTATTTATTTGAACTGAATTATTTGTAGGTTTTTGCTTGACATTAATGTAATGTTTATTTAAAGCTTTCGTGACTGCAGGGATTCATATTCTTGGTTCTTTCAGTAAAGTCACGTAGAAGGGAAAGAATAAAATAATAAAAATATAAAACAATAAAATTCTCACGACGTTTCGACTGCAACACAAGCAATCATCATCAGGTGTGAAAACCACAGCAAGAAAATGTAATAAATAAATACTTTTTTTTATGATTTTAAACGTATGCATTGGTATACAAGCGTAGAAGAGGGGCATGTGCCATTGTTGCACATGAAGTCCACCATCCTATATCCTATATTGAAATACATTGACAAGTGCTCATTTGCTGGCTTTAAATAGGCAATTGTAATTGTGCAGGAAGTTATCCAAAATGTTTCCCTGGGGGTGGTGGGGGGGCAACTCGGCAGTTCCCTCTTTGCTAAGAAACAATGTGTTTCTTTTTATCTATTTATTTTTGTCACACGATGCTGCAATCTCAACCGCCTTGGTTCAAACAAATTCCAGCCCGGCCTCTCTATGCTTCTCACCGTTTCCTCTCGGCCGCTGAAAGAGCCCCTCCCAGTGTCAGAGCCCTACACAAAATGTGTGTTTGACCCGACATGTACCTTCCCGTCATTCGACGTAATGGTTACACTTTCAGCAGCGGTAACACGGGCGCGACTGTAAATGGTCACGCTGTCACAGCGGCAATATGGGACAGGCCTATGAAACCTCTTATCCTCCATGTCCCTCCACCGTGCAGTATAAACGTTACTCAATTTCCGCCTTTGAATACAGCTGTTAATACTTTGTGTTATGTTTAGCCCTTTCACCTGCTCCCTCCACTTCCCAGTTCCTCCCTAGGCTCATTTATCTTTTAACATCATTGGTATCCAAGGCATTGTTTTCTTTGTCACTCTATCCCTCAAATACAATCATGCTGTTTCAATATGCTGTGTGTTATCCACAGTGTACCTTTCATGCAGGCGATTATAAGCTTAGCCCGTGTAGTATCAGTCTTCCTGTGCTGAACGAGCATGAGTAATTATTTTTTTCCAGAAGGAATATTTAACATTTATATTCGAGAAACTTATTTCGTTTGAAATTTATTTGGAAAGCCCATTAACATTCATTTGAAAGGTCACGCTGTGGTTTACTGAAATTATTTCATATCTTCATATCTGTCCCCTTTAAACCATGAGCAATGGCAAGGCCTTGCACTCAAGGAAGCTCTACAAAGACTCTCCTGAGCATAATTTGGCCTAAACTTCCATATTGGCCAGATGTCTTAAATGGATTATTTTAATGTGTTGCCATTTTCACTCTTCATAGCTTTTGATAACCGCACTTTAAAACATATTTTATTGTAATATAAGCGTGTCTGCTTTATTTTATTTATATATTTGTTCATAATTTATGGGTCAGTCTTTGAGATACTGGCACACAGTCTGTTTGCTGTGTAACAGTGGCATGGGGCATGTTTGCTGTGTGAAAAACTTCCTTGCTAAGGTGACCTCAAATTTGAATTTCATGTAAGTGTGATTCTTGTTTTTGCGGAATTGCAGGTGAAGGGTCGAACAGTACTGGTATAAATGTATGCATGACTCTGTAAATGTATGTAAATTAGCACACACACACCTAGTTAAAGCGACGCGTTTCTGTTGTGGGGAGCGGTGGTGCAGTAGTTAACACATACCCCCCCCCCCATCCTGAGTTTTATTTCTGGCCCCAGCTAACTTCAGTGGTGAATATATGAACTGGTCCAGGGACCTCCATGACTTAAATGAGTACCTTGTGCAGTATGAAATCATCAGCACTGGGAGACAAATGTGGCTGGGAGTGGTTAAGGCCACACCACATCAGTGTGCCACTGTGCTAGGCTTGCACTGGTGCTCGCTTGCAGCACCTGGCCTAACAGTCTGCATAGCTATAGAGGAATATTTGTCATTTTGTGTGCAACAGCACTTTCCCCATTTGAATGTCAGTTCTGGCATATGTCGGAAATAACCATACACAGCAAGTATAACCCCCCCCCCCCCCTTAGATAAACTCATCAGAGCAGAATATGGGGTGATTTTAATTGACACCAGTGCTTAGAGAGGGCAACGGTGACAGGTGACAGGCATACTTTGCACTGCGCTCCCTCGTGTGCGGTGTCAGCACTTGGCCTAACCGCCAAATGTGTTGAAGAGGGCTGGGGTGGGGGAGGGGTTCCTTGTGTTGCTGTGCGTGCAACAAATGCCCTGGCCGCTTCAGCCGCGGTTGGACTTCACGCGTGCGCCGTGCGTCCTCTCCCAGGGCCAGCGGGACACCAGCTACAACATCCTGCACACCAAGGTGCCGTCGGCCAGCATCGAGGGCCTCCGGGCCAAAATTGTGTACGGCTTTGAGGTGCGGGCTCGCACGGCCGCCGGCTTCGGCAAACCCAGCGACCCCGTGGAGATCAACACCGACCAGTACCGTGAGTTCCACAGCCAGGACAGCGCGACGGACCCTGGGTACAAGGCCAACACTGGGCGATCACAAATGGAAACCAAACACCACCTTTGTTTCGGTAAAGTCACGTTGGTAGAAACAGGGGCGGAGCCAGAATTTTCAGCCCGGGGTAACAGTCAACAAATTGTAATTTCAAGAATGATTAGAGAGTCAGGCTGTTGAACTAGACGCCATCGGTTGGCGACACGCTCTGACAATGCAGTTGCACGGAGTCCGCCAGACCGAGTGTCGTACACTTATACGCAGAATGTTTCAGATTTTCGATTTTTTTCGGGGGTGACAATTGTCTACCCTGTCACCCCCCTGGCTCCGCCCCTGGGTACAAAAAATAAATAAAAATAAATTAATATTATTTTTGTTTTATTTTAATAATCTTTTTGTTTTATTTTATTTTTATTTTATGTTTCTACCTATGTGACTTTACCGAAAGAACCAAAGAGTATGGATTCCTGCATTCACAAAAGCTTCAAATCAAGATTACCACCTTTGTTATTTAAATGCCATCCTGCTCTATAGTTTTGCTGGCGTAAGGTACAGCCAATGATGCAAGGTGGATTGTTTTAAACGAAGGGCAATTGGATGCCTTATTGTAACCACGTGTTAAGTGGTCGGGAAGATAACATCGCTGGCTTTGTAGTGAAGAGAAGTGGCAAGCAATGCTTACATTGCATTTGCAACAAAAATGTTGTATAGATATAGTAGTTATATTACATTGTGGTGATGCTCTTGCTGGCGATGCACATGTAAATAGGTTTGCTCTGGTGGCTTTACAGAACACTCCAATACGACTCGTGTGGCCGTCATAGTCGTGTGTGCCGTGATTCTTCTTGCCTTCATCGTCTTCACGGTGGTCTGCATCCGGCGAAGGTGAGCACTCTGCGCTTGCACAAGCGGCAGTCTCTCAGCACTGTGGTGTGCTTGAGCTCGGTCGGTGTCGGGTGCTCAATCTGTCTTCTCTTCAATGGGCCAATGTTCTATATTTGTTGCTTGGTCTGAAGGTAAATTTTTTACT
Source organism: Petromyzon marinus (assembly GCF_048934315.1). Lineage (NCBI taxonomy): Eukaryota > Metazoa > Chordata > Hyperoartia > Petromyzontiformes > Petromyzontidae > Petromyzon > Petromyzon marinus. The sequence goes on from NC_133680.1 coordinate 8,004,130, forward strand.
ATGCTTCTATAATGTTGTTGTTTTTTTCTTCTTCCCTCAATTGCTGGAATGAGATTAAGTTGTTTTGCTTAGACTCTCACAGTGGCAGTAATGAACTGTTTTCTTTGAAACAAAAATTTTCCTTAAATGAAACTCCCTGTTATTCATAAAATAAAATAAATTAAACGAACCTTTGATAATATTTAGCTATTTCATGAAATTGTAGAGCTTCAAAATGAACTATTAACCATGCCCAGGTTATTACAATAACATAGAACAATACAAAAGTTGGCCATAATTTGGTCAACTGGTGTTTAGTTATTAGAGTTCTATTTCAATTATTTGGATAAATATTTCTGCAAGGAGGATTGTCTTGACACTAGGTTCCGTTGACACAGACAGGGCATTATTTACAGTATTCTTGGCAGCGCATGTTATTTTTCTTTCTCTGGCTTTACAATAGTCTTGGGCCACATTGTGTGAATTCGCAGACCCCCTAATTGATATCTAAATAAACCTTCAGTGGAAAGAAGTAATCTCTGAATATTTCCAACCACGATGATATCCAAGGTCAACACTATGGAATGTGAGCCCCTGAACGTTTTAACACGTGAGCATTATTTAGCATTGAGCCATTTTCAAGTATCTCATTACTGTGTTCTAGGAAAATGCGCAACATGACACCGCAGAAGGATGAAGAGGAGAATTGCCCCTTTAAGAATGAAGAAGGTAATGATTTACAGAGAATTATAATGGCACTGTGTGGCACATGTTTGCTTTTAGCACCGTCAGCTCTGCATTACAGCGGGGTTCTATAATTGGGGATAAATATGATCGAAATTAATTTCCAAATTACTGTGCTTCCAAACAGCCCATTGTCAAACGGCCTGCATCCAGTTTCTGACTGGTAATGTTGCGCCGCAGGTGCATTGCCATGGGCTGCTAAGCAGCTTGACAAGGACTTCCCAACTTGGCAATCGGCATATTTTTGGGAAATCTGAGACAAATTATTCGAAGGGCACTGCTTAGTGAGGCTGGTGACGCTGATAAGGATGCAATTACCGTATTCTCTCGATTATAAGATGATCCGAAAATTAAGACCCACCTCAAACATGTGCCCCATGGCAATAACTTTTTAAAAATTTGGTCACACACAAACGTATGCAACTAGTGGATAATAGGACGAACCCACAACTTTTGCTTTAAAATACAAAGGATAAAAAAATCGTCTTATAATCCAGGTAATATGGTAATAAGTTGTATATCATTGTTCACAACTTTTGGTTTTGCTTGCTCAATAAATGTTCTTGCCATTGGCGATACAAGATCTATCATAATCGTTCAACTTTAGAAACATCTCTATGTTGCGGGGACACTGCTGCATGGCAATTGATGCGAGTTTCACTTTGGGCCCAGAGTGAAACGGCGTTGTATCGATGGAGGAATACAGAGCTGCAACGACACAATGCATTAGGGCTTGCTCTACGCTGTTCGCCGTCTTCCTGTTGGCCATCCGCCTGTTGACTCAAAGGGCTGTGCAGTTACGTTGGATGTCGGGCACTGTACATGATTGTGACTTGGTTGCTACCCAGCACGTGGTTTGGCATGCTTCGGTGCTGCACGTATTATGTTTAAAGTGTATTTACATTCAAAAGTGACATCTGGGTTTCCACTATCAACAATAGCTTCCTTCCACCTTTATCAATGCACCATCATCACAGTGGAACTAATGGGGGGGGGGGTTTAGTTTAAGATTCTGCTCTAAAAAACAGATATAGATGTTAACTGGAAAAGCATGGCATTTAGCTGAGGATGAAAATGTTTACATGAAATGTAAGGCTGTTCAAATAAATTAATAAATTCGGCCAAGCAAAATAACAAAACAAAAGACCCTAAATTGTCCGTTGGGGTGTTTTCGATGTTAGCTTTCGGATGAACTGACGGCAAAAATATATACAGGGTAATAGATTTGGCATGCAGACATCAATCTTAATACGCAAAGCGATCAATCGCAAAAGGTGTATTTCCGCAGCTTGTCTCCATGACAGCAGTATATCCACATTCCTGCAAGTTGAGTGGATGTGAAGCACAAAAGAAACCTCATGCAGGACATTGAAATTTAAACCCCCATGGTGTCTCTGCCAACCTTTGAGAGGCATTGTCAATGCTGATGCAGCCACAGCAGGTAGATAAAAGCACGCAAACTTTGCAGCTTTGCTTATTTCAAAGCGTGCCCTGCTTGTTGAGCACGTGCGATATCCGCAGCGGTGTGACAATGAGCCGGTTACGCGCACCGACTGCATAGAGGCGTACGGAGGCGTCGTCCTGAGTTTGTATCTGCCCTGGCATTTATACTGCCGTGTCTGGCACGAACGCGATTTTTATGCAGGCGGATAAAACGAGACTGCTAATGACGGAGCAGAAGAAAGGGAGATGTAAAAAAAAAAGCTTAAATATCATATGGTTAGATACAGAAATATAAGGTTCCATTTGCGAGCAGGAGTACGTTTAAATATACATGTTTAATGGTTAAGTGCAGTCTCTACTCTGATTTACATTCCTCTTTGTCTATACACCCTATTTAAAACAAGCCCAACTCTGGGTGATTAGGACATTCCTAAAAGCATTAACGCATGTGTTTAACACCCACCCTACCCATTTTATTCCAGATTCCCATCCGCTTTGCGATTTTCACCCCTGTTTAACACTGGTGGGTTGAATGCCTTTAATTCTGTGCCCTGTTTGCATTCCAACCCTTGCAGTGAAATTCCCCAACCGGAGGAACTACGTTGACCCCTTCACGTACGAAGACCCCAATAAAGCCGTCCAGGAATTTGCCCGCGAGATCGAGCCGTCCTGGATAACCATAGAGAAGGTTATCGGATCAGGTGAGGCCCTCGATGTGGCCACACATGCAGGCTCACGGCCTCACGGTTTCCCACCTCCAACGCACTAGCGTTGCCACCCCCTGCAGTACAAATACCGGGACATACGAGAATAAAATAGGATGTTCCTGGGAAAACTTGGGCAGGTGGCAACCCTTTTACAAACGTGCTTGTGTGCGACTTCATTCATTAACGCATTGAGAGGCTTGTTTTGAATAAACAAGCAGGGGAAGTTAACTGAGGTCCAGTATTGACCCAAAGTACTGATGGCTTTAAATATGAACAGTGGTCCATTTATTTATGAAAAGGTGGTTTGGCTAGCACTGCTTTTCCGGCTCCTACAATGTCCTTTTGTTTTAAAGTCACCTGGTAACATTTCCTAAAATTATAGTATTGTTTTTTTTTTAAAGCAATGGAATGCGGGTGAAGCTTCCTACTTGTTGGTCGTTATACAAATGTAATGGGCAACGGTGTTGCCAATAAACGGCACAGAGATGAAGCGATTGCAGTGAAGCCATTCCCCCCTCCCCCATGACTCCTCCCCCATGACCCATCCCTGAGCTTCCTGCCCTCAATTATCACCGCATCCACCGTGGAGTTCATTATATTGGTAATGAGCCAAGCCGTTGCACGAGCATATGACTGCAATGATGAAGGGTATTGAAAATTCACCAATTAGAAACGCACATACACGGGTAAAATCAATCTTCAGTGCTACTCATGCAAACCCAAACGTCTATTATGGGAGCATTGTTTTTTTTATTTTTTCTAAAATTCATTAAAAAAGTAAATACATTTTTTGGTTCTGTTTTTCCCTTTATATTTTTCATTTTATTTTGCCAGCTACACGAGCGACTGTCGCTTTGACAACTACATAATGAGTTTTACAGATCTCTCTATGGCGGCAGGAATGTGCATCTCTCATTATTTAGCATCCAAAAAAATGAGCATAGGCTTTTGCTCTAAATGGTTCGTGCAGTCTACCTTATGCAACGATTAGACTGATGACTGATGAGAGACTATTTCACTGTCCGCATAATGTGAAACTAATGAGTTCATCCCTTGGCGATGAACTTTACCAACTGGAATACAAAACCCAAAATTAGCCCTTATGTTTTCACATTGGGGTTTATTTGTGAAGTTATCAGTGGCTGGGCTAAGCCCATCACATATTGCTTTTTGCTGAGGACAAAGTTCATCTCAATTAACCACCCACCATTTAAGCTGTTGGACTGAATACTGCTGGCTCAATAACAAAGTCAATGATGCCCCTTTCCCATATTTGTCTCTTCACATAAAGAGATAAAAGTATTTTGTTTAAGCACAAACCATTGGCCTCACATGCTTGTTGGGGGTGCATCTGATCGGCAGCATGGGGTTCAAAGCAAGCAAACTCTGGAACGTGTTTGAACATTTAACGTCTCGTCAGCAGTCAGATTTTCTTTAACCATCGCTGGTAAACTGCCTGATGTTTCTCGGCAACGACCCTTGCAGTGCTCTGATATCGACTGCAGTCACTCTGAGGGTTTGCCAGGTCATCTGGGGATGACCATGAATGTTTGTGGCGGGCATGCAGGCGAGTCCGGGGAAGTTTGCCGGGGCCGCCTGCGCGTGCCGGGCCAGGCCGAGGCGCCGGTGGCCATCAAGACCCTGAAGGCCGGATACAGCGAGAAGCAGCGCAGGGACTTCCTGAGCGAGGCCAGCATCATGGGCCAGTTTGAGCACCCGAGCATCATCCGCCTGGAGGGGGTCGTCACCAAGAGTGAGTCGCTGAGCGGCACCGAGCGGGCGGGCGGGCGCACGGGAACAAACACGCCGAGTGCTGGCAACAGCACTGCCTTTTTCAGGCTGTTGGGCCAAGTGCATGGGATGGTGGTGTGGTCACAATCGTGCTGTTGGTGTTTACGCACCGCAGCAGGTAATTGGTTAAAGGGTGAGTCAACCTCGTGGAGGCCCAGGACCGCTTCAGTTATTTGCCGCTGATGTTAACCATGGCTGAAAATGGAACCCTGTCGCTCTACACACATTCTCACTCACATTGCTGGGCAACACATGAACACAGGCGCACACAATTATAGACGGTTGGAATAAGTACAGTCACGCAAACATTAGTCCTAAGCTTGCACATGTGCTCGCACACATACAGGTGCATCGACAGGCACTCTTGCAAGAACAAGGACAGGGAGTGGCACAAATGTACACACAGGAACAAAAACGGATGCAATCACGCCACACACGCGAGCAAAAGGAGCACTCACGGCCGTACACTCGAAGCCTGAGTGAGCGCACGTACACGAGCTGTTTTTTTTATTAAATATTTAAAGCACATGAAGCAGAAATGCAGAATTATGTCATGACAGTAACATTGCTCACTCGTTCTTTTTATCTGCTCCGTCACTCCACCAGTTCACTTAAAGCAGCCTACAAGCTTTTTTGTTGTTGTTGTTAACAGTGTTGTCATGGTTTAACTTTGAGATACGATCGATCATCAGGACTCCTTATCACTCCAGTTGCATTCCGGGAGTAATTATTTGCGGCAATGTTTGTGATGGGCTTTCCTTCCTTGCCTCTAGGCAAGCCGGTGATGATAATCACGGAGTTCATGGAAAATGGGTCCCTGGATGCTTTCCTGAGGGTGAGTGCTTGATTTTTTCTTTGACCAAAAAAGGGCGGTCTTTTACCTAAACCAGTTTTGCACATCCTTGCATCCGTTAAGTACTGAAACAGCACGTAACCTAATATACCGTGTGCATATATTTAACGTAGTTTGAAATAAAAAAAAGTTGCATATATATTACATTATATATAAAATTAGTGTTGTATTGAACTCCTCGCAGTCGTTGAGTTTAATTACGATGGCCAAACATGTTGTAGCGATTCATTTTTTTTTATGGTTTAGCATGATTTGGGAGAGGTTGTGGTTGGCAGAGTTTATTGTTTTAACTTTTTTCTTTCGTAGATTCTAGAAGCTGTCTAATCATTCGAAGAGTTACTGCCAAGTTATAATTAAAAGGGCCTGTGTTACGTTTTGGAACAGGTGCCCAGCATGCAATGAGATATGTTAATTGTTTATTACGTACCAGCATTTTATAAATTATATTTCAATGGAAATTAAAATATACTTATGTATAATTAAATCTTTGGACGAAATTAAATTCCTTCCTTTCACAAGATTCCCACTTCCCCAGTTAACAGTTAGGTATGTGTGTGCGTGTATATGAGAATTGATAATCGTTCATGCAGGGTGATCCATGTATAGACACTCTATGTAAACTCAAAACAATATTTGAGTTTAAAGGTGATACATGAGTGCCTCCAATCGCAGTGTACACATGAAACGCTTTTACAACCTCCTCTGAAAGATGTGGAACTATTGCTTTCATGATATTCAATCAGCTGTTTAGAAAAACAAATAAGAGGGTGATGAGAAATGCAGTGTGATATCGATAAAAAGGATTACCATGGATTTTTTTCTGCGCTATATTCACATTGCCTTGGTTCTCACCTTGCAGGGGAACGACGGGCAGTTCAACGTGGGCCAGCTGGTGGGCATGCTGAGGGGCATTGCGGCCGGCATGAAGTACCTGTCCGACATGAACTACATCCACCGTGACCTGGCCGCTCGCAACGTCCTGGTGGACAGCAAGCTGGTGTGCAAGGTGTCCGACTTCGGGCTGTCACGGGGACTGGAGGACGATCCGCAGGCCGTCTACACCACCCACGTGAGCAGCTCCCCCCCGCACGCTCCTCGCACAGCCTGAGGACCAGAGTGGGGATTCACACTCACTCACTGAGACTCATCACCACTCAGCCTAGAGACTCACAGTGGGGATTCACACTCACTCACTGAGACTCATCACCACTCAGCCTAGAGACTCACAGTGGGGATTCACACTCACTCACTGAGACTCATCACCAGCCAGCCTAGAGACTCACAGTGGGGATTCACACTCACTCACTGAGACTCATCACCACTCAGCCTAGAGACTCACAGTGGGGATTCACACTCACTCACTGAGACTCATCACCAGCCAGCCTAGAGACTCACAGTGGGGATTCACACTCACTCACTGAGACTCATCACCACCCAGCCTAGAGACTCACAGTGGGGATTCACACTCACTCACTGAGACTCATCACCACTCAGCCTAGAGACTCACAGTGGGGATTCACACTCACTCACTGAAACTCATCACCACTCAGCCTAGAGACTCACAATGGGGATTCACACTCACTCACTGAGACTCATCACCACCCAGCCTAGAGACTCACAGTGGGGATTCACATTCACTCACTGAGACTCATCACCACTCAGCCTAGAGACTCACAGTGGGGATGCACACTCACTCACTGAGACTCATCACCACCCAGCCTAGAGACTCACAGTGGGGATTCACACTCACTGAGACTCATCACCACCCAGCCTCGAGACTCACAGTGGGGATTTACACTCACTCATTGAGACTCATCACCACCCAGCCTAGAGACTCATAGTGGGGATTCACACTCACTCATTGAGACTCATCACCACTCAGCCTCGAGACTCACAGTGGGGATTCACACTCACTCATTGAGACTCATCACCACTCAGCCTAAAGACTCACAGTGGGGATTCACACTTACTCATTGAGTCTCACTCGCAGTCTCAGAGTGATACTGCTGATACGCGATTCACTAAGACCTAGGATCTCAACAGATGGCTAGCATCATTATGGAAGTTGATAAGAGTTGTTGTTGTTGTTGTTTCTGCTACGCGCAGGGAGGCAAGATCCCCATCCGCTGGACGGCCCCAGAAGCCATTGCCTTCCGCAAGTTCACATCGGCCAGCGACGTGTGGAGCTTCGGAGTCCTCATGTGGGAGGTCATGTCCTACGGAGAGAGGCCCTACTGGGACATGAACAACCAGGACGTGAGTATTAATGCTTAATTGTAAGCGTGTATGTCATCATCATCATCAGTCTAAACGTATCTCCTGCTGGATGATGATCTCCTTTGGAATTCATCTGCATAGTGTGGTTTGTAAACGTATTAAACCAGACTTATAACAAATACAATGAACCCTAGCATGTATGCTGCATGATATGTATCATTTGTTCTTGTTGTTTTTATGATAGTACTGATAGTTACTAATTATAATGTATACATTATGTATTTATTTTCTTTACTCCTGTTGCATATTTAAGTCCCTTTTGCATTCAATGTGTCACAGAGTATTATTGCAACGTTACACATGTATTACAATGTTAAATTAATTTTAAAATACCAACAACAAAAAAACATCCAATATTAATTAGTGTCATGAATTATTGACTGACATTATATATAATTTACGGCTTCTGTGTATTCACATAAAACTAAAACAATCCCGAACAAGAGCCACAGGAAATCACAAACAAATGCCTTTTTCATAATAAAGGTGTTTAGGTTAGATCGCGTTATTTATAAATGTGTCGTAACCCTCCACCACCCGACACGGCCAATCAGCAAAAAAGTGTCACGTTGACAAAAGACAAATAGTTCACTACTTTAGCCCACCGGTGTGTCCAGGGTGAATTTAACAAAAGTCCACACTCGCCTGATATCATCACACTTCACAAATTAACTTAATTTGACAACGAGCAAGAAAATAGTCAGATTTCATATTTTACCTGCCGGCATGCATCCGATATGCAAATTGTTGCTCTCACTCTGACATTTTAGATGTACAATAAAAATTATGCGTGTTTTTACTTTTTAGTTTATGCCTAGCTTTGTCAGGGCTTCATTGACAAAATATATTTTAAGTCCACAAATACTCGGCATGACACTATTTGATATGCCTTCATCCAGCAGTGGAATAATAATGAGTTCAGATTCATTGTCCAAATGGGTTATGCAATGGTGCCAAACCTGGCCTATGTTCTGGCCAAATTTTACAACAACCTTTCAGCGTTAAAGGTTGAACATATCCATAGCCAATCAATGCACGCCACACCATATGTGACTTTCACTGCCACTGGGGTCCTCACAATTTTGTTGCACCGTGCAGGTGATCCAGGCCATCGAGGAGGGCTACCGATTGCCGGCGCCCATGGACTGCCCGCCGGCGCTGCACCAGCTCATGCTCGACTGCTGGCAGAAGGAGCGCACGGAGAGGCCCAACTTTGCGCAGATCCTCGCCTACCTGGACAAGCTCCTGCAGAACCCCGCCAGCCTGCACGCCACCTCGCAGTCCAGCGTCGAGTGAGCGCCTCTCGCGTGGTCTACTGCCTCCCCCATGATTGCAAAGTGCTCGATGCTGCCATGGTGCAATGATTGACCACCACTGAGATGACAATTGAGAGGTCGCTGGTTCAATTAGATCCCCGGATGCAGCAGTTGTAACAATATCAGGTCAAGTAAAATGTTGCCACCTCTGTCCACCCAGCAGTATAAATGAGAAACCACTGCAGGTCGTCGGTCGGCAGCTCACTCATGGTGGCGTAATTGTGGGTTATCTGACCTAATTCTAAGATGCCTGGCCAGCGAAATGAGCAGGCCGAATACTCTCCAGATGGGCTCTCTCGAGAGTTCCCTGCAGTGGAGGCCATTCCACCTTCAGTGGTGTGAGTGAGCAATTTCAGGGCTGCTTCTGTAAACATTACCTAAAGGGAGCTTGTTGTCTGTCAGATATAATGGTGCAAATAATAAATGTTCTCATCATGGTGGTGACCTGCCTCTGCTCCACAAGTCAATTTGGGTATCCCGGTGGCAGGATGTTAAATACCTCGCATGGTATACAGGATGTCATGTGTTCGCATGGATTTTTCTCCGGGTCCTCCGGTTTCCCCCTCCACATTTATAAACATCCATTTAGAGTATTTAGCTGCTTAAAATGGGCACATGATGAGCCACTTCGTTGAGCTACCATTTGTGGTCAGGTCGCTTCTGAAAAATAGCTATATTGCTCATTGAGCCTGACCTGGTAAAAAAACATTTTTAAATAGTTTTTAGTTTTATTTCAACTGACCTATAAATTAGTGTGAACCCAATGATGCTTATTTGTGGACTACATTGTTAAAATAAACTGCGTCTTTCCCGGCACTTGTGGGATCCCAAGCTATGGTTAACAAATTGGAAATAAAAAAAAATTCGCCCTTAATTTTGAATCGGGCCCTTTCGCTGCACGTCAACAGGCTGTCGAACCCGTTGCTGGAGAGGAAGGCTCCGGAGTACACGATGTTCTGCTCGGTGGGGGAGTGGCTGGATGACATCAAGATGGGACGCTACAAGGAGAACTTCACCAACGCCGGCTTGGTGTCGTGGCCCGCCGTCGCACAGATGACACCGGAGTAAGCCTCGTTGCACCGTGCACAAGTTTATTTGCTAAAGAAGGTGCAATTGGCACCGACCAACATTTTACTTAATATTCTTGGTTCTTTGGGTAAAGTCACGTTGAAGGGAAACAATGAAATAATAATATATTTTATTATTTTATATAAATAGCTGTATAAAATAATAAAATATTTTATTATTTTATTGTTTCCCTTCAACGTGACTTTACCGAAAGAACCAAGAATATGAATCACTGCAGTCACGAAAGCTTTAAATAAAAAAATTAACATTTTACTTTGTTCGGGGGCTTCTGTTTTTCATGCAGAATCCTTCATGAAATATGTCCCAACATAATTTTAGCCTGCTGATATTGTCTGCATTAATTGCACTCATTAATTAGTTATGTTTATTGTAGCGGGTGAGAACCCGTCGAGACAATAATCTTTCTTCACAAGGGAGGACAGGGATAACACTGTATGCAACTATTAAATATTAAGTATCATTTACGAATTATTTAAAGCAGCCATACATTTACTCATGAATGTGCTTCGTTCCATTTCTGTCTGTTGATGGAAATCTCTCAGTAGATTGTATCCACTGGTGTGTGGCATTCTGTCAACTGCAGTTGCTTTGGAGGGAATAATAAATACATGCAGTACATAGCAACAATGTGTTGCACAGATCATATACTAAACATTCTATATGTATGTTTATATGTATAGCAGACGCTGCATGTATAGTAATGCTTAGATTGATTACAGTAATGCTATTTATACAGAGCAGTAGACATGTTAAATTTTGACTTAAAACTTTCGTGACTGCAGGAATTAATATTCTTTGGTTCTTTCGGTAAAGTCATGTAGATAGAAAAAGAATAATAAAAATAAAATACAAATAATAAAAAAATATAAAACATATAAATATAAATAAACTATTTTTATTATTTTTATTCACTTTCTTTTTATTATTATTTTTATCTACGTGACTTTACCGAAAGAACCAAAGAATAGTAGATATGTTCTTGAATATATTGAAACTGCCACTCGATTGCATAAGGAACTTGGTTCAACTTGTCAATGTGAGTCATTTGGATCAAACAATGAGAATTAGTCACATTGACATCATGTTAATATCAGCTCTCATTTAGATGTCGTCCAATGCTGAGACATAAATGTTGTTTGGCACTTGGCATTTTGGAAGCAGGAAGCCATTTTCTAAATGGGCATGATTAGCAAGTATGACTTAATATAATTACTTATGGGCTAAACTTGATTTGAAGCTTTCGTGACTGCAGGAATAGTTTGAGAAAACGTGTCTGTGTTTTGTCTCTCTCTCAAATTTAGTTCTACCTGATGATGGTTGCTTGTGTTGCAATCGAAACGTCGTACTCTATTATTTAATTTATTTTCTTTCTACGTGACTTTACCGAAAGAACCAAAGAGTACTTATGGGCTGCTGCAGTCAGTGATGAATTTAGCGGTGACCCATATCAGTGCATTTGGCTGTTCCTGTTTACATTTTAACATGAACTTCTGTGACTCCTACAGTGACCTACAAAGGCTTGGAGTGACCCTAGCCGGACATCAGAAGAGAATTATGACCAGCATCCAGACCCTCCGAGTTCAACTTGCCAATGCGGTGCGGACATAAACGATCGTCGGAGAGAAGTTTTGCAACGTCAGAGTGGAAAGAAAAGCAAAACAATTGTTATTTAGGGAGACGTCAGTACGTTGCACATTTGTGGAAGTCTAAACTTCACGTGCACAAGAATGAACAAGAGCTGCAATACTTCCCTGCATACGAAAATGTTGGAGTAAGATTGTAGATCTTAAAAATGAAATGCTTAACAGAACACGGTTTTACTATGAAATGGTTCTGAACTTCGTTCACTTTGTTCATATTTTTTAAACCGTCAACTATTATGATACTAACCGTAGTCCTGCAACAGTAATGAGTGAACACGCCTGTACATACTTTAGCCCTGAATGAATAATACAGCTGCATGTTTAGTTCATTTGGATGCAATTTGCACAGCAAATTGAGGCACATTGATGAAAGTACTTTTAATAGATGGTTATTAGGTGACCTGTTTTGTTTATTTTAAATGTAATATTTTCTATCATAATGTAAATGTGTCATGCTTTTGCTATCAATATGGTGAAACATTTTATATAGGGTCTATCGCTGTACACATGATCGTAAGTGGATCAAATACATCCACAGAACTCGCTCTGCAGTACATTGCATGTGGCAAGCTGGTTGGACAATGTACGTCCATTCTAACCATGTTGGATCAAGGTCAGCGTGTCTATTTTAAACGATGTATGAAGTACGTCTGAAAGTGAGTTCTTAATGTTTATCATTTCATACAGGCATAATCGTTCTGCATTCCAATAATTGGGATATTGTGTACAAATGGGGTAATAATTGTAAGTTTGAATTACTTAACATTTAATAGGTTTTGTGATGAGCTACATGTACAAAACGATCAAATGAGAGTGTATGGTGTATATATCTTACATTTGGTGTCAAGGTGAGACAATCAAAGCGTGTATGTGCGTATTGTTGTACAGCATTTCGAAGTGGCCTTTCAATGTACTGATTTCATGATATCCATTTTAATTTTACCAAAGATACTGTAATCACTCATCATTTTATTGTTTTTTTTATTACTTTTATAGTACCTTTTATGCAATTCGTCCTGTGTGCTTCCTTGACTTAAATTGGAATGGAAATATGAATAGACATTAAACGGTAAACACAAACAAATCCATCATGAGTAATAGACTCATTTTAATTGTGTTTACTCTTGACAAAAGAAGTGCACTTATAATAATAGTGACGTATAATTGTTCATCATCCTAACAATATTATTATCAATGATGTAACATTTGTGTGGAATTTTTGCATCGGTGAAAAGTTGCCATGCTAACCAATGGATCTGATATTTGACATTGCGCTGTTGCCCATTGCTTTAAAACAAAGCACCTTTTTATTGACCTCAAGTCAAGGTACCAATATTGTATATGCAGTTGTAAGTAATACAGAGTGAAACAAATTTACTCCGATGATGTCTAGGTAAGCAAAATGTATCTTAAACAACGATTTACGTTTTAACTTTCATTTTAATTATTGATTATCACCACATTTAAATATCTTTACCTAATTTGTGCCTTATCTTGTAGCTCTTTTTCTTTTAGCAATTGGGATTGTTTTCTTCTTCATGAAAATACAATAGGTTCTGTTTTGCTTATTTATTTAAATTATTTGTATTTATTTACAGGATTGGCTTTTCCCCCCCTGCATTAATTGTGCTCTCCGATTATTATTATTTTTGCTAAACATTTCCTGACGCCTCTGTTTTTGTGTTCATTGTTGTAAATACAGTATTAAATAATATTAATAATAATTGTGTCAGTTTGCTCACTTCACATCACACAATGACCGCGTTGAAAAATGTTGCAAACGTAAGTGAAAAAATGTTTCAATAAAAACTATACAAAAAAATTCAAACACCTTACTAAAACAAACTCTCGCCGTCATTCAGTCATTGCAAGACCCAATTGTGGCGTTATTATTGATAATTACTGCGGCTAAAGTTTTCATCTAAGGCTTCATTTGCTTTCACATAGTCAAAATATATTAGATTGGTATTTTTAAAAATATATATATTTTTGAAGAAATAATGACCTTACAAGTGTTTGTTTTCAGTCACAATCTTATATAAACTAACATTTCCAACATTACTCATGTCAAAAGTATGCCACTGCAGTAGTTTCAAAGAGAGAGAAAACAAACTCACGAATCCCAGTGTCTGCGTGTCATTTCCCCTTGAAATTCAGCGATGGGTCGGCATCATGGAAATGAACTGCGTTGAATATTTTGCCGTTTTCAGTCCGTGCAAATTTTAATCCCCCGTCATGGTAAACCTAGGGGAATTCCTCGGCAATCTTTGGCAAGGAAACGGGGCAAGAAGGCCGTGCCCCTTTAGAACCAGAGCCTTGTTTTAGAGATTACCGCTGACCCGTTATGTTAAGAGCATTTGCCTTGCAGGCATCGGTTCAAAAGGTCAGGGGTTTGTTTGAGTCTCGGCTGACGCGGCCGCACGTGCTAAGACTATTGTGAAGAATGTCCCCCTCTGCATTGCGGTATGGCAGGGGTGGGAGAGACGCAACAAGTCTTCAATTGAGCCGGCCACCTGCCCAGTGGCATGTAGCGCGCGGTGTTTGACATGCGTGCGTTGTATGGAGGAAGGGGGGGGGGGTTCACAAATGGAGAGTTGAATCGGGAGGCGTTTTTGTGTCGGAAAGAATTGTGGGAAGAGAGGCTCAAATGAAAGGGGTTTGTGCGACAGGTTGGAGAGGGCTGTGGAAGGAGAAGCATGGGGCAATTAAAATGTGGGGGGTGGGCGTAAAGAGGATACAACGGCGTGTGGTGTATATTGGTGTCTTGCAGGGGCTCCCAAACTCCAGTCATCGCGCCCCACCACGCGACGCCTTTCCCTGTTTGCCAAATTTACTCTCCAGTCAAAGGCGACTGAAATCGTTCCACGCCGCACGCGCCCGATTGTTAAACGCGTGCCACGTGAAACACGGAGCAATTGACGCTGTCTGTGTCACGTGGAACACAAAGACAACGATCCCCCTTGTAGCCTTAACAGACTGTTGGGGGCAAGTGCTGTTAGCGAGCACCTATGAAGGTCGGCACGGCACACGGGTGCGTGGGTGGGTGGCCAGCAACAACGCTGGGCCGCATCTGTCTGCCTCGTGGCAATGTTTCCACACCGCACCAATTACTCGTTTGAGGCTGAGTCGACCTGGGGGAGGGAGGGAGGATTGGGGGGGGGCAGGACTGTGGAAGATAATCGCCACCGGTGTTGGCCGTGACCGGGAATCGAACCCAGGTTCCCCGGGTTCGTAGCGCAGCGGAGCGCTAACCGCTACACCACCGCTCCCCGCAAAAAATGGAACGCGCGCAGACACGCACACTTTTTGAGATCTCAACCTTAATTTTAATCGGTTCCAATGAACGCACAGGGAGCCTCTTGTAGCCCGGCTCCGCGATCGTGGAATTCCCTTCCTCGGCACGGAATCTGAGCTCCGTGCACACTTTTTAAATCGCGTCTTAAAACTCACCCGGTGTTTATTCATCAGGCTTTCTCACCATAACTTAAGCTTCACGTGAAGCGTTTTTGAGGCCTTGTTCGCATTGTGCTATAGAAAACCGAGGTTATTATACAGGGTGCTTCAAACTTTTTTCACACTTATATGGGACGATCGTTTTTAATGGACATAGAACGGATAATACACTGTAACATGATAACAAATGTATGTTAATAGCTTCAAAGAGTCTCCACTCGTTCGCCATCGTTGTCAACGCACGCCTGGAATCCTCTCCAGGAGGTCTCCAGAGCCCGGAGGCAGCATGTTTCTGGTGGTGTTGTTGCAAATTCTCAGAAGTGGTAAAAAAAAAATAACCCCGTTGAAACACCCTGTATTCTTATTAATTTCTGAGCGTGTCACGTGGGGCGCGTTTAACAATCATGGTCGGGCTTGTGCACCATGGAACGAGTGAATTTGTATTGAATGGAAGGAGGACATTGGTAAACGCAGAGTTACGTAGCATGGTAGATCGTAAGGATCGGCGTTCGGGAAACCCTGGACTGCAGTAGTTCAATGTGTGCTTCATGGCGTGGCCTGTACATCACAGAGTACTTCTTGTGTTGGAGTAGGAATTGAGATTCTCAGACGTTCTTTTGTAGATTACATTTGTCACAATACTGGCTTGTGTGGAAACATTTGTGTTCAATGCCTTGACGACAATTGTAGGAACCACCCATATCAGTAGCTCTTCCATACAACGCCTGACAACTATACTCATTAAATGAGTGCCATACAGTACAAGGTCACTGGTACACAAGATACAGTATACATTTATATTTAAAAACAACCTAAAAAACACTGCTATCTTTATTGACAAAAACTAGATCCCCCGCAATCACTCCTTCAACAATGTTAACAATACTTTGTTGAAAGCAATTGCTTTTGAAAATGGAACAGCCAGGGGATTGAGGCAGCCAAATATTCCAAAGTAGTTCGTCTTGCCTACTCTTCTCATTATATCTTCGTGTGGGGGGCATTGAGGGCTCACGTTTCACAAACTCTATGAACTTCAGTCTATTGACAGGGCACTAACAATTTAGCAGTACATCGATCTTTGCTCATTTGCACAGTGTATAACTGGCTTTAAAACGTCTCTAAGAGCAACAAAACAACTAACTTTGAGTTTTAAAAGGTAACTCTGCACACTCACTGTCTTCAGCAGCATATTCTGTACGAATAACAATGATTTAAATGTCTTTTTTATTATTATTGTGGTCTTTTTTACAAGTTTTTTTCCAATTGATCTCTCGGGGCCATGTCGTAAGAACAGGGATTATCTATTCAAAACTCCGCAAAGCGGTGCATCATGTCGTGTTTGAGAAGAAACGAATTGCCCAAAAGGAAGGTGATTTCACAGAACTATTGCTGAGATCCCGACAAGTGACCTGATATCCACACTATGGGTGCTGTTAAAGTAGATGTTTTTTTTTGTTTTCACTCTCAGAGCCAGAAAAGTATTGAGAAATTCAGTGAAAACCCACATTTATTTCTGACGGGACTGAGACCATCAATTCGTTACACTTAAGAACCCGCGTTAATCGCGGGTGGCTGCCCGGATTGTAACCCCAGGATCTCAGCAGTGTTGGCTCGATGTCTCTGATACGACCATTATGAACCCACTGAGAGACAATCAGACCCAAGGCTCGAACCCATGATCCCAACAGTGCTCTCACCCCGAAGTTGCCTGGCAGCCTCCCGAAAAAAGTTTTAGCACGCTTGAGACAAAGGAATAGTTCCTCTTAAACTTTGTTGTTAACACGTGTTATCAGTCTATTATATTCGATTTAGATTTTCATTCCGAAAATCCAACCTTCAAAACAGTAGATAAGTGGTTCATAAGCTACGTTTTGGTCGCATTGATAGTTTGCAAACAGCCGTAAAGGATTTAAATTTCAATCATATCTACAGCAGTTGTATTTAATCAGTCTTTCCCCCAATCCTCCTTCACCAACTTGCACTAACGTGGTAACTAAACTAAACAAACCAAACTATTTTATTTTCAGAGGCGACCTGGCCACACATGATAGAACATCGAAGTGGCTTGCATCATCACCACACGTGGGAATGTATAGTGGCAGCCAAATAATCTTAACACACGTTTCTAAATGTGGAGCGCTAAAACCGGAGGACCCCCGAAAAACAATCGACGGAATCATCACGGGGCAGAGAGTACACACAAACTCCAAATATACAGGCATCGTCAAGTTCTGGATCGAACCCATGACCTCCTGCACACCAGGCGAGGGAGATAGCGTCTTCTTGCCACCATGGCGAGTACAGTCAAGCGACCCATACGACCGATACAGTTGAGAGGCCTTCACTCAGCAGTGGCTGGACAAAGGGCTCTCTACATTATACACTGCACAAGCTCCAACTGGGTTGTGATGTGTCAGAGTCCATGAGACGCAATAATAAAAGGTTTGTAAATGTATATTCTTGCTGGTGGTGTACTCGGCCTATCATCCCATTGGGTTCAACAAAATTAGTACCACTTTGTAAGAAGTTAACAGTGTCCATACTATGACAGGAATGTCTGCTGCCATGGGCATGTGTAATTTACACCATTTCTACCCATTGGCTTTGGGTTGCATACAGAGATGAGTGCTGTCCATTTGGCTTACCTGAACAGGGAGACACTTTGGCTCATCAACAAGTTTCCTAGGAGGTTGGGTGATGTTAACTACCTCGCCTAATATACAGCAGGTCGTGGGTTCAATCCCTACCATGACGTCTGTATATTTGGAGTTTGCATCTTCTCCCCGTGGTCGTGTGGGTTTTTCTGCGGGTCCTCCAGTTTTTGCCCTTCACATTTGAAAACACGCGTTCAAATCATTTGGCAGCTATACATTTCCACGTGATAAACCACTTTGTTGAGCTATCATTTGTGGCCAGGTCGCTTTCTGAAAAAGAGCGATATCGCTCAGTGGGCCTTACCTGGTAAAATAAAATAAAAGTTTAGTTTGCATGTATGGAGAATATAGTACAATCCCCGGGAGATGGATTGCCTGCAAATGTTAATCGGTAGGTAAAGAGGTGGGCTGGGGTGAGGTGCACAGAGGAAACTGACCGAGCCTTGTGAGTGACGTTTCCTATGCTTTAATTTCTCAGCGAAATCCACTAAAACAAGCAGCGCTGGGTTTTTACAACGTCAAATTGTTACAGAAATATCAAGATTTCTTCGTGATTCTCGCAAGTTAGTGTATATGAGCTTCATTGAGCCAGTTATATTTATCATACAGTATCTAAGTATGTTGGTTCTGTTGTGTACACTATTTTCTCTTGCAAATGAGTATGTAATGGTAAAAGCCACAGAAAGCACGCGAGGAAACGGGTGATATGTCTCCTGCAAAGGTTACTGACACTCTACCTTTAAAATGTATATAAATCAAAAGATACTTACAAAAAGTATGTGTCCTACATGTTGTAGTTTAGTCTACAGTAACAGCACAGTAACTGGTTAATCTGGTGTTTCATTATTTATTGAATACAAATGTGATGGCGATTTTTTTTTTGTACTCAAATAAAACATATATAAGAGATACATTTCTCCATTTTAAACTTTTGGGAAATACATGCGAAATAGCAGAAGACCAATAACCTTTTTCTCTTTTCATATATGGATCATTTTCAGCAGAGTTTGAAATACACGAAGAGGAGTCGTGGCGGATTGCTTAGCGCACTGCGCTGTGAATTTCGCAACTTGTATTTAATACCTGGCCACGGCTAACATCAGAGTTAAGGGGCCATCCATAAATGACGTCATGCGATTTTCGACAATTTTTGACCCCCCCCCTCGTCACACGGCGTCACAAAAAGTCAGACCCCCCCTCAAATATGACGTCACAAAGCTCTGCCCCCCCCCCCCAAATATAAAACATGCTTCAAATCGCTTTAAACTATTGTCATTGAAGTGCGTATTTAATGTGGCGCTGCACTCTCTGATGTTGTAGGAGAAAACATTTATTAAAAAGTCTATTTAATTAAGTAGAACCTGTTGTCTATATTTATTTAAAATTGCGCATTTTTATGTGACGTCACATTTCTCAACCCCCCCCCCCCTCATCACAAATGTCTGACGTCATTTATGGACGGCCACTAATTGAAATCTGACCCTGCCCTCCCCTTCTCCCCTTTCCCCAACCTCCTTCACCAATCCACACTGACCCGTGTGGTGACGTATGGCATGGGAAAGCCTTCATCTAGCAGTGGATCGAAAAAGTGCTGCAAGTTATTATTATTGTAACTGTATAGACTATCCGGCAATAATGTTTGCAAGATGAATGCACCACAATTGAACTGCTGCAAATGCTAGATATATAAAAAAATCGACTCTGCTCACATTGTTACAGTAGTGCTATTACAGGTTGCCATAGCAACATTCTTCCATGTGAGCATCGTGACAGAATAAGAATATGGTTTACAAAACTAGAATTTGGAATGCGAAGCCCGAGAACGCATTGACTTTCCACAGCGCAAAGGCGATGTTGTATACAGCATGTATACAACATCGCCTTTGCCCTCTGGTGATTTGATCGATTCCTATCCACGTGCCACATCGCAATTGTAACACTCGCAAAGCAGGAAACGCTCCAGACTATTTGCGTCGGGCAGTTCACCAGTATTGGCTCAAGCAAGCCTCTCTGCTGATGAGACAATAAATGTCGAAACTACTCCAGAGTGTGCTTGTGTTTAACCAGTGATGCTGATAAGATGCATTCCCAGAAGGCCGTGCGGCTGATGGGTTTTGTAAACAAATACATTTTCATATTCTTGGTTCTTTCGGTAAAGTCACGTAGAAGGGAAACAATAAAATAATAAAAATATAAAACAATAAAATTATCACGACGTTTCGACAGCAACACAAGCAATCATCATCAGGTGTGAAAACCACAGCAATAATTTATTAAAATTATTTTATTGTTTCCCTTCTACGTGACTTTACCAAAAGAACCAAGAATATGAATCCCTGCAATCACGAAAGCTTTGAATCAAAAAATACATTTTCGTTTGTGTCTGGCGAGACAAATTTGGGTAGGAGGAATTCTTTTGATATTGCCATTTCCCGCAATGTTGCCTAATGATGATTTTGTGTCAGGCTTATTGGCTACTCAGGCAGTTTAATGTGAATTTAATGTGCTGACGGCAATGATTTTAAATTATTTTGCGGTACTGTCACATGACATATTCTTAGCTTTCGGTAAAGTCAAGTTGAAGGGAAACAATAAAATATAAAAAATTCTTACGACGTTTCGACCATAACACAAAGGGTCGTCATCACGTGTGAAAAGCAAACGGCAAGAAACATTTGCCATTGCTTTTCACACCTGATGACGACCGTTTGTGTTATGGTCGAAACGTCGTAAGAATTTGTATTGTTTTATATATATTTTATTATTTTATTGTTTCCCTTCAACGTGACTTTAGCGAAAGAGCTAAGAATATGAATTACTGCAGTCACGAAAGCTGTAAATCAAAATTGTCACATGACATGTTTGCATAAACGCTAACAGCTTGGAAAAACGTAACTTTGTGTAAAATTGTAGCTAACTGCACACGCAGAAAAAAAGAATCTAATTTGTACAAATTCACGCATTTGTAACACATGCTGCAGAACCATTTCCTTGTCACACCCGAAATTTGTACATTTGATTGCATTTAAGCCGATGCCAATGTTATTGCTGGCTGTGCGAGTGCTGCAGTGTAATTAAACCGATTCGGTTAGGGATCGTGTTGAATAGGAACCGTCAACACAAAACACCTCCGCAGTTTGTACTCACGCAAGGCGTGACTATCTCGCCAGCGTCGATTTGCTTTTACTCACAGCAGGTCAAGCGCTCCCATCCCCTAAACATTGAACTCACGTGTACCGGACACGCGACACCACAATTTACCCACAAAATACTTGCTGACAGCAAGGTAGGTATTACCAGCTGACATTTGGTGCTCTTGCCACTACACTTATTCCTGGGCAGGGGCCCAGCGCCACTTTTGGAAACTGGGGAAATCCTAATCGTGATTGGTTCTCGACAATCATTGCTTAGATTGCTGACTCACATTGACCAGTTATTTCCTAATACTATCATTAATTTCAATTAGCAAAAAAAACTCTACGTATTCATCGACATCTTTCGTCAATAACAATGGTTCTCTGCTATTAAAAATAGCCATGGCCTGAAAAGTCGCGTTTTTTTATTCTTCCTTTTATGGCAGTATTATTGACAAGTGTGTTGAGTTGGGAGAAGGTATCGCGTTTTTATTTTCATCTTGAATTACTGTCATGCGATATGTAGTACGTACTGGCAAACCCTATTTCTCATGTTTAACTAAACTGAACTTCTATAAATACATGAAATGTATACAGCGACTGGCTATTGATCCGGGTACTGAACATGCTGGGGTTTTTTTTTTAAGGTTCATTCATCAACATGATGTCACGTTAATAAAGGGAGAAAAACTAAACAAATACTGCACCACGATTTTGTCTAAGATTTCACGGGTGTCTCTTAGCCACATCTACACGTCGGAGGGTGTCCAGACACCGTGACACCCACAGTGGCTGCGACCTTGCTGCCTGGCCCATCCCACCACTCCATTAACAAAAAGGCAAGTCCGTGGCTTTTTAAATCAGAGCACAACTTTTAATGCATAAACAGAACATTATATGAGGAAGGAAAGCTTCGCAGCTCCATTAAAATCAGTTTTTAAATGTCTCAAATAACACATTTACACATGCCCTGACAGCTCTTTGGAGTTTAGCAGCTTCCCCAACCCCTGATCACATTTTATGACAGCTGGCTAACACACAACGGTAATAACGCCAGAGTGCTCTCTGCAGCATGGGATCTATTTCAAATAAACCAATGCGTCACCGCCTCCGCAGTTGGGAAATCACGAGTAAAATTAAATAAAAGCGGACAAATGTTTTTTAGCGGCACCAGCAAAGTATAGTTAATCTTTAAAGATACACGCGTGAACATCGGCTGTGCACATTCATAACAGAAGTCGCTGTTATCACCACAGCAATCGTAGCAGTCACCACTGCCATCTGCTGCAATTAAAACTTTCTAATTAGGCAAGGGTCTCTTGGGCATACCGTGCAGTTGGTTGGAAACTTCAGGGCTAGGCTCAGGAACACATTAACGGTGAAGAAGTTGCTGCACCGCCATTTGGCCACCTGTCTATAAAAGTCAATTATTGCATGTCTTATGAGCTCCACCAAACTTTAGGGTTTCGGCTAAATGTTGAAGACTACATTACATACTCAGTGTAATGAAATGATTTTATATTCATGAGGGTCTTGCTATGTTCACCACCATGTCATGCCTGTATTGTTAAATATATTACTGTATTTTATTTCAACATTATCTGACGGTAGCAGATTATCATGTTGGCAAATTGGCACAGGTAATGAAAAACAGTGGAAGCATTTTTTACTCTCAAAATTGCAAGCTAATTTATTTTCATTAGAATCCCATCGTTTAAAGAGGGAGTGCTCTCACTAATAACATCTGGCAAACCAGTAGTATTTCTTTAGCAAGCCTGACTATGCTGATGAGACCCAGATGGTCGAATCTAATCCAGATCATATTTTATTAAATACTGATGATGAGTACAAGTCTAGAAGGCCACACAACTGCCTTAATAGCGATGCTTTTAAATATAATTTGCCAATGTTTTCATCCCAAACTTCACCACTGTGTTTTAAAGCCACAAGGTATTGAAACGGATACTGTATACTGTTTGGTCAAATGATTACATTTGTAGTGACATAGAATGAGTCACTGGAGCGTGTACCGCTGGGGACTGGTTGAGAATGGGAGTGGGGGTCGCAGCCCGTGCTACCAGTTGGACCAGTGGGCGAAGCTCGGAGCCTTCTGGTGGGATCCAGAAGGGGGCGTGGCCGAGGGCGGAGCCTGGCCACGCTGGAGAGGGTAAAAGGCGAGCTCTGACTCACAGTCGGGGCTGCTGCCATCTGGAGTGGAACTCTTCTTGCTGCTGCTGTCGTCGTGGTCTTCGCCTCTTCGAAGCTGTGGGTCTGGAAGCATGTTGGCTGTCCTGACCCGGTATGGAGTCATCCCCTATGGCTGTAAAGGCCGGAATAAAAGAGAGAGTGCCTCCGAATAGTGTCTCTGAATTAGTACACTACACATTGTAGAGCAGTGGTGAGGAATGATTGGAAAGGGCCCTGGTGCAAGAAATTAAGTCCCCCACCCCTGTATAATTCCCCCCCCCCTACTTTATAGCCTGGTTGTCTGGTGCCCTTCTAGTCTATCGGTCGTGGCGCAGTTGCACCACCTGCACACGCGACAGCTACACCACTGGGGTAGAGCAGTTAGATGATTCACTAACAGCATTGTTCGACTTTTGAGTTGATTGACAGCTCTAATGACTTTCGTTGTATGAAGTGTCAAAGTGTGTATTGATCAGAGCATAGGTTAAAACACAAGGGCAATGTCTGTGAATGAAGTCCAGTCCTATGGAGGTAAAAAAACGAGCATTGGCAATCTTCCTAAATCAACATTGGAACAATGCAATAAAATGACCGTTGTGCAGGCCTAAACCCTCTTCCTCAAAATCCTCCCTCTCCCACTCCTGTCTAAGACTCAGTTTAATTATGGCAAATGCCAACCTGTCCAGCTTATTAAGATGCCTTTTAAGTTAAGGTGCCTCAGTATAGGTAGCTGACTTTGCCTCTGATGTGACACGTTGGAGTTTTTTAATAAATAAAGAAAGAAATAAGTTGATAGCTACGTATATGCTACAATGCTTTAATGAAGCAGGTGGCATATATTTGACGAAGGAGCAATTTTTTTTTCTTTTACGACAGATACTAACATTGACAATACAGCACAAAGTGGCAATGTTCACATTTCTTTTTGCCAAGGCCTACAACATTTGCTTTAACTGTTTAATACCGTAGCCATTGGGTATAAGTGAGACCATTTTTATTGTTTTACGGAACTCTCAATCACAACACTACTTTTAATGTTGGCTCACGATTTAATAATGTATCCTTTCATTTAACTGCAGATGTAGATATTATTTTAAAGAAAATTCATTTAAAAATTGTAAGAGTTAATGTGTGTAACCAGGAGATATGATGATGATCATCTTCTTCTTCTTCTTCATTGGCAGCCATTATATATCTGCTGCTGAATTAAGGCCTCCCGAAGCCGTCGCCATCCGTCAGTCTCGCGATGCCTCAATCCATCGAGAGATAAATGGAGACATAGATGATTGCCACAGGATTTAAAAGACGAAACTAACAACTTTAAAGTATATTTATGGAATGTGCTACAGTAACATCACTGCTGTGATGTTGTATCGAACTTAAAAGGAATGGAAAGCACACGAGTTCGATGGCTTAAGTTACATCACAGACTGTATTTGATCTCATTAACAAAATTTCAAATTCACGTCACACAGCCCAAGACATACATCCTAGGCAGTAAGTAAATATTCTTGCCTTGTACTTTTCCAGCAAACTGAGTTCGGTTGCCAGCCATGGCTAATATCATTGGCGAGGGGTATCTGAACGGGTCCTGGTGCTCTTAACCAACCCGTGCTGACTAATGTGGTGAATTATGTTCAAGCAATCCCCATTACCAACACGGTGTGAAGAAACCTTTATCCATCAGTAGATTGACAAAGGTCTGTATGTTTACTATTATAATTAAATTTCCTTTCAGCGTGAGCCTCCATGGTGCTGGATCAGTACTTTTCCTATCCTAATCTGTACACCATCTTGAGTCATTCATTTATTTATATTCTCTATTCATTTCAATTGTATAACAAGACACCTTAATGAGAATCTCGGCCTTCTGAATTAGCCATCCACCTGGATTGTTTTATCTTTTTGTGGTCCCTTGAAATCACATCTCATAAAGCGAAATTATCGCAAAACTGATCTTGATCGGCAAATTGAAATGTTTGAATTATACTAGGAAATTTTAAATATATATCTGTGCCTGTCCCTATATTCATTTGGGTTGCCACACCTAAGTGAGACATTTCATAAAAACCCAGCACAGCCAGCTAGCCAGGTGAACACAAAAGCTATTTAAAGCTCTGATAATGCAGTCTATTATCAAATGTCACAACGAAACAATAATGGGCACCGGCAAACGTTTGATGTTGTGAAGGTCACGACAAAAACGTGTCTCCGTATAACATACAAGTAATTGTTATTGCCTCACTGAAGCTAAAAGCAGATGCACTTGTGTGTGTGTGTGTGTTAGACATTTATGAGAATATATTTGGTGAGTTTTGCCTATACTATGTATAATTTAAAAAAGGTGGTTAAAGTGGAGACCAGCAATCACCTGCTCACACCACTGCTGTCAGGAGGGCCTCCACCAGAGGGAACACTCGAGCGCCCCCCTAGAGGTGTTTTGACCTCTTCTCCCAAACTGGCCAGACGTCTCGGAAGAGGTGGGAGTATCCACACTTGTACCCCACCACTCCCCCCGGACCTGCCAATCGACTATCTTTGGGGTACCCAATTCTAATGCTGCGTTTTGACAGAGGCAGGTGTTAAGTACTGTATTATGGTATGTTTGAAACTATTTTCCACTGGTCTCATTGTTTCCTTCCACAACCCGATAGCTCTTTGCAGTCTAAAGAATGTTGCTCGCCTGCCACGCATAGTTTGCCACTGGTTAGTCATGATAAAATGTGTTTTGGCAAATGTATAGTGGTGGGTTATAAATCAATGGTCACCCTTGCCCATCTTCCAGCTGCAACAGTGCTGACATGCTTGACTCCACCCCCACCCATTCTGTTATCTTTAGTTTGTTCTGGGTTTAACCCGCACTGAAAACTGCCCATTTACCAGACATGTTTTATCATTTGGTAATTTGTTGCGCACTAAAACGTGCGTTCATCCACACCCCCAACCCTCCCCATCAACGTTTTGATGCTCGTTTGGAGCAGAGACAGATGTACAAGCGTGCAATGTGCCAAGGCGTGCCCACCAAACTCTGGTGCGAGAGCCTCGCTTCCCCGCAAGGATCTTGAGCACAAATCTAGACAAGCAAGTTATCCTGCCGCGTGGCTCTGTGCCACAGGAAATCTTTTTTAATTGCCTCTTCTATTCAGAACTGACATGTGAAGCAATAACCTACAGTAGATAAATATTAAAACATTATATATTTTTGGGGAGTTTACAGCCCTTTGTTAACCCACCGCTGGATGAAGGTCTTCCCGCGCTGCTGTAGATCATGGACGTTCTTTGACCATACTTCACCACTCGCCACTGATGTTCGCTGTGTCTGGCAAACAAACTCAGGTCACCAGACTCAAAGTGTGAACCACTGCTTCAGGGATAAAGATTAGTTGCTTTACGTAATTTTTGCAAAATTTTTACATTCAACATACATAGGGTGCTATGAAGTATTTCTTCCAAAAGCCAATACAAACTCTTATATATGGCAAGTTGGTTTATATCTCAAGTGCAAAGCCAGGTGGCTGAGCATCTCAAATGAAGCAGCATCGGCACCTTGAACCACCCAGCCAGCATTCACTGTTTTTGTTCGTTTCTTTCCAGGCAGCAAATACCAATAACTTATCATAAAACTTTGGATGTATATGGCATATATCTTATGCAGCTTGTGATTTATTTTTTCACACTAGATTGGCTTGTTGTGGATACTTGCACAGAATAGTGCGGTGCTGCGTGTTGACACAAAGGGCGTTTGTGTCTGCAGAGCTGCATGGCTAAGGCAGACCAACAAGCAGGGGGGTCCCTTTAGCTGGACAACCCCCAGCCTGCAGATTATAGGCAAGGGGTCACGGGCTGGCGTCTCCCCCAATGCCTTCATGGCAAGACTTCAAGGCCAGGCATTCTTTTTTTTTTCTTCGAGAACACTCGCTCACTTGTGCAACCAACAGTAGACCTCTCTGGTATGGGCAAAATGTCATGGCAGAGCATTCGGCAGCATTTGCTTTGTTACACAAAACTCTTTTTTTTTATTTCGGCCGCCCTTTAAGTGGGTTCAAGATTTGTTAAAGATATCCCAGGAAAACGGCAATTATCCATTGAACATTTTTTTGGCAAGTTGGGGAGTTTGTTAAAACACTGGTGACCTTTTTACCTATTTCATTATTTCTTCTCTTAATATTTTCTCAACGTCTGCCTGTGCGAGGCACCGGTAGCAGAGACGTAGTGTTTAATGACACAGTAGAGTGCTGTGTTCTCATTCCAAACAGCCCGGTTTGATTCTTGCCTCTACGGCCCACATTATCATCAATTTAATTTGACCCCTGTATATCTAGGACTCTCTCAAGCTATAAATAACTCAGACTACACTACACACAGTAGCTGCTACTGCATTTATAAACGCTACAAAAAAAGGTATTACAGTTGTTTACGCTTGTTTTGGGCATTTATCTCGTTCTTTTTTACTTTTTGTTAATATATTATTTACTGCCTTTATTATTCCACTACTGGATGAAGGCCTGTCTACAATGTGCCGGTCACGTTGGCTGCTTGACCATATTTCACCAGTGCAGGTGGGTAAAACAACTAGTAAACATGCAATGTTCGGCCAATGTTGCTCCAAAAATTATGACCACATTCCAACGTTGGCCCGACGTTGCATCTCTACTGGGGGGGTTATGGCGGCCAGGACTGGTTTGGATATCACTCACCACTGATGTTTGCCATACCCAGGAATCAATTTAAGGTCCCCAGGTTCGTAAGGCAGTGGACTTACCACTGTCCCAGCGCACCATACCAGTGCATACATCATGTGTGCACCTTGAGGTGTAAACAAAGGCTGTGGTCTGTACATTTGTGTGTGTTCTGAACGCTGCGGTTTTGGATTATCACTGCAATTCAGATTTCAAGAGAAACTAATGCAACATTTATTGACTTTCAGGTTTTGTTGCAGCCAATGTGTACATTAAATAATTAATACATCGCACTTTAAAATATGAATAGTGGCAGTCAAACTAGAAATATTGCCAACAAATAACCACAAGTAACCACAAGTAAATTTATGAGGAAACTGTACCTTACACAACTATGGCGACACGGGCCTCTTTGAAGGTGAGACATTGAATGTCAGTAGGCTGTCACCTGGATAAATGGTGTAGAATAATATTTTTTATTTACTTTCCCCGTGTGAGTTGTTTAATTAACATGCATCATATTTAATTCAACATCCTGTAGTTTAAAGCCATTTCAGACAATGCTGTACGTTGCACTGAAATACCCATCCTTTCAACAGTTTAAATATATATATGTGTGTTCAGTTTATATGCATATTTACTTTTAAGAAGGTGAGACAAATTAGGTGCAAAGGAAGGAATGCATGGCAGTGCATGGAAGAGCTGGCGGGTTTACATGCCATCCTCATGACTGTGTTTAAACTAGGCTAACCTTGCATGCATCGTGGATTCGCAGGGATGCATGCGTAATGAGCGGCTACCGAGACACGTCGTGTTAGAGGGCTTCTTATTATTTATTCTCACACTGGGCACAACATACAGGCCGATACACACATATATATATACGTCTCCTCTCACTGGACACAACACTGGGTAATATATATAAACGTCTCTACTTTAGCTACGCACAGCCGACCTCTCTACATAGTCCCATCGCCTACATCCAACCACACAGCTGACTGACTGGTGTGACGATGATGGCGCTGGGAGCCGTGCGGAGGATCTTCCATGCGGCCGGACGACGGAGAGAGATGACGGCAAGCAGCGACGCAGCCAGGACCAGGGAGCCTGCAACAACCCTGAACCTTCGGTTCCATCCCACTTATATACCTCTCGGCGTGGCCAGGCCCCGCCTCTGACCACGCCCCCTTCCAGAACCTTCGAGCAGGTTCCCGGAGCTTCCCGACTAACCCCACCTTTCACCTTTAACCCAGATACGCTCCCCTTCTGATTCGTTGTTACATAACCTTGCCCATACCCGTGATTACCCTTCAAGGCTGACAGGTGGCACCCTGTCATTACATATGTATAGCTAATTGTTGCTGGACTTAAAGGAACTTTACATGTGTCATCTTACCGTTAAAGTGTGTGTTCACTAACCATGCTACCGTAAAAAAATGTATCTTGCACTTTATGACTCCTATTAAAACAAGGTTTGATGGCTTGTGTTATAAAGTGCATGATTTATGTAATATCAGTCAAGTGCGCTGTTTACATTACGTGTTTGTATTGTTCAGTTATTTTTTTCTGCTGTAAATAATGTTTACAAAAATGCTCAGCTTAACTTGGACATCTCTGTCATTGTGATGGGGAAGCGTAGCAATGCCCGCGATATTTCGATGTCCGTGTTATTAGTGAATGCTGCCATTCTTAAGTTGCACATTTCCTTGCATGCATCTGTAATGGTGAAGTAATCATTTAATTCAAACGAGCTTTTAATTGTACATTCATGAGAATAGGTTTTTCCCCTTTTTTCTGGCAACAAAACTGAAACCTTTTAACGATGAATCATGTCTGCATTAACCACAATACTTGTGGTCAGAATGCAAACAAAAAACACTGATAATATATGCATTGTCTTTGAAACTGATTGGTCCACACCAGAGACGGCTTTCTTTTGAGCCTTTTCTAAATTGATGCTAGACCAGAGGACGCAAAAAGACGAGGCTCAAAAGAAAGCCGTCTCTGGTGTGGACCAATAAGTTGCAAGGACAATGCGTATATTATCAGTGTTTTTTTGTTTGCATTCTGATCACATGCATTGCTGTTAATGCAGACATGATTCCTTGTTAAAGGTTTCAGTTTGGTGTTTTAACATATTGACACCTGTTTTGTGGCCAGAAAAAAAGGGGAAAACATCTTCCCATATTTTGGTACTGGCAAAGGAGGTCCCATGATGTACATTCATGCTCATGGAAAAGCTTGTGCACATCACATTTCATTTATAGGGCTAATTGACTGCCAAAGGTAATACAGGGTGGTCCAGATGTATTGTGACCCCATTTAATTATCTGAAACTTCATGTTTTGTTTATTTAAAAGATAATTTAATATCCAAAAGAAAACAAATAGGGCTAAATTAATTGGGGAGCACAAGACATCTGGAGCACCCTGTAGCACACCCCGACAAGTTCAGCCTGAGAGATGTGCGCACTCCATCTGATTGTTGCTTTACTTGGCTAAATCTCACGTTGGGTTAAGCGATTGTTTTAGACCGAAATTGATTTGTTTTGGTTCGTTTCAACACCATCACGTGCGTATGCGCCAGCTTGATGGCTTTAGCTGCAAGGCCTCTATGCGTGGCGAGTAAAAGGCGCAGGTGATTAAGGGGGCGGGGGGGGTCCACTTTCCGATTGCATGATTGGTGTAGTTAAAATAAAGGAAATGGTGAAAATAGCCGGCGGGCATGAAGCAGATAAAACACGGGCAGTGCCCGCGGCTACACTCTGCGCGACATGGGAGACAAACTCCGAAACTGCACTCGGTGAGTCAAGCGGCACGGACGCCGCGGTAAATGCTCCGTTTAATACGGTGCTCGCAGCTCGTGTGTCCACTTCCTCCGAATTAATTGTACACGGCGTGAGTCCGTTTGCTTGTGCTTGTTCGTTTGCGCTTACTCGGTGGCTTATCTTTACCGCCGTGGAAGATATAGATAGAGACAACGCAGAGCATCCATCACGCTTATCCATATTACCCTTGAGTGACAAAACGTGTTAACCAATGCAGGAAATTACTCTTCACGCGTGCAGATACTACACTTTAGCGAGCGTCCTTAAATGTGTTCTTTTTGAAACGGCACACTTTTTTAGCGGGGAAGAATATATTGCGCATTGAGACTGATATGTTGCTTTATATTTGGCAAGTTTGTTTGACCAAGTCAGATTCTAGACCAGGATAATACGGCTCAATGTAATTGTATTCTTTACCTAATTTAACACATCACTGGATAATATCAAAGGACTTCTTTTAAAATGGACATTGTCAATTGATATGCAGTCAGGCTTTTAACCGCGAAGTTATATTATTAATTGGTTACATGTTCATGTGTGTGTGTATAATTCATAGCCAGATAGAAGGCAATTTAGCCGGAAAATAAACAAGTAAATGGGCTTTTTGATTTAAAGCTTTTGTGACTGCAGGGATTCATATTATTGGTTCTTTCGGTAAAGTCACGTAGAAGGGAAACAATAAAATAATAAAATAATAAAACAATAAAATTCTCACGACGTTTCGACTGCGACACAAGCAATCATCATCAGGTGTGAAAACCACAGCAAGAAATTTTGAAAAAAGTGGCGGTTTTTTTACAAATTTTCTTGCTGTGGTTTGATGATGATTGCTTGTGTTGCAGTCGAAACGTCGTGAGAATTTTGTTTTATTTTTATTATTATTTTATTGATTCCCTTCTACGTGACATTACCGAACGAACCAAAGAAGATGAATCCTTGCAGTCACGAAAGCTTTAAATCGTGGGGAGGGATGTATAACGAGTAAAGAGATTGAGAAGAAGCAATGGTTAATCCATGGAAAGCTGATTTCAAGGGGTTTGTTTCCACCAAATATATTTAATTCTAGTGACTCCTGGATGTTTCTCGAAGCAATAATGGCGAATTCTAGGGCTAAAATTGCCTCTTACTAGGCACCTCACCTCATTAAATCAAACAAGCTGAGCTCTCCTCTATCATCATTGTTTTAAGTCTCAGAGTTCTCACCAGAGAAGTGTGATGCAAACATATAAGAAGAATATTTTGTTGCAGCTTATCAGATGGCCGTTGTTCGTTCGTCTGAGCATAAATTATTTCATGGACATTGACGACACATCTCAGAGTGTTTTTTTTGTTGTCGCTTGGAGCGTGCCGATGTTGAGCATTGTACCAAATGAAGGCCGAGACATACTTACCAGTTGGGGCTAACGGGCATGCGTGGTTGAGCGGCGATGTACGTATGTTGAACTTCATTCGCACCGTACGTCGTCAACGGTGCTAATCGGACGTGCGGGGCAAGGTCAAGAAACTAAACGACAAAAAAGCAGTTGTAAAGAAATTCGTTTTCAAACAAGATGGTGTAAAAGTGCATAGCTCCAGTGGCTTCCTAACATCGAAAGGAAGAGCGTTCCAGACGGCCGCAGAAACGCGTCTGAAAGCACGCGATGCAGCGTCTGTCTTCGTTCGATGGCCAGCTACAACCCGCCGCTGCTGCTGCTGCGAGGAAGAACGGCGTTCGCGTGATGATTTACGCTCCTTGACTAGATCAGCAAAGGTTTGGTTGGTTCATTTGTCGCAAGGACGTTGCGTGCAGTGAGTGCGACTTCACAATGTATTCGTTCGGCAACTGGAAGTCAATGCAACTTTATTGTTATTATTATAGGATCAATGCAGCTCGGCACACGTGTTGTGGTTTTGGTTTTTTTTCCTGCTGTGTTGGAGGTGCTTGCGGTTTCGTCGTCGTCGTTTCTCAGAGCAAGTATTTCGCCGCACAGCAGGACGGCGCAGCAGAAGATTTTCCGCGGTGCTTGCAAGGTGCAAACCCCACGCAGGGATTTTCGCACTGAATTGCCATGAAGAATGTTGATGGAGCCATCTTTTGCAGTTCCTGCCTCTGAAGGTTTAATTAAAACGCATGGAACCCTTCAAAAAAGCTGAGCACTCTAAAACAATCGCTGCAGATTGCATGTGCGAGATGGGATGTTATTTAATTAAGTGACGCGGCGGTTTCACGGTATTTATGTTAATTGATGTTATGTCACTTTCAGGAGGCCTCCAGTATTTCCAGAACGATGTCTAATTATACGACTGTTGTAAATTTTGCGAAACCTACTGCAGATATAACTCGTGTTGTATTTTGTACAGGTTTATATCTCTCTGCATTGTCTCAAGGTATACTGTAGCGTCGCTGGCTGCCTCTTTACGCGCGTTAATCGCGTCTGTGTGTTTGTCTCCACGTTTGCACCTCGGTGTGCGTCAGCGTGCATCTTGTGTGCAGTACCGTGTCATACAGTAGGTCTATTGTACCATATATGCTTTGTACACAATTCACGAGCTAAAATGTTATGATGCTACTGCATGCACACCAACAATTACAGCATCAAGCCATCGCCTGCAGGGGATACGCCTGGCATGCTTTAAAGCTTCTTGACAGCCAATGCTGTAACATGTCAGGAGAGCGCACCACGGGGTTTGGGAGAGACAGGCAGGGTTGGGCTACATTGTTTAAATTAAAAAAAACAGCCTTGGCTGGGTGAGGCTGCACTCATCTCTAATCGGGTTGCTCAGAGATTGGGGGCTGGGTTCTGCAAAAAAAAAATGCATGTGACCACAAGCACACCGTGTGTTAATGCCGCATGCCATTCACTAAGCTCTGTTCCAGTGCGCGCTCTCTCTCGCCTCGAGTTGCGAATGGCCTTGGCGGTGCATTGTATGGTGAACAAGCCCTGCCGTGCAGCGGAGCAGCCGAAGAAACCCCCCGCCCCCCATCATCGAACAGCACGGCGGGACCCTCTGCACGGTGCTTCATGAGAGGTCCACGGACACGGTGATTGCCAATTACAAGCCGAGGGTTTGTTTCCCCGCAGGCATCCGCTGTACTATTTGATTGAGACCACGTGCGTAGTTGGGTTTTTCCCCCCGCATTTGCGCTGTACAGCTCTCTCAGACGTGTTTGTTTGGGTCGAACGGCCGTGTCGCACGTAAGGGCACACTGTCCCGCAAGCGGAGAAGCTCCAGGCACAGGGGACAACCCGAAAGCCCATCGGACAACAACGTTTTATTGAGGGTTATCAGAGCGAATCATCTGTCATAGGGTTGATGTTAAAATCTTTGTGACATCATTTCCAAGATGAGGCCATTCTGCACTGGTGCCGTAGTCCATATCCAAAACAGTAAAATTACCCGCATGTTGAAGATATATTAAACAAATAAACATCATACTTACCATAAAAGGGCTTTCACCTGGCCACAGAAGGGTAATGAATAAGGTTTGTAATTGGATGTCACTATTTTTGAAAAAATATTGCTTAAAATTAGCTAGTCTAACCCACATGTTTGCAAGGCTTTATGTTGTAGACATTTAGTGTTACTTCCCATTGCATGCCTGTCCACAGAGAGCTATCTAATGTGTCAAAATATTGGGTGTCTGGGGTTCATTGTTGTTCCTGTCCTGCAGGCCTAACAATTAGCTTAATCCCATAAATAATGTCGCACAGCACAGTGTTTTATGCATCACGAAACGAAGCAATTGTATATCGTGTAGTGTTACTGTACTTGCAAATGCTTACAGCATTTTACGTGTTCCAATGTACAATATAATTGTGTACTATTTACATTTTAGGGACGAAACTTCTGGAGGAAGAGCATCTGTGACAGGAAGATCCATAGATATAGGTGTTTTCCCTACTCTTCCACACTTTGTATTTTATATAAATATTAACCGTTTCATACAGTGAGGGAAAAAAGTATTTGATCCCCTGCTGATTTTGTACGTTTGCCCACTGACAAAGAAATAATCAGTCTATAATTTTAATGGTAGGTTTATTTGAACAGTGAGAGACAGAATAACAACAACAAAATCCGGAAAAACGCATGTCAAAAATGTAAAAAAAATAATTGCATTTTAATGAGGGAAATAAGTATTTGACCCCCTCTCAATCAGAAAGATTTGTGGCTCCCAGGTGTCTTTTATACAGGTAACGAGCTGAGATTAGGAGCACACTCTTAAAGGGAGTGCTCCTAATCTCAGCTTGTTACCTGTATAAAAGACATCTGTCCACAGAAGCAATCAATCATTCAGATTCCAAACTCTCCACCATGGCCAAGACCAAAGAGCTCCACAAGGATGTCAGGGACAAGATTGTAGACCTACACAAGGCTGGAATGGGCTACAAGACCATCGCCAAGCAGCTTGGTGAGAAGGTGACAACAGTTGGTTCGATTATTCGCAAATGGAAGAAACATAAAAGAACTGTTAATCTCCCTCGGCCTGGGGCTCCATGCAAGATCTCACCTCGTGGAGTTGCAATGATCATGAGAACGGTGAGGCATCAGCCCAGAGCTACACGGGAGGGTCTTGTCAATGATCGCAAGGCAGCTGGGACCATAGTCACCAAGAAAACAATTGGTAACACACTACGCCGTGAATGACTGAAATATTGCAGCACCCGCAAGGTCCCCTGCTCAAGAAAGCACATATACATGCCCGTCTGAAGTTTGCCAATGAACATCTGAATGATTCAGAGGACAACTGGGTGAAAGTGTTGTGATCAGATGAGACCAAAATGGAGCTCTTTGGCATCAACTCAACTCGCCGTGTTTGGAGGAATGCTGCCTATGACCCCAAGAACACCATCCCCACCGTCAAACATGGAGGTGGAAACATTATGCTTTGGGGGTGTTTTTCTGCTAAAGGGACAGGACAACTTCACCGCATCAAACGGACGATGGACGGGGCCATGTACCGTCAAATCTTGGGTGAGAACCTCCTTCCCTCAGCCAGGGCATTGAAAATGGGTCGTGGACGGGTATTCCAGCATGACAATGACCCAAAACACACGGCCAAGGCAACAAAGGAGTGGCTCAAGAAGAAGCACATTAAGGTCC
The DNA here is from genome assembly GCF_048934315.1 of Petromyzon marinus. Classification (NCBI taxonomy): domain Eukaryota; kingdom Metazoa; phylum Chordata; class Hyperoartia; order Petromyzontiformes; family Petromyzontidae; genus Petromyzon; species Petromyzon marinus. The sequence goes on from NC_133680.1 coordinate 8,039,988, forward strand.
TGGAGTGGCCTAGTCAGTCTCTAGACCTTAATCCCATAGAAAATCTGTGGAGGGAGCTGAAGGTTCGAGTTGCCAAACGTCAGCCTCGAAACCTTAATGACTTGGAGAAGATCTGCAAAGAGGAGTGGGACAAAATCCCTCCTGAGATGTGTGCAAACCTGGTGGCCAACTACAAGAAACGTCTGACCTCTGTGATTGCCAACAAGGGTTTTGCCACCAAGTACTAAGTCATGTTTTACAGAGGGGTCAAATACTTTTTTCCCTCATTAAAATGCAAACCAATTGATAACATTTTTGACATGCGTTTTTCTGGATTATTTTGTTGTTATTCTGTCTCTCACTGTTCAAATAAACCTACCATTAAAATTATAGACTGATAATTTCTTCAGTGGGCAAACGTAAAAAATCAGCAGGGGATCAAATACTTTTTTCCTTTCTGTAAATACCACTCAAGTTCAAACCCTGCTTAGCTTCCAGGACTTTATTAGACCAGGTGATTCATTCAATACGATACTGTAGCTGTGCAATTGTCACCAAATGGCCCCATTTACTCAGCATGCTGCACATACAGCTGCGGGCAGGTCATTTCGTGGCCATATTCCACTGGTTACATTTTTGCGTTTTTTTTAAAGACATTTCAATTGATTATATTTTGTTTTGTTAAGAACTCATCTTTGTGTTTAGTGTGTTATCCATGTGGTTAGCTACTTGCAAATATTGTGGAAAATCTGCTTCCGCGTCCCGTTGACCCCTCTAATCTACATATTAGTGCAGAACTGCTTTTTGTGGTTAGTTCCCCCCCGCCTCCGATTACTATGGTTGGTACGTACGGTGCGAAAGAAGTTCAACAAACATAATACGTCTATGGTTAAACAAATAAGAATAGGCTTTTTGGCAATAAAACAGTTGTGTTCGTATGTTCAAACACGACATAGATACCTTTTCCAAGGCATCAAGTCTGCATTAACCACACAGGGTACTTGTGTGCAGAACGTGTAAACAAACATGCTCTGGACATATATTTGCATTGTCTTTGAAACTGATTGGCCTACACCAGAGATAGCGTTCATTATAGCCTTGCCTCATCAGTGCTAGACCAGAGAACGTTAAAAGACGAATAGCAACAACGGCAATGCAAGTGTCAAAGTATTGATAGCTCGGGTTGAGCGGTTCTTATTCTTATATTTTCATCATTTTGAGACTGCCAAAAAGGTGCCATAGACGCATACGCAGTGGGCCACGTGAGCGGCCCTCCTCCACCTCAGTGGGCCCCAAGCTTGACACCGTTGCTTGTGCACTAACCATGACCGCACGCATCCCCCGAGAGACACGCTGAGACCAGGCCACCACGAGGGGAGCTCCACGGGAAGTCTGCAGCTCATGGTGTCGCAGGCTGCCCACCGCTGTTCTTGAACCTGCATGCACCAATATGGCAGACAAGTAATTTGATCCATGTATGTTCATTGGAACAATTCGTTGATTTACGGAAGCCGTGAATTGTTGCTCCCTATCGCATGCCCTGCAGCGAAGATTCTTTTTTTGTTATTTTATGGCTGGCTGTGATTCAATAATAAAAGTAAACATAGCTCAGCCGTATATTTACTGCGCTGAAAATAGTTTGTTTTAATAGCTCAATTTGACCATATACAGGCTAAATTTGTACTAATGCATATACATATTTGCTTACATATAATATTAATTTCAGAAACAATAAAAAAAAACTAAGCACACAGGAATCGGATATATTTTAACTTAGCAATGCAAATGGCCTCATTGACCCAGCATGCTTCACATACAGATGCGGGAAGGTCATTTAGTGCCCATATTCCACTCGTTAATTTGTTGTGCTTCTTCAAGACATTTAAAAAAATAATTTATAATAGGCAAATGTGCAGCCCTGCAATTACTTGCTCATACCATTGCTGGTGGAAGGTCTCCACTAAAGGGTTGCTGTAGATAAACCCTCTGGTAAGTATTTTGACTCACTCATCCACACTGGCCAAATGTCTTGGAATAGTTGAGTATACCGACATTTTACCCCACCGCACATGAAGCGCCGAACGTCTATATACGGTGTACCCATTTGTACAGGGACTATAATGAACTTGCCCCATTGTTTCAACGGATACACACTAGTCCAGTCCAGTGTGCAAACTATTACACCACAGCAGACTCATCACCATTTTTTTAAAATTAAACGTGTCTATAAAACAACGCAAATAAAGTGCCCGTTCACTTTCTTTTGGCCCATCTATGCGCATCGCTAGCCATGTTTCTTTGCATTGCCGCAATTCCATTTCAAAGGCATTTTAGTTTGTTGTTACTCTTCCGTGTTGCAACGCGATTATTTTTATGTGTGGCGGTGGTGGTGGAGGGGCACGCTGAGAAAGATAGCTTTGAGGACCATTACAGCATTTGTATCTGAAGCCTGCCAGTGAACGCACACACAGAGCAGCAAAAACAGCTGAGTGTGGTGTGCACGTTGATGCGAGAAGGAAGGGGGAGGGTAGAGAGGCGTGTTTATTTTTCCACAGCTGACTGACTTTGTGATAACTCGCTTTTGTAACAGCCTGGGAGTGTCTGCGGCTAAGCCCAACGCTAAAGCATGACCGAATGGAAAAAAAAATAATCTCCATATATATAAAAGGCGTAGTTGTGAATGTGTGTGTCTGTTCAAAATGTTTAGCGTACTTCCCGACATGCAACAAACTTGAAATTTGCCATATGGGTACTTTCCTGACTGTACACCATGCAAAAATTATAAATATACACTTTTTTGGGGTGGTGGTGGGGAGCTCAATAATGCATGTATTTTTTTTCACGGAAAGTGAGCTGTGACGTCAAATCTGTCATGTGACCCGCGCATGTGGAAGCGTAACGCATTGTAGTGTAGTGGTTAGCGCGCTGTGTATGTGTCTGTGTGTGTCTGTGTGTGTGTGTGGAAGCGTAACGCATTGTAGTGTAGTGGTTAGCGCTACGCTGCGCTACGAACCCGGTCAACCGAGTTCGATTCCCGCTCACGGCTATTACCGGTGACGATTATTTCAACCGCTCCTGGGCCTCCCATAGGTCGACTCAGCCTCAAAGGAATAACTGGTGTGGTGTGTGAACATTGCCACTGGGGAGACAAAGGCGGCCGCGTGTGGTGGATCCAAGTCCCGGGCGAAGCCGGGTAGTACAGCTAGTATAACATAAATCTGCTGTCAACAACCCAAGGCTCTATTTCCTTTTTCCATTAATTTTATTTGCCCCTCCCCTGCCCAGCCCCCAACCCCCATCCCAGTTTCATTCGTTATGACTGTAAAATGCTGATCTCTTCAAAGTTGTATTTCACGTAAATTAATGTTATACGAAATGAACGCAGAGTAATAATTGAGCATGCATCACATAATTACACCGTAAGGTGTAACAATGCATGATCTAGCCCTAAGTCCAAGCACCTCCGTGGTCCCAAACATTTGTATTCACCTTTCTGGACATTACCTGCACAATCAGAGCATTGCTTAAATGCGATACAATACGGCCTGTCAGTCAGTGAGTAGTTCTGTTGCTTCATTCGTATACAAATGTCAGTTTGGAAGAGAGCTCGTTAAAGCCAAGCTTGTTTTTTTTCAAAGGCATGGTACATCCTGCCCACACCTGCACGCACTGCATACTGTTCAAATAAGCACAGGTGTGGCACTCTAATAAGAGTGCTCCATCTGGCATCTCTTATAGGAGCGGTTACTTTGAATTGTCGCCCCCCTCCAGTACCGTTCCTATAGAGATGACGTGAATTTCCATTGGAGGCCAGGGGCATTGTGTACCATTGGCGTGTTCATATTATTTAATTGGTTTTCTCAGTCATTCAAGTCGTAAAAACAAACATCCTCATTTATAACACGAGACATTTCCTTGGAATAATAAAAATGCAAGGTTAATGTTTTCAAGGCACTGGAATGGGTCGAGATGCTGTCGCAGTCGAGTGGTTAGTTCGCTCGAATTGCAATGCAGAAGCCACCGTTTCAATCCCCGAGGGCAGCACTTGAAACCCTGGGCAAGTTTCTTAACCCCCCTCCCCCACCTTATCCCATACAGCAGTGTCAATATCTACACCGCAGATGACTGGCAGGTCATGTGCAGCGAGGTATCTGGCCAGCATGAAAGAGTAGGCCAGAATATCCTCGAGCAGGGCTCTCTTGAGCTGCCCCTTGTGGAGGTTCTCCTTCTGTCGGCAGTGTCATGATCACAACTTTGCAGGATTGCGCCTCTACCTTTTGCCATACCCTAATTTGTTAAGTGTCAGTTCGTATTTTGAATCGGGGTAATAGTCTTACTTATTGCAGTGTGCTTTTTCTGTTCAATTTACAATATTTTATTAGTATCAATGCACTTATTCCACCACCGTATATTATGAGTATTTTATTATGGGAAAATAAAATAGACCTGACTTTGGATTGGGGCTTATCTTTTTGTAGATCTCAGTCATGAAACACGATTTGTACCATTTCAACCAAATTGACTCATTCACATGCGTGAAGAGCTAAGGCTACTTTAGGAGGCTGCTTGTTGCTCCAGCTGAGTTTTTTTTACTCTGTATTAAGCCGCATTAGCTGTTGTATTGCAGAGTGTGTATGTGTGTGCTCATAAACTACCAATTGTAAACAATCAACACATTCAAACAAAATATTCAAAATATATAATCGCTGATGGTTTCAGACAATGGCCCTTTCTTTTTCATGCACAAAACAAATCATTAAACAAAAAAAACCTTTTCCGTGCTATTAAAAAGGGGCCATTGACCGAAAGAGGAGGGGTCGTCGTCACCTATTGTCGCCCATTTATTTATTTATTTCCTTTCAGCCAGCGTTAATGGCGCATGTGTTGAGTTGTTTTATTTGTTAATTGTGCTTTGTGCTCCACTGCCAGCGGCGGCAGCATCGCCAAGTGTTTAATCTACGCAACAGGCGTAATATGGTGTGCCCAAGCCCCATGGTACAGCACGAACTCTGACCTAGTCATCTGCACAGTTCATCGTTAAAGTAGAAATCCGTGCGTGTCCATCGCTTTCTGCGACCGGTCGACTTTAAGCTGGCGATGCATTGCTCGTGGCAGTGTGGCGCACACGCCGCGTTATTGCAAAGGCGACGACGCTGTACCCGATGTCGGTGACCCCGTATCAAAAGTGGTTCCAGAGCTGTTGCTGCTGGCAGCAATACAATTGGTTTAAAAGTCAAAATCTTTGCCACTCTCTTTATCCACCTCCCCCCCCCCAATTCCCACCCATGATGGGTACAATATATTTCCACGAACAGTACATGTGGGAGCCCATCTATGAATGTCAGTTAGACCGCTGCTTTCAAAACATCAGGAAGGATTTCAAACGCCGGTTTTGGTTTAAATGGTGTTTTTTTTTTAGACATAGTCTAGTGTGCTTCACTTTGACTTGACTTAGTAGGCAACTTCACAGCATTACTGTTTTTAATACAAAATTTTTATTGGCTCTGAAAATAAGCATCACCACTGTGAAACTCAATATCTAAATACCAGAGAAATTGTATACCGTAAGTGTCGATCTTCAAAGTGACCTGTGCTATTGCAAGAAAAGTAATGTTCTCGAATAGGCTTTGTAATAAAGGAAGCAACTACAATTATGTTATAAAAGACTGTTACAAATGCATCATTTTCTGGGCATTAGGACCCACAATCAATCGGCTCACAACTGTCAAAATGATTGAGTCATGTCCACGTTGATTTTAGCAGCTCTGGCCATTGGCCAGAGGGAAGAGAATATGTGGAAACAGAAACACCCTTGCCATGTCACTTTATATTGCTTTCATGTTGCAGTAGAGCTGCAATCAGTCTCAGGAGAAAGCAGTCGAGGACTCAAAGTCTACTGACAACTCCGGGCTAAGATGCATGAATATGCAGACTGTCAATGCCTGTAAATTAGTTACGTGTGCACATATGTTTTTGTTGTTGTTAGTGTTGTTGAAGGCAGCAGATAATATTTTTTGCAGAGAACTGAAAACTGTATTTCTGCAATTCGGTTGAAGTGACCAAAAATCATTCGTTATTGCATCCCTCCATCAAATCAGAGCTTTTAATTTAATTAGCGCAGGAATGCGTTCCACCCATGAGGATTCAATTCTAATCACGCTTAGCACTTGTCATTCGGCACTCAGCTAAAAAGCAGACAATATGCTTGTGAATAGCGTGCGTGCACTGGTTTGAGCCCAGCGCCTTCTCCCAAGTGAGGTCTGAGTTCAGCCTGCAATTTCCCAGTCAGCCACGCGCTGCTACCAAGGAAGTTAAAGCGAGACGAACTGTAAGACGGTCCACATTGGGCAATCGGTGTTGACTGCATTGACAGGGGCAGCGTATGCATAAATGTACAACTAAGGGCACACTGCAGTAAAACTACCAAACGAAATGTAGGAAATAACTGAACGAACAATGAGGACTTATTTTAGCAGTCCCTGTGTCACAGAGTCCTATTATCTGCTTTAACTGTAGCTATGGATACTATTTTCTCGATTTTATATATATGCCTTTAATTCTGAAATAATTTACAGAAAACGTATTTTAATGTTGCTGTGGAAAGCTTGGCGAGAGGGTAGTGCTTTGACTGACTCTTCGTATGATTTTTATATTAAGTTATTCAAGCAATCTCAGTGTAGCTATTTCAACTTGTGATGATGATGACTATGATTATGAACTGTAAAGATTATAACAACAATCTTAAAACATTTAGCTTTACTCTTAAATGTTAGTTTATTTTTTAATCCACATATTTTGCTGTATTTAAGCAGTGCAACTTTCATGTAACTATAACTTAAGTAAACTTTTATTTTCCCTTTCCGGTATGTGTCTGGGCCATGGATACTCACATTCACATTAATAAATTTAACACAAGTGAAACAATTCTCACTGCGTTAACCTCATGGCCAAGAGGCATCGTTAAACGTCCTGATGAAAGCTATTTGGCCGAAGTGTTTTATATAGATCGCGCCTCTTAACCACAATTCTTAGTGCTGAATTTCACTTTGGCAGAATTAACAGATAAATAATTTAATTCATTTCTACAGCTGCTAAGATATAAAACTGTCCTAGCTCATATTTCTTACCATGTCCAGATACTATTGTTTCCATGAGACATGAGTGGAATACTTAAGGGATCAAGCTATGCCAATAAAATCAAACGATAATGGTGATCATTGGCCAACAGTCTTTAGTTACTTATATATCAAAGTCTACATTAGGAAACTACATTGATCAATAACAAAACATAATTATAAACATTTTGAATATGCAGCGTTATACACAATGCCCTTCATTTTAAAATGCATACCGACTTTTTAAAATGTAGAACTATGAGAGAGTTTGATTCTTCTGCTCAAGTCCAAGTCTGTAGGAAATATGCAAAGCACTGCCCTGCAGGCACCAATCTGTTGATTTAAAAATAAGGGGATTTTCCCCCCGGGTTTATATTGTCAGACTAATAATTTGAACAATTAATAAATACTTCACCATTGTGGCCAGTGCGGTCAAGATAAATATGCGGTCCAGGACTGATTTCGATAACCACTCACCACTGATGTTAGTCATTGTCAAAAATTAAACTCAGGTCACCCCTTTCATAGCGCCGTGCGCGAACCACTACACCGCCGCTCGTTCCTGTTTAAAGAATAATCCCAGAAAAACAATTCAAAAAATAAATTAAGGTATGAAGCGTCCTTGAAATGAATACAGAATTGCATGAATAATCAAACAATTATTACACGCTTTTTAAAAGAAAAAAACACGTTCACCGGCAAACATGCTGGTGGATTCACCTGGTTCGTCTGAGCCACGAGAAGGTCCAAAATTACCAATCTAACTACCTGGTATTTGTACCAAGTATTGGCATCATATTTCATTACATGTAGTATTAACCAAAGTATGTATATCCCTTCTGCCACCAGTGGAGGCCATTTCACCCTCGGTGGTGTGATACATCAATTGTAGGCCTGCACCTTTGCCCTATGCCTTATTATTCATTATATGACACCTTCTCACAGAATGGCAGCTGTTAAGGACTAGATGAACCAGACTAGATAAACCAGACTAATAGACGAACCACAAATTACTCAATCGGGATTACCCATAGCAAGCATTGTCTCCCAAACGGCATACGAATGCCCCAAGGTCAATAATTCAAATGCGACTATCCTGGTATGTTGAGTTCCCACTTGGTTAAAATAAAACACACTTGAAGAATTATACACGTGCAAGTCACCCAAAATAAATAAATAAATAAACCTACATTTAGAAAGGTACTTTGACCATGATGTACTATGAACTACTCTTAAATAATTATCTAAGAGTAATCTCTCCTGGTGTATATTTTATTTTTTATTAGCAAGGCAGCACACTCGGAGGCATTGTATCACACATACGTTTTGTGTACACACATACGGGAGCCAAGTTAGGGGCTATAGTACAAGTGTAATAACCAATAAAATATCCCAGTGGTTTTATAGTGTCAAGCTGCGGAAGAGTGTGTCTTAAATGGCTCATAAAACACCCCATATAATGTGTAAATTACTCATTGCTACGTCACCTCTGAGTGAGCATATCACGTGGGGGTTTGCGTAAAAAAACACTCCAGATTTAGCATCATTGTCCCAACGCCCAAATTGATTAATATCGTGGGCGTGTTAGCCAAGTTGTGTTGCCTGTGTGTCAGTAGGAGGCAAGGGCATTCGCACAATAATCCTCATTTGCAACATTTGAACAGGTGTGCTCCTGGGGCGGATGTGACCCGTGTACTATGCCAGCCTCTTTTTCTGGATCTGCGAAAATTGCGCAATTCAATTGATGAAGGTCATAAAATAAATATATATACACGTATTTGTACGGCCATTATTTTTGGGCAATGCTATGAAAAAAGGCCATTCCCTGCTAAGTCCCCTATTATGTGCACAATATAGTCCATATCTATATTATTGAACGAATGATTAAATATATGTTTCTTTGCAGGACCCTATGAATGTGAATTCAGAACAAAGTGTGATGGCAGTGACACTTTTCAGTAAGATGGGGCTCCGTGTCATTCTGCAAACATCGTTTTGGGAGTACCTCAATGAATGATTTCCAAATCGCTGGATTGGACGTGACGGCAACAGGTCCATCTCCGGATGTAACGCTTTCGGGTTTCTTCGCACAGGGCTTTATCAAGTCAGAGGTGTATCAAACGCTGAGTTACAGATCTACAAGATTTACGAGATCGTTTAGGGGGCGGCAGTTACAAAAATAACTCCACAGCTGACAGATTTGAGCTGTGCAGAGACATTGACGGTGCTCATGTCGAATCTAGTGCTTAAGTGGTATTCATAATCTACATAATTAGACGTCCTTTGCCAGTACCAAAATATAATAATAGGTTTTTCCCCTTTTTTTCTGGCAACAAAACTGAAACCTTTTACAATGATTCATGTCTGCATTAACCACAATACTTGCAGTCAAAATGCAAACAAAAAACACACTGATAATATATGCATTGTCCTTACCCCGAGCCCTCATTACTTTGATAGTGCATTGTCTTTGAGCTGTACGCCTTTTGGCATCCTCTGGTCTAGCACCAATTGAGACGAGGCTCAAAAGAAAGCTGTCTCTGGTGTGGACCAATCAGTTTCAAGGACAATGCATATATTATCATAGTATGTTTTTTGTTTGCATTTTGCCTGCAAGTATTGTGGTAAATGCAGACATGAATCCTTGTAAAAGGTTTCAGTTTTTTTTGCCAGATAAAATGGGAAGACCCCTATTATTATGTTATTAATAAATATACCTCTGATTATATTGTTGCATAATTTACCCTAAATTGCTTTGATTTAAATAAAATAGATAGGGACTTTATGGAGCGGGGAGAAGGACAACAAACTTAACACAAAAAGCAGTTTTATGACCTCCCCATAAATAATTATGCTTTGTCCTTTATTCATTGTGTATGTGTTCAAGGTCAAGTCAAGAGGTCATCATGGCCAGTGCTGTTGGTGACATCCCACATCGCCATCACTTCCTTCATTTGACTAAGTACAATATTTGTTGTAAGGGCGACACCACGGCCTGCAATGTCCACGCTACATGTTGGTCTTCCCCTTGATCACTGATTGCTGGCTGCTAACTCCAATGTCTCTTTTTGGTAACCTGCCCTCCTCTATGTCAACTAGGCTGGGTTAACGAAATTAAACTGAAACAGTAAAATCATGAAGCAGCCCTCTTAATGAAGGCTTTTAATCCCATCACACAATCAAAGACAGTGAACGTGATTGTGTATGTGGCTATTCCTTTTGCACTCTGGCTGATACTGTTGCTGTTAGTACTCTCACTACATAATATATATATTTAAAATCCAATCACTCTGCAGGTCCACAGCCCTTTATCAATCCCCTACTAGATCGAGAGATCTCCACACTGCGTTGGTGATCGGCATTGTTTTCTCGGTATTTCAACATGGTCGACAGCATTGGTTGGCGACGGTCGGGGCACCCAGAATCATTGCAGATATCAACTTGCGACTGATGATAGCTGTGGCCAGAAATCAAACTCAGGTCACCAGATTCAGTGTGCACTGCACTAACTACTGAACCACCACTCCCTCCCTAACGAATGTTACATTTCATGAAAATAAACTGCTGCACGAACAATACATTTAGTTCCATGCTAAGTTCGATAACAAAAAAACACCGGTCAAACTCTGCATTTGCCACACAGGCGCGCACGCACTGCTGCTGCAGGTAACATGTCATGTGGGGGCTTGTCGGGTGCAGGTAGAGCTGAATAGCTTGGGAAGGAGAGGTGGGAGGTGGGTGGGGGACCGAGCTCTTGCGGAGCTTTCTTACCTTTCACGGCGTGGGAAACTTAGGGAACGTTATCAAGCATTGCACTGCGGCTCACGGCATTTCTATTGGCAAACGTATTAGCTACCTGTTTGTCTTTGTCATTCTGATGCCCTCGTTTAAGAGAGTTGGACAAAGAATGAATTACTTGATACGAGACATTGATGTTATGGCGTGCACGAAAGAACGGACAAATTAATGTCGCCGTTTCTCACAGTTGCTGCTTGAGTGAGGCTTATGTTTGGGAAGCACTTGGCAGAAGGCAACTGCACAGTTCAGACCGTGGTATGCTTCTACGGTGGCTGAAAAACTGCGTTGGCTATAAACACAACAACGCGCGTGCTTTTATTTTCTTCCTTTAAGAGCGTTTCAAAGTGTGCCATTTGAGCACAGTCGTTTCCAAAGGTTACGGGGATTAACCAGAAACACTGCAGTTATGTTGTGCAAACAAAATCTATTTAATCAGAGCACTTCTGTCCGGGGACATGAATACACGTGACCTTTTGACATCGGCTAAGTTGAGTTAGACGTTTTGGTGCCGTGAATTGTTAATGCCACGGCGCTTTAATACTCGCAGTGCTTGGGGGATCCCCTCATTGTGTGGTGCACGCCGGGGCAATCCGCTCGCTCAGGCGGACGCCGTTTAATTGCGAGGGCCTCAAGGGTCAAGAGCAGGAGAAATGCAGGAACGATACATTTTGTTTCCCTTAAATTTGTTTTTTTTCTCTCTCTCTTGCAGTAGAACAATGTGGGATTCAAAACTGCAACAGTTTCCTTCATTTAAACTCCGAATGACATTGCTGCTGTTTACACACGTAATGGTATTGTTTTGTATAAACATTATTACGTAAGATCTCCGCTTATTTGTGGTGATTTAGGCCAGAGATCAATACCACACCCCTTATTATCTGTGGGGTTATTCGTAATTTTACTCCACTCATCAGTGGGGGTAGGGGGGGTATTTCGATTATTTATGGATAATTGGAAGAATAGGGCTGTGATGCCTTCCTCAAATAATAGGCCTTGCAATAATTTTGGCTAAAAATAAGTATCTAGCTGTTTAAAAGTCTAAAAATTCTGATCTCACTGCCCAATTTACTATTTCTACAATAAACTTGCCTAGCATCTGGATTGTATCACTCTACCAGATCTCTGTCATACTCTCACCTCCGCACATTATGGTAGAAAATTAATTTCCAGTCTTGCCTATTAATTATTCACTGTCGTGGCATACCCTGTTCCTCTTACTGTGGATATTATAATAAGACAGGCTCTGGCGTTGTGGATGGCTAATTTGGCCAGCAGATACAAACTTGGCTTGCTTTTGACAAGTGTGCCTTCAGATCATGGGGATAAAGTAATCAATTGGAGAAGCCTCTTTCAAACAGAGTTGCCATGCTGTCACATGAAGGTGCAGTCATATTGCCTTTGTTACATCCACACACTGCATGGCTAGACTTGCAGTGCCATCAGGGTCAGCCTCTTCCAATGACCTACAGATGAATGCCGTCTTAATAAGTGTATCACCATATTCTTGGTTATTTCGGTGAAGTCACGTTGAAGGGAAACAATAAAATATATATAAACAATAAAATTCTCACGACGTTTCGACGGCAACACAAGCAGTCATCATCAGGTGTGAAAACTAACGGCAAGAACATTTGAAATAAGTGGCGGTCCGTATTTATTTATTTATTTACGTTAGCGCCACGGAGAGCGATTTGACAGTTTGTTTTGATGGACGAGTCCATCTATGTTCGGAAAAGAGGACGGGGGAGAAGAAAAATTAATGTATGCTGTCTGAAAGTCACCGTAAGCGTGAACAATCAATTAAGACCCTAAATGGTTTATCAAATCCTTCCAATGATTGCTAAGCCAGAATCCATCTTCTCGGTTGAAATTGTCTCTGTGTTTGTATATGGGGATAGCCTCATGGACGAATCTCTCATGGTAGCCAGATGGCTTGCAAAGAACCTCTGTCTTGGAGAAGTCAATGTCATGTGAGCCTACTGAATTATAACAGTGATCTGCCACGGCCGAGGTGTTGGTCCTACCATGTTTTAGGTCTGCTTTGTGTTCACTAATGCGGTCCGAGACATGTCGTTTGGTTTCTCCAATTTAACTACTACCACAGAGGCAACTTAGTTTGTAGACACCAGGGTACTGTATGTCTGGAATCACATCTTTTCCAGACGGAACCAGATCACGGATTTTATGTAATGTGTTGAAACGGACCTGGATCTTGTGTTTATTCAAGATTTTGGAGATCTTTTTTGTGATCCCCGCAATGTAGGGTAAAGTGATGGTTTTGAAAGGCTCCTCAAGAGGGTCCTTCATGGTTTGAGTGATAGCTTTGCGGATTGTATAGTTGGAGTAACCATTAGCCTTAAGAACTTGGTGTACGTGCTTGAGTTCACTGCCTATGTGTTCCTGGTCGGATATGCATTGGGCTCTATGGTGCAGAGTCTTGATGAGAGAATTCTTCTGTGATAGATGGTGGTGGGAATCCGGTTTCAGATAAGCATCCGTATGGGTAGCTTTCCTGTAGACAGAGTGGCTCATTGACTGCTTGTGTTGCAGTCGAAACGTCGTGAGAATTGTATTGTTTTATATATTTTATTGTTTCCCTTCAACGTGACTATACCGATAGAACCAATAATATGAATCACTGCAGTCACGAAAGCTTTAAATCAAAATTTAAGTGTATCACCGTTGTTATTCAACGAACACGTTTGCATTGCATTCATCTATGCATGTAATAATCCATTTTAATATATATTTCCTATGTAAAATCTGGGTAATCATGATTATATTTACACTGCTGCATGACAGCATCCCCATACTATACCAGTCATGGAGAATATTTAACTATAATGGTAAAGTGCAGGTTTTTGAAGGGGTTGCCTCAGACTAATTCCGATACTGCTCGCCACTGATGTTTGTTGATGTTAAAACCGAGGTAATCGGATCTTAGTGCAGTGCGCTGACCAATGCACCACCAGCTCCCATCCCTTACCAATATCAATTACTGTACACAACACCAGGAATTGGCATCAGTATCAGCATCGGAATCCCCGTCATATAATGCAACAATAGGGTTTCCCCTTTCTGGCAATTAAACAGGTGTTAAGATGTTAAAACACCAAACTGAAACCTATTCCAAGGAATTATGTCTGTGTAGAGGAGTACTGTGAGTAGCCAATGATGGATGAGCGTAAGGTAGGCCGAGTGGATGGAGGGCTTTGCGAGGCCAAGGATGACGTAACGTCACGGGCCACGTAGGGGGACGTTCAGGAAGCACTTTTCAGAAAGTGGGCGGGGCAGAGCTAAGGGGGAGGAGTTACTGAGAGGGTTCTTATGGGGTACCACGTGAGGGACAGGTGGTCGTCGTGGGGAGCCAGGGTAAGGATCGGCTGGAAGAAGTCTCTCTCCTCATCGCAGGGCAGTGTTGGCTGATCCCCCACCCCAGGCAGATGGGTGAGAGAGCCTAGGGGTATCCGAAGAGATCCCGATGTATACAGTATCCCCAAGGGAGCCTAGCGGTTGTCGCAGTAGTCACGACGTATATAGTTATCCCAGGTCCAAGTGAAGGATGGAGAATAGAGTACACCTACACTGGTGTGAGTGTAGGATGCAGTGTGAGAGCGTGTATTAAAAAACAGCTGCCAGTTCTTATAGAATTCCTTGTCTCCGCGTGGTTGGACTTCACTACATTTTGTGCCAAAAGTGACTGACAACTTTGCTGCCATGTGGAAGTCGACAGTGAAGGGCAAGAACCTACCCTTTGTGCAGTCGGACGACGAGCACAGCCTGGAGGTGGTTCCCACGACACGCCCGGATTCCGTGGAGCTGCTGCAGCCGGCGCAGGATGAGGAAGCTGCGAGCGGCAGGTCAGGGGATTCGTGTCTCATATACCTTGATGACATTATCGTTTTTGGCCGCACATTCGAGGAGCACTTGCCACGCCTACGGTCGGTTTTCGTTAAGGTGCGCGCCGCTGACTTCAAGTTAACACCCCAGAAGTTCCACTTGTTGCAATCGTCCGTAAGGTACTTGGGTCATGTTGTGAGCGCATCGGCAGTTGCTACGGACCCTGACAAAACTGCGTGCGCGCATGCGTGGCTGACCGCTAAGTCAGGAGCTGAGGTCCGCAGTTTTGTCGGGTTCGCCTCCTACTACCGCCGATTCGTCCGAGATCTCACGACTATTGACAAGCCACTCCATGCGCTGACCGCTAAGGGTCATAGATTTCGGTGGGGCAAGGGGGAGGAGGCGATTGTCGCTCTCCGGGATTCCCTCGCTAACGCGCCTCCCTTGGGGTACCCCGATTTTTCATTGCCCTTTGCCCTCAATACGGACGCCAGCGACACAGGCATTGGGGCTGTGCTATCCCAAGTGGTGGATGGCACCAAAAGGGTTGTGGCTTATGGTAGCCGCATATTGTCCTCCGCTGAGCAGCGTTATTGCGTAACGCGTAGGGAGCTGCTGGCTATTGTCCATTTTGTACAATTGTACAGACCCTATTTGTATGACAGGCGGTTTATCGTCCGCACCGAACATGTCGTCCTGCAATACTCCCTGCGTATAGACCAGCCTTCCGGTCAGCTATCCCGTTGGCTCGAGGTACTACAGGAGTATTTCTGCGAGGTCATCTACACGAAAGGGGCATGCCACGGTAACGCGGATGCCTTGTCGCGACTTCCGCCAAGTGGCAGGTGTGCCTGTACAGAGGGCGCCAGTCGCTGTAGGCCTGCGGTTGTGGGTATGCCTCAATTGGTGGCAACTGCCGTGGCGGCTCCATCCGATAGTGGGCTGTTACCTGGGGATTATGGGCTAGGCCTCACTCATGACGAATGGTTCCAGTTGCAGATGGAGGATGCCTCGCTATTGGGATTGTGATGCTGCGTCGCCCGGGTCGATCAGCGAGGTCCCTGGCCATAGCGCTTCATGATGGCCTCCTCATGCGATGTTGAATTGCTAAGATATTGTGTGGTGGTACCTACGGTCCTCCTAGGGAAGCTTGCCCGTGAAATTGATGGGAAGGTGATGCACCTGGGAGCTCGAAAGAAGTTGCTAACAATTAAACGTAACTATTACTGGCCGGGTATGGAGGAGGACGTGGCACTTCTCGTTGAGAGTTGTCATGACTACGCCCACCATAAGCAGCCGGCCCGGCACGATCGACCCCCACTGCAATCTATCACGGTATCACGTGTCAACGAACTGGTGGCACTCAATATCCTGGGGCCGTTTCTAGTTTCACATAGGGGCCACAAATATATTTTGGTCGGGGTGGAGTACCTTACCTGCTGGCCTATGGCTTGGCCCTTGCCTGACCAACCAGCCACGTCCATTGCGGAAGCCTTTTTGCAGGGATATGTGTTGGACAAAGGAGCCCCTGAGCAACTCCTTACAGACCAGGGTAGAAATTTCTCTTCTAGATTGGTGAAGGAGGTCTGTGACCTCCTGGGCATGAGGAAAATCAGAACTTCGCCATATCACCCTCAAACTGATGGAACGGTAGAGCGGTTAAATCGCACCCTCACATCCATGTTGTGCCACCAAGTGAACACGACTCAATCGGATTGGGACTTGCATGTCCCCAGTGTTCTTGCCGCATATAGACTGGCCCCTCGTGCCTCAATGGGATTTTCCCCTTTAGATTTAATGTACGGGAGGGAAACCGAACCCCCGATGCAGGTTCAATTTGGCATGGGCCCATTTAAAAAGAGGTCCGCCGTACCCACCTCTATGAAAATGACCCTCGGCAGCTTGCGCGAGGCTCGCGAGGCTCACGAGGCCGCTTCCAGCAATTTGGCCAACCGGCAAGCAGCGAACGAGCAGTTTCGTGGAAGATAGGCGACAAACATTGGCTGCATTGCCCACATGTGCCCCGAGGGACATCCCCTAAGTTATATCGTCCTTGGCAAGGTCCCGTTGAGGTTGTTGAGGTCCGGAGGCCACAGTTGCGTGCGTATCAGCATCGCTGGATCGTGCACCCCTCTAGGTTAAAACGGTACGTGTTACCCTGTCCTGACAATCCATCTCCAATCCCGGAGCGGCCGGCGCCTGGTGTGTCTGACGATCCGGGCTGAAAATGTCGAGAAGCGGTGCATCAAAGGAACTCCCTCCTTACACCCACAGGACCTCAACGCGTAGTCCCCAAGGAGCCGCCCGCACCGTCGTCGGGGGGAGAGCCAGCACACGAGGACACCCCGTCCCTGCCCCAGCACGCCGATGCTCGTGGTGATGGGCCGGCGTCAGGGACACTAAAATGTTAACAATGAAGGATATTTTTACCTGGAACTTGCAGAAATGGATGGGCATTAAAACAAATAGAGCATGTGGGCGCATTCTCCATACCACAAGGGAGAGCAGGGTAGAGTGACCTGCTGTCTCAACTGTCTCATATTTTGGGGAAACATCCCTTGTTTTCTCAGAACATTCTATATCTTGTTTCAACTCAATGCCACCCCTATGCATTACTGTGTTGCAGCGATGCATAGTGACAGGAGCCCAAGATCAAAACTGGCTGCCAAATACTGAAGAAATTCTCTAATGGTATTGGCATTGCCGTTCCCAAAAGACAGCAAGAATGGATTAACTGATGTGGTTCATCATTAACAAAAAAGGGCTTCTGGACATCAAAGGTCACTTATGGATTAGCACTCTGGTTTTAAGTGAGAGCATATTCTCCACGGTGAGTGACATCGCTTTGTACAGCTCGCTTTTATAATATTCCCTGGATACATTAGCAATCAGAAAAATTCCACCGCGATAATGCAATAAATGTAACTATTCATCTATGGCACATATTTAGCTCACTTTGTCTTCGTATATAGCAGGCACACTGCATTCTATTAAATGAGTTTTTGATTTAGAAGTGGAGATTTGACAGAAAGCATGCAAGATAAACCAACATGATTCAATGCCTGGCATGCTGGCCTTTTCTCATTTCGATCAGTAATTGCATTTGGGAGATGCACTGATGCCTTACAGTTGTTGCAAGTAGAGGTATTGTTATCCAGATGGTCGTATAAAACATACAAAGCTACCCGTGCCTTTGGCATGCCGTTAATGCACTGCTTTGAAATGCCTTCTCTGGAAGTAAAGCCCTGACCAGTAACACTATTGGTAAACATTCTTTTTTTCAGCTGAAGGTATGATTCATTGAATACATTTCCCAGCTAATGAAGATACAGTGATCAAACTTTCCTGTTGTCTCTCAGAAACTAGTGTATGCAGCAATCACATGAAACACATTTCCCATATGAAGGCTGCTTTTTACGACTTAAAGTACCCTCATAACACGAGTGCTTACAATCGATTGATTTGACATCTGAAGAATAACACCATCTGCATATGTCCACCTTCGTGTGGAACTTTTCATAAGAATCTGTCTCCTATTATTGGTTCTTTCGGTAAAGTCACGTAGAAGGGAAACAATAAAATAATAAAAATATAAAACAATACAATTCTCACGACGTTTCGACTGCAACACAAGCAATCATCATAAGGTGTGAAAACCACGTCAAGAAAATTTGAAAAAAGTGGCGAGTTTTTTTAACGTTAGCACCACGGAGAGCGATTTGGCAGTTATTCAAATGGACGAGTCCATCTATGTTCAGAAAAGAGGTGGGGGGAGACGAAAATAATGGATGAGGTCTGAAAGCCACCGTAAGAGTGAACATTCAATTAAGACCTGAAATGGTTTATCATATCCTTCCAATGATTGCTAAGCCAGAATCCATCTTCTCGGTTGAAATTGCCTCTGTGTTTGTATATGTGGATAGCCTCATGAACGAATCTCTCATGGTAGCCAGATGGCTTGCAAAGAACCTCTGTCTTGGAGACGTCAATGTCATGTGAGCCTACTGAATTATAACAGTGATCTGCCACAGCCGAGGTGTTGGTCCTACCGTGTTTTAGGTCTGCTTTGTGTTCACGAATGCAGTCCGAGACATGTCGTTTGGTTTCTCCAATGTAACTACTACCACAGAGGCAACTTAGTTTGTAGACGCCAGGGTACTGTATGTCCGGAATCACATCATTTCCAGACGGAACCAGATCACGGATTTTATGTAATGTGTTGAGTTGGACCTGGATCTTGTGTTTATTCAAGATTTTGGAGATCTTTTTTGTGATCCCCGCAGTGTAGGGTAAAGTGATGGTTTTGAAAGGCTCCTCAAGAAGGTCCTTCTTCATGGTTGGAGTGATAGCTTTGCGGATTGTGTAGTCGGAGTAACCATTAGCCTTAAGAGCTTGGTGTACGTGCTTGAGTTCACTGGCTATGTGTTCCTGGTCGGATATGCATTGGGCTCTATGGTGCAGAGTCTTGATGAGGGAATTCTTCTGGGATGGATGGTGGTGGGAATCCGGTTTCAGGTAAGCATCCGTATGGGTAGCTTTCCTGTCGACAGAGTGGCTCATTGAACCATTAGGTCTATTTTTTATTAGGACATCCTAAAAAGGTAGCTTGCCACCTTTTTCGACTTCCATGGTAAATCTGATGGCTGGATGTATGGAATTGATGTGGTCGAGGAATTGGTCTAGAGCAGGCCGGCCATGTGGCCAGATGACAAAAGTGTCATCCACGTACCTCTTCCATAAGGTTGGGCGCAGAGTGGCAGTCTGGATGGCGTCAATCTCAAATTTCTTCATGAAAATGTTGGCTACAACCGGAGATAGGGGGGAGCCCATTGGGGTACCCTCGGTTTGTTTGTAGAAAGTTCCATTTCAAGTGAAGTATGTATTGGTTAAACAGTGTCTCACCAGGGGGGGTACCTCAGTGTTTAGTCCTTGATGAACCAAGTCTTCAATGATTGCGATGGTGTCAGGTACAGGAACTTTGGTGAATAAGGAAACTACATCAAAACTGACAAGCAGGTCATCTGGGGACAGGGAAATACCCTTGATTGTCGATACCAGGTGAGTAGAATTTTGTACCGCAGAGGTGTTTTTTCCAGTGAAAGACCGCAGGATTTCAGACAGAAAACGAGCCAGTTTGTCGGTGGGGGAGTTGATAGTAGAGACGATGGGACGAAGGGGTGTATCTACTTTATGTATTTTTGGTAAGCCGTATAATCTTGGTGGCCTGGCAGCAGAAGGTTTCAACGAGAACTGTTTGGTTTGATCAATTAATGCGGTTGAATCAGAAATGATTTTGTTGGTTTGTATTACGAGGCTGTTGGTGGGATCTCTTTTTATTTTTATATACCGAAAGAACCAAGAATATGAATCCCTGCAGTCACGAAAGCTTTAAATCAAAATCTGTCTCCTGTAAACAGTTACCAAGTTTAGTACAACAAAGTGTTTAGTTTTATCACTATAATAAAATCCAAAACCCTTTGACAATCCAGTGCTGGATGAAGGCATCCTGGTGGTCATGGAGTTTGTTTGACCATACTTCACCATGCTTGGGAGTGCAGGTTGGTGAAGGAGGGGGGATCAGGACCATATCAGATACCATTCATCACGGATGATAGCTGTGGCCAGGAATCGAACTCAACTTGCCGGGTTCATCGTTCGGTGCGGTTTCCACAGTGCCACCGTTTCACAAAATTGAAAAAATATACATAAACACATTTTCAAAATCAGAATTAACACGTATTGTGGATCCCTACAAGGCTTTGCCCTGGCTTGTTCAAACATTTTAGACTCCAGGGGCAGATAAGCAATGGGCTGGACGGATAGTATATATATGCTGCTTGCGATCACCTATTTAAAAGCCGGCATGGCACACGAAGGGTGGACGGCCAGCACTAAGTCTTTGTCGTTGATGGTAACACATCGCACATTTGAAGCTGAGTCGACCTGTGGGAGGCTCAACACCAACTCAGATAATCGTCACTGGAGTTGGCTTTAAGCACGAATCGAACTCGGGTTGCCGGGTTCGTAGCGGAGTGGGCTACGCAACTGCTCCCCATTAAACACATGAACACACACATGAATATACACATGAACACACACATGAACACACACATGAACACACACACATGAATGCCCGGGGGAAGTATTCTTCTAAGACTGTCCATCTATACGTGTGCATGACGATGCATAACTGCATACAAATATATATTTCAAATTGAAATGTTATACGACACAAGTACCCCACACTAAGCGGACCTTGTAAAATATATATCACCACATAAATACTATTCATGTCTACTCTTTACACAGCAGTTGCTCACGTTTAAAAAAAGCTAGCTTTGAAATGTTTATTTTATTTAGTTAGTGTAATTTTGACCAATGACAAATCTGGACGATTACATAGTTCATATGAATGCTAAATGCAGACAAACTTGTATTATTGCCATTCCTGGATGAGGATGTGTTTAATTACACCGCTGATTAAAATATTTTCCTTATTAGAGCATTTGGCCAAGTTATTTGTATGTAAATATTGCTGGGCAGAATTCTATAGTTGGGCTGTCACAAAGCAAACTATTTACAAAATGTTCACATTACAATGCATTGAATGCTTAATTTATGCTGTTAACCAATGCATTCATTGGGGAACGCTGAGGAACATTGGTACAAAAATGCAGCGTCTTTCAGAAAACGTAATTGCAATGAAATGTTTTTATTTGATTTAAGTGCTTTTCGGCCTAATCAAAAATGATGCACATATTCTTGCAACTATTGTAATAAAAAAAACACTGTCGAAATACATTTTAGCTGATTAAACAGCTTTGAAAAGGCTGGCGAAATAGTATTAAAAAAAGTGTGCATGCGCTACATTTTACCAATGATGAACAACTGTAAATCACTGTTCTTCTGAGAATAATGTGATGATAAACTCATCATGTACAGAGTGCATATAGACTCGTAAGCTCAGCTCCATGATCTCGTATTATTGCCGAACAGCTGTAATTTTTTTGTTTTAATTTAAGTATAAGATAGTTCCTGCAATGCAATTTGGATGTACGGTAATACCCCGATTTGCATCTTCCACTTCCACGTCGTTTTGCAAACACGTCGTCACTTTATTAATGCCACCACATGATTTGCATCGCCTCAACCCACACTCATGCATAGCTATTAACCCATGCGGTTTACCTGTATTCTTGTAGATAAAATTTGAGTTTTCAGGTCCATGCGGTGTACAGCCGTTTCAATACGGTCAAAACATTCTTTTGTCTATTTGTTTGTGTTTCTCTCTTGTGATGGGACTTTGTAGGATAAACGTTGAGATTAAATCTTGACTTTAAGCTTTCGTGACTGCAGGAATTCATATTCTTTGGGTCTTTCGGTAAAGCCACTTAGATAGGTTCATCTGATGGCGACCGCTTGTGTTGGCGATCGAAACGTCGTAGTTTTTTTGTTATTTTCTGTGAACTTATCCACGTGTTTTACGGAAAGACCCAAAGGAAACGTTGAGATTGATAAGGTGCATGGGATGACCAATAAGGCCGGAATTGATCTGTAATAACGTAGCGCACTGGTAAGGGGTTGGCAGGTTTGCTCACGTCGCTGACAGCTTCGTCCGTCCTTTCTGGTATCCGTCACCTGGGCCTTCGCCTCCACCTACTACCCTGTAAATGGCTTTGATTGACGTTGTTTCGATATCCGTCGCCGCACCTTCCATGTCCAATGTAGACCGAGGTATTTCTCTGTATAGCGTCGAAAGGCAGCCACATCTCACGATGCAGCACAGAACAGTGGAACATGGGGCAACCTCGAGGAAGAAGGTCTATTTATTTAGTTTCACTATCCAATATTTACCTATGTATGTCACACATTTCAGAAAAAAACTTGGATATTGACAAATAAAATGAAACGAAATCTGAAATGTGCGCAAAGGCTCCTGGAGACTTGCATGTTTGTAATTGGAATGAGAGCGACAAAAAGGAACACACGGCTTAGACAACAAACATGCGGAGATGGAGCGATTAAATCGTCCCGTGTGCGGGTGTTAGATGGATTGCATCTCAAGATTGTTAGAGATGGCGACACTACTTGGTAGGTGGGGGCTGAATCCAGCAATGTCTATAAAATTACCGATAGTGATGGATCTGAAACATTTAAAAAGGACTACGTGGGCATGAAAGCAAAAATGTTATTCCGGTGCATGTATGAATGAGCGTGTGTATGTGTGTGTGCATGTGGATGCGGGGTGCTCGCTAACAGCACTTGTCCCAACAGTCTGTTAAGGCTATAAGGGGATCGTTGTCATTGTGGGGGGCGGTAATGTAGTGGTCCCGCTCACGGATGACACCAGTGACGATTATCTGAAACGGACCTGGGCATCCCCTAAGTCGACTCAGCCTCAACTGAGTACCTGGTGCAGTGTGTAAACATCGCTACTGGGGAGACAAATGCATGTGCCGTGCTGGCCTTCATAGCTGCTCACTAACAGCACTTGCTCCAACAGTCTGTTAAAGTCTATACGGGGGATCTTTGTGTGTGTGTGCCTGTAACACGTGATATTGCAGAGTTGAGGGTTGAAGAGTTACCTTGAATGCAGTTGTGCAATAAAGGCAAGCTATTCAGACCCAGACCCCCGTATTACATTTCTAATAGCAAACATTTGTTATTCTTAATAAAGGTCAGACCAACCCTAACGTTTGCCGTGTTATGAAGTCTCCTAAACATAGAATAAGTCCGTTCGTTTAAAATGTCCGGGGCTTCATTTAAGATCACCACCTCTCAGTTTTCACGTGAAGATATCAGTCGAAGCGATGGAAGAGACCAGCCAATATTAGGGAGGAAAATATAAAATAAGTAGCCCTGTTAATGTTAAATAGCCTTTGGTGTTTGAAGCATTTTATATCGACTAGCCGAGCCAGTCACTCTGTCTGCCCTTTGGGTTATTTAAAACTCACTGAATTAGTCACTGGTACAGATCCTATTCCAGCAATTGTCACACAATTGGTTCCACTTATTAAATCAGTCTGGCACCCGCGCAGAATGTCCTTTAATCTACGTTTAAGAGAAACAAAAAATAAACGTTTATATCTTAATGTGTGTTGAGACACACCTGCACGTATTTGACAGCAATCAATGGCCTATTGGCCATCATTCTGTAATCACATATATATACCGTCGAAAGTACGTCACATATCTGGTGGTTATTCTGATGAATGCCGCTCGTGCTCTAAGGGCCGCATGTCTGATCAACAACGTTTCTCACGAAGTGGCAAGAGTTGTGCTGCACACACAGGTTATAGATTTTTTTCTAGCCTGCTTTCGACAGGCATCTCATAGATAAACAGACAATATGCCTCCTTCCCATATCGGTCCCTCCATAAAAAAAAAACTATATTTATATTTTTTACACATTCACTTCGGCCACACGGTCTTTTGGAAGGGTTTTTTTTTATTTTTCAGAAGCATTGGTCGAATACAAGCAAACTCTGGAAAGGTTTCGACATGCAGTTTCTCATCAGCCGAGTCAGGCCTATGGCTTATTTTTTGTTACATATAATGTGCACGATGATGCAAATGATAAGTTGTTATGTATTTTATAGTTTTAATCCACACTATTTTCCAAATCTGATGGAAGTGGTTGTTGCCTACAAATATGTTCACGTTCACCAGTATTTGTTTAAGGAAGCCTGGCTCTGCTGAAGAGACACTGAATCTAAAAACCTGTCCAGAGTTTTCTTTTATTAAACCAAAGCTGCTGAAAAATACATAATGCCTTGAAGGCCAAGTGGCCAGTAGAATTAATAAACAAAACTACAAATACTAAGGTGTCATATTGCCTGATTAGTTTGTTTCTTGCATTCCCTACAGCTGCGCTAATCCTTTTTACAGGTTAAGTTAGTGGCTTCGTGTCAACCTGTTCCAAGTTACGAAAACACAAGTGTGCAACAAAAACCCAGCACTCTGAACCAGGTTACCTGGACTCAATTCCCTGACCATGGCTAACATCAGTGGCCTGTGACAACTGAACTGGTCTGGAGCCTCCCGCTTTCATGCACCTCCACTGCCAGTGTGGTGAAATATGGTCAAACAACTCCATGACCGACACGGCATTGAGAGGTCTTTGGCCAGCAGTAGTGTGACAAATGGTTGTAAAATATTATTTATAATTACGTTTGCGCCATCGGCACAACATGTATAGAGATGGCTAGGGCACTAATGTCTATTTAAGGATGTGCCGGAGTGTATTTGCGGGCAGGGTTTACTGAGCTCCATACTCAACCACAACCTTGGAAAAACCCGTCCGAACTTAATATACTTAAAAGGTCAGCAACAAACGTAACATGAATTATACTCTTTGGCTTTATTCGGTAAAGTCACGTAGATAAAATAAATTAAAACAAAATAATTAAATCACGACGTTTCGGAGGCAACACAAGCTTCCGTCTTCAGGTGGAAAAGTCAACACAGAATATCTGTGTCAGGAGTACAGTTCAGAGACGACCTGGATTGTGTTGCCTCTGAAACGTCGTGATTTAATTATTTTGTTTTATTTTATTTTATCTACGTGACTTTACCGAATAAAACCAAAGAGTATGAATCCTTGCAGTCACGAAAGCTTCAAATCTGGAACATGAATTATCGAACTGTACTCAATACTCTGAAAATAAATCAACGTTCAAGATCCACAATCTAAGATTACGGTTATTTGGACAGCGAGATGGCTCGTCAACTGTTTTGAACAGGATGGTTAGAAAGAGCACCTTTTTTGTTTATTTAAACGAATCGATGACTCGAGCCCCGTGCTAGCAGGTTATGAATACTTTCTGCGGATTTAGAGAGAGCGCCGGGCTGCTCATACGTACTGGTGGAATTTGCCATTAAATGGGCAGCATGGCATGCAGTATTGACAGTGTAGGTCACGCATTCCTGGTCTCAGAAGGTCCACTTTTTTAACCCCTCCTTTCATACAAGAGTTTTCTTTGTTAAAAAAAAACATACCCCCTCATAGAGAATGGAATGTACAGGTGGCAAACCACTTGTAACGGAGATCCTTTTCATGTTCTTCCCAGAAGTGTGGTCGTCATAAACCGATGTCGTAGTTACTTCTTTTTTTTCCCAGCTTGCATTAAGCCCGCTTTGCTTCACGGTCTTCTTGCCGAGTGGCCTGACACTCCACCACCGTGGTATTGTGCAAAGAGGTGTGCGGTATTCGCATTGAGGAGGTGGGCACACCCATGCATGTGCAGACATTTGTGGGTCTCATTGGGTCCCAAAGTAAATAAAATGCTCTCGTAAAACAATGTTTTTTTTTTGTTGAACAACCCGCCGTGGTGCTATTTCAAGTTCATTTAGTTTCGACCGCTCACCGTGATCGCAAACGCTGAATTTGCTTTGGTTATTTTCGCCCTCCTTAGAACATTGCTTCCTCCTAGCAGCACGGGAAATGTAATTTTATTTTTTAACTAACCATGCTTGAGTATTAATGATTATTAAATTAACTTTCCAAATTTGTCTCGGTCATCCAAGCATACCGAAAAATAAACAACTCACATGGAGCCAGTGCAGATTTTTTTTTTTATAACAATTTGGATAAAGGAAGCAGGGTTCTGCTTGTGAAGGCAATATTGGAAGCAGAGCACAGTGCAAGCCTTGAGAACTACAACTGCACTGCTTAAACATACAGCAGTTCTTACTATATTTCTAACGGCTCCCAATGTAAGCCGAGTGGGTCGATCATTCATCGCCTGCATTGCCGATAGGCAACAATGGACACATTAGCAGGGAGATCGTACGCCCTGAGCCCTGGAGGAACTCGATGAAGTCTCTTAGAGGCCCAATGCAACTCGATCTACCGTGGAGATCACTTTTCTGCCCTCGTTTCTTTTTTTGGTGCCTCCTGAAAGGCCTGGCTTGTTGTGGGCACCAGGTGTCCTGCACAGTCCCAGCGTAAACAGAGAATTCTGTGAAAATTGGCCCAGCCGTTTTGCAGCCGCATTCACGGCGGGAGCTGGTGTGACCTGATTGGTGTCGAGACATGAAAGCTTTGGGACTCTCAAGAATGCAGTAATAAGGCAAATGCCACTTTAAATGGGAGGGCTTTTTTTATTTTTCTGGCGCCGGCTGAGTCCAGAAATTAAGTTGTGACCCTAAATGTCGCTACTGGATTTGGGGGTTTTACGCATCTCTTTTTAAATGCATGTTAACTAACTGAGGATTAACCCAATCAGTGTCACTGGTCTGACCTTTTAGATTGAGACAGTGCACTCTGTACACAGCTCTGGGAGTATTTTTTAAATGCAAATGTCTGTTTTGAGAATTTGGCTGTTTTTGAATTTATTTTGTTTTCTACTAAAGAAAGAATGCTTATTAGTTTATTGTGTTTGAAGAAAATGTATTGTGTGGCATTACCACAGGATATACGTTACAAATGCAATTATTTGGCAAAAAGCTGATTGCTGCAGGGTTAGGGAATAACAACCCTATCGGTAACAGGATGCATTGTTTGAAAGGGAATAGAGTTTCTATTTTAGTTTCAATTGGTTATTTCAAAATTGTGTTAATCATCAATGGGTCAACTGCAGGGTGGCTGAGCATTGGGTTACAGGAAGGAATTAAATATTTTATCATTTCCATTCCTCCAATAAAAATAGTTTTTCTTTATTTTATTTAAAAATAAGAAACACAACATGTCTAAATTAAAATTGAACATCAATACTTGAAGCTGAGAGCGGTTATTAAGTATCACGTTGTATGAGTAGCCTTTGTGGCTACATAATACATTAACTGACCAAATAATACGCATTTGAACCTCTCTATGAAATATTACATTGTGTAACAATTTGTATTTATTTCATATCCCTGGGTAGTAAGTGTTATTTCCTAATTGCTTATGCCTCAAAAGTACAGAAAATGGCTATTATTCCCCACAAACTTTGCTTTTGTGACCAGGACATTGATATTTAGAAATTGACCTATTTTCAATTGGAAAACGAGCGAATTTGCGTCTTTTCGTTCACATAAAGTGAGAAAAAAATATATGAATCAAAATTAACATGTATTTATACTAAAGTAATACAAAAATTACTACAAAAGATGTAGACACCAAGGCGAACTACCACAGGCGGGACTGGCCACAGCGGACCGAGTTCTCTGTGGGGAGAAACAACGTCAAGTGGGAGCCACTGGTGGGGTCCCGGAAGGTGCTGATGCCACCACTGCACATCAAATGGGGCCTTATGAAACAATTTGTCAGAGCTGTAGATAAGAAGTCGACAGCCTTCAAGTACCTTCAAGACTTCTTCCCTAAGCTGTCTGAGGCAAAGGTCAATGCCAGTGTCTTTTTCGGACCACAAATAAAGAAGATCCTGGTGTGCAATTAATTTCCCAAGAAGCTCACTAGTAAAGAGAAAGTGGCTTGGAACAGTTTTGTCGCAGTGGTTCGTGGCTTCCTGGGCAATCACAAGGTCGAAAACTATGTGGAGCTGGTTGAGACTGGTGAAGAACTACGTCACAATGGGCTGTAGGATGTCCCTCAAAGTCCATATCCTTGAAGCTCATCTTGATAAATTCAAGGAGAACATGGGAGCGTACTCGGAGGAGCAAGGCGAACGCTTCCACCAGGATATACTGGACTTTGAACGCCACTATCAAGGACAGTATAACGAGAACATAATGGGAGACTACATTTGGGGGCTGATTCGTGACAGTGATTTACAGTATAATCGTAAATCTCGAACTACTCACTTATAAAATTTTTGTAGTCATTTTTGTATTACTTCGGTATAAATACTTGTACATTTTGATTGATATGTTGTTGTTTTCTGACTTTATGTGAACGAAAAGACGCGAATTCGCCCGTTTTCCAATTGAAAATAGGTTAATTTCTAAATATCATTGTCCTGGTCACAAAAGCAAAGTTTGTGGGGAATAATAGCCATTTTCTTTACTTTTTAGGCATAAGCAATTACGAAATAACACTTACTACCCAGGAGCAAAAATTGTGTTACAGAGTGTTATTAATATTGGTGAAACAGCTTTCAAATGTGAGAATACGTTTTTCCTCTTTTATCTGGCAACAAAACAGGTGTTAAGTTGTTAAAACACCTGTTTTAAAATGCTTTTGTTAAAACACCAAACACCTGTTTTGTTGCCAGATAAAAGGGGAAAACCTATTCTCATATTTTGGTACTGGCAAAGGAGGTCCCATGATGTAGATGCTCACCCCGAGCTCTCATTACTCTGATAGTGACATTGTCTTTGTGCTGTACGCCTTTTGGCGTCCTCTGGTCTAACACCGTTTGAAACGAGGCTCAAAAGAAAGCTGTCTCTGGTGTGGACCAATCAGTTTCAAGGACAATGCATATATTATCAGAGTATGATTTGTGTTTGCATTTTGACCACACGTATTGTGGTTATTGCAGAGATTATTCCTTGTAAAAAGTTTCAGTTTGGTGTTTTAACAACTTGACACCTGTTTTGTTGCCAGATATAAGGGGAAAAACTTATTCTCATATTTTGGTATTGGCAAAGGAGGTCCCATGATGTAGACGCTTTCAAATGCTTTTCCACCAGCTCTTGCTTTATCAGTCTTACATTCAAGCCAAACAAAATACACACAAGGGTTACTGCTAACGATACGCAGCTGAACACGGACACATTTTCATGAAGAGTGCAAAAGAGCAGTTTGTAGTGTAGGGGGAAATGTATATGCTTTCATTTTTTTTAAACTGCCACAAAACAAATGCCATTTACGCACGATTGAGCGTGAAAAACTGAATAGGGGAACCCCTGCTGCATTTCTTAAATGCGTTCAGTCTCTGCGAGCGTCATTATAGAAAGCGAGATAAGGAAGTAGTTGCTGCTGCCATGAAGCCTGCTCTGTTCTCGGTGTCTGAGCTCACTGAGTGCTCTGGCAGACCAGGTGAAGGCAGATGTGGATTGTATTTTGATTGACAAGCGTCATCAAATATCTCATTGCTCGCTGGGTTACTTCCAGCTCGGGCATTTCTACGTAACGTTCCCCCTGCAAACAAGCCTGGCCTTGTTCAAACGCCGGTGTAATTGGCGCCGCGTCACTAGCATCCGGTCCGTGTGGAAGAAGTGTTTGAGTTTTAACCCTTTATAGTCACATCAAAAGTACCACAGTTCCCAGGGGCGCACAGTCATGTATAACTGCAGATTCAGAATTGTGGCCTCTTCTAGCAAGGAAATTCAGCTTTGAAGGCAGCAGAGGCCAGATATCACATATGTAACTCATATATGTGTGTTTTGTGAAAATTAACATCTGCACCTAAATATGGAACATTATTCTTGTAGGAGCTGGCAGCAGAAAAGGACCTGTTATTTTTCTGTTCATGTTGAGCTAAGGTGACAATGAACCACATATTTTCCCCAAATTGCTAAAGATGTGTTTCTTTTGCCTCTTTGTTTGAATAATTGGTTACATCTTAATTTCTAAAAATAAGAAAAGCGTATAAGTGAGTTTTATTCTTGGTTCTTTCGGTAAAGTCACAATAAAATAATGAAATATATTTCATTAAAATAATGAAATATATTTCATTATTTTATTGTTTCCCTTCAACGTGACTTTACCGAAAGAACCAAGAATATAATGAAATATATTTCATTAAAATAATGAAATATATTTCATTATTTTATTGTTTCCCTTCAACGTGACTTTACCGAAAGAACCAAGAATATGAATTACTGCAGTCACGAAAGCTTTAAATCAAAATTTAAGTGAGTTGTATTTATTCGTGCGAATTTAAGTTATATAATTCTGTGTGTATATATGTAAAATGAAACATTATCATAATAGTTTGATTTAAAGCTTTCGTGACTGCAGTAATTCATATTCTTAGTTTTTTCGGTAAAGTCACGTTGAAGGGAAACAACAAAATAATCGAAGACGACCGTTTGAGTTATGGTCGAAACGTCGTGAGAATTTTTTATTGTTTAATATATATTTTATTATTTTGTTGTTTCCCTTCAACGTGACTTTACCGAAAAAACTAAGAATATTTTCATAATAGTGGACTTAAATATGTTTTTCGTGTCAAACAAAGAGCCTGTCTTTAAAACATGCTTCTACTTGTGGTAACAGTTGCTTAAAATATTTACAGTTTACAGTTTTTCTCATGCATAAAATGCAGCATATTGCTCATCATTACAAAATGTCCTCACAAAAGCTAGCAAGAATTAGAGTTGAAGCATCTGCTTAAATACCATTTGGGGTACTTGAGGACACACAAACCACCATTCTGCAAGCAAAATATTGAGATTCCGCTGCCCTTCGCAACCTCAGGCTTGCATCTGTGAAAACATTGCGAAGCAAACGTGCAATGCATCGCAGATATAACGTATTGTTTGCTCTGCATTGGCGCACACACACACAAAAAGCTGGGTCTGCTGTTGCGCTGAGCACGATGTCAATCACATCACAGCTGCCACAGTGAGCACTTGGTGCTGTAATGTATGGGCTGCCTGCCACGACAAGTCCTGCCAAGCCACACTAGCTGGTCCGGAGGATTATAGTTTCCAACCTCGTCGTAATGTCTCGCAACCTGACCACAATTCTCACGAGATTCTTTACAATCAGGAATAAAAGTATTTTCTTATAGATTTCAGATTTTATATCCACATACAGTACACACAGCACATTTTACGAGAAGAGAAGGTGCCTTCATATTGTCAAAGTGCTGCTCATCGCAAAAGAATGGAAACCATAATGCCATTGCCGCTATATACGTGACACATTGCATACATTATTGATTTAAATTTAAGTTATCCTTGTTCATACATTAAAAACAAGTAACTCAGTTTCCTGAATGTCAATATATTTACATATCGACTTATTGGTGTTGGTTTCATTTAAACTTACAATTAATAGTGACTCCCAACTCCAAACATGGAACAGAATATATAAATGATTCACCTGAAGTGTACAAACTTTTAGGATCGATCGTACCACTAGCCACATATACTCTAGCTATCTTCATAATCCCTTCCCAACACCTAGTGCTCAAACCTGAAGTCCTTGAGACATTTCAGTCTGCCATCTCGGCATTACATCGGTAGGATATCAAGTGGGACTGCCTTTAGCAAAATGATCTTCAGTTCCTGCTTTAAAGTGAGGCGATCAAAAAATTATCATCCAAACTGCTTTCTCACGCCAACAACCTAATGGAAATTGATGGCATATATCTCATTAGTGGTTTAATTTGCTTTTACCGGTAATCTAATTGAAAGTGTGCCTCTTTCGCTACCACAATCGTTTTGTTTATCTTTTGGCCGTCATTTCATTGCTTAATGGTTTTTAAAAAAAGACGTGTGACAACAAAAAAAAACAATATTCGCCACAAAAATGTTGAGTATAAAAAAATATTGTGCAAGACATTTATTATTAATATGGCACTATAAAATAAATAGGAACAAGACAAAAAGTTAACTGCTCAGTGTGATGGGATTTTTTTTCTTCCCTTAAATGTGAATTGAAAATAGGCAGAACCCCTGGCATGAAATCGGTGCCGGTCATGTTTCAGCTGAAACAGTAGCCTGCCATTCCTCAACATATCCTTTATACCACGGTGAATCATTGGCAGAGACTATGGGATATAACCTGCACGCTTGATACGCTTCAAAAACTCACTCTAGATGTATGCTCTTTTTTCACACATCTTTGTAGTGATTAATTTCCCGCATTTGTTACCGGAATGGTATTTAAGTGCGATTTGTCTTGAGTATTTTTTTTTGTCTAATAGCGACTGTTAGACGATACCCAAAAGGGATATGTTCAGTTAAACAACAACACATTGTCATATTCGACAGCAGGATATATAGATACAAAAACTAGGTAAGTTAGCTAACTTTAGCCGTGCTTAAGTTATTTAAGCTTCACTGATTTCAGATGGCCAGAATCAGAATTTATTTGCAGGCAGCCTCATACAACATAAGGATGGTACATTATTATAATACACTTACGCATGCAAATGTAACCTTTTATGGGAATGGCCATGATCATCATTAATACATATCATTGAAGGATCAGCCGTAGATTTCAGTGGTGAATACATTCAGCCGGTTAGACCCCCACGTTCTCATCCTACCACCCACACTTCCACCGTTCATACACACAATCCTGATAAGAATCATATTCAACCTTGCAGAATGCAATTGTGATTCCAAGATAGCATTCATGGGGCAATTGCCCAACTCTGTGACTACATATGTGCGTTTGGACATGGCTATTGTGACTACATATCCAATATCAATTCGTAATAAACGTGAGCTGAAACAAAAAACTCTTCCTTTCCTTCATGAAGAGAAATAATGTACGCGTTCTTACATGATGAATGTGTGACGACCATACATAACACTTACAAGCACGGCTGTACACAAACACCTAAACCGGTGTGTACTGTGTCCAGAAAGTAAAGTACATTTTATTTTTGGCACCCATTAATCAAAGTAATGCGCTACACATGATTGCTAGCAGATTTATGTCTGATTTCTGCACGTCAATCCACAGCAAAGGCTCGCTGCACGTGGAGCCCCCCTCCCTCTCAGCACCGACTACTGCAGTCTGGTCTCAGCCAAGTGGTCCAGCGTGTGTCAGCTGTCATTCCAGACCACACCACGTCCTGCCGGCCTTATCCGTGCATCTCACGCGGTCGTGCGTGATCGTCCCTTCTCGCCGTGCTCCCAACAGCCGCCTGCCCCAGTGATGTTTTTCTTACTCCTCCATGCCAGGTCACGGGAACACAACAGACGGAACACATTTGTCATCGTTTTTCTATTGCCAGAGTGTATTATGAGATGGACTTTTTTTAATTTCTCCCTCTGTGGTGTGAAAGGTCTTGTAGGATACTAGGATTATGGCAAATCTCAAGCTGGCTGATGTATTGCATATATAAGGGATACAGTTTAGTAACGCCTAGCTCACGGGTTTAATGGCACTTGATGTTGACGCGACACCCGCCTTAGCACAGTAAAAAAGTGGATGAATTTGAGGGTACAACCTCGCAATATCTTGCTCATGCCACTGCGGGCAGAAGGGCCGCAACTAGAGGGAGTTCTGTAGACCCCCTCTAAAAGGGAATTTCGACCTGCCTCTTCCACGTTGGTCAGATGTCTTGGAAGCAGTGAGATTACCCCACGGTTTACTCCACCACATGCGATCTCTTGATTGGTTCACTGTGGTGATGGAAACATGGATACTGCACACTGGACAGAGAAGGCGAGTTTACTAAACTTTAAATTCTTTCAAATACCATGCCGGGATATCGAACAGGCATCCACTGGATGCCAAGTCCAGTGCTTAATGCTGTGATTGTTCAATTTCCTTCAGTATGACTTTGGAAAACTTTTTGAAAATCCCCTTGATTTTTCACGCAAAGAATGAAATGTTTTCAAATCTATTTCGACATTTATTCCACAATTGAATTTATCTTACTGATTTATATGAAAATTATATATATTGTTGAATAAAATAACCCGTATATTCTGCCATTATTTCATTAACTGGTACAATGGGTGAGAAGGTAGGTGGGAGAAAAATCCCAAAGTATTACGAACAAAATCCCTCAGGCGAACGGTGTAAAATGTTTCATGACGTTTCAGAACTTATTCTGGCATAGTCTACCTCCCGTCAAAATGAATAGCAGCACATCTGAAGACTGAGAAGGCAATTCCAGAATTCCACCAAGGATCTCAATCTGCGACGGTGCAGAGTTGACAGTGACAAGGGGATTGGTATAACAGACCTTGAACGCCATGTCAGACAGCACCTTGCTGAGGCCGTGAAGGACAGCAGGCACGTGTCTGTGTCTTCTTATGGCTGCAGCCCAGGCAATGGATGTACTGCAGTCTCCAGAATCAGATCAAAATGCAGTCTGCCGTGTGTTAACATTCACGACAGCTGCGTTTCATTAGGGCATACTTATAATTTTTTAGCCCCCTGCATCAAGCAAAATTGGAGCACAGCAGGATAATTGCATTGAAAATGTGGTGCTTAGCCTTTTACCAAAATGCTGCAAATAAATAAATATGTTCGACACTGTGTTTGTGTGTGTGTTTATATATATTCATACAGGATGTCCACAAACGTATCGTACATTATTCTAAGAAGTAAAATTTTACAAAAAATTAAGTGACATCAATAAAACTACATAGGCACACACTTTGTAGAATTAAAACATATTCTATGAATTCCATCCCTCTAAACCTCCACATGTCCACCATAGCATCTGGTGATATACGTCGCGCAAATTATTGAGAAGTCCCAGGCGTGCGCCCAACATTCCAGGTGCGATTGTTCCAAACACTTGTGTTGTTGAAGATAACTCGAGCTTTTGAATCTAAAATAATTGGGCATGCAATATAAAGAATATTTCGTGATCTTTTCAAACACAGCTCAAGCGAAGTAAGGTAAAGTTGCAACCCGACCATGAATTGTCCATGCCACTTCTGGCAGAAGGGCCTCCAATTGAGGGAGTCCTTAAAAACAACCCTGAAGAGGACAGGCGTCTTGGAAGGGGGAGTACCCAACAGTTTGCCCCACCACACGCGACCTGCTAATTGTGGCGTACCCATTTAAAAAATAATACCAGTTTTATGTTACCAGGTAAGGCCCTCCGAGCTATACAGCTCTTTCTTCAGAAGCGAGCTGGCCACAAATGATTGCTCAACGAAGTGGCTTTTCACGTCGAAATTTATAGCAGCCAAATAGTCTAAGGGCACGTTTCTAAATGTGGAGGGCAACACCCGGAGGACCCGGAGTAAAAAAAACGTGTGTGACCACCGGCAAAGAGACACGCTGACTCCAACTATAAATGCGTCAGGGTAAAGATTGAACCTACAACCTCCAATGTGCCAGGCCAAGGTAGTTAATATCTCGCCACTGCAGCACCCTTCGGTTGTTTGTGGCGAGGGAATTTAAGAAATTTGTCATCTTTTTAACTGCTTCATCAGGAGGTCGCATTAACCATCATACCAATGCAGCACTCCATAGCTCCAGCAGCCAAATATCATTCGGTAATAATGGATTGTGACCTTATGGACACCCTGTATATATATACACTTACACATATAGATATTTGTGTATGAGACTGTTTGAATAGCATTCAAAAATATTTATATTATTAAAGTAAATCTAGATAGAATGCTACCATTAAACTGTAAATGTTATATTTTAAACTGATTACATTATAAATGCCCAGTAACAAAAAAAACTATTTTAATTTAGTAATACACTGACATTTAATAACGCAATTCACAAAATACGTTGGGATTCTACATTGGCAGTGGTGTTCAAAATAACAAAATGAAGACATTTGTCAATTATGCTTTGAAATGTTGATAGTTCAGAATCCTGGTGGAAAATAATACAACGTATGATAAACTAGAAATGAACAGTGTTTAACGGGGTTCATGCAGTAGGTCAGTCATATCTGTAGAGGCATGCGTATGTGTGTGCCTGTGGAAAATCTGGTACTGTGGCTAATATACTGCTATATAACCCCAGTGGCCCAGGTTTGATTCCTGTTCATGAACATCATTTGCAATTGTAAATATATAAATGAGTTATGCTTACTCGTCGGTAAAGATGAGCAAAATTCCACTGGGTCCCTATTGGTCTTCATAGGTGCTCACGAACAGTTAAAATTCTTCATAATAAAGGTTTTTGGGTAAGATTGCGTCAGTATAAATGTGTCGGAGCCCTCCACCACCCGACACAGCCAGTAAGGTTTGTCACGTGAACAACGCGCCAATTAGTGACTACTTCAGCACACCGTGCGTGTTGGAAAGTAGATCCACAACATTTACAATTTGCGTAGTACGACGTTTTACTGGTAATTACGTCCAGCATCATCGGTCGTGAAACGTCATACTCAAATTGTAAACGTTGTGGATTTACCCTCCAACAAACCAGCGGGCTAAAGTAGTAACTAATTGGCGCATTGTTCACGTGACAAACCTTACTAGCTGTGTCGGGTGGTGGAGAGTTACGACACAATTATACTTATGCGATCTAACCCAAAAACCTTCATTATGAATAATATTGGTCACGAAAGCCTACATGTTCAACTGAGTTAAAATCCTTACAGGCGAGCTAAGCCAACAAGGCAACTATATGTTTTTGTATGTGCTTATGCATGCATGCAATTGAAACAAATAAATATGAACACGTTACAAACTATTTGTCATCTGCAGTTAACGAAAAAATATTTTTAAAGCAACTGTTATTTTATTCAAGCTCAGTTTGGCAGCACTCTTGGATGATCAATTAAGCAAATTCAGGAAATAGCATTTGAGAACCGTGCTTCACTCAAAGGAGAGAGCGAGAGAGAGAGAAGAGCAAAAAAGCAACGACTGAGACCAAAGGGAGAGATGCCAGCTGTCTGGTGGCCTGTGTGTGTGTGTGTGCTGGTGTGTGTGTGGGTATGTGTGTGGTTGTGTGTGTGTATGCGGGTGTGTGTGGTTGTGTGTGTGGGTGGGTGCGTGCGGGTGTGTATGTGTGTGTGTGGGTGTGTGTGTGTGGGGGTGTGTATGCGTGTGTGTGTGTGTGGGTGTGTGTGTGTGTGGGTGTGTGTGTATGCGGGTGTGTGTGTGTGTGCGGGTGTGTGTGCGGGTGTGTGGGCGTGTGTGTGGGGGTGTATGGGTGTGCATGTGTGCGGGTGTGTGTGCGGGTGCGGGCGTGTGTGTGGGCGTGTGTGTGTGAGTGTGTGTGTGGGGGTGTGTATGCGGGTGTGTGTGGGTGTGTGTGCGTGTGTGGGGAGGTGTATGGGTGTGTGTGTGGGTGCGTGTGTATGCGGGTGTGTGTGGGTGTGTGTGCGTGTGTGCGGGTGTGTGTGTATGCGGGTGTGTGCGGGTGTGTGTGCAGGTGTGTGTGTGTGCGTGTGTGCGTGTGTGTATGCGTGTGCGGGTGTGTGTGCAGGTGTGTGTGTGGGTGTGTGTGCGGGTGCGGGCGTGTGTGTGGGCGTGTGTGTGTGTGTGCGGGTGTGTGAGCGTGTGTGTGTGTGGGCGTGTGTGTGTGTGTGCGGGTGTGTGTGCGGGTGTGTGTGTGCGGGTGTGTGTGTGTGGGGCGGGTGTATGGGTGTGCGGGTGTGCTGGCTTGGAGCTGGGCAGAGAACACTCCACCAGCCAACATCGGGTCACAGTTCACTAGGGTGGCTGTGCACATCCAACACTTGCCGGGGCGCACGGCAACTCCGTAACATAATTATTGCAAGAAATTCCCCCGCAAGGAATTCCGCAGCTGCACCCGGTGACAGACAGCTCGCCGTCACAGTTGGCCGCACTGCAGCTGTTTCATTTTTTTTGTTGTTGCTGTCGAGATCTTCTTTGGGGCTTTGCGCCTTTGGGATGCCTCCCAAAGTTTGGGTGCAGAGCGCAGCGTCACTGAGAACGTGAGAGCTATTGCAGATTTTCACAACCTTGCCCAATGCACAGTTGTTTCAACACTTGCGGGTAATGAGAATAAAATGTTTCTTACTCACTAGTGACGCCAGAATGGACCCCCCCCCCCCCCCCCCCCCAGATTATTGTGATCCACGTAACTTAATTTCGTGCATGGGAGGGATAGTTTTGTGTCAGAGTGGCACGATCACTTTAGGATAGTAAACACTGTGCTAACATATTTTAGCAGCGGGGAGAAAAAACTTTTTTTGGATCAATTGATATCATCCGAGTTCCTCTGTCTCAGTTGGGAATGTCCGACCCACTAATTCTTGGACAGAGTTTGGCTCATAACTTGGGTTGCCACCTGTTATGGTTTTCCCAGGATCTTCCTCCTCATTGTAGTGGTTGCTTGTCCTGGGAAATCTATTTGCTGGGGACGTAAAAAAGAAAATCCTGCTTTTGTCAGGGCGCAATAACACACCCGCTTGGGAGAACGACGTTACATGTAGATCTCCACTGTGTTCTTCTTCCAATGATAAGCCCCCTGTTTTTTTGTTCGTCATAAATGGCAGCCATGTTCATGGCACTCCTATGTCATGGGTGCAATATCCCCTAATGACCATTTGATACAGGCAGGTAATGGGATGTTTTTGTTGTTGTTGCAGCAAACAGAATTTAGCTCCCACCAACTGCACTGATGACGCGGTTAGTGCCTATAGCATGACGTTATTATCTCGAATGCATCGTTCGCAATCTCCCTCCTTTATGATGTACAACAATTTTCGTTGCAAGCGATTGCACATCGCCGATTAGATGCCTTCGTCATTGAGTTGACTTAATTTGAGCTGTCACCGGTGACAAACATCGGGAGCGTTTACAATTAAACGCACAATTGCACGATCAGCGAGGTGGCGCATTTTGTCATTCTTGTGCCGCACAGTAAGGAGGTGCCTGGGCTTAATTACTGACTGGGGGAACCTTTCTGCTTGGAGTTTCTGTGTTCTCTTCCTGCTCTGCATCGGTTTCCTCCGAGTTCTCCGGTTTCCTCCCACAGCTTTAACAACAACAAAACATACAATATTCTTGGTTCTTTCGGTAAAGTCACGTAGAAGGGAAACAATCATCATCAGGTGTGAAAACCACAACAAGAAAATTTAAAAAAAACACACCTTGTGTTGCAGTCGAAACGTCGTGAGAATTGTATTGTTTTATATTTTTTATAATTTTATTGTTTCCCTTCTACGTGACTTTACCGAGAGAACCAAGAATATGAATCCCTGCAGTCACGAAAGCTTTAAATCAAAAGATACAATGTAACTGGTATTGGTCAAAACAGACCCAATGCTGGAAATATACATACACAAATCACTCAATTGGGATTACGCATAGCAACATCATTTCCCGACTGCAAACAAGAAATAAACACTTGGAGGGACCCTCTTCAGAAAGAGTGTTGGGACTCAACGAGGCTTTCTCGGCTAAACTAGGATCACAGCTCACCTCTTCCCCATTGCCCATTCTCTTCCTCTGCCCTCCCCACCAACTTTCCTTTATTCCCACCGCCCCCCCCCTCCTGCTCTTTCATAACCCCTATGCACCCTCTGCTGTGGTCACCCATTCCTCATCCTTTGCACGCCCCTGCCATCTAAATCATTCCTTGCATATTACCGCCTTTTGTATTATTAAAAATATGACATTAGATAAGGTTATAAAACTAAGCGGTACGTCATTTGTTTTTCCACCCGCAGCTCTTACATCAGTTTGGGTCAATCACAATGCAGTAGGACGCTGCAACCTCGTGTTGACATTCACCACCTCTGTTGCACAATTGCTGGAGGGGTCACAGTGCCCATGCTGCACCGATATGCATCTCCGTCCTCATTATTCCAGGCTGCATCCTCTCTCTGTTTGCTCCATGTCCACCAAACCACCGAATGACAAAGAGAGAGAGACCCCCCCTGGAAAGACGTAACAAGACTGTTGGGGCAAGTTCTTTTAGCGAGTAGCACCTATGGAGGGCGGTACGGCACGCAAGGGGGTGGTTGGCCAGCACCACCCCTGGCCGTCTCCGTCTCCCCAGTAACGATGTTTTTACACCGCACCAGGTACCCATTGGCGGTTGAGTCGACCTCGGAGAGGCCCAGGACCAGTTCAGATAATCATCACTGGTGTTGGCCGTGAGTGGGAACCGAACTCAGGTCGCCGGGTTTGTAGCACAGCGTGCTAACCATCACACTCCCCGTGCCCCACTCTGTCCACAAAACCACCTCACCCTAACCCAGCCACAACATCATTTCCTTTCTTCTACCCCTCTCACTTAGTCCTCCTTATTCTTGTTTCCTCGATGTTGGGTTTCCTTCCTCTTCCCCCAATCACGTCCCACTCAGCCGTTCGCATTCTGTAAGAATCAGCCTCACAATCACTTTCGCTCTGCGTCTTTCTCTGTGTGCCATATGTTGATAAGCGCAGACGAATGGGTCACTGCTAAATAAAATAACACAGCGTAATCTGTAGATACTTTGATATATGTTTTAAAAAAACACCCATTTTCTTCGTACAAAGTCGCCCCTTATCAATTAAAATGGCACTTTTGTGCCCAGGAAAGTCTCATTGAGTCTCACGACACTTTTTTCGCAGAGGGTCTTGCTAAGTGTTTGCAACAGGAGGCGATTTTGCCATGTGTAATCCCAATTCTGTCACTTGCAGGTCATTGTTCAGCATTGGGTTGTTTGGCAAATTCCAAGTTACATTTCATGTTTTTTTTTTAGTTGTGAAACGAAACTGGAGACCCCGGGGGAATCCCACACAGAAAATACAAATTCTGCACAGAAAGACATCCGAGTCAGGAATCGAACCCAGAGACTTCTTACTCTGCGGCACAAGCGTTACCATTGTGCCACCCTGTCATCCAAATGAATGCGTCACAGCGAGCCCTGTTTAAATCTATACGGTTAAGACACTCTTTGCCGGCATCTGATAGAACACAAGTGATTATTAGGTCCCAGTTCGACTACTGATTGTTCAAGCGGATTTCTAAATAGTTGATATCAATCTTGTGTTTTTCACCAAACGACGTGCAATGTTCGGGTTTGCAGTCAGGGTTTCCCTTAGGAACCTCGTCGTTTCTTCTCAACGGTTGATTGCAAACTGTGAAGGCACTGGCGCCGTATCTCACAGAGGAGGAGATAGTTAAACTATTTGATACGTGTACGGAGACTTGTGGGAGACGGGCTTTGACATAAAATGCGGCTGTAACTTTAACTTTGACGGATTGTTCTTGTTGTATATCTATAAATGGATAATTCCTTTCTAACTGCATTGATTCAAGTCAATACATGTTGTGATTTCCAAATGTTACTCTATGAAATAACGTGTTGATATATTAATATGGGCCTGTGTTCACCTATAAATATATTCTCGTCTCCTTCCCTCTTTTGCACGCTTATTCTGAATAAATAAATACGAATGCAAACTTGATTTGGCGATTTCGTGACTGCAGGAATTACTCTGGTTTTTTTCCGTAAAGTCAGTTTGCAGGTTACGATACTGGTAAATTGGTGCTTTGATTATTCACTTTGAGCAACTAATAATGTGTTCAGTGTAATGTGTGTGTCTTGGCACTGAGTGCCATTAAAGTACACGTGTGAGGTGCACAATCCTTTAGGACTCTGAACGCAATAATATATACCAACATGTGACACTCCCAGCAAGGCAAGACCTTTATTTTATTTCGCAATGTTATTATTCACGCAAACCCTGTAAAATTGCATTAACAGTCGACTTTTATAGGTTTACCTAGACAATCCCTTATTTAGTTATAATTGCACTCTGAGAATACCATATGGAGCGTATAAGGCAAATGCTGTTCATTACTTTGAACAGTTGACATGTGGCAGCCAGAAATGTAACCTGCAATCAAAAAATTACTTACCGCAGTGTTGGTTTTCTGTAAAGGCAACTGTTCTTGTGTTCGGCAGGTTCAGGTCCGCTTCACATCTTGAAGCGATCGCCTTAATAAAAACATGGAAATAGTAATAACGTGGAGGAAAAAAAAACTACATTATATAAGCTCCAAATGTCTTTTCATCATGCCCAATTAGTATCATAGACATGGGGGCAGCTGCAGGATAGCCTCATACATTCCGGTCCAAAAATTGTCTGGACCTCCAGTACAAATAAAATTACCTGTGATGGAAAACTAATGTATTGCGAACGTTTCATATATAGTGTGTGCATGTTATATACACTGTATATATGTAATATATATGCGTGTGTGCCACATATGCAAACATTAGCATAAGGAAAGGCATGCTTGCTGATTGATGGCAAGTCCAAATATCCATGATTAATTTAACATGGAATATAATGGATTTATTCATGTTACACTGTGCATGTGTATTGCAGTAGGCCATTTATCGGTAGCTAACATAAAAAAAACTAAGGGTTGCGTGTCAAAATAGATTTTAGTTATTTGTAATCTTCACCGCAAAGAACACATCATGTTTAAACAAACTGCTTGCTTTGAAGGATTGACATCATATTTAATTGACTTTGTTCAAATAGTCATGAAGCAAGTTATAAACTTTTTGAAGTTCCCTAAGCTTGAAATAACCACTGAAATATGTAAAGGTGTTTATGGAAGAAAGAACAAAAACAAACGAAGCGTGGTGTTTGCTCATTTTGTCGTTTTTTTGGGTAACATTGGAGCCCGTGGCTGTGGGCCTACCCCCTGCTGCGCTCCATTGCGATGCAAATGCAGACCTTGAGCGTCCGTGCGGGTTTCTGTATTCTTGCTTCCAACATTGAATCCATACCCCCCCCCCCCACCAAAAAAAAAACTCGACTTCGTTCTACCTTACAGACAACACCGCACACCCATATTCCATAATGGCATTTTTGGGGGAGGTTTCATTCGGTAGTTGTTATTGTATCACGCACCTCCTATTAGCACGGTTGGCTACGTACTGTGCGGAAGAAATTCAACATACATCCATATTTGTTTTACTTATCGATGCGCCTATGGACAACGATTATTACCAATAAGTAAGTGGTAACGTTGGTAAAGGTGCAGCCCTGCAA
The DNA here is from genome assembly GCF_048934315.1 of Petromyzon marinus. Lineage (NCBI taxonomy): Eukaryota > Metazoa > Chordata > Hyperoartia > Petromyzontiformes > Petromyzontidae > Petromyzon > Petromyzon marinus. The sequence continues at coordinate 8,083,196 of NC_133680.1, forward strand.
TTGCTGGCAGGAGGGCCTCCCCTAGAGGAAGCTTCTGGAGAACCCCTACAAAGGAAATTTGATATAATCTTCCATCCTCGCCAGATGTGTCTTGGGAAAGATCATATTGCCCACATTTTACCCTGCCACACCAATCGACTAGTGTGTAGCTACACATATTATCTTAACGTAATTTATATAGCGCCTTAACCAAGGCGCTTTACAAAGAATGAAGAACGGTACGTAGAAATGTAATGGTGGAGATGAGGTGAATGAAATAGATGAGAGGAAGCAATGGGCAAATCTGTGATACGTAAATTCGGTGAAGGCGGAATTGATGACAGTAAATGATGACGATGATGATTGGAATGAATGCATGAATGGGGAATGAGTGATAGCCATAAAATTTTAATATGAAGAGGGGACAGTAACGGTGGTGGTTATGAGGGACAAGAAGTGAGTTTTGAGTGAGGAGTGGAAACTAGTGAGCGGAGGTGACTGCTTAATGTGTAGGGGGAGTTTGTTCCAGTGAAGGGGAGCAAGAAGAGAAAAGGGGCGATAGCGTGGATTTAGCACAAAGAGGAGGAGGAGGAACAGAGAGAGACAGAAAAGATTGAGAATGTAGAGGGCGATAAAGCGACGCAGAAAGATACACACACACATAAACACATATATAGTTTATATATAGATACACATATATAGTTTATATATAGATACGCATATATAGTTTTGCATGGACAGAGGCGGCGAAACTAAGAAACTTCTAACAACAGACGCGCGACAAGCTTCTGCATATCCAATGTGCTCAGGATCACACCACAGCACCACCCCTTGCTTATTCTATTCAACGTGTAAAATAATTACGATCAGATCAAGACATCTGCGACGCGCACACACAAAAAGCCCGATCTGTTAAGAGATTTTTTCTTCCCATTTTAATTAAATGCATATTAACACAAAAAAAACCATTCTGACGAGCAAGCTTTCAACACCGCTCAAACAATTATCATGACAGCTGCACCAAGCACACAGAACTGCCGGTGCCAAATACCTTACAATTTTAATGCTTGGGGGAAAAAAAGGTGTGACTTTAAAGGATTCACAGAGCTTGCTACTGTCACGGGTGATGTTATTAGTTTATCATATTTGTTTTTTTTTATTTCTTGCGATTAAAGCCGAACGTAGATCAGCGGGAAGTTTTCGACAGAACACATTCAGCAAATTGGGATGTGAGTACATCTTACAAGCCAGCCACATACGCCCACTCATTTGAAAATATGTTATCGGGAAAAGATAAGAGAACGATTACAGGCTTGCCTGTATTAACATGAAAGGCCAGAGTTTCCTGACACTGAGTGAGGCGCAGGGACTGTGACATCATACGGGCAATGATATCAGATGTAAAGCGCCATCAATGTGGGAGTATGCCACCAAATCTGTCTCCGTGCTCACAGGGCTTTTTAATGTTTTACAGAAGCCTCTGTGGAATGTTGGTCAACGACTGGCACATCCTATGGCGTCTTGAGAGGATATGCTCTCCATTGTATTACCCTCCCATATCACCATCAAACTCTCTAAACATGTCACATCAGTAAATCTACTTCTTAAACAATAGTTCAATTTTTCCAGCCTTACTGGACCTCCCATATGGCACATGATTTCGTACACAAAAAACACATGTTGCCCCATGTATGGATGTGCCTTTTTAATCCAACAACCGCCATTCGCCACCAAGTGGCGGTGATGTCACCACGACGCTTGTGCCAGGCTATGTGCACGTTGAGGCCACGTGAAGTGTCGAACGCCCGCTGGCAGGAGGTCACAGGGCAGACCCAGGTGCCACGGGTCAACTGACTGAGATGACTGAGATGACTGGCTGATGCACCACCTGTGCCCCCTACTGTGCCAACCTGCTGTGCTTTAGCCACCCGGCGCTCCGCTCATTGTTGTGAGCGTCGCTCCTCTCCCCTCCGTTGTTGTTGGAGGGAGACTGCCTCCAACTGCCCAGTAGCGTCCTTCACGAGCCTCCTCCACAGAGGCCGATCTTGACACCGCTGGTACCAGTCATTGGCAAGTTGGCAAGTCCACTCAGCTCCACATCCTCCTGTACCACATCACTCCATCTCTTCTCTTGCCTGTGCCGCGCCCGTTTAGCCCCCTCGATCCGGCTGAACAAAAGCTGTTTAGGCATTCGTTGGCTGGGCATGCGGGCTACATGACCCAGCCAACGCAGCCTTGCCTGCCGGAGGAACTCACCGATGGGACTTTGTCCAGATCTTTCAAGGATATGTGAGCTCCTCACACAATCTAGCCTGGTTAAACCCTTAATGGATCGTAGGCAGGCCAGCCTAAATGTTTCTAACCGGCGAAGATGTTCCATTAGGGGTGTCCACATTTCTCAAGCGTAGAAAATGGAGGGAATGACTGTGGCTGAGAAGACCTGAACCTTCGTGCAGAGCGACAGACCAGATAGCTTCCACACAGCGTTACGCAACCGATGAAAAGATAATGCCACTCGACTGATTCGGAGTGAGACCTCTGCTGTCAAACCAGAGGCAGTTATGAGCACACTTCCCAGGTATGGGAAACTCTCCACTTTCTCCATAACTGCCCATTCACCAATTGAGAGTTGTGGGGGTGGAGTGTCCGATGGTACTAAATACCCAGGCAGGTGCTTATTTTTAGTGTGGCTGATGGTAAGTCCCCACCTCTTGGTGGCAAGCTCCAGGTTCAGCAGCAGCTATTCCAACTTCTCCTCTGAGTGAGCAGCAATTACCAGATCATGGGCATACATAACATGTATGAGCAATAGGGAGCCATCCGTTGACCACACCCGGGCATCAATCAGCCTCCCTTTGTATCTGTACCAGATGGAAATTCCTCCGGTACAGCTATTGAAGGCTTCACGAACTACACGGTCGAAAAAGATGTTAAATAATGTGGGAGCCAGAGGACATCCCTGTCGCATCCCAAAGTGAACAGGGAATGGCTCCGACTCCCGGCCATGTAGTTTTACCCGGGCCTGCTCACCATCATGAAGGTCATTAATGATCGTGAGCAGCGGTCAGGGACTCCGAAAGCACAAAGAACAACAACCCAGAGCCCAGGTCTACTGATGGTATCATAGGCCTTGATCAGGTCAATAAAGCAGAGATGTAGATCTTGTTGGAATTCCCTACACCTCTGCTGTAGCAGACGGACAGAAAACATGGCATCTGTGCAGGACTCTGCAAGCCTCTCCTCAGTGTGCCTGGCAAGGTGATGTTGAATAATTATTGCCAGGACCTTCCCGGCACACTGAGGAGTGAGATGCCCCTGTAGTTGTTACAGCCTGTGCGGTCCCCCTTCTTATAGAGAGGGACCACCAGGGCATCCTTCCAATACTGTGGAACCCGTACAGTGGTCCAGACTGTTGTTATGATGTCATGTAGGGCAGTCTATGCACAAATGCCACCCTCCCTCAGCATTTCGCTTGGGAGATCATTTCTGCCCAATGCCTTTCCTGGTCTCAGACTCTGGATCGCCGTCAGTGCTTCTTCAACAGATGGCACCTCAGCCAGTCACTCAGAGGGGGTGACTTCTTCTTCCAATATTTGAGGCACCGCAGCCTCAGCAGGGTCATCCCCACTTTGTCCCATTATGTTTTCCAGGCTGAGGGATTTCCCCTCCCCCAGGATCCCACAGAAATGCTCAGCAAATCTGCAAACCTGTTCCTGGGGGTCGGAAATTGGTCACCGTTCTTTCCCCTAATCATGGCAATAGGTGTGGCGCTGCAGGTTACTATTTTTATGGAATTAAAAAGCGATTTGTGATCGCGGGCCATTGAGGCAGACTCCATCTCCTCAGCAACCCGCGACCACCACCCATCCTTGCAGCGCCTCACGGCTCTCCCAACCTCCGAGCGAAGGCTGCGGTAAGCCTCCTCATTCTCTGACGTGGGATGCTGTAGACGATGAGAGTAGGCCTGTCGCTTTTTCTCAGCCAGCCTGAACACCTCCTCTGTCAGCCAGGGTCTCTGAGGAGGTCTGGACCGTATACCCAAAGCAGCCATTGCAGCTGCATGAGCCACAGTCCTAAACCTCGCCCATTTCCCCTCGACATCAGGGGGAGTGGGGGACGATGCCAACCCCAGCCGCAAGCAATGATTAAATTCTTGCTTGCAACTTTCATCAGCTAGCTGAGACCCACTATGGGTTTTAATGGGTTCCTGGGTGTACACCCACTACCGGAGTGGAAGAATGGCAGGCACATCTTACAAATGACAAGTCAATGGTCAGTGGGTAGAGCAGCTCCACGGTAGGTCCTGGTGTCAAGGATATGGGCCTGCATCCGTTGTTCCATCACTATGTAGTCCAGCAGATGTTCTTGCTTGGACCTGGCATGCATCCATGATGTTGTGTGGATGCGCCGATGCCAGAACAGCATGTTGGTAATTACAAGCCGATGGGCTGCACATAAATCTAGCAGCCTCCTACCATTGTTATTGAGCTGATCTGGCCCATGTCTTCCAATCACTCCAGACCAGGTGCTAGCATCATGGCCAACTCGGGCATTGAAGTCACCCAACAAGATGATTCTATCCCGAGGGGCCACTCTATCCCGAGGGGCCACTTTAGCCAGCACCTGTGACAGAGGTTATAGAAGGCATCTGACTCATCGGCCTTGCCTACATCCCTCCACCGATGTTCGTCTTCGGTGGGGGCATAAGTAACCACGACCACCACTCCTCGCCTCTGGTTAATGGGAAGGCGAGCCCAAAGTAGCCTGGGGCTTACAGCTTCCCACACCTCACCGCCATGCTCCCACACCCCTTCATTATTTTGTTCAGAAGAAGAGCCACTCCCTGTTGTTTGCCCCGAGTAGAGGACTGTCCACCCCTCATGGTGGCAGGAGCCAGAGCCGGTCCACCGGACCTCCTGAATCCCACAGAGATCCAGGCAGTACCAGGTCAGCTCCCGACAGAGGAGTGGCAACCTTTCCTCTGCAGTGAGCGTTCGCACATTCCACGTGACCATCCAAAGTGGCTTTTTGTTGTTTCTGGAGGAGCCTCGAGGGTAAGGATTCCGTCTCTTGGCTCTGTCAAATGGGGTTTAGCCAGGAGACATCATAGATGCCTGTCTCCCCGGGGCCTCCGGCACAAGCTTAATAAATGTTTTGCATCGTAGTTTAGTGGTAGTTAATTGAAGGTGGAGGGGTTACCAGCCCCTCGCATCCGTCCAGAGCCCCTATTTGGCCGCTGTGGTGGTTACAAACGCCATGAAGGGAAAAGCCAATCTAAATTGGCCCTCCTCCCACGGCACTGCCTACCACAGCATTGCCGTCCAGCACCACGAGAAGGTAGGGGGTTGTTTTGCCAGACAAGGTTACAAAAATCTGGTCACACATATGCATGCACGCACACGCCTACCGAACTAGAAGATGCCCCGTGGCAATGTTTGCTTTCCGGAGAATATGGTATACGTATGCTGATTTGTAATGTGCACATTTTAACAATAATAATATTATGGTAATTCTTTCTGAGCCCTTTGCCTCTCTTGTAACTGAGCATTGACCTTTTGACCCTTAGGTGGATCAACTCTTTCTAGATAACTCTTTTGCCCTTCCAAATCCACAAGTGACCTCTCAAATGCCATCCTTTCATTTGCGTTTCTATTATTTATGCGAATGTACCCGTAAAAGCCTCGATACTCATTTTCAGGATAGTCTTGTTAAGTTTTGTAGGGGGGCAGGATAAATGATATACTACGTTAAAAACCAATTGAGTAATTTACAAGTAAATTTTCAGAATCTGGAACTTTGGCCTTTACATTACATGTGTTTTTTCTTTCCTAACTATGGGAGGAAACCCAACAATCAAAAGGAAACCCATACAGAACAGAGAGAGAGAGAGATCATACAAATTCCATACAGATAGGTGCCTGTGTCAGGAATTCAAACCAGGCTCATCTTTCTGTGAAGCATAAGTGTTACCAGTGTTGCTACAATTACTTTTGAGTTCAATGCAATATTTTAATCTTCAGTAAAATGTATTTGACACTTTGACCCACGTTGCCCCAACTTTTTGATTAACTTTTCATTTCCCCATGTCCTTTTTAATTTGTATTCCACACTGAAAAGTCAATTTAAAACACTGCCAAGATGATCTTAGTGCTGCGCCTGTTATGTCCTACATCATCCTAACACATGAGATGAAGACTTTTCATAGAATATGTACCCACCCTATACATTTTACTACTGTACTAAAATATCTTCAATCAAAATAGCGATATGGCACGCGCATTTCACTTTGAACTTTAATGCATAATAAAATAACTTTAGAACTTGTTCTTACTTTCGTTATATATTATCCACTTCAATGCGCTAACACTTTCACTTATAAAGCAAAGCCATATGTCATAAAGATATCCTAAAGACAGCATTGCAACACCTCACAGCCACTGAATGAGATGGTAAAGAAAGGACTTCTTCCATCGTACATTGTTCTCACGTATATCACCATTGTTGATAAAGGTGACCTTTAAAGATGATGCATCCAATCGTTAATAAATATCAATGATTAAGGCTTGTGATGTACACGTATAATTGGTTACACTAATACACAGTATATGCAAATATTATGCTCATAAATAATGTATACTAATGAATAGAATACAACTATATAAGAAATACGGGGGTAGGGGGAAAAATCTAACAACTTGAATTGAATTACAGCCCTGATTAATAACAATTCATCACATTTCCAGAGGTGAGTAGAGGGTGGTGGGGGGGTGAATCATTATTCCCTTACTCTCTCGCTATACAGACGAGTGTTTGTGTGTGTGGTGCTGCATATCTGTATCAGTTGGTATCACCTAACAGCGATTGATGTTTATATGCAATTGTCAATGCAGTGATGGAATTTGTTACACCCTTGCATTACAGGCACGGCAAATCGGATTTCGACCGAATGCTTCGCCGATGTGTTCATCGCCACCCGATTTGCCATGGCTGGCATTTGTAACTTGGAAAACCCGATGCAGATTGTCATCACAGCAGACAAAAAAAGCGGAACTGGATTTGGTTCAGTGTGAAATACAATCTTGACAGTGACATGAGGCAGGTACAAATTAAGTCCCCAGCCACACAGTAAATGCACAGTGCCTGCAGCTATGTCTTTGACCACGCTTTATTTAACCTTGCCAAGGTTACAACTGATAGCGTCTTGGACGAAAACATATTTCCGTGCTCTTTCGCATCCGTCGCGGTCATATTGTTGGGTGAGAGGGTCCGGAATCTCAGAGGAGACCTGCTGCCTTTGAGGTTGAAGTTCATGAAGTTTAAAGCACATTCTTGCTGTGCAGCAGACGCAGCCATCGCCAGACATGATGTCCTCTGAAAAGTCAATTCAACATCAGCCTCGTTTCCTACATGACGGCGAAACATCAACGTGACCGCAATATCTTATCAGGTGCAGAACTACATTTTTACCATATTTTCTCTGTATACACATGCATATGGATGCCGCCATGGTGCCATGGTTATCACAATGGACTTGCAATTCATTAGCCTCCGGTTCCCTTTGATCTCCCGGCATGGAAGTCTAAGCAATGGTGCAAGTTTCCTGAATCTGCCCCCCCTCCCCCCCGGTCCAAAATAGGCGCAACATAGCTGGCAGGCCGCATGTGATAGGGTAAAGTGTGGGGTGCTCCAACCTCTTCCAAGATGTCTGGGCAGTATGGAAGCATCGACCAAATGCCTCTATCAAATGCCCTCTGTAGGGGCTCACTAGAGCTTCCCTTTAATGGTGGCAACAGCAGTAGCAATGAGCAAGAAATTGTAGGGCTGCATCTTTACCTTTTCTTTGTAATATAGTAATAATTTTCCTCTTGAAGGTCACTTTCAAATGTACAGGACATGCTGTACGTGTGCAGTAATTAATTATACAAATATTTGTACAGAATATTGCATTCAATGAATGCTTTCATGCGTGAGCAAATGCACCACTTAATTTGTGATTTATTATGTTGCAAATTAGTGCAGTTGTTAAATGACCGTTCAGAATACACTTGGGATTTCAGCTTCTAGCAGCAGTTAATTAAGCAAGCAGTCGGATTAACGCCCATTTATTTTATTTGATTGCTAAACTAATGTTTGGGTTACATGCCCCCAAAAAACGATCGTGATGATAGCCGACACATATATAGTAGATGATACCACACACACATTCTTGTTTCGTTCACATTTCGTCTGCCAATTTTAGTTGTTGTAAAATAACAAGAATCCAACGTCAACAAAGTGTACGCCACGAGCGTTTTTATACATTTCTTGTGCACTAAAATCTGTTGGAATGTTTACATATGCATATGCACGTACATTAAATTATTCACTTTAAAATGATAGTGGTTTCCGGGGTATAGCAACAACCACAGCGCAGTATATGGTGTGAAGAATAATTCCCAAGCCACGCCTCTCATCAGCGGCGAGTAACATCTTGATCTGTCATGACACCCTCCCCGTCCCTCCAAATCCACCCCCCCCCCCCCCTCACCAACCTGTACTGACCACACACACACACGCACACACACGCGCATCGTCATAATTCAGCACCTAGGCTGCACCAATGCAACACTGTCCAAATAATGACCATGCCTGCTGGAAAATACTCTGCCGTTTACCTTGGCTAATAGTGATATTTGGCATTGCAATTCATCTGATGGAGTGGAGCGGTGGTACAATGGTTTACGCCCTGCACTATGAACCTGCTGCACTCAGTCCCCAGACAAAGATAACACCACAGCTGAGTGTTATCTGAACTGGTCCGAGGTCCCTCCTTCGCCGATCAGCATTGACCAGCGCGGTGAAGTATGGTCAAATGACTCCCATGACTGACACAGCATGGGGTGGAGGCCTTCATCCAGCGTTGAATTAACAAAGAGATGTAATATATAGTCATAGTTATTATATTAATCATCATCTGCAGCCATGGTAAACACACTGCTGGATGATATCCTCTCCAATCTGCAACAATCTCTCATGATTCTCAAACAGAATGTTATCACATCGTTCTTTAATTCCTCCGGCAGAGAGAGAAGCGTCAATGAAACTCCAGCCACGCGGTCTGACGCAGGGGGCGTTCGCGGCATTGTCCTGCGAGTGCTTACGGGGAAGACGGGTCTTCCTCTTGAGGCGCTCGTAGAATTTAGTGAGAGGAGTCCGACACTCTGCGCATCCCCATGCCGACGCAATCCCAGGAGCCCTGGACCACGTCTGAGACAGGTATAGGCCAGAATTTCTGTACGCCTGCCGTGTGCAGCGACTGCCGGGCCAACTCTTAATTGTTCAGCTCTTGATCGCATTGGGTTTGCAATGAAAGTCAGAGAAACGCGTGCGATTATTATCGGCACTCTCAATTCACTCCCCGGCAGTGTGTAATGAGAAAATTGCTTCAATGTGAATATTTTAAAGAAAACTCAGCTTGTTTGTGGAAGCACTCGGTTTGGAATGCACGTGGAGTTTTACGGATGTCTGCAAAGCAAATCACCATATCTGTCTCCTGTGAGATTCTGCAAAAAAAAATCACCAGAACATTGATCGTTGCACTTTACCTTCAAAGTGAATCTAAAACAGACAAACACATTCTAAAGAAAGCGATGTTCTGCGGAGTGTATTAAGGTAGAGGTGGCTCGCAGGGCTACTCTGATTCATTTAACCCTCTTGCTTTGACACATCTGGGGCATAGGTAATGCACTCAAGGTCTCAGAAACCCTAGGTTCAAAGAGCCCTATATTGTAAAAAATGTTATTGGACTCTGTGCTTATATCTCTCTGCTGTGGGCATATTTTATGGTTCATACTTTACTGCTAAGCTTTGCCCAACAAAAATGAAGCAATCGACCATATGTGTGGGAACGACCAACGCTGTTCGCATATAATAACTAAAAAAAAATAGAGCCCTTTGTTGATCTCACTGCTAAATGAAGGCTTCAACAAACTGTCGATTGTGGGGGTTGCTTGATTATAAGTCATGCTGGTCAGTGTGAGTAGTGAGGAGGGAATCCCATGGACACTTCAGATGTCACTAACCATTCATACAGGCCGTGGCTGGCAATTTTAATCGGTTGATTCATACAGTAGTTCACGAACCACTGCATCACTGCTTTGCACAATTTTATTGTACTCAATGTATGTAAAATAAATACTTTGTATAGCATGTGTGGAACAGTGGTGTGGTTCGTGAATTGTGATCAAACAACTCTCATGACCGATACAGCATGGGCAGGCCTTCATCCAGAAGTGGCTTGCCGACGGCCTGTAACAAAATGTAAACATGACACGAAATAAATATCTCCCATATATCTCCTTGTGTGCCTGCAGTGACTCTACCTGCACCGAGCACCATGCCTAGCATAAATCAACCAGTGGGTCCCTGGAGGAAGGGAAGGAGGACCGTTACAACAACACACTGCCCAGTCATCTGAATATATGAATGCTGTGCCGGTTCATTGCCCTGCACTCACATAATGAGGAAATTCAAAAGGACAGGGGGAGTCCTCCAATAATGTTTTGCTTCTCTTGCTGATCGTCATGAAAGGTCAATGGTCGTTCGGAGTGACTGCCTGAATGTAGGTTGAAATTCTGGGCCTGATTTATGTAGTTATTTTGGCTACAACTTTTTTGGTGGAATGACAGTTGTTTTAAAAGTGAATTACGTGGTCAGAAAAGATTTCCACAAATATGTGGAAACCTTCCGCCATTGTGTGGAATTGCATCAGCCGTGTTTTTTTTCTTTCGGCGTGGCTTGGACAGAGAGCACTGGGGTCATCTCTGCCCTTTCCGCACAAGTTCGTGTGCGCGTTTGTTGTCTCCATTGCAATGGGGAGTGGTGGCACAGTAGTTTGCATGCCGTGCCACATACTTGCCCACATAAGTTCAGTTCCCAGCCATGGCACACTTCAGTGGTACCTGTTCCGAAGCCCCCCTAAGGGTGATTCAGCCTTAAATGGGTGCCTTGTGTGGTGTGTACCTTGGAGCCAATATTTTGCAGATCGCCACAGGATAGGGGTTCGTGTGAGTTGGTGGATTGGTGGTTGGTAGCTCTAAGAGTTGCGACAGTGTCATTGCCATCATCTTCATTTGTCATCATCATTCATCGACATCAAACCGTCATGTTTCATTACAATCTTCATCTTCCTTTATTGTTTTCATTCGGAACTCTTATCACCATTGCTATCACCATAATTCTTTGTAGGAAGTGTTAAGCTACCTTTGGCTCAGTGTCACCATTCCACACTTTTAAAGAGGGTGGAGCAAGTCCCACCTGCGCATTAGGGCAGTGTTTTCCATTGTAAGGCCCACAGGGCCTCTGGAGGCCCTGTGGGCGTTTAGTGCAGCCCTTGACGTGCAGCCCTCCCCGACAACACACAAATGTGAGAACACCCCTCGCAGGCGGCGTGGCAGCCCTGACGCCGATGTCTTATGGGCGAAAGTGCCCCCCCCTCTCTGAAAATGAGTGAAGAACACCGCCCTAGTGTGTCAGTGGTGGTGCATTAGATAGAGACCACCTTTGAAGGGCAGCACGGCTCACGAGGAGGTGCGTGACCAGCACCACGCACGGCCACCTTTTCCTCCCCAGTGGCGATGTTTACACATCACACCAAGTATTCATTTGAGGCTGAGTCGACCGAGAGTAGGCCCAGGACCGGTTCAATAATTGTCACTGTTTTTGGCCATGAGCGAGAATCGAACTCGGGTCGCCGGGTTCGTAGCACAGCTCAAAGCTTGACTGCTCAGCTCAGTCTCTTAGTAGGATGAGCGGACTGATGGATTGGAATATTTCCAGTTCCTGATCGGTTGTGGAGGAGTATTTTTGCGGAATTGTGTTCCACTCATTCTACAAGGAAAAATAGGCCAAATAATGATACATGAACTATGGAGAGTTCCTTTGGTGGGTGTTTATGGTGTTAGCTGTGAAGTCTACTAAAGCACTAAAGCAAATTCCACAAAAGCGGAAAAACAAACTCTACATGATTTGGGCCTAGATACTATAATAATAAAAAAACGTATAATTGGGTTGCTCGAAGCGATTTGTAAACAAAATAATAATAATACTCTGCATAAGGGCCGTGCCTATGTGGAATATTGCTATTTAGGCACGTAATTAAGTGTTGATTTGTAAATTAAAATCTATTCTTATGCTCAAGATACATGCATCGAAACATGCGTTTTGGAATAATTTATTGAAATATATACTAATGTTATGGCAATTTTCCGATAAGGCTAATCGAGTGAAATAAAATGCACAAACTTAAATGAATCCATCATTCAATTGAACCATGACAGTTCCGTTTTCCCACGTGAACGGGAAATAAGAAGTAGTCCACAGTGCAACTGCGGCCACCATTCTCATTACCATGGACTCCGTCCGTCATTCACCGCCAGTATTTCAGACACCAATCGGGCCACTCCTAAAGCCAACCACTGGCTCAAACACCAAACTCGAGGTGAACATATGAAAGGCTGCTGATCAACTCCCTGCCATTCCAAAGCAAGAAGACCCTCAAATTGTGGCGATTAATTTAATATTTGCAGGTTTCCGGATAGAGCACTAGTGGAGAATCATCGCACGCCTATCATTATTGTTAATGTACCAGAAAGGACACCGCGTGGAATTTTTCGTTAACAAAAATAGAAGGCAAAACTAAAAAAATATGTTGAATGCTTTTTTTCAATTGAATCACGACTCTGAATCACGAGAGTCAATTGACCCATGAAATGGGACAACATTCTGGAGAGACCTCTCAATGGGGTTCTCTGCAGGGGAATAGTGTCAGGTAAGTTGTAAGTTAGACGCCTTCTTAACAGGAGTCAACACACGTTATGTTTCATCATTGTTTGCAAGTTAATCCCATTGTACCGCCAGTTGAAACTGTACACATCGCGGCGTACTTTTCTAAAACATGTAAGTCCTAATCAAAGTTACACAATATGTGCACTGACACGACGTAGTGCCAAGTATGCGCAATGAGAGAGGCAGTATTTTTAAATTGCGTGCCTTGATTCTTTTTCATGTGAGACACTATCGTGTCTGTCAGCCTCACGTAAGAAAAGGCAATTATCTTCCTGTGTAATACCTAACATGGCAGACCATTCAAATGCATGGCATTTGCAGGTGTCATTACATGCTTTTTAGACTTTGACAGAAAAGTTTTGCATTGATTTATAAATGATAACCACTGATTTATAGCGGAATTGCAATTATAGTAGGCCCTATAAAAAAAATGGAGTATATGAATCCAATAAGCCAAAACTCACTGTAGTTCTATAACATTTTGGCGTGACAGAGGGCAAGTTTCTGTGAACTTTTTCATGGATGTTGAACTGCAAAAAAAAGTGCAAATGTTCTTCATCTCACAGAAACTATCCTTTGCCTGGGAATTGATGCATTCTGATCCTTATGAACGCACAAAATTAATTTTATGTCAATACTGCACTGCTATAACTGTGGTAATGATGTGTGGGAGGCAGGCTGAGGCTTCCTATAAACGGTTGCAACAAAATGCCTCTCCATGATTTGTTGAACATGTGAGTAGTTTGACCATACCTCGCCACAATGGGCGGTGCAGTTTGATAAAGGTATGCGGCCAAGGACAGCTTCACGTATCTCTCTCCACTGATTTTAGCCATGGCTGGGAATCGATCTTAAGTGGTCAGGTTCATAGTGCAATGCGCCAACAACTGTGTCACTGCCCCATACCAGGCTAAGGATTATACTGTGATAAATCAGTGGCTGCAAAGGAGGGCAGGATTAAGGTTAGGAAAGGACACGCGGTTCTCCATTAATGTGACCTGGCCTACTGCGGCTATCCATTAACATGACACAGGGTCAGCATGACTGACCTTGAATTTAACATTCATTCGTAAGGCTATCAATTAACATGGCCTGGATTTGTATAGCAATATTTTAGAATGACCTACACTGGGATTGGTAATCCATTAATAACATTCCTTGTGGGTTACGAATGGCACAGTTCAAATGTTATGTATTTTACAATTTCATGGCTTCCACGTATGTCTTAATATAGCTTTATAGGCACGATTTTTGATCACAACGGCTGAAAAATAACTTGCAATCCGAATATGCTATGCCATTATTGAAAAGCTCACTATTGGAAACGCCTGAGTTCATTTCATTTATTTGACAGCCAAATGCCTTAAATTCCAAAAATCCACCTCTCCCTCCACACACAGTCCTTCCAGTTTGAATGGGGGTGGGGGGGGGGGAGAAAAAACGAATGGCAGTAGCTATAACCAACTGTGCTAACAACTTTTTTCGCTGATCCTAAATCTTCTTTGGTTTAATTTGCTGATCCTGTTTGCTCCGGGGAACACTTTCCCATCCCCCGCCTCCCCGGCCCATCTGTTCTCACCATGCCTGCTCTGCAGCCCACTCGAATGCGGGGGAAATGTGTGCATGATGTATGTTGAACTTCTTTTGCACCGTACGTAGCCAGCCGTGCTATTCGGGGATGCGTGGGGAAGGGCAACAAAGTATGGGTCTCTGTGTGCGTCTCTGGGTCTCTGTGTACGAGTCTATGGGTCTCTATGCGAGTCTATGGGTCTCTATGCGAGTCTATGTATGCACTCGATGTTGAACTTCTTTCGCACCATACGTAGCCAGCTGTGCTAATCAGAGAATGCGGAGGAAGGACACCAAAATAACCACAAGAAGCAGTTCGAAATAAATCAATGTACGGAAACGTGCACATTCTCCGACTCGGTAAAATTCACCTTTGTGTTCTCTATTGGAACGTGTAATTTCATCATTGTTATCGTTATTAATAATAAGTCAAACTGTTCAGACCACATTGAAATGCATTATCTTCCTTGCAAAGGAGAACTGCGTTGCAATGATATTGTTAAAAGTAATTCCCGTGACTAAATCACCCAGAATGTGCCCAATCTCGTCAGATCTATAAGCTTAAGCAGATCTGAGCCTGTATAGTTTTTGAATGCGTGACCGTCATACATCAAGCTGGTGTTATAGGCTGCCGTGGGGTTATGTTGTGACCAGCAGAGGACAGCGCAACAAAGTTCCATGGTTGTGATGTACTTTAACGCTCCAGGATCTATGCTCCCCATCGTCACCAAATCGCACTGACCAACATGGTAAACTAATCCCCGTTAGCAGTATATTAATTTAACATCGATATATATACGTACAGTTCAACGAATGGCAAACGTTTACAGTTCAGTTTTTTTTGGCAATGGCTCCTGGGCATGCCAAAAATACAAATACACATTCCTCAACTCCCCTCCCCGCCACCCTGAACTCCTTCACCCTCCCCCCTTGAACCTCTCCTGCCTCCCTCCGCCTGTCAGCGTCGTGATTGGAGTCGATGCCATTGCGATAATACGAGCACCAATGTCATGCCGCGGACCGATCAAACTCTAGATACGCAGAGCGACGCTGCTGGCTCTTATCTTAAAAGCTAGTCATCACACAGGCCGTCTCCATCTTCCCTCCCCAAACATGTTTGACTTTATAAACACAATTTGGACATCTGTCAACCCCAATAAAGTGCAACTTGCCGCTTAGTGCGACATCGCACGTTCAACGGAACCCGCTCGACTAGGCAGGGTAAAGTGGTCACGGACCGAGAAGTCATTTTCGCTCATTGCCGTGCATCTTCGATCGATTTTATTTTTGCGTGCCACGCAATTTCTTTTCCCCCGTTTTATATTTTCTATTTACGTGATACTTTTTTTTTTATTTTGACAAACAATTTGTAGCTCTTTAATGTGACATCAATGTACGTGTTCAGTTAGCATGAAATTCCAGTAATGCTTGCTGGCCTCAGGCCAAGCAGAGAGCAAAGAAGCAAGCTGTGCATTAGCACAGAGTGCTTATTTCGTATGTGGAAGGTGCTTTGTACATTCTTTGCTATGCTTTGATTATTAATTTATACCCGTGGCTGAAGTTACCTTTACCAGTGCAAGATGTATCTGTATTAAAGTAGAGATCCTCCGAGATCCATTCGTTCTATTGTCCAATCGGAATTTTTTTTTATTGCCAACAGGGACAAGCCGTCTTCTGTTTTTTTTTAATAGATCAGGTAGATGCGTATTTATCTAGCCAATGAGACTTATTAAGATGTGGGTGACCCTTTATACAAGACAACGATTATGACAACCCATAACGTGCCCTTATCAAGAGATAGCCTTGGGCTCCTCAGTGATGTTACCAAAGCAGACACTACCTGTGCTAATCATCGTGTTCAAAAGATCTGACAAAAGATATAACTCTAAGGGGCAATGACTCAAAACCAAACCATGTGGAAATCGTTTTAACGGCACAGTATTATCACAACTCTCACACCCTACTTAAAATAGGCATTTGCTACAGACGCCAATACTTACCTATGGGCACTTTAAACTAAATGAGGTTTGTACATTATGAGACCTCCTTTGCCAGTAACAAGATATAGGAATAGGTTTTACCCTTTTAACTGGCACAAAAACTGACACCTTTATTCAAGGCATCATGTTTGCAATAACCACAACACAAGCAGTCAAAATGCAAACAAAAAAGACATATTATTATCAGAGTTGTCTTTTTTGTTTGCATTTTGACTGCTTGTGTTGTGGTTATTGCAAACATGATGCCTTGAATAAAGGTGTCAGTTTTTGTGCCAGTTAAAAGGGTAAAACCTATTCCTATAAATGAGGTTTGTTATGCATAATAAAATCCCACTGCATTGCCAAGTAGTGTAATATATGGTGCATCTCACGGTGCAATGCAAGCCATGGGTCGTTTGAGAGGCCCCACTGCCCCGTGAACGTGTTAAAATGGGCAATATTTGGATGCGTTTCAGCAATTACATAGACGATCTGTTTCCCCTGACGGTGAGGGTCACCCTCAGCCCATGAGAACGATACTTTTACCAAAAAATCCCATAAGTGGCAGAAAAAATAAATAATTGAACTTTGAACTGTCCGTGCATTTTGGTCAAATAAAACATATGCACGGGTTCTCTTTACTAATGCATTTGCTCTGAGATTCAACAGAATAGTCGTGCTGCTTAGTTCATATTTATCTAACGTGTCAATTTTGTACACTAATAATGCCGTTAATGTATCCATGAAAGACTCGAGACTCGTTTTTTTTGTTTCCTCACGAGGGTCCTGCATTGAGATGTTAAACAATGTAATAATCTGTGGCGTTTATGACAGCGAATTGTTTCATTGCCTACCAGATCCATTTTAAATGTTAGCAATACGGCACGTCTCAACCCTGCTCATTCCACGGCTCTCACTTTTGTGCTTCCTCCGTCTTCACGACACGCCGAACCTACGGATCCCAACTGTTCACACGCGATCAAGGGAGTCCAGGGGGCCCGGGGGTGGTGGCTGACGGCTATCTGATGCCGTACTGTGCGTTCGCGACCAATGGGGAGCGAGGGTCGGGCAGGAGGAGGGCGCTGGGGGAGAGTTCCTCAATCCCAACTTACAAACAGCGAGGTTCTTTCCTCTGCTATATTTCCCAAAATGCCGTGGTACACCTGGGTCTTTGTTGCGGCACACAGACCGCGAAGCACTGTGACCTACAAGACAGTGAATGGGTTAGCTCCACATTACTTACACGAACTGATCCACTCATGTACCCCAATGAGATCCTTGAGATCTTCTGATCTCCTCTTTTTAGTGTTCCGAGATCAAGGCTCCGTCCCTGGGCCGTTCGGGCTTTTGCCGGTGCAGCTCCAAGACAATGGAATGCGTTGGCCTCTGACAAAAAAAACAATCCGAATCTTTAAAGCTGTTTAAATCTGCCCTAAAAACTCACCTCTTTAAAGTGGCCTTTGCCCAATAGTTTTGGTTGTTTATGCTGGTTCTGTCGTATTTCCTGTTTTCCATACACGGTGGCGCTTTGGGATCTTTGGATGAAATGCGCCTTACAAATGTTATTTTTCATGTTATTATATTAATATACTTATGCTCTAATATATGCTCAATTAGAAAGTGACATATTTAAACTTCCCTTACAAAATGAAATGAAAATGAGTGAAAGAAATACAATTAAAATTGGGCATTCTTAATTAGAAAGCCCCTTACTGTATAAGGACACACAAGCACAAAAATTACGAGCCAAATTAATTAAGCCGACAGGGGGTTCGAAATAGGTAACAATAAATGTACAGCAACTTGACATTCCTTAATTGGATGTCTTCCACTCATATTAAGAATTAAAACAAAAAGATGGTTTCCATGTAATTGTAAGTATATATGTAGCATCGGTTTGAATACTGTATTCTCCAGATTATAAGACCCACTTATCCCCCTTGTATTTTAAAACAAAATCGGGCACGTCATCGTATCCAGTAGCTGTGTGTGTGACCAGATTTCTGTGCTTGAAGGCGTTCTCTGGTCTAACACGTGTGAGACAAGGCCATCAAGGAGGATGTCTCTGGTGTAGGCAAATCAGTTCCGAGCACAATGCTTGCATTATCAAAGCACGTTTGTTGGCATGTTTTACTACAAGCATGTGCGGTTAATGCATTCTTGATGCCTTGCAATAGGTATCTATTTGGTATTTAAACATCTTAACACATCCTTCATTTTTGCCGGAGAGTGTAAAGCCTATTCTTTTTCCATCCGGTGATCGTCAAGTTCATGCCCCAAGTGGACTGTGAGCTCGCATGATCTTCTCTTTTTGTTCCCCCACTCTGATGATGAATTTAAACTTTTGAACTTTTCAAACTATTTTTATTTATTATTTTACAAGGTAAGGCCCACTGAGATGTACAGCTCTTTTTCAGAAACGACCTGGCCATAAATGACAGCCCAATGAAGTGGCTTATCATGTGGAAATATCTAGAATCAAAATACTCTAAACGCATGTTGTTGATTTTATGTGGAGGGAAAAACCGAAGGACCCGGAGAAAAATCCAAGCGATCATGGGGGAGAGAGAGACACATGCAAATTGAAAATATACAGGAGTCAGGGTCGGGATCGAAACCACGACCTCCTGTGTACCAGGCGAGGTAGTTAACATCTCGCCACCGGGGCACCCCGATTTACCAATCATCCCCTCACCTCTGCAACTACTTTTGATCCATACTCAAGAATTAATTACTTTTGAATTTAAGTCACCTTTTATGATGTTGAAGTGTGTTAGCCATCATTTTGAATAACCAAGCTGAGGTGTTATTATTGTATTTTATTTCATAGATTTGGATAACCTGTTAAGTTTATTAACATTTTAAAGGTCTCTCAAGCGGAATGACAAAGTGCCACTCTCCTTATGTATCTGTTACAAAAGTCAGAATAGTTTGGAGAAGATTATCTTACTCCATTGTCTGTCATTATGCCTGTGATACTTGGGTTCAATTTAATCTATTGTTGTGTTAAAATCTATTTTCTCTCACATATTTTGGTGGAATGAAATATATTATATCAACAAGTAAAAAAACAACCAAAATAATTTGTTAAATCAATTAATATATATTTATTTAAATGTTAATGTTTTACTTCCTACTGTTCTGACTTTAACTTTATAATAGCATCTCTTCTTTAGAAACGTCTCTTGTTTTTATTGGATAGCCAAGCGCATTCATTGGCACATTTCCATGAGAGTAACCTTCCTTTATTTCTAAAGTGATCAGCAGGATTTGCCAAAATCCAATAAAATCTGTCACGAAGAAAAATAAAATCCAAAATAGGGCATCTCAAGAGAATGCTAGTGATGAATATTCTTAGAGTTTGTAGCCAGAATTGACAGGCCTTTACAGGGGCCAATACAAGTCCATAAAGAAGCAATTTCCTTTTACAAAACTTCATTCATTTCTGAAATAACAAAAAAAGAGATCATATGCTTACATTTAATGCAGTTAAACGTACAATGTTTTAGTGGGTTGTGGAATTTCAGTGATTCCCCCCCCCCCCCCCCCCCCCACAATTGGATGGCTGAATAGTTGGCCGGTAGACAAAGAGGTGGCACTCTGGTCTTTGCTTCAACGTCTTTTTGCGGTTACAAAAACAATCGGAGCACTCGCTGCCCCGATTTGTGGGGATGTAATCGGAGGATGTACAATCTTTGGATGGAGACTCCGTGCCTTCTGTCCTGAATGCTAGCTTCTGAATCTTAAATTTCCCATTTACGCTCTTCGCAAGAGTCAACAATTGCATCTGTTGGAGCCAAATTAATTACCAACCATAAATAAGTAATGTTCCCTAAAATTAGCAAAGCCCCATCATAAGCAAGCGGTAGAGCATAGTGGAACTGGCCTATTTAACTTACACACATTCACGTATAAAGGCTCGTGTGCATACAGTGAGGGAAAAAAGTATTTGATCCCCTGCTGATTTTGTACGTTTGCCCACTGACAAAGAAATGATCAGTCTATAATTTTAATGGTAGGTTTATTTGAACAGTGAGAGACCAAATAACAACAACAAATCCAGAAAAACGCATGTCAAAAATGTTATAAATTTATTTGCATTTTAATGAGGGAAATAAGTATTTGACCCCCTCTCAATCAGAAAGATTTCTGGCTCCCAGGTGTCTTTTATACAGGTAACGAGCTGCGATTAGGAGCACACTCTTAAAGGGAGTGATCCTGGTGGAGAGTTTTAAATCTGATTGATTGATTGCTTCTGTGGACAGGTGTCTTTTATACAGGTAACAAGCTGAGATTAGGATCACTCCCTTTAAGAGTGTGCTCCTAATCTCAGCTTGTTACCTGTATAAAAGACACCTGTCCACAGAAGCAATCAATCAATCAGATTCCAAACTCTCCACCATGGCCAAGACCAAAGAGCTCTCCAAGGATGTCAGGGACAAGATTGTAGACCTACACAAGGCTGGAATGGGCTACAAGACCATTGCCAAGCAGCTTAGTGAAAAGGTGACAACAGTTGGTGCGATTATTCGCAAATGGAAGAAACATAAAAGAACTGTCAATCTCCCTCGGCCTGGGGCTCCATGCAAGATCTCACCTCGTGGAGTTGCAATGATCATGAGAACGGTGAGGAATCAGGCCAGAACTACACTAGAGGATCTTGTCAATGATCTCAAGGCAGCTGGGACCATAGTCACCAAGAAAACAATTGGTAACACACTATGCCGTGAAGGACTGAATTCCTGCAGCGCCCGCAAGGTCCCCCTGCTCAAGAAAGCACATATACATGCCCGTCTGAAGTTTGCCAATGAACATCTGAATGATTCAGAGGACAACTGGGTGAAAGTGTTGTGGTCAGATGAGACCAAAATGGAGCTCTTTGGCATCAACTCAACTCGCCGTGTTTGGAGGAGGAGGAGGAATGCTGCCTATAACCCCAAGAACACTATCCCCACCGTCAAACATGGAGGTGGAAACATTATGCTTTGGGGGTGTTTTTCTGCTAAGGGGACAGGACAACTTCACCGCATCAAACGGACGATGGACGGGGCCATGTACCGTCAAATCTTGGGTGAGAACCTCCTTCCCTCAGCCAGGGCATTGAAAATGGGTCGTGGATGGGTATTCCAGCATGACAATGACCCAAAACACACGGCCAAGGCAACAAAGGAGTGGCTCAAGAAGAAGCACATTAAGGTCCTGGAGTGGCCTAGCCAGTCTCTAGACCTTAATCTCATATAAAATATGTGGAGGGAGCTGAAGGTTCGAGTTGCCAAACGTCAGCCTCGAAACCTTAATAACTTGGAGAAGATCTGCAAAGAGGAGTGGGACAAAATCCCTCCTGAGATGTGTGCAAACCTGGTGGCCAACTACAAGAAACGTCTGACCTCTGTGATTGCCAACAAGGGTTTTTCCACCAAGTACTAAGTCATGTTTTGCAGAGGGGTCAAATACTTATTTCCCTCATTAAAATGCAAATCAATGTATAACATTTTTGACGTGCGTTTTTCTGGATTATTGTGTTGTTATTCTGTCTCTCACTGTTCAAATAAACCTACCATTAAAATTATAGACTGATCATTTCTTTGTCAGTGAGCAAACGCACAAAATCAGCAGGGGATCAAATACTTTTTTCCCTCACTGTATGTACGTACGCGTACGCGAGTTGCGTGCTGATATGAATACAAGTTTTGTTTACGCCTCGGATTATTATTTTTCACCATCTTTATGGGAGCACAAAGCCTTAATGCTCTCCGTGTAACCTCGGGGCCGAGGCACGTGGGGGTGTCTGTCTCACGCGGGCACATCCAGGGGATTGTATGTTTGGGTTGTGCGTGATTGCAAGCAATTTTCGCGGCAGCTCAAACACGGCCGGCGCTTGAGTCGCGATGGCGTGAGCTCCTCGCCTGCCGGGGATTCGGTCTCGCCGCACGCGCTGCCGATAAATAATACATTTCCCCTCTATGCTTTCACCCCCACCCCCCCCCCCCCTGCGGACTTTGCGCCCCATCAATAAGAGATGCCCCCATACATTGTCTGTCGTGGCACGAGCCACGCCACCACCTCCTCCTCCTCCTCCTTATTCTTCTTCTTCCCCACCGCTGGCTGTTATGAAATCGTTGCGCCGTCTCTGTTCTCCCGTGTTCCCCGCTGCCACTGCCGCTTCTGAAGCCATAGCCGACCACTCAACCCGCCAAGGGAAGCTATTGGCTCGCATTTGCTCGCTGTCCGCCGTGCCAAGAATAACACGGACCGCGACATCGTCTTGAGCGTCTGCAGCGGACACAAGTGTCTCCCGCTTAGAAATCTCGTTAAGGGACACACGCGCTGTGTGTTCTGTCACCATTTCCGTCCCGTTAGTTGTGCAAATGTTGATTCTTTGATAGGTCATAATCGGCCGGGACCGGAGAATAATTTTGTTTCCATCTGCCTTCCTAATGTTTTGTGTCAAATGTGGGACCTCGAGATAGGCTCGGCTTGCATGGTGATGTCAGTTTTAATAATAAGCAGTGCTCCATTCAAGGAATAATAGACTTCGTGATGCTTTACATATTCATATGTATGCGGGTGAGATATGTGGTACGTAATGGAAAAGGAGGATTTAATAAACATATTGCATCAGGAGATTTTAAGTGAAATTAGCAAACATCAGCAGGTTAACATGAAATAACGGAAAATGTTGTTTATATATATACATTCCTGCTATCTGCAGATGTAAGCGAACTCTGTAGTCTGACCCAGACGAAAATGGAAATACTAAAGTTGGCTCCGAGCGATTGGCTCCAACCCAGGCTGTCGCTGACGATGGTGGAAGTAAAATAATGCGATAAAGTGAAAGGATTGAGCTTTGAGGCACATCTGCTGAAGAATAGAGAGCATTCGTGAAGCACAGCAGCAGTGCTTACAGGTCATTGGCTGCGGTGCTAATGCACGTTGGGTGCCAAACTGCCATGAACTTTGCTACAGCGTTCTCACAAGCGCCCGGTATGCCCTCTCTCTCTCTCTATGTTTCCAAAGTGTATTACAATTCTGCTGTCAACGTCATATCCATGGGACCTTTTTGGCATTGTCGAGATGATCGGGGGGGAAAAAAAAACAAGAATAGGTTTTACCCTTTGTGGCAATAAAACAGGTGTTAAGATCTTCTTTGGTTCTTTCGGTAAAGTCACGTAGAATGATAATAAAATAATAAATTGATAAAATAAAATAACACAATAATATTCTATTTTATCAATTTATTATTATTTTATTATCATTCTACGTGACTTTACCGAAAGAACCAAAGAAGATGAATCATTGCAGTCACGAAAGCTTTAAATCGAGGTGTTAAGATGTTCAAAACACCAAAATATAAATCATGCGCGAGGTATAAAGTTTACATTAACCACACGTACCTTGGTTATTGTTTGTCATCGTCACGTCATGCAATGAAATGTTCGACTGGAAACCCGCGCAGTGCGGAGCGAGCCCTTGCGGTAAAGAGCGGCCAGCGGAAGAAGATTTCGTGGACACTGCTTCTAAGATGCCCTCACACAAGGGTACCTTATTCCAACATACCCTGTTAAAAATAAATGTTAATCGAATGGCAGGTAAATTGATATGTATGTGTGTGTGTATATAATTAATGTATATGTGTATACATACATGTATATTCATTTACATAGCTGGAATGTAACCAAATTAAGTGCAAAACAGGGCGTCTGCCTGGATTAAAAAAAACAGGTTTCAGTCGTGCCAACTCAGTGCTCTGATCTTTGCACCATCCATTCACTTAAACCCTGAGCCACATGTTAAGCTATCATGTTACCCACTTTAGGCATATTGCTTTGTTGCTTTTCGTTATCCGTTTTAATTTTCCGTGATTATGCCATGCTGCCTTCATGCATGGTCCTCCGATGGATGAATTTTAGTTGTGTCCCTCCAAATAAATGTTTTTTTCCTTTGTTCAAGAAAAATGTTTAACGTTAACGTTTGCATGGTTCACGTGTTAGGTCGATTTTACAGCATCCTTTATTCAGATCTTCAATGCGTTTCTGTATTTAATTACCAACGGTTGTTGTACTGTGTCGCCAGAAATTCAGAGCTCGTTAATCATTTCACGTTTAACCTTTGTGCCTTTATTTCTCCAATTTTCAGGAAATATGTTCTTGTATCGTTGAACAGGGTCTTGACGACGGCACATTTCCTTGCCTGACTCCTCGAATAATTAGTATGTTGTTACTTTTCATATGCACGTTTAATGCAGCTGTTCTATCTTTATAAATGGGTTTGATAATGTTTATGGATTGTCTCTTTCTTTAAGGCCTTGTTGTTGAGAATTTTGGTCGCAGCATATAATTTCACTGAAGGAAATGTTTAGCGAGGCACAAATTAATTTGATATAAATGTATCTCTTTAAGAATATGACTGATGGCAGATATGTGGTAAATAAGAGTTTTCAATACAGTTTCCAATGAGTACATATCACCTGCCATTACATATAACAGGAGTATCAAACACATTGACTCTATTAACGAACGTGAAAGAAAATATAAAAAGTATGCAAATTGCCATGGAGATGTGCACGGTAGAGATCAAACCGAGTGAGTGAAAGAGGAACAGATGGACTAGAAACCATACGCACATTAAATACGTCTTCTTTACTGTTAAGAAAAGTAAGTGGCATTGTGCAGGACACATCGCGAGCGAGGAATTACATCCGATGGCTGAGACTCGTGATGGAATGACAGCCAAAGGAGGATGACCACCGATGAAATGGCACGATGTGATTGGCTTATTGCACAGGAGCAACATGCCTCGTGGCTTCCGCAGTGTCGAGCGGGATGGTTGTGACGACGTGGGAAGGCTTTTATCCAGCAGTGAGTTTATTATGGCTAATGAGGACGGTGATGGTGACATTTTTGTTTAATCTTATGTTGAGAGGCTGTTGAGGTTGAATTAGTATATCGCACACATCAAGCGAAATCAGAATCCCTTTGCCCTCCCAAGCATCAGGAAGTACACACATGAAAGTCCAACCTCAAGGGTGAGCAATCAGATTGGCTGACCTGGTCGCAAAGCTTCAAGGGCACCAACAATGTACAGTATTAGGGCTGCCATTAATTTGCAAATGGGGAAGATATAGACACAGCAAAGCATGGAGAGAGAGAGAGAGAAATACAAACTCCGAAATACAAAGATACATAGTGACAAATATAGACAGTAAGACATATATTACAAAGACAAAGATCCCCACATACATCCTGAACGTACTTTTGGGACAAGTGCTGTGAGCGAACACTTATGCAGGCCGGCACGGCACACGAGGGGGGGGGGGGGGGGGTGGCTAGCACCACGCCCGACCGCCTTTGTCTCCCCAGTGATGATTTTTTAAAATACATTTCACCAGGCACTCATTTAATGCTGAGTCGACCTCGGGGAGGCCTAGGACCGGTTCATATAATCGTCACTGGTGTGGCCATGATCAGAAATCAAACTTGGATCGTTGCGTTTGTAGTACAACGCGCTAACCGCTACACTACCGCTCCGTCCCTTATATATAAGGGATATTAATAACAGGTACAGATAGTCAGACAGATAATCATGGCGATACACATAGAAACAAATACACAGTGAAACAGTGAGGCATAGAGAAACAAACATATAGAGAGACAACACAAACACAGATGCAGAGAGGCACACGAAAAGGCAGACAGAGAAGTATATAAAGTGATGGACACAGAGAGAGAAAAGGAGACACAGAGAGACGCAGACAAACGGAGACAGATACAGATAAACACACGGTGAGTCAATTGTAGTACTTCCCCCCATGCCTTGCTGACGACCCCCTTGAGGAGCCCACGTGTTTGTTTGTCCAGCGTCCTGTGTATGACCAGCGCTTCTTGTCTTCAACTCATGGCGGCTATTGGCCAGCGATGACAACTCCACGGTCACTCAGCTGTGCCCATCTTACCAATCCCGAGTCACGAAGTACGGAGTCAATCCCAGTCAGGAACTTCACATCGCATGTCATGATTCGAGTGCTGTGCCGACTGGCGTCAGTGAGCGTGCCACAGCAGATTCCTGTTGAGCAGAACCTCACTCGTTGGTTCTGTCTACCAGCGTAGTTATTTGTTATATCATCCATACTGTGTTCCGCACCTCTGATTAGCACGGTTGGTCGCTTACGGTGCGAAAGAAGTTCTACATACAGACGCGCTGCAGGTCAAACCACTTCTCTTTTTGTTCTTTTTCCCCCGGCACTTCTCCGATGCGGAATTCCCTCCGATCGTCTATTTTCCAATGTTCTTGTAATCTTGCTCAGTTCAAGCAACGTGTTACACCTATCTGTTGCACCTTCAATCGTGCTGTTTGTAGGTGACTATTTGCCATTTTGGGCCCTTTGTGGCCTGTGTTCAGCAACCTTGATACATGAAAAAAAACATCGTAACCATCACCTCCACTCTGACCACAAGATGCGACAGAGTAGTATGAAGATATTTAGAAGCCAGATGGGGTAGCCTCGTGGTCAGCGTTCTTGCCACTGACCCAGTTTGAAAGGTCGATGGCTCAATTCCTACAGCCACCTGGTAATTTCTGTGGGGAATTTCCAATGCACACCATCTGCTGTGAAATGGGTGTTTAAAGTCACATGGCATGTTTCATAGGAACAGCCCTTTGTGTGTCAGTATAATATCCAGAATACAAATGTATAAAATTATCCATAACTAGAGTTAAATAAATCTGCAGCTAATCTAGCAAAATTGCCGAGGTCTGCCTCCGGCAAATGGCATAATGAAAATGAACTTCATATTTGTTATGCATGGTAATGATCATACTTAATAATATTGTATTGAAACTGTGTTCATGAAACCACCCTGAGGTAGAATGTGCTGCAGAGTGCACTGCACCATAGATGGAGCTCTGATTAATTCATGATCTGTAGTTAGCCAGGATAATGATGGTGCACCTTTCATTGCCTCTTGGAAATGGCCTGATGAACCCTGCACTGCTCACCTGCACAAGACTAATCAAATCTAATTATTGTATTGAGTGGAACTCTTTGGGATGTCATACATAAATTTTGATTTAAAGCTTTCGTGACTGCAGGGATTCATATTCTTGCTTCTTTCGGTAAAGTCACGTAGAAGGGAAACTCGTCCATCTGAACAAACTGTCAAATCGCTCTCCGTGGTGCTAACGTTAAAAATAACCGCCACTTTTTTCAAATTTCCTGGCTGTGGTTTTCACACCTGATGATGATTGCTTGTGTTGCAGTGGAAACGTCGTGAGAATTTTATTGTTTTATATTTTTATTATTTTATTGTTTCCCTTCTATGTGACTTTACCGAAAGAACCAAGAATATGTCATAAATATCATTAGACCTCCTTTGCCAGTACCAAAATATAAAAATAGGGTTTGTCCCCTTTTTTTCTGGCAACAAAACTGAAACCTTTTTACGAGGATTCATGTCTGCATTAACCACAATACCTGCAGTCAAAATGCAAACAAAAAACATACTATGATAATATATGAATTCTCCTTGAAACGGATTGGTCCACACCAAGGGACGGCTTTCTTTTGAGCCTCGACCCCATTGGTGCTCGACCAGATGACGCCAAAAGGCGTACAGCTCAAAGACAATGCACTATCAAAGTAATGAGGGCTCGGGGTGAGCATCTACATCATTAGACCTCCTTTGCCAGTACCAAAATGTAATAATAGGGTTTTTCACCTTTTTTCTGGCGACAAAACTGAAACCTATTATTATATTTTGGCACTGGCAAAAGAGGTCTAATGATGTAGATGCGTCATCTGGTCGAGCACCAATGGGGTCGAGGCTCAAAAGAAAGCCGTCCCTTGGTGTGGACCAATCAGTCTCAAGGACAATGCATATATTATCATAGTATGTTTTTTGTTTGCATTTTGACTGCAGGTATTGTGGTTCATGCAGACATGAATCCTCGTAAAAAGGTTTCAGTTTTGTTGCCAGAAAAAAGGGGAAAACCCCTATTATTATGTCATAAATAGTTATGTGCTTTACACACTGCACATTACATGGAGCAATGGGATCTACGGATGAAGTGCGCCTTACAAATCCAATGTATTATTATTGTTATTAAACCTCGTGACGTGAATTTAATTCCTGTCCGTGGATAAAATGAGTGGCGAGAAACAACTGAACAAAATATCGTGTTCGCCACCCCCTTGACTAAATCTGAACTGACCAGTGTGGTGAAGCATGGCCGAACAACCCACAGGACCTAATGCCAATCAGGAGGCCTTCACCCAGGAGTGGACTGATTAAAGGGCTGTAGATTATATTATGATCATTATTTAGCTTTTACCCACTGTATTGGGTGGATGAAATATTTATAATAAAGGTTTTTGGGTTAGATCGCGTCAGTATAAATGCGTATTAATAACCCTCCACCACCCGATGCAGCCAGTAAGGTTAATCGCGTAAACAACGCGCCAATTAGTGACTACTTCAGCCCACCGGTGTGTTGGAGAGTAAATCCACGCCATTTACAATTTGAGTATCGTGACGTTTCGCTGGTAATCAGTACGTCCAACATCATGGTCCTTTATTAAGAATAGTATTGGTCACGAAACGTCGTACTCATCAACCTTACTGGCCGGTGTCGGGTGGTGGACGGTTACGACGCATTCATACTTACGCGATCTAACCCAAAAACTTTTATCATGAATAATATTGGTCGCAAAAGCCTACGTGTTAAACTGGATGCAATATATGTTGAGTATGCCTCATCTGCCACCAATGCAAGCAGATGGAAGGGGTACAGAGGTTCAAATGCCACCACCTCCTAATGGAGCTGCATGCAATTCTAAACTTTTTGGGTTTGAGTAGTAAAAGCAACAATTATCCAATGTGTGTGCGTGTTTGATAGCACCGCCTGTGGTGTGGCATGACGTCCAGTGTTCCTCTCCATGTGGCGGGACTTTCGTCAGCATTCGCCACGTTGTGCAAAGTGACAGACACCATGCTGCAAAAAGTCTGACACACGCAGGAAAATAAGAATTTCCGACTCTTATGAATTCAAACCAGTGTCCAACGCCTTCTCTCAAGCAGAATGCACTTTGGCAAGCGCCACGCATTCGCGTTTTGTTTACTTGGAGCACAACCCATGGACCCCGTAGAGACTGGCTGAGAGGGAACTGTGCTGACTGCCCAGTTGCAATATAAAGCGATCCCATGTCGGGTTACCACCTGTCTGGATTGAACCTTGGACAGTCCAGGAATTGGCATCCGCGTTCAGGTGACAGGAATCGTACCGAAATGTGATGGTGATGTGTTACATTACATGACAGAGTTTTGATAGACCTAGCAATGACTGAGAAATGAGCCCCGGGGTTTGGTCTAATGTGGAGAAAGGCGGTAACCCAAGTCCTATGTCGTGTCTTCACTGTCGCTATGCACTGCATTTTTTTAAAGTTTGTTTTTTCATCAAGGAAGAGCCCACTGAGCCAGCCCACTGCAGTGAACGTTAATTCCTTAATGGAGCAAAATAATATCGCTTGGGTTTGTAGGCGACTCAGTGTGCAGGCATAATGTGGGGTGACATTGTGGAGTGGGGAGCGAAAAGAGCAACGCTGCTTAACACTTCACCCTCGACCCTGCGAACGGAGGGACAATGTGAACCCATTACACTTTGTCTGCGTGCATATTTCTGCGGTGCAGTTTGCGGCGACTGTAGCCATGAAGAGGTAGACACACTGGGGAAAATTATTGCGTGGGCAGGACTCATTTATTTTTATACGCTATACATATAGTACGGTCCTAATGTATTGCTAATGTGGTGTTATTGTAAGTCATGAGGTAGCCAAGAAAAGTCTGTAAAAGGGGAATACTGCATGTGCAAATTTGACGATTTTTTTTAATGAAAGAACCAGGAAGGCCGAAGTGCATTTGGTGTTATGTGTGACCAGGGTTAAATTCATCTGTTGAAAAAGTTGCGTCGCACTTAACACATTTGAGAAAATGACATCATACGGGCGCAAGTAGAAAAAAATACTTAAGCAATCAATAATATTGGAAATATTATAGTAAAAAAAATACAATGTCCCATACAAAATTAAAAGAAAATGTGAGACAAAGAAAATATGCATACATATATGTTATATATATAAATTTACCATTAGAGTTCAGGAAGTTACAGTGGTTAATTCTAGATTTTAAGTTTTCGTGACTGCAAGGATCCATACTCTTTGGTTCTTTCGGTAAAGTCACGTAGATGAACAAAAAAATAATGAAAATAATAAAATGAAAATAACTAAATTAAATCACGTTTCGGGCGCAACACACCTGATGACGGACGCTTGTGTTGCGCCCGAAACGTCGTGATTTAATTTAGTCATTTTCATTTTATTATTTTCATTATTTTTTGTTCATCTACGTGACTTTACCGAAAGAACCAAAGAGTAAGTTACAGTGGTTTCTAACTTAAGCGACTACAGGGTACCTCTCATTTCTCTTAAAGCCCTGAAACAGTGGTGTAAATTCCACTTTTCCACAGCGCTGTTGAATTTCACAAAAAAATTGTTTTATCTATATTGACGCTGCAGAGATGAAGGCCTCAACTCACAACCTTCTGATTAGAGCTGTGCTATCTGACCCTTTAGATAATTATTGATTACTCTTACCAAATGTCAGTACGATTACTTGTTCCCACATGTACCGCTAGATGGAAGGTGATGGGCAGTGGCTTGGTAACCTCAATGTGACCATTAGCAACGTCACCGTGAGCGTGGCTGGTAGGGGGCAGGATGTGAGGGCGGCCGACATTATTAATGAGGCCCAAGCAATTGGACACACAAAATATAGTCGATTATAATTTAGGTCGATTAATCTGCAAAATGGATTAATCGTCCCAGCTCTATAAATCTGCATGTGAACCACGTGCACTTAACACTGCACCACTACCCGGTATTATAAGGCCTTTGATAAGTTTCCAATTAAATGCTTTAAATGTTAAATATCATTTTATTTCTTGAAAGTGAGATTTTTTTTTTGGGGGGGGGGGGGTGTTGAAATTAAGCAGTGCTTGAGATTAATATGTTAAAATATTCACGATTTAAATGTATCGCAAGTCAAGTAACTCACAAGTCACGCGCCTATCATCAGACGGGCGAATGTTTTGGCTGGCCGTGAAAAGCGGTTCCGATTTCTGGTACCACGCAAAACTTACAGCGCCACGGGGAGGGATTGCGTGTGAGCAGCAGGATATTGAGCACCCGTGCGAGAAACCCAGATTAATATGCATGACTTGCTCCTGCCATCTCTGGTTAGCTGTGTTGTGCACTGTTTTGCTACACATTTAATGGTTCATGAATTATGCAGTGAGCAGATAACTTTTTTTTCAGCGCCAGACCACGGTTGGAATATTGAGAGAGATTGCCATTGCATATGTCTCTCCGATTCTGTGTTTTTGCTTCGGTCATTAGTGCTTGTGAGAATGGATTTAGTGTCTTAAAAGTAGTCCTATCAATACGACGACATATTTATTATTGAATATCTGAACATGCTGAAAACAAATAACCACACACTTCACAATGGCACCTTTGCATTGTCAACTAGTCTAGTGTCCTAGCACATAAGATGTCATAATACATTGTCATTATCCAGTTAACACATGGCAATATAAGTAAGCGTTGATGTGTTTTCATCCTCTTTGAAGATATGTAGCGTTAGACATTTAGCATAATGTGGAATTGAATAAGATGGATTATATTGCCACTTCAAAGCTAAGGGATTGCATCATGCCATATTTTAAGTTTAATTGCTTGTGATTGCCAATTGGGTGATCGCAAAAGTAGCTTACTGTAATGATGACTGAAAACTCATAAATGTAATGATCGTGCTCCAAATTGTGATTTAAAAATGTTGCGGGGGAACTATGGAATGCATTCCAACTGCGCGAAATTTGCATATTAACATGGCTTCCATTCGGACGCTTCTGTGGGAATATCCTTGAGGCTCGCGTGCAGACCTGTATCGGCTCAGCATATGCAGGTGGCCCACGTCAGTCCATTCAGTAAACCCAAATCCCTCATGGGGCACTGGACGCACTGTGCCCCCCCCCCCCCCCCCCCACCTAAAATAGTCGCAAGCTTAGGTGTCCGTATGGCGTGCCAAGTGAAAATGAAAAGCACCACGTGACATTCAGACGCAAACTCCTTGGATTCTCATAATCCTGGAGGTCACTCGCAATGACTTTTATTATTTTTATTGTGATTACACAGCAGACCAAATGTTTCCACCCAGTCCTGCAGGACTTAATTGTACATTGCATCACAATCGACTTTTAAATACAGCGTGATCCATGCACAGATACCTGACTGAAATAATAGGAAGATAATACAGGATAGAGAGAAAATCATTTTATTTCACAGCCATTACATTCCTCCCATCAGTCTCAATGCACTCATAAAATATCTTAACATTCCTGTGTAAAATTGCATCGTAATCCATTATAACAGAGAGGATGATCCATTCATAGATACCTCACCAACACAATCGGGATAAATTACAGAGAAAACAACATTTTATTTCAAAACCTCTACACGTCTCCCATGAATCTCAATGCATCTATTAAATCTTCTAACCCACTCATCTGTCAGATATGGAGCTATCACTTTAAAATTATGTATTATTCAGTCACCTGTTGAGAAGAAAGCGGGTCATTATAAATCAGTGGGGTATTTATAAATCACTTGAACTCGATCAGCAGCGTATAAGAATGACTAAGAATGTTTTGGGACAGCCTATAATTTAAGTTGCATTTACAAAATGGAGATAAAATAAATAAATATCGCCATGCACCAGTGCCACATGGTGGATTCACTTTGGCTATCATATGCAGCCATGCATTGTGTTTCCTGCATTACCGAAGCAGCTTCCTGGCAGGAGAAAGAGCTCAAACATTTGCAACGCTCTCAAAGACACATTGAAAACTGCGATACATACTAAACGGTATTGGAAATGGACCTCATTTATACACAGCATTAGTTGTGTTTGAAATGGTATGCCAGTCTCTCCAGCCAAGTCCTTCTCATTAGCTTAAATTAGGTCATGGGGATTGCATTGAGAAGGTCCAAGATGACCAAGGATTGCAAGGATGTACGGTTAAATAGTAAAACGGTTGAATTAATTAAAATTACGCTTAATAATGTGTGCAATTGTGTTTTTGAATGTTCTGTTTTATTTTTTACAGCTTATTCTCGTCTTCTGGAGACTGCGAAGGACAGTGGAGCAGTGAATATCACACTGCACAATGAACCTGATTTCAATTACCAGCCACGGCTAACATCAGCGGCGAGTGTTATCTGAACCGCAACGGGATCCTGCCTTCACAATTCCGCATTAACCAGCGTGGTGAAGTATACCATGGCACGGGGAGGCCTTCATCCAGCAGTGGATTGACAGAGGGGCTGTGAGTTAGGAAAATGTGATTGATAGATGGCAATTTAACATGCGTGCCAGAAAGGAACCGATTCTAACTCTGACATTTGCAAAAATATGTATTCAGCTCATAATATGCAGTAAAGCTAAGTTTAATAATATTAACAGTTCCGATGAAAGCTATGAAAGTGTTGAATTGTCCTGTCAGCGCAGACACTTTTAATACAATTTTAGACAATTGTGGAGAGGGAAAACACTTGGTGTGAATTTTAATTTCTTGGAAAGCATGTTAGTCATACCAGGCTGCATGCTGGCATTAAATGTGCACACGTTTGCATGCACCCAGCATGTTAGCTGTGACATTAGCACGATACAATATTTCAAATGTTGCACCGGCAGTATCCAGGGGATGAGACAATTGTGTTGTGAAGTGAGCAAAATACGCAAAAATGTCTGCTTCAGTTTAACATTTTCTTCAGTGACCATGGAAATGTGGCAATGAAAGAAAATTGCTTCACCTAGTGGGGCATAAACAGAGTGCAGATAATACAGGGTGGTCCGTTTATAGATACCCCACTAAAATAATAAGATATTACAGATATAGCGTTTACATTTTAAAGCTTTTATGTGTCTCCCACCAATCCCAAGAGACTGCTTTAATCTTTACAAATATTAAATCTGCTTTTAAAAATATCGACCATCGCTGTGGCAATAGTCAATCAATTCTTATTAAGAAAAAAATAAAACTAGATTTGGTGCTTTCGTGACTGCAGGAGATACTCTTTGTTTTTTTCGGTAAAGTCACGTAGAAATAAGACATAATAAAATAACATAATAGTATACGACGTTTCGATTGCAATCGAAAAAAACAAAGAGTAAGAAAAAAAGTAACCGGCCCAACAGAAATCAGAGGGGTGTCTGTAAATGGATCACTAAGTATGATGGCGGTGGAATTCAATACCGCTGTACTTATCAGAACTTACTTGACGAAGTCAGCAGAGGGGGCACTTGTACTGATTTGCTGCTGAAGACGACCCGCACCTTTGCATAATTCCTGAGAGTGCCCTTAGTGGGATCCCCATCCTAGCCTCAGAATAGCAGCAATAACAAGCAACGGAACGACATTTAGTAATTACTACATTGACCTTCAAATCGCTTCATACAATTACAGATTCCCGCGGGTTCACTAATTAGGGCTTGAGCGTGAAGCCTTTGTGAGCCTGCCCTTTGCCACAGAAGCGCCAATGCACTCACACACAAAAAAAATACAAAGTGATTCGTCGGCAGAGTTAAACAACCAAGCGTTAACCCTACCCATTAAGGAAAGGTAACCTGAAGATCAGTAACCCAGACAGTCTCGGTGGGGTGGGAAAAAACATTGAGAAGGCATCCAAAAACAATTAAGTCTTGACTGGAATTCAGCATTTCTTCTTCGACATCACACAAATCGAAAACTCATGATAGGGTTCGTTAAGGGTCGTTGGTTGTTTTCTTTGACAGCGTGCTGGGCCACTCATGGACATGGTCAAAATAATAATAATTGATGTAATTGACATTCCTATTTGGATATTTATATCCCGTGTGAATGCAACTATATTTAAAAACACCGGCCAGAAGAGTGAGACGTGAAGGATGAAATGTATTCCCATGTTGTTTTGGTCATAGGGGTTGTTTGAGCATACTTCACCACGCTGGTCACTGCAGGTTGGTGAAAGGACTTCCCAGAACCAGTTCAGATATCGCTCACTACTGAAGTTTGGTCGCCGTGACAGGCAATTAAACTAAGGATGCCAGGTTCATATTTCTCTGGCATAACCACTGCTGTAACACTCCCCCGTTTTCAGCATCATAATGCCACTATCATAATATGCCAATTTATATTCACAAGTTCAACAATGTCACGAACAGGCCCGTTTGTGCAGAGTGATTTCAGAACTGAGTTAGATAACCATCACCTGGAATGATAATAAAATAATAAATTGATAAAATAAAATAACACAATAATATTCTCACGACGTTTCGGCCACAACACAAGCGGCCTTCATCAGGTGAAGGGACGAGACTGTCTGGAGGACAGCGCTGTCCCTTGTGTTGTGGCCGAAACGTCGTGAGAATTTTATTGTGTTATTTTATGTTATCAATTTATTATTTTATTCTCATTCTACGTGACATTACCGAAAGAACCAAAGAAGATGAATCCTTGAGGTCACGAAAGCTTTAAATCGAAATTTAACCATCACCTGGTGTATTAAAACCGTGTTGAAATAGGTACCCAAATTGGTGCTTGTAGTGAGTGATAATACTACCTACCCTGACATTCTGCTTGGGTTCTTTAGATTGTATTTGCAATAGTATACAGGACACACCAAGACAGTCGTAATAATGTTTCTTAAATAACGAAAATGATTTATTCTAATATATTGGAACGCATCCAAGGGGATGTCCACTGAAGAGAAGGGAACATTGAAATCAGAATGTGGGAGTGCCACGGTGACGCGATGTTAACAACCTCACCTGGTATACATGAGGCCGTAGGTCAAATCTCGACCCTGACGCCTGTATGTATAGAGTTTGCATGTTCTCTTCGTGGTCGCGTGGAATATTTTGCAGGTCCTCCTGTTTTCCTCTCCACATTTAGAAACATGCATTTAGAGTATTTGGCTGCTATAAATTTCCACGTGATAAGCCACTTCGTTGAGCTATCATTTGTGGCTAGGTTGCTTTAAAAAAAGAGCTAGATAGCTCAGTGGGCCTTACCTATTAAAATAAAAATTGTTTATAGTATATACACACCTGATGATGATTGCTTGTGTTGCAGTCGAAACGTCGTGAGAATTGCATTGTTTTATATTTTTATTGTTTCGCGTCTACGTGACTTTACCGAAAGAACCAATAATATGTTTATAGTATAGTTTACGTTTGCATATGCTGTGTATTTTTACATCACAGAACCGTGAGAGATGGTGATAGCTTGAGGAAGCCATCATCCAGCAGTGGATTGATCATGGCTGATGATAATGATCATAGTGGATTCCAATGCATTGATAAAATATTCTGAATATTAAATTATATCATGACAAGAACATTTCCTAAGGTCATTGAAATGAAAAGATAACAAAGCTTATTTTGAAAATAAATTCACCAGGGCCATGTTCATAACAATTATGAGCAGTGATTTTCCCTACGGTCCCTCCCCACATTTGAAATTCCTTTTATGTATTTTGGGGTAGCTATCCTGGACCACACAGAAGCCGGTCTTCAAAGCTCAGAATCCATATACCTCCTGTTGTCCAGATGGAGCCTTGTTCCAGAAATTGACATCAAAGAAAATCCCAATACAGTTTAAAGTCACATCAATAAATATGAGTGTTCTGTTTTTATTGTTTTACTTTTAATACTGTGTGTTTAATAGGAAAGCTGATGTGTTAATCAAAGCACTGATGGATGTAAGATCACAGGCAGGTGAGATGAAACCTCCCGGTCGTTAACTCAGGAGTGCAAAAAATCCGTGTGTGCACAGGCCACTTGCAATTCAAAACCCAATCTTGTTCGCTGCTGGCGCCAGGAGTGAGATAAGTACAAAATCTCGCTAGATCTTACAGCCAAGTGCCTTCTGAGATGAGCCACTCAGGTGGCTGCCTTGTCCACTGGCAAATGTATTAACCCGTGGGTTCATACACTGTGGATTTCATGAACTGAATGCCAAAGTCATAGCCGCGCCAACTTTCCCAGCACGTGTTGCAGAATCCTCCTGCCCTGCTAGCTTTCATGGGTATCGATGCAGAATGCTTTAAGCGAAATTGAAATTAAGGTACACCCCCTTCGTCAATACATTGCTGAAGCACCTGCCCCCACGATAAGTCGGACATGTGAATTGTTTGACCATACTTCATCGCACTGGTTAGCGTGGGTGGGTGGGAGGGTGCAGGACCAGTTCAGATACCACTCCCTACTAGCCTTGACCAGGAATTGGACGAAGATCATCAGGTTTCAAGATCAGAGATGTCATTGTTTTACCTCTTTAGATAAAATAGGATATTAAAGAAAATGCATGTTGAGTATTCTAAGTGTACATAACAACATTCATATATTTACAACACGATTTGTCCCGACCATATCCATTGTTACCATTGCTGTTTTACCGAGTCATATATGGCATGAAGCAGCATTTATTGCCAATAATTGTAATGCACGAAAAAAACAAAAAATATGTAACCATATGTAAGCAACAGCACTGTGAGATAGGAAAAAAGAGCACATGGAATCAGGAAACAAACACAAATCAGATGCATAATGTTGAAAATTAATAAATAAACGTTATGGGCCTTGGAAGAACACGTCATGGCTAGATGGGGGATGGTGGCAGTTGGACGAGACTGGTGACGGAAAGGCAGCCAATGGACGGACCGCATCCCAGGGGAATGACCACTGTGGAGATGGAGCAATGAGATCTGTGTGCAAGAGTGCGATGGATAGAAAAACGCTGGCCCATGATGGTGATGGTTTGAGAAGGCCTTCATCTAGCAGAGCTTAGATAATGGCTGATGGTGATGAAGCAATAATATTAATAATTATATCATGGGCCGAAAGAGAACACTGTGAAACCCCAGATATATATTTATATGAATAAATGTTGGCCTCCGTATTGAGTGGCATTGTGACCACATGGCATGCCCATTCATGCTGACATTTGATGGTGACGTAATATTTGATGGTGACGTAATATGTGTTATGGGTGATATCATTGCACTTTGTACCAGAGTAAGCTAATATTTGTTCAGTTATGCGCCAACATGCTGGTCACAATTTCCTTGCGAGAAATTAGAAACCGAAATGAATTTTCCATTATAAGGATAAATGGTGCTCATGAATTGAAACATTTTCTATAACTCTGTATTACTGAGCAATTTGTAATTTCTTTAAATGCAAATTATTATCGAGCCTGAATAATGCAATTCCCCCACCTCTCATGCCAGTATCTGAAAGCTGGTCCATGGGTGTGAGAGCTTTGTTTCAGACTGAAAGTCCACGCTTTGAATTTGTATGAAAATGCAAGCCCAAATATTTTGATTAACAACATTTTATTTTTCGATTTAAAGCTTTCGTGACTGCAAGGATTCATCTTCTTTGGTTCTTTCGGTAAAGTCACGTAGAATGAGAATAAAATAATAAATTGATAAAATAACACAATGATATTCTCACGACGTTTCGGCCACAACACAAGCGGCCTTCATCAGGTGAAGGGACGAGACTGTCTGGTAGGACAGCGCTGGAGTGAAAAAGCCACGCTCAGATCGCGACCTTTAAGCTGTGTGAGAAAAAACAAAGCGCCTTGACAAAGGAATTAGCATATAATTTAGCATTGAAATGGCTGAGTGATTAGCTTGTGACTGGTCACAGAAATGGCTATGTTAAAGTTAAAGCATACACATCCGCAGAGGCACCCCTTGACAATGGAATTAGCATAGAATTTAGCATTGAAATAGCTGAGTGATTAGCTTGTAACTGGTCACAGAAATAGCTATGTTAAAGTCAGAGCATACACATTCACCGAGGCACCTAGTACAAATCAAACAGGAGAATTTAGCATTGAAATAACTAGGCGAATTTAGCATTGAAATAACTGAGTGATTAGCTATTATTAAATAATACACATTACATTTTGATTTAAAGAATTACTAATCTACAACTCATTACTAATCATAACCAATGACTGATTACTAATCGATTATATAATTACATTACACCCCCCCCCCTCCGCCTCTAATCACTGCACCTGATGAGTTAAGTGATGACGTCACCCTGCTGCCCTATATAAAACCGGGAGCAAGCGAGGGCTTTACCATTCTGGCGAATTGCCCGATGATGCTGGAAGTATTTACCAGCGAAACGTCGTACTCAAACTGTAAATGGGGATTAACTCTTCAACACACCGGTGGGCTGAAGTAGTGAATTATTTGTCTTTGTCAACGTGACACTTTTTTGCTGATTGGCCGTGTCGGGTGGTGGAGGGTTACGACACATTTATAAATAAACGCGATCTAACCCAAGAACCTTTATTGTGAATAATATTGGTCGCGAAAGCCTACGTGTTAAACTAGCTAGTGACTGGTCACAGAAATGGCTATGTTGAAGTTAAGGCCTACACATCTGAGCTATTCACAGTAGCTGGGTATACAATACAATATATAATGAATACTATATAGTGAACCAATAAAAAACTAAAATATAAATTACCTTAATGTTATCAATAAACTCTATATTCTCCAATAAGCTAAGCTACCAACAATACGTCGTTATATATCACAATGCTATATGGCGAAAAAATGGGTGGATTCTTACCCTCAACTTTAGCAACACGGATAGCTACGGGCCCCGTTCAAACAGACGAGTTCATCCATGGTCGGAACAGAGGAGGGGGAGAGAGACAGCTGTGAGGCGCTATTATACTCCGTGTTGTAAACCATACCATTAACCGTGGTGTGAGAGGTATTAAGAGTCAATGCTGGCAAAAGAGCTGCGGTCTGAAGGTCATCGTAAAATACAATTAATTAAGAACGGAAATGGTTTAAAACATATTTCCAATGGTTACTAAGCCAGAATCCATCTTCTCGGTTGAAATTGTCTCTGTGCTTGTATATGTGAATGGCCTCATGAACGAATCTCTCATGGTAGCCGGTTGGTTTGCAAAGAACCTCCGTCTTGGATAAGTCAATGTCATGTGAGCCCACTGAATTATAACAGTGATCTGCCACGGCAGAGGAGTTCGTTCTACCGTGTTTCAAGTCTGCTTTATGTTCGCGGATGCGGTCCGAGATATGTCGTTTGGTTTCTCCAATGTAGCTACTACCACAGAGGCACTTTAGTTTGTAAACTCCCAGGTACTGTATGTCTGGAACAGCATCTTTTACAGATGGAACTAAATCACGGATTTTATGTACTGTGTTGAATCGGACCTGGATCTTGTGTTTATTCAGGATTTTGGAGATCTTTTTAGTGACCCCTGCAATGTAGGGTAAGGTGATGGTTTTGAGTGGCTCCAAAAGAGGATCCTTCTTCATGACTGGAGTGATGGCTTTGCGGATTGTGTAGTCGGAGTAACCATTAGCCCTGAGAGCCTGGTGTAAGTGCTTAAGTTCACTGGTAATGTGTTCCTGGTCGGAAATGCATTTGGCTCTATGGATGTCTTAATTAAAAGGAGACATGATGGTTCAATGGGCCACTCTGTCTACAGGAAAGCTACCCATACAGATGCTTACTTGAAACCGGATTCCCACCACCATCCATCCCAGAAGAACTCCCTCATCAAGACTCTATACCATAGAGCCAAATGCATTTCCGACCAGGAACACATTACCAGTGAACTCAAGCACTTACACCAGGCTCTCAGGGCTAATGGTTACTCCGACTACACAATCCGCAAAGCCATCACTCCAGTCATGAAGAAAGATCCTCTTGTGGAGCCACTCAAAACCATCACCTTACCCTACATTGCAGGGGTCACTAAAAAGATCTCCAAAATCCTGAATAAACACAAGATCCAGGTCCGATTCAACACAGTACATAAAATCCGTGATTTAGTTCCATCTGTAAAAGATGCTGTTCCAGACATACAGTACCCGGGCGTTTACAAACTAAAGTGCCTCTGTGGTAGTAGCTACATTGGAGAAACCAAACGACATATCTCGGACCGCATCCGCGAAGATAAAGCAGACTTGAAACACGGTAGAACGAACTCCTCTGCCGTGGCAGATCACTGTTATAATTCAGTGGGCTCACATGACATTGATTTCTCCAAGACGGAGGTTCTTTGCAAACCAACCGGCTACCATGAGAGATTCGTTCATGAGGCCATTCACATATACAAGCACAGAGACAATTTCAACCGAGAAGATGGATTCTGGCTTAGTAACCATTGGAAAGATGTTTTAAACCATTTCCGTTCATAATTAATTGTACTTTACGATGACCTTCAGACAGCAGCTCTTTTGCCAGCATTGACTCTTAATACCTCTCACACCACGGTTAATGGTATGGTTTACAACATGGAGTATAATAGCGCCTCGCAGCTGTCTCTCTCCCCCTCCTCTGTTCCGACCATGGATGAACTCGTCCGTCTGAACGGGGCCCGTAGCTATCCGTGTTGCTAAAGTTGAGGGTAAGAATCCACCCATTTTTTTCGCCATATAGCATTGTGATATATAACCACTTATTGTTGGTAGCTTAGCTTATTGGAGAATATAGAGTTTATTGATAACAATAAGGTAATTTATATTTTAGTTTTTTATTGGTTCACTATATAGTATTCATTATATATTGTATTGTATACCCAGCTACTGTGAATAGCTCAGATGTGTAGGCCTTGACTTCAACATAGCCATTTCTGTGACCAGTCACTAGCTAATCACTCAGTTATTTCAATGCTAAATTCGCCTAGTTATTTCAATGCTAAATTATCCTGTTTGATTTGTACTAGGTGCCTCTGTGAATGTGTATGCTCTGACTTTAACATAGCTATTTCTGTGACCAGTTACAAGCTAATCACTCAGCTATTTCAATGCTAAATTCTATGCTAATTCCTTTGTCAAGGGGTGCCTCTGCGAATGTGTATGCTTTAACTTAGCTATTTCAATGCTAAATTCTATGCTAATTCCTTTGTCAAGGGGTGCCTCTGCGGATGTGTATGCTTTAACTTTAACATAGCCATTTCTGTGACCAGTCACAAGCTAATCACTCAGCCATTTCAATGCTCAATTCTATGCTAATTCCTTTGTCAAGGCGCTTTGTTTCTTCTCACACAGCTTAAAGGTCGCGATCTGAGCGTGGCTTTTTCACTCCAGCGCTGTCCTACCAGACAGTCTCGTCCCTTCACCTGATGAAGGCCGCTTGTGTTGTGGCCGAAACGTCGTGAGAATATTATTGTGTTATTTTATTTTATCAATTTATTATTTTATTCTCATTCTACGTGACTTTACCGAAAGAACCAAAGAACATTTTATTTTTAACCAGTGCAGAGTGTATACATGAAGAGCATTATTTGCAGTATCTCAATGGCACACAGTTGTATTTGTGATATAAACTTGTGAATTATTTGACCTGGTGGCAAGAACACTGACCACACAGACCACCATTAGAGCCCTTCCATTTGGCAAGACTGCAGAAAAGAAGCAACTTTATAATACATTTTATAAATACCGAAAATTGCGAAAAGGGTGGCTGTGGGCTGTTTCTTTGCGATAATTGAGTGAGTTATTAAGTGTGAGTTGCAACAGCTTTCTCTGCAAGTCACCTTTTTTGGCACTAAATCAGCCAGCAGGCTGCCACCAACCGTGTAAAGGAGGCCTCGCGCAGCTTAATGTGAATGAGTAATTGTGGTCCATTAATGAATTGAAGGAACTTTAATAATCTACAAGTTTAGGAAATATTCTATAAAGTTTGAAAGTCATTCTTCTCTGTGGCTATTAATTACGCCGCGCAGTGAAAATGCATGTTCATTACAGGCAAGCGATTTTAGCACTGAAATTAACTCGCCCACAATTATTACAGTGTCTGGTCTTCCTTTTCCATACTTATCAATACCGCCTAATTAAATCTGTTCAGGCGAATGTGGAAATTAGGTTTTGCATGAAGCCCTTGAATTGATTCCTTATAGGTTGTACTCCATGCTGCTTTGGTTATAAAAATTAAAATTGCAAGTTTTTTTTTTATGCAACAAGCCACGACACCAACTAAACAAGTATAAGTTGTGTATACAAGTTATTATGCCTTGTGCGTTGAGGTTTAAGATGCATGAAAATGTCGTGTGCTTTTGAAAACAGAGAACTTTTCGTTTTATTTTCGTGAATTCCCAAAATCACTTAAAATATATAACTAATACAACAACGCAGTATTTGCAGAAATGTCGTTTGCGAACATTCCTGTCAAAAATTTAAACGGCCAAACGAGCAGATGCCATTTGAGTCTTTTTTTTACTGAAGAACAAACATTTAATCAAAATGTCTTTTCATCTCATCTTCATATACCCTTCATGATCTCTAAACAATTACAAAAATATGCCACCAGCCAGCCACATTTGTTTGAGCTAAAGGATACCATCTAAAACTTTTAACCTTGAAATGCACAATTCTCATAATAAACAGATTTAATCATTAAACGGCTGTTTACCTGAACTTTTTTTCTAGTTTCCTGCATTAACTATGAAACTTGAAACTGCCACAGGATGGCCCTTGAAGTTTAAAAACATAGAACTCAAATGAGAAAAGAGGCCATTTATCATCGTGAACTCCACGTGGGAGAAGCTGTTAAAATCAGCACCACGTGCACTGTAATCCTTTACCTATATCGTAAGCTTAGCTAGAATTAATATCTGCACAGGCTATATACCACAATGGACATTAATAATGA
Source organism: Petromyzon marinus (assembly GCF_048934315.1). Lineage (NCBI taxonomy): Eukaryota > Metazoa > Chordata > Hyperoartia > Petromyzontiformes > Petromyzontidae > Petromyzon > Petromyzon marinus. Next base: position 8,127,354 of record NC_133680.1, read on the forward strand.
CCTAGCATAGAAAAAAAATCCCCAATTTTTTTTTATTAACTCCTAAAGAGTAGCACGGAAAGATCTCGGAATGTTTTGCATGCATTTTTATGATCATGGCAACCAACATTGATTCGAATCTCCACTTTAATAAACTAAGCATCGAGGGGTAATAATTAAAGCTCCACCGTAGTTACATGTTTGATATGATTGATGATTTATAAGCATTTGCTGCAAATAAATCCCTGAAGATAAATATTATAAATTCTCACGAAAAATAGGTTATGGCTTCTTTGGAAATAAGCATGACTAAATTGATAAGAAGATTTAGGCTTTTAAACATGAGCTCATATACGCAGGTGGACTCGAGTAAATACTCTATTCAGTGAGCATTTCAACCATCACAATACCTCTTAATTACTTCAGGACCCCTCAACCAATCGCTCTGACCTTCAACCAAATTACACTGACTAATGCGTGGGCATTCGGTGTGCAATCAAACTTCAGTGTCCACACAATAAAGTTATGATGACTGCAAACCCTGCTGGTAGGAGTGGTGTGGATGCTCGTGCGCTGCCCTGCGAAGCTGACCACATGAGTTTAATACCTGGTCACGGCTAACATCAGTGGCGAGTGATACTTAAACCGATCAATAACTCCCTCTTCACCACCCCACACTGACCAGCAGGTTGAGAAATGGTCATGCAACGCCAAAGACTGAGATGGCAAGATGGACCTTCATATGTTGGATTAACAAAGGGCTGCAATGAATGATGTACAATACCTGTCCGTCTTCCTCTCTAATTGTCTGCTGGCTTAACCTAGCTACCGACCTCCTTCCTTTCCCAACCAGTGGTCCTGCCTGTCACCCTTCCTACCTATCGGGCTGTCTCGATTCCAGTCTCTGCCGCAACAACCACAGCCACCAGTAACAACTTAGTGGCGGTGACATCACCACAGCGCTTGTACCAGGCTAGGTACACTTTGAGGCCACGTGAAGTGTCAAAGGCTCACTGATAGGTCACGGTGCAAAGACCCAGACGATATGGGTTAACTGACTGAAATGAATGGCAGATGCACCACCTGTCCTCCCCACTGTGCCGACTTGTTGTGTTTTACCTACCTGGCGCTCCGCTCGTTGTTGTTTGGCTCCTCTGCCCTCCAGTTTCTACACACACACACTTCCCGCCGCTGCAGCTGAAGTAAAACAGCTGAATGAGCATGATTTATGTCACTGTAAAAGGCAGTGCAGCAACAGCATCGGCATTCCGCCCGTGCACAGCTCTCTGCGTCACCCCCCCACCACCACCACCACCCCCCGCTGCGCAGTGTCTGGGTGACCCCGCAATCAACGATATTTCCCATTCGGTAGCGAAATAAGGCGCCTCTCCTTGCACGCGCGCGTGGCGTGAGAACCCAGACTCGCTCGGGCTCCACCTGTTAAATAATAGATTCACTCGGGTCCAAATCGACTTGCTCCCCACCGCGAGTTGTCGCCGGCGATACGTCGCGACGTTCGCCCGCGCCAATTTGCGTGCACGCACAGAGGAACCCGCCACCAGCAGCGTCGTTAGTCAATTAACAACGCAATGCTGTTGGATATGAATAATGAACTATGCGCATACATACATACATGAATGCGTTTATTATATCGGTGCTTACTTTAACACGCTTGCGTTGTAGATAAAGTCATCATCATAATTATTATTATTATTTGCCGTGTTTATTTAACAAGTGCATAAAGGCCTCCCCATGCCGCCACCACCACTTTTTCACTCCACTGCGATAGTGAATTAGGGTTCTTAATCAGCATTTATTAGATGCACGTTAAAATTATACATACGCACATATAGTGGGGGGGGGGGGGAGGTGCAATGGCTGGCTCACTGTCCTTTGAATCCAGTGTCCTGAGTTTGATTCTGAGCCACGGCTAACATTGGTGACGTTTATGTTTTGCAGTAGCATATTGCATTGACACCATTCTGATGCAATATGCCTGAGATTTTTTTAATCAATGCAAGCCATGAGGCCTTCATGTTTTGCGATGCAGATGCGGTTAAATAAGAAATCCACTTTAATGAATTTAATTTGATGTCCTCTCATCTATCTAAACAGAAAAAAATATGTATTTCATACTTTGGCCCTGTTCTGTAAATCGAATGACATGCGAAAATCAATAACATATTCAAATGAAACATTCTCTCGTCTTTTAATATTAATGCCACTTATTGCGAGGTTCTAAAGTATTATCTTTTCTCGGGGTTTTGCTGTCAGGGGCTTATTTTCGTCTTTTTTTCACAGCACCAATTTCCTTGTCAGACATAAGCCATAATAAAAAAAACCTGTTGTTGCTCTGAAATGACCGTCATATCCCCTTCAGCTTTAAACGCAAGAAAATAATGCATCTGAAGCATCATACTTATTCATAATAAAAGTTTTTGGGTTAGATCGCCGAGACATGTGTTGTAACCCACCACCACCCGACACAGCCTGTAAGGTTTGTCACGAAAACAACGCGCCAATTAGTTACTACTTGAGCCCACCGTATTACACTGATGCTACTTATTGTTCATCCAAAAAATGCTCACTAAGTTTCAAGACATATTATAAATTTTCCAATCATGTTTCACATGAATTCTTTATTGGACACACGTTACAAGCAGGGTATACTCTGTTAATCTCCACAATACAATCCCTGCCCTATACTCCAGTACATAACGACTGACATGCACAACCCTATCTCTGACCCCACGAAACACTTAAACCACGAAAACCACATCCCTTAACCATAGGTCCCACACAGAAGGCGATTTATACTGAGGCCAAATCACCACATATGTTTACCGATGTTGTGGGATTTTGGAAGCTAAGCTGGGTTGAGTCTGGTTTGTTCTTGGATGGATGACCACGGAAGGCTGCCATGACTTGCAGGGCTTGGACTAGGAAGTGACCAGCAGAAGACACTTTAAGTGTTAGCCCCTCACATTGATATGTTGATTTTCATAATCAAATTCAGTTTTACAAAAGCACTCCGCTGTTTTCGTCTGTTTATTTCATATATTTTATTCTGATCCATCTTCCGTAATTGTCATATGTATACATATGCTGCTCTGTCTTCTAGTTGTGTCCCTCCGTCAATGATTTAATATTTAGAAAAAATAGGTTGCATGTTATAGTACTTTTATTTGACTCGTATTTATGTTTTGGCTGAGTAATGCAAAGTTCTACCGAATAACGGTTTGATTGCTCGACCAATCAGGCCACACCAAAATTGTTGGGGGAAAAGAACCCACACGTACCCCTGGTCAGGAAGTGATGATGGTGGACAGGAAGTGATGGGTGGGCCTCGGGGACATCATTGGAATCATCAGCAGCATCACACTGAGCATTGCTTTTCGGGGCTTCGCTGTCTTTGGGAGGTAGGTTGCGGGGTCGACCGCCATATAAAGTGGCCTGAGTAAGCAACCACATATTAATAGGTGATAATAGCTTTTTCTTCGATGAATTGACTTAATTGACACATCAGTCAATTGTCCCAATTTTGCCGCTGAACATGAAACAGGTACACTGAACACCGCACAACCTGGTTGGGTGAGACTGGGTGGTGCCGTAATCGATCACAAGACGAGCAGTCGATAACAATTCTAAGTGGTTATTATCAATTCAATCGATTATTCATGCCATCTGTAAAGAATCTGGCCGTGACCACATCGTAAACTGCGGACTGCGCTTGCTGGAATGCCTTGCATGAGTGATGACGCCACGTCCGTATTGTCGCAGTGTAACTTTGAGAGCCCGCTGGGCACGACTGGAGAACGGGGAGATTCACATCTCGCATCCGCCCTGCTTCGCCGTCGAGATGTTTATAATGAAAATGCCTCTCTCACTCTGTGTCCTGCCCATGAACCGAACGCGCATCTGTTTCATATTAAGCTTCGGCAACGGAAGGTGGATCTTGCCGGGCCACAGTTTGACTTGAGAGAGAAAGAGCCACGAACCTGCCCCTTGCCACTCTTTATGTTTACACGGACAACAACAACGACAATAATAATACACACTGCAAGGCGAGAGTTCAAAGTTGATTTGGAAAACATGAAAGTATTGGAATTTCAAAGGCATTATTTTGTAGTGGGTAGGATGGGAGTTTGAGGCTGGATTAATGTGGGAATGGTAACGTTGGTGTTTGGTATAAAGGCATAATGGTTTCACGTTTTTCTTCTTGTGTTTAGTTTGTTGTCCTTCCCCCGCATCTCCGATTAGCACGGTTGGCTACGGACAGTGCGAAATAAGTTCAACATACATGCATAAAGTGTTGTGAATATGAATACAGACAATATAATTATGCATTGCAGCTCACTGATGTACGATACCATTAGCGGGTGTGGGATAATTGCACACTTAGGGAATTTTAATATAAAAAGTACATACGATACGATGGTACCCATGAAAATGTTTTAAAATATTCTCATACATGAAGGCCTACCCCCACACCTTTCAGTAAATTGAGCTTTTCATCGATACTTCGCCATGTGAATGCAGGTTCGGCCAAGTGCGTGCCGAGGAACATCGGATTGTGTCCTGGCGCTCGGGGGCCACTCAATCCATCTAACTCGTTGCGACGGGAAACCACAGGCAAGCCGGAAAGCAACGAGAAACCGGCACCAACAATTTCCCAAGCTCTGTGATCTGCCAGGATAGACGAGCTATTATTGTCCCTGATGTTAGCCATGGCCCGGGCATCAAACTCAGGACCCTGGGTTCATAACACACTGTGATAGCCACTGCTTCACTCATCTGCATGTATATTAGTCAAAATTTGGGATAGGTTCAAGATGATGTACACATTGGGGATTTCAGCGTTGAGTTCTGGTTACTTTGAATTTGAGGCAACGAATTTTTTTGTTACATTTCAGAGTCATTCTCATGATTATATATATTGGCACCAGACCCTTGCCCTCCACAAGCTCATGTCACTTTAAGCAAACGAATCTCCGTAGTTCAGATTTTTACATAAATTGCTTCACCCTTTTGTAGTGCGGAACCAGACACGTTCAGATAAACAAATATAAATGTCATTTTCAAGCTCTCATTATATTTGAAAGCAAGCATCCGTTACCACGGCCATGCTCACAAATGTCACAGTGTCTTTGTGAAAATAACCAGGCACATTGCAACAAACCCTGATGATGCATTTGATGTCGATGGAAAACCTCCACAATTGTGCTGAGCAGTTTCAATCTGCCAAATATCTCTTTCCGCAAAGGAAATACAAAAAAAACTTAGAACGCTGTGCATAGAATGGTGGCCATGTTTTTTTGTTATGAGTCACCTTTGGTTTGTGTATCTCTGCTTAAACTACCTTGTATAATTGCGTGCATTATCTCGCAGATACAATTATTGCAAAACAATGTTTTCATGAGCAGCGTGCAAAGTCAAAAATGTGAAACGTAGCAGGCAAGTTGTTCCTCGGAGAAAGCCACAGCTTTTGACTTTGGCTGTAGAGGGTGAGTATTTACATTCTATTATAATCGTATGAATTAATTTGACTCAAAGGGTTATTCTTCGACTATAGTACTGTATTCATGAGCAAATTACCCTAGTATTTTTGCATACATGTGCAATGTAGCCATATTGCTCAAAAGGTAAAATGTGGCGTGGAATAATAATAATAATGGAGGCATTGTTAGCATTGCAGGTCATGTGTGCTGAATGAATTAAAGTTCACAGTGTGATTGGTGGCATGTGTTCAAATAGCCTTCAGTGTGGAACAGCTGACCCATTGCTCAGAGGGCAAAGATTTGCGCAATGAAATCTACTGCAGGTTTGAACGCTTTCCGTAAGGGTTCAGAATCGAGCAAACGTTAACACTCAACACACCTAGTTATCAAAAGCAGTGTTAAGCAAAATAATGACGTACTTTTGAGCTTGCTAAATCCTGCAACAAATGCACATCATTCGCTGGTAGTAGAATGTCTTTAAATTATATCTGAGACACTAAAATATAAATAATTAATATTTCTTATTAAATGTGCCCCCCCCCCCGCAACGAACAGAGCGGTTACATTTTTCCGGAAGTTAATTTAAATTCAGGGGTGACCCAGACAAAGTGGTTAAAATGTTAAGCACTTTCATTTTTCATTGGTATTTTTAAAATGCCATTGAACTTTGCTTTTGCAGTAATCAGAGCATGTAACACAAGTGGCCTCAGGTGTGCAGAGCGCTGATTGCAATGATTTATTGGCCATGGGGAAGACGTGAAATTCACGCCGTCTCGGGTTTTTTTGGGGGGGGAATAATTTCCAGAATGACCGGTACCGAAGGAACACGCATGCCCTCGGCCTCGCGTGCTTCTCAGCCTGGCAATTTTGATCCTCGCAGAGAATGATTTGAAAATTGCCGTAGTCCACTCGGCGTCTAAGTTGAGGGTGAAAATAGACACGGGAACAAACGTTAGCGCTTTAGGCCGTGGCAATGATGGGCACTCACTGATTCAGTAGTGCTGCATCTTTACCTCTTGCCTCTGTGAACAGCTGAAACTATCCAAGTATTTTTTTTTTATGGACGAATAAAACAAGCGCTAATCATATGCGTGACGTGTTTTGTGTAACGATAGTCACGCTAATAACAATTTGAAATATATACTCTTTAGTTCTTTCGGTAAAGTCACGTAGATAGAAAAAATAATAGATCACGATGTTTCGATCGCCACACAAGCTACCGTCCTCAGGTCGAAACGTGGTGATCTATTATTTCTTCTACCTACGTGACTTTATCGAAATAACTAAAGAGTATGAATTCCTGCAGTCACGAAAGCTTTCAATCTAATTTGAAATTTTCCGTAAAATCTGATTAGTGCCAATAATGCTTGACCTACTTGTGCATAGAACTCTTAAACTTTAACCAATAATCTCCCGCACTACGTTACCTGGATATAGATGATCCCATGGACTTGTTAACAAGAAGGAAGTTTCATGCTTTCATTTTCCTTTATCGTTGTGAATCAACCACGTCAGGAGTAACTGGGTCACAGTACACAAGGAACATTAGAAATACGCATAGACAATTTAACAATACATTTTGGGGGTCTGTGCGTCCTTCCTATAAAATAATAAAATTGATTTTTCATCAATAAAACATAATTTGTTTTTTACTGTAACGATGTCATTTCAAGAACATGAGTAGAAAAGCAGGATGCTAAGCTGACAAGCAACGATGCGCTCAAAGTTCAATAAGAGGTCAACAATAAAATCACCTTAATATAAAAAAACGTATATAGACAATTTGAATTGTCCTGCAGTGAGGCCATGCAGCCAACCTTATTCCGTCCAGAGCCATGGCAAGATCATAGAACTGTAACAAACATTACTTCAGCTAATTCCTGCTTCGCGAAAGTTATCGCGAGGGTTACACAAGAACGAATCAAAGGCCTTTTTCACTCTTCAAGAGCCACCACAACAATTTCAATGCTACGACGTTTGGGCAATTATAATTTAGTTAATAACCATTCTTGTATTACGAGCCGAGTGTCTACCCTTAATTAACCCCTGTCTGGTTCTCATGAATTAACCAAAGCAGCATTACATTTTTTGTGAACAGGGCTAAGGGTTCAGAGCATATATATTCTAATCTCAAATCATCAGTGACGTCGATAACTAGAACAGACGTGTTATATTATCTTGCTTTTTTTAAACAGAGATAAATAGAGGCCTTCAACATTGATTGGGCCTTTGCACCGACAGTTGCTGAGTGGTCCAGTGCCATCACCATTAGAAACCATGGTCAATCCACTGCTGGATGATGTTCTATAAAAGCTCTCACCATCTCCCGAGATCCCGAAAAGTATTCATCCACCCTGTACCTGCAGATGGACTCATCAGCTGATATCATCCCGTCATCTCGATGGACATCCTCTCGGCCGCATTCCATTCCTTGGCTGTCATTCCATCACTATCCATAACAGAATTAAAATAAGGGAGAGTATTTGAAGGATGCGATTAATATACCCACCCATGGGATACAGATCTATAATAGCAAATGGTGGCAGTCACAGGTGCACGGCGCATTGTAACGATGGGGACAATAGCACGTCGATTTGCGGTGCGACAATGCAATGAACCAAGCTCGATTTCTTGAGCAGGTAAAGACAACCGACGCGCACTAGATCCGGGGACATGAATAACACTCGCGCAATCAGGGCATCCAATTGCCCTGTCAAGAGGCTGGAGGAGAGTGGGCGAAACAAACAGCGCTGTGCTCGACCCACACAGACGATCGCCTAGATAAACAACAAACTCTTAGAGGCTTCATGTGGGCCAGACAAGCGGCATGCAGCAATAACATTCCAACATTAACGCCGACGTCCAGAATAAACAACTCATTCAAAACCCAAACATAGCACCTCCTGGCTTTGACGTTCCTCGGAAGACACTTGTTTCATCATCAACCGTATCAGAACATCGGCAGGCCGATGTGCACATCTCTTTAATTCATGGAAATTTAAAGACAAGCCACAGTGCGACTGTGGCCACGCAACCCAAGCTACGGGCCATCGAGTAAACCACTGTAGTCTGCGCTCATTAAATAGAGGAGGAATGACAAGCGCATACGCTATCTTCTGAAGCCCTCTCATGGAAAGCAGACTGCGACATTGCCATTTATCTCCTGAACATTTGGCCATATGCAAGAATAGGATATAATTCTAATATTCTAACCAACACGTGTACAATATCTCCCCGGGTAAGGAAAATACATACATAAATGCCTTACCGATTAAACTACTACTCCTTGGCAATAATATATATACATCTATATCGTATGTAATTAAATAAATATATGAAACAATACAAATAACAAACTGGGTTTGTGGGGGGGGGGAGGGGAGATTCAATCAGTGATCGCAACGTGAATCCCTGAGAAGTCTGAAGAGAAGGAAAGTGGCATATGCGTGATACGGAGGGTACGGCTGGAGATACGACAGAAAATATTCTGCAAAGCGGGGGAAATGGGAGAGAGAGAGAAACAAACACGAAACAAATTGCGTGAGAATGTGAGCAGCTGCACAGGACTGTCCATGAGAGATGCTCAAGATTGCAACAACAACAAAATGAAAGGCATCTGTCATGGGGCATTAATCCTCTGAAGATATGAGGATGAAACTGGAGAGTATATACAGTAAAACCTTGGATTGCGAGCATAATTCGTTCCGAAAACGTGTTTGTAAACCAAAACACTCGTATATCAAAGCACTCGTATATCAGTTGTGGTCACGTGACGCTCGGCAGACAAAGCGTGTACGTACGTACTACTCGTATTGCAAGACCTCGCTCGTTTATCAAATTAATATTTATTTTTAAATGTTTACTCGTCTTGCAAAACACTCGCAGACCAAGTTACTCGCAATCCAAGGTTTTACTGTATATATTTTCAATAGTTTAGCTGAAAAGTCCAATTGTCATCAGGATTGCAACTGAGCCAGTTAGGTCTGAATTACCAAAGGAATAAATACGATCAAGTGAATATAAAAAAATGGAATAGCCAATGGATTATATCAAATCCTAAATTAAATCATTGTAATTAATCGCATATGGCTTTCGCCTGCTTACATGAAGTACATACAGTACATATGTAGACGCAGTGCATGCAATTACTTACAAAATATGCACGCACATTATGTAGACGATTATTATCTTATTAAAATTATGACGTTAATATAATAAAATTACACGTTTGACTATATTTCAATACAAGCCTGCTTATATTAATAGCACATTTTTAGAATCAGAATATGTATTTATACTGGAGGAATCCGATGAGCTATAAAGCTCTTTTTCACAGACGTCCAGTCGGGGCAGGTCAGAACATTACAACAAACAACAACAACAGGAGTGCAAAGTACAAGGTAAACAAATCACACGAAAAATAAACAAATCAAACTCAACTATTGTTAGCTCAATCTTGATTTGAAACTTTCGTTACTGCAGGAATCCATCCTCGTTGGTTCTTTCGGTAAAAGTCACGTGGGTAGAAAAGTAATAGATCACGACGTTTCGATCTGCCGTGGCACGAGGTTATATAGGCCTGGGCAGTAGGGGGGGGGGGGGGAGAGAGAAGGGGGGGGGGAGGCGCCGGGGGGGGGCAGAAAGTGGACCCCGCATCAGCAGCACCACCCCACTGCTGCTGCGGGGTCAACTTTCTGCCCCGCCCCCTCTCCCCCCCACCCTGCAACCGACCCCTCCAGTGCTGCCGCGGTGGTCCACTTTACTCCAGTGACCCGGGTGCTGCTGCGGGGTCAACTTTCTGCCCCGCCCCCTCTCCCCCTTCTCTCCCCCCCCCCCACTGCCGAGGCCTACACTATATAACCTCGTGCCACGGCAGATCTCTCGCCTACTTCAGCGGTTTGTTTCTTGCTGTGGTTGTCCCACCTGATGACGATTGCTTGTGTTGCGATTCGTGATCTATTATTTTTCTCCCTACGTGACTTTACCGAAAGAACCAAAGAGTATTTTTTTTAGCTCACCAGGTAAAGCCCAATGAGCTATTCACTTATTTTTCAGAAGCGACCTGGCCACAAACGAAAGCTCAACAAAGAGGCATGTTTCTATATATGTCTTATATATATATAAAAAAGTACAGTCCCGAAAAAAAACGTAATTTAAAGTTTAACTCGTTAAAATTCAATATAGCTATTGCAACCATACACTCCAAGAGGCCGCACGTCATACTGAATGCACTATATCTATTTATAAAGTGCTTTGAGAATTCATAATAGCAAACACAAGATGTTTGGCTCAGTCATGCAAGCGATGTTTCATCCGAACAAGTACTGCCAATTATGTGATGATAGAAAATACCCCAAAAGCCGTTTGATATATATATATTTTGTTAAAGATCGACTTTACAGTGCATGTAATATGACCTCACTTATAATTCTTATTGACTGCCTGGGGTGACTTTAATTGGAAAATCCAAGTCCAACGTCCCAGCTGGGCACCGTCTAATGGAACAATAATCCACACTTTATCAAAATTGACATAACTGACTGCATGGCTGAAAAATAAACGTTCCAGAAATTGTGAGTGTGTTGTGTAGATCGTTATATACTAAATATTCTAGACATTGCGCGGTCACCAAAACTAAATGGACCGCAATTTTCCCTTCTAGTTTACACAACCCGAAATGTGTGCATGCACACTTGTCTGCATGTTCTAATCACGACATGGTAAATGGGCATTCCAATTTTGTTCCACTTGAGAATCCAGTTTACTCACAGTTAGCTGCCCAGATTCAAACCCATGATCTCAAAAGTGCCTGCTCACTGCCTGAAAGCACCCCCCCCCCTTCCCCAGCCCATCAAATTTAATTTGGTTTTACATATGAATTGGTTAAATTCCAGCGCTGAAAGCCCCCCCCCCCCCCATATATATCTAGACTTTACCGTCTCGTGATGAAAACAATCTCAGCACAGTGTGTGTTAAAATGGGACCCCCATGCACTCAAGAATATGAAGACACGAAGAGGATTTTTTTTTTAGAAATGTCTGGTTAAAAATATATATTTTCCATCACCATTTTATTACCCACGGGGTGAAATATATAAACGGATACTTTGTCTCATGGCACGAATCTCATAACACAATTGGAATACATGGGAGGGGGGACTCTAAAATATTGTTCTCACATGAGCAGCTGCATTCGGTGACCAGGCTGATGTGCTTACATTTGCTGTTGTCTCATAGCTGTAAGTATATCAAGCTTCTTCCAAGGGACCAATAAAACAGTGCTGGTGATGTTGCCGTAAGTGTAAAAGATGCCCTGCACCTTTGAGCTTGAGATTTATGGTTTGTTAATGTCCAAAAAAGGACAGGCAATATAAAGACATTTTTGTTGTTGTTAGAAAACGTGCATACGATGTGATTTTTATGGCATTTATTTTCGCAATCTTGCTGATTTTCAGCATAACTCTGAAATTCAGCTAAAGCTATTCTGCTAAATACACAAGATAGTCTTTGGTCCGATTCACCATTTCAGAATGGGTGGTGCTCAATGCAGCAAACCAAATCTCAAGCCAATCATGAGCTGGGGAATCCAGATGGACGTAAGGGCCACGTGTACTCACACAAATGTTGTGAAAACGTAGACAAAAATACGGACGTGACTTTGCTTGCATTGGGCAGCCACACCTTCTCAGCGCTGCCGGCACAAACACCCCAAGGTGTAGTTGACTCGATTCCGTAGAACGGTGAAAAGTTTCCATTCATGGCATAATTATTTTTCCACCAATTCCTCTGCTCTAACCCCACCTATTGGGTTGTAATGCACACAAATTGGTCAATTTCTATGCGAACCGGCTGTCATTCTACTGATCACTGGCAGTAGCGATAGCCAAAACTCCACATGATAAATAAACCAACAAGATAAGGCCGTTGTGTCCAGTGGTGTGTGGACTGTGCAGTTTACACACTCACACAGCATTTAAAAGTGTTTAAACTAGCGATTCTAAACCCCTACACATATGCAGTGTCAACGATTCTGAGACAGAGTTTCTAGGAGGCACCTTCTTTCTTAACAACTTTCACGGTCTCGTCCACACACTCTCCACAGTAGCTTAGCCTAGCCTGTACACAAAACTAGCTGTCTAACACTGACGGCGCTGACAACTACTCTCTTGTAGTGCAATATCAAGCAAAGACGGCAACGACAACGGTGACGAGACGAGTCCACTCCCAGAACAGGCAGCCTCGAGCCCCTCCGCCCACCACCCCGCTCTCGGCTCCTTTTATGCTACCAGCGCGGCCTGTCTCCTCCCTGACCGTGCCTCCCTTATCGAACCCGCTAGCAGAATTCCAGGGGGCTCCAGATGGGGCCCTCCGTGACCCTTGCCCTAGTCCCTCTGCTCTGCCCACACGCCGTGATCACGCTCACCGGCGTGTGTGCTGTCTATCCACCACAGTTGCTGCTGCTGTCCACCAGGCGGCGCTATTACACTACGCATACAATATGCACATTCAGATCAGTTACATTTTGGGTTAGATTGTGTAGGTATAATGTAAAAACATTGTTTTACGATGAGTCTCCACCACCTGACAGAGGAAGTCAAATCAAGTTGTCATGTAGAGAAAAATATGCCATTTCAGTTGTCAGTCCAGTAAAGTGGAATGTTCACAAGCAAGCAAAAATTTGACCCACAAATATTATATGATACCTACATGATGATCCAACCACAAAAAAACAAGTATGAATCGCAGCATTGGTCGTGAGAGCTTACATATACAACAATATATACAGTTAGGTGAACAAATTTGCTCAATTATGTAATTTCGAGATCGTTATTCCACGTACAGCCATTTCAACATCAAAAGCTACGAATAAGTGCAGATGGTTACACTTTTATTTTGCATCACCTTCGCACTTTTAATTATAATATGGAGGCCCATTTAGTGGATTGGCATTCTTCTCAAGTTTGTAACAGTGTGAAGGAAATTGTCTTCGCACCTTCTTATGAATTTTAACGTTCCATTCCCTCTGCTCCTGAGAGGGTTGGTTGTGTCAGTCAGCCCGAAGTCTTCAGCAGATAACAGACAAGCGGGCAGGAGCTCTCCTCTCCCCTAATTCCAATCCCCCCCCCCCCCCTGTCTCCTTTGCGTCTGTCAGACAGGCATAACCTCTCTATTGCTTAAAGTCTGCACATGGCTTTGGCAAGTCAGAGATGTCAATCATGCACATATCTAATTAATTCAACGCCTTTATATAATTTCGTATCTTTAAGCTTTACATTGTGGGATATTTCAATTCATATTCTTGGTTCTTTCGGTAAAGTGACGTAGAAGGCAAACAATAAAATAATAAAAATATAAAACAATACAATTCTCACGACGTTTCGACTGCAACACAAGCAGTCATCATCAAGTGTGAAAACCACAGCAAGAAAATGTTGGTTTTCACACCTGATGATGATTGCTTGTGTTGCAGTCGAAACGTCGTGAGAATTTTATTGTTTGATATTTTTATTATTTTATTGTTTCCCTTCTACATGACTTTACCGAAAGAACCAAGAATATGAATCCCTGTAGTCACGAAAGCTTTAAATAAAAAAATATATTTAGATTGTTTTTCTTTCTGATGCTTTCATCATTAAGAATTCCTAAAGTAAAATGTAAAAAATGTAATTTCTCAGTATTTTTTCATTCTTTCTTTTTCAAATGTGTCAAGATAAGCAAACTTATTTTAGATACATTTAAATATCCAACGTTATAGATTTTTTTCAATGCCTCAAAGTGGCTTTCTATATTTTCACATGTGGTGGCTTATTTATTTTATTGTTAGCTCTTCATGTGAGTATCCTTTCCCTTTCACCAACAATGTTCTGCTGCTATGCAGTGACTGTTAAGGAGGACTTAATAAAGAGTCCACTCTTTACTGTCATTCATTTATCCTAAATTAAAATTGTAATCTATCCCTAGAAGTCTTCGCAATCCAAAAAAGATTGCCATTTTATTCTGTGACAACAATATACAGGAATTGCAGCATATCCAGATGCTTCGTGCACGCTCCGTTCACTTTCACTGTTGAGCTATTGTTTCTTTTTTTTCCGAAAGAGCCTTTTCATGGAGACCGCTGAGTCCACGTATTTCCGGCAGCAGAAGAAGTCCTTCACTGTCGGTGCTCATCATTACATCCCACCATTCTTGCTGATGTTTCCATGCCACTCCTCTCTGTTCTAATACCTCCATAACTCCATTAATCAATATTTATTTTTTAATCAGTCATCCCCTGCCTCCATCACTTTCCACTAACGCTGCCATTACCCTTTTTAGATATCTCATTGGAGCCATTTCTACTGACATGACCAAACCACAGCAGTCTGTGTTCCTTAATGATTTGAATCATTGCTAATTCCATCTTCGAGTTATTAGCGACAAATTACGTGCCACCATTCTTAAGGGGAAGTTTAACTTTTTCACTTTTAGTAGTTATTTTGTTGTTGAAAAATGATAGTTTTAAGTTATTGGGGAGTTGACAATGTGATGTATGCGCTGGGAACTTGACTGACATTGCATTGCTCCTGAGTCTGAATCCTTGGTTTCCACAAGAAAACCACGTTGTCGTGTGTAGCCAGGTTGGTGCTTTCTGCCTTGTCAGCATCCCTGCACAATGGCTGTTGTCAAATTTGTTAACATTATTGGAAAGATCTTGATTCAGCAGTTCCACTGCAGTTCCACTGCTGAATCAAGATCTTTCCAGTGGAACTCGTGAACCGCCTGAGGACGACTGCTTGTGTTGCGATCGAAACGTCGTGATTCGTTTCATTTTATACCTATGTGACTTTACCGAAAGAACCAAAGAGTATTATTGTAAAGGTGAGCATAATCACAAAACATGTTTTGACTAAATAGATTATCTCAATTCCAGAACATCTAAAATAATTTATTGTTACAGTCAGTCAAACCTGTGACATTCACACACAGCGAGTTGCACTTAAAAACAATGCCATGGGAGGTGGCCGGAGGTTCAAGCGCTGAGCCACCACCGCTGAGATCTTGGGGTGAAATTCAGGCGGCTGCCTGTGATCAAATTGGGTTATTCGGTGTAGTGAGTTGTGTCCCAGCATGGTCACCAAAGACTGCACACACACACAAATATCCATTTATTATATTTGGTTTTCCACTTACTTTGACAAAGTTCCAGCTCTGAGAATTCCAAATATGATTTGACCACCACGCGACAAAACAACAATTTCAGAGCAAATGCGGCCCCGTTCGTGTGTGCGGGATCTCAAAAGTCGTTCCGTGATTTCACCTTTGGGGCCGTCCATAAATGACGTCACGCGATTTTGGACGATTTTTGACCCCCCCCCCCTCGTCACACGGCGTCACAAAAAGTCAGACCCCCCCCTCAAATATGACGTCAAAAAGCTCTGCCCCCCACCCCCAAAACCATATTTCCATTTTGAAAATAAAACATGCTTCAAATCGCTTTAAACTATTGTCATTGTAGTGCGTATTTAATGTGGCGCTGCACTCTGATGTTGTAGGAGTGTTGCTATAACAATTCTATATTTATGTGCATTTTGATGTGACGTCACATTTCTCAAACCCACCCCCCTCGTCACACAGTCACAAATGTCTGACCCCCACCCCCCCAGGTGCGTGACGTCATTTATGGACGCCCCCTTACAAGAACTGTTTGCTGACACAGAACTTTGCCGCTGGTCTGCGAGAAATCCGTGAATGTCGATAGCAGAATTCGAATAACATTTAGTAATCGACAAAAACACTATTTGCAAAAAAACATGATCATTGTTTTAGCAAATGTATACATGTAAATAGGAATGTATTGTATTTTCTTATGGAACCTTTCGACGAAATAAAATCACGGGGAAGAACGTAAACCGCCTAGCTCGATTTTTTTTTAAACCCTTCTTTCAAGATTTCAGCACAGGTGACTGTTAAATGAGGTGGCATTCACCGAAAGGGAACACGTAAAAAAAAATATAAAATAAAATACACTTGCTACTCAGGAAGTACGCAAATGATTTTTTTTGTAATCAATAAATAATTTCCTGCACATGTTTAAGCAGTTAACGTTGTTATGTTATGTACAAGTCGGTATGATTATATTATTTTACCACTAAAAATGCACGCATTATGTTTGTGTTTATGCACTGGGGAAAACGTTGTTCAGCAGTGGTAATTTAGTCTGAGCTTGTGCACACACACGTGGAAATCCCTCAAGTAAATAATTTGCGCCGCTCGTCACATCACCATAATTGGCAAGAGTTTTTTTCTTCTTCTTCTCTTTTTTGTATTCATTTCTTTAGCGTGCACTCTAATGCCATACATACGCATGGATTAAAATGTCATCGAATTTTATTTTCTCACAGTTACTGTCCACGACCACTTGACTTTTCACATGGGTGATTTAAAAACTTTGTTTGCCCATTAAAACACGACAGCCTATGATCGCATCATTCAGAATGCGCCTGATCCCATCGGATCTCAGAAAATAAGCAGGGTTGAGCCTGGATAGTGCCTGAATGTATGATCACCCTGCATACAACATGTATAGTAGGCATTGCGTGCAGTATAAGGCAGGCAGCAAAATCTATAGTTGTTCTGTACTGCTCCCACCTTCACCAACCCACAGTGACCAGCGTGGTGAAATACGGTCAAATAACCCTCACTGCCTGTACCATATGGGGACCCCCACCCCCGGCCAGCAATGGATTGACAAATGGGCTGTACGTGTACAAAATAACGTGAAAATTGCCAACTCAAACCCGGCCAGATTGTATGTGCCAATGATGTTAGCTGTGGCCAGGAATCGACCTCAGGGTTATTCACAGCCACTGTGCCATCAAATCGTGTGTGTAAGAATTAGGGCTGCTCAACGATAACCGGTAAACCGGTAACCGTTCTCAGAATCAACTGCCAGTTCCGAAAGTCAGGAACCGGTAATAATTTTCCAGTGGAATGTTAGCAATGAATGCACTGATTGCCAAGTGCTGGCGGATAAGTGGCACTGCGGCCTTCTAAGTCATTAAAAAAGATGTGAATGTGCAACTCTGCAAATTGCTTGATTGCTCACACCTGTGCTGAAGGAAAGGCCTACCCGAGAGGGAGCTCTGGGGAGTATTCGGTCGACTCTTCCACATTGACTGTCTGCCTTGAAAGGGGTGAGCATCCCCATACTTTACCGCTGAAAACGCGACCGGCTGTGCCAGGGGGGCTGGGATTGCACCGACACATTCTCGATTGCGAGTCCAGTGTGCTGACCATTCTACATCATGGAAGTTCGCTTTGTTTGGTGGCAGTGAAGCTCTTCTAGTGGAGGTCCCTTCGCCTTGTACCATTTCATATGATTGCCTATGAGACCAGACCAGTTATTTTACTTGTTGGTACCAGCTAAGGTGACGTAAGTTTAGCAGTTACAATGACTGTATGTGGCCAATAACAGTGAATTACGTATTGACGATATAAAATGAGTGGGTTACTTTACTCTGATTAGCCATATAAATAAATTGGCACAACTGAATATGTTTCTAATGTTTCTAACTTTGGTGGTATAGACTTCTGCTCTAGCGCATGGACTACGATAAGAGGGTTTTTTTGCGTGTGTGCAGGTATTGGTGACCTAGATGTGACAACTCTATACGCTTGCGAACCCGATCTATTACCGATTTAACTCCAGGATTTTCAGTTGTTGCCAGCTCAGTGCTCTGACCTGGTAATGACCTCCTTAGCCACGTGACCACCACTGGCTACTTCTACATATAATTCTCATATTCATGAGGATCAGTTTGACACGTAGATTTTCGCGGCCAATATTATCCGCAATAATTATACACGTTGTGGGTTTTACTCTCCAACACACCGGTGTGCTGAAGTAGTAACTAATTGGCACGTTTTGTTCACGTGACAAACCTTACTAATTGGCTGTGTCGGGTGGTGGCGAGTTTAACGACACATTTTATTATGGATTTGTAAGCAGGTTGTAAAACTAGCATATATATATATAAGCTATACTGTTCAATGTTGTGCATGTGCACAGACTGCTTTATTTTCCAGTATCTTGTTTCTTCTAAATGTGTCCGAAAAGTTTGACGTGCAATTGTTTTCAATCGCTGGGTTTTTCCACCTCGCTTGGCTGAGGCTCGTGCTGCTGCTGCTGCTGCTCCTTTTCTTTCTCTGCGAGATTGTTATGTTTTGGATGCTTTTGCAATCGCGTTAGACGGTTGGGTAATTGAATTTACAGTCATCCTGTCTTCGTTTTTTTTTTGTTTACAATCGGGGCCTTCTATTGCTTCTGTGCTGCTGTCAATTGTTTGGCTGATATCTCCCTTGTAAAAGAGACTGCATGTCTCAGTGGGTTCCTGTCTGGCGAAATAAAGTTAATGATGATGATGTTTGATATACTCTCACAAAATACATTTGCTAATAAATGGAATGCAATGTAATAACAATTTAATGAACACAAAAGGTTTGAATACGTTATTCGAACTACATTCAACGACTCCCCAAGACAATTGTGAAATGCAGGCAACAATTACTAACGCACTTGACCAACAACTGTATCTGACATTGTTTAAAAAATGCAGTCGCTGTGCCTGTTTCAGTGCTTGCTTTTCACAATTGAAGATAACAGAAATCCACCAGTAGAGGGAGTAGTGGGGTTGTGTGCATGGATGAATACTCCAGGCATCATTTTAGTTGACGCGGAAACAATGAAACATGAAAAGGAATTGCGTGGGTGATGTTC
This sequence comes from Petromyzon marinus, assembly GCF_048934315.1. NCBI lineage: Eukaryota > Metazoa > Chordata > Hyperoartia > Petromyzontiformes > Petromyzontidae > Petromyzon > Petromyzon marinus. The sequence continues at coordinate 8,146,586 of NC_133680.1, forward strand.
CTCACTCGCATCTTATAACGACGTGTGTTCAACAGTGAATGCGAATGTTGTTTTTGTGTACCTGCAAAGTAGTGCCATTTACTTGGTGTGGCTTGAGAGTTGAAAGCCACAAAAAAGGGAAATAATGAAGTCACCCGCAAAGCGTCAAATAATGTTATATATCTTTATCTTTAAAGTCCAACAGGACAATCATCACAGGGAGCCAAGGAATACATGAATATAAGCATTTGGCTTACATAGAAATGTATTGCTTATTATACAAAACGAGTATCATGATCAGATTCCAGGGTTTGGTCTATCCAATGCTGTGTGAAGGTCTCCCCATGCCATCACTTATTTCTCATGGTTCTCCAATCCCCATCTATCTCGCCGCTGCACACAAACTAACCTCATCGCTCCATCTCTAGTGGTGGTCATCCGTTTGCACATGTTTTCACCTTTTTGCTAATTGTGTCACCAGTTGTATCCATCGGCCATCATCCCTTGCGGTGATGTCACCTTTCCAAGCCTACTTATTTTTTTTTATTAAGAGCCAATATGATGTGTCCACTGATCCACGTGTTTCTCATTATGTCTTTCAATGTAATTATCAGCGTGGAGTTCTCCATGCGTCACAGCATAATGTTCAACTTCGGTTCTATTTATTTTATCATTGTCCAAGTCTCTGGTTCGTATGTCACAGCAGGCAATATGCACTGCCCAAAATCATTTGGAATTCTCTCGTCTTCTTCCAAAAATAATTTGTTGTCTGGGTTATATGAAATGTACGATTGTCTCTACTATGCGTTTTGGTTCCATCTAGCTCTCTATGGGATATTTGTGAATTACCAATCATCTTTAATGTTCTGTTTTCATGCTCGGATTGATTCTGATGACATCTTTAGTAATTCCGTGTTGTCTTCTCATTACGTTTTTCATTCGTTTTCGAATGGTTTATATAGTTATTTTTGTATATCATCCCTTTCCATATATCTCCATTTCTTTTGCATGCCTTTTGGGGATTCGGACAAAACCCGTTCTCCCTTGTCAATAGGGCCATTCCCTATTGGAAGCCAGGGACTAAGGGTGGCAGAAAACTTGAAGACACAAAGCAGCGTTAAAGGGGACACCTTGCGCGCAAAAACCTCGAGACCCTGGTGGCCAACGTGGGTCCTCCACGACAGGGCCACTATCCGAGCCTCATCGTGGCCTACGGTAGCACACATCTTCCTGTGCTCTACCGCCACGGTCTCTTATTTAATGCTTCTGAGGACAACTTTACGTTGGGGGGAAGGGGGGGGAAGAAACGTTCTATAACACAGGTGCATACATGATTTTTCACGCGTGTTTTCTCTGATCCAGGTTTCAGTACACTGCCCATTACATTGTTAGTTATTTGTTTAGTGGTGACGCCCATTGCACTTTTTTGTTTTTCAAGGAGTTTGCTTACAATTAGCGTAAATTCTCCTGCCTCGTGAACTATACTTTTACATTAAATATCTTGATTTGTATCATTTACTTTGTCCTGACTTTGTAAATGTTGCAATGTAAGTTCCATTTTACAATCCTGTATTGAATTTGCTGAAGTACAAAGCCATTTCTGACAATCTGTAATGTGCCTGTAGAAAGTAAATGTAATTTATAATGTATCCATTTGGGCTCCTCCATGACTATTTTCTTGACCTCTTCGATTTGAAAGAGGTGTGCATTTTCCTCATGTCCCTGTTGACTATGACCTCTAAAGAACACTTTCCACTTTCATTCCTCATTCCAATCCCAACATGTACTGAATTATCATCTCATCTCTGCATATAGCATATTCAAAATATATCTTTGCATAGCTTACACGTAATTGTGAATACCCAGAGTGAGGTGAGGTCTATACGTACATCATACCAAGGTGGAGTGTTGACAGTTAAACCTAAGCTACGCTAAAACCGTGATTGGCACAACGTACTCTGACCTCGGAGCATCGAATCAGTAGCAAAATTATTTCTGGAGCAGTCCTGCCCCACCCGTTTTACTAACCTGCACAGACCAGCTTGAAGTAAGCTGAATTTTTCCCTATGACCAAAAAAACATAATGGGCAGTCCTTCAACTAAATCCAGTGCTGAACAAATTAACACGGTCCGGGCATTCACTGTGGGTCAGCTACGCGATAAACGATGGAAGATCGAATCCTGAAACGACTCTGTCTGGCATTGACGACTTGAGGAGCAACGTAGAGGAAAGAGAGTCATCTCTTCAGGCTGATGGGGAGTTTGGGGGAGGAGGCAGTGTTTGCAATGGAGGGAGTTGGGAGAAACACGGCCGCGAAGTAGTTCGCTGTTACCACATCGTGACAAAACAAATGTAGGAGTGAAGCAAGGGAGGTGTTATCCTGTCCCCTTTTTTGCTTTGCCCCTTTCGCAGTAGCTCACCCCATTTGTTTATCTTGGTGGTCGTGTGGTGTCGCGGAATAGTGGGGTCACCCTGGTTCAGCCTGATGATGACTCCTTCACAAGTAAATGGCACTCGTCTCTTTGTCGCCTGATTTATGATCGCCAGACACGCCTTTGCTGTTAAGTATATCCGGTGAGGTCACGCTTGCCAATTATCACCGAATGCAGTTTTGTTCCATAGCAACTGACTGTCACCTTTATTAGCAATAAACAAGAGACAACACGTACATCTGGTTTAATATTGCTTTCACCCTATTGGGTCTTCTTCATTCCTAAACTTGTAACAACAAATTTTGATTTAAAGCTTTCGTGACTGCAGGGATTCATATTCACAACACACATTTTTTGTTGTTGTGGTTTTCACACCTGATGATGATTGCTTGTGTTGCAGTCGAAACGTCGTGAGAATTTTATTGTTTTATATTTTTATCATTTTATTGTTTCCCTTCGACGTGACTTTACCGAAAGAACCGAGAATTTGTAACAACAAGTTTCTGGCTAAAAGAGTGCAAATCATTTACAGCCTGCAATCAATCCAAGGGTGAAAGACGTCCAGACGCCGTGTCAGTAATTGTGGGTTGTTTGACCATACTTCACCACGCTGGTCAGTGCAGGTGGTGAAGAGGGCATCGGATCAAATATTCACCCAACAGTGATGTTACCAGTGGCCGGGATTTGAACCCAGGTCACCGGGTTCATAGGGGAGTTCGCGAAGCACTGCCCCATCGTTATATCCTCAAAATATGTTACTGCATTACGAGATGCACTGCCCACATCTTTGGGTCTTTCGGTAAAGTCACGTAGACAGGTTCAAATAAATAAAATAAACTACGACGTTTCGATTGCAACACCAGCGGTCGTCACCCTTTTCTCTCCGCCTGATGACGACTACTTGTGTTGCGATCGAAACGTCGTAATTTTTTGTTTCTTTTATTTGTATTAATTTGTACCTATTTACGTGACTTTACCGAAAGACCCAAAGCATATGAATTCCTGCAGTCACGAAAGGAGAAACAGATCATTTGTCCATAAATCCACGCATTTTTCTTGATATGTCAAATAAAGGATGTGGACATACTCAACCTGTTAATTTGTTCTGTAGGCAATGCATTTTTTCGAGATTTATTTCAAGAGCTCTGGGCAGTCAATGAGGTGGTCATAGAGAAGGTAAAACGATCCAATCCATCGCTTGCATGAACTTTGGGTAACAAACGCCATGCGATAGCCTCGCCCCAGGCTCTAGTCCGAGAACCCAGTCCCCTCGTCACACCAGGTTTGTTCAACGATGGTTATCGATCCAAAAACTCCGCTAATTCTATAGAACATCATGCTAACAGAACATAGATGGAGCTTGTTTGTGTGGACAATGAATAGGAATAGTGTAAATGGACGATCTTTCTCATGCTATTCAAGGTATGACGTTGGCAAATCTCAGATGCATCTTACCCCACATTTATGAGCGATGAGAGTGAACCCTGGGCCCTGTGACCTGCTTAACAGGCAATTCTCACCATCAGATTAGACATTCATCTTTGCCGCATTTGAGCCGCTTGCTTATAATAAATGTTTGTCTTAATGCACCAGTAAAAATAATAACGTGTTATCATCGTACGTTTTACGACACAGGATTAAGCAATGCCCGCACCATTTGCTATTAGAATTCTACGCACGGCCAAAGTTCGCCGTCGCTTTGTGAGTTTCTGCATGCCGTGTTTGTGAGGCTTTCCTGGGTACAAACAAGCCTCTGCTTTAGGAGTGAATCGCCGCCAGTCGCTGGGTGCAGAGGGCAATAATGGGAGGGAGTGTGCCAGCGTAGGAACGGAAAAAAATGTGGACTTTTTGAATGGCTTACTTGTTCTAACCTGCGCATACTTTTTTTTTTGCATCCGTTCCATCAAAAAAAAAGTGTTAACTCGATAAGCTTGCATTCGAGTGAATATTTATACATCTTTTGCATCTATCTTCATTCACTTTTTACTAAAAGGCATCGCTCGCGTCTTAAAGAAAAAAAGCAAATGGCCAAATCATTCCACATTTGTATTTCCTTATTGTCTAACAAATATGTTAATTACTTTGTAAATTGTATGAGTACCCGCAAATGCGTTGGTGTAATATACTCATGTTTTGGTTCACTTATAAGAAGCTACTAAAGAGACTTAGTATTAGGTTTCTAAAAAATATAATTATGGAATCAAATCCATCCGTGGCATGTACAGTCAGTTAATAGAGGGCATCAGAATATAGGAGGCTGGATTAAAGATTTGGAATGGTAGAGAAGACGTGCAGTGATCTGCGCTTAAATGCTTTTAAGGACAGCAAACTTTAGCTTGAATGTTGAATGCGAGAAAGGAGACCTTGCTCGGAATGCGTCGGTTCACTATTCTGAATGTGTTCTGCTCAGCAAACAAAAAAAAACCTTATTGAGGACCCGACTGTTGAATCACCGGACTCCTCTCTCTCTCTCTCTCACGTTAACTGTGGCTCTCGCCAAACCGCGCTCGAGCCCAACACGGGAGCTGCGCGTGCACCTTACACAAATGGAAGATCAATGAATCGGTGAACTGCGACCGAGGTGAAGTCCACGCCATCAAACGCATCACTGAAGGTGACGCCATCCACGGAAATCGTGAAGGTGTCGCTGCAATCCACACAGCATCTACTGCCTCCTTGGGTTGGTTGACAACGCTTACCATTCAACGATAACTCATTTGAAAACTGTGAATTTTCTATCCTGCCATACGAAGAAAAAATAAGAAGCAGTTATTCAAAATGGTAATGCCGGTGTAGAGTAAGGAAACACAACTGTTATATGTGCTGCATGCTTGCACTGACTTTGAGTCTATATTCCCTGCAAATCCTTTTGTATTATTTTTTTACAAAAACTGCCCTGGACAAAAATCACAAATTCCGTACAATTTGATAGTGTTGTCGTTTACTTTTTATACAATTGCTATATGTAACGGTGAATTCAAAATAACCATTCGTTCCATCGACGCTCATGTGGCGAGTGCATATTGCTGGGCTGTTGGACTTGTGTGTATGTATGTATGTATGAAATAATACACACATTAGTGGAGATATTTTTAAATTTATGTTTCATCTTGGCCAGTACTCGAATGCAGGCATTATTGTGAGCTATTTAAAATCTAAATTATATTGTTTACTAGTAAAGTAGGTTGTGAGCAAATTCTCTGAATACACTTTAAACACGCGCACATTTTATAAGCATGGCAACCGGTCGGCTTAAATAACTTGTTAAGGACATTGATTTATCTCTTTTTGACATCCATTGTACATAAGCCAATTACTATTGCTGCGTTTTGTTTGGCCGCAACAATTGACTCCCACCTCTCCACACAATGCTCCGCATCTGCCGCAAATCCTGAATCTGCAACTTGTAAAACGCTCCTGCTACACACGTCTCTGATGCATCACCGCAGCAGCTGGTGGGTAAAATTAACATGAAATGCCAATGGCAGTGCCAAAGGCCCCCGACCTTTGACACTGACAAAGGGTCTGGCAAGTGGCTGCTGGTGTCTTTGGTCACCGTGCAAGCACCCACGAGCTTGATCCAACCCCTTTTTTTGTCTACACCCTCAAAGAATGGATAACCACACGGTCATCAGTGCGTGCGTGCGTGAGCATGCAGTAGTGTAGTGGCTGGCGATAGCTACAAGGGTTAGCGCGCTGCGCTACGAACCCGGCGACCCGAGTTCCATTCCTGCTCACCGCCAACACGGGTGACAATTATCTGAACCGCTCCTGGGCCACCCCTCGCTTAAAGTGTGTAAACATCACCGCTGGGGAGATAAAGGCGGCCGGGCGTGGTGCTGGCCACCCCCCCCCCCCCCCAATGTGTCGTGCCGGCCTTCATAGGTGCTCGCTAACAGCACTCGCACCAACAGTCTGCTAAGGCTATGCGGGCGATCTTTGTCTTTGCAGTAGTGTAGTGGCTAGCATACTTCTCTGCCAACCTGGTGACCCGCGTTCGATTAGCACTCACAACCAATAACAGCGACGAATATCTGAACTGGTCCTGGGCATCACGTAGGTCTTCTCAGCCTTCAATGAATACCTGGTGCATTGTGTAAACATAAAACACTGGGGAGATAAAGGTGGCCGAGCGTGCTGTTGGTTACCCACTCCCTCGTGTGCAGTGCCGGCCTTCAGAGTTGCTCGCTGACAGCACTTGCCCCAACAGCCTCTTAAAAGCTACGGCGGGGTCTTGTGCATGTTCTTGATGGGAATTTATGGTGTAATGGTGTTCGTTATATTTCAAATTTACAAAATTGTATCAAGCCAAAATACATTCATCATCAATCCACATCAGCAGCGAGCGGAATCTGAGTAGGTATGAAGAAGTGTTGGTGTTCTATATGCATGAGAACTCGAGAGGCAAAGGTGGTCACGTGAGAAACTCATTGCATCATCTCATTGCGAACCACAAAGTTGCTTTATATTTCTGCTTTGTGTTGATTAAACATGTGTAATAGTGTGCCGTCTTGTGTTTTTTTTAAGACCTAGGGTATATAATTATAGTTTTTTTTCTAAAACCAGAGTGGTTTATGTTTGAGTACAAACTCTGTTGTCATTTTAGAGAATTGTTTAAGATTCGTATCAATCACATTGCAATGGTTTGTTGATTGATGGATAGACTATTTTGCCAGGTGAGATTGCATTGCGACCTCAGGATTTTAATCAAATAAGAAAATATTGACCTTGGGGTAAATACACGAAGCAAAATAACATGTTTAGTTTATTTTAGTTTATAACTGAAAATGAAATATTGTATTTTTTTATATTTTGAATCAGTGTGTAGTAGCTACAACCTGTGGTTCACAAAAATGGTCATTCATGAAAAGATAAACTGAAAGTGCACGGAGAAACGTGAAGAGAGAGATTCACGCTTGAAGTTACATTGAAACACATAAAGATTAATTCATGGATTAGACAGCATATGCAGATTACTGATATCATTCATACTATGAAGTGGGCTTGGGAGAAAAAAATCACGTCACTGGTTGAAGAGGTTATGGACGATGGTGAAGAATAATGCAGGAGTGGCAGCCACGGAGTAGAACACATCCGATAGGCCATCTACTGAGGAGCTGGAAAGATGGAATTGGTTTAATGTGCAAGGTACTTGAAAGGATTGTTGCATCACAAGATCCTGAGAGAGAAAAAGAGAAATAGCAGTGGCTTGGGGAGGACTCCATCCATCGTTCGATTCATCATCACGGCTAATGATGAGGAATATATGTTTATGTAATTGCCTAAAATTAGTTCCATGATTTATGTCGGACGGTCTTTGGAGGGCAGTGTGTGTCGTGTGTCAGTAAAGTCCGGAGAGCCCCTGTGGGAGGCACAGCATAGCTGGGATTCCCCCTCACCCCCCCCACCCACCGCCTCACACACTCTGCCAGCCAAGATAAACTAACAACATCACCCATGCATCTGTTTGCTCGTGGATATGTATGCGTGTGTGGGGTCTTTGACCCCCCCCCCAAAAGCCATCGAGGCTTATCGCTCTAAAAATAGATGCACACCAGCAAAGCTAACAACACCCTCCAATAGTTGCTCGTCTCTGCAAAATTCAGCATCAATTTTTTTTTGCCTTCGTTCCAAAGCATATGGGGGGAGGGTGAGGAGGCAGCTTGGCTCAGCGCAGTTTGCCAGTACCACCCCGAGTTGACACTAACAGTTGGCAGTGCCATATGCGTAAGAGTTTTGCTTTAGTAGGCAAACGCCAGCAAAAACTGTAGTGTGGCACCCTTGCTATTCCCTATAGGCACGACACTTTAGTTTTAATTGTGATGCTATATCGCACCTTTTTTTTTTGCTTAAACCACGAAAATAATGAAACAAGATCGCAATAAGCGGTAATGAGACGACTGCAGGCTCCGATAACGATCCCCCGATTTGTTCGCGCACTCCGGGGTCAACTGGCCAGTATCTGTGCTGGATGTACTCAATAGTGGCGGGCGGCTGTTATCTACAACAGCAGCTGATCAAGGAGCAAGCCCCATGGTGAATGGTGTGCTCTGCCAAGTATTAATGATTAATGTCTGCCTCCCCCCTCCCTCCTTCCTCTGTGACTTGGTAATGACTGCTTTGGAATGCGCCGTCGAGTGAACGCCATTCTGTTGCCGAATGCAACAATCGGCCACCGTTCCCGATTGCTTAATGCACCTCCTGCCCACCTGCTGCCCAGCATATTACAATGCACATTGCATGCAATTATTTTTTGTTTCCTTTGTTTCACTCTGAAGGGTATTTTCCGTATCGTTCTTGGCCACGAAACACCATCAAAAGGGTTATAGTTTCATTTCCGAATTAAAAGCAATGCATTACTGCCATTATTCTCTGAACTGTCGCAAATGTGTTCGTATGTATGCATGCTGAACACATCGTGCATCGTACGTAGCCAACCATGCTAATCGGAGGTGCGGGGAAGGACGAAAAAATAAACACCAAAGGCAGTGCTTGTATTGATCTTGTGTTTACCTCGGTACCCTGTATCGTGTTGTGTATCCGTGTTGTTCTCTCTGATTCGTGTTGTGTTCACCACCATACCCTGTATTGTGTTTGTGTTGCGTCTTGTACCATGTTATGACGTTGATGTGGTGTGTTGCAATATTCAGCGTGGTTGAGATGCAAATGGCATGACACTATGTAAACTTTAATCGTTCAATTATAATAATTTCAGAATGACATACAATTTCCAAAATCAATCTAATGCTGGATGAAGGCATCATTAAGCCAATTGCTATATCAAATTATTTGGTAATGTTACATTCACAGTGGTGCACAAGCACAATTAACACAATTTATGGCCTTTCGCCGCAGCACATACATGCTCTATGTAGAAAAGCCTTTATCCAAAATGTCACCTGTTATACATTTTTTTCTTTAAAGGCAGCGTTATTGACAAATGTGTCGAGGTTGTGTTTTCTATATCACAATGAATATTCTAAATGTGGAACACCTTGGCTCAAGTGACCACATATATCCTCGAGACCCCATGGATAGCAACACGAAAAACCTGTCGCAATGCTGTAGAAACACACGATGCTTTGTATACATTTTCTATGATTGTAATGAGACCCAAATCTTACATAATATCAAGACACTGTATGTTTCGCTTTCTGAGGGTTTGATAGTCTACTCAGAGTACAATGCTCATATCTCTTTATTTGTTAACCGTCTTAACAGCTCCCAGTTTTCTCAGGGACCCACAGTATAAAGTGTGATGGAGAAGGGCTGCTTCCCAGAATGTCAGCGTGATGTATTTAAGGCTTTATTAACGATTAACGTTGAATGTTGTTTTTCCTGCAAAGCAATTTCACTATTGTTTGGTTTACAGGTTATGTAAGGGAAATTAACTGATTTTATTTCCTTAAACTGGATTGTTTATTCCTATCCAAGGAGGGAGGGTGACATCATTTGAACGGCTGCACGCGTACCAAGACATCCCACGGTCAGATTTCTTCAGACACCTAGAGATCAGGGATGCCATCACCAAAGCTGGATCATTCTGCCCATCCCATACTGGGCTTGCTGGGGGGAGAAAAGGGAAAATACAGACTGCTAGAGGTGTACCACCTGATCGATGGAAAGGGGGACCGGGTTAAACCTAAAACTAGAAAGTTTTCGGAAAAACTTATAGGACGAGATATTACCCTACCAGAACTAGACCGATATATGGCGAGCTTCAGCTAGCTACAGCCCCCAGGTCACTGCCACTGAAACCTACATTATTCCCTAGATGCACAGAGGACACGGTGCAGACATACCTACATGCCTTCTGGACACACCCTGGTATTTTAAAAACATTACCGCGACATTTACGGACTACTTTAAGCGGATCTGCGGCAGAGCGTTGAGCCCTTCACCGGACTCAACTTTGCGAGGCTCAAAACCAAAAGGAGCGTCAAATCACCAGCATGCTCTGCTGTCGGCCTTCTATATTGTGTCAAGGAAAACCATACTGGCCAACTGGAAAGTCCATGAATTCACCCACCCCTTGGGGGTCTCTGGCACAGAACTCTCCTCGCTCTCGCAAGAATGAAACATCTTAGCCACGAACTATAAATGGAATGAAAGGGGGTACGAGAACCATATGGTCCCCGTTCTTGCAGAATCCAGCACGAATACCCAGGGAGAAGGGATGGACTCTGGATAGCAAACCACCTCTGTTAACACATGATGATTGCTGCTCCTGTGAGACAATAATAATGCAAAACTTTTTTACGTGGCGTTTATGTTATTTTATTTCCGGTTCTGTTGGTTACATCCTCCTTCTTTCCCCTTCTTCCATCTTCTTCTTACCATTACTGCGGTAACACAGGGATCCCAGACGGCCGCGTTAGGTCCACAATTTTGAGGCTGTATCTTTCCAGGTTTGTTTCATGTTACTTGCTGATTTCCCTCCTCTTTGAAATTTACTTTGTATTCTGTGTTCTTGAATATATGAACAAATAAACTGGCTTGTTTATAATTGGATATGCAGTTATATTTTGTGGCAAGCAAGTTCGTGTGAAGCAGCTTTAAAAATATTAAATTCATAATATTTAGGGTTTTTGTTCAATCATGGCATGTAATACAATTTCAGGACACATTTTGTAAAATAAAATAAAAATGTCCGTTAAAATTGCTCATTTATTGTTAAATTCCCAAACGAAATTGCATAGCGAGTGAAATTTAGCAGACTGTCTTTTTAAATCTCGGAGAGATCTGGAGAAAAAGTACATTGTTCCCAGAGGATCCTCCATGTTAGTATCTCTCCTACAGGAACACCTTGCACTTTCGCCTGGTGAGGGACCAGAGCATGGACGGAATGTCAAAGCGGATACTTTATTTCGCCTTGCTCATTAAGTTTGACGATGCCAAGCTTTTCTTGCAAATTGAAAACCTCATGAGTTATTTTAGCTCTACCATCACCACACTTAGGACCCATTATGAATATATTAAAGCACACAAATGAATATTTGACAGTAATCCCAAAATTAAGCACAGTATGAATACTGTACACGTGTTTTATAATCACGAAAATAACTATGAACACTGTAGTATTATACTGTTATCACAAAAATAGCTATGAATTGTTGACGGTATAATCACATAAATAAATATATGAATAAATACAAATATAAGAGATGCTCACTGAACGACTTCTATCCAAAGACTGAACGAAAAAGACGGTGCGTGGCGCGGACGTCGTGGAAAGTTCGGGATGACATCTGACGCTTGGACGAAATTATAAATGTGGTTACAGTTGAGAATGGCCGAAAGAGCGAAGCGACGAAAGACAAGGTATAGCCGGCCCTCCACCCACGTGCACAGCCTAATGCTGTGGGCTCTCCTGCAGAGGACACAGCGACTCGGGCCTCCTCGCTATGCAATGTATTGTCGCAATTCAGCGTCATGATTCTATTTCAGCGATTGATTTCACTTTTTTTCTTACACGTTGTGGTAACCGTAGCATCGCCTATTAGCTGGGATGGAGTCCCCTGAAACTATTTTATCCAACACGTGCTAATTGAAAAACTTTATTTATTTTTTTACTCAGGGGATCCAATGCACGTATCCTAAGCTGAAGGAATCGATTCATTGTTACACCCACTCTTCCCATGCATTCTTCATGTTTCTGAGTTGCATTGATATTAAGTTTTCAAATAGAAAGTAGCGGTTTAAAGCTTTCGTGACTGCAAGGATTCATCTTCTTTGGTTCTTTCGGTAAAGTCACGTAGAATGATAATAAAATAATAAATTGATAAAATAAAATAACACAATAATATTCTCACGACGTTTCGGCCACAACACAAGCGGCCTTCATCAGGTGAAGGGACGAGACTGTCTGGTAGGACAGCGCTGGAGTGAAAGAGCCACGTTCAGATCACGGCCTTTAAGCCTCAACTTTAGCACCACGGATAGCTTAGAGTCGCGGCATCGTCCCTTCACCTGATGAAGGCCGCTTGTGTTGTGGCCGAAACTTCGTGAGAATATTATTGTGTTATTTTATTTTATCAATTTATTATTTTATTCTCATTCTACGTGACTTTACCGAAAGAACCAAAGAAGGAGAAAGTAGCGGGTTGTTTTTTTGCATTATCCTGTCTTGTCATTTCAGACGATTGGTCTATGTACGTCATTGTCTTTGCCAAATTTTACCACCTGCAGTGAACCAAAGTAGGAGAACGCATTCTGAAAATAAGCGACGTACAGATGTGTTCACTTAATAATTGAGACGGCTCTTCGCAATCATTGAAATAAAGTAGTTTTGCTCGAAAGCCCTTTCTCAATCTACTGCTTTTTGAAGGCCTCGCCATGCCTTGTTAGCCGTCGGGATTGTTTGACCATACCTCATCACTCTGGTCAATGCACGTTGGCAAAGAGGTGCCTAGGACCAGTTCAGATATCAACTGATGTTAGCCTTGGCAAGGAATAAAATTCGGGTGACCTGGTTCATAAGCACAGTGCGCTAACCACTGTGCCAGCGCTCCCGTATAGCAATTGTTCAAGTGTTTTAAAAGTGCACGCACCTGATACAATACAAATTATCATCCAGCGCGAGTGGTGGCGATGTTCCCATTTCATAGTTGCCAGCCTTGGTGCACAGCCAAACTATCGTGGAGACCTGCTCACTCGAGATACGATGCAAATGTTTGCTTAATCCAAACACAGAGACACCCGTGCACTCGTGGCTTCTGTTGCCATTTAACCACTCTGTTTCGTTTGAAAAAAAAAAATCTAGTCTTCACCCGCATACATTTAGCAAATTTACGACTCCCTATCAAACCCCTCGAGAGGACAGGCACCTTGGACGAGGTTGAAGCACCCACACTTTACCCCCACCACACACGACCTGTCGATCGAATAACTGCGCTGTACCCACTAATACTGCTGTCTGGACAGAGACGGGGGAGATTTTAAGAAACTTGCTCCTCTGTCTCAGCTGGCTCGTTAGGAGACCGTTGTTTCAACTGCCGCGAGAATCGAACCGGCGACCTTCTGGATTTGCAAGTCCAGTGTGCGAACCATTACACCGCTGTAGCATTTTTTCTTCTGATTTAAAAAAAAAACATTAACTTTAATTATAATCCAAAAACGTCATATCCATATACACATTATCACGTATTCTGTCTGTATTTAAGCACGTGATTAAAAAAAAATTGTTATCGATTCGCAACGTTCCACTAAGTTTCACCTATGGTGTCTGATCCATGATCCTCTGATACGATGCAGTTGTAAAAAAAAATGACAACCTTACCGCCTCTCTTTGGGTTAATATAAACCGCTCCGTGCTCCTACGAGAACTACACATGAATGTACTTTGGGCAACACGTTGTGGGAGCGTATCCACATGCAGATCACTCAACTCGAGGCTGACAGATGGGGTTTTTTTGGGGTGCCTAATTTTACGTCGCCGCTTGGGTAATGCACCCGCCAGGCAAGGTTCACATGTCTCCAACACATCTGCTGTCGGTTAGCATCAGAGGGGACTCGTGGCTCAGCTCAGGCAAACATTAGCCGCCCGGCAGTGCCGTGGTGCAAAAGAATTAAAGCCCCTATCTTTTTTTTTGCAAGACAATTAGCATTTTGTTTTGGACTGTGGCATTGGCTGCTTTGCTGTGCAGTAAAAGTGATTACCTAATGAGTGCAGCCGTGGTATTGATCCCCAGTGGCGATAAACAAGTGGTAAAAAAAGACATGCATACAGTATATTAAAAGTAGCACACAATCTGGTAAACAGTCACAATACAATTTTGGCAAGATACAGACATTCTCTGTACTGTCTTAGCACGTCTCATGCCTTTGCAGACAGGAGGTCTTTGCTACATTAACCGGCGTTTGTCAATAATATCTTTCCATTTTAGTTAGACAGAAGAGTCGCAATGCTCACATTCATTTTCATAAATCATCGTCAGCTATGATCAATCCACTGCTGGATGAAAGACTCCCCAGGCTATCTCTCACTGCCCTACAATGTTATAATCCGCATAGCACCTGCACGCGAGCTGAGTGCATCGGTCTACATCCCACATTAGCCTACAGATGTAAAAATCACAAGAGGCAGTGTGCATAATGTGATATAATTTGTATTTATTTTAGATGCGTTTGGTAGATATTGTCAAAAGTTACAGTTGAGCACATGTGGGCTGGTGATATTGATTTTGGCCAGGTGGGCCAGTGTTTAGACTGTACAGGTCTAAATAAGAAGGCCGTGAGCTCACATCCCTGCAGAGGGTCGACCTGCAACCCTTCATCCTCTTTGTATAAAAAAAATGTGTACCATTTTGTGAGAAGTCACCCGTGGCTGACTATGGATCGACTCACCCCCGCCATAAGAACAGGGGATTCTAAGTGGATTACTAGTAACATCAGAAGATCATGGGAGCTGGTGGCCGCTTGGGGAAGGAGGGGGAATTCATCCAGCAGTGGATTGAACTTGGCTGATGAGGATTATAATGATGGTTGCTCCGAGCTCATTTCTGCCATGCAAATTTTTTTTTCACTTTTGTTTTTTACTTTGTGATATTATATTATTATATTATGGATACCCAAGAGCTCAATAGTGGCACTCATAAATGTGGCGGAACAGACTATTTGCTCATCTGCTGTTAAAATTCAGCACTGGTTGTAAAGGTTTGTAATGCCCGTCATGGGCAGAGTGTTGTGAAAAAGGACACTTGAATTGAAACAGCTGACAGGAGCTGATTGGCCCCGAGGGTATGGAGATTTAAGGGGTGCGGTGAATGATAAAGCCGCTCAGTAACTATTCATCAACAAGGTGCACACTAATGATGTGAGAGCAGGTCCGCACGACAAAAAAAAAGATACGTGAAAATGCATTTTTTTTCCGGGAGGCACTCATCAAAGATGATTTTTTTCAAGTAAATTTGCAATGACAGCTCCGACAATAGATCCTTGGCATTCTGGAGTTGAACGTTCAGTTTGATGCCTCAGATTGGCAACACCATGGTGGCTTTGGGTAAGCAGAGAGGGGAAAAAATACCCTTTGAGATATAACAAGTGCCATACAGCAGGTTAAGGTCAGAAGTGCTTGATTTAAAAATTCCTCACTGTGCCTTTGATTTTTTTCCCCCGTCCTAAGCTGCCACTATTACGACGGTGGAGAGTAAAGGTTGATTGCATGCAGGTGCATTTCCTTTTCAACATTTTTCACTTTTCATAAGTGTTGACCAAAATAGATATCCATTTTCTGTGGAAATAATATGTGAAATTCATTATTAGAATGCCTTCGTATAAATAAAATAAACTGTATGTATACTAGGAAATGGCTGTAAAAATCACATGAATGGTCACCGCAAAATATTTTGGAAATATCTGAACAAAGCTGAAAGAGACTCTAATCATTTACATCAATGGATAAACATTTTGAGACCTGATTTATTTTTACTCACGTGTTGGAGGGTTTTTTTTGCTATTTCACTTTATTATTCATTTAAGATCTCGCATTAAAGCTCAGGTCAGAAATATATAGCATCTGTCTTTGGCAAAGAGCAAATGGATGATTGTGGCTAGAGTCTAGGCTAACTATATTCAATCACCATTCAATCTACCCAGCGTTTTATTTTGTTATTTACCACTCAGCAAATATGTACCACATACAACAATATTCTGCACAAAGGTCATGTATGTATGTTGAACTTCTTTCGCACTGTACATAGCCAACCATGCTAATCGGAGGCTATTGCTTCGGAAAGAGTCCTGGATTCTAATACCCAGATGCTCACTACTGCTCTTTTATGGAACAAAAAAAACAACCGATGTTTCTACTCGTCTCAAAATAGCATTACAGGCAAAAATAAAAGAGATCCCGTTTTAAGTGTTGAACTGAAACACTGTTTCACGGGGTCACTGTTTAACTGCTTGTGCAAAAGGTGTGCTCTTGATGCCATTAACATTTCAGTAAAAGTCCAACGAGGGATACCAATGAATTAACCGGTTGACTTCACTCCTCTCCCATAAGTTAATTGGGTATCATCATTATCATTAGTAGAATTGCCCCGTCGCCCGCTTGTTCTGCGCCGGTTCGCCGTGTCCCCAGCGTTCGCCGGGAATTCTCAGCGGCGACGCCCCCTGATTGCGCAATGCCGTTTGTCACCTGCGGCAGACGAGGTCACACGAGACCAGAGCGTGCGTTTGTGCTGTTGTCCGTCAGCGTCGTCGGTGGCCCCATAATCTAACCAGTTGCCACCGCTTATTTATAGCCAAGCTCCTCCCTGCTTCTTTGCCCTGACAGGCATTCCCTAACAACCGCTGTCTCGGGCCTGATTAATAGTCCACGACCAGTGCAACACGTTAATAGAGGCCCAGAGCTTGTCACCGGCATTTCAGCCCCGTTTCACTTTGCGCTGACCCCAGAAACATGACCCCAGGGGAGCCATGCCCCAGTTGCCAGTGCCGAGTCGAGGGAGGGTTGCTGCGTTGTCCCTGATGTGCACAGGATACATGACCAGAATTAGCATCTCATCAGATGTTCCACATCCACCACTGCGGGGTATGCCTTGTGTGTCGCAGACACATTTACTGATTGCTATGAATCATATTTCACTGCCACCCACTCGCTCCCCCCACCTCTCTCTGTGTCCACAACACAGACCTCTCGAAGCCTTTTGTGTACTATGAACCCGGCAAATTGTGTTTGATTCCTGGCCATGGCTAACATCATTGGTAAGTCATAACTGAAATCGGTTGCTGGCTCCCACCCCTTCACCAACCCGCAATGACCAGCGTGGTGAAATATGGTATATCAAAATCCTCCTGAAGGACCCAGCAATGGGGAGGCTTTCAACCATCAGTCGATTGACAAAGGGCTGTAAATTATTAATTACTGTATTTATACGATAGCCCTCTCATCCTTATCTTGCTGCAGGTTGGCTTTGAAGGTGTGCTCACAACTACAGGCACAAGGGACTTTCGTTTTTATAGTCAACTCTCGGAGAATACTCACAATTTACCCTGCCACAATAAATCGGTCAATTGGCTGACCGCAGTTTCATATTTTACCACTGAGCTAACAAAAGGCACTGCTGAAGACAATTTCTCCACATTCTGTAAAGATTATAAAACGACTAATTATTAATCCACCAATTATTAAATGTTTTCTGTCTTCTTGAGAATGAATATACGTGTTTTTTTAAATATATGTATACTGGTAATGCTTAAACTAAAAAAAACTAAGTTTATTAAAAATAAAATACAACCGGTTATTTCTACATGTATCTTATGTCATTCATGAAGCACGCCTTCAATGGTGCATGTTGGGTTTTTTGCATGCTACTATGAACCCGGTAACCTGAGTTGAATTCTCGGCCATGGCTCAAATCAGTGGCAGTTGATGTCTAAATGTGTCCTGTGCCTCCCCCAAGTCCACTTAACCTCACCCGGTGGAGTGGGTGGTTCAACTCCAGCACTCGGGAAACAAAAGTGACTGGGCAAATGGTTCTGGCCACACCACCCCCGGTGCGCTATTCCAGCCTGAATATGTTGTACGTATGTTGAACTTCTTTCGCACCATACGTATCCAACAGTGCTCATCGGAGGTGCTGGGGGAAGGAAACTTAGGTGTATAGTGTGCATATGTTTTATTAAGATATAAAACTGGGCAAATTTTGCCCACCGATGTCTAGTATGTTTGTTACATATATACACACACACATTATTGCTATTACTGCACGCTGCATTTATTAATTTCAATAACATGTTGTAATTCATATTCAAGTAATACCGGAAATGTAACGCTTTGACCTGAATAATTTACTGATGTGAAAATCAAAGGCATTGATTTTCAAATAAACTTTTAGGTATATAAATCACGGCCCTTACGAATTACACACTTGACCTGTGCTTTATTGGAATTCATGGCAGAACTTCCAACTTCAACCACATTTACAAACAGATCACACAGGACGTTGGATGTTCCAGCAAGGGGCGTAAATTGATTTTTACTAAGAAGAGAGACTGCGGCAAAGGAATGTAAAATTACACGCTTTTGTGACCTGTGTGTATTGCAAAGCACGTCCCTGTGCAATGCTTTCCAAGCCGTAAACAAAATGTGCAGCCAGTTAACTCCCCCGCTGATGTCCCTTACTCTAAATTCTTGTAGTCACATCCAAAAATGTTGCTACATTTTTTCCTCATACAAAAAAAGCTGATTACATCTTTTACTTCGTAATTTCCGTGTTATTTGTTTTACAGTTTAACTGTCGTGCCCCTCAACCCCCCTCCCCAATGTGATGTGACTTTATAGAATTACAAATATTAAGAATGAATTAACAATTGTCTAAACTTATTGTGTATTGTATATTATTAGAACACATGGTGATTTTTTTTTAAATATGTGTGTGTGTATATATGTGCAGTATTTACTTTTCATTTTTGTTCGCGATCATCTTGGTCATATTGATGTCTGGTTCAACTGTGTATGCTCACTGCATTCTCGTGTGTCGCAGGTCTCCACAGAACAATTCTGCCGACAATGTTTGCTAGTCAGAATGCCGCGTGGTCATTGGGATATGTAAAACATATTTCATGTGCAGAGGCATATATGGGTAGGAGGCATATTGTTTGCTTATTTATTATTTCTTGAAACAGATGATTTTGGTCTCAACCAGGCTCTCACTTGGTTTAGATTTTTAAAAAATGTGCTTGTAATATATACGTGTGCGTGTATATACAGCATGCCGACATCATCGTCAGTAATAATCAATCCACTGCTGGATGAAGGCCTTCCCAAGCCAACCATCCCTCGCAGTTGTGTTTCAAAGACGATGCAATGCTTTACAGAGATAGCCGTGTTTGACTTGCAGGATACGAATGGCGCGAATTCCGAATGTACTCACGATTTTGTGTGCATGTACATACGTGTGTATGTTCAACTTCTGTCGCACCATACGTAGCCAACCGTGCTAATTGGGTGTGCGCGATTCCATGATTTGATCATTCCATACCCCTTGGCAGACATCTTCTCGGGTGTGATATCTCCTTTGGCTGCCACTGCATCGTTCGACTCGACCACAGGACATTATCCCTTCTATTGACATGTCCTGCCCATGTCCACTTACTTTTCTAGGAGCGCATATTGTAAACACAGGAGGGTCCTCGCCTGCAAACAATGCTGCTGAAATGATGCACTCCCTAAAGGCTGAGTGGCTGACGGGGTGTGCAAGAAGTACTTTAATATTATGTGGTGAGAGACGGATATGTGAAAGAAACAATGCTCATTTGTCGTGTTACTTTTTTAGCAGTCATATATTTCTACAAAAAAAACATGCCTCTTAAGTCATCTTGCCTCTCAAGATAACATGTATTGCTCTCTGTCATCAGTGTTTTTTTTTTATTCTAGCATTTAAAATAAGATTTGCGTGTATATAGATCAGTCAATTATTAAATCACGTTAAATGCATATTTGAATATATAGATGCATTGATTATTTCACCATTTAAAATTAATAGCCGTGTGTGCTTAGAGATAACATTTTACGTGTTGTATAGATTTAAAATAAACATATAGCAAATAAAATTATCATTTATAGTGCATATGGTACATTAGAATGCCATCTACGCATTTGTTTTATGTCATTAAGCCATAATCACCGCATATGGCAGGAAATTTGTTTATTTAGAGTTTCCTTGCAGAATTCCTCTTCAGCAACATTTTGCACTCAATTAACTTGGGTCCATACAGCACCAGACAGTGGAATTTGTGTTAATAGGCAAAATCCGCTTAAAGTAAGAACCAAAGCAGTCGCATACATTTATTTCAGCAATTACGTGCTTTTAATGGGAAACAGAACCACACTTACATTAGTGTCGCCTGTTTTGCGGCAGATAAATTCTGTGGCGAGCATTTCAAATTACCAGCACGTTATCAGCACGGCCACATCTCATTAATGTGACTGATTAGCCTCGCCGCGAGTCACTATCATTAACAGAAGAAAATAAAAAAGTACTTAATTAGATGCATATAATTATCAAATGTGCTGTGAACTTGCGTATGGTCGCTTTAATTATTTTCTGTCACTTTCAAAACATTGCGTCGTGCCTGTAGCATGCCCCCTAGGAATGCCAGCTCTCAATTTCATTGAGGTGATTGCGCAGAGTGGTTAAGGCATCTAGTGTCGCTCAGATTGCCTCAGCAATATGCATGCCATGTACATTGTATTTTATGCAACAGAAATGTAATTGAGACGTACGGCTTCCCTTTTCACGAGCATGTAAAATCACTGAAATGCCCACAGGTGTTGCGGCAGGTCATCGTGAGGCCATCATTAAATATTCAGTTGCAAAGAAGCCAATGAAAGAAAAGTCATCACATATGCAGTGTATTAACATCTGCACTAAAGAACACGTATGAAATTTAATTTCGAGAACAGACTCTAAGCACATCATCTTGCATTTCATGATTATTCTTAGCAAAAATATATATAACGTAAAACTGGCAATTATTTAACAGAATTGTGACACTGTAATATTTTTCTTAATATTTGTGTGACAAGAAAATAATATGAATGTGCTTCCAGGTTTAATTATGTGACATATAAAATAATTACACGACGTCCAATTGAATAATGTGATTCATTAAACACAGTTTAAGGGACAAAAGACCCAGTGTGTGAGAAACTACCAGGAGAACGCAAGGGGCAACTGAATCCATGGTGGCTGGAAACGCGAAGGGTTTTGGTGCGTGGCCAACACCACAGTCTGGCTGTTATCGGCATTCATTGTTTTCATCTCGCACAGACGTAATGAGCAGTACACGGGGCTTATGGATGCATGCAGCTGCAAAGTGATATGGAGCAATGTGTCTGGGGGGGGGGGGGGATTGGCCTCCGAACATAAGTACGCGGCGTGGCGATGATGGGCTCGGCTGAAGAGACTCAGATTCCAGTCATCAGCGATTCAGGGACAAAATGCCCCACGTTGCTGCCCATCTCCCTTGCACGGCCGGGGTGTCTCTACAAGGCAAAGCATTTACAGTGCTATTATTATGCCAAAACCGTGCTTACATCTGGCAGCAATAACGCTTGCTGGCATGCACATATCGAAGGTGCGCGCACACACGGGGTGATAAGAGCTGCATTTGGCTTCCGGTTGCCTAACGAATACATTACGAGGCCGCACTTATTGCACACAAAGTGCTTGCAATAAATGAACCACACACTACCTTTCTGATCTCGTTAAGGAGCATAAACCATCGCGTGAACTCTGGTCATCCTCGCAGCCGCGACTTTTGGCTCGCCATCGAACAAAGGACGGTCACTGCATCGCGCGCTTTCGGATGCGCTTCTGCAACCGTCTGGAACGCTCTTCCGATATTAAGAAGCCACTGGAGCTATGGACTTTTAAATCTAGATTGAAAACTAATTTCTAGCAAAATTGCTTTTTGTGTTTATTTTGTTGTCCTTCCCCCGCACCTCCCATTTAGGACGGTTGGCTACGTACGGTGCGAAATCAATTCAACGTACGTACATACATACAATGGAAATTTTGAAACCCAGGAGATCCCAGCGAGGCAAACAGGTTGTTTGGCCTTTCCCATAACTAGTGAATGCCTCATTCATATATATGTATACACATGTATGTATACACGTGTGCTTTCATCTGCGTCAGACGGTCCTCCACACCTCAAGATACAATGGAAGTGGTTACAGCACAATTTACTACATTGGCCATTATGTAGCAGCATTGTCCCCTTCTTTGATCTGATTTTTTCTAATTTAGTTTTTTGCATTGCAATCACATTTTGTTTAAATTCATGACGACATGCAAAGGCTTGTGGTATTACTTAGAATTAGAATAGATAGTGTACAATTGCTCTGGACGTGATTAAGATGGTGCATGGGATTGTGTGGGCTTTACATAAAGCGGTGCTTTTGAAAAGCGTTCTGTTTTATTATAAAATTATAGCATTTACCTTCCGCATACAGGATGCCTTTTTTAAAACTTGCAATGTATGTAAATTGTGATTGCGTAAAAAAAATCTAATCAAGGAGAATGCTATTTCATCGTAAGGTAGTGAAACATAATATATATACTATCGAGTCATAACGACCTAAACAATAGAGTTTGTTGTTGGGGAATACATTTTAATAATCTTTTTGCTTGCAATGGTTCTACAGCTTGAATGTTAGCTAAGCAACTCTACTTTAAGCATTCCTGAACCATTGAACTGATTCCCAGGCAGACTAAGACTAACACTCTTACATAAATACCGGCATATCTCCATCTGGGATGGAAAACAGTGTCACTATTTGATATGTATGGCTTCCTCTGCTTCTCTGCTTACTGCGCTGAGTAAAACATCTCAAAGTGACACTAATTGAGGGAAGAGCCTTTCTGTGAAAAAGGGAGAATTCGGCCAATTGTTTTGCAGTAGATGGCAATGTTATGGTGTGTGTAATCCAAATTGAGCAAATTTGGAGGTCATTTTTCAGCATTGGGATGTTTTCTGTGGAAACTTATGCAGAACTGTGGAAGAACAAATAAACACCATACGATAATTAAACTATTGCTAAATTACTTCATTTAACCTCCATTTACATGCATAAACATAAAGGCAGTAATAACCACCGCGTTTTTACTGATGACATAGTCATGACAGCAAGCAATGTAAAATAACTACATGAATATATTTAAGAACTCAAAAAAGAGGGCTGCAAAGTTATACTCAAGATAAATCTGAGCAAAAAAGCAAAGGTTGTGTACGAAAACACTGAAAACACACGGACATCATTGTTAAAGGGACACGACTGGCAAACAACGTCAATGGAACAGGGGAACAGAGGATGAGACGTTCGCAAAGAAACGCGGAGAGATGCAAGTTTGTAATTACACTGAGAAACATAAATAAATGAATACAACATTCATAGCGTAACAAATGTCTCATGCCTGTCAATGAAATAGTAAATGGGCTTGGGTAGAACACTTCACTATGCGGGGGTGATGGCCGATGGACGAGGTTGATGACGGAATGGCAGACAAAGGAGAGAATGTGAGTAGTATGACGACCACAGAGAGAATGCATCAGCCTGTGTGCCGAAGTGAAATGGATTGTGGCGTCACAGGACCATATAGTATTAGATGAGCATTGGGAGGCTTCTCCCGCATAGATAAATCATGGTTGCCGACGACGATGATGATGATGATGATGATTAAAATAATATTTAAATTTACTAAATTTGAATTTACAATACATCTGTCCTGGATTTAACGCACCTGTTTGTTCGTGTAAATATATTGGACGTAGACTGCACTGCATAGCTGGGACATGGAAATTTAAACGATACCATTGCACGTACACAGTTTGTTATTTAGTAGACATGAATTGTTGAATAATCGTTATTTATCTCCATTTAATGGAACTTTTAGTGTGAATGAATTGTGTTAAGTATAGATTACCAATTATACAGGTTCCAGTAGAGCTTATTGATTTTATTCTGATGGGAAATCAATTCTCCTGAGTCTAAACCATTTTAAAGCGTAATTTACATGTACGTTGGCTTGCGGCTACGTGTTTTTAAATGTCGCCTTTTACTTTAACCTCAGCACAAAACAAAAACGAATAACAATGTATTCCAACAGATTACTCTTACTTTGCAGATGTCGTTGTAAACATAAAACAATGTATATCAAGTAAACAAAAAAAGCAGAAGGAAAAACACTTGCCCTGCTTGATTTAAGCTATACGGTATGGAACGATGAGTGTGTTGCCTCGGGAGACATGTTCAGGATATGACTGAATAAAAAAAACTGCTTGCATTGGATGCCATGCACTTTTGTTGAGCACGCGATCGGGGCTTTGTGTGGCGTCTCGCGAGTTAAGCTCTCACCCCCTGCTCTGGCAGTCTTAATAAAGCTGTCAAACCCCCAGTGGCTGTCAGTCTGCCTGTCTGTCACTTCCCACAGGCACATCACTCTATGCCCCTTTGTCTTTCGTCAAGACCGGCATGCTGCTGCAACTTTTTTACATGCATTCCAATTTTCATTTCGTGCATTGTAAAAGCCCCTTATCATTTACTCTCTTGTTTTCAGCGCCACTGTTCTTCGCGGACAATAGGTGCGCAATTTTAATGTGCATCACCTGAACAATGCTAGGAGAGCAGCTCATTTTCAGGCTATTGTTTTCGAGGCAATTGGATAATTAATTAACGAGTGTTCTTTGAGCTTGATTACTCAAAATGTTCCGGTAATCACGCTGGGATAATCACACTCCTTGTTGTATGTTCATCCCTGCACGAGAGTATTCACACTTAGCGTCACTTGAACATAAACTTATGAACCAGACCACTGAACACACATTCATGGATGGTAAATGGCAGCGCATGTAATAGAATACACATATAATGCACACAATGTAATAATTCACCGAGACAGGCTCATTCAATTTCGCTCCAAAATGCGTGACAACTGTAAGAGTGTGAAACTTTTTTGTGCTGCGATGTGACTTTCTGTCGTTAGCGTTTTATGTTTCATTTTAAATATTCTGTGCTGCGTTTTTATAATGTGTTAAGCAAAAAAAAAAACCTCAATTACCACCCATGCAAAGCAAGACAGATGATCAATTGTATGGTCAGTAGTTATGCTATACATATGAATGTGTGCATTATAATATATTTATGGATGAGAGTAATACAATCACAATTGCAGTGTTGTCAAATTATGTATGTTTTGTTTATTGCTTCTGGTGACATTGTAATGTACATGCCCATAAATAAGCATTTACACAGCAGTGTATTTTCACTAGCCATTCTTCGTCTTTGGTATTTATTATATAGTAACTAAAAGTTCCTTTACGTGTTTCCCTCCATCCATCTCTCCCCTTGTGGAGTTTTTTCACTTAATTTTCCCACATCCTCCTTTTTAGTCTTCTAGTCTTCTCCCTTCACTACCCCCTGCCACACACTCTCATGGTATCAATCTCTCTTGGGCTCTTGTGTTCAACCAAAGAGCAAGCCTGAAGGGCAAGGTGGAGTGGGGAGCGGGATGGAGTAGGCGGCTGGAACAAAGATGAGAGCGCAGCGTTAATTAAAGCGTGGAATTGAGAGTGCGGGCAGCGCTGGACAGTGAATAGCCTGCTTGTGTCCAGAGTAGGGGGATATGCCCCTCTGCTCTTTCCGGCCACTGCCTTACAAGCAAAGAAATGCGATAATTCCTCATACCCCAATTACTGCTTTGCCTGTCTGGGTCTGCATGCGTATGCTTTCTTTGGCCTCTTGGTGTGCAGGTTTGTAATTTGTGCAAGTGTGCGCGAATGGGTGGAGCTGTCGTGGTTGTCGAACGGCGTGATGAACCTGATGTCCCGAGTTTGATTACCAGCCACGGCTAACACCAGTGACAATTATCTGAAACTGGTCATGAGCCTCCCTCTTCTATAGGGCAACGATAGTTACGAACGTCTTAAATTTGTGTTTTTTTTTATATATATATAGACGTGTGCACCGCTGGCATCGCAGTTTTACAACAATTTGTTTTTGCTTAAACTGTCCTCAACTTTGTAGATTGACTTCAGAATGGCATCAGCAGATGGAAGAATGTTTCCTGGTTTAAGCAAGTTGCGGTAGTCATGTCAAGCACTTCACCTGCCAGACAGGAAAGCAGACTTTCAACGTTGCCATGAATCAGATATACTAAGTGGCAAACCCCATGGAAACGGCCTTTCAAATGTGCAACGATCCACCAATGGAGAGATGAAATCTGTGAGAGATTCTTACGCTGTTGTGTGACATTTTGACTGGCGCTACAAGAGTTATTTAGTACAGGATATGTTATTTGGATCTAGCATCTATTTTACTCATTTTGTACACTTTTGTCTTGCTGTTAAACTACAAAAATGTTGTATTGCAGTAAAACTGGAGACAATTTACTTTGAGAGAAATTAGGCAGGCCAGCAGCCTTGTTTAGAAATCAGGTCAAAACAGATGTTAATAAATAAATACATCAATGCATCCACATGCATACACCAATAGTGCATACATCTATGGATTATTTGAAGATGCTAGTACTACTTTACGGCCCTTTTTATATCTACTGCTGGATGAAGGCCTCACCACATCATGAGGGCTGTTTTCAGCATACATCACTGCCTTGGTCAGTGCAGGAAGTTGAAGTTCATGGGTGAGAGAGTCACCCATTATCGGTTCAGATATCACATGCCCCTGATGTTAGCCATGGCCGGAAATCCAAAATGCAACTCAGGTCACAAGGTTTACATTGTGCACGACACCACTTATCTCATATAGATTCCTACCAAGATGTTAATACTAATGAACACATGAATAATAGTATAAATAGTTATGCATATCTAACAGGTTTAAATAGTGGTGATTAAAAGTTAGTGACTAATGTGAGAAATGAGTCACGAAGAGCTATGAACCTGACAATTGGTGTAAATATAACGTCTACACTTAGAACGAGAAACATCTTTAAAACCATCACGTGAATTTTAAGCTTGAAACCTTGCAGGAATAATGTTCGTTTCTCACGGGTTCGATGGGTGCTGAACCCGAATATGACGTCACACTCTCAACAACTACATTTTTGGTGCAAATTTGAAAAAAATCGTGACGCTAATGTTAATATAAAGTGAGTGAAGGCTGCCACCAGGCACTAGGAAAGGTTAAAGGTGCAGCCCTGTAGTCCTTGCTAACGCCACTGCTGGCAGACGGGCCTCCGCTAGACAGAGAGAGCTCTGGAGGTCATTTGGCCTACTCTTTCACACTGGGTGACTCCAGCGTGCCAACCAATACACAACGGCAGCCTATACATGTAACCGGTAAAACGTATTATTAAATGCTTTATATTTGTAAGCCTATGAATTGTGTTTCAATCCTACCATTAGCTTATTCGCAGTTGTTGAAGCAGCAATAAATAATATATAACGGATTCGTAATCTATCCCTCTTCACCGTTCCCTGCTCCTCCTTGAGCATTGAGCACCGTTGCAGGTAGGGGGATAAACGTTTAGCCTTGCAGGGAAGGTCAAGCGTCATCAAAGCGGCGAGATACAATTCTCTATTCTCCCGGCACACAGACACGGGTGTCAGTTGGTAAATTACCCACATCAGAGCCACTTGCACTGATCAACAATAGCTTTCAAAAGCTTCACAATGAAGGTGCAATGACCTCGCTCATGAGCCGCAACTTACAGCAGTTTGTATATTACATGCATGTTGGCTGAATGTGGCATACGCCAGTGAAAAACGTGCTATTATTCCATGGATTGTGCGGGAGCAGTTGGTGATATACGTGTTTGCACAACAAGAATGCTGTTATCTCGCACGATCTCAGTTTATTTAAAAGTGGTTCATAAATTGTTTGATCTTTCTTGGGGCTCGACTTTTCCAGTAATCCTCAACACAGTTAATCAAGATATTGTATCTGCTTACGGCGCAGTTTGTTTGAAGGCGGCCCTCAGCGAGTGCATTACCGATGGTACATTTAATCTCACATGTGTCTTCACACTGGAGTTGCATATTTGTTACGCCATTTCGATGCTGAAATCTCAGTGTGCAGCGTGTACATTCAGTGTCCGTGGAGAGTAAGTGTACAACAAAGAGCAATATTACATCTCGACTAGTCCATATCACGTCCCAGATGGCGATGCTTTACTTTTTTCTACATGATACCTACATTATGTATGCACACCTCTGTGAGCCTTACTATTCTGAGTTCATTCATTGGTTTGATGGATGTACAGCGCATTGTCAATCGATGCGTGAACGCCTCCACACGGCATTTCGTTGTTTGACCATACTTCACCAAGCTGGTCAGTGCCGTGGTTGGTGAAGTATGGAGGGGGGGACAGGAGTGGTTCAAATCACACCTTGCCACTGACGTGAGCCGCAGGTGGTAATCAAAGTCAGGTCCCTTCGCGTACATTTCTGTTTGCTACCCACTGGGGTCAGCCACCAGCGTGTTAAGCGCTGTACCGTATTAGTTGTGTCATGCCGTATATATACAAGCACACTCTAATACAGGTTTTTTTTTTGTTTTGGGGGGGGGGGCGGTTAGATCGCTTAGATATTTAAATGTGTCGTTAAACCCGCCACCACCCACCACAGCCAACTAGTAAGGGTTGTCACGTAAACAGAACGTGGCCAATTCGTCACTAGTACAGCACACCGGTGTGTTGGAGAGCCAAGCAACAACATTTACAATCTGAGTACGACGTTTCGCCAGTAATTACAACTAGCTTAATCAGCCAGATTTCTGGAGAAGTCCACCTGTTTCGTTCTTTATATAGAGGCGTACACTGATGCGTTTATAAACACATTTTATGTGTGTTAACGCATGTAGTTTAGTGTATTCGACTGTTTCTCTATGCTAACATTCAACAAATAGTGTGGAACATAATCATTGATCAAATATTTTTTTTTTTACTTCAGGACATCCCTTAAAAAGCCACCAGAAGCAAGGTTAGGCTTTAATGAAATATCATATTTGTTGTTTTATCATGAACCTTAGGTATCTTTGGGATGCAAATTACATGTTGATAGTTGTGTTTAAATTGCTATTCGGAATTGCGTAATATTTAATGAGTAATTTCCATATCCTTGATTTGAGCTGAGACTTTAATTGGTACACGCAACGCACAATAGTTGTATATGTTGAACATATTTCGCGCCGTACGTAGCCGACCGTGCTAATCAGAGGTGCGGGATAAGATGATGCCTTCATGAGGAATGTAACCTATAAATCATACATAATGGGCCCAATGGCAATGATGTCGGCCATTGGGCTATTCAATTATACTTTTGTCAAGTAAAATGATACATGTCACCAAGTGTGACGATATTTTGTATCAGATTGAAATAATAAGTATCAGTCTGTGCATTTTCAATACCCTCTTGTTAATATCGGGTATCATTTTGCTTAGTTATATTGCCAATATGAGCATAATGTATATAGTTCGCAGATGATGTCTTCATTAAACAACTTACCATGGCGTACCCCATGCTTTATTTACAAAATCAAGGTGGCTTTACACAAAGGCCTTACCGTTATTTGAAACCTCAAAACAGCATTGTCAGATACGCCACTCTTGTTTGTGACTGAACACGTGGTTGAATTTGACATTTTACCCCTTGACAACATAATTTTTTTAATCCAAAGTGTCACACACCTTCCGAGTTATATTCAACATTTTACGTTGCGCATCTTGCATAATCGATATTGAATTCATAATTGCAGTTTACTTAAGGGCGGTGGGGGAGGGGAGGGGCAGAAGTCTACGTGGCATTGAACTACGTGGCGACTAGGTGGTGGGATGTTAACTACCTCGCCTGGTATGCAGGAGGTTGTGGGTTCGATCTCGACCCTCACGCCTGTATATTAGGAGTTTGCGTGTCTCTCTGCCTGAGGTTGCGTGGATTTTTCTCCGAGTCCTACGGTTTTTCCCTCCACATTTAGAAACGTGCGTATGGAGTATTTGGCTCTAATAAATGTCCACATGATGAGGCACTTCGTTGAGCTATCATTTGTGATAGTCAGGTATAGCTTCTGAAAAAGAGATACATAACTCAGTGGGCCTTACCTGGTGAACAAAAAAAAAAGATTAAGTTCAGAAATTTACAGGCAGTAAGGAGCATTACATTGTGAGCGATAACTCTGCATCAACGTGTTACAATGTCGTGAAAATGTTAATAATTTTTCAATGCGAAATGTTCCAAGTCAAGGGTAGAGGGTTGCAGGGTAAAGGCCAGCCACTATTTATGAACGTTAAATGCAAGTATTTAGGAGAACACATCTCAAGGAAATGAATTTGCCTTGCCACTTTGATGCGTTTTTGCCTCTTTGAGCAAATGGGCATTGTGAGTGAAGTGCTGCCAGCTATCCCTGATCAATTGCCTCCATTAGTCCACT
The DNA here is from genome assembly GCF_048934315.1 of Petromyzon marinus. NCBI lineage: Eukaryota > Metazoa > Chordata > Hyperoartia > Petromyzontiformes > Petromyzontidae > Petromyzon > Petromyzon marinus. The sequence goes on from NC_133680.1 coordinate 8,176,893, forward strand.
GCGTTTTTCGAGATTGCATTTAACAATTCAGCGAGAGGTAGACATTCCTATGCAAATGCACGAAAGTGGAATTAGGCTGAGGGAAGTGAAACACAATCGTATATATTCTCATGTTCAGTGTCGAGGGACGTTTTAAATCAGAAAACAAGTTGGTGAGACGAAACGATGAGAATTCACCAAACATTGGGCGGAGATGAAACTTCAAATCAGCATGTCTTGGATATGTAAAGCAGACACTAGCCGAGCCTGCCAACCACTCATTGCAGATCAATAAATCAACAACATTAACTCAAACGATGGCAATCAATTGACGAACCCAAAAAACACACGCGAAGTGCAGTCAAAAAGCAGCGACAATAAATCCAAGCAGAGTGGAGATGGAGCTACAGAGAGTGAACATCTCGTGATCTGACAGACGCCACGCACTTGTCTGTGTTGTGGGCCACAGACGGCAATCACCGTACGTTGATGAATAATCATCCGCCGTCATCGGGGGGGGGGGGGGGGCGGCGCGTGCTTCCTAGCGGCCGATTATGATGATAGAATCGACTGGGAGCCGCGAGGTTGGCGTCCTATGACGATATCCACTGCTGTCAGCGGAGGAGACGCAGGGGGAGCGAACGCACACCCCTGCGTGTGGGAGAGACGAGAGGAAGGGGGTCGCGTGTGGCGAGTCTGGTGACAGACAGGAATGCGCACACACTCCCACCCCCCCCACGCCAGCGCGACAAAGGCGCAGTGAGCGCCACGCGCTTTTGTTCGCGTGTCCCCACCCGGCCCTTTCAACTTCCCATCCCCGTCGAGCCTCCCAATGCCCCCTCCGCCTGCCTTGCACTCCCGCCAACACCTCTCAACCGACCCACCCAACAACCCCGCATCTCCCCGGCGGCGAGCCCTCCCTGTCGGCCTATAGTTTGTCCACTCCCCGCGAAGCTAATCAGCTTGCCTGACATTCAAATGGGGCCTTTAAAACAATAATTATCGTCGCTTCTTTTTTTTTCTTCTTGCAGAAGAGCGAACAATGCAATATCGCCGCCATAAATTGCTTTCCGTCTTCTATTATGAATAGCGTTTGACAGTTTGTTACTTTCAATTGCCAGGCTTTTTGTAAAATGTGTTTTCAATTGTTGTAACTGAATTTGACATATTGGCAAGATGCATGACCGCTCAGGCCTCCCAAGGTCAATTATAAATGATAAAGAATGCGCTTGATGCTGTGGATGGGCATATCACACACGTTCCAAAGGTAATAATTTGCGAACAAAAAAACTATATTATTTTGCTAGTGTTGTAGTGAGAATAAAGCATTCGTCTGTTTTGCGCAAAAACCTCTTAATGCTCCCTCCATCATTGCTGCCAAGGTGAGCGTATATTTTGTGTGTCAGTCTCGTGCCACAATTACACACACCTTGTGAACGCCAACAATACTAGGATGCAAATTACCTAAACGTATCGCTCGACTGTTGATCTACACAATTGGGCGACGTGAACCCGCTTTGTGTTGGCACTCTGTATGAAAAAGTTACGCAAACTGTCTCCTGAAACCCTGTCATGGCTATCAGACCTCAACATTGGCATCTCGCTCCTGAACACATTGCCATGCGTAAGAATGGCACTTTACATTGTTTGTAAGGTGAAGGTGCAAATGAGAGCCTCATTCATTGTACTACACGTATAATAATACATATTACCTTTAAATTTCGATTTAAAGCTTTCGTGACTGCAATGATTCATCTTCTTTGGTTCTTTCGGTAAAGTCACGTAGAATGATAATAAAATAGTAATGATTAAATAAAATAACACAATAATATTCTCACGACGTTTCGGCCACAACACAAGCGGCCTTCATCACCTGCTTGTGTTGTGGCCGAAACGTCGTGAGAATATTATTGTGTTATTTTATTTTATCAATTTATTATTTTATTATCATTCTACGTGACTTTACATATTACCTCTTCATTTCAAGAATATAGTTCGTGTGCAGCAGAGGGAATTGCATCAGATTCTGTTTTTGTACTGTCCTCTGCAGCCAAGTCTCTGCATTCCCACTTTCACCAACCCTGCACTGATCGCAGTGATGCGATATGGTCAAGTTACCTCTGCGACCCACGTGACGTGGGGAGGCCCTGAACCAGCAGTGAAAAAGGCTTCTACATGTACATAGAATTTAAGATATACACCCAGAGAGATCATTAACCTGATACAGGTGTCACAGGATATGAAGTCCAGTCTTATGGAACCATCAAAGTTTGTATTCCAGTGTGAGTCAATGGATTCCCCATTATATTCAGGGAACTTTATGAGCTGATCTGTTTTACAAAGGGAACATTTCACAACACTGAACAAAAGCATTAATTGGCTACCAGTTAATTTAGGAAGTACATTTTAAATTGCTCTGCAAACTCATGAATCATTAAACACCTAGATATTTTCGCGACCAACTTCATTTTCAATATCTGGCGAGATCCCTGTGTTCTCTGCATACATTTACTCTTAAGGAAGTTCGTAGCAATTATGGACTGCAGCCACAAACTTTTGAACAGCCTTCTGTGAGAATACAATGTGCTAAAAATATTACCTCTTCATTTCAAGAATTTATTTGTAATGTTATTTTTATTGAGCTATGCGCCATTTAACGATTAGCCGATTGAGATAGGACTATAATTAAGTTGATATGGTCTCCTTATTTGCTATAACTTCTGTGCTAAAACTATCAGATATTTAATCTGTTGTGTGGTTCACAGAATATCACTTCAACAATGAATGCAATGTTGTAGAATACCATACTTAATTTGGTCTATTACGACACGTTCGGTGCAATCATATTACTATATTTAATGTGCCTTGAGATGACTGTATGGTTATTTTTTTCATGCTTTCATTATCATCAGCAGCAGCCATGGTCAATCCAATGCAGGATGAAGTCCTCTGCAAGCCGCTGCACCGCTATCTCCTGTGATCCCATGATTGAATGATCCGCTCAGCACGCGAGAGGAGTTCGTCGCTCCAACTCGACAGCGTTCGTTCTCCGGGACACGTGCCATTCCTTGCCTGCCACTTGGTCACTATTCTTGGTCATGGGACACCATCCCTTCTTCCAACGTGTCCTACCCAAGCCCACTTACTGTTTTCAAAGTGTCCCTTCATGTCTCTAACCTGCACCTATAAAAATATCTAAATCATGCACGATTGATGACGATAATGCATAATTAAGGTATCGTCTTTTGTTAAGTGAATGAGAGTCTATCGTCGATATATAGGTGGATTTATTAAGCTAAAGTGAAGGGGAATTCCTAATAATTTAAAGTTAATCATTGTAGCTGAAATGTACAAAATTAGCCTTTTACAATGTTTATGATTCGTATTGAGTCATATACCATTCCAGGCTTTCCAATAGACAGAAGTGTGTGCCATGAATTCATTATGAATAGTAATATTCCTTTATAAATGCAGTAACCCTTGTATATTAGCTATGGTTGTCTTGACGACAATAATGGTTGTCTGTTTTGATGGAGTTTCTTGTCATTTGCAGATTTGAGTTTTCTTATTCACATAAATGTTCATTAGAAACTTTCAAGGAAATGTGTACGTATCGAATTAATTACAATATACCAAAAACTACACGATGTGCTTATCGGACTGTGAATGATTAATTCAAAGTAAATGCACCTGATATGTTTTTTTTATGCTTCATGTCATTAAAATACATCTCAAACACAAGAAACCAATTAAAACAATCGGGTAACACAAACATGGAAAAATCAGTCAAAGGCACAGGGCTAGATTCAATTGTTAAGGAGGCCCAGGAGTTTTTTTGCGTTTGTTGAGGTGCCCTATATTGTGCCTATTTTTTTTTAATTAATTCTGTTTACTGTCTTTACCACCACCACCCATGCTCTATGTCAAACGATTCATTGTTATTCACCCTTGGTTATTTAAATTTCAGTTTTTTATGCGATGTACGAATTGCATCGTTAAATCAAAGTTAATATGAACAAAACTACTTTAAAGTCGGTACATAACTGGTAGATATACACACAGTGATGCTATTGCTTTAATGACCAAATTATAATATAGGATTTATCATAGTGCTGCAGTATTGCGTTTCAATCATTATAAAGTTATATATATATTTTAGAGGGGCCCCGCAATATCCGATGCCCAAGGCTATAGCCCCAAACGCACCCTGCATGAATCCCTCCCCTGGTCTTTCACTGGTAGAGGTGTAAATGTGTAGACATTGCCGAAAGCATATGTGACGTATTGCACTGGTTGACGACATTACAGCAAGAACTGGTCTATCATTAACACCATCCCATTGGGGTGTGACAGTGCGCTTTGCCACTGCGGTCCAGAAAGCATTCTCGCTGAAACGTTGCTGGCACACCACGTACAACTGTTGACAAGAAGACAACCCCCCTTTTGCCAGTGGAATTCTATTGTAATTGGGATGCATGTCCCCAACCATATTGCTCTCTGGTGGTAACTCATTGCAGGTGTCTATGATTATGTAACGGGCGAGTATGTCAGCAAAAAACATCACATCCAAGACCACAATTAGTCTGTCATGCAGTACAGACCCAGGGCACAAACTTTGCGGATGCTTCACAAGAAAGTGCATGCCAATGTAAAAATGCCAATAGCTCGGTCTCATAATAATGCACGTATCCTCGCTCTCGTCTCATTAGCATGCACGTGATCTTTGCCCTCATTCTCACGTTGTCCAAATGAAAGCAATCCCTGGTCCACGGCAGCTGAGCTCACTGGCCCCCGAAGTCCAGTGAGCTGAGGTCACATAGTGACCCCACCCACCATCCATCATCTTCTCTCCTGCTCTTCCCAGATCAGTCCACCTAAAGAAATTCTTCTGCCTCCGTGTATGAGCCCTCCCTCCTCGCTCTCCGCCATTTGCTCCCTACCACCCCCACCACCACCCCCTCAAATGATCACTCTGTGGATGAAATCACGCGTCCCATGCCCGACTGATGATTAATGGGCTTCCTCGGAAATGGTTATGCTTGCTTTTTCAACGTTAAAATAGTTTGTGTATGTGGGCGGGTGGTTTTGACAAAGGATTTTTTTTTGTCCACTGCACGCTAGCATTCATGCTGGATTTGTTATAAAGAATGTGCTGTATGTTGTATTCCGTGGCCAGGGTAATCAAGTAAAATAATATAATATATTATGTCAGTGGTCTTTAACAATTGATGAAGTGTTTACGTGTGAGTGTGTTCATGTAGGCAATATCCATTAAGGGGTAAATTAGTGGGGGGAAAAGTCAGTTTCTCTGTCCCATGGGTAATGATGAGCATTATCCACCAAAAATAATCATCCCCAGAATGTAACCAGTGGTCATCCCACAAACGCGTAACAACCTAATCGAATGTAACATGACTGCCTTTTCAATCAGTACCGTACATCTAAAGTACATAACATGACAATTGCACAGCTGTTACTGTCGGTTTAGGGGAATGAAGGCAAGTAAATTTGTAAAATGTGCAACGACAACTAGATTATTTTTTTGCTTTACTATCTCGATACAGTACATGGAAATACATCTTATTTTATGCTATCGAAATTTTCACTTCGCCTTTTCCAAGGTGCTTTTGCAGCGATTATAAAATTGTACATTCGAGGATCGTGGTTTGAGATGAAGAATGGGGTTATTCAAAGTGGTGGTACAATTCTCGTGACAACAGACACGGCGCGACTGCTAAGGAGGGTATTTCAGTCTTCTGGGGGGGTGTTTGTGCGCATGAAATTAATTGTTGGCCAATTATAGACTTTGGAAGCCACCCTCGTGTCGGGAAATCAACGACTGCCTCGTCGCTGTTGGAGGCCACCCCCTTTAACGAGAGGCGACAACAGAGACGATGGGAAGCTCTGCGGCAGGTGCTGCGGGGAAATGCCGGCTGGGAGGCGAAGAACGGAAGAAGAAGAAGAAGATACAAAAAAACACACAACAATGCGAAGAGAGAGCGCGCGCTGCGTGTGCGTGGCGAGCTCGGAGTGCTCGTGGTACGGCAGAGTTGGCCCTGCCGCTTGATTGTGCGCAAGTGCGCGCGCGCGTTGGCGGTGGGGGGCATCAGGGAGTTAATGCCCCCCACGCGCGTTGGCGGTGGGGGGCATCAGGGAGTTAATGCCCCCCACGCGCGTTGGCGGTGGGGGGCATCAGGGAGTTAATGCCCCCCACGCTGCCCTGATGCCAACTCTGTCGGCGCCTACGGGCGGTTTGAAACGGCGTGACTCACATCGTCCTTGATTTTCTCAAAACGAGAAGCAAATGGGCCCATTCGGAGGGGTCTTTATTTTTTATTCGAGAATGTGACGCGCGGTGCGAGTTTTCACATTTGTGCGGTACAAGTAATAACGGTACAGGTTTATGGTCATATGAGCTAATACAAATGTATTGCCTTGTATTATTTCAGTACGTTCTATATTTTCGAACGGAACTGCACTGCAAGGTAAATTGGGCCCAGATCGATTTGCGGACAACTTTTGCTTATGACATTCGATTGCCCCGTAGCATTAGCTTGGCAGAGCAGGAGACTCAGTATCTTAAATAAACAAACGCTATTGAGATACATCAATTTTAAGAGTCAATATTGACTAAATTACACGCTACTTCAAATCAAAACTGAAAGCTAATCCCCCTTTTCCTGAAGACAACTGCTTGCGTTGCGATCGAAACGTAGTTTTCTGTTATTTTTGATGATTTTCTTTAAACCTATCTACGTGACTTTACCGAAAGACCCAAGGATATCAAACCTTCATTAAGCCATGCATTTAATTCTGGGTTGTGTAGTGAGTAAAATAATGCCATCTTTTTAATTCTTATGGATATTCATGTTATCACGTGCATAAGTCTAAGTCAAAGTGATGTATTGCTCAAATGAGCAATCAGGTGGTGCTCTTCTCCCACAGCAGTCCTGAGCCAGTGGTGGCAATCCCACGTTCCTATGGCAGGGGCACTTATATCGATCGGACAACCACTGTTGACTTCCCCATGAAGTGGTACCTATGTTATCGACCCGAGAGTGATGATTAATTGAGTCAACCCCAACCAGGATTTGAACTCGCAACCTTCCAACTGCGAGCTGCTCACTAGATTGCTGAGCCACCCCTGTCTCCATTACGACTATGATCTATAATTGGATTTCATAAAACTAACGAATGATGACATAAATGTGATGCAGGTTGTGAACAGAGATCATTGGTTGCTTGGATATTGGAATGAATGTGTGGTGGGAGAGCTATGTGGGTGTCTGGGTAGCTTTTCGGTGTGTATTGAACTTTAGATTAAAATTATCCGAAGGTATGGGGGCGTCTGCATAGTTGACTGGCAGGGGTGTCTGGATGACTGGATGGCTGAATCATGGGATTGAAGGTGCTTATCAAAAAAGTAGATAACGTGCAGAGAATAGCGCCAAAGTATGTCATTGGAAATTACTCACGAAAAGTTAGTGTTAAATCTTGACTTAAAGCTTTCGTGACTGCAGGAATTCATATTCTTTGGGTCTTTCGGTAAAGTCACATAGATAGGTTCAAATAAAATAACAAAAAACGACGACGTTTCGATCACTTGTGTTGCGATCGAAACGTCGTAGTTTTTTTGTCATTTTCTTTGAACCTATCGACGTGACTTTACCAAAAGACCCAAAGAATAAGTTAGTGTTATTTTGATTTTATATGAACCTCAATGGGAAGAAAGCCAAAATGCAATCTATGTATAAGTATCAACACGACAGAGTGATTTTACTAAACTAAAGAGGTGCAGTACATTCAGGAAAATACTCCATGTATTGTACAGCCAATTTCTGGAACAAGCTCCCGCATAACTGAGAGTAGTTGTTCTCAACCAGGGGTACGCGGACTCCCAGGGTTACGTGGCAATGTCCCAGCGGTACGCAAGGTGATTTATCAACGCGTGAAATTTTATCACACGTGAGAATCATTGGTAAAATAATCATGCATGAATCTGCCATAATGAAATGACGACGAAAAAAATTCAAATCCACATGGTAACCGAGAATGAATAAATTTCATTGCTAAACTCATTGATCGTAAACAATGTGGCTGCCAAGAGTAACCAGCGAGCGCCTACAAATTACGTCACGCATCCCAAAGCGTCCCTTAGTTTGTTTTAATTCACTTGCAATGACTAGCTAGTTAGGATACCTCGCAAAAGAGAGAAATGGTTAAAATATTGACGTTCATCATTCATCAATTTATTTCTCAGACCCATGTTGGGTCAGGCAAGGGGGTTCCTCGGTTGAAACTAAATTCAATAAGGGGTCAAGTAGCCAAACAAAGTTGAGAACCACTGGCTTAGAGGATGATTTTCCAACTAACATAAGCATATATAGGAAAATATATGTTCTTTAGAATCAGCTTGACCTGTGGTAACTGTTGTTTTATATGCAATAACAAATTAGTGGAGTGAATTGGCAGTGTAGGGTAATTAGCGACAAATTGGTTAGCACACTGCTCAATGGCGACTTGAATTTGATTCCTGCCCATGCCTAACAGCAGTGCCAAGTGGTATCTGAACTGATCCTGAGCGTTCCCCTTCACAAACACCCACTGATCAGTGAGGTGAAGTATGGTGGAACAACCTGTATGATCAATATAGCTTTGGGAGGTATTTATCCAGAAGGGGATGTATAATGGGCTGATAATAATAATAATAATTATTATTATTATTATATTAAAGTACAGGTATTCATCTATGTTCCAACTAAAGGCTTGTACAAACTCAAAGGGAGGAATAATATGAGTTTACGTCACTTTCACTTAGTTGATTCACATACACCATTTGAATCCTCTCAATTAATGAAAAGTATAATAACGTTGTGCTACAGGAGGGGAAAATACGAACAAACTGACTTTGCTTTTACACAACTTACGTATTCACAACAGTTTGTAAAAAGTCATTAGACGATGTTTGACCCCGACGTGCTTTCGAGAATATTAAAGAATATTACGTGCCAGACCGTTTTTTTATTCCACTGCTAAATGCAGCTCGCCCTACAATTGTCATGGAAATAATTTAAACCATACTTTACCATACTGGTCAATGCAGTTTGGTGAAGCATTGCTTGTCACTTACGTTAGGCATGCCTAGGAATCAAATGAATTTTCCTGGGTCCATAGTGCATGTGATAACCATTACACTGCACTATTGCTCTCACCACTATTTTCTAGAATACGTTGATTGAAATGCCAGCTGGGGTTTCGTTGTTATTATTTCACGTGACTGCCACCTAAAGGTATGCGACTCAGGATTTAATTTTGCACAGTCCGCTGGTGCTTGTGCAATTTAAGGACACATGTGAGTCAGGCATCTAAACCAACTGCTGAGGCTATTTTTCATATAGAGCTAGATCTGTAATCCAGTGATTGTGAGCCGTGATGCCTGAACATTAATTCAGGCAAGGAAAATGCAGCAGAAAAGTCAATAAGCCAGAGTAAACATAGCTCTTTGATATGGATTTTGATTATTCCGCATGGTGTCTGACATTTCACTCCAATTGATGAGAGCTGCTAAAGGTGGGTATTGCTGAATATTCACGATTGAATATTGAATATTCAGTATTGAATATCCAGTTCTTTGCAGGAGCTCCTAGCACACAGAGCCATACAACTGCTAAACAACACATGGTGCAACCCGAAAACACATCAGAGAGACTATAGCACAATCCCAAAAACCTATACGCAGTAGAACAACGTATATCACTGCGTAATTATCTGCCATTGTTAACTGGGACTTAATGACAAATATTGCATTAATTGGCGAGTACATTTCGTACATTCGCCTCGAACTTTGGTTTCCAAAATCCAAGTATACGCAGCTCAACTTGGTCCAGCCTTTTACATCTGCTGTCTGGTAAATGTGTGTAGTACAGTATATTATTTGCATATGAAGAGACACCTAATCTGCACATCAATGCAAGAGGCTTGCTGTCATGGAAATTTGAACCAAAGTCAATCTCAGGGAGTGGGCGTTTGGGAGCCACAGTACAGCAGCGTTTTGCTTGAATCTGTCTGAGCACAATGCCTTGCTTTAGAGATGACGAAAATGTGGTTCCTGCAATCTCAGGATTGACAGTACAGGTAGTAGTCAAGTTGAATGTCCATTTGGTAAGTCGGTAGAGAGTGCTCAGGTCTGCAGGCCAGCGAGACAGATTTTTAATCGTGGTTTAGGGAGGCCACCTGCACCGACAAATTAGGCGTTCGAATCCTCTCATGAATCAACAAACTAATTACGTGGACCCCAACTGTGCATTCCCTGGGAAAAAAAAAAAGATTGGCTGACAGACTCAATCTTTGCGTGTTGGTTGCTGCATGTACGCTGTACCTTCATGAACTACTGCAATTCCAATTAAGAAAACGTATGAGAGAAATGTTCTACATCACCGTCTATGTATCATTATACAGTGTATTTGTAATATTGTACAGCTGAAATGAGTATTTGAATGATGCTTTCATGAATACATAATTGTGGAACAAAGGCAAATTGTGCTAGATTTTGTTTTACATGTACAAATAACAAATACAAATGTATCAACATTTAAACAACCTATCGTGACTGAATAAATGTTTTTTTTATTAATTTGCTTGAACCAGGTGCACTGAATGGACTCACAATGAATTACTGTACACTGTGTAAAGCGTGGATATGAGCACATTACTGAATCACTTGACTGCAACAGTAGCACACAACTAAATATGCACCTCTTTCAGAAACACAGTCACAACCTTTTTTCATAACCAGTTCTGTTCCTCCAGCGTTCCAACACGTCGAACAATCACCTTGGCTTTAGGTAGCCACGTGTCCACTGGCACGACTGCCATGAAGGCACTTGTACATTGCGTCCAGGACAGACTGAGCTCTGTGCGTGATATAAAGCTGCTATCGTCGTGCGTGACAATAGCGAAACCTGAACGGATGTTTCAATGAGCATGTTTCGAATGTATCTGTGATTATAATAGCGTGTTCAATTCTGTTGAATAAAAACAAATCACGTGCCTGTTTTTCGAGAGGTTTTTTTTTTGTCATGCAAAGTAATATGAGTGTTTCGATGTTTACTTCACGAGGGTCTTGTTTATTATAGAAAAGTAACAATAATAATAGTCAGTGCTTTGTCCATCCACTGATGGATGAGGACTTTTCCACATCATGTCAGTTGTGGGGGTTTGTTTAACCTTCCCTTGCCACACTGGCCAGTCTGGGTTTGGCGAAAAGAACCCGAGGACTGATTCCAATATCACTCTCCACTGACGTTAGGGAAGGCGGGAAATCATGGAGCAGCATGCTCACCGGGATAGGAATTGTGAGTCGGTCAGCTCTAGGCTATGTGTGGTGCGTAATTTGCCGATACATTGAGCGGGAGAGACGAAACACATTCGGACGTTTTGCTGACTTGTAACAACTGCGTAGTTGTAGTTATTTTGTCCCAAGAACATTGCTCACTTTGGGTACATTTTAAAGCTCTTGTGTCACCACTCAATCTTGATGCTAAATAAAGCCACGTTTTGTGTGTGTGTTTTGTGCATATAGATGTGTACACTTTATTGTGTCTATACCATCATATAGCTACTGGAAGAAGCCTTGTCCATGCACGAGTTCATCTCGCAAGTCCATATTCGTGATGTTGTCCTCTCGGGCATATTTTTTTCGTTTGTCTGGCATTCTGTCACAAGTCACATCCATTGGCCATCATTCCTTCTACCAGCTTATGCTGCTTAACAGTAATTGTAAATATCTGCATGTTTTATACACAGGACTGTGACTGATTGAGTGAGTGACTGATATAGATTATATGTTCTGTGTCGGCTAGACAGCTATGCTTATAACTATGTAAATCTAAAGCCATTTTTGAATTTGGAAATTAAATGATGTTGAATTATTTCAATTTCATACCATATTAAAATTAGGAATTTAGATTAAGTGGCTATGTCAAATGTGGGCAGTTTGTAATAAATAGCGGACCCCACATGAGTGAGACAAACGCATGGAAGAAGAGAATAAGAAGCAATAAATAGTCTATTATTAATATATACATATTTTTAAAGCTCAAATTGGGAGGTGGAATGGTAACAGCTAACATCAGTGGTGACAAATGTCTGAACCAATCCTGAGCACCCTCTTTACCAATTCGCAGTGACCAGCCTCGTGAAGTATTGAAGCATTGAAACCAGGTAAGGCCCACTGAGCTATATACAATAGCTCTTTTTCAGAAGCGACCTGGCCACAAATGATAGCTCAACGAAATGGATTTTCATGAGGATATTAACATAGTAGCCAAATACTCTAAACGCACATTGATTCTAAATGTGGAGGGAAAAACCGAAGGACCCAGACAAAAATCCACGCGACCATGGGGGAGAACATGCCAACTCCAAATATACAGGCGTCAGGGTCGGGATCAAACCCGTGCCCTCCTGCATGCCAGGCGAGGGAGTTAACATCTCGCCACGTGGCGGTAGTATGGTCAACCACTCTCCGTGGCTGAGTGTGTGTGGGCAGGTCTTCAACAAGCAGTGCATTGACAAAGGACTGTACAGTACATTTATAAAGAATTTCTCGTCCTTGTCAGTCCACAAATGGATGAAGACCTACCGAAGCCATCTTGGCCATGGGGGTGTTATTTCTACCACACTTCGCTATGCTGGTCATTGCAGGTAGGTAAGGGAGGTAATGGCATATCACTCGCCACTGAATGTAGCCACGGCTGGGGATCAAACTTGGGTCACCGAGTTCATAGCACAGTGGAGTAACAACTGCACCATCGCTCCACCAATGACTGAACAACTTACATTAACTTAACTTAAAATGTTAATGGGTTCGTCTTAGAGGTTTTAGTAATGTTAGAACGTGCACAAAGTCATGTTAAATACAATTCTAATATATCACAGGGTCTATCTATCAAGATAAATTACACGTGAATTTTCCAGGACTAGCATAAAGGAAATCGTTTTGGCTCATTATTGTATTGCCCATTACTCAAACGAAATTGAACTTGGATGTGTACAAGTTGCAATTCAGTCATGTTTAACGTGCTATGATATCCAAACCGCATTTTAAAGCAGTGTTATTGACAAATATGTAAAGTTTAATCAAACTCAATTCAGACACAATGCTATGAATTTTAAGGCAAATAATTTACACAGGAAAGCCTCACTGAGTCTAAAGATATTTTCAGGAGGGTCCTGCATTGGATATTTGGGCCAATATCATTCATGAGTGTCTGGCTTGTAGAAGGAAACTAGAGTAACACTCAGAGCTTCAAACATATATATCCAATGCTCAGAAATACTCAATGCTGTATAGTGAGTGAATCAAATACATATGTGAACCGCACCCATGCACTACCATCTACTGCCACTTTGCATCTCTCACATCCCTACGCCTATAACACCAGGTATGCATCAGTGATAACTCATCCGAGTGCTAAAAGAAGTACCACCAAACTCTTTGGTTCTTTCGGTAAAGTCACATAGGTGTAGTGGAGTAGGAAGGTGCGTAGTGCAAACAGTGTGATTGCATGCTAACAAAGACAGTACGGGTCATGTTGGGTCAGCCTGTAGCGAAGGCAAATACAGTACAGGTTATGTTAGGGCAATTAAGCTGGGGGAGCCAAGGACGGCTGTGATTGGCTGGTGTTGTTGTCAAGGCTGGAGTGGCGTCTTGAAGTCTGGCGAGGTAACAGGTGCAGAGGGCACGCGAAGCGCCGTTGGGACGCGGGTTGATCAATTGGGGTGTGATGAGAGCGTGGATAAATTGGGGAGTCGGGAATTAAAGTAGGGAATTGGAGTTTGGAGCTGGACGAGGCAAGACGTGGCGTTTGGAGGAGAGTTTGGAGACAGAGTTGGGGACAGAGTTTGGGGACAGAGTTGGAGACGGAGTTTGGAAATAGAGTGTGGAGCGAAGCTGAAGAAGAGAAGCAGGTAGCAGTAGAGAGAGCGTAACGATAGCGGAGCTGAAGAAGAGAAGTAGCTCGCAGTGGAGAGAGCATAGCGATAGCGGAGAGCAGAGACGTAGCTCGCAGTGGAGAGAGCATAGTGACGGTGATAGCGGAGAACAGAGACGAAGCAGTTAGCAGTGGAGAGAGCATAGCGTCAGTGATAGCGGAGAGCAGAGACGAAGTAGCTCGCAGTGGAGAGAGCATAGTGACGGTGATAGCGGTGAACAGAGACGAAGCAGTTAGCAGTGGAGTGAGCATAGTGACGGTGATAGCGGTGAACAGAGACGAAGCAGTTAGCAGTGGAGTGAGCATAGTGACGGTGATAGCGGTGAACAGAGACGAAGCAGTTAGCAGTGGAGTGAGCATAGTGACGGTGATAGCGGTGAACAGAGACGAAGCAGTTAGCAGTGGAGTGAGCATAGTGACGGTGATAGCGGAGAGCGGAGACGAAGTAGTTAGCAGTGGAGAGAGCATAGTGACAGTGATAGCAGAGAGCAGAGACGAAGTAGTTAGCAGTGGAAAGAGCATAGCGACGGTGATAGCGGAGAGCGGAGACGAAGAAGTTAGCGGCGGAGAGAGCATAGTGACAGTGATAGCAGAGAGCAGAGACGAAGTAGTTAGCAGTGGAAAGAGCATAGCGACGGTGATAGCGGAGAGCGGAGACGAAGAAGTTAGCGGCGGAGTAAGCGAAGTAATCGTGGGGAGTGGAGAGACAAAGGTGGCGAGCGAGTCGAGTGAAGCACGGCGAGCGAGCCGTGGTGACCTGGATACTGTGGAATATTGAGGACATGCGAAGAGTTGTAAATAAAGCGGTGTTCGAAGAAAGACAAAAGTTGTCCGAGTGAAATCGAACACTACATAGGTATAAAAAATAAAACAAAAATATATACTCTTTGGTTTTTTCGTTAAAGTCACGTAGGTAAAATAAAATAATATAATAATAACACAACGAAATTAAATCACGACGTTTCGGAGGCAACACAAGCTTCCATCTTCAGGTGGAACAGTCACAGCAAGATAGCTGCATCAAGTGAGGAGCTCTGAGACACCCGAGATTATATACAGGTTCAGGGGTGGGGGAGGAGCCAGGAAGGGGAACGATGATGAGGTGGAGGGCTAAGTTAAGCCGACTTTTGTTATGCTGAGGGTTCGGGGGATGCGGTGGTTCACTGCACGACAGCAATGGAAACGGCTGTACACTTATAATGCAGCTAAAGTTTGACTTGGTTTATGACATCTTTCCAATGGTTGCTCAATTTAAAACCATCCTCTCGGTTAAAGTTGTGTCTATGTTTGTATATCTGGATGGCTTCATGGACCAATCTTTGGTAATAACCGGGTGGTTTGCATAGTAGTTTGGTATCGGAGAAAACAATGTCATGAGAACCCGCTGTGTTGAAACAATGATCAGCCACGGCCGAAGAATTCGTTCTGCCGTGTTTAAAATCTGATTTATGCTCGCGAATTCGGTCAGAAATATGTCGTTTCATCTCCCCGATATAGCAGCCACCACAGGTACAACTCAATTTGTAGACACCAGGGTACTGTAAGTCAGGAATTATATCCTTTATGGATGGGATCAGATCACGGATTTTGTGTACTGTATTGAACCGAACCTGGATCTTGTGTTTGTTTAGAATTTTGGAAATCTTTTTGGTAACGCCTGCTATGTATGGCAGTGTGATGATTTTGATCGGAGTATCAGGTGGTTGTTTCTGTATGGTGGGAGAAGCAGCTTGTTGCCGTCAATGATAAGTGTGATTTGTAGAGTATCTTGTCTAACTGATCTAGTTCGGTGCGTGTAAGTCTGATTTTTTCTGAGATAAGAGCCAAGCTAGTTCTAGCTAGAGTTCGTTTTGCATTAAAAGAGGTTACAACAGCAGAGGTTAGTGTAAATGCGATTGGTATTACCTTAGAGTCGCGACATCTCTTCAGAAAGGTGAGAGACTCGATTAGTTGAGCCTTCTTATCCCGGAATTTGTTGAAGGATCTTAAGGTTATGTAGAATCCCTCCCCGTAGAGACGGTTAGATTTCGATTTAAAGTAAAGTCACATAGAATGGAAACAAAGTAATAAAAATAAAACATAATAAAATAAAATAAAAATCTCATGACGTTTCGGCCACAATACAAGTAGCCTTCTTCAGGTGAAGGAACAGAACTGTCGGGACGACAGCGCTTCAATGAACGCTGCTAAGATTTGTAGCGTCTTTTAAGCTAGGTGAGAGAAGTGAAGCGCCTTGACAAAGGAGTTTACATATCAAACAGGAGAATTTAGCATTGAAATAGCTGAAGGATCCTCTTGAGGAGCCACTCAAAACCATCACCTTACCCTACATTGCCGGGGTCACTAAAAAGATCTCCAAAATCCTGCATAAACACAAGATCCAGGTCCGATTCAACACAGTACATAAAATACGTGATCTGGTTCCATCTGTAAAAGATGCTGTTCCAGACATACAGTACCCGGGCGTTTACAAACTAAAGTGCCTCTGTGGTAGCAGCTACATTGGAGAAACCAAACGACATATCTTGGACCGCATCCGTGAACATAAAGCACACTTGAAACACGGTAGGACGAACTCCTCCTCCGTGGCAGATCACTGTTAAAATTCAGTGGGCTCACATGACATTGACTTCTCCAAGACGGAGGTTCTTTGCAAGCCAACCGGCTACCATGAAAGATTCGTTCATGAGGCCATCCACATATACAAGTACAGAGACAATTTCAACCGAGAAGATGGATTCTGGCTTAGTAACCATTGGAAAGATGTTTTAAACCATTTCGGTTCTTAATTAATTGTATTTTACGATGACCTTCAGACCGCAGCTCTTTCGCTGGCACACCACAGTTAATGGTATGGTTTATAACATGGAGTATAACAGCGCATCGTGGCTGTTTCTCTTCCCCCTCCTCCGTTCCGAGCATGGATGGATTCGTCTGTCTGAACGGGGCTCGTCGCTGTCCGTGGTGCTGGCGTTGAGCGGAAGAAACCGCCGCCCATTTTTTCGCCATATGGCATTGTGATATATAACGACTTATTGTTGGTGGCTCAGCTGATTGGAGAGTATATAGAGTTTATTGATAACATTGAGATAGTTTATAATTTAGTTTTTTATTGGTTTACAATATGGTATTCATTATATAGTGTAGTGTATACCCAGTTGCTTTGTGTTAATAGCTCAGCTTATTGAAGAATATATTGAGTACATTTATTATATTGATGTAATTTAGACTTAGTTTTTTCACATCGGTTTACTGTATGATAGTTGGGTAGTTGCAGCCCTTTAGCGTCCATATACTTAATGCCTCTGTTGATATATAAACTTTGACTTTAACATAGCTATTTCTGTGACCAGTCGCAAGCTAATCCCTCAGCTATTTCAATGCTAAATTCTCCTGTTTGATATGTAAACTCCTTTGTCAAGGCGCTTCACTTCTCTCACCTAGCTTAAAAGACGCTACGAATCTTAGCAGCGTTCATTGAAGCGCTGTCGTCCCGACAGTTCTGTTCCTTCACCTGAAGAAGGCTACTTGTGTTGTGGCCGAAACGTCGTGATAATTTTATTTTATTTTTATTACTTTGTTTCCATTCTACGTGACTTCACCGAAAGAGCTAAGAATAAGATAATATTTGTATTAAAATAACTTGGTGGTTATATCGAGGTTGTATTGTAATATGTTAACGAGTGAATAAATGGAGTTGAATTATGTATTTTACATATTTAATAATAGTTTAATTAATCTGTTTTATAACAATCAAATTAGGCCAGATTGAGTGAGGGAGAACTTGGGAAAAGCCATTCAAATGTGAGACGAAAGACAGCGTGAGACATTCGTCAAATTAAGTGTAGAATTAAGCCAAGCAGTGCATAGTACCAATACCACGCATTAAATAAGGTACAATTACATGTTGCCAGTTTTAATTTATATTGAGAGACGATAAATGAGTTTAACAGATGGCACGCCTCAATACATGTGTTTTATGTGTCACTTTCAGACCTTTTGAGTGCCAAATATATTTTTTTCCGGCCAATTTTTATGTTAATGATAATACATTATAAAATTTTGACCTTGTCTGGAAGATCGCCACTTCACTAGCATGGGTTCGAGAAAGTCTGACCGCTGATGAGACGGCGTGGCAAAACCAGTCAATGATTGACTCGTATTGGAACAATGCTGCTGAAATTCTGCACTCCCAGAATAACCGTGTGGCTAATCGGCTACGTAGTAAATACTTTTTTTGTTCATGGAGAGATAGATATGTGAGGGAGACATATTGTCCACTAATTTGTTTGGCTACGTTGTTACATGGTTCAGGACATCATGCTAATGAACGCCACGAGAGCCACGATTTGAGCCCAACATTGTCCGGGTGTAAATGTGTGAATCGAGTTTTGTTAAGATTTTCCAGATCATGCCCTTCAACTTATAGAGTACACGAAACATAGACGATAAATAGCTTAATGTGTAACAGCTTGGCTGATTTTAAAATCAATCTTCCGATACATGCTTTACGCTTTAGGGTACAAAGGTATTGAGAAATGAAATTCATAACTGCATAATTTAGGCTAGATAATATTCTTAAGCCCTTATTGCTCACAATATATCACACAATGTCATATTAATATAATTGATCTTCAGGTGAAAAAGATATGACCTGCCGAAAATATGTGTCCATGATCGACACTTATGTGTTTGGCTTCATTTTTAAATGTCCTTCATTAATTCCAGTTCATTGCTGTTACCACGGCCATTGCCCTTTATCGAGAGATACATTTTTTAAAAGTGAACAATAGTGAACAGTATTTATTGGTTAATCAAAATAACAACTCAAAAACCTCAGTTTGATTCCGGACTACGTCTAACATCAGTGCCGATTGGAATAAAGACGTCCTGCCAGTCCCTGCCTTCACGAGCCCACACTGACCGGTGTGGTGAACATCACGTGCTGACTGGTGTGGTGAACATCACGTGCTGACCTGTGTGGTGAACATCACGTGCTGACCTGTGTGGTGAACATCACACACTGACCGGTGTGGTGAACATCACGTGCTGACCTGTGTGGTGAACATCACGTGCTGACCTGTGTGGTGAACACCGCGTGCTGACCGGTGTGGTGAACATCACGTGCTGACCGGTATGGTGAACATCACACACTGACCGGTGTGGTGAACATCACCTGCTGACCTGTGTGGTGAACATCACGTGCTGACCTGTGTGGTGAACACCACGTGCTGACTGGTGTGGTGAACATCACGTGCTGACCTGTGTGGTGAACATCACGTGCTGACCTGAGTAGTGAACACCACGTGCTGACTGGTGTGGTGAACATCACGTGCTGACCTGTGTGGTGAACATCACGTGCTGACCGGTGTGGTGAACATCACGCGCTGACCTGTGTGGTGAACACTACGTGCTGACCTGTGTGGTGAACACCACGTGCTGACCTGTGTGGTGAATTACCACGTGCTGACCTGTGTGGTGAACACCACGTGCTGACTGGTGTGGTGAACATCACGTGCTGACCTGTGTAGTGAACATCACGTGCTGACCTGTGTAGTGAACATCACGTGCTGACTGGTGTGGTGAACACCACGTGCTGACCTGTGTGGTGAACACTACGTGCTGACCTGTGTAGTGAACATCACGTGCTGACTGGTGTGGTGAACACCACGTGCTGACCTGTGTGGTGAACACCACGTGCTGACCGGTGTAGTGAACACCACGTGCTGACCTGTGTGGTGAACACCACGTGCTGACCTGTGTGGTGAACATCACGTGCTGACCTGTGTGGTGAACATCACGTGCTGGCCTGTGTAGTGAACACCACGTGCTGACTGGTGTGGTGAACATCACGTGCTGACCTGTGTAGTGAACATCACGTGCTGACCTGTGTAGTGAACATCACGTGCTGACCTGTGTAGTGAACATCACGTGCTGACTGGTGTGGTGAACATCACGTGCTGACCTTTGTGGTGAACATCACGCGCTGACCTGTGTGGTGAACACCACGTGCTGACCGGTGTGGTGAACACCACGTGCTGACCTGTGTGGTGAACATCACGTGCTGACCTGTGTGGTGAACACCACGTGCTGACTGATGTGTTGAATATCACGGGCTGACCTGTGTGGTGAACATCACGTGCTGACCTGTGACATTTACCTTGAATATGGGCCATTGGCCAAAACATTACCTTTCATCATTTTTGTTACCTATCATATATGTTTTACTTTTATTGATATTTTTTTTATTTCTGCCCGTGCACCACTGCCAATTCAATAGTATCACTTAAATAATGCGTTTAATTGTGATGAAGCTTAGTTAAGACGTTATCCCATAACCAACGTGGCATAGAGAGTCCTTTGCCTATTGGTGGATAGAGAATAACTGGGTTTGTTGTTATTCTTAGTTTTTTCGGTAAAGTCACGTTGAATATGAATTACTGCAGTCACGAAAGCTTTAAATCAAAATTTGGGTTTGTTGTTGTTATTTCTACATATATTTAAACATACTACCGGTGAATAATAATATTGAACAATAACTTTACTGAATCTGCATTGCAACATTTCATAATTGCAAAGTATCCATGCCTTCACGTGGTGACAACACATGCCAGTGAGAGGATGGGCGGATCGCACAAATTCGAAAAGCTCCATACGAGCGACGAGGTATCCAGGAGATGGTTGTACAACAAGTGGCATGAAGCAATCTGCACTGAGCTCGAAGTCTTATCCCTCATATCGCGTTGGGCTTCCCTCGGCTACCCTGGTTTTCCTCCCAGATGCCAACACACCGTTGAATGCAATTGGACAAACATCCCAATAATGGACTCCTCCTAAGAACGACTTGTTTAAGTGTCCACCGTTGAGTTTGCGGTTTGCGCCGGGTGTTTATCTGGCATGATGTCCAAACTTGTTTGCCCCGCGTGCGCGACACGTTACAATTCGACAACGCATGGGAGAGCTGTCCACTACCACCTACGTGTGAGACGTTTTAAGGCACATTGCGGTTTTCCTGGATGAGCACGAAACTTTCTTCTCGACGGGGATCCTTTATTTAACCGGAGGTTAAAATAAACACGTGAGACACGTGGGAAACATTGCATCTTTAGCAATGGACGACCTGGGCAACATCACACAAATCTTAGTTCAGAAAATACATATATTTTTGAAATAGCATTGAACAAATCTGGGCTATATGTAACAATAATGTTTAACGTGTAAGCTAACGCGACCAATATTATCCATAGTAGAGGGGTTTTTTTTAGTTAAATCGCGTAAATGTAAATGTGTCGTTAAACCTGCCACCACCGTACACAGACAATGAGTAAAGTTTGCCACGTAAACAAACGAATTGCCATGTGTTGATGTCAAGGCAAATTTCTATTTACGCGATCTAACCCAAAAAAACCTCTATCATGTAACAATAATGCTACGCACGTCTTTTTTTTAAGCAAATAATTATATCTCAGACATCTATGTCTCTCCTTCAAATCGTTCGTCTTTCCTCATTTATCAAGGCCAGAGATAATTTTTCCCACCAATCTATTTTTTCTATCTAACCCCACATTTCAGTTTACGCACTTGCATTTAAATTCACACCTGCATTTAAAGGTCACAAAATCTCTCATCGTCTATCAGCGGCCATGATTAATCTTTTTTTTTCCAAGCCCGTACAAATTGAATGTAACCACCCACTCACTGGGCCACATTGTTTGGCCTCGAGCTATAACTGGGTGCTTATTTACTAATTACATATGTGGATTTCTACCTTCTTCTACCTAGCAACGCGGTGTGAAAACAATGCCTTCGTAATACTTTCATGGAAGACATTGCTCTCGCAATACATGCGGCACTTGCAAGGGTCATTGGCTGCCTTTATTTTTGCACGGCTCACGAATGTGGAAAAAGGAGAAATACCAGTAAATGAACACTGGCCCATTTTACTTCTCTTGAGCATTTTCTGGGGATTAGCCAAACAGGCCTAAGTGCACTCCACTGCTGCTCTGGCAGCATAGACTTCAAGATAATACAAATTGTGCTTTTTTTGTCTCAAAAAGGGTACAATTGCATGTTTACACTCCCACCATAGGAATGTGGAATTTCCACCACTGGCTCAGGGTTGTAAACAGGAGGTGATCACCACTGCCTCAAAACTGATTTGAGCAGGAAACAACTTTTACACTTGGCTTTTGTCGAAACAATGTGACTCCTGAAATCTTTCCAAGCTCATGATTTGTATAATATTTCAGCGAAAACAACTGCCAAATTGTCGAATGTTAATTAAAACGGAGGTTGTGTGCTGTGCGCCATATGCGAATAATCTGCAAAGACATTAACATGTAGCTCTGCTATTCGACGTGCCGCAGATGTAGCCAATCGGTTTTGACATTTGAAAAATTAATGAATGGACTGATTCATACGTCTTTAGTCACAGATGGCGTGCAAGAAAATGCAAGGATAACAATAGAAAAGTTGTTTAAATATGTACTTGGCTGGGCACACAAACCGTGACGCAGACAAAACACAATAATTTGCACAAGCCGAATGTAATTTTTTTGTTGAATCGTACAGGTTTATATAAAGTGTTCGATGTAGAAAACTGTATATACATGTATTCATACCGTGGTGATAACACATTTCTGCAATCACCATGAGCATACTGATTCTGCGCACTCGTGATCACTTCGGTTATAAGAGTTGCGCGTTTATCAATGTACTTACTAATCATACCGTACTGTTTATATATCAGTGTTATCAATCACCTACCTTCTCAAGCATTTTATATGAGTTATTGTTAGGGATGTATAATTAATCTATAAAGATAAAGGTGCAACCATGAAATTTCCTGTTCATGCCAACTGCTGGCAGGACATCCATTAGAGAGAGCACCAAAGAGATCTGCCTACATTGTACTTTGGCATATTCTTTCACACTGGCCAGACATCTTGGAAGAGGTGAGAGTACCCACACTTCCCCCCCCCCCACCACACGTGACCTACAGATTTGCTAATTGCGACGTACCCAAGTATGCTTGCTCAGTGAAAGGTTTGGGGCTGCACAAACAAGTACAGTTAAACATGCCTATAAGTCTATCAATAACATAGGGATTCTTTGCTGAACTAAAAAAATATTGTTGAACAAACATGTGCTGATGATAAACATCACTGTGGGTCCGGGCTGGTAGAATACACCTTCAAGCACTCCCTCTAATCGATGGCAAAATGCCTGTTGATTGTGTGACATCATTCTCCCACTTGCTAAAGCCACGATGAAAACAATGACTTTTTCTCACAAAATCAACTCCATGTTGCTAATGTGGTATTGGCAACAGATGGCTGAATGGCTCATTGCACCTATAGCTTGGATAAGAGATGATGGATAGACTGTTCACACGTATTGCCAAAAATGTCTATCCATATCTGCAACTGTTATCTTATGCGCAGACGTCCACTATACGCAAGAGTAAAATGCAATGCTTCTGAAGATGTGATATTGGCTAATGTGTCTCTTTTATTTGTGTGCAGCATGTGGGTCTTGTTTATCCACCCAAAGTGAGAATTTGGTGAATTCGTACGATACCAGTAGCTTCCAATGTCCACTGGAAGAGTTTAGTTTAGTCTGCTTTTGTTTATTTTGTAATCAGTGGAAATGAAAAAAAGTGGTTTTGCATTTGGTGTTGAAATCCTGTTGAAGGTCTAACTATAATCTTTAAATGGAGCTAAATGCTTTTAGTGCCGCCTAACTGAAGCAACAGTTTTCCTTTACACACCCTTTGGATCAGTCTGCTCTCAGTCTGGTATGTCACACACTTACCCTGAACCTTTTTACACAATAGGTGCAATTGTAAAATAGCCAGATATCACTGACCCCTTGACTTTGTCATGCTATTAGCTGCCTGGCTGAAAGCCTCTTTGAGTCAGTGAGTGTCTCTCTGCTCCTGAATCTAATGTGATGTCGGCTTTCCATCCCCTGATAAAAAAAAAACATTCACTTTCCACGCTAATGATAGATGAAAGGAAAAATGTATAACAAAGATTGGTAATTCAGCGTTTGAGTGGTATTTTGCTGAACTATTATAAAATTTAATTATTTCATAGCTCCGAGCATTGTATACGCATGGTACATGCATTAAGATTGGTGAAATTAATTATACATTAGTCTGACACATTAATTTCATTTTTATACATCCACTCGCAGTGACATATAGAATTTCCATACCATTGTTATTTAACATGAAGCTTCCACATATGCCTAATCCTATCATTATAAATATTTGTTTTATGTTGTCAATGTTCTTTTGCCACTGTTATTACTATGCTGAAAGCGTTTATATAAGTTATCTCCACGTTGTATTAGGGTTATAGCAAATGAAGACCTGTTGTACGCTTTATATAATGATGCAATTTTCAGAAAGCCATTCGGAAAGCAAGTGCAGGCAGTGTAAGGGTAATTTTCAAAGGTTGACCAGGTTAAGTCCTGTCACCGTAGTGTCTCTCACATCACAGTCAGAAGTGATCTTGCACCTTTCATCTTTGCAAGGTTAAACCTTCTACCTGCCTCCCACGGGTAAATTATGGGACGGTAGCCAACCTGTCCTCGGGTATGGATAAGCACGTGGATGTGCAGCGAGAGTACCTTTCAATTATGCCGTGACTTCCATGACCCCCCGGCTATTGACCTTTGAACTAGCTTTGTGATGTTGGTGGAAACAAACAAAAATACTCAATTGTAGCAGAAGAATAGCTTTCTCATGCATTCAGTGGAATAATTTGTTACGTTATGTTACCACACGTCACTTAAGATTGCATGACACTGTCAGCATCATGTCATGTCGTGAGATAAAGACGCTTTCATTTGGATTTGTTTTTTTTTGTTTTAGAGAACCGTGTATCACCCTGTATCAGAGCATTGTCCCAGAAGATGACGTGGCAGAATTACTTAGCAACATGAAGTTTAAAAAAAAACTAAACTAATGATTGTGATTGTACATGTTAGTGACCGGAATGAGACCATCACCCGGCTACACTCGTGAACCCAGTTTAATCATGAGTGAGTGCCCAGATTCACAGCCAGATTCTCAGCAGTGACGGCTCAGTGCTCTGACTCACTGAGTCACCTGTTCACCACTGAGAATTTTTGAAAGCGCAGAATTATCGTGATTCTCATGGAATGTGTTAGTCATATATTGGGTGTCAGAGGATCATTGGGCACGGGCCGGTGTGTAACAGTGAAAGAGTGGGCGGATGTTGTCATGAGCAATCGCATGTTGTGCGTTGTCGTTTTGGGACACTGAAAGATTCCAAGCTAAATTTCGATTTAAAGCTTTCGTGACTGCAGGGATTCATCTTCTGGGTTCTTTCGGTAAAGTCACGTAGAATGGAGATACAATAATAAAAATAATAATAACACAATAAAAATTCTCACGACGTTTTTTCGGCCACAACACAGGAAGGCTACTTGTGTTGTGACCGAAACGTCGTGAGAATTTTTATTCTGTTATTATTATTTGTATTATTTTATCCCCATTCTACGTGACCTTACCGAAATAACTCAGAAGATGGATTCCTAGCTAGTTGTGAATCTTATGTTGAATCCAACTTCCAACCTATAGCACTGGGGTGATTTGTGTGAAAAAACATACCTTATATTTCTCGTGATGATCTCCACATTCCATGTGTACAGCTCATGCGTATAACCACTCTGTTGGGAGAGCTCTTATTTCTATTCAGATGCCTTTTGGTGTCTCTTGATTGTGTACTGGAGGTCGATCTACAAGAACGGACTCCTCTGTGGTTCTGACCATGAACTGAACGGCAGACTTTTCTGAAGGAGTTGATGACTTTATGATCACACAGCATGAAAGCCACTACCACTTTCCAGAAGCCGCGTGGCGTCCGTGTTTGGGGTGCTCTTGCCTGAAGCCATGGCAGTCTCTGACAGCATTTGGTGACGCTCAAAGCTTCCTATAACATTCGTGGAAGCTGTGAACTTTATTTTGTAGCCAATCTCTCACACGTTGCGCTGAGGTAGTATGTGATTAATATATATGTGCGTGTGTTTTGTATTCTCAACAAAATAGTTATGATAATAAATAATAAACATGCATATATTGAAGTGGGGGAAAAGGAATCAACAGAAGGAAGGTGCTTATAAATATTAATAACTTCTTCTTTATTGTTTTGTGGCCTGATTCATCTTTTTCCCCCCAAGAAATGTTATTCACACACCTTGTCACTCCATAAAGATATAAGGCAAACAGATGAAAGCATCAATATATATACGCGATTTGAAGCTTTCGTGACTGCAGGAATCCATACTCTTTGGTTCTTTCGGTAAAGTCACGCAGGTAGAAAAATAATAGATAACGAAGTTTCGATCGCAACACAAGCAATCGTTATCAGTTTTATTTTTGCTGTGGTTGTCCCACCTGATGACGATTGCTTGTGTTGCGATCGAAACGTCGTTATCTATTATTTTTCTACCGACGTGACTTTACCGAAAGAACCAAAGATATACGTTTATATGAATTTATCATATATATAAAAGACTCCCACGTATTCCAATCGTACGTGTAATATAATGGCAATGTATTGTGTTTTGGAATGTAAAGTTGCATTTTGCTAATGTTATTAAAAGTACACAGTTTACATTAAATCAACCGTATATACTAAAATACATTATTTGAAGGTAAACTGCAATCAGGCATATGACATACAGTGAGGGGAAAAAAAGTATTTGATCCCCTGCTGATTTTGTACGTTTGCCCACTGACAAAGAAATGATCAGTCTATAATTTTAATGGTAGGTTTATTTGAACAGTGAGAGACAGAATAACAACAACAAAAATCCAGAAAAACGCATGTCAAAAATGTCATAAATTTATTTGCATTTTAATGAGGGAAATAAGTATTTGACCCCTCTGCAAAACATGACTTAGTACTTGGTGACAAAACCCTTGTTGGCAATCACAGAGGTCAGACGTTTCTTGTAGTTGGCCACCAGGTTTGCACACATCTCAGGAGGGATTTTGTCCCACTCCTCTTTGCAGATCTCCAAGTCATTAAGGTTTCGAGGCTGACGTTTGGCAACTCGAACCTTCAGCTCCCTCCACAGATTTTCTATGGGATTAAGGTCTGGAGACTGGCTAGGCCACTCCAGGACCTTAATGTGCTTCTTCTTGAGCCACTCCTTTGTTGCCTTGGCCGTGTGTTTTGGGTCATTGTCATGCTGGAATACCCATTCCACGACCCATTTTCAATGCCCTGGCTGAGGGAAGGAGGTTCTCACCCAAGATTTGACGGTACATGATAATATATACTACCATGATGGAGTTGAGAGCGCTATGAATTTGCCTTCATCCACGCATCGTGACCGTGGATCTGGAATGAATTAAATCCGTCATGAAACAAAATGCTTCAAAAAGTACGTGACAAGGGAGTATCAGTCGTCGTGGTCTTATTTCGGAACCATAGGAGGTGTAAAACGTATTCGAGATTACCTCGAAAGCATTGCCATCATAGAGAGGAATCGGTCTAGATGACACAGCTGAAGTGGCTCATTTATGTTTTGTTACAGTTTTCACTTTGACCTCCCCCACCGGCAAACACAAAGGTCGCACAATAAGCTCAGTTTCCAGTGTCATGTCCATGTTGTGGCTTTGTTGCATTGCACGGTCCTTCGCTATTGTTAATGGAGAATGATGGCTCCTCAATAAGGATCAATCCCTTTGCATCTGCCGCAGCTTGTGATTCTCACACACACACACACCCTGCAAAGTCTACGGGTGCCAAGAGCTATGTAATGAATCACCGTCCTCTCAATTGACTCCTCATAACATATTGTCACACACGCACACACGCACTCACGTATCTGACACAAGGGAAAACATTCCAACACCGTCTCCAAAAATCCAGCGATTCAGAGGCGGTGTTGGGGGATCAGGAAAGGATGGAGCCATCAAGTGCATAAGACACTGACATGCCGAACAAAAGGGTTCATATATGAGGCAGTTCAGCAAGTTGGTTATCTAACTACAGTACGTGTGCAGAGTGTACGTGTTCTCTTTTAATGTGTATGTTTTGTTTGTCCTGCACTTACATGTCCTGAAGCTGAAACGAAATTGGCCAAAGCGCTCCGGAATTTCCTGAGCAAATAAAGGGTTGTTATTGGTATTCATAAAACCCATTGATGAGCATGTCAATATAACACGTTCCGTCACTGCTGTGCCCTGTATTCCCAAACTTATAAACTTATCTTTGTAATCGGGGTGTAGGTGGCCGTGAGGAAAGGTCAACCCCACCCCTTGCATTCCCTGCCCTACTCCGCCACTAACCCCCTAACCCTTTCCCACTAGGATCTCATTCAGAGAAGAAACTGTGTTTTTTCTCTTTACCGTTGGAGGTCCGTATTGGATACACTGCACGCATTTTAGACCCGTGCATGTGCTACTCAAGTCTGTTGCAATCGGCATTCCATTCCGGTCGACTACACAACTTGCCATTGTGAATTCTTACAAAGGCATCTTTTGAAGAACAAGGAGAAAAAGAAGCAGATTTTTTTTAAAGTTTAAATAAAATAAATTACCTTCCTTGCCTGTATGCTTTTGAGTCTGCTGGTGTTTGCTCACTGCTAATGACATTTTTATAATGTGACATTTTTGTAATGGTATTTACAAAACAGCATGGAAGTATCACATGCATTTGATAAGTTTGCTCATTTCACCGAGCATCGATGGATGCGTTTACTTTGCCTGTAATTTATTGATAATGTGTAATTTACGCTGTGAAGTTCATTGTCTGATGGGGGGAAGAAATACTTACAGCCCTTTTGGAAGTGTTATTAACGTTATAATGTTATTTGCTAATGGATGTAAAAATGTATGAATATTCATTAGGGTGCAAACTTGAAACACTTTCGAACTAGCCTTTTATGCCAGTGGTTTTCAGAACCTGTAATTAACTATTAATAAATTAACTCACAGAATCACATAAATGTTGCCATTAAAATATAATTGGTTGATTCTTACTGATCCTTGGAAAAATGGGTTACAAATATTCTGACCTTTCTTTACAACAGCCTGTGAGTGAATGCCATACCAATTGCATGATATTTTATGCATTGTCCAGGTTATGTAATGGAATGCAACTGTGTAATGTTGTGGCATACTAATGCCATTACAGAATTTCATAGAGTAACTTTCATATTCTTAGCTCTTTCGGTAAAGTCACGTTGAAGGGAAACAACGTGACTTTCAACGTGACTTTACCGAAAGAGCTAAGAATATTAATTACTGCAGTCACGAAAGCTTTAAATCAAAATTTTAGAGTAACTTTCCTTTCCTTTGAGCTTGTATTCAAATGCAATTCCTGTCCTCCTCCATCTCCCTGCTCCCTTCTAGTTTGATCAACGTCTTGAAATTTCTCTATAACAAATTGTGGAAATAATCTGAATATTATTGCATTTATTCTTTGATGATGTTTCATATGGTAAGCGTTAACTTTAATCCAGGGTGTAGAGGAAGATGAGTGAAGATTACTTGTATTGAGCCAATGATGAGCAGTGATACTGTTTGCCTCTCACAACCTGATGGGTAAATCCACTGCACCACGACTCTGCCTAAGTCTCTTTCACTGGCAAATTAAGTTCAGAGAAAT
Source organism: Petromyzon marinus (assembly GCF_048934315.1). NCBI lineage: Eukaryota > Metazoa > Chordata > Hyperoartia > Petromyzontiformes > Petromyzontidae > Petromyzon > Petromyzon marinus. The sequence goes on from NC_133680.1 coordinate 8,206,519, forward strand.
TAAGACGTAATTCTGTTTTGAACAGCATAACATATATTTGAATTAGCAGAAGAATGTATTTCCAGGGGATGTGTGATTCATTGAGTAAGTTACAACATACCCAGTGTAACGGTTATATTTAGTCGGCACGAGTCGTATTGAAATATTAAGCAATGCTAAACAAGTTTCAACACCATAAATTCACTGACTTGCATTGCAAATACTTCACAAATGATTCACATTTGCAATTCAATCCGAACATCATCACATTCAATGTTTTTTTTGTTCGTCCGATGATTTACATGTAATAATAATTTTATTGTCTGGAGATAATGTGGGATTTTCTCAATGGTAAAAAAGACAATGGAAAAAAATGAAGGGTTTTTTTAGTACATGATAACAATCTATGAGAACATTCTTTCATTCATGTGTTGCTTTGCTGATTTATTTGGCGTGTATTTTACCAATAAACGCTTTTTCTTCTTAATCAGCCTTCTGTGATACACTGTATTCATTTTTTGGTTTGGAAGATGAGCGAGAAATATCATGGCTATGGTTCGCATAACCAGTGTGTAATAATGAAAAAATATGTCAACCCTTTGTCAATCCGCTTCTGGATGACAACCTTCCCACACTGCGTCAATCATAGGGGTTGTCTGACCATACTTCACTAGCTCCTCAGTGCGAGTTGATGAATGGGTGGGTCTAGTATCGGTTTAGTTTTTACTTGCGACTGATGTTAGCCATGACTAGGGTTCAAACTCAGTTCATCGGTTCATATCACTGTGTGATAACCATTGCACCACCGCTCCACCCCATCGAGTCTCGATACGGTGTCATATCTATTTGCTTTGTGTCAATTTTATAGCCTCTGTTATTTTAACTTGCAATAATTTTTTTAAGAGTTCTTCATTTCAAAACTGACACTCAATTTGCTTTATGTGCAATTGCTTTTTTATTCTTGCAATTGCCTTTGTACTCAAGGACTATTTTTTAAAAAAGATACCACTTGTAAATCTCAAAGTGCTCTCACCTGGTTGAAATAAAAGAACCGGCAGAGTGATGTGTGTCTTCTTTGGTTCTTTCGGTAAAGTCACGTAGAATGAGAATAAAATAATAAAATAATAAATTAAAATAACACAATAAAATTCTCACGACGTTTCTGCCACAACACAAGTGGCCTTCATCAGTGATGTGTGTATTCACGTGTAGTCAAAAGTCTAGGGGTTTTTTTTACAGTAGATATAATTGCAGTGAACCCTCATTAAAGGCCATATTGGCAGGCATCTCCCCACAGACCCTGCTAAACGTGAGTGATTGTGCAGCTGCTCGAGCCTTGGAATACGGCAAGTATTTTACAACTGCTCAACAAATGGCTTGAACTCACTGGAGGTTGAGAAATCTTGCGACTCAAAGCAACTGATTCCTGGCAGAGCATTCCTGGCAGAGCATAGTTATAACTTGTGTCCATTTTTTGGCAAAAGATCATGACACCACCTCACTTATTACTCCCATAGGCCAACTCAAAGCAACACGTTCACATTTTTTGGAGACACGTTCATAACGCACTTCCACATGGGGGAATTTTCTCCAGCTGCACGTTTAGACCCACATTAAAGAGATCTGCTTGCTCCTGCTCGCCAATATAAGGGAGGCGAAATGAAGTTAAGACCTCTCGGCTCCAGATAACGGCCCTGGCGAATGCCCCTAACGGCTTTGAAAATGAAGCTGTACGTGATAACAATGGGGGGGGGGTGGGTTTTTTATTTTTTTACACAGACGGGCTGCGAGCTCTTGCAACAGGCCGTAGCCTGTCGTGTGACATGTTCTGTGCAGCATGTCTCCCGGCTAACAAAAGGGCAGACTAATCACCGAGGCAACGGATAAATGTGTCCTCAAGCCCCACGCGATGGCAACACAGGGCACATTTGGCAGGGTTTCCATGGCAACTCAATTCCTTGGCAAAGAAAAAATCGACCCGTGCGACTTTGCCAAAAAATAAGAAAACGGAATTTCCAATGGGCATCGCTTTGTGCTGTGTCGGATCCAACGATTAAGATATCATTGGTAACACGATCACAACTCAATGAGTCAGTAGTATGAAAACATCAAAATTAATACAGAATAGGATGTAGCTTTCAGCACAGCTATGAAATGCATTGCATTGTCAATTTACGGATATTGTCCTAAAACTCGACGCTTCATCAAACTCTAAAATGGTGATGACAGAAAAAAATACAATAAACCTAAATATTTTTTTTACATTTGATTGTAATATATAAACATGAGATGAACTTTATAGAGATTTAAAAATACATATCTCATAAAAATGCGCCTTACTTATGAGGTGTGTAAATGAAATTTTTCATAGCAGGATGTTCATCATGAGCTAACATCATTAATAATATCACTTCGCAATTTGCAAACCAATGTCTTGTGCCAATTTGGTATGCAGAATTTCTCCCCAGGTGATCATGAAACCATCCAGTGCTGCTGTCGGCAGCATTAGCCACAGTTTTGCAACAGCGGCGACAATCTTGATGCTTCTACCTGCTCTGTTTCACACAAGTGCGTTCATTATTTATAATTAACATTCAAAAGCCCTTTGTCAATCCACTGCTAGATGAAGGCCTCCCCAGGCTGTGCCAGTCACGTGGTTATTTGAGCATTCTTTTTCATGCTGGTCAGTGGTAGGTTGAGGAAGGGGAGACCGAGGATTTCTAGGTTATAAGCAGTGGCTACACATAGGAATTTGTCCCATGTATTTTATAGGCTATGAAATTACACTGGAGAATCAAAGAGAGCAGTCCGGTCCAGGTGTCATTGACCACGTATGTTAGCCACGACCAGGAATCAATCTCAGGTCGCCAAGTGCATTGTGCAGAGTGCTCACCAGGATTGGGACATGTGAGAATCACCCAGCTCTAGAGTACGTGCAATGCATAATTGCTGATACATTGCGTGAAGTGGATGGACAAATTCAGTTCGTCATTGACTTGGAACAACTATGTACTCGTCCTTATTTTGTCCAGAGAACATTGCTCACTATAAGTACACTTTTGTGTAAGATCCAGTCACCCTGCAGTCATTGACTGTTCCTGCGAAATTCCCAAACGATAATTAATTTTAAAAAATTCTGATTAAGAAAACTCAATGATTTGTTTTCAAAGTGTCTTTAAAAATGTTCAACCCAAAACTAATTGGATATCTGTGATGTTTATTGCAAAGCATCAATGTGAGTTGTTCTAAAGTATTTGCAATAGACATAGACACAGATCCCCCGTATAGCCTTAACAGACTGTTGGGGCAAGTGCTGTTACTGAGCACCTATGAAAGCCGGCACGGTACACGAGGGGTGGATGGCCAACACCATGCCCGGCCGCCTTTGTCTTCCTAGTGGTGATGATTACACACTGCACGAGGTACTCATTTGAGGCTGAGTCTATCTCGGGGAGACCCAGGACCGGTTCAGATAATCGTCACTGGTGGTGGCCGTGAGCGGAAATCGAGCTTGGGTCGCCAGGTTCGTAGCGCAGCGCGTTAACCGCTACACTACCGCCCCTAAAAAAGTATTTGCCACACACGCACACACACACTCCCTCCTTTCAGATACGTTTTTTTTTTATTAAAGATGCTGCTGTTTAATCAGTGCTGCGTCCGTAATTGGGGTGAATGCACGTTATGCATTGATTAACACCCAGGACTTCCTGCTAGCACCCCACGCCAACCATCTGCTGCTCGTGTCAACCGCACGCTCCCCGGGGGACATTCCACATGAGACTTTCGCTCCCTGCACCAGTGAGGAGGAGGTTACAGCTCAGCCAAAGTCAATGGCACGGGACCAAAGCACGGCGCCTGCTTCATGTTCCGTTGCCGTGGTCCAAAACGTGCTCGTTTCTTTGTGAAATGTCTCCAAAGCCCCCATGTATTCGCTTATTTCACTCTGCTATTTGGAAAATTTTAGAAGTTCGTGTGCAGTCCGCCGCCTGCCAATTCAAGCACTCTGCGCGTGTGTCTTTCTCTCGCTTTGAATGTTTAGGCGGACAGTGGTGAGCCTGCACACAGATGAGTCAGGGTATTCTTGAATATTCCATAATCCTCTGCCTTTCTTGCTTCATTGCACCCTAAGTGATGGCTTCAATGGTGTGACATTTATTGATATTCCTACCAACTGTGCCCACCTTTAGATTGACATTTGAAGTCCAACTACGTTCAGGGTTGTTTGGTTGTTCACTTTTCACGAACTTTGGTGCAAACTTTAACCTGGAAAGCTGCTCCCAGAAAGAGTTGCAAGTAACGTATCTACACACGTCAATTGCACTATCCCCTTTTGATATACATTTTTTTTTAAATATCCACAACGTGACCTGTGTGTGCATAACCATGTCATCCGTATAATGCTAAAATGGCATCCCCACTTATACCTAATATAATCACTCAAGAATGTCTGTCCTTAATGCTTGTGACAATCACGCCACATTGACCAGCCCCCCTGACGTCCTCCAAATGGACACCCCCTGCCATTCATAATAATTAGAGGCTGACGTCACTCCACATGGGGGGGGCGAGACGCCTCCTCCCCCCTCCTCGGCGTCAACTCACAACCCTCACTACAAAGGCAGAACCCTCACGTCACGTGATCTCCGTAACGCTGTTGAGACATCAAAGTAAAAAGGACGTCATGATGAACAAGGGATTATAACTTTTACATGAAATAGGTCTGTGTCACCGCGTCCTTACAAACTGCACACGCATTAATGCAATGAATATCACGTCGCGCGCTGCTTTTCGCTTGCAAGTTTCAGATTTACTGCAGTACACCCGTCCTTGGACGGGCAAAAGGCTAGTTGACAATAAAAATACAATTTCATGACGTCAATCAATTAATACAGCAAGGAGTGCAGCACATCTTGCAGTCTTAATAGCACAATCTGACGAATTCTGTTTCCACAAATGAGTGTGTAGCATCGTGGTTAAGTGCTGACAAGAATTAACGAGGCACACGTAAAGGCTAGATGGTAAATGTCAGCATGCATATTTTTGTATATTAGTGTCAGCGTTGTGACATTATGATAGCCACCAGTTGTAATTTCATGGCTTTATAAATGACCTTGAGCCATAATTCAATGTTAACATGATGGCCAGTTAACTGAATATTGTCAACTTTGTTTTTGTGATTTGTTTTGTATGTAAGGTATCTTTTCGACTGCCAGGTCGTGTCATTACACTTCACGCGACTAATTCGTGAATTGATTGTGTTTATAGCCGAGGGAGATCCCATTGAGAAGTATAATACGTTTCCTAAGAGAGACCGGGCAAAAACAAGGGAGTGCAATATATGGCAATAACAACAGTGTAGAAAAAACGACAGTGTAAAACACCTGCGCACAAGAATAATATTATAATACAATTTGAACGTATATAGTGTTGAAATTCATCTCAAGTCGCCATACATAAACAGTGGGACTAAGTAAGCTATCGAGAGAGGCAGTCATAGGCAGTGGTAAAGAGGAAGGTCTTGAGCTTACACGTGAACAGAGCCAAAGAGTTGGCAGCATGGATAGTTGAGAAAGGGAGATTCAGACAATAGGGGCAGCAACGGGAATGAGTGATCTCCCTCTGAGCAAAGTTGTAGATTCTGGATGTAACATGCGCGTGCAATTGCCTTCACTTGAGAAATAACGGCATGTACATCTGCAGTCCCTTTCTACCAATCCACCACTGAATGAGGGCCTCCCCATGCCTTACGGTTCATGAGGGATATTTTGACCATACTTCACCACGCTGGTCAGTGTGGCTTGGTGATGGTGACACGAGTGCAAAAACGCAATGAATCTTCTTCACGACTCTGTACTGCCCACCAAGGCTGGCACGGCCCGGTTTTATTCATTCGGGTTTTAATCGTTTTTTATATAAAACCAGAGCACCTGGATCCTGCCCAAATCCGTTTTTACTCGGTGTTATTAAAGTTAAGTCGGGATTTCAGTCGCACGCACCCCATTAGCGGCGTTCGGGCCGGGGCCCGGGCTCAGCCGCCATGCGCGCGAGCCACGCGGTGCGTTCGGCCCTCGCCCAGGCCTTCGTCAGTTCGTCACTCGTCGGAGGCGACTATCCCGCAGCTCCAGAAGATCAGCCATCAAACTGTTCAGCGTGGCCACGTCGACCGCCGCTGCGTCTCAGCGAAACTTCTCGACGATGGGATTTATCCATTCCAAGTTGAGGAACAGCCTGGCGCCCAACACAGTCGAGAAGCTCGTCTTCATTAAGTCGAACCTCAACGCGTTCCACGACTACCCCACGCCCGACGCCGGCGACGACAACCCCGAGTCCAGCGGCGAGAGCGACGACGAGGCGGCGGCGGCGGCGGACGACGACGAGGAGCAGGATTGAAGTGTGCACGAGACGCCGATAATAAAACCAGGTTTTAATCGGCAAAATCGGGTTTAATTCCATTAAAACCAATAACCCGATTTGTCGGGCAAAAAAATCGGGTTTTTCCCACCCTTACTGCCCACAAGGCCTATTACGCATCATGGTCACCCATCTAAGTACTATCTACAGTGAGGGAAAAAAGTATTTGATCCCCTGCTGATTTTGTACGTTTGCCCACTGACAAACAAATGATCAGTCTATAATTTTAATGGTAGGTTTATTTGAACAGTGAGAGACAGAATAACAACAACAAAATCCAGAAAAACGCATGTCAAAAATGTTATAAATTGATTTGCTTTTTAATGAGGGAAATAAGTATTTGACCCCCTCTCAATCAGAAAGATTTCTGGCTCCAAGGTGTTTTTTATACAGGTAACGAGCTGAGATTAGGAGCATACTCTTAAAGGGAGTGCTCCTAATCTCAGCTTGTTACCTGTATAAAGACATCTGTCCACAGAAACAATCAATCAATCAGATTCCAAACTCTCCACCATGGCCAAGACCAAAGAGCTCTCCAAGAATGTCAGGGACAAGATTGTAGACCTACACAAGGCTGGAATGGGCTACAAGACCATTGCCAAGCAGCTTGGTGAGAAGGTGACAACAGTTGGTGCGATTATTCGCAAATGGAAGAAACACAAAAGAACTGTCAATCTCCCTCGGCCTGGGGCTCCATGCAAGATCTCACCTCGTGGAGTTGCAATGATCATGAGAACGGTGAGGAATCAGCCCAGAACTACACGGGTGGATCTTGTCAATGATCTCAAGGCAGCTGGGACCATAGTCACCAAGAAAACAATTGGTAACACACTACGCCGTGAAGGACTGAAATCCTACAGCGCCCGCAAGGTCACCCTGCTCAAGAAAGCACATATACATGCCCGTCTGAAGTTTGCCAATGAACATCTGAATGATTCAGAGGACAACTGGGTGAAAGTGTTGTGGTCAGATGAGACCAAAATGGAGCTATTTTGCATCAATAACTCGCCGTGTTTGGAGGAGGAATGCTGCCTATGACCCCAAGAACACCATCCCCACCGTCAAACATGGAGGTGGAAACATTATGCTTTGGGAGAGTTTTTCTGCTAAGGGGACAGGACAACTTCACCGCATCAAAGGGACGATGGACGGGGCCATGTACCGTCAAATCTTGGGTGAGAACCTCCTTCCCTTAGCCAGGGCATTGAAAATGGGTCGTGGATGGGTATTCCAGCATGACAATGACCCAAAACACATGGCCAAGGCAACAAAGGAGTGGCTCAAGAAGAAGCACATTAAGGTCCTGGAGTGGTCTAGCCAGTCTCCAGACCTTAATCCCATAGAAAATCTGTGGAGGGAGCTGAGGGTTCGAGTTGCCAAACGTCAGCCTCGAAACCTTAATGACTTGGAGAAGATCTGCAAAGAGGAGTGGGACAAAATCTCTCCTGAGATGTGTGCAAACCTGGTGGCCAACTACAAGAAACGTCTGACCTCTGTGATTGCCAACAAGGGTTTTGCCACCAAGTACTAAGTCATGTTTTGCAGAGGGGTCAAATACTTATTTCCCTCATTAAAATGCAAATCAATTTATATTGTTTTTGACATGCATTTTTCTGGATTTTTGTTATTGTTATTCTATCTCTCACTGTTCAAATAAACCTACCATTAAAATTATAGACTGATCATTTCTTTGTCAGTGGGCAAACGTACAAAATCAGCAGGGGATCAAATACTTTTTTCCCTTACTGTAGGCCCAAACTTGCTTAGCTTCTGACATCAGGAGCATTCTGTGTGATTTGGGAATTACAACGCAGGATCTTAAATGCTCAGTTTACACGAGATGGTATGCTTTGGTGGATTTTTATTAAAACATATCTATCACATAGCTCTAGACATTTATATGTGTGCTATATCAGGAATTTGAGATATGACTCTTAAATACAGAGAAAATTGGCATAAATCATTATTGACACCGTTCAACCCTGTGTGACTCAGTATGCATGGGCGGATAGAAAACATTATACAGATTTTTTTTTTCCCCCCGCTGGAAAATTACCCCTCCATGAAACGATCCTTGCACAGTGAAGCTGTTAAACTGCAACGCAGTAGTGAGATTTAGCACTTCACGGTCCACCTTATGTGTCCTGTGATGAGTCATACATCCCGATGTAATGTTATTTTCCAGGCAGTGTCATTTTTACATGAGGGGGAAAAAAATGCGTGAAAATGCAATGCCTACGTCATCTGCAATAGAATACTTCTCACATTTCAGTGCCATCCAGTTTTTTTTACCGCAAATTCGACACTGAATTTGTACGACGCCGCTCACGCAACATGTAATATTTTTTTTTCAACATTTAATTGAATATGTGAAGCCACGTGTTTGTTTGTCCTTGAAGGCATAAAAACAAAATGTTACGCTCAAATGTATGGCAGGTGAGATGTTGCTTATAAAAAATTTAAAAGACGAGACCGGTGCACTGTCACGGGAATTCGAAAAAAAAATTGCATGGTGGGCTTTTTCTTAAATTTTTCGTAGAAAATACATTTTTAAAACTTAAGAGCACTGCGCCGCTCTTACTGTAAGTATTCGCTGCAGCGTTGCAATGTGTGGCGCGGTATTTGAGCGTCGGCTAATGCTTCTTGTAACGTTTGCACGATGCTGACTGATGCTATTATACCTCGGCCAGTTGGTCATGTTGACCCAGTCTCATAGACTCGGCCAAACACACTTGCTCTTCAATTAATCTGTCTTCTCTCTAGTTGTTTTGTTATTTGTGAATATGCGCTATTAAAATGAATAATTGCTTCTTTGTGTAAAGGATTTTTTTTGCAGTTAAAAAAGTGCCTTTACATTACATTAATAGGTTCTGTCGTGTACGGATGACAGTCCATGAATGCTACCCTATGTCCTTGAGGGTTTTTTTTCGTAATCAGTGGCCAGCTTGAAAAATAATGAGGGATATTGAACAAATAATATATTAACAAAAATTACATTCTTTGTATCAGTAAACTTTGTTAAAGACAGCCGTATGTAATGGAAGTGCTCGTGAGCAGTAGCAAATGTGTGTGTAATTCAAGAAACCCTTCTGTGTTGTACAAAACAAATGCTCTTGTATCATTAATGGTCATATCCTGTATATGCGGGGTGCTTCAAAAATGTTTAACACTTCTGAGAATTTGCAACAACACCACGTGACACGTGCTGCTGCCTCCGGGCTCTGGAAACCACCTGGAGAAGATTCGAGGCGTACGTTGACAATGATGGTGAACAAATAGAGACTTTTTGAAGTTATTAACATACATTTGTTATTATGTTACAGTGTATTATCCGTTACTTTTCCATTAAAAACGATAGTCCCATATCAGTGTTAAAAATATTTTGAAGCACCCATTGTATAATGAGTTTGGATCATCTTTTTCTAACAAATACAAAGCATGTATACACACGTCTCTAAACCTAGATTTTCCAAAGGTTTATAAGAATACTTTTATTTCTGGACAATATAAAAAAAAAACTTTGAACATGCTGATAGTTTGACGTTTTAGTATAAGAGTGGATGGTAATTTGAAAACAAACTGCTGAAAATATTTTGTTTGCATGCTTATACTAAATTGAGAAACAGAAAGCGGAACACGTGGTTTAGAGATCATACTCCGGGTTAATTACATAATTAAAACTATGGTATTAAGAAAAGTGAAAGGACATGTCACAAAATGAGAGGAGATGTCACGAGAAGGAACGATCGAGAATCATAATGGAGTGGCAGCCAATCAACAGAACGCATGCCGAGAATAAGTCCGCTGAGGAGATGAATCGGTGAAATCGTTTTCATTACAGGTGCTACGTGGATTATTATATCATGGGATTGTGTGAGGTGGTGGCAGCTTGGGGAAGCCTTTGGTCCGGCAGTGGATTGACCGTGGATGTTCATGATGACGGAAATCCGGTATGTTGCTGCTTGTCACTACAAGCTTGAAAACTTCGTCTCCACAGTTGCAAGATCGGTGGTACCTTATCATTACGGACCTTGGACCCACTATGTCTCGGAGGCTCCCACGAGTTGGCTGGCTGCCTTGGGTGGTAGCAGGAAGGCTCTCAACAGGTCAAAACAACAAATTGCCCCTGGAGGTTGTTAACCGCTTAACCAAGGTTACACATTAACCCTTTGAGCAATGTTCAGCCTGCCCATGTATCATGCGTGACTTTCCCTGCTTTTGTTCATAAGCTTCCCGTTAGGATTGTGTTTCCTTTAGCGATGTGCTAGAGTGATCAACAATGGCACTCCTGATTGGCCTGTGCCACTTGTACTTATGACAATATTTGTTTTTGCTTCGTCAACGTGCACCATGCAGCTGTGCAGCAAGTGTGGTTGCGAAGATTTTGCGCAGAGCAGGCAGGAGATTGTGTGGAATACGCCTCATTTGTGAAGTTTATATTCGTCTCCGTTTTAAGTAAAGTCAATTTTACGTTAAAACGTCGAAATCCCTTGTCGCTGAATCATAAATATCAATGGGCTAATACAGTTATCATTTTAAAACAATTCAAACTTTCTTCAAAATTAATCAATTTAGTAATAAGAATGCAATTAAAAACATGAAATATTATCAAATGTTATATTTAAAAAAAAGATAGACTGTAGGTATTCTGCTGATTAAACGATGGTTCTGGAAAGTAAGGCACACCCAAAACTTGTGTCCAGTGTATACAAACCTTGTCGCTCTCACACACCTGCGAATTTTAAGACAAGTTCCTAACTTTTTCTCTAAACTAGAGTGGAATAAAGTGTGTCTTATAATCCAGAGAATATGGTATAACTCGAGTTATATCTCTTATTTAAAATACATTCTACATATATCTCACGACTTATTGTTGTGAGTTGAAATATTGAACACACAACTACCCAGATAAAAATGAAAATCATAAACACATTCCTGCAGAGGGAGCTGGTAGGAACGTTGGGTTGCTCGGTCAATGGCCAGGGTCAACGGCGGCACCACGTGGTGTATTCCACAAATATGCCCGACTGTGAGGGCGGGCACAAGCCGGCGTGAGTAGGTTAAACGTTGAGTTTTATAAGGGCACCACGGGGTGACCAGCCCCTCCCCACCCAGCCCCACCCCTCCCACCCCCCACCCAGCCCCACCCTCCCCACCCAGCCCCTCCCCACCCTCCCCACCCTCCCCACCCAGCCCCACCCTCCCCACCCAGCCCCTCCCCACCCAGCCCCACCCTCCCCTCCCCACCCAGCCACACTCCTCCCATTTTTGGATGCACGACGGACGGACGGACACAATAATCCCCTGTGGGCTGGTGGTGTAACCAGGAGGTTCCTACCAGTATAAACCATTTCAATTCCACTTGCAGAAAGCCAAGCGGAGGTTAAGATCTCATTTGTATTAAAATCAATGTGTCGTTTAAGTTTCCACGTTATCATATTGAAGCATCATTAAAAGTTTAAAGCAACATAACTTGTAATGTTTTAGCTTTTTTTACTTAGCAAAAATGCTCATTGAACACTCAGACAATTCTTGAGAGCATGCAATCATGGTTAAATCGTCACTTTTTTTTTAAACCAAGGTGTGCCAACCCATTATTGTGATCGTGTCTCTCGAGTTTTCTGCCTAAAGGCAGGTTCCTGATTCAAGTTTATTTTATATTCTGTCCGACATTGTGCTTTCTTTTTCATATAGTCCCCCCACCCACCTCCTCACCCTTCCACCTTTCTTCTCAAACTTGTAAAGTGGTACTTTACATTTCCCCCTTCATGGACTTTCACCAGCAGCATTACATTCAGAGCTTCCTTCAACAAGCTTTCAACTCTGACTGTGTACCCAATACAGATATTCTGCATTCTCTAAGCAGAACTCTGTTATGCATCTCCACATTCAGGTTTCCCTTGATTTATGCGGTAGATGCATTCCAAAATAAGGGCTTGCCTAATATGAGTGAAAACCGCATATAGCGAATTTTGGGTAGAAATAGTTTGTCCGCATATACAATGTGAAAGCGCACAAACTGAACCCCGCATAAAGTGAGGGAAACCTGTACAAATAAGGAATTTTAGTTAATCGGCATATTGGCTTTCCAGACAAATATTATCCTTGCTTACATTTCGATTTAAAGCTTTCGTGACTGCAAGGATTCATCTTCTTTGGTTCTTTCGGTAAAGTCACGTAGAATGAGAATAAAATAATAAGCTAATCACTCAGCTATTTCAATGCTAAATTCTCCTGTTTGATATGTAAACCCCTTTGTCAAGGTGCCTCACTTCTCTAAACTAGTTTAAAAGACGCTACAAATCTTAACAACGTTCATTGAAGCTCTGTCGTCCCGACAGGTCTGTTCCTTTCACCTGAAGAAGGCCACTTGTGTTGTGGCCGAAAGGTCGTGAGAATTTTATTGTGTTATTTTATTTTATTATTATTATTTTTTAATTCTCATTCTACGTGACTTTACCGAAAGAACCAAAGAAGATGAATCCTTGCTTACAATTTGTTTGAGCAAGCAAAACCCTCGACTGGGTTTGACTTTCTTGGTCTTATCAGTAGTGGCCTTGTTGAATAAATGCACCTGCTGGGTTAGCACAAGTCAACGTGTTGAACGCGGTCCCCATAGTTTAGATGAAGTGCTCTTGCCAATGAACTAAAAAATTAAACAAATTCTATAAAATATATATATTTTTTTAATGCACAGTGTATGGAGACCCAGAATGGAGTTCTACTTATGCATGCATTTACTCATTACGCTCTGTAACAATGCATCATGAGCTTGAATTTATTCAAATTATAATGCTCTTCTGGATCAGCTCGAGCATTTACTTTTTTCCAATTTTTTTGCAGTGTATATTAACGTACATTCCGTCCATTGACGGATAAGCTGGTACATTGGAAAGCTGCATATTCAGAACCAAATTCTTTGAATACCACAGTGTACATATGTCTGTGTCTTTATAAGGGCACGTCTGTGCATGCCAACTGCTCTTTCCAATTTCCCGTGGGGGTTCCTCTTGGGAATTAATGTTTTTGGTGGATCTCTGATTGGAAACAATGTTGTGCCTAGTTAAAACACGGCTCCATCCACCGTTACTGGGAGCTTTTGCGTGCCAGTATTTACTTACTGAATCCACGTTTTTAAATTATGCAGCCATTGTGGTCGAAACTGACTTGTACCCAACTGCTGAGTGTCACAATTTGTTCGTATGCTGTGCTTGAGATGTATTAAACATACATAAGATTGAAAGAGATAAAACTACAGGATGCATGTCTTCAAAATCTAGACATTTTGGCTGAAATCGCCAACAGTGAGCACAATGGTGTGATTTTCACACCTGATGATGATTGCTTGTGTTGCAGTCGAAACGTCGTGAGAATTTTATTGTTTTATATTTTTATTATTTTATTGTTTCCCTTCTACGTGACTTTACCGAAAGAACCAAGAATACAATGGAAGGTTTTACAATTTGAACATTTACACAACTGGAATTTTAACATTAATTGATTGTGGTATATAACATTGATTGTGGTCGTGGTGGTTGGTGGTGGCGATGCGGGTGATGCGAAAAAAATTTATGTTAATGCGTAGTCCAAAGATGTTTAAAATGATGAATGTATGAGCGTGTCCCAGAATGGATTAAACCGGGGACAAGAGGGTAATTTTAATGACAACGTGTAGCCTTCAAAAGGGCAGTTTGTGGCCACCCTTATATTTTGAAATAACATGATGTCCCGTGACTACAAATGGAAAATTTACAATCAATTTTGTACTTTCTTCTAAATGAAATAGCCTTTTAGCAGTATTTTTTCTTGAAATTTTAAATGCAGTAAAGTCATATGAAAATTTGCATGAGGAAATGGGATTTTTTTTTCTCATTCAGAAATAAAAGGATCTGCAACTACAATCTCGTAGATATTTAAAGTCCTTTACCAAGCCAAGTATGTCTTACCCAGAAAATGCATGATTTGTTATTATTAACTACTTTATATGACGCATCAGAACATCATTGTTGTGTAGACATTAAGAAAGTAGTGTTGTTGACATGATTAATACCATTACAACAGAAAACAAATTAAAATGCGAAGAGTAAAGATGGTGCCCGTGACTGAAACAGTAACCTCACTTTTAGTCCAATCTATCACATTAGCCAGAGGTCTGACTCCCTACTCTTGACCACAGCATAATGTTCTCAACCCTTGGGCTCTCTGCAGTGCGCTCACATCAATGCCGGATTGACTGAGTAATTTTTAAACTTCTCCACGGCTTGATTCAAGATTTCATGAAATTTTCAAACAAGTCTGGATACCCATTGTAATTTCTATGCATTCATTAATCCCTTCGCACAAGAAGGGCTCACAAGTGACGTCATCACATCATCCCTCTATTTAAGGAAGGAAACAGGAAGATTTCGGTGTGTTACATAGTGTTACTTAAAAATATTTGACTGATATGCAATGGACATACTTTGGAAAGTAAATAAATGATTTATTGAAGTGCTTAGAAGATGCAATTTCTCCACAGCTCTGGCTGTCGCCTGATGAAGCTAGTTGTAATTACTGGCGAAACGTCATACTCACATTGTAATTGTTGTAGATTTGCTCTCCAACACACCGGTGTGCTGTACTAGTGACGAAATGGCATGTTCCTTTTACGTGACAAACTTAATCGGCTGTGTGGGTGTATCAAATGGTATGGGCTGTCGGCAGAGTAGCATTAAAGCACACACACGCACATACATTGCCAATTCATTCTTAACAAACACTGGAACATCCATTGTCCAGAAGCTTGACGGACAATGAAATATTTATATAAAAAAATATCGACGCAAGAGTCTCATTGTGTTAAACAAATTGGGGCAGCATCCATGGTAAAAATTCCACAAATCCCATGGCAGGAGCCAGTCTATAAGATGACTAATGTTTGATTGCCACATTATAGATTATTATAGCCTAATGGCAGCAACCACTCAGCCAAACATAACAATATGCGGTGATCCATACATTAATTGGGAAGCATCATACTCAATCAGCACCGCACTTGATTTTTTTTCTTTCAGGAGAGGCAGAATGTTTGCAACACATTACCTGGAGGAGTTCTTAGCCTGAGCAAGTACCATGCTGGTGATTAATAGCTGGCTCTGTAGTTTCGAGGCAAAGGGTTTATTTTCTTTAAAAAAGAGCTCTTCTTAGAAGATCTTAGTCTCAAGAGTAACTTGCAACGGATGTGGAGATTCCCAAGTACTTTAAGTTAGAGGTCTAGACGCAATGGGATATGTATTTAGTGGGCAGAGCACAATACTCTTTAACACGAGTAAAATGGGGTTTCTTTTCATCTGTGTGGGAAACCACCTTGAGTAATTAGTTTAATAAATCAAATGAAGGTCACAGCTGCTCTTGAAACTTAAATTATTCTGTGTTTGATAAATATTTAATTTCATGACGTTTGTATCTACAGAAATCCTACTAATTGACTTGGTCATGTATTTTTTTGTAAAAGTTTTTGTTTTTCATTTGAAAACAATCCTTTATTTTTTTGTTGCTGTAATGGTTTACTGCCATTAAAAACATGAATGTTTAAAATGTATAATTGATTTACCACAGTTTAACAGCTGTAAATCATTGTGTGGTAGATTTAATGGGGGGGGGGGAGGTGGTTGGAGGCATATTGGAATGGGGAAAGTGAATTTTACATATTAAAGGTTTTTATAAAATTCCACGGCTAAGTACAGGGCCTCTAAATGGACCCAAACAGCCCTATACAAGTCAATAGGGTTAATAATTCCACTAACCCTTCAAATTGAGGTCACTCCGCCTTTCAACCCAATTTCCATCACACAAATTCAGGTTGCCGAATGTGCAGCATCAATTACCTATCCTGTCTGTTACAGCTTGCCTATCTCAATTTTTCTCGGGTGCTTGGGAAAGCTCTGGGGTGTGGCTGGGAGTATAGCTGCCCCCTGTGTTGTTAGGCAGGGGAAAGAGGCGATGTGGGATTTAAGGAGGCTGTGGGAAATCAGCATTCTTGGGTGGTTGGGTGTCTGTGGGTTGCAAATTTCAAAGGATTCGAAAATTTACGTTTCGGCAACAGGTTTACCTGGACAGTATATTGAGTACATTGATTATATTGATGTAGTTTATATTTAGGTTTTTCACATCGGTTTATTGTATGGTAGTAGGGTATTTGTAGTTCTTTAGAAACTCTTTTTTTTGTTTTCCACATAATACACGAGCTTGATACGCGATGGTTTGGCTGCTGCAGTTCTTTATTATAAAAATTTCCCTCCCTTGATTGATGCTAATCCTACATAATATGACTTTGGGACAACCCACCGCCTACACATTCCGCAAGGAGTGACTAACCTCATATCTGCATTTGTCATCAATATGCTAAATTCCTCTGTTGATATGTAAACTCCTTTGTCAAGGCTCTCTCCTCCGCCCACCCAGCTTAAAATACGCTGCCAAGCTTAGCAGTGTTCATTAAGACGCTGTCTTTCTGACAGCCTCTGTGTTCTTCACCTGAGGACGGCTGCTTGCGTTGTGGCTGAAACGTCGTGAGAATTTTATTATGTTATGTTTATTTTTATTATTTTATTATTATCCTTCTACGTGACTTTACCGAAAGAACCAAGAATAGGTTTACCTCATTTAGTGCTGAGAAAAGATTTGCCGGAAGATTTGCAGGTGTGTGTGTGTGGCGCCGCACGGACTAGAGAAGAAATGGAGTGATGTGGTACAGAAGGACGTGGAGCTGAGTGGACTTGCCGATGACTGGTACCAGCGGTGTCAAGATCGGCCTCTGTGGAGGAGGCTCGTGAAGGACGCTGCTACTGGGCAGTTGGAGGCAGTTGCCCTCCGACAACAACGGAGGGCGGAGGAGCGACGCTCACAACAACGAGCGGAGCGCCGGGTGGCTAAAGCACAGCAGGTTGGCACAGTGGGGGGCACAGGTGGTGCATCAGCCAATCATCTCAGTCATCTTAGTCAGTCGACCCATGGCACTTGGGTCTGCCCTGTGACCTCCTGCCACTTCACGTGGCCTCAAGGTGCACATGGCCTGGCACAAGCGTCGTGGTGACGTCACCGCCACTTATTGGCGAATGGCGGTTGTTGTGGCTTTGCAAAGTCGGCATTGTGAGCGCACACCGCATGGAGCGATGGAAAGTTATTCTGAATACGTTGAGATAATCACGGCATGTGGCATTTTTGCACATGCTCGAATTAAACATTCTAATCGTGCAGCTCCGAAATTAAAATGCACCTGTTCGACACAGGATTTGTAGCTGAAACAAACTCAACAATTGAGTAGGTGAAATTCTACAGTGTGGAAATAACATAATTCTGCACATATGTTTTCATAAAAAAATATATAAAGCAAAATGCCTCACATGCAGACACATGCTCATGTTTTGATCAATATGCTAAATGCAGATATTTAGAGGGTAGTTTTGAAACGCGTATTTTTAAAATCACTTATTCTAGTCACTGTAGCACGAAATGGAGCTATGTTTGAGTGATGATTCTTTTGTCCCCAGAAAGAGCAGAGAAAATGTTTCGGAATTCCATAGCAAGTGACCAAACCGGTTAAAAAAATCTATCTCACGTTGTTAAAAGCAGGTGCGACACAACGTTTGAGAAGTCTGTTGGCATCAACAACTTTGAGCCTCACAATGGATGAAAGAGGGTTTTAAGATGTCACAACAGCATTGCTTTCATTTAATTAATGGCCGTGTGGTTCTTTACAAAGGTTTTCTCCACCGAATGCTCATCGCGAATAGCGATTAAAAAATAATCCTTCTGGCAGATCACTGAATAATATATACAGGACAACAATTTCATAAGCTCCTTATAAGACCTAATGATGCTTGAGAACAAAATCATTTCACACTCAAGCGCCTCCTGTTTGGCTGCCCAGCGGATATTCAGCGGCTGTCCAGTGGACAGCCGGATGTCCAGCGGTTGTCCAGCGGCTGTCTAGCGGATGTTTGGCTTTCTTTTCTGTTCCTTGATCACAACTGGTCGGTGTGAACACGGTGTGCAAGACCACGGACACGAGGTTAGGGTGACATCAGATCGGACAATGATTTCTCCCGTTATTTGGGGAGTGAACTCAGTTCGGTGTTCGTTAAATAAATACAATGACCTCAGATACACTCAACAAGGTAAAGGAAATTCTAGTTTAAATAAAACACCGTATGCATGGCGAAAGATTTAATGAATAATTTGGGTGCAGATTTTACTTCGTACATTTATATATATTTTTTTTAAATGTGCATGAAGACATGATCGAGGTTCATTATGGGAACATGGGGGAAGGTATATTTAGAAAAACATTGAGCCTGTTGGTTTTACACGTGCTTCTGTGCGAGTTCTTCCAATATGTTACATTTACACTGACGCGCTTATCACGCGGAGTAAAGTATAAAATGTGAAAAAATGGAATAAGCGATTGACTACCCTATTATAGAGCCATGCTGCCTTATATAGCTGTACTTGCATCTCTCTCTCTCTGCGTGGTCAGTGTCCAGTGACCCATCAAATTGAAGTCCTATCTCATTTCCTCTACATTTTCCCATTTTGCCAATGCAGTCTCTTGTAACAATGATTATATACTCCCCCCTTCTGACATGATGACTTACTTCATGTGACATTCCTGATAGGGTCCTTGAAGTCTCCCAAATCCAGCGTGCACGATCGATTGAGGCAATTTGGAAGCTGTTGCGCCCATTTTACAACAAGCTTGAAGACAGCTTTGCAGAAAATTCTGCATTCAAATTACACTTCCCAGAGCCCATTCCCTCTCTAAGCACCCAAGTGCCCCAGTGCATATATCTATTTTGCACTTGTGGTTATCTCGGATGTTCCCATCCCCAGCACTTACTGCGACGGTCAGCCATGGGCAAATGAGGGAACCTGCGTAGACAATACTTCGTGGGAGAAAATGAAGACCTTGAGACAGCCAATGGATGAGAACTCGGGAAAGTCCTCAAATGCTAAATCCTGGAATGGAGGAGAAAGACACTAACTGGAGGTGGGTGGCAATAACTGGAGGTGAGTGGTAATAACAGATGTACGTACGCATGGTGAGAAACAAATATTTATATTAACAATAAATGTATTGGTAATATGATGAAAAAAACAAATATTGCGATGTCGACAGTCATCCATTTTCAGTGATCAATGTTTAAGGGCAAATCATACATTTTTAATAGCATTTATTTATTAATGCCGATTTTTTTTTACTTCAATTATTAATAGTATTCGTCGAAACTTAAGGGCTCAACAAAAATGCGCCCATTGGCTTAACTAACCTTTCTGGACTGTCCGTATCAATGCCTCGTAAAGGTTGACTACATTTTATCCCTTTCAGAAATCACAGGCCTAAGGAGGTTCACAAATTTGACAAAAGAACCGCCTGTTACTTAATCTGCCCTCTGCATCACTCGGAGGCCCTGTCCTGCACAGATACGGGGATCCTCCATAGCCGCAGGCCTTTGCTCAGAGGTGAGCTTGTGCTCTCTCTAACTCGAGAATAAAGCCCCATAGCTCTAACAAAGGTCCCTCTTTCAGTCTCACTGGACCGTAGGGTCAAGTGCTGCTCCTGAGCACCTATTCTGGCTGCTTCAGCGCACAAGGGGAGGGCGGTCGGCACCACGCCTAGCCGCCTTTGTCTCCCCCGGTATTGGCGAAACACATCCTTCTCAAATTACTCATGTAGGCTGAGTGGACCTTGGGGAGGTCCTCGCTGTGAACATAGACACCATTTGTCAGTGATATATGGGGCTGGGAATCAAACCTCAGTGGCTCGGGTTCATCTCTGACATTCGCTCACAACGCACTTCTGAAACACGCATGCACAGACATACACACAGCAAAAGATTCTCCATTTAACCTGCACAGACCGTCATGGCAAGTGCCATTAGCGTCGCTGTTAAAGTCAGAGAGGCACATGATGGGGTGGTTTGTCTGCCAAGACGCTCAGCCAGCCTTTGTCTCAGCCAGTGCTGGTGTTTACACACTGCACCAGGTATTTATTCGAGGCTGATTTGACCCATCGGAGACCCAGGGTAGGTTCCGATACCACTGGGCACTGGTATTGTGTGTCAGTGCTGTGTATCAAAAAGGCCGTTTGTAGCGTGCTAACATTTGCACCACTGCTCCACACACACAGACGGACACACACACATAGACACATAAAGACGCACACAAACGTACCTTTGAGCGCTCACACTCCCGTATCCAAAAATAAAGATTTCGGCTATGAAAGCTGTCTGTAAAGGTGCTGTTATTGAGCACCCATTAATACCAGCATGGTACACACCAGGTGGTATTGCCAGGACAACACCATGCTGGTACTTTTGCTCCCTCGTGCTAATGCCCATACTTAAACATCAGCTACCCATTTTTGGACTGAGTAGACCTACAATATGCCTAGGCCAGGTTCAGAAATGGTTACCCCAATGATTCACATGACTGAGTATCAAGCCTGGATCATCAGAAATATAACAGTGCGCTTACAACTCTCTCAACACAGACAAATATCTCCCTTAGAGCCCTAACAGACCGTTGGGGCAAGTGCTGTTAGAAAGCAGTGCCTTTGAAGGCCATCACGATACACGAGGTGGCGGCAATGTTTACACAATGCAAAAGGTGCTCTTTTGAGGCTGGGTCGACCTGGGGGATGCACAGAACCGGTTCAGATAATCATCACTGGCGTTGTGCCTAAGTGGGACTCGACCTCGGGTCACCGGGTTTTTAGCTGCTCCCCAACACAGACACGAAGAGACGTAGATCCCCACGATAGCCATATTGACTGTTTGAGCAAGACCTGTTCGTCAGCACCAGGTGGTGTGGGCAGTACCACACCTGTCTGCCTTTGTCTCACCTTGGTAATATGCACACACCGCAACAGGTACCAGGTACTAATGTAGGGCCGAGTTGACCTAGGGGAGGCCAAAACCATCTGAGACCATTTTCCACTGATTTTATCTGCGTCTGGGAATTGAGCTCAGGTCGAGAGGTTCAAAGCGTAATGAGGAAACCACTGAACCACCACTCACTCACTCACAGACACTCGTGCTTACATTGATTTATAGGACCCGGCGAGCATTTGAGTTTGTTTTTCTAGTTTTTCGTTTGCAGTACTATGACACAAAATTGTCGAATTAATGAAATATAATGTATTCTTCTGATAATGTATTAATTCCCCTGAAGCTATCATGGTGAAGTATGCTTTGCCCAGCAGCGTTCCTGGCATAATGTAATAGATAACTCTGATTCGTGACGATTGCAAATGATGATAGTGATGATGACCACACAGATGGTGATAATGGACTTATTATTATACAATGCATGACTTTCATTATCTCAAAAGCAGGCTATATGTATTGATGGAATTTTAAGTCACAGGGCTGTATAAAGCCAGGCCAAGACCACTCCACCAAACACATCCAATTTTCACCTTTCTTTTAATCGTCTTCACCTTCACCCCCTCCCACCAATCCTACATTTCCCATCACACAACCACAACAACCATTCACCACCCAGTCGTTTTGCCCCAGCCCTACCCGTTTAATTTTTGCGTGTAATGGGTGGCTTTAATAGAAAAAAGGATTTTTTAATCTCTTTTGAGTTAATAATCCCATCCTGTGTTCATATATACCATTGGCCCTGTGCGTAAAATGTTTCGTATGGAATAAATAAATAAATAGATAAATAGATACACCAACATCTGTCTGTCTGCAATAACAGAAATATACGCCATCAGCCAAGGCGACTTTCAGACTAATGCGTTATAACATCATTTATTTAAGCAGACTTACCCTAGAATCCCTATTGGCTGGGATAATAAAAATATATATACACATTTTATATATTTGTTTTCCTTTATTTTGGCCAGACGGAGGTTTCTCTATCGATGTGTTACTTACAACGCTCCACAACAGCGCATAACGGATTATTGTGTAAATATCATATAATAAGCATACCTCCTTTCTGTATCTCCACTTACAAATGAAATATGTTTTAGTCGATTGGCCTATTGGGCATTCCAGACCAATATTATCCACCAAAATGTGTTTTTCAAGCAAGAAAACTCTTGCCCGACTTTGACATTCTGGGTTTCACCAACAGAATCACAGGCTTCTTTAACAAATGCCGCTGCCAGGGTTGGCAGATGTTATTGGCAAGAGCACTTTGTCCAGACGACAGGATCCTGTTCAACACAAAACCGCTGTATGTGAATGGACTTTTTTTGACCATGCGATGAAAGTGGCCACAAAGAATATTGATATTCCGAACGGTTGTGCCAATCGTAAAATAAATAACTGGAGCGTGTGTCATTTATTGTTGGAGAACAGCCCATGCTCCTGCCAGACTGTGCCAGCTGTGTTTAAAAACAAGGGTCTATGCAGCACCCTCTAATTATCTACGATGTTTCGAACGAGCTGGCAGAAATTGGCTACGCAGAACTGCTGAACTTGTTGAAAGCGAGGGAGATTTTTTTTCTTCATTCTTTCACGGTTTAATAAATCACCGGTTTGTATATTAGCGGTTGTCCATGGAAATCTTGCTAACGGTCTGAGACACTTGCGCCGAGCCCATGCAAATCTTGCTGTCGTGTGACGAAAAGGCGAAGTCATTTAGCATTTGTATTCAAAATATAGAATGACAGTTTACTTAATGCTTGAATCTTTACATTTGTATCCGTTTGTGCTTAGAGGACATGCATTATCATTTCTAAATACAAGGGACATTCGCTGCATGTGGATCACATCCACATCATATCAATTTCAAATCACAAATTCTAAATATGAAACTCCCCTATATGTATTTTTAAAGTACAACTTTACCTAATTTATTAATATCATGGCATAATAACCCAAGTCTCCTTCGTAAAATACATTTGTATAATACATTAAGTGTATTGATGGTCACACAATTGAAATATGAATGCAATATCCATGATCCCTCTGTACATATATATCTCATACGATAAAGGCACATCAGTGGAGCGTGCATTTGAGCTGGGATTTTTTTTTATGACGGGACACCACTTGGGAGAAATGACTGATGAGATGGACGACAAGAAAGCCATCGTTGAGTTTCAGAGCAATGTTGAAGCAGTTAGAGAGTCACAAATAGTACTTTAAGGGCTCAGGTGGCGCTATGTTTTTAAAATACCCGAATTTTGTGAAGTGGTTACAAACTGAGGCAATTTGATATGTAAAGGAATTGCTTCCCAGTCCCATTGTACCACAGAATACGTTTTTGTATCTCATGCTTTTACAACGAAATATATATTCTGGGTGCATCGGAGCTGCTATTGTAGTATCGTAGGCATTCTCTACAGCGTGGGGCTTAGAACAAGATTACCCATCTGTCTTGCCACTCTTGGCAGCTGTGTGTGCTTGTGTGCGTGTCGTTATGATAAAGGTTACAGGCTGGAACATACTGGGCATTTGTGTACATGAGACAGAGGGCCCAGTGAGATATGGGCCTTCAAAATTTCCATCCATTTATTCCTCCTACCAAAATGAACGCTATCTTCTTACCCATAATGTATTTTTATGTGCCACACCTGCCCAGTAGCACTTGCAGTTGTCATGTAAGTAATCATAGAGAGAGACCTTTTCCATTTTTTCACTGGAGCCCAATGACGACTTTTACGGTTGCCACCTGTCCAGGCCTGACCGAGAGAGTCTGGGAGTCGGCAATTGTGTTGGGGCGGCCATAATCGACTTGTACCGAGTTGTGGTGGTATTGTGTCGAACTTTGTTGCAGTAGCCTGCATAGTTTTCATAGACCTCGGACGACTGAGAAATATGTCCAGGTTTAATCTGTGAAAACGGTGGAAACTCTGGCAGTGGTGTGGCGAGTATCGAGCTGCATTATGAACCCGGCACACATGAATTAAATTCCCGGTCGTGACTGACATTGGTGCTGAGTAATATTTGAACCCCTTCAACAACTTGCACTAACCAGCTTCGGGAGATATGGTCAAAGAGACCCCATAAATGGCATGGTGTGGGGCGACTTTCATCCAACAGTGGATTGACAAAGGCTCTAAATTCATTCGTATTATAATCCAGACTTTGAAATGTGTCTGAAAACAAGACAACTGATGTTCACCTCGCTCTTCCATTATTTGCTTGTGCACAACTTTAATGCGTTGATGTGTATCCCATCTGTCCTACCTGTTGCTAGCTCCTAAGTGACTATCAAATACTTTGTAAACAGCAGTAAAAAAAACATTCATCATAAGCTGTGTTTTATCCACTGTTGGGTAAAGACCTACGCTCACCATTGCCCTCTTGCATGGTCCTGCAATACCATAATACATCTCGCTCCTGCAGATCTCATCTCTCAATCTTTGCGGTGGCCACAATCTGGAGCGTGTTGCCTCTCTTCGGCTGCTATTCCATCATCAACCTCATTCATCAGCCATCATCCCTTCTAGTAAATGTTACCCAAGTCCACTTTTCCTAATAGGAAATGAAGTGTCCCTCTTGCTGTGTCCATGCGTCCTTCCCAGCATTGTCGCGTCACGCTTATTCGTGTACTCTTCACTTGTTGTTGTTCCGTTTTATTTCTCAGTGTCCACGTTTTAACTCTGTATGCCACAGCAGATGGTATTCACGAATTAATACCTCGCTTTGTTGGGCACATTAATACGTTGTCTTTTATTATCAGATGTAACATATCCGAACGCACTTCAACTTGCACTCACAGAAAATTATTATCTCGTCACATCGATTCTGCTCCGCGTTCAACACGTGCGCTGTTACGTATGCCAGTTATATTACCCCATAAAATATTTTCTACTGGTCAGCTAACTTATACGCCACTTTTGTTTTTCTCATCTGTGTGTTTTGAGCTCAATTGTTGCGGCGTTATTTGTTAAGCTCTTAAATAATTTTCTGTCATGAATTTTCCATTTGTTGTTATGATGCACTGTTATCACCAAATATGCGATGTACTGTATGCATATGCCTTCATTTGTTCTATAGAATTTTCAGAAAATATATTCAAATGAGGCTGTAAATAGCTTTGGTGAGAGTGTTTATACTTGCCTGACTCTTCTTCTGATGCGTCTGCTCTCTGCATGCTGTCTCAATGTAACTGTTTGGTATTAACAAGTAGATTTTTTTAGCACTCCTACATATATTCTGTAAGTGAAAAGTAACACATTGGTTATTTGTGCACTATGCTACAAATACAGATTTCTGTGTCCAACTCCCAGCCCTGCTTAAGATCATCGGTGAATGGTATATGAACTGTCCAAGACAACTCTTCCCCACCACGTTCACCAATCTGCACTGACCAGCATGGTAAAGTATTGGTCAAACAAACCCCATGACTGACATTCAGGATTTGTTTGGCAAAGGTTTGTAAGTTACTATTATTATTGCGTATGCATTTTCGGATGTCATACATGACTGAATGTTTTCGCAGTGTTTAGATTTTTTTTTAGCAGACTTGGGGATCGCAGACAGCCCATTCACGGGCCAGCGCTCCCACCAGGGATGAATAATTTAGGGGGAAACATTCCCGCCGGATGCATTGTTCTGACCGCTCCTTTCTCACACAGCAAGCTTGTTCCCCCGGTGATTTGTATGGGTGCTAAATGCAAGAAAATTGATCCTCACGAGAACAGCATTTTCTTTTATACGTCTGCCGCAATGTCCTCCCAACCGCCATAATCGCCTGCAGATGGATATGTAATCTCTGGGTGTGAATATGCGGTTCGTGTACGTGTGCATATGCGCGCGTGTGTGCGCGTGTTCGCACAAATTTCTACCATTGACATATATGTACGTACGGATAAATGATTGCTTTCAGTAGGTCAGTCTCCCAGATTCCCCGTGAAATCAAAAGGTTATCGCGTTGTATAATCTTACCAGAGATAATGATTTTTTTTACATACATATATAAGTAAATAAACAGTTGTGTGTTCACATTCCAAAAAGAAAAACATACTCAGAGATAGATGGAATGGCTCAGTGGGACCAATGTCCATCTTGGAACAATGTGCCAAGTACCATTTAGCAGCTGGGTTCAATTCTTGCATGGTCATTCATGGTAAAAAAAAAATACTTTTTCATAAGCGAGAAAGTAAATAACTATGTACAACCGAGAATGTCAATGTCAAACAAGTCACAAATTAGCTGTGCACCAACACGGCTACAAGAGAAGAAACTATTATTTGGTAGATTGGTAATAATGTTAAATATATATACACGCATATATAATGAAAAACAACACACCAAAAATGAGAACACAAGTGACAAGCCATCCTCTGAATATTCTAGAGTTGTTTTGTAAATTGATTGCAAAATTATTGTCCATTTCATGCATTTGAAAACAATCCAGACGGCTGCTTATTTTCCTGGCTATCCACCGATGGTGGTTGGGTTTTAAGGCTTTCAGAGCACACAGAATTTCTTTCAGAAAATTGTACTTACTGTTTATAATTATTTTATTCAAACAAAACACATTGTTTTACAATCATTTTGCTTTACTGTATGTATTATAAATTGTGATTGCAGAGAGAGCATTTTGAAAACGTAAATATTCTGGGCATGCCCCAGTGGGAAATTGTTTCATTATTGTAGCAATAACTAACAGCTCCGGGCTTGTGAGACTCTCTCCATGGAAACTTTTATTAAATGCAAACAAAACTTTCGTTTTGCACTTTGCATCAATTTGCTATGTATATTCGAAGTGGACTGAACCAAGTATGGTTTTGTTAGGAGTTAATCTAGATATTTCAACCAATTTAAAAAGGTTTACACATCAAGTGCACTTTTTCGTATTGTTCACAATTGTATTTAAAGTCTGCTATCAGCATGCATTCATGACATGAGGCTATTTCTAGACTAAACTCTGCAGCAAGCAATGCATCATGATTTGTTAGAAAATGGCCCTGGAAGATAATGTTGCAGAAATAATTCTGAGCATAATAGAGGTTTTTGGTTTAGATCGCGTAAATATAAATGTGTTGTTAAACCCACCACCACCCGACAAAGCCAATTGGTAATATTTGTCACGTAAACAAAACAAGCCAAATCGTTACTAGTGTAGTGGAGTAAATAATGCGCATAGGAATTGCCCATATACAGTACAAGGAGAACGGGTCACATGAGGTTGAACAGGTGGTCGAGTCGCGGGTGGCGTAAACAACCCGAAGTAATTAAGGGAGTCGTGGCACGAGGGATGTGATTGGTCGAGAGGCTGTTAGCGTTAAGTGGTGGCGTCTGGATGTCTGATGAAGGGGACAGGTGCGGGCTGGCGGGAAACGGCCAGCGAGCCACGTGGCAATTAATTAAGGCTAATGCGAGAGGAGATAAAACGCGAAGTGGTTTGAACGGAGAGGAGTGGCTGCTGGGGAGTTGTTGCTGTAGAGTTGTTGCTGGGCAGTTGTTGGCGAGAGGTGAAGAGATACGAAGAAGACAGCTGGAAATGTTAGGGAAGAATAGATAGAGAGCCGGACCCCAAAGACAGTAAATACCGATAGGGAGAGTCAGCGTTAGCGGAGATAGATAGAGTCACTGTGTGTGAATAGATGGAAGTCACTGCGTGTGAAGAGATAGCGGCGATACTGTGTGTGAGGAGATAGAAGACGAACCACTGTGTGTGGAAGGGAAGACACTGTGTGTGAAGAGATAGGCGAAGAAACACTGTGTGTGGAAGGGGATGCACGGACGATGCTGAAGTAAATCGGAGTGTCCAAGTTGGCGGAGCACGGAGAGAATTACTGTGTGTACGGAACGATGGAATAAAAGTGACGGTGGAAAAAGAGACGGTTGTCGTCCGAGTGAATTCACAGCACTACATTTGGTGTCAGAAAAAGTACGGAACACGCCACGATGTCAAGGAAAGCGGCAAAGATAAGAAATGTGCCAGTGGACTCGGGCGGCGACAGCGACAATGACGATTTGCAGCCCGGCCAGATGGCCGGAAGTACTCCGGACGGTGACAGCGGTTTGGGTGGTGCTGAAGGCCTGGGATCGCCAGAGGATTTGCGAGTCCTCATGACCCAGTGGGAGGCCAGAATGGAGAAGTTGTCGGAGGAATTCCAGAACTTCTTGACGGAGAACCGCATTCAACTACCCGTATCGGGTCCACCGCCGGAGGTTGCCGCTCAGCCGGAGTGGTTGGAAGATTCTGACGACGAAGACGACCAGTCGGAGGGACCGCCATGACGGCTACACGTACAACGATTTGAGGCCAAAGTGGGAGATTGGACGGCATTCATACGAAGATTCCATGCGGCTTACGAGTCTCTGAAGTGGACGGAGGGTGCCGCGTTACGAGCACTGCCGACGGCATTGGATGATGACTCCTTGGCAACTTTTAACGGACTCCCTGCCGTTGTCAGAAAAACATTGGACGGTGCTATTGCGGCAATGAGGAAGGTCTACGAGCCGCGGTCGGTCGCCAAACGTCGATTTCAACAGAGGAAACGGGAGGCCACGGAGTCCCCCCTGGCATTTCGCAGTGCCTTGCTGGCCCTCGCCCAGGTTGCGTACCCGGCGATGGACGAAGAGGGCTGGGACTCCCTGCTGCAAGAGAAGATGTTACAGCTGGCGAAGGAACTGAAAGTCGTCTTGTCGCTCCCGGACAAGGATGATGACGACGACGTGTTATCGTTGCTGATCGCCAGAAACATACAAGTCAACCTTGATATACGAGATGAACCAGCGGCGGCGGTAGCGCAGCCGTCGCTGACGACCCCTGCCGGGGCTGCGAGCACGGTGGCGGTGGTGGTGGACGAGGCGCCGCTGATGGCAGCGGCGGCCGGAGTGTCGACCGGAGACCGACGGCGTCGTCCCGGGGCATATGGAGACGGCGTGCATCGGACATGCTACGAGTGCGGGCGGAGGGGTCATCTCGCCCGCGACTGCTGGAGACGAAGAGGTGGTCCTCCGTGGGCGCTGAACAACTACGGCGGACGGTTCCCCCAAGACCAAGGATCCCGGGTGAGTCGAGATGCATTCAATACACGGCCGCCCTATCCACATCACTCATCCGTGTCATCTCAACCGTATTCATCGGGTTCGGAGAGTACGCATGGCCGGGATATGTGGGGCGCGTTGGCACATCATGTGTTGGGGGCCGCGCCGGGATTGTCGGATGTGATGGCATGTATTCAAGGTGTTATGGTACGGGTTATTGTGGATACCGGGGCGTCGGCAACTCTCATTTCGTTGCAAACTTTTCGGTCGCTGCCGACGTCGCCTGGATCATTAGCGCCAGTGGAAGGGCCATGTGTAGCGGCAAACGGGGGTAGTTTGGGCATTATGGGCTGCGTGGTTGCGACAATTCAATTTGGGGAGGTTATTGTGACAGGAAGTGTTTTGGTTTCAACGGCCTTGGCGGTACTATGTTTGTTGGGCACGGATTTTTTGCAAAAGATGCCAATTAAGATTTCAGTGGAAAAAGGTTGTTTGGAATTACCGTCGGGGAAATGTATGAAAGTTTTGGGGACGCCTTCGAAATTTGCGGCGGCGAACGCTGTGGTGCAGGCCGTGGTGAGCCACACCGTGCGCGTCCCGCCTGCATCGCAAATATTGGTACTGTTACGGTTAAAGAAGGAATTGCCTTGGGATGAGCTACAGGAGGGAGTGCTGGGAATTTTTGATCCGCACTGATCACGCGGCGCTACAGTACTCGCTGCGCGTGGATCGGCCATCGGGGCAAATGGCTCGCTGGATTGAGACCCTCCAGGAGTACTCATTCACGATCCAGCATAGGAAAGGGACGCACCATGTAAACGCGGATGCTTTGTCGAGGTTGCCGCGACCGGCTGAGACGTGTCGGTGCAAAGAGGGCTCGCTGCGTTGCGGCCCGCCGCTGCAGGAGGTTCCGCAAACGGTCGCTGCAGCGGGTTCGGCGGTGCCAGGGATAGTCCCTGGAGCAGAAATTGGACTGTTGGGGTTGTCATTGAAGCAGTGGAAGCAACTGCAGGTGGAAGATTCCTTGCTGACCAGGATGAGGCTGCGTGCCTCTCGTTCAAGGGGATCGGAGGATCGCCCATTTTTGATGTTAACGGAGGGGTTGCTTGTTCGCTGGGATGTGGAAGCACAAAAAAATTGTATTGTTGTCCCGAGGGTGTTGCGGGGGAAACTGATTAACGAGGTACATGAGAAATTGCTGCATCTGGGGGAGAGGAAGACCGCGTTGACGGTGGGGAGTGAATTTTACTGGCCGGGAATGTTTAACGATGTGAAACAGCATGTAAAAGCGTGCCAGGAATGTGCACGGAGGAAAGCGCCGGCACGGCCATATCGTGTCCCTTTGCAATCGATTCAAGTTTCGAGAGTGAATGAAATTGTGGCACTGGATATTTTGGGTCCGTTTCCCGTCACCCCCTGAGGGCACAGATATTTGCTCATCGGGGTGGAATACTTAACTTGTTGGCCGATTGCATGGCCGCTAGTAGACCAGTCAGCGACGTCGATCGCTGAGGCTTTCTTGAATGGATACGTATTAGATAAGGGGGCCCCGGAACATTTGCTTACTGACCAAGGCAGAAATTTTTCATCGAAATTGATTAAGGACGTGTGTGACTCACTGGGAACCAAAAAGATTCGGACGTCCCCATACCACCCACAGACTGACGGGATGGTCGAGCGGCTGCATAGGACGCTGACGTCCATGCTTTGTCACCAAGTAAGCACCGCTCAAAATGATTGGGATCTGCATATTGCAGCGACGCTGGCCGCGTATAGATTGGCCCCGCATGCCTCAACGGGGTACTCGACATTTTTTCTGATGTATGGACGGGAACCGGAAGCGCCGGCTATTGTGAAATTGGGAATTCGAAAACGGGAGAAATCTACGACGGTGCTTGCTCCGATGCAGGTGGCTTTAGACCGTCTAAGGGAAGCCCGAGAGGCTGCATTGCAAAATACGGCATGACGACAAGCCGCTAACGAAAGATTGTTCGGCAGGCAGCGGCCACGAGAGCCGTGGAGTGTTGGAGATAAAGCCTGGTTGCACTGCCCCATGGTGCCGGTGGGAACGTCCCCGAAATTTCACCGCCCCTGGCAGGGGCCCGTTGATATTGTGGAGGTTTTACGGGATCAGAGTGTGCGAATAAAATTCGGTCATCGGACATGGTTTGTTCACCCATCGCGCCTGAAGAAATTTGTGTTACCATATGATGCGTCATCCCCCATCCGAGAGCGGCCTGTATTGGATGTGTCCGACGAACCTGTGGGGAGGTCACAAGTGCGCGTGTCCCAGAGATCTGCCCCCCGTGTGCCTGCAGGATCGCCCTTTTTGGGCAGGGTTACCGACCGGACGCCGATTGAACGGCCACAGATCTGGACCAATGGCCGTCCCGACCGTGAACGACGGACAGCCCCGCCAGCTGAGTGTCGCTGGGACAGGGATGGGCGCAGGGTTCATTGGCAAGACGAGCGAGGCCATCCCTTACTGCAGGGTATCCCGTGCAGGGGAGATGGACCGGCAGCGGGAACCCGTTCCAGGAGGAATACAATACATTGACTTTGGGGGTTGGGAATTCTGTATAAAGGTGTTGTGTGCGTGCATTGCGTGATTGTACAAAATGGTTGTATATTGCAAATGCGTTATATATATGTTGTCATTGTTCCGCCCGCTTTGCTCCACTACTCCAATTCAAGTATATCGTAGCCGGGGACAGCTAGGTTCTTTCATCACGGGGGGGGGGGTGGTGATGTAGTGGAGTAAATAATACGCATAGGAATTGGCCATATACAGTACATACAGACAGACAAGGAGAACGGGTCACATGAGGTCGAACAGGTGGTCGAGTCGCGGGTGGCGTAAACAACCCGAAGTAATTAAGGGAGTCGTGGCACGAGGGCTGTGATTGGTCGAGAGGCTGTTAGCGTTAAGTGGTGGCGTCTGGATGTCTGATGAAGGGGACAGGTGCGGGCTGGCGGGAGACGGCCAGCGAGCCACGTGGCAATTAATTAAGGCTAATGCGAGAGGGGATAAAACGCGAGGTGGTTTGAACGGAGAGGAGTGGCTGCTGGGGAGTTGTTGCTGTAGAGTTGTTGCTGGGCAGTTGTTGGCGAGAGGTGAAGAGATACGAAGAAGACAGCTGGAAATGTTAGGGAAGAATAGATAGAGAGCCGGAGCCCAAAGACAGTAAATGGCGATTGGGAGAGTCGGCGTTAGCGGAGAGAGATAGAGTCACTGTGTGTGAATAGATGGAAGTCACTGCGTGTGAAGAGATAGCGGCGATACTGTGTGTGAGGAGGTAGAAGACGAACCACTGCGTGTGGAAGGGAAGACACTGTGTGTGAAGAGATAGGCGAAGAAACACTGTGTGTGGAAGGGGATGCACGGACGATGCTGAAGTAAATCGGAGTGTCCGAGTTGGCGGAGCACGGAGAGAATTACTGTGTGTACGGAACGATGGAATAAAAGTGACGGCGGAAAAAGAGACGGTAGTCGTCCGAGTGAATTCACAGCACTACACTAGTATGACACACCGGTGTGGAGAGAAACCCACATTTACAATTTGAGTACGACGTTTCACTAGAAATTTCAACGAGGATCATCAGGTGACAGCCAGAGTTGTGGAGAAATTACATCTTCTGAGCACTGCAATATATCATTTATTTGCTTTCCAAAGAATGTCCATCGCATATCAGTCAAATATTTTTAAGTAAAACTATGTTACAAACCGAATTTTATGCAATATTTTTTCGTGATATAGTTGGTGACTAAGCTGAGACCATCAACTTGTTATACTTAATATCACATATAGGCATTCACGACCGATATTATGATTCATAGCTACTTTTAGGTTAGGTAGGAATAAGTGGTAATGGTCAAAATTGGTCTTTATTTTCAACATAACAGTTCCCACATTTGCCCACGCGACAACTTGATTTAATTGACTGTGTCAGGTGGTGGAGGGCTATAGCGCTAATTAACATTATACCTACACGATCTGACCCAAAAGAAACCAATTATGTACCGTTACACTTGAGAACCCAGATTAGTGAGGGGTGGTTGCCTGGATTCCGACCTTAGATCTAAGCCGCAACGGCCCACTGCTCTGACCTCTGAGCCACCCAGCTACCTCTGCCATGACTGTGTTGAATGCATATTAAAATCATATATTTAATGATCTAAACCAATTAAATTATACACTTATCTGCATTATATATGCGTAATCATTACCACAGATATTATTTTTGCATTGTTACTGCTGTTTTTTTGTGGACTACAATTGCTGCTGCCCACGCTCCACATCCGACTGATGCACCATTTCAATTGGCCTGTGTAGGAACAGATAGCACAGTGTATAAAATCTGGTTTGGTTCATGTGGGTATAATTTAGTTAAGAAGTCTTGGTTTCCGCGAGAAATTCCCCGATTCGAAGCTGCACGCCTTCCTTCAAGAATTCCAACGCCACCAGTTTGTTTTCCATTTCATAAGCCAGATTACAGACATTGCATGTGTATTGGATCGGAAGATGTGGACATCTTGACTGTGGCAGGGTGCTTCAGGGCTAAAGTCGGAGTAGACTTTTGTTTATTTTAATTATACGTTAAAGAATGTGACAAGTGAGGCGTACATTGAGACCAGGTCAATTCAACCATTTATTATACAAAAATATTTTACAAAACTTGAGCAGTACCAGGCCTTATACAGAATCCAGCCTTATAATAAATAAAGATTTCATTTAGTCATAATTACTGTTGCTGCTTTATTTACCATTATCATTGTTATTCAAATCTATAGTGTTAGCATTCTAACCAGATGAAGATAATATAGACGTAGCAGAAGATATGGGGAGTGGGAGCAGGAAACAATACAAAATGAAATACAAAATAAATGTATACAAAGGAGTTCCATCACATTCAAGTCTAATCTTTAAAACGACATGCCATGACCAACTACAGACTGACGCATTGGGTGGTTTTCAACATCCATTGATGACCGATGTCACTGGTAGGCACAAGGGCTTTGTTCAGGCTATAGTAGCACGTGGAGAAATAATGTGCCTGCGATTGCTATGAACGGAAATATCACGACACGAAGTGTGTGCTAATTGCTCTCAACAAAAAAAGTGATAGATTCAAAACACTAAACACAAACATCGAGGCTAGAAATAAATCCTATATCTACCCCCATAACATTTACATCTTGATCAAAGTTTTTTTGTTATGTACAATATCATAAATTATGCACACTTTTCAGCACAATGATTATCTACAGTAAGTCAGTTACACGCAAAGCATTTGTTGGAGTTGACACTTTTTAAACATTTTAAATTGAGACTCAAATTTGCTGGCTTTGTGGAAAGTTTTGTATTGTCTGTGTGCATTAATTTAAACTATGTTTTTTACACTAATATACATTTTATTTATAAGCAACAATAATAATATGCTTATCGGTTTAAACAAAAGTCATGTTACTGATCATGTAGCACCTTGGCTTTGCAGTGGCTTGTTGATACCAATCTCTTTTCTCGTGATGCCATTTTTCATAATCCTGAGTCGGATTAAAGCTCCCGTATGTGCATGTGCAGACCATGATGTTATCCTGGGTGGTGATAAAACCAATTTAAATTTTCTCTGTCCGATAGGCCTTTAAAATAACGCTTCCCTAGAGTGTCGATATTCCATTCAGTAGTGCCATTGTTCTCGTCAGGTTACAAGGTATTGCATATCACGTGTTACTTGTGTTTCAGTCAATGTGCCAAAGGCTCAGAGGAACAACGAGCCAAGGCAGCCAACTTACATCGGGAGAATTAGTCGAGCGCTCTCCACACTACACTTTACACATTTGGGCTTCAAACAGCTGAAGCATTTGTTACTGCGTTGGGCAGAGACAGGTTTTTTTTTTCCCCACTGTTAATTAAGTAACTGGTTCCTGTAGCTGTAGCTATTAGTACTGCGAAGAATTTCTTTAAAATGTATGTAGCGTTCCCTAAATAAAAGTGCTTTACAAATTGTCACGTACTGACAATTGTCTTATTTAAAGTGGTGAGTTGGTGATACGAATGAGTTTGGTCATTAACCATCGCTCATTGTTACGGTTTTCAGATTAATTATTTCACTGAAGGTGTGTCCTATTTATAACGTTATATTAAAAAATATATATGAACCAGGTTTATCATATTGGAGGGTTTGTAAAGCAATTCTACGATATTTGATGTGCACTCTGTGCCGAACTATAGCAAGCAAAGGTTACAGAGCTTCCTTTGCAGTAAAGAAGTGCTGATAAATGTATGTGGCCAGATATTGTCGGAACCGAGATCTAAATTCCCAATTCCATTTGCTTCAGTGATTTATCAGAGGCTTCCACATTCCTCATGGCAGGTGTGGGCAAAATAGGTCATTCGAGAAAGGCTGCCGTATCTATGCATGAACATTAACGCCTTGGGCCAGCCATCGTGTGGGGATTTTAAAGCCAAGGCAGGTCACTTTGGCCTTATCCACACTGAAGTCTTCATCCAGGTTATCCTACCTTGGTCTCATCTGTGAATTTATAGACCTGTAATGCAGTGGAAGGAATGTAGAGCTTTGCCTATGAACCCTGAAGACAGCTGTGCTGAAATAGCTCACAGCACATCCATTCAAATGGCACTCGCTGAGGCAGAACATGACATGAATGTTGTCCGAGTGGCTATGGCAAAGATGACGGCCTAATCTATTGCGGATGTGTTGACGAGCTGCGTGTTGTGAATAACAGACACATCATAACAAAATAGCAGGGCATACACAAACAGCCACACTTTCATATCACAACAACGAAGAGCAGTTCTTTTCTTCAGAATTGACACCAAAGTTTACAGAAGCAGTATAAAGTGTCCTTGACCCAGAGCGCTTTGCTTAAAAAATATATATATCACAGACAAAGCGTCCTTCAGACATTTTGCACATCCCTGGAGCAGGAACAAAGCATGTGCTTTCCAACAAAATACCAACAAGTCCACTTGCTTAGCCGGATTCAATATGAATCTGGCATGATGTCTGGTAACAGAGCAAATCCCCATCCGTTCCTTCTCAACGTCCGATGACCCGCCAGCTGAGCCACGGCACTCTTTGTCAACCACAGTGGTGTGTCTCTTTACGCGGCAGATACATGGACTCCCAGCTCCGTGCCTTCGGAGAAGCACCCGCCAAGACGGAACATCCAATGCCAACCCTTGCAGACGCTTCATTCCCATCGCAACGGCATCACCATCCCCATAAATACGTTTCAAATTTCCGAAGACACACCACCGATGGGCCACAAACAGTGCTGCCTCTCTCTCTTCGTCGTGGCGTCGTGAGTGAGGAGTTAGTGAGGAGTGATCGAGTGAGGAGTCCGTGGTGCGCTGGGCAAGCGAGTGGAGCGCGTAAGAGATGAGTGGGTCAGTGGAAGGTGTCGCTCATTTGCCGTGTTGTTGGAGAAGCCGCGTGACTCCCTCATACACCTGTGCTGTGTGCTGGCAGGGTCTGGGCCCTCATCACTTGAATGCTGTTAAGAATCTTCTTCTGGTGGCCGACCAGCGTGACTCCTATTCTGTGAATGTCACTGTAATCAGAGAGGTTCAGCATTAGATTTATACTCATTTGCTCTTATCCAGCTCTTTACGAGCTGCGCTGTCAGCGTCGTGTCATGAGATAAGACAAAAAAAGGTCGATTTCGGAATGTTGCAGCTAACAGTGCATCACCAAATGTGTCAGAGGATTGTTAAAGTATTTTCAATAGGTATGTTTAATTTTATTAGGAGTGCATGCTTTTAATGGGCAGCAAAGATTGCTCTTCATGTCAATCAAACTTAACCTTTTATGTTTCAGAACTGAAAGATGCCGAATAAATAAAATAATCTAATTTAACTTGATGTTGTTTTCATGCAGTCCTTGGTGACCAGTCTAGGGCCAACGACTCGCCTTAATTGAAAACCAGGTTTTCACCATGGCAGCCAAGAGCCAAACCCAGGATTTTTGTTTTTTTATTTGCTTATTGTATTAATCTTTGGGTATTAAGCATTGTTTTAGCACACACTTCACATATAAGAGTCATATTGACTAAAATATAATCATTGCCAACTGACAATGCCCATTCGTATTTGTTTCCCCTGCAATGAGGGCATGTGGGTAGTCTGTGCATTTCGACGTAGAACTCAACCTGGTCTCAACACTTGCGTCACAGCCGCCACCGCTCAGCGCTATCGGTCGAGTGCGCAGCCAAATATAATGTGGCCAATGGCATCAAGGTACCCAATCTGCTTGGGGGGGGGGGGCGGGGAACCCACCTGAGCGTCATGTGCCGGACTGCCTCCAGGGACGTATAACCGGCAGCCAAGAAGTTGTCACGGTATCGTGCCATGTGGATGGCATCCAGCCACTCGGACACGGTGCGGACGGTGGTGTAACCCGGCACAGCCTGGCCGAGCAGCGGATCCGAAACCCTGCGGATGGCAGTGACCCGTGGTGTTATGGACAGCCACACACCCTGCTCTACATGTGGGTGGTTGGGTGGATGAGTGAGATTGGGTGAGTGGGTGAGTGAGGTATGTATGGTGAACTTCTTTCGCAACGTACACAGCCAACTGCGAGAATTGGAGGGGTGGGGGAAGGGCAACAAACTAAACACAAAAAAGCATGAAGAAATTAGTTTTCAATCTGGATTTAAACGTGCGTAGCTCCAGTGGCTTCCGAATATTGAAAGGAAGAGCGTTCCAGATGGCTGCAGAAACGTATCTGAAAGCAAGCGATATATTGGATGGCTATCCAAAAGCTGCTGTGAGGATGACCAGAGTTTGCATGATGGTCTATGCTCCTTGGGCGATATTGGCACGTAAAATAAAGATTGAATAATTGATTGAAGACTGATGCAATCTCCAACATTCTAGCATGTGCCGTCCTCGTCGTGGGAGAGAGACAACATCATGAGTTGATCTCTCTGAAACTGATGGCTGGAGGGGCCTCCAGTTTAGTGGTGTGGGACCCTCAGTGTTGGACAAACTATGGCCTGAGGGCAGATGAGAGGCCAAAGGAACCTACAGCAGGGTAGTGGGACCCTGCATAATCTGTTGATGACTAAAGGCAGATGAGCACAGTGCGAACAGAGGGTCTAGCAATCAGTGCATTGACCACTGAGCTGTTTAACATGCGTTCGAGGTTGGGCTAAGGTCACTACCATGGCATTGACAAAGAATGCTGAATATGGTGATGTTGGCATTAAATACTCTGTTATTTCATTTACAGGGGCATGCCATGTGCTGAGCTTATTAAACCTGTTGTTAAGAAACAAAGAATCCAATACTATGAGTGTATACTTAATTAGTCTTTCTTAAGTTAGCCTTTAAGAGAGTGCATCACATTAGACTTCCACGTGCTAAATACATTGTTATAATTCATGAAATAAATAATTAACCACATTAATACATAAACAACTATACAATATTCTTAGTTTTTTCGGTAAAGTCACGTTGAAGAGAAACAATAAAATAACAAAATATATATAAAACAATAAAAAATTCTCACGACGTTTCGACCATAACTCAAACGGTCATCATCAGGTGTGTCGGTTTGCATAAATTTATTTTGAAAACGGCATATTTATTTATATATATAAAAATAACGTTTGCGTCACGCGCAACGATGGCAGTTTGCCAGGACTAGTCCATCTATTTTTTGAAAAGAGGAGGGGGGAGACGAAATTTGTTTTTATGTAAGCTGTCTGAAAGGCACTGTAAGCGTGAACAATCAATCAAGAACTGAAATGATTTATCAAATCTTTCCAATGATTGCTAAGATAGAATCCATCTTCTCGGTTGAAATTGTCTCTGTGTTTGTATATGTGGATAGCCTCATGAACGAATCTCTCATGGAAGCCAGATGGCTTACAAAGAACCTCCGTCTTGGAAAAGTCAATGGCATGTGAGCCTACTGAATTAGAACAATGATCTGCTACGGCCGAGGTGTTGGTCCTACCGTGTTTAAGGTCTGCTTTATGTTCACGAATGCGGTCCGAGATATGGCGTTTGGTTTCTCCAATGTAACTACTACCACAGAGGCAACTTAGTTTGTAGACACCAGGGTATTGTATGTCCGGAATCACATCTTTTACAGACGGAACCAGATCACGGATTTTATGTAATGTGTTGAAACGGACCTGGATCTTGTGTTTATTCAAGATTTTGGAGATCTTTTTTGTGATCCCAGCAATGTAGGGTAAAGTGATGGTTTTGAAAGGCTCCTCAAGAGGGTTCTTCTTCATGGTTTGAGTGATAGCTTTGCGGATTGTATAGTCGGAGTAACCATTAGCCCTAAGAGCTTGGTGTACGTGCTTGAGTTCACTGCTTATGTGTTCCTGGTCGGATATGCATTGGGCTCTATGATACAGAGTCTTGATGAGAGAATTCTTCTGTGATGGATGGTGGTGGGAATCCGGTTTCAGATAAGCATCCGTATGGGTAGCTTTCCTGTAGACAGAGTGGCTCATTGAACCATCAGGTCTCTTTTTAATTAGGACATCCAAAAAAGGTATCTTGCCATCTATTTCGACTTCCATGGTAAATCTGATGGCTGGGTGTATGGAATTGATGTGGTCGAAGAATTTGTCTAGAGCAGGCCGGCCATGTGGCCAGATGACAAAAGTGTCATCCACGTACCTCTTCCATAAGGTTGGGCGCAGAGTGGCAGTCTGGATGGCGTCAGTCTCAAATTTCTCCATGAAAATGTTAGCTATAACTGGAGAAAGGGGGGAGCCCATTGGGGTGCCCTCAGTTTGTTTGTAGAAAGTTCCATTCCAAGTGAAGTATGTATTGGTTAAACAGTGTCTCACCAGGGGGGGTACCTCAGTGTTTAGTCCTTGATGAACCAAGTCTTCAATGATTGCAATGGTGTCAGGTACAGGAACCTTGGTGAATAAGGAAACTACATCAAAACTGACAAGCAGGTCGTCTGGGGACAGGGAAATACCCTTGATTGTTGATACCAGGTGAGTAGAATTTTGTACCGCAGAGGTGGTCTTTCCAGTGAAAGGACGCAGGATTTCAGACAAAAAACGAGCTAGTTTGTAGGTGGGGGAGCTGATAGTAGAGACTATGGGACGAAGAGGTGTATCAACTTTATGTATTTTTGGTAAGCCGTATAATCTTGGTGGCCTGGCAGCAGAAGGTTTCAACGAAAACTGTTTAGATTGATCAATTAATGTGGTTGAATCAGAAATTATTTTGTTGGTTTGTGTGACGAGGCTGTTGGTGGGATCTCTTTTTATTTTTGTATAACTACCATCGTCGAGTAATTCTTTAATTTTGTTGTTGTATTCTATTTTATCCATGATAACAGTAGCATTGCCCTTGTCAGCTGAGAGA
Organism: Petromyzon marinus; assembly: GCF_048934315.1. Taxonomy (NCBI): domain Eukaryota; kingdom Metazoa; phylum Chordata; class Hyperoartia; order Petromyzontiformes; family Petromyzontidae; genus Petromyzon; species Petromyzon marinus. Next base: position 8,247,230 of record NC_133680.1, read on the forward strand.
ACTACAATATCATTCCTCTTTTTTAATTTATATAATTCAAAACGCTCATCTTTGCTGAGGTTGCTAGCTGGCATCTTAGCGTTTTTGAGGGTTGCAGCGATTTCAGATCTTGCTACGTCTGCAGCGATGTGACCCAGGCCCCTGAGAGCAACGTCTACTTGGGCAATTATATCATTAACTGGTATGTGTTTAGGTGTGACTGCAAAGTTTAGACCTTTAGCTAAAACGGATTTCAGACCATCGGAAATAGAACTGTTACTGCGATTAATTACGACTTTATTAACGTCTAACTTTTTGGTGTGTGGGTCCGGTCTTTTGTTTAAGAGGAGGTTAAATTTGGAAATCAGGTTTTCCTTACATTTGGTCGACATCGTAGCAGCTGAAGAGGCAGTCATATTGTCTACATGTTCCCAATCCGATGTGGACATTATTGCCGTCAATGATAAGTGTGATTTGTAGAGTGTCTTGTCTAACTGATCTAGTTCTGTGCGTATAAGTCTGATTTTTTCTGAGATAAGAGCTAAGCTAGTTTTGAAAAGAATTCGTTTCGCATTAGAAGAAGTTACAGTAGCAGAGGTGAGTGTAAATGCGATTGGTATTACCCCAGAGTCGCGGCATCTCTTCAGGAAGGTGAGAGACTCGATCAGCTGAGCTTTCTTATCCCGGAGTTTGTTGAAAGATCTTAAAGTTATGTGAAAACCCTCCCCGTAGAGGCGATTAAATTTTGATTTAAAGCTTTCGTGACTGCAGTAATTCATATTCTTAGTTTTTTCGGTAAAGTCACGTTGAAGAGAAACAATAAAATAACAAAATATATATAAAACAATAAAAAATTCTCACGACGTTTCGACCATAACTCAAACGGTCATCATCAGGTGTGTCGGTTTGCATAAATTTATTTTGAAAACGGCATATTTATTTATATATATAAAAATAACGTTTGCGTCACGCGCAACGATGGCAGTTTGCCAGGACTAGTCCATCTATTTTTTGAAAAGAGGAGGGGGGAGACGAAATTTGTTTTTATGTAAGCTGTCTGAAAGGCACTGTAAGCGTGAACAATCAATCAAGAACTGAAATGATTTATCAAATCTTTCCAATGATTGCTAAGATAGAATCCATCTTCTCGGTTGAAATTGTCTCTGTGTTTGTATATGTGGATAGCCTCATGAACGAATCTCTCATGGAAGCCAGATGGCTTACAAAGAACCTCCGTCTTGGAAAAGTCAATGGCATGTGAGCCTACTGAATTAGAACAATGATCTGCTACGGCCGAGGTGTTGGTCCTACCGTGTTTAAGGTCTGCTTTATGTTCACGAATGCGGTCCGAGATATGGCGTTTGGTTTCTCCAATGTAACTACTACCACAGAGGCAACTTAGTTTGTAGACACCAGGGTATTGTATGTCCGGAATCACATCTTTTACAGACGGAACCAGATCACGGATTTTATGTAATGTGTTGAAACGGACCTGGATCTTGTGTTTATTCAAGATTTTGGAGATCTTTTTTGTGATCCCAGCAATGTAGGGTAAAGTGATGGTTTTGAAAGGCTCCTCAAGAGGGTTCTTCTTCATGGTTTGAGTGATAGCTTTGCGGATTGTATAGTCGGAGTAACCATTAGCCCTAAGAGCTTGGTGTACGTGCTTGAGTTCACTGCTTATGTGTTCCTGGTCGGATATGCATTGGGCTCTATGATACAGAGTCTTGATGAGAGAATTCTTCTGTGATGGATGGTGGTGGGAATCCGGTTTCAGATAAGCATCCGTATGGGTAGCTTTCCTGTAGACAGAGTGGCTCATTGAACCATCAGGTCTCTTTTTAATTAGGACATCCAAAAAAGGTATCTTGCCATCTATTTCGACTTCCATGGTAAATCTGATGGCTGGGTGTATGGAATTGATGTGGTCGAAGAATTTGTCTAGAGCAGGCCGGCCATGTGGCCAGATGACAAAAGTGTCATCCACGTACCTCTTCCATAAGGTTGGGCGCAGAGTGGCAGTCTGGATGGCGTAAGTCTCAAATTTCTCCATGAAAATGTTAGCTATAACTGGAGAAAGGGGGGAGCCCATTGGGGTGCCCTCAGTTTGTTTGTAGAAAGTTCCATTCCAAGTGAAGTATGTATTGGTTAAACAGTGTCTCACCAGGGGGGGTACCTCAGTGTTTAGTCCTTGATGAACCAAGTCTTCAATGATTGCAATGGTGTCAGGTACAGGAACCTTGGTGAATAAGGAAACTACATCAAAACTGACAAGCAGGTCGTCTGGGGACAGGGAAATACCCTTGATTGTTGATACCAGGTGAGTAGAATTTTGTACCGCAGAGGTGGTCTTTCCAGTGAAAGGACGCAGGATTTCAGACAAAAAACGAGCTAGTTTGTAGGTGGGGGAGCTGATAGTAGAGACTATGGGACGAAGAGGTGTATCAACTTTATGTATTTTTGGTAAGCCGTATAATCTTGGTGGCCTGGCAGCAGAAGGTTTCAACGAAAACTGTTTAGATTGATCAATTAATGTGGTTGAATCAGAAATTATTTTGTTGGTTTGTGTGACGAGGCTGTTGGTGGGATCTCTTTTTATTTTTGTATAACTACCATCGTCGAGTAATTCTTTAATTTTGTTGTTGTATTCTATTTTATCCATGATAACAGTAGCATTGCCCTTGTCAGCTGAGAGAACTACAATATCATTCCTCTTTTTTAATTTATATAATTCAAAACGCTCATCTTTGCTGAGGTTGCTAGCTGGCATCTTAGCGTTTTTGAGGGTTGCAGCGATTTCAGATCTTGCTACGTCTGCAGCGATGTGACCCAGGCCCCTGAGAGCAACGTCTACTTGGGCAATTATATCATTAACTGGTATGTGTTTAGGTGTGACTGCAAAGTTTAGACCTTTAGCTAAAACGGATTTCAGACCATCGGAAATAGAACTGTTACTGCGATTAATTACGACTTTATTAACGTCTAACTTTTTGGTGTGTGGGTCCGGTCTTTTGTTTAAGAGGAGGTTAAATTTGGAAATCAGGTTTTCCTTACATTTGGTCGACATCGTAGCAGCTGAAGAGGCAGTCATATTGTCTACATGTTCCCAATCCGATGTGGACATTATTGCCGTCAATGATAAGTGTGATTTGTAGAGTGTCTTGTCTAACTGATCTAGTTCTGTGCGTATAAGTCTGATTTTTTCTGAGATAAGAGCTAAGCTAGTTTTGAAAAGAATTCGTTTCGCATTAGAAGAAGTTACAGTAGCAGAGGTGAGTGTAAATGCGATTGGTATTACCCCAGAGTCGCGGCATCTCTTCAGGAAGGTGAGAGACTCGATCAGCTGAGCTTTCTTATCCCGGAGTTTGTTGAAAGATCTTAAAGTTATGTGAAAACCCTCCCCGTAGAGGCGATTAAATTTTGATTTAAAGCTTTCGTGACTGCAGTAATTCATATTCTTAGTTTTTTCGGTAAAGTCACGTTGAAGAGAAACAATAAAATAACAAAATATATATAAAACAATAAAAAATTCTCACGACGTTTCGACCATAACTCAAACGGTCATCATCAGGTGTGTCGGTTTGCATAAATTTATTTTGAAAACGGCATATTTATTTATATATATAAAAATAACGTTTGCGTCACGCGCAACGATGGCAGTTTGCCAGGACTAGTCCATCTATTTTTTGAAAAGAGGAGGGGGGAGACGAAATTTGTTTTTATGTAAGCTGTCTGAAAGGCACTGTAAGCGTGAACAATCAATCAAGAACTGAAATGATTTATCAAATCTTTCCAATGATTGCTAAGATAGAATCCATCTTCTCGGTTGAAATTGTCTCTGTGTTTGTATATGTGGATAGCCTCATGAACGAATCTCTCATGGAAGCCAGATGGCTTACAAAGAACCTCCGTCTTGGAAAAGTCAATGGCATGTGAGCCTACTGAATTAGAACAATGATCTGCTACGGCCGAGGTGTTGGTCCTACCGTGTTTAAGGTCTGCTTTATGTTCACGAATGCGGTCCGAGATATGGCGTTTGGTTTCTCCAATGTAACTACTACCACAGAGGCAACTTAGTTTGTAGACACCAGGGTATTGTATGTCCGGAATCACATCTTTTACAGACGGAACCAGATCACGGATTTTATGTAATGTGTTGAAACGGACCTGGATCTTGTGTTTATTCAAGATTTTGGAGATCTTTTTTGTGATCCCAGCAATGTAGGGTAAAGTGATGGTTTTGAAAGGCTCCTCAAGAGGGTTTTTCTTCATGGTTTGAGTGATAGCTTTGCGGATTGTATAGTCGGAGTAACCATTAGCCCTAAGAGCTTGGTGTACGTGCTTGAGTTCACTGCTTATGTGTTCCTGGTCGGATATGCATTGGGCTCTATGATACAGAGTCTTGATGAGAGAATTCTTCTGTGATGGATGGTGGTGGGAATCCGGTTTCAGATAAGCATCCGTATGGGTAGCTTTCCTGTAGACAGAGTGGCTCATTGAACCATCAGGTCTCTTTTTAATTAGGACATCCAAAAAAGGTATCTTGCCATCTATTTCGACTTCCATGGTAAATCTGATGGCTGGGTGTATGGAATTGATGTGGTCGAAGAATTTGTCTAGAGCAGGCCGGCCATGTGGCCAGATGACAAAAGTGTCATCCACGTACCTCTTCCATAAGGTTGGGCGCAGAGTGGCAGTCTGGATGGCGTCAGTCTCAAATTTCTCCATGAAAATGTTAGCTATAACTGGAGAAAGGGGGGAGCCCATTGGGGTGCCCTCAGTTTGTTAGTAGAAAGTTCCATTCCAAGTGAAGTATGTATTGGTTAAACAGTGTCTCACCAGGGGGGGTACCTCAGTGTTTAGTCCTTGATGAACCAAGTCTTCAATGATTGCAATGGTGTCAGGTACAGGAACCTTGGTGAATAAGGAAACTACATCAAAACTGACAAGCAGGTCGTCTGGGGACAGGGAAATACCCTTGATTGTTGATACCAGGTGAGTAGAATTTTGTACCGCAGAGGTGGTCTTTCCAGTGAAAGGACGCAGGATTTCAGACAAAAAACGAGCTAGTTTGTAGGTGGGGGAGCTGATAGTAGAGACTATGGGACGAAGAGGTGTATCAACTTTATGTATTTTTGGTAAGCCGTATAATCTTGGTGGCCTGGCAGCAGAAGGTTTCAACGAAAACTGTTTAGATTGATCAATTAATGTGGTTGAATCAGAAATTATTTTGTTGGTTTGTGTGACGAGGCTGTTGGTGGGATCTCTTTTTATTTTTGTATAACTACCATCGTCGAGTAATTCTTTAATTTTGTTGTTGTATTCTATTTTATCCATGATAACAGTAGCATTGCCCTTGTCAGCTGAGAGAACTACAATATCATTCCTCTTTTTTAATTTATATAATTCAAAACGCTCATCTTTGCTGAGGTTGCTAGCTGGCATCTTAGCGTTTTTGAGGGTTGCAGCGATTTCAGATCTTGCTACGTCTGCAGCGATGTGACCCAGGCCCCTGAGAGCAACGTCTACTTGGGCAATTATATCATTAACTGGTATGTGTTTAGGTGTGACTGCAAAGTTTAGACCTTTAGCTAAAACGGATTTCAGACCATCGGAAATAGAACTGTTACTGCGATTAATTACGACTTTATTAACGTCTAACTTTTTGGTGTGTGGGTCCGGTCTTTTGTTTAAGAGGAGGTTAAATTTGGAAATCAGGTTTTCCTTACATTTGGTCGACATCGTAGCAGCTGAAGAGGCAGTCATATTGTCTACATGTTCCCAATCCGATGTGGACATTATTGCCGTCAATGATAAGTGTGATTTGTAGAGTGTCTTGTCTAACTGATCTAGTTCTGTGCGTATAAGTCTGATTTTTTCTGAGATAAGAGCTAAGCTAGTTTTGAAAAGAATTCGTTTCGCATTAGAAGAAGTTACAGTAGCAGAGGTGAGTGTAAATGCGATTGGTATTACCCCAGAGTCGCGGCATCTCTTCAGGAAGGTGAGAGACTCGATCAGCTGAGCTTTCTTATCCCGGAGTTTGTTGAAAGATCTTAAAGTTATGTGAAAACCCTCCCCGTAGAGGCGATTAAATTTTGATTTAAAGCTTTCGTGACTGCAGTAATTCATATTCTTAGTTTTTTCGGTAAAGTCACGTTGAAGAGAAACAATAAAATAACAAAATATATATAAAACAATAAAAAATTCTCACGACGTTTCGACCATAACTCAAACGGTCATCATCAGGTGTGTCGGTTTGCATAAATTTATTTTGAAAACGGCATATTTATTTATATATATAAAAATAACGTTTGCGTCACGCGCAACGATGGCAGTTTGCCAGGACTAGTCCATCTATTTTTTGAAAAGAGGAGGGGGGAGACGAAATTTGTTTTTATGTAAGCTGTCTGAAAGGCACTGTAAGCGTGAACAATCAATCAAGAACTGAAATGATTTATCAAATCTTTCCAATGATTGCTAAGATAGAATCCATCTTCTCGGTTGAAATTGTCTCTGTGTTTGTATATGTGGATAGCCTCATGAACGAATCTCTCATGGAAGCCAGATGGCTTACAAAGAACCTCCGTCTTGGAAAAGTCAATGGCATGTGAGCCTACTGAATTAGAACAATGATCTGCTACGGCCGAGGTGTTGGTCCTACCGTGTTTAAGGTCTGCTTTATGTTCACGAATGCGGTCCGAGATATGGCGTTTGGTTTCTCCAATGTAACTACTACCACAGAGGCAACTTAGTTTGTAGACACCAGGGTATTGTATGTCCGGAATCACATCTTTTACAGACGGAACCAGATCACGGATTTTATGTAATGTGTTGAAACGGACCTGGATCTTGTGTTTATTCAAGATTTTGGAGATCTTTTTTGTGATCCCAGCAATGTAGGGTAAAGTGATGGTTTTGAAAGGCTCCTCAAGAGGGTTCTTCTTCATGGTTTGAGTGATAGCTTTGCGGATTGTATAGTCGGAGTAACCATTAGCCCTAAGAGCTTGGTGTACGTGCTTGAGTTCACTGCTTATGTGTTCCTGGTCGGATATGCATTGGGCTCTATGATACAGAGTCTTGATGAGAGAATTCTTCTGTGATGGATGGTGGTGGGAATCCGGTTTCAGATAAGCATCCGTATGGGTAGCTTTCCTGTAGACAGAGTGGCTCATTGAACCATCAGGTCTCTTTTTAATTAGGACATCCAAAAAAGGTATCTTGCCATCTATTTCGACTTCCATGGTAAATCTGATGGCTGGGTGTATGGAATTGATGTGGTCGAAGAATTTGTCTAGAGCAGGCCGGCCATGTGGCCAGATGACAAAAGTGTCATCCACGTACCTCTTCCATAAGGTTGGGCGCAGAGTGGCAGTCTGGATGGCGTCAGTCTCAAATTTCTCCATGAAAATGTTAGCTATAACTGGAGAAAGGGGGGAGCCCATTGGGGTGCCCTCAGTTTGTTTGTAGAAAGTTCCATTCCAAGTGAAGTATGTATTGGTTAAACAGTGTCTCACCAGGGGGGGTACCTCAGTGTTTAGTCCTTGATGAACCAAGTCTTCAATGATTGCAATGGTGTCAGGTACAGGAACCTTGGTGAATAAGGAAACTACATCAAAACTGACAAGCAGGTCGTCTGGGGACAGGGAAATACCCTTGATTGTTGATACCAGGTGAGTAGAATTTTGTACCGCAGAGGTGGTCTTTCCAGTGAAAGGACGCAGGATTTCAGACAAAAAACGAGCTAGTTTGTAGGTGGGGGAGCTGATAGTAGAGACTATGGGACGAAGAGGTGTATCAACTTTATGTATTTTTGGTAAGCCGTATAATCTTGGTGGCCTGGCAGCAGAAGGTTTCAACGAAAACTGTTTAGATTGATCAATTAATGTGGTTGAATCAGAAATTATTTTGTTGGTTTGTGTGACGAGGCTGTTGGTGGGATCTCTTTTTATTTTTGTATAACTACCATCGTCGAGTAATTCTTTAATTTTGTTGTTGTATTCTATTTTATCCATGATAACAGTAGCATTGCCCTTGTCAGCTGAGAGAACTACAATATCATTCCTCTTTTTTAATTTATATAATTCAAAACGCTCATCTTTGCTGAGGTTGCTAGCTGGCATCTTAGCGTTTTTGAGGGTTGCAGCGATTTCAGATCTTGCTACGTCTGCAGCGATGTGACCCAGGCCCCTGAGAGCAACGTCTACTTGGGCAATTATATCATTAACTGGTATGTGTTTAGGTGTGACTGCAAAGTTTAGACCTTTAGCTAAAACGGATTTCAGACCATCGGAAATAGAACTGTTACTGCGATTAATTACGACTTTATTAACGTCTAACTTTTTGGTGTGTGGGTCCGGTCTTTTGTTTAAGAGGAGGTTAAATTTGGAAATCAGGTTTTCCTTACATTTGGTCGACATCGTAGCAGCTGAAGAGGCAGTCATATTGTCTACATGTTCCCAATCCGATGTGGACATTATTGCCGTCAATGATAAGTGTGATTTGTAGAGTGTCTTGTCTAACTGATCTAGTTCTGTGCGTATAAGTCTGATTTTTTCTGAGATAAGAGCTAAGCTAGTTTTGAAAAGAATTCGTTTCGCATTAGAAGAAGTTACAGTAGCAGAGGTGAGTGTAAATGCGATTGGTATTACCCCAGAGTCGCGGCATCTCTTCAGGAAGGTGAGAGACTCGATCAGCTGAGCTTTCTTATCCCGGAGTTTGTTGAAAGATCTTAAAGTTATGTGAAAACCCTCCCCGTAGAGGCGATTAAATTTTGATTTAAAGCTTTCGTGACTGCAGTAATTCATATTCTTAGTTTTTTCGGTAAAGTCACGTTGAAGAGAAACAATAAAATAACAAAATATATATAAAACAATAAAAAATTCTCACGACGTTTCGACCATAACTCAAACGGTCATCATCAGGTGTGTCGGTTTGCATAAATTTATTTTGAAAACGGCATATTTATTTATATAAAAATAACGTTTGCGTCACGCGCAACGATGGCAGTTTGCCAGGACTAGTCCATCTATTTTTTGAAAAGAGGAGGGGGGAGACGAAATTTGTTTTTATGTAAGCTGTCTGAAAGGCACTGTAAGCGTGAACAATCAATCAAGAACTGAAATGATTTATCAAATCTTTCCAATGATTGCTAAGATAGAATCCATCTTCTCGGTTGAAATTGTCTCTGTGTTTGTATATGTGGATAGCCTCATGAACGAATCTCTCATGGAAGCCAGATGGCTTACAAAGAACCTCCGTCTTGGAAAAGTCAATGGCATGTGAGCCTACTGAATTAGAACAATGATCTGCTACGGCCGAGGTGTTGGTCCTACCGTGTTTAAGGTCTGCTTTATGTTCACGAATGCGGTCCGAGATATGGCGTTTGGTTTCTCCAATGTAACTACTACCACAGAGGCAACTTAGTTTGTAGACACCAGGGTATTGTATGTCCGGAATCACATCTTTTACAGACGGAACCAGATCACGGATTTTATGTAATGTGTTGAAACGGACCTGGATCTTGTGTTTATTCAAGATTTTGGAGATCTTTTTTGTGATCCCAGCAATGTAGGGTAAAGTGATGGTTTTGAAAGGCTCCTCAAGAGGGTTCTTCTTCATGGTTTGAGTGATAGCTTTGCGGATTGTATAGTCGGAGTAACCATTAGCCCTAAGAGCTTGGTGTACGTGCTTGAGTTCACTGCTTATGTGTTCCTGGTCGGATATGCATTGGGCTCTATGATACAGAGTCTTGATGAGAGAATTCTTCTGTGATGGATGGTGGTGGGAATCCGGTTTCAGATAAGCATCCGTATGGGTAGCTTTCCTGTAGACAGAGTGGCTCATTGAACCATCAGGTCTCTTTTTAATTAGGACATCCAAAAAAGGTATCTTGCCATCTATTTCGACTTCCATGGTAAATCTGATGGCTGGGTGTATGGAATTGATGTGGTCGAAGAATTTGTCTAGAGCAGGCCGGCCATGTGGCCAGATGACAAAAGTGTCATCCACGTACCTCTTCCATAAGGTTGGGCGCAGAGTGGCAGTCTGGATGGCGTCAGTCTCAAATTTCTCCATGAAAATGTTAGCTATAACTGGAGAAAGGGGGGAGCCCATTGGGGTGCCCTCAGTTTGTTTGTAGAAAGTTCCATTCCAAGTGAAGTATGTATTGGTTAAACAGTGTCTCACCAGGGGGGGTACCTCAGTGTTTAGTCCTTGATGAACCAAGTCTTCAATGATTGCAATGGTGTCAGGTACAGGAACCTTGGTGAATAAGGAAACTACATCAAAACTGACAAGCAGGTCGTCTGGGGACAGGGAAATACCCTTGATTGTTGATACCAGGTGAGTAGAATTTTGTACCGCAGAGGTGGTCTTTCCAGTGAAAGGACGCAGGATTTCAGACAAAAAACGAGCTAGTTTGTAGGTGGGGGAGCTGATAGTAGAGACTATGGGACGAAGAGGTGTATCAACTTTATGTATTTTTGGTAAGCCGTATAATCTTGGTGGCCTGGCAGCAGAAGGTTTCAACGAAAACTGTTTAGATTGATCAATTAATGTGGTTGAATCAGAAATTATTTTGTTGGTTTGTGTGACGAGGCTGTTGGTGGGATCTCTTTTTATTTTTGTATAACTACCATCGTCGAGTAATTCTTTAATTTTGTTGTTGTATTCTATTTTATCCATGATAACAGTAGCATTGCCCTTGTCAGCTGAGAGAACTACAATATCATTCCTCTTTTTTAATTTATATAATTCAAAACGCTCATCTTTGCTGAGGTTGCTAGCTGGCATCTTAGCGTTTTTGAGGGTTGCAGCGATTTCAGATCTTGCTACGTCTGCAGCGATGTGACCCAGGCCCCTGAGAGCAACGTCTACTTGGGCAATTATATCATTAACTGGTATGTGTTTAGGTGTGACTGCAAAGTTTAGACCTTTAGCTAAAACGGATTTCAGACCATCGGAAATAGAACTGTTACTGCGATTAATTACGACTTTATTAACGTCTAACATAACTTTAAGATCTTTCAACAAACTCCGGGATAAGAAAGCTCAGCTGATCGAGTCTCTCACCTTCCTGAAGAGATGCCGCGACTCTGGGGTAATACCAATCGCATTTACACTCACCTCTGCTACTGTAACTTCTTCTAATGCGAAACGAATTCTTTTCAAAACTAGCTTAGCTCTTATCTCAGAAAAAATCAGACTTATACGCACAGAACTAGATCAGTTAGACAAGACACTCTACAAATCACACTTATCATTGACGGCAATAATGTCCACATCGGATTGGGAACATGTAGACAATATGACTGCCTCTTCAGCTGCTACGATGTCGACCAAATGTAAGGAAAACCTGATTTCCAAATTTAACCTCCTCTTAAACAAAAGACCGGACCCACACACCAAAAAGTTAGACGTTAATAAAGTCGTAATTAATCGCAGTAACAGTTCTATTTCCGATGGTCTGAAATCCGTTTTAGCTAAAGGTCTAAACTTTGCAGTCACACCTAAACACATACCAGTTAATGATATAATTGCCCAAGTAGACGTTGCTCTCAGGGGCCTGGGTCACATCGCTGCAGACGTAGCAAGATCTGAAATCGCTGCAACCCTCAAAAACGCTAAGATGCCAGCTAGCAACCTCAGCAAAGATGAGCGTTTTGAATTATATAAATTAAAAAAGAGGAATGATATTGTAGTTCTCTCAGCTGACAAGGGCAATGCTACTGTTATCATGGATAAAATAGAATACAACAACAAAATTAAAGAATTACTCGACGATGGTAGTTATACAAAAATAAAAAGAGATCCCACCAACAGCCTCGTCACACAAACCAACAAAATAATTTCTGATTCAACCACATTAATTGATCAATCTAAACAGTTTTCGTTGAAACCTTCTGCTGCCAGGCCACCAAGATTATACGGCTTACCAAAAATACATAAAGTTGATACACCTCTTCGTCCCATAGTCTCTACTATCAGCTCCCCCACCTACAAACTAGCTCGTTTTTTGTCTGAAATCCTGCGTCCTTTCACTGGAAAGACCACCTCTGCGGTACAAAATTCTACTCACCTGGTATCAACAATCAAGGGTATTTCCCTGTCCCCAGACGACCTGCTTGTCAGTTTTGATGTAGTTTCCTTATTCACCAAGGTTCCTGTACCTGACACCATTGCAATCATTGAAGACTTGGTTCATCAAGGACTAAACACTGAGGTACCCCCCCTGGTGAGACACTGTTTAACCAATACATACTTCACTTGGAATGGAACTTTCTACAAACAAACTGAGGGCACCCCAATGGGCTCCCCCCTTTCTCCAGTTATAGCTAACATTTTCATGGAGAAATTTGAGACTGACGCCATCCAGACTGCCACTCTGCGCCCAACCTTATGGAAGAGGTAAGTGGATGACACTTTTGTCATCTGGCCACATGGCCGGCCTGCTCTAGACAAATTCTTCGACCACATCAATTCCATACACCCAGCCATCAGATTTACCATGGAAGTCGAAATAGATGGCAAGATACCTTTTTTGGATGTCCTAATTAAAAAGAGACCTGATGGTTCAATGAGCCACTCTGTCTACAGGAAAGCTACCCATACGGATGCTTATCTGAAACCGGATTCCCACCACCATCCATCACAGAAGAATTCTCTCATCAAGACTCTGTATCATAGAGCCCAATGCATATCCGACCAGGAACACATAAGCAGTGAACTCAAGCACGTACACCAAGCTCTTAGGGCTAATGGTTACTCCGACTATACAATCCGCAAAGCTATCACTCAAACCATGAAGAAGAACCCTCTTGAGGAGCCTTTCAAAACCATCACTTTACCCTACATTGCTGGGATCACAAAAAAGATCTCCAAAATCTTGAATAAACACAAGATCCAGGTCCGTTTCAACACATTACATAAAATCCGTGATCTGGTTCCGTCTGTAAAAGATGTGATTCCGGACATACAATACCCTGGTGTCTACAAACTAAGTTGCCTCTGTGGTAGTAGTTACATTGGAGAAACCAAACGCCATATCTCGGACCGCATTCGTGAACATAAAGCAGACCTTAAACACGGTAGGACCAACACCTCGGCCGTAGCAGATCATTGTTCTAATTCAGTAGGCTCACATGCCATTGACTTTTCCAAGACGGAGGTTCTTTGTAAGCCATCTGGCTTCCATGAGAGATTCGTTCATGAGGCTATCCACATATACAAACACAGAGACAATTTCAACCGAGAAGATGGATTCTATCTTAGCAATCATTGGAAAGATTTGATAAATCATTTCAGTTCTTGATTGATTGTTCACGCTTACAGTGCCTTTCAGACAGCTTACATAAAAACAAATTTCGTCTCCCCCCTCCTCTTTTCAAAAAATAGATGGACTAGTCCTGGCAAACTGCCATCGTTGCGCGTGACGCAAACGTTATTTTTATATATATAAATAAATATGCCGTTTTCAAAATAAATTTATGCAAACCGACACACCTGATGATGACCGTTTGAGTTATGGTCGAAACGTCGTGAGAATTTTTTTATTGTTTTATATATATTTTGTTATTTTATTGTTTCTCTTCAACGTGACTTTACCGAAAAAACTAAGAATATGAATTACTGCAGTCACGAAAGCTTTAAATCAAAATTTAATCGCCTCTACGGGGAGGGTTTTCACATAACTTTAAGATCTTTCAACAAACTCCGGGATAAGAAAGCTCAGCTGATCGAGTCTCTCACCTTCCTGAAGAGATGCCGCGACTCTGGGGTAATACCAATCGCATTTACACTCACCTCTGCTACTGTAACTTCTTCTAATGCGAAACGAATTCTTTTCAAAACTAGCTTAGCTCTTATCTCAGAAAAAATCAGACTTATACGCACAGAACTAGATCAGTTAGACAAGACACTCTACAAATCACACTTATCATTGACGGCAATAATGTCCACATCGGATTGGGAACATGTAGACAATATGACTGCCTCTTCAGCTGCTACGATGTCGACCAAATGTAAGGAAAACCTGATTTCCAAATTTAACCTCCTCTTAAACAAAAGACCGGACCCACACACCAAAAAGTTAGACGTTAATAAAGTCGTAATTAATCGCAGTAACAGTTCTATTTCCGATGGTCTGAAATCCGTTTTAGCTAAAGGTCTAAACTTTGCAGTCACACCTAAACACATACCAGTTAATGATATAATTGCCCAAGTAGACGTTGCTCTCAGGGGCCTGGGTCACATCGCTGCAGACGTAGCAAGATCTGAAATCGCTGCAACCCTCAAAAACGCTAAGATGCCAGCTAGCAACCTCAGCAAAGATGAGCGTTTTGAATTATATAAATTAAAAAAGAGGAATGATATTGTAGTTCTCTCAGCTGACAAGGGCAATGCTACTGTTATCATGGATAAAATAGAATACAACAACAAAATTAAAGAATTACTCGACGATGGTAGTTATACAAAAATAAAAAGAGATCCCACCAACAGCCTCGTCACACAAACCAACAAAATAATTTCTGATTCAACCACATTAATTGATCAATCTAAACAGTTTTCGTTGAAACCTTCTGCTGCCAGGCCACCAAGATTATACGGCTTACCAAAAATACATAAAGTTGATACACCTCTTCGTCCCATAGTCTCTACTATCAGCTCCCCCACCTACAAACTAGCTCGTTTTTTGTCTGAAATCCTGCGTCCTTTCACTGGAAAGACCACCTCTGCGGTACAAAATTCTACTCACCTGGTATCAACAATCAAGGGTATTTCCCTGTCCCCAGACGACCTGCTTGTCAGTTTTGATGTAGTTTCCTTATTCACCAAGGTTCCTGTACCTGACACCATTGCAATCATTGAAGACTTGGTTCATCAAGGACTAAACACTGAGGTACCCCCCCTGGTGAGACACTGTTTAACCAATACATACTTCACTTGGAATGGAACTTTCTACAAACAAACTGAGGGCACCCCAATGGGCTCCCCCCTTTCTCCAGTTATAGCTAACATTTTCATGGAGAAATTTGAGACTGACGCCATCCAGACTGCCACTCTGCGCCCAACCTTATGGAAGAGGTACGTGGATGACACTTTTGTCATCTGGCCACATGGCCGGCCTGCTCTAGACAAATTCTTCGACCACATCAATTCCATACACCCAGCCATCAGATTTACCATGGAAGTCGAAATAGATGGCAAGATACCTTTTTTGGATGTCCTAATTAAAAAGAGACCTGATGGTTCAATGAGCCACTCTGTCTACAGGAAAGCTACCCATACGGATGCTTATCTGAAACCGGATTCCCACCACCATCCATCACAGAAGAATTCTCTCATCAAGACTCTGTATCATAGAGCCCAATGCATATCCGACCAGGAACACATAAGCAGTGAACTCAAGCACGTACACCAAGCTCTTAGGGCTAATGGTTACTCCGACTATACAATCCGCAAAGCTATCACTCAAACCATGAAGAAGAACCCTCTTGAGGAGCCTTTCAAAACCATCACTTTACCCTACATTGCTGGGATCACAAAAAAGATCTCCAAAATCTTGAATAAACACAAGATCCAGGTCCGTTTCAACACATTACATAAAATCCGTGATCTGGTTCCGTCTGTAAAAGATGTGATTCCGGACATACAATACCCTGGTGTCTACAAACTAAGTTGCCTCTGTGGTAGTAGTTACATTGGAGAAACCAAACGCCATATCTCGGACCGCATTCGTGAACATAAAGCAGACCTTAAACACGGTAGGACCAACACCTCGGCCGTAGCAGATCATTGTTCTAATTCAGTAGGCTCACATGCCATTGACTTTTCCAAGACGGAGGTTCTTTGTAAGCCATCTGGCTTCCATGAGAGATTCGTTCATGAGGCTATCCACATATACAAACACAGAGACAATTTCAACCGAGAAGATGGATTCTATCTTAGCAATCATTGGAAAGATTTGATAAATCATTTCAGTTCTTGATTGATTGTTCACGCTTACAGTGCCTTTCAGACAGCTTACATAAAAACAAATTTCGTCTCCCCCCTCCTCTTTTCAAAAAATAGATGGACTAGTCCTGGCAAACTGCCATCGTTGCGCGTGACGCAAACGTTATTTTTATATATATAAATAAATATGCCGTTTTCAAAATAAATTTATGCAAACCGACACACCTGATGATGACCGTTTGAGTTATGGTCGAAACGTCGTGAGAATTTTTTTTTTTTATTGTTTTATATATATTTTGTTATTTTATTGTTTCTCTTCAACGTGACTTTACCGAAAAAACTAAGAATATGAATTACTGCAGTCACGAAAGCTTTAAATCAAAATTTAATCGCCTCTACGGGGAGGGTTTTCACATAACTTTAAGATCTTTCAACAAACTCCGGGATAAGAAAGCTCAGCTGATCGAGTCTCTCACCTTCCTGAAGAGATGCCGCGACTCTGGGGTAATACCAATCGCATTTACACTCACCTCTGCTACTGTAACTTCTTCTAATGCGAAACGAATTCTTTTCAAAACTAGCTTAGCTCTTATCTCAGAAAAAATCAGACTTATACGCACAGAACTAGATCAGTTAGACAAGACACTCTACAAATCACACTTATCATTGACGGCAATAATGTCCACATCGGATTGGGAACATGTAGACAATATGACTGCCTC
This sequence comes from Petromyzon marinus, assembly GCF_048934315.1. Lineage (NCBI taxonomy): Eukaryota > Metazoa > Chordata > Hyperoartia > Petromyzontiformes > Petromyzontidae > Petromyzon > Petromyzon marinus. The sequence goes on from NC_133680.1 coordinate 8,263,882, forward strand.
TTCAGCTGCTACGATGTCGACCAAATGTAAGGAAAACCTGATTTCCAAATTTAACCTCCTCTTAAACAAAAGACCGGACCCACACACCAAAAAGTTAGACGTTAATAAAGTCGTAATTAATCGCAGTAACAGTTCTATTTCCGATGGTCTGAAATCCGTTTTAGCTAAAGGTCTAAACTTTGCAGTCACACCTAAACACATACCAGTTAATGATATAATTGCCCAAGTAGACGTTGCTCTCAGGGGCCTGGGTCACATCGCTGCAGACGTAGCAAGATCTGAAATCGCTGCAACCCTCAAAAACGCTAAGATGCCAGCTAGCAACCTCAGCAAAGATGAGCGTTTTGAATTATATAAATTAAAAAAGAGGAATGATATTGTAGTTCTCTCAGCTGACAAGGGCAATGCTACTGTTATCATGGATAAAATAGAATACAACAACAAAATTAAAGAATTACTCGACGATGGTAGTTATACAAAAATAAAAAGAGATCCCACCAACAGCCTCGTCACACAAACCAACAAAATAATTTCTGATTCAACCACATTAATTGATCAATCTAAACAGTTTTCGTTGAAACCTTCTGCTGCCAGGCCACCAAGATTATACGGCTTACCAAAAATACATAAAGTTGATACACCTCTTCGTCCCATAGTCTCTACTATCAGCTCCCCCACCTACAAACTAGCTCGTTTTTTGTCTGAAATCCTGCGTCCTTTCACTGGAAAGACCACCTCTGCGGTACAAAATTCTACTCACCTGGTATCAACAATCAAGGGTATTTCCCTGTCCCCAGACGACCTGCTTGTCAGTTTTGATGTAGTTTCCTTATTCACCAAGGTTCCTGTACCTGACACCATTGCAATCATTGAAGACTTGGTTCATCAAGGACTAAACACTGAGGTACCCCCCCTGGTGAGACACTGTTTAACCAATACATACTTCACTTGGAATGGAACTTTCTACAAACAAACTGAGGGCACCCCAATGGGCTCCCCCCTTTCTCCAGTTATAGCTAACATTCTCATGGAGAAATTTGAGACTGACGCCATCCAGACTGCCACTCTGCGCCCAACCTTATGGAAGAGGTACGTGGATGACACTTTTGTCATCTGGCCACATGGCCGGCCTGCTCTAGACAAATTCTTCGACCACATCAATTCCATACACCCAGCCATCAGATTTACCATGGAAGTCGAAATAGATGGCAAGATACCTTTTTTGGATGTCCTAATTAAAAAGAGACCTGATGGTTCAATGAGCCACTCTGTCTACAGGAAAGCTACCCATACGGATGCTTATCTGAAACCGGATTCCCACCACCATCCATCACAGAAGAATTCTCTCATCAAGACTCTGTATCATAGAGCCCAATGCATATCCGACCAGGAACACATAAGCAGTGAACTCAAGCACGTACACCAAGCTCTTAGGGCTAATGGTTACTCCGACTATACAATCCGCAAAGCTATCACTCAAACCATGAAGAAGAACCCTCTTGAGGAGCCTTTCAAAACCATCACTTTACCCTACATTGCTGGGATCACAAAAAAGATCTCCAAAATCTTGAATAAACACAAGATCCAGGTCCGTTTCAACACATTACATAAAATCCGTGATCTGGTTCCGTCTGTAAAAGATGTGATTCCGGACATACAATACCCTGGTGTCTACAAACTAAGTTGCCTCTGTGGTAGTAGTTACATTGGAGAAACCAAACGCCATATCTCGGACCGCATTCGTGAACATAAAGCAGACCTTAAACACGGTAGGACCAACACCTCGGCCGTAGCAGATCATTGTTCTAATTCAGTAGGCTCACATGCCATTGACTTTTCCAAGACGGAGGTTCTTTGTAAGCCATCTGGCTTCCATGAGAGATTCGTTCATGAGGCTATCCACATATACAAACACAGAGACAATTTCAACCGAGAAGATGGATTCTATCTTAGCAATCATTGGAAAGATTTGATAAATCATTTCAGTTCTTGATTGATTGTTCACGCTTACAGTGCCTTTCAGACAGCTTACATAAAAACAAATTTCGTCTCCCCCCTCCTCTTTTCAAAAAATAGATGGACTAGTCCTGGCAAACTGCCATCGTTGCGCGTGACGCAAACGTTATTTTTATATATATAAATAAATATGCCGTTTTCAAAATAAATTTATGCAAACCGACACACCTGATGATGACCGTTTGAGTTATGGTCGAAACGTCGTGAGAATTTTTTATTGTTTTATATATATTTTGTTATTTTATTGTTTCTCTTCAACGTGACTTTACCGAAAAAACTAAGAATATGAATTACTGCAGTCACGAAAGCTTTAAATCAAAACTATACAATAATTCACCCCGTACAATATTTCAGCTTAACACGTAGACTACTCTGTAGCTGAAAAAAAAGTCAGGAATGACTCGGGCAAGCAGTCCCGGCAAACGGAGCAAATTTCAGGCTTTACAGCCAGAAGTACATTTACGTTGCAACAAGTAGTGGGCTTGGGCAGGACGTGTCATCAGAGTGGATGATGCCAGGTGGTTTGATATAATGATAGTGGCAGCCAAGAGAGAGAATGCACCCTCGATGACATTCATCATGGAGATGGAGCGATGAAATCAGCTCAAGGGCAGGTGCTGGGTGGGGTGTTGCATTGCAGGGATTGTGAGAGATAGCAATGGCTTGGGGAGGTCTTCATTCGAGAGCAGATTAATCACGGCCGACGGTGGTGATGACGATGACAGACAAATACACACGCGCACACTCACTGTGCATTGCTGTGCGAGGGGACATTGAGGCTGGCGGGGTTCTGCAGGAGCTTGTCCAGGTAGACGAGGATCTGGCCAGAGTTGGGCCTCTCCGTGCGCTCCTTCTGCCAGCAGTCGAGCATGAGCTGGTGCAGCGCCGGCGGGCAGTCCATGGGTGACGGCAATCGGTAGCCCTCCTCGATCGACTGGATCACCTGCGCCATGAAGCGGGAGTTGTACTGTGAACCCTTCACTTCCCTGACCGCAACCATAATATTCTAGAAATAATTTTGTTGCCATGTAGAGAGACCCTCTGTTTGTAGCAGACGGCTGCCCGATTATCCACCTTTGCTCTGAATACATTTTTTTCCTTGCTGTCTGCAATCAAATAATTTATTTGGATGCGAAAGGACATCTTCTAAGAATGTTTTATTTTCCAATATTGGGTTGTAGGGTGAAACGACACCTAAGTGATGCCATGCTGTAAAAGCTTACAAATCTCACTCATTAATATTCAGAGATAGATATTCATATACAGTAAAACCTTGGATTGCGAGTAACTTGGTCTGCGAGTGTTTTGCAAGACGAGCAAAACATTTGAATAAATATTAATTTGATTAACGAGCGAGGTCTTGCAATACGAGTAGTACGTATACGCTTTGTCTGCCGAGCGTCACGTGATCACAACTGATATACGACTGCTTTGGATTACAAACACGTTTTCGGAACGAATTATGCTCGCAATCCAAGGTTTTACTGTACTCTGCATATTAAAATAAAGGGACTGTGTTGGGATTTTTTTTCTAAATGCAGGCTTATCATGCTCTACCAACACAATTATTCATACTGTAATTTAAGTCTGTGCTTAGCTACCATTATAAATACATAGTGCATAAATGGTCAGACGGAATGGATGAACAGATGGGCAATTAGATGCACAAATACGCAGTCATCTAACAAACTTGCAGACAGATAGATGGAGAGGAAACACACACGTACAGATAAACACATGGACAAATGTATAAGCTGACTGACAGCGAAAAAGGTTGGTAATTGTGTCTCAGCCACTTACAGACAATTTAACTGCTGCCTTCACTGACAGTTACTTCTGTGCACCTTTCCGTTGTCAGTCGGCAGTGACACTTAAAAAAAATACACGCGCACACTGGGGGCGACTCACATCCTGGTTCGTCATGTTCCAGTAGGGCCTCTCTCCGTAGGACATGACCTCCCACATGAGGATGCCGAAGCTCCACACGTCGCTGGCCGTCGTGAACTTGTGGAACGCGATGGCCTCCGGGGCCGTCCAGCGGATGGGGATCTTGCTGCCCTGCGTGTCGGCAGCACGTTTCCGGCGTTTAGCACCCCAGCGAATCCGCAACGACGCTGCATCAGCTCGCCGTATTCGCGTCCACAATGAATGTTACACATGTGGGCAAATAATCCTGTGATGAGGCAAATTCCTGGTTGTCATCACAGCTGTGATGGGGAATTTAAAGCAGGTGGATGTCGCAGCAGTGTCACCCACTCTCCATCCCACGCCCCGACAAGCACACGATGGTTGCATAGTAACAGCAATTCAGCACCGCGATTTCGAGCAATTAACTTCTTCGAGATCCAGACATAAGTCTGCTTTATATCATTAAAGGCATTTCACAGCTTTATATCCTTCCCTCTGTGCTCTTCCCTTTCTCTTGTTTCTCTGCCGTGTTCAAATTACAACTTGGGGCTTGTGTTGTTATCATTGTATTTGCTGGTCATCCGGACATTGTGTACCCTGGTTCTGTGTTATCCTGTACTTGTAGATGTTTAATATATAACTTAAATAATAAATACGTGTTTTCGACTCAGCCATCCATAAATTATGGGGTTGTGTTTTGTCGAGTATTAATATCAAATGTGCACAAATATAACAGTTGCATGAAATTATATGGAATTTTGTTCATATACATGAGTGTACGAATTTTCTTTTTAAAAGTCTAATATACTCCCTACGTGTACATTTCATTCCACATGGACGGTTAAACGGCATCGACTATCCTTTTACAAATCACGTAATTGCAAATGTAATGCGGTAGCTGACTTCTCTGAGTGGTGGGCACTGGAATGGTCTTCTAAAATGTATGTCGGGAGTGTATCGGTGACCACTATGAATACATGTATGTTAAATTCAGCATGGATGGTTAAATGGAATCGACTATAGCTTTACATCAAGTCAATTTATATGAGTCCAGTTTTCTGCCAGTCTCGTAAAGGTGAAGTGAGACTGAAGTGTGAATTACCACTGCAAGTATATTCAGGCTTTGGGTTCTTATTCTCAGCATCTGCGCGTGTGAATTCATACCCCGTGTATCACAAGGTTTGAGGTAATGAGTCTGAGTCAGAGTGGGTCTCAATTCCCACTTGGAGCATCATTGCTGATGGGGGTGGTGAGTATCAATTAAGTGGCATTAACATGAAAACTGTTGCAGTTGAACATTAAAATTCAGGATAAATGACGATCAAAATGAAAATTAATTCTTGAGATATGTTTTGGAGTTCAGGATTCCCAGTTAAATAGCTTTCATTTTAAAGATTAATATTTAATTCTGAATCTGAATTTCCGTGTCATGTGTCTCATGGCTGAATTTACGGAGTCTCAGTGAGTGAGTGTGAATCCCCACTGTGAGTCTCTAGGCTGGGTGGTGATGAGTCTCAATGAGTGAGTGTGAATCCCCACTGTGAGTCTCGAGGCTGGGTGGTGATGAGTCTCAGTGAGTGAGTGTGAATCCCCACTGTGAGTCTCTAGGCTGGCTGGTGATGAGTCTCATTGAGTGAGTGTGAATCCCCACTGTGAGTCTCTAGGCTGGGTGGTGATGAGTCTCATTGAGTGAGTGTGAATCCCCACTGTGAGTCTCTAGGCTGAGTTGTGATGAGTCTCAGTGAGTGAGTGTGAATCCCCACTGTGAGTCTCGAGGCTGGGTCGTGATGAGTCTCAGTGAGTGAGTGTGAATCCCCACTGTGAGTCTCGAGGCTGGGTGGTGATGAGTCTCAGTGAGTGAGTGTGAATCCCCACTGTGAGTGTCTAGGCTGAGTGGTGATGAGTCTCAGTGAGTGAGTGTGAATCCCCACTCTGGTCCTCAGGCTGTGCGAGGAGCTTGCGGGGGGGGAGCTGCTCACGTGGGTGGTGTAGACGGCCTGCGGATCGTCCTCCAGTCCCCGTGACAGCCCGAAGTCGGACACCTTGCACACCAGCTTGCTGTCCACCAGGACGTTGCGAGCGGCCAGGTCACGGTGGATGTAGTTCATGTCGGACAGGTACTTCACGCCGGCCGCAATGCCCCTCAGCATGCCCACCAGCTGTCCCACGCTGAACTGCCCGTCCTGTTTCTGTTCAAACGGTTTATAACATCTGTGATGTTTCGTCCCTGTGCACAGCCATCCAGACACTTACAATCTGCTGGAATTTAGAAAGCCGTTCAAATACTTGCCTGTATTGTCAAGGGTCCTAGGCCTCCAGGCTTGCCTGTATACTGCTGCATGTTATAAAATAATAGCCATTCAAAATTGATTCAAAAGAGAATATTAATTGAACATGCAGGGTTCAATATGATTTTGGATATTACTTTATCAAGTCACCTTGTTTAATATTGCGTCATCTGATGTCGTTATATTATAAATACATACATGATACATAGTGAAGGAAGCTGTGGTGTAGGTTATAGCGCAGTTAGTGCATTTCCTAAGTTCAATTCCTGGCCGTGGCTCACATCAGTGGCGAGTGATATCTGAATCGGTACTGGGGGGCAATTATCACCAACCCACACTGGCCATTGTGGTTAAGTATGATAATAGGCATGGCATGGGAAGGTCTTCAGCTATCAATGGATTTGAAGAAGGGATGTGGATTCTAAATAATTATTCCATAGATAGAACCTTCCACGTAAAATTATATGTCTGACTACTCTGATCCCACTATTAAATTTGACTGCACTCGATAACAATGATTGCCAATCAATATTTTCCTCCTTTGTCATGGATCTATTAATTCATTACAATACTTTCATCATCAGCTGTCATATGAAAACAAGCGTGCATGGCCATACATGAACACATGCATCACTCATGGAAATCGCAAAATACAAACCCCCTTCCGTGACAATTTGAATTATCACCATCATTTACAAGCATTCGGGTCATCGTTATGACGCTAATTATTGGCAATTATCGCAACGTCCCATGGTCGTCATTCATAATTAGTCTCTAGGAAAGCTGGCCTGGAATATGTGCGTACTGTCTGCCCATTAAAACAGGACCATTGGGTTGCTAATGCATTCGACTTCAGCAAGTTGAGCCCACATTGAATACAGAAGCGACATTTCACCAGCTGAGTGTAATGACGCTCCACCATTGGTTATGCTCGCCACCTGTTTTGCATTATCCAGCTGCTTTTGCTTGTGTCTTTTCAATTTGAAATGCATGCTGCCTTCCTTCAAAGCGAGACGATAAATTACCCGGTAACAATGCCAGATAGGCTGCGTAAGTGTTTCAACTTCCATTCGAGATTAGGTAAGAGGCTGAAAATAAGAGACGTAGGTCTCAACTTCACAGCAGGTTCACAGAATTTCATCTCAATTCCGATGAGATACACTTTTCGGACACACCCTGTAATTCATGTGAACGCGGCGCTTTACCCGGAGGAAGGAGTCCAGGGATCCATTCTCCATGTACTCCGTGATGATCATTACAGGCGTTGCTGCAGGCAAAGCACAAGAACCCGGTCAATTGCTGCACATTAACGAGACGTTAGCCCTTCCATTTCACCTCGATTGCCACAAACACGGGGGGGGGGGGCAGGGGGGATAGCGTGAACATTTAGGGGTTATAGTGGTGAATATTTTTTTGTTGTCTTTGTTGCCGGTGATGCGGCCACCCCCTGTCCACGTGTTTTTTTTTCTTTTACAAAATAGCAATTTGGAGAAGGAAAATAATCTACGAGTTCAGTTACCGCTTTGCACCATCGGAAACAAAGTGCCCACAGTTGTGCCAAGCAACGCTTTTGTTTCTAAATTGAACACGCCTTGGTGGCTGTGGGGTTTTATCCAAGCAGGTAATTGGGCTGTGTTTCAAGCGTGACAAAACACATATTACATTCAGTATTTAAGATGTAACTTCCTCAAATTTTCTTTCAATGTATTAATTCAGAGATAATCAACCTGAGTATTCTTCATTTAAAATCATCCACGTGACTATTCCAAATGCACACTTATTTGAAACACCTAATTTCTAATCGTCTTCATTCACTTTAAATTTCACTTGAGTGTGAATAGAATTTATATATGTGAATATAATATATATAAATAAGCAAGCACCTATAAAGGCCAGCACGAGGGGCCAGTGTGATCAGCACCATGCCCGCCCAGCTTTGTCTCCCCTGTGCCAACGTTTACGCACCGCGCCAGCTATTCATTTAAGGCTCAGTCGACCTACTGAGCCCTCGGACCTACTCAGATATTCATCACTGATATTTTCCATGAACAGGATGCAAACTCAGATCACCAGGCTTGTTGTGCAGTGCCCTAACCCATGACACGCACAACAAAGACAAAGATCCCCCCTATAGCCTGTAACAGACTGGAGGGGCAAGTGCTGTTATCTAGCACCTATAAAGGCCGGCATGGCACACGAAGGGGTGGGTGGCCAACACCACGCCCGGCCGCCTTTGTCTCCCTCGTGGCGATGTTTACACATCGCACCAGTATACTAATTTGAGGCTGAGTCGACCTAGGGGAGGCCCAGGACCGGTTCAGATAATCGTCACTGGTGTTGGCCGTGAGCAGGAATCGAACTCGGGTCACCGGGTTCACAGCTAGCTAACCGCGACACTACCGCTCCCCACCATGACGCACACAGCCACTGACACGCATGCAGAAATAAAATACCCTGCTTATCCTGGACACACTGCTGCTGAGTACACTGTTTTGGTAAGTGCCTATAAAGGCCGGAAAGGCACCATTCCTGGCTGTCATTCACTCCAAACTGCTGATGTTGGCCACATCATCTCTCGTGTACCAAGGCGATGCTTAAACCTAAAATCACATAAATATGCAATGCACCTGGGATCTGAAAGCCGAGGCAGTGTTGAGCCTGGATGGCCGTTGGATGGGTGACCGCCAGGGCTTGCCAGGTTGTGTGTGAGGTGGCTACGAGATGGCAGTGTTGAGAAATTGTTCTGCGGCTTGTGTGGGTTTTCACAAGTTCCTCTGGTTTCGTCCTAACGTGCCAAACACTCATGGATGGCATTTTCCAAATATCCCAATGCAGAACCAAAACTACAAAAATAGTATCTTCTGGAAAATAATTGGCATTATGATTGTATATAAATACCAAATACTACTGGTGTAAATTTGCCCAGAATCGCAGTGTGGCTACTGCCTGGTGGTTTGTGTGCTGTCTTCATATATGCGATTAGATATTCTTAGCAAAGATCCATACTTGCCTTAAAGAGAGAAGTTTAATGAATTAAGCGCAGGTGTGCTTTAGAGCTGCTAAAAATAGTCATGATTAATTTCACAGTTTCATTATTCTCTCCACAAGACCTGCCACTATTCTCTTTGATTATGCAGAATAACTGGTGGAGCGTAATCAGGAAGATGGCTGTTAAAAATAGAAGCACATGCTACATTCACAAACCCCCATCCTGCGATGTCTCACAAGGCTCCGTTCTCAGCCCACCACTCTTCTCATTACGTCTCCTCCCTCTTTGCAAGACCATCTCGTGTTGTAATGTAGACAGCAGCTTTGGCACGTTGATGACAACTGGCTCTACATCGCCAACGACCCCATGACCCTGATCACAATATGTACTCTCGCATTCTTCCTTGAATTTCTCTAATTTCGGATTGGGTTTCAACGTCCTCCAGCTAAACATTTCCAAAACTTACAGTGAGGGAAAAAGTATTTGATCCCCTGCTGATTTTGTTCTTTTGCCCACTGACAAAGAAATTATCAGTCTATAATTTTAATGGTAGGTTTATTTGAACAGTGAGAGACAGAATAACAACAAAACAATCCAGAAAAACGCATGTCAAAATTTTTATAAATTGATTTGCATTTTAATGAGGGAAATAAGTATTTGACCCCTCTGCAAAACATGACTTAGTACTTGGTGACAAAACCCTTGTTGGCAATCACAGAGGTCAGACGTTTCTTGTAGTTGGCCACCAGGTTTGCACACATCTCAGGAGGGATTTTGTCCCACTCCTCTTTGTAGATCCTCTCCAAGTCATTGAGGTTTCGAGGCTGACGTTTGGCAACTCGAACCTTCAGCTCCCTCCACAGATTTTCTATGGGATTAAGGTCTGGAGGCTGGCTAGGCCACTCCAGGACCTTAATGTGCTTCTTCGTGAGCCACTCCTTTGTTGCCTTGGCCGTGTGTTTTGGATCATTGTTATGCTGGAATACCCATCCACGACCCATCTTCAATGCCCTGGCTGAGGGAAGGAGGTTCTCACCCAAGATTTGATGGTACATGGCCCCGTCCATCGTCCCTTTGATGCGGTGAAGTTGTCCTGTCCCCTTAGCAGAAAAACACCCCCAGAGCAAAATGTTTCCACCTCCATGTTTGACGGTGGGGATGGTGTTCTTGGGGTCATCGGCAGCATTCCTCCTCCTCCAAACACGGCGAGTTGAGTTGATGCCAAAGAGCTCCATTTTGGTCTCATCCGACCACAACACTTTCACCCAGTTGTCCTCTGAATCATTCAGATGTTCATTGGCAAACTTCAAACGGGCATGTATATGTGCTTTCTTGAGCAGGGGGACCTTGCAGGTGCTTCAGGATTTCAGTCCTTCATGGCGTAGTGTGTTACCAATTGTTTTCTTGGTGACTATGGTCCCACCTGCCTTGAGATCATTGACAAGATCCTCCCGTGTAGTTCTGGGCTGATTCCTCACCGTTCTCATGATTATTGCAACTCCACGAGGTGAGATGTTGCATGGAGCCCCAGGCCGAGGGAGATTGACAATTCTTTTGTGTTTCTTCCATTTGCGAATAATCGCACCAACTGTTGTCACCTTCTCACCAAGCTGCTTGGCAATGGTCTTGTAGCCCATTCCAGCCTCGTGTACGTCTACAATCTTGTCCCTGACATCCTTGGAGAGCTCTTTGGTCTTGGCCATGGTGGAGAGTTTGGAATCTGATTGATTGATTGCTTCTGTGGACAGGTGTCTTTTATACAGGTAACAAGCTGAGATTAGGAGCACTCCCTTTAAGAGTGTGCTCCTAATCTCAGCTCGTTACCTGTATAAAAGACACCTGGGAGCCAGAAATATTTCTGATTGAGAGGGGTTTTTTCTGGCTTTGTTATTGTTATTCTGTCTCTCACCTCTCACTGTTCAAATAAACCTACCATTAAAATTATAGACTGATAATTTCTTCGTCAGTGGGCAAACGTACAAAATCAGCTGGGGATCAAATACGTTTTTCCCACACTGTATACTCATCAGCAAAAAGTCCACTCTCTGGAGAGACTCCAGTTTGAGTGTGCTCCTACTGAACTCTGATCTTACACTGGCCGATAGTGTGGAAAACCTTGGCAGGTGTCATTGATCCTAAGCTCCCGTTCTGTCCCCACATCTCACACCTTCGATTAGCATTGCTGGCTATGTACAATATGAAAGAAGTTCAACATACATACTTATGTACGCACATGTTGAACTTCTTTTTCACTGTACGTGGCAAACCGTGCGAATCAGAGGTGCGGGGGAAGGACAACAAACTAAACACAGAAAACTGTTCTGAAGTAATTATTTTTCAATCTAGATTTAAAAGTGCATAGCTCCAGTGGCTTCCTAATATCATAAGTAAGAGCGTTCTACACGGCCGGAGAAGCACGTCTCAACGGGCGTGATGCGGTGACCATCTCAAGTCTGCAGGACCTCATACCTCCATTCATGCAATATCTCCCACATTCACCAAGTCCTGATCCCAGCTGCCACTGATCCCAGCACCCTGACTTCACCATTGAAGCTCTCCCCAATGTCCTCCTCAAATCACACATCTCCAAAATAACGACGCCAGACTTATCACCAGCACCATGCAGTAGACCAATCCCACCACTGGCTCTCAATTCATGATTGGATCAATTTCAAGATCACAATCACCATCTTCAAGATCCTCTACGGACTGGCCCCTACCCCTACCTCTCTCCTCTCATCTCACTCTAGCTCCACTCCACACATTTTCCACTCCAGAAACCGAGGGTTTCTGTCAACCTTCACTCAGTGGGAGGTCGTTCATTACTCTGTTGCCACCATTGTCTAGAGCTATCTTCCCCCACCCATTTGTGGTCTTGACTCCCTGCACCTCTTTATGTCTAGGATCATGAGCTCTTTTTTTCCTCTGACTGCCTCTTTCACAAAACGAAATATGCCCTTATGTTTCTGTACAGAGTCTCGAGATACTGTCTCATTGAGATGCTATATGTGTTTCAATTGTATCGTATTCAACAATGTAAATAAATAAAGAAAATATCCATCGATATTAAGTGGGGCACTGAACGCACGCATTATTTCTGCATCCATTGTGAATCAATGAGCAAGCGTGCTGAACCAGCACAATGAGTACGCCAGCAACAAAACTCACTTGAACGTCTTCTTTGGTTCTTTCGGTAAAGTCACGTAGAATGAGAATAAAATAATAAATTGATAAAATAAAATAACGCAATAATATTCTCACGTACGCCTTTTGGCGTCATCTGGTCGAGCACCAATGGGGTCGAGGCTCAAAAGAAAGCCGTCCCTTGGTGTGGACCAATCAGTTTCAAGGACAATGCATATATTATCATAGTATGTTTTTTGTTTGCATTTTGACTGCAGGTATTGTGGTTAATGCAGAAATTAATCCTTGTAAAATGGTTCCAGTTTTGTTGCCAGAAAAAAGGGGAAAAACCCTGTTATTATATTTTATTTCACTTGAACGTGTTATTAGTGTATCATTATATTTAAATTGGTAGACACTTGGCCTTAAGAATATCCAATGGTGATATTTGTAACTGTTGCATGTAATTTATATTCCTTTCAGGGTGATGCAATTCAGACCGTGGAGAGGGAAGACCTTGATTTTGGCGAAGAGACTCAATGTCGATGTTCTGACGTCAATATGTGACTGAGAGCAACATTCCAGGTTCGTGTTGAGTATATTGTATATCATGTGTAATGCACACAGGTCCATTCAGCTCTTAGTTATTGTCGCAAATCCATTTCCCCATCCACAGTGTAGCTATCTTTCTGTTTTATTCACCCAACATTCTCACGTAATGCTCAAACCACAACCGATAACTGAATTTGGCAAAACGTATATTGTACTCATCTTTTGGTGAACGCTCGAAAAGGCTGGACCAATCGCAGATTATATAACTTAATGGAGCATTGCAGAATGGCTAGGGACGTTTCCCACTGCTCTGAGCTTCTTCGATAAATTGTAAGAAAGCCTAAACGTGGTCCGGTGTGGCTTAAACCACTTTCAGCGACACACACACTTATTAAATGCACTGCTTGTGAATGTATTTGTTTTTCAATTCATTCAACTAATTATTGTTCGCAGTAGTGGTATAAGTCGTGTGAGTATTTCTGTGCTTGTGTCTTAGCACATGCACACACTGGCTTTGTGCTCCGTGGGCCACGTGCCAGTCGCTTCCCCCACTCGACGTTATCACTCGCCAAGGATTCTCGCCAGATTTTGCTATCGTGGCAAAAAAAATATTAATATTTTGTGTAATGCCTTAAAGGTCCAAGGAAGTGGTGATTTTGTATTAAAAAAAACGACACTCACAATAGATTTTTGTCTTCACATGATGCAAACTACAGCTTTCGTTTTATGCATGCCATATTTGTGAAGATAACGTGTGGATGAAGGGGATTTGGATACAGATGCGTGTATATTTGTGTGTAACTGTGTATATGTAAAATATATCATGGAGAACCCTTTTAACTTCATCTCCGTGAGAACGCCTAAAAACAGTGTGTGACGTTACAACTGCAAGTGTGAAATGAGTCACAATTTTGCGTAATTAAGGCCAACGGGAGTGTTCTATTTGCTCAAATGGATATGCTATTTTAACTAGCTAGGGGATAAGGGGAGGGTTCTCCCAAATAAAATTCTCCCAAATTCCCATTGAACATTGTTAAAAGTTTATCCCCAGCGTAAAGTGCGGCATCCATCGTCCAGAGCAGAGAGATAAGTGTTGCCAACTGTACAGCCAATCCCTGCTAATAAGACAACTGTGTGATAATTTAATGTAATAGCTCTTGCCAGACCTCCTTGGCCTGATGATGAAACAATAAATAAGCCTAATCTCTGGTTGAGCGCGGTAATTGCGAGCAAAAGGTGCACTTTATGAACCACGACTTATTTTACGCCATATGAAATAACGAAATGTTCCTTTGAAGCCAAAGACATGTTAATGGAGTAAATCAAATAAATAATAGACTGTGAAAATATGTCTATATTGCACGAACTGCATTCCCAAAGCTAATTTGTGCCTCCTAATAAGTAAAATGACCTTAGCTACCCTGGACACGATATACTGGTTGAGGAGCCACAAAACTTCAATAGCACTCTTTTGGGACCAATTATGCACAACAAATACCATCCCTTTGCTAACTGAGATTGTGAGCATGCAAGCGCCCCCGTTAGTGAACAACGCTTAATTTTCTTCGCACGGTGTAACGAGCAGAAGACGAGCAGGAGGCACTATTCTTATAAGTGCATTGGCAATTTGTTGGTTTTTTGCTCTCATTAAAACTCACAAGATATTTATACGCTGCCCATCTAGCGCATGGCAATGAATTTTCGCACAAATTCCTCAGAGAACTAAAGCAACTTTGTTGAAATGTGCCATCACTTGCATTGTTTTTGTTAAAAATTTACGTAAAAAAATATCGACATCATCAACAACATCACCACCAGTCACTGTCTGCGGCAGCGTCTGCTGTTGTGTGGTGCCTGTACACATGCGTACACGTGTACACAGTATATGTGGTGGGGAGTAGTGGCACATCGGTTTGCACACTTCATTAAAATTACCAGTTATACAACAAACACCTGTTTGCCACTAACTGGCGGTCATATCACTCGCGCTTCTGCCAGGCTAGGTTCCAGGCCATCATGCACACACCCAGTGGAGAGTGGCATCTGAATCTGTCCTGGGCAACCCCAAGTATCATAATCCTGGCCACCTCACCCTCTCTTGTGACATGCCAGCCACTATCAATGCTCAGTCAATCAGCTTGCCCCTATTCTATATAAGAATACATTGGGAATCTTGCTCGAATGTGTGCTATGACATCATAGATAATTAGTTTGTGTCGGTATATTCGGAACCCCTCTTGTGATTCAATGAATTGCTATAATCTTAGGTCATGATTTGATTCAAGAATCAATTATTGTTTTGATATAACAGTGAATGTAGCATCTATAGTTACTGCAAATAAGTCAGCCGAATTAATGATATTTCTGAATATTAATTTTAAAAATAATTAATTTATCATGCGTGAGATATGTGCACGTAATATATCGCGAGCACACCTATTGATTTTAATCAATTCATATGTATGTAGTTACTTGCCAGGTATTTGCGCATGTGTGCATGTGCTCATCTGTCAGTGAAGCAGGCTCGTGCAGAGATGGAGGCAAACGCCTCCCAAAAACAACGTAGGGTGAAGGAGCGATGCTCACAACACCGAGCAGAACGCCAGGTGGCTTAAACACAGGTGACAGTGTGAAGCCCAGGTGGTGCATGAGCCAATCATCTCAGTCAGTTAACCCATAACACCTGCGTCTGTCCGATGACCTCCTACCAACAATTCTTCGACACTTCACGTGGCATCAAGGTGCAACTAGCCCGGCACAAGCGCCGCGGTGATGTCATTGTCATTTTTGGTGATGACTGCCGCCGTTTGCTGTTGTTGTTAGTGGACTCACTCTTGGTGACGACCCCCTCCAGGCGGATGATGCTCGGGTGCTCAAACTGGCCCATGATGCTGGCCTCGCTCAGGAAGTCCCTGCGCTGCTTCTCGCTGTATCCGGCCTTCAGGGTCTTGATGGCCACCGGCGCCTCGGCCTGGCCCGGCACGCGCAGGACCCCGCTGTACACCTCCCCAAACTCTCCTGGTGCGATGCAGGGGGGTTCAATTAACAGCAGCAAATGGTTAATTAAACTGAGCATTATAAACCGTAAGTGTTAATCCCCCCTCGCCGCCCGTGTTTCTCGACGGCAGGCCTCAAGTCTCATGCCTGGGCAGGCCTCTATACATTGACCAATCTTCTCCTTTCACACATAACTTAGGAACGCATTCATATGGAGATTAAAGAGCGCTTCGTGCATAAAAGGGACAATTCGTATGCAAAGTAGGTGATATATACGCTATATTGAGTGGGCACACGGTGAGAGGCCAGCTAATAATGAGTAAATTTTTGGACGTGAATGCAGCCTCATTAAGTAAATAACTAATTAGGCAAATACATACAGCACATACTACATTTTCTGGGAACCCCCAAACAAATGTGTGTGTGTGTGTGTCGAAGACATCACTCAGGCTGCTAAACAAAGCAAATAGCCTTGGGCATAGAGGACAACAATGGGCCAAAAACTAGCAGCAGACTGGTAGCGAAGAAAGGGAACAGTGTTGAACGGATGACCAAGAGGGAGATGGATGAGATGTGAATTAACGGTAACACAACAAATATCATGTTGCGAAGAAGATAAACAGAAGGCTTTCATCCAACAGGGAAATAGTACACGTCAACGATGATTTTGATTGAAAACCGCTTTGTCAATCCACTGCTGGATGAGGGCCGTACTCCATGCTGGTCAGTGATGTAAGACATGGTCGGGGAATCAAATTCAGATGACCGAGTTCATAGTTGCAGAGCACCCAGTACTGCTGCCGATTTATATACTGTATGTTGAGATATTTGTTTGTGCATGGCATTGCAAAGAGATGTGTCACGAGTGTAAATGTTAAAGTTAGGTACGGGCCACCTCGGGTAAGTTAACCCCCAATAATCCCTTTAGTCGCACAAGTTAACAGTTAAGGCAGCAAAGAGAGTGCCCCAAAGGCTTGCACTGAGGCAGATTAATGCCCCAGTTTCACCCCAGGATACTCTCATAAAAAAGCCATAGCCCTGAACTCACAAAGAATTCAAACCCCTGCACCAGAGCCAGTGAAAGGCTCATTGACTTTCATTGAGCAATTTTTTAAACAATGATCTTAAGAGAGGATTTTGTGTTCTAAATCTAATTTTTTTATGTTTTACGGCTACAAAATACCCTCGGTGAGCTGGCATTAAATCCATATTTTTTTAGGTGAAGATTTTTTGTTTCAGAGGTTGACTCATTCTAAAACGAGCACCTCTCTTCGCAAGCGCTTAGAGTGACACGGAGGCAGGAGAGTGAGGTACTGACCCACCCATTTCAGCAGCTGCCCAGTAACAATCAAACTTCACCATGGTAGCCCTGACCCCCGTGACACATCAGCATCTCAACAGGACTGTGATTGCGAGCATCCTTCGTGGCGTTAGTAAAATATAAGCGTGAGATGTCATGCGTGCGTTTTATTTGGCATTTATAGTGTGCTGAGTATAATTAATTCCGGTGCACACAAGTGATGATGTGTGCACATATATTGCGTGTTTCAGGATCTGCATCAGCATATTTTGACCAATATTACATTATGTGCATTTTGTTTTTCCAAAAAACTGTGTGATATAAGCAAAAAGCAGATGAAGGAACTTTTTCAAGAGTACGTTTTGCATGTTACACTATTTTCTGTTTGTTTATTAATGTATACACCTGGACCTGAATACTGACAAACTTTATAACAATATTTTATATTTTAAATCTGCCTAATTATTGAATCACCTACAATGCTCAACAACAGTGCATAATGAGGATTGTTATTGTTCTTGTAATTTATGCACCTAAACATTTAAACCAAGTCAACCCTAGCATAGAGCCAGGCTCGGTTTGGTTACCGATTTCCCCCTGTTCTGTTTTCGTGTTCTGAAATCAAACCCAGGCTGCTAGGATTGTAATACAATGCGCTAATCAGTACCCAACCATTTCCTATATCTTACATACCTTTGCAAACCGAAGACAAATATCTCCTGTATAGCCTTAACAGACTGTTAAGGCAAGTGCTTATAGAGCACCTATGAAGGCCGGCACAGCACACGAGGGGGTGGGTGGTCAGCACCGCCCGGCCGCCTTTGTCTCCTCAGTGACGATGTTTACACACCATACCAGGGACATATTTCAGGTTGAGTCAGGACAGGTTCAGATAATTATCGTCACTAGTGTTTACCATGAGCGGGAATCAAACCCGGGTCGCCGGGTTCGTAGCGCAGCACGCTAACCGCTAAACTAACACTCTATGCACACGCACACACACATACACCACACTCTTAAGAAGCACACGTCCCAGCAATGTCAGCGATCTCCAGGTGGAAGGAGACACGGCTGCAGGTGTTGTGCCCAGGGTTGGATTGACACGGGGGCCTTATACGGGGGAAGGTGTGGGGGGTGCAGTGCAAAGCCTCGGATTTTGAGAGGCCCCAAAAAATGTATACACAATGCTTGGAGCACAAGACTGCAGCACTGCAATACATCCTATCGTGCAAATTGGTAATTGAAGCCGTGGAATAACTTCGTGCATTACTGCCAGCTGCGTGCCGGCATTAAAAGTTTTGTTCGTATTAACTTTAATTTAGCTTTATAATTAGGACTTGGCATTTTTTGAAAAACTCATTAACTAAACAACCAAAGTTAGGAGCAATAGGGCATCTCGGGCACGAGTGCTGGTAAATCAGTAAATGGAAGGAGGCCAATGCAGAAAGAGGGGACTCCAAAATCTCTGACAGTAAAGCGTCCACAGTCGTGGCGAGCGCTGCGCTATGAACCCAGAGCCCTGAGCTCGATTCCCGGCCACTGTTCACATCAGCGACGACTGACGTCCAATCTGGTCTGGCTCCCCCCCCCCCACCCACCCACCCACCCGCTTTTCACCAAACCTACACTGACCAATGTGGTGAAGTATGGCAAAAGAATCCCACGACTGATACAGCAATAACAAAACAAACCTTCAACCAGCGGTGGATTGACGAAGGTCTGTATTTGTTTTTGGATGTAGTCCTGGTTGCGGCGGTTGCCTTACCCGCTCCCACCACCCTCTGGATGGAAATGCACGAGACGGTGATCTCCTTGGCGAACTCGTGCACGGCTTGCGCGGGATCCTCGTACGTGTGTGGGTCCACGTAGGTCTTTATCCGCCGCAGCTTTACTGTTTACACAGACGGGGGGGGGGGGGGTTGGTGGGGAGGGTCCTCGTCAGCTTTGCTGTCAAAGTGCCAGTGCGTTGGCACACGACGAGAATGGCTTCGTTCAAGTCCAGCTGAGCTGTTCATACTTTTATGGGTAGTTTAAATGCGTTCTTTGGTGATGCTGCATTGGCAGTGGTGCACAAATAAAAACAAAAACTCAACACACTCGTCAACTACACTGTCTTAAAAGTGAAATATATAATTGACAATGTTCCGGGCGATTGTTCTTCTTCATAGCACATAAAACATGAGGAACGGCTATTGCCATGCATTTTGATGATTATGTGTTTTATTTTTTTTATTTTAAGGCAGTGTTGTTGGCTAGTGTGTTGATTTACATATATTACATAAGTGGAAATGCTGTTGAAAACCAAAGTTGTAAGTTCATGCCTATTCATTGCATGAATCGTAGTATGGAAAAGCAGCGAATTACCAATAAGCCAAAATATCTGGTGAAATGTGTTTTTTTGGTAATTTCAACCTCCTCCGTATGAACTAAATTTTATATGTTTTCAAATGACTCCTCTATAATTGAAACTGGTGGAGCAGTCTAGGAGGACGTCTCCATACATACAAACATATAGTAGATTAACTGCAGTTATCGTAGAGACTGTACCCTATATGGTATTAACACAAGCAACTTTGACCACAAAAAAGTCTAAACCAATCTGTCTTTTACTTGGCTAGATGAAAACCCTCCAGAGACATAAATTGCTGCTGTATCGAACATGCTCAGGAAACAAACAAAAAAATGATATTTGTAATCATAGCACAATGTTTAAGCTGTATCAACACAATGCTGAAACTTTCAATTATCTTGGTATACTTTACACCAGTGCAGTGCCAGTTCAATTTTTGTGCACGTGTGCTAAACTTTTTTAGCTCAGAGTTTTCACCAACTGGTCACGTATATTAAACAGGACCCTGTGTATACGAATAACTTACTGTGACCGCTCCAGAAGTTGAGCTTCTCTTCGTCCGGCACGTGGCCTCCTTTTGTGTGTCGGCAACGTCTAACAGGAAGGAGGAAAGTTGCAGCTCTTAACCTCTCACCCAAAATGCCCAATGCAACATTGTTCCTAAAAAAAAAAATCACAATTGCCAATTATATTATTACGACTAATACTCCTACATTTATTTTCCCTTTAAAGCCTCATTGAGTCTCAAGACTCCTTTCCAGGTGAGTCATTCAAAGGTTCGCACTAGATGGGGTTGATGTTGCTATGCGTTTCCCAACGGACTAATTTGCCAGTAATCTTTCGGATTTGCCACATTTGGAACAATCATTTGGCACACAACAGCCTACTCGATTTCGAATAACATCACGGGGTGTTTAATGTTCAGGTTCGAGCCCAGAGGTTCGAGCCCAGAGGCTCGAACCTTGAACCTCTGCACAACAAGCGGGCGAATGGGCTTCCGCTCGGTCATGTCACCACCCCAGCAATTAAATCATTCATCACTCGCTTATTTCATTATTTCCGCTTTCCCATGCTGGCAGGAAACCCCAGCTTGGAGCGAGTTCCTTTAATCGTAATGTAAGCAGCTACAATGCAGTAGCTGTGGAAGCAAGGTCGTACTGCAAGCATGCAGAAAAAACCATGAAGCCGGCATGGCATGGCTTAATAGCTATGTTAACCTTTTGCGCTCACACTCTCAATCCAATGGACTCTCACAGACAATCCAATGGGATTTTGCAATTCGTAAGCCTTTAATGCTAAAGGTTGACTATGAATTGGCACTAAATGTCTTCTTGGCTGATGCTTGCTGTAAATAATAATATTAAAAGCGCAGTTTAATCCCAGCCCAGCAGCAATGTAAATTGCAGGACGTTTAATGCACTGCTGTTCTCTGTAGCTCTTATCTTTGGCGATGACATGATGAAAATTATTGCCAATTTAGTTTATATGGAAGGAAGGGGGTCGGGGGCACATTTTTTTCAGCTGATGCAGGGAACATTAAAAATGCCACTATCGGTACAGCTGTCTCACGTGAATTTCCAGCTGTTAATATAATCAATCATGTTAGGAAAGTGCTTTATCTTGAAGGGCATTCGTTTTTCTAGTTAATGCCTTGTGACAAAGTTGATGAAAAAAAGACTTCCCCCAACTTCAGAAGTTTGGGCTTCTTAAACAAGGACCATGGAAATATAATAATCCTACGAATATAATACCGTGCTAACATGAAATATAAATGTAAAACAAATCCACGTTTCAGTAAACACACCACCGTTATTATTAACCTGCCTCTTTGTTGTAAATGCGCTGTTTGAAATGTGCGAGCCATTTTTGGGCTGCACACACACAAAAGGCAATGATACTGTGATTAGAAGAGGAAGCCCAGATAATTTTGCTCTTGTTTAAACGCCACTATATTTCCTTGGGAACATATCCCCAGGAAAAAAAAAGACCTCCCACATGTGTTACTTCGCAAAGAAGCGAATAAATAGATAAACAAATAGAAATGCAGCTCCTTGCCTGCAGTGGGCCATTCACTGCTTGTTGACACAAGCAGTGGAAGTGCCACACTATTGTGAAAGCCGCGGCCTCGTTTGTCTGGCACAAAATTGCCTCCACAGTTCCCACAGAGTGACGCGCAGCGAGAATGCGTCTGCCGAGTTTGTGACCGATGGTGCAGCCCTTTCGATGCCGGCCCTCTGCGAGTCCGTGCAAAGGAGAGAGTGACGCCCGAGGAGCAACGTGTTTAAGCATGCGATGTTGCAGTGGGTTATGTTTTTTTTTATATGCGATGTGCTTCGCACGGAAAGCGACGTTCGCGAACGTTCCACAAAACCGCAACGAACAAGCTCTGTCCGTGACTGTTTCAAGAGCATCGAGTAGTGAGGCTAGTTTTCTCACGCAAACACACAAAGACAAAGGTCTGCTGTTTAGCGTTACACACCACCACATGACGAAGTGCTGTTAGTGAGCACATATCAAAGCCAGAATGACATAAACTCAGCTGCCTTTGCCTCGCCAGTGCTGATATTCGCACACCTTGGCAATTATTCATATATGGCTGAATCACAAAGATAAAAAAAAGATCCCCGGTGTAGCCTTAACAGACTGTTGGGGCAAGTGCTGTTAGCGAGCACCTATAAAGGCCAACACGACGCCCGGCCGCCTTTGTCTCCCCAGTGGCGATGTTTAAACACCGCACCAGGTACTCATTTGAGGCTGAGTCGACCTAGGGGAGGCCCAGGACCAGTTCAGAAAATCGTCACCGGCGTTGGCCGTGAACGCGAATCGAACCCGGGTCGCCAGGTTCGCAGCGGAGCGCGCTAACCGCTACACTGCCGCTCCACACACACACACAGAGATACACAAAGAGATGGGAGAAAGTGCTGGAGGGATAAGGGGATGGAGGCAGCGGTTCAAGTAAAGGGGTGCTCGGGCGGTGGGTATGTGGCACATACCCTCCGCTGATGAAACAGGCGATGAAGAATATGAGCAGCAAAATCACCATGGAGACACAAGCCCCCAAGATGGTGATCTCCTTCATTTCTCCTGTCAGGGGGCTCGCTGCAGGAGACACGCGGCGGGAGAAAGGTTAGCAACTCCTTTTGAAAGTCGAGAGATTTATCTTAAATGAGATCAGCGACATGTGATCAATGTCTACAAGAAAGAGGGAAGCTTAAACCAATTTTAAAACTAGCAAAATGAAAATTCTTCCATTTTTATGTAGCACTTTCATTCATTATTATTTTTATTCGACTGCACTTTTGTATTTTTGAGGTGTGGGAGAGAGAGGTGAATTTGTTCGTGGATATTTAAAGCCACTTTTGAAGGCCTGCTCATTCCAAATACACAATTTTCAAACACCATTTTTTTTTTTTAGACTTGACCTAGAGGCTCTTGTTCTCAGGTCATACACCACCCTCAAACTACAAACTAAGGTTTCCACTGTGACAAATTTGATTGAACTATAGGCGGCTGGCTGTCAAAGCTAGCGTTGTTAGCGAGCGCCCATTAAGGTCAAAGTGCCACATCAGGAAGTGATTTAGCCAGCACCGCAAATACCCAGCCACCGCACTTCGGACCTTCAAAATACCATACAAATTTCAGGCTTTAGTTCACCAAGGTGAGGTCAACCGTTCATTCTTTTTGCTCACTGCCTCTGATGTGTATGGCCAGTAATAAAACCCAGCCACCAGGATGATAGCCAGGTGCGTTATAATTACACCACTGCTCCACGTGCTGCATGAACGCACACAGTAATCTTCAGCCCTTGATGCATCATGTCCACTGTGATGGACTACTATTGTTTACATAACTGCCATACAATTCTCTGCATTAAAAATACAAATTTTCGAGGGGCTGTTTTGACTCCTAAAATTATATTAAACCTCCAAAAGAGTTTTCCTTTCCTCTTAATAATTCGTGCATGAGGGTTAGTTTGCAAATAATCCTAGGGAATAAACAAAAATACACAAACTCAGTAAAAACACAGAGAAGAAAGGAAAGAGAGATGAAGAGAGATGAATAGACACTGAGATGGACAGACTTGCTATAAAAAGACACGCACAGAGACAGCATGGGAAAGAAGGTGACGAGAGGTGAAGAGGGACCGGGAGGCAGCGAGACAGACAGACATGCACGCAGTCCGTCATGCGGACGAGCAGATCATATTCTGTGAGAAAGGGGCACCTTGGCTGGTGGAGTAGAAGACCCGGGTGCTGTAGGCTCCAAAGCCTGCGGCTGTGCGCGCACGCACGCGGAACGTGTAGACGGCGCCCGCCCGCAGCCCTGACACGGTGGCACCACGAGCGCTGGCCTTCACCAGCGTGCAGTTCTGCTCCTTCGAGTCCTGAATCGCAGTGATGCACAACGTCGGATCGCGGGGCTCGAGGCCACGCCACAGCTTGCGCCTGAGCGGTCTGCTGCGCTTGCATCTCCCTGTCCAGTGGCGACGTGACAGCCGGCCTGGCGCCTCTCGGGTCTGTGTTTATTCGTTGTGTGAACATTGCCACGTGGTTGGCATTCTGGTTGCGTGTGTGATCGCACGTGATTGAGACGTTATCCCATTGTTGAATTAAAGCTGTGTGTTTGCCGGTTTGTGGAGATTGACGTGAAAACGTTTTGATGCCGAGTTGTACAACAAAACGTATCACACTGTGACATTTTGTATTTATACACGTGAATTATTACCGACATTACTTACACAATACATAATACAACTACGCTAAGTGTAAAATACATAAACCACATTAATTTTGCACATATATAAACACACTTATAAAATTACTTGAACAACTAGCGAGAAAGGAAACCGGTCACGTGATTTATTTTACAACCAGTCCAATGGCATTACAATGACAGTGAGAATTGTGAGGTGTAGGTCTGCTCATAAATTATCGCCGAAATTGTGCCGAATCGTAAATGACAGTGATGCTTCCTTGAGGGCCTCCCCTTTACAGACCCTCCATGGTTGCAAATAAGGTGCGACAAACGCCCCTAATATTGTACACGCTCTGGAACATTGGCCCATGTGGGGGACTCCTTTTCTGTGGACGTCCCTAAGGACCGTGGGTTTGAGGGCCACTGTCACGTGAAATTGAAACAAGTCTTCACAGCAGCTCCACAGTAACCTGCTGGGCTCCAATTGGAATTTAAAATGTGCGCGCGATCATATAACATCTCTGACAAACCCTCTTAACCTATACATTTCGCCCTATTCATCCTTGCCCCCCCCCCACCCATCAAGCCCACATCCCCCCCCCCCCCCCCCCCCACAATATGGTTGTTATATGCAGACAAAATGAGGTAAAGGTTAGTTTCCTGGCCGAATGGTGTGTCTCGTATTTGAGGGCTTACATGGAATTGAGACTGTCGGTAAAGGGGAGACGCATTGGACGGTAATTTCTCGAACAGTGTTATGGCAGTTTTAAAACCAAGCGAAATATGCCTGATGTGTCAACTTGTGTACAGCCAGTGCTACACTTAGGAAGATGTCTACCCGTGCAGGTATCACAGTTACAATTAGGCGCTAGCATCATTTTGGCAATGAACTTTGCATCGTGGCAGCCTGGTATTGTACATTGCTGTCCACCGACTTGTGTGTAGTGTGCCCTGAAGCAACTGTTCACTAAGAGCATCTGTCTCTGTGTTCCCAAATAAGTAAAAACAAAAAGCAATGTTTTCATTAGCATTAATGCCCTCCCACACTGCTTTGGGTTTGATTACCTGTCAAGCCAGTTAGTTCGTGGTATTCTACTTCTTTAAAAATGCTTAATTCCAGATGGTCAGGTTGATTAAAATGACACAGTAAGGGCCGTGATCGTTTTATAACGTAGTCATTTAAATCATGCATTAACTTCATACATATGACCAACATAAACACAATGAAATGGGCACATGCCAATGGTAATGAGCAACATTAAACATTTTTAACTTGTATTTCACAGTCACATCATAAATAAAAAATACAAATTGCTAACCAGAAGCTGACACACTGTGAAATATCAGCAAGCAGGCATTGTCATTTGGACTAAAACTACGATGAGAGGCATCTGTGCATTGTGGGACATCCGTCTGGGCCAGAAGATGCCTGCTCTCCACACCCCATTTGCGTTTGCAATTACTGGGGCTGATTTGCTCAACTGATGTGGCAGCGCGCCAGAATTGTTGTCAGAAAATCTCCTGGGATGAGTCGTACTCCAATTTTTTGCGGTAATGTGGAAACTCTTCGAAAAAATTCAAAATTAGTGTTTAAAATGTATCCCACGGGCTCTGGTGCAAATTCAAAATCTGTGCAGTTGTGCAGAGTGTTTAAAATGCATGTAAGGTTTCAGATATATATGCTTGTTTTAAATGTCTGGTTTAATACTTTGTTCACACTATCAATTCGATTTTAATTATATTGCTGCTTAGTATACAATTAGAATGACAGACATACTGAATCAAATAATAGAACATTCAATTAATAATAACGTGACTCCAAATTCATATTAACAAACATTTTATACACAAAACTCTTTGATTATCCATCGTACATACATGTAGTGTGATTTTCAGCACTCTCAAACTTTTGCTTTAATTATTGGAGACCGATGCCAGAAAGAAAAAGGAAAATAAACATGGCTATGTACGACCCTGTCTGACTTATCCATGAAGTACTGACCTTGTGGCAGCAGCTGAGTTCGTATTCCAAAATTATTCCATTTGGCTGCTGGGGTTCACTCCACGACAGCGTGAGGCTGTCCCGTGTCTCCCCTTCCTTCTGAACCACCAGGATCTCAGAAGGTGCTGGAAAAAATTCGCGTTATACACATACAGTATATATAAGTAGGGCAGTATAGCGGCATGTTGCCCTCCTTATGATATACGCAAGCTGAAAGGGTCAAAGCAAATATTGTGGGCCTCATGCGTGTGCTATCATGTGTGGAGCTTTTATAGCAAAGAGAATAAGCATTTATTATGTTTTCTGAATTGAGACTGATCCAAATTCATGGGTGACTACCTGTGCTCACAATCACAGCTCATCCAGCCCATTTATAAACATACGCAAGTCTGCCTGGGATCGCCGTTCAAGTCTATATCGCTGCCTAGCAATTTCCGCAGCACATTACCGATATGCACTCCATGTTGTAAAATTAATGTTATAGACCCTGTGGTGGCTCCCTAATGTGGGGTATTGTCTAAAAGTGCCATGGGCCAAAACGGCCCACGGTTTTATTTTGTCATTTACAAACATTTACCAAGACCTCGTGCTGCCTGGCCTTCTCACCAGTGTGTGTATGTGTGTGTACATTGAGACATAATGAATATTGCTGCAAGGATGTGGGTGTATTATTTAAATACATTTTTTCATTTAACTAACATCATGTTAACCAGAGAGAACATTGCAAAGGAAATTGGCATAAAATAATACACAACAAAATAAATATAAAAATAACCGTGCAACAGTACAAAATAATGAAATAATATGTCCTCTTACACTTCAACAGACACTTGAAATGCATTAACTATAAATTTACATTTGGAATATAATAAACATGGCTTAATACAGAAGCACTTTATAAATATATAATTAAGTTTATTAGTATATTAAAGAGGTACATGTATTTATATTTCAGTGTTTATTTTTTTATTTATCTTTTATTAAATCACACTTAACAAAGATCCAAATTTTGCTACCAGATTTACATGATAGCAATAAGAAGTATCATTCCATAATTAGTGGAAGATGGCGAAACATCATCAAGAATTACCTCAAATGGATGATGCAACGGAACTACTTTTTAGATTCCTTCATTAGGCCTCTCTTAACCACAATGCTCCTTCTCACTCAATAGAGAATGCCAGTCACTTGCAAACCATTTTTGTCCAGGACGTCCTTGCTGTATATGTCAAGGATGTCCTGGACAAAAATGTACAACCCACGTTTAGAATTTTAATATAACCCACACTGATTATGTTTAAACCAATTCACAGTTATCTTAGATAGCTTTAACCTATGTCATCTTTCCACAGATGAAGTCACAATGAATTCAATAATAACTGTCATTCATCCTCTTTAGTAGTCTGCTCAAAACAAAATAATGTTTTCTGGACACTGAGCTTCATGGGTTATATTTTTTCAGGATACTCCTCATTTGTCCTAAGAGCTGAAATATTCCAAAGTAGAATGGACCCCGCATTTTATTTTGCATTGCCTGCATTTGGAGGCACAATCAGTGGCAAAATCACACGGAAATATGAATCCCATCTAGTGAGTGGCAGACATTGATTTTCACTATTCAGTTCTTGAACAAGCTCCCAGCTCTTGGAGCGTGGAGCGAAACATCGGACATCAAGCCGAATACATTGCAGAGCTGTACAGTACAATCACGAAAACCGACATGGTCGAATTGAACGGCAATCCTCGGCAACCTGTTTGGCCACCATATATGTACATATAGCCTATCACATTGTGATACTGAGCAAGGAGAATACCGGTGACATGTGCACGGTGTCGTACACCCATCACGGCACGGACGCGGGGGATCCTCACCGGCCTGGTTGGTGGTGAGCGACACGGACACGGCCTTGGGCGGCGCGGGGCTGAGCCGGGAGACCCCGTTGAGCGCCTCGATGCGGAAGGTGTAGTTGGTGTGCGCCAGCAGGTGCGCGATGGTGACGCCGGGCACCGCGAGGCCCTCGCGCCGCGGCAGGAAGCGCACGCTGTCCCCGCACGGAGCGCACGGCGACGTCGCCGCCGTCAACGTCGCCGCTGTCGACGACGACGGTGCGGCGGCGGCGGCGGCGGCGGCGTCCCTGCCCCCGCCGCACGTCTGGCACACGAGGCGGTAGCTCACGTCGCCGCGGCCCCCGCTGTCCTGGGGGGGGCTCCACTCCAGGATCACCGACGTCTCGTTCACGCTCGAGATCACGTTGCGCGCCGCCGACGGGGGGCCTGGAGGATGCCACGTGGTTAGTGAATTGACGCCGAGTGTGCCGAGCATGGTGGCCACAATGTGCCCTGCTGGTAGCGTGATGAATAATCGAGGGTGTTATGAACTATTTAAAAGTATATATATTTTACCAGGTAAGGCCCACTGAACTATGTAGCTTTTTTTCAGAAGCGACATGGCCCCAAATGGTAGCTCAATGAGGTGGCTTGTCATGTGGACATTTATCACAGCCAAATTTTCTAAACACATGTTTCTCAATGTGGAGGGAAGAACTGGAGGACCCCGAAAAAAATCCATGCGACCACGGGGAGAGAGACATGCAAACTCCAAATATGCAAGCATCAGAGTCAAGATCGAACCCAATATCTCCTGCATACCAGGTGAGGTAGGTAATATCTGGCTACCTCCGTTCTCTGTCTCTGCATGTAGATATAATCAATGTTTAGTCGATCGGCAAAGCAGCTTTCCAAACCAATATTTCCCAGCAGAATGTGGAAACCAGCCCAGACTTTGCTGGCTTAAGCAAAGTCTGGGCTGGTTTCCACATTCTGGGTCTCATCGGAAGAGTCAGGCTCGTAAAACAAATGCTGCTGGGTTGCCAATTGTTATTGGAAAGAGCACTGCATCTCAATGATCGGACACTGCAAACAAAAAAAACTTCATTCCTAAAAGAGGTTGGTTAATTACCCTGACACTGGAAAATAATTTGTAGGACAACCACCTGCATATGCAGGATTGTTATATGTATACAGAATATGTAACCGAGGACGATTACTTGATGGTTGAAATGCTGTGAGGCAAGGATTTTATCCTGGATGTTTGAACATTCGGCCCATGGAACACTGAGTAAAATTGCCACAAGGCAATATTCAGCATCTGGCTAATGTCCTCTACATGTGTCCAGTATATGTGTGCCTTTGTCTTTGTGTATGCGCCTGTAGTGGTTCCAGCATAGTAACAAATTACCAGCATAAAAAAACAAAAGACCTTGACAGCAGCAATAAAACTTTTCTTTCCACTGTGACGGTGGCAATCAGCACGGGTTGGCCTGTTGTATGCAAAGTTTTAAATTTGTTTATTTTACAAGCCGTAACTACAGGCGCTCGTGCAACCTTGTTCGGTTTAACAGATTGTGCAGTCAAGCATGTTTATGGCTCGCTGGAACACTTGTCCCGCATTAAGCCTTTACACAGCGCACCCAAAAAACCTGCAAACAGCCTTCCCCTAACTTCCACCCCAAACTCCACCTCTCCCTGTTCGTTGGCACTTTCTTCCCCCATGGAGCCTTCTTCCTGTCGCCTTATTGTCGGCTTTACAACCACTGGCCAACGCATCGGGTGCTTTAATTGCTCCGTGTCATGAATGATTCGGAAGGGCTGTCCCTGAGACCTGGACAAATGGCAGACCGGGACTGTGGCTTTATGGGGCTTTTTATAGCCTCGGCCAACGTAGGCGAGATGTCTCAGTGAAATTCATGCTGAGATCGGGTTTAGCTCGCCACAGCTTGCACGCAGAGTGATGCCACTGGAATTAAAATGTCTCTGAAAAAGGAATTGGATTGGTGACGGTGCATATTTAATAGGATAGTCTCTTCTTCTGACATGGTAAGCACTCCTTGAGAAATAGTATTTTTTAACGTCTTTTCGAGTAGAAATTGAAATCCTTTCCAGCGTTCCCTATGTGCCACATGGCACACAAAGTCCGATCATTAAACAGTCGAACAAATGAATAGTAAAATAGTCTAACAAGTTGCAGCTGTACACTTTAACCAATCTAGGTTTTGTGCCTTTTGTTTAAATCGTACACTTCTATCTTGAAAAAGTTGTTGAATTGATGCAGTCATCCTTATCGGCTACTAAATCAAAGAAAAATTCCACGCATGCATTGGAGACACTCTCATTCACCCCCTCCCCACACGGCCTGCTTTCTGTGCGAGGATATTTTCCCTGAAAGGTCCCCGCGTTGTTGTACCCATCGGGGCAGTGGAACTGTAGCAGCGAAAGGAAGGCTGCTGGATGAGGACTGATGAACTCAGCAGGGTTCCCAAGCAAATGGATCCTCTGGACCGTGAATTAACAATTGGCGCAGTGCGCAGATTCGCACGTGGGGCCCGAGAGCCACCAGCCACCAGCCGCCCAGAAATTCGCTCGGTTAATCACAGCGCCAATGTTCATCCTCCCATCCCCCAACGCCAGGCCACAAAAGCCAACCAGGCTGACGTAAGGGACGTTGGAAGGGCGAAGGAAGGGCCGATTGCGCATTAATCACGGAGGCTGAGTGCTTGCGGAGTTTGTGAGAACTTTGTCAATCCCGAGGCGTTAATTGGCACGTGTTAGGCCGCGAAGTGTTCCGTTGTGCTGTGGTCTAGTGCCGGCTGTAGAGCGTGTGTGTGTGTGCGCGCGCGCGTGTGTGTGTGTGCGTGCGCCTTGCGGAAAATACGGTGACTTTGGCGAGAGGGGCCGGAGGAGGGGAGAAGCGGGAGTCGGTGTTTTGGTGTTTTGGACGGGTGTTTTTTTTATTGCGTGGCTGCTGTTTGTGAGCTCGCTGAGAGGAGCAGTCTTGCCTCGAGGCAGCAACAACAACGAAAAAGTTACTTTTTATGTCAATTTTAATGAACGCACAAACTCATTTCCGTTTTGCAAATATAAATAATGCACGCTTGCTGTTTGCGTTTTTTTGTCACTGAGATTTGTTATATGTTTTACAAAATATGTATGAACTTTTCAGTCTTCCATGCATCACGGCACGCAAGGAACATTTGAACGATAAGATGGAAAAGAAATATAAGCACTGTTGGTACAACATACCTTCATCAATCCTGATTAAGGGCACACGTCCGGGGACATTGCCTCGATGTATATTTCTCCTCCAGGGTAATTTAAAACTCTCTAATATGTGTGAGACGGAGAAAGTATCATTTCCAGGCTTGTGAACAGTTTGATGAGGCGGCATGTTAAAAGGCAAGTGGTGGCGCAAAGTAAATATGAAAGAAGAGGCAGATGTTGAAAGAGGTTAAGCAATGTGCATTCGTCTGTGGCTGTCAGGGAAGCGACATAAAATGAACACTGATTTCAAATGGATAGCGGATTTTGATCGACAATTTTTTGCGAGATGTTAACAATCCGTTGTCTCCAAATTGTTTCACAAAACGAGAATAAATATCGTACCAAAGTCTCTGCTATATGTGTGGGCCTGTGATCTCTTGAACGTATGCTGTCAAGAGCAATCATCATAAATTATGGTCTTCTAAGACTTTGATCCTTCAATTTATGCACACGATGTTCGATTAAGAGCAAAAATATAAATTAATGGCTGGAACATGATATTTGCCATCTCGGCACATGATGATGATTGTTTTAGAAGTGGTGGTGGTAAAGGGTTCATGGTGGTAATGGATAAGTGATATAAAGTTTATGATGATGGTGGTGGTATCAGTGTGGGGAGCAGTAATGTAACGGTTCGCGCTGTGCTACGAAACCGGCAACCTGAGTTCAATTACCACTCATCGCCAACACCAGTGACGACAATATGAACCAGTCCTGGGCCTCCCCTAGGTTGACTCAGCCTCAAATAAGTACCTGACACGGTGTGCAAACGGTACTAGGAAGACAAAGGTGGTCGGGTGTGGTGTTGGCCACCCACCCCTCGTGTGCCATGACCGGCCTTCATAGGCGCTTTGCGAATAGCATTTGCCCCAATAGCCTGGTCAGGCTACACGGGGCATCTTTGTCTTTGCTGGCATGGGCGTCGCCGATCGCGGTGGTATTTTCTCACGTGTGCAAGCCATGCTGACGGCGTCGCTCTCGGCCTTGTAATAGCCGGCCTCGCAGAAGCAGCGCGCGGGTGTCTCCCGTGTCGAGTAGCTGTGCGCAGGGCACAGGGAGCAGCGTTCGTCCCCCGCCGCTTCCTTGTAATAGCCGAGAGGGCAAGCTGCAAAGCAGAGCAATCCGGATACGTCGTGAACACAACGCAACGGACACATTCGGACGATCGCTCTGTGAACCTTTAAATGCAGCGTAGAGCTATGTAAATTAAAAATGTCTTTCGTGAATGCCTCTGCAAGAAAATCAATGTGAATGGTCATTATTTTGCTCAGGGTGAAATGGGCTGGTCCATAGGATTATGTTATGGGACTCACACAGACAATGTCTAATTCTCTTCTTTTACTGCTGTATTCAAGATAATGCTCTTTCACTAGCCCATGTCAATGCACACACACACACAAGACAAAGATCCCTCGTATAGCCTGAACAGACTTGTGGACCAAGTGCTGCAAGCCAGCACCTATGAAGGCCAGTGTGCAACACAAAAGTGGGGTGGGTGGCCAGCACCACGCCTTGCTGCCTTTGTCAAGTACTCAGGCTGAGTAGACCTAGGGGAGGACCAGGACGGGTTCGAATAATTCGTCATTGGTGATGGCCACGGGCGGGAATAGAACTGAGGTCAGCAGGTTCAAAGCGCAGCACGCTAACTGCTCCGCAACTGTCCCCCTCACACACACACACAGCGACACACATATATCTTCGGTTGTTGTGTGCGAATTGAATCAGAATACTATTCTATATTGTACTCATTGTGCACGCTGCATCAGAATGAATTGGCCATCACTCTGTTCACAAACATAGCAATTTATGAGCATGTAGCTTTTTTTTGTCCCTCAGTAGCACAACACTTTAGTTCAATCTATGTTTAATACTATATTCAAGTCATTTAGCTGTCTTAAAAAAACAATTAAACTTTTTTTGGAATACGTGCTGTGTATATGGGACCTCACAGATTGCCAAAACTTGGATTATTATAGTTTAATTTCATTTCTGCGTTCTTTGGGGAAAGGGTTTAATTGAGCCTTGATATTTCAATTTACATTATAATTAGGAAGGCATGCAGCTTCGCTCAATGCTAGCATTTATTTTGTTATACTTTTTTATAGATAAAAAAACACCGTGATTTAAAACGTGTGATTTCAGAATTTCAGTTGGTCATGATATTTTATTATATTAATCGTTATACTGGTAGGAACGAAGTTGTAAACTGAGTGTACCAGCCTGCAATAGATTAATGTGTCCGTCCGTCCGTCCCCTTTCAATACTTTAACGAAGTGAAATCTCGTGCTGTTGGGTGTAAAATCAGCAATAGACAGCGCAGAGACTTGTCCTATCAGCCCACCCTGCAGGGACCTGTTTCTGTATTCACGTCCGCAGTCTGAGCTCTAAATTTTGATTGTAATGAAACTCAACTTGGCAATGTAAATCATCTTGAAAATGACATCAACTACATCCTATCAGTGTGAACTTTGGTTTCTGAACGAAATATTATTTATATAGATGTGCCCATCTTTGGCTAATAGATGTGCTATTTTAGCCAGGGTCAATATGTCCTCATTTGTTATATGTACAGAGAAAACGATGTCATTCCAATATAAAATACATATAACAAATAAGCTCATCGAAAGATGAGTTGTGATTTCCAATCTTACGGTCTGGCATTGTCAAAAGTGTTTTTTTTTCATCAACGTGACTATATTTTACAATGACGGTGATAATATATGATAGATTCACGTTCATCTTATGTACGTATGTTTAGCTTCTTTCGCACCAAACGTAGCCGGCCGTGCTAATCAGAGGTGTGGGAGAAGGACAACAAACTAAACACAAAAACAGGTGTCATGAAACCAGTTTTCAATTTAGATTGTAGGTGTATTGCTTTCCTGCAATACATTATTTTGCTCAGCAATTCCTATCTACACTTATTTTCCCTATAAATTTCATATATGCTATAAGTTTGCCAGTTTGGCAAGCTGGTTTTATATATATATAGCAGGTTAACCAAAATAACGAACCCTTCATTAATGAATAGACATCACAGGGTCCTATGGTCTTGATTAATTGATCACTTTGCACATATTCAACACTCTATCATTATTTCCCTTCCTAGCAATCATCATTTATATTGCACGAAAATCTGGTAAAAAAAAAGTTTATTGTCTTCCAAGAGCATGGGGAAAGTGAATCAAACTTAATATGTCTTATTGCGAACATTGATTTTGAAAATAATCTCTTCACATGCGCAGATAGGGAGTTAAGTCCGTTCACATTATTTATGATGTGAAGGCCTACTTATTTTGTGACTCCTTGCAGGGAAGTGCTTTTAATCTTACACAGTTGGCACATTTGCATTGGCAATTACTTCTGCTAAACTAACAATGTCAGGGAAGCCTCCGAGTTATGCTGAGAAAAAACACATTACTTCAGCAAAACATGCAATTTGTCAGCATCAAAGGCAGTGATGGATTAAAAATATATATTTATTCATTTCCTTAGAGCCATTTATTTCATTTTTACGTTATTGTCATGCTATAAGATGTGAGAGAATATAATTTTGCAATTAAAACATTTCGAAGAACAGAAAATATTAAGCAAAAAGAGATTGCATTAAAACAAAACATGATACAGAACTCCTGTCAACTGTCACCCAATCTATCACAACTCATGTTATCCACGCGAGTTGTACGGTGCGCATAAAACTCTTGTTGTTCTGATTATTATTATCATCATCAGTGGCCCTACTCTTCTTTCTATTATCCACAATCCTTTCATCCGGATAAGTGTAGAATGTTTCTGGATAACAGGATCCACAAGTAATAATAGGGTTTTTCCTCTTTTTTCTGGCAACAAAACTGAAACCTTTTTACAAGGATTCATGTCTGCATTAACCACAATACCTGTAGTTAAAATGCATACAAAAAACATACTATGATAATATATGCATTGCCCTTGAAACTGATTGGTCCACACCAAGGGACGGCTTTCTTTTGAGCCTCGACCCAATTGGTGCTCGACCAGATGACGCCAAAAGGCGTACGCCTATTACATTTTAAGACTGGCAAATGAGGTCTAATGATGTAGAGGATCCACAAGATGGGACCCCCCACATTACCCTCACAGAAATGTAACGAACCTTGCGTTTCATTTTCTAGTCACTATTTTCAAACGGTTTGTTTTGTCATTGCTGGCGACAGGCACTTTATAAATCCAAGAGAGAATAGAATACGTAACTTTGATTGCATGGCACATTGTTTTGCCACCATCAGTGTCGATGGCCACATGCAATGATGTTTTAATTATGCTGCAGTTTCAATGTTTGCCCTTTGTAACCTCAATGCAATATACACATGCATTTTAGAAACATATCATAGCAATTGGCTGTACATAGGCATATTGTACGGTATAAATGAAATGTTTACCTTTTACTTATCTCATCGATACAGCAATATATTATGTGAAAATATACAAATTTTACTTTTCTGCCAATAATTAAAAAAAACCTGTCTTCAATGTCATTTACAAATGTAATGATTTCCCTGCTACCACTGCACGTGTTGTTTCACTTCCGCGATATATATTTTTGGCTTACTTACACAAAAGTCATAATTCAGATTTCACAAGTCTAAATTTTTTATGTCAGGCTGCGACACATTCTCACGGGTGACATCATGACACGGATTATTTTTGATGTCCATAATAAGACGTGTACCCTTTAACTGTGTGCATCAACTATTAAAGGGAGCCCGTGTGTCAATGTGGCCCTGTTGCAAGGGCAGGTAATGCTCTTATCAATAACATAGACCTCCTTTGATGTACTGCTTCAACTTAAAGTGACGACGATACACGTCTATATGTCCACAAAGGACTTGTGCGCACCTGTGCCCCAGCCATCTGAAGAATGTTTTTTGAGGAAATGTTGCCGAGCCAAAGTTCAGTTCAACTGGCGACACCAGACACAGGGCATGATTAAAGCAGAAATGAAAACCTGCAAACATACAATCAGCCCCTTCAATGGAGATGATCCCTCACCCGGTAAACAGCACAAGGAAGAAAGAAGGTACGTACTCGGAAAGTTCAGTGAGAGGACAGACTTTGGGCGGCGGGGTAAAATGTCAGCGTTAAGTTACGGCTTCGACAACAGCGGGAAGGGGTCGTGACAGCGGCCGTAGTCTCGGGTTATTGGACGTGTAACACAAGCGCTGTTTAGTATCGCTGCTTCGTCTGATTAAGCTACGATCACTGCGTTCGGACATGCAAACAGAGGGTCGGTTTTCCCACTGTTTTGCAAGCGTATGTGTCATCAGGTGGTAAAAATTTAGACCCGAGTGATCTTACAAATTGAAGAACACTAAAACAGTTTTTTTTTTAATGCATCAATTTACGAATGCAATTTTGATTTCATTTTCATTTCTTGTTGATGTAAAATTGTATATTGATGCTACTTATCTTGACCAGTCATTACAGGATAATTTGGATAGATTTTATATGTAAGATGTAGTATTTGCAAAGCAATAAACAAACAAAAATCAAGCCTTTTGCTCAATAAATTGGCTAGTTTGTGTACTTATCTACAACTGATGGGACTGAAATGGGACATTTTAAACTACAGCCAAAGCTATTGAGGGTGCGACGAAGTAACCATATCGAGAGTGTCGGTAAAAAATAATAATACAATCTCCATAGTTTATCTTTTATATAAAATAAGCGCAGATTTACATAATTTGTTTCAAACGAGAGATTGCTTCGCGATTCTTTTAACCGACGTATGTACAATTCCACGTCTTTATTTACTGCCGTGTTTACATATTTCCTACAGGTGGCCTCCACACTGACGTTAAAATCCCCCAAACTGGAATGTCTCACGAGGGGCGATCATCCACTCTCTGTTCCTTTGTTTACCCATGTTTTCTTGGGACGCTGCCTTCTCATTACTTACCATTATCTCACCTGCACAACGCAGGTTCCAGCCTTGGAATCCAAATTCCAGGATGGGATGAAAGGGATTGGCAAAAAAAAAACCACGCCAAAGGATTGAGTTACTCAGCATGCCGGGTGGGCCAGAGTTGCTGTTTGAGTTTTTTCTCTCTTTCTCGGCCCGGTCTTCTTTTTTTCTTGTTAAAAGCTTTCTTTTGTCTCACTGTTTAAACAGAGTTGCTATGGCAGGGACAGCCATTTGGTATATTGCATTTGAACGGCCTAAAACTTAAACAATAGTACTACAGTCCGCGGAACAAGTGCTGGCCATCCCGTCAGTCCGCCACAATGGCAGATGAAGACCCAAGATATGCATCTGTCGCCTGAGCTTAATGTGGCGGAACATTGGGCAGCCCTGCCCAGCGATAGCACTGTTTATTTTCACCGTGGCCGTGTAAGTGGAGAGTTGTGCCTTGCCCGTGGGTACCCCTGGAACGCGTTTGTGCCAACAGAGGGCGATTTCAATGCCCTGCTGATCTAAGGAGCGCAAGGAGGGACAGAGTTGTTGATCGCTCAGAGTGGCTGTGTGCACGTGTTCTACGCGAGCAACACAACAGGCTTTGTTTTTTCATTGTTCCATCATCTCCGATTCACCTTTTTCCCACCAAACTCACCCTGTGTATCGGCCTCTCATTTTCACTTTTTCCTAAACCTCACAGCAGAAGCATTTCTCACCGCCCTTGTGTCTCCTCCGGATTTTCTCTTTCATCGACTGCATGTATGTATATATGTTCAGGTTCTTTGGCACCGTACGAAGCCAATCGTGATAACCGAAGGTGCGGGGGAAGGATAATAAACGAAGCATATGTATGTGTAGGAGAGGTGGTGCGGTAGTTAGCGCACTGTGTTACAAACCCGGTGACTCAGTTCAATTCCCGCTCACGACCAATAATATTGTATAATATCTCTCAACTGGCTCTGGGCCTCCCCTAAAGTGACTCAGCCTTAAATAACGACTTGGTGTAATGTGTAAAATTATTGGCCACCCTTGCGTGCCATATCGGCCAGCATAGGTGCTCACTAACAGCACTTGCCCTCACTGTCTATTAAGGCTATAGGGGGATCTTTGTCGTTGTTGTTGATACAAATAGGTATGTGCAAATGTGCAATGTCATTCATTCGAATAGGTGAGATCATGCCCTGGCAATGGGTGCTCTATGCAAATGCAATTGACCCCGTAGCCAATAATTCGAATTTAATGCCACGGATTGTATCAAGATCTTACGCCCCACATTCCCGCCGCACTGACATCTGCTAGGACACCGCCAAATTACTTGAGCAATCGAACGTGTGTACGCTGGCAGTTTCAAAGAGAGGGGAGGTGGGGGAATACAGCTAACTAAATAAGTAAGCAAAACTAAATTCCCCTCGATTATATTGAGGGCCTCCATTGAGTGACTGCGTTCTGTCAGCGCATACATTTTCCCAAGGAGAGTAAGTTGAAATGAAACGGTTTTGAGGGATGGGATGTTCCTTCATTCCTCGCCGACGGTGCAAGTCCTGAACCGAGCCAGGAAGATTAATCTCCGGGGTTACAGCTCCGTGCAGCCAGCGTGTCTCCCCGCAACACAAAAAAAGACCTCCCTCCACCTTAACGGAATCGTGCTCCGCATTTTATCTCGTCGCTCCGGCAACATTATTCGCCCTCTAAAATAAACTTCACAAATGCGATGCCACTGGGTCGGGAGGTTCATGGAAAGCATGGACAGAGAGAGGGAAGGAGGGGGGCATGGCGTTGCGGGGGGGGGCACAATTTGTTTGGGACAGAGGAGTAGGGGGTTCACGGGAGACCTAGAGGAGGTTTAACACAGCCTCCTTTGTATTCGTCAGCCCAAACCCATGATTAAGATATCACTTGCGCAATTGTTTGGAATCGCCGGGCAATTAGACCGCAGCTGATCCAGTGTCTAACGTTTCCTTGTAAAATCCCCCAGCCCTGGCTGAAGAGGCAATTTTTGCATCTGAGTACCATCAATTAGCTTTTGAATAGCAGTGGCAGTTATTTGAAAGTTGAGAAAGTGCCACTAATTTATAGGTAAGATGTATAAATAAATATATTTTTCTTCCTGATGACTAACGCTTGTGTTGCGATTGAAACTTCGTCGTTTGTTTATTATTTTTTGTTATTTTCTATGAACCGATCTACGTGACTTTACCGAAAGACCCAAAAGAATATGAATTCCTGCAGTCATGAAAGCTTTAAGTCAAGAAATATATTTGTTTAGGTTTGTGCCCTGCGAAGCTATAATTGGGGCTGTTTTTAGCTGTTTTATAGTATGAAATATATCCCATAGGAATAATACTACTACGCTTATTGGTATGGATCTAAGTATGCACGTTTATGTGTGGAAAGCGAAATTGTGTTTCAAATATTTTACACAAATTAGGTTTGAAAAAAGTTATATTAACTGTATTTCTCTCTCAGTCTTTCATGAAAAAAATAATTGTGGATATTTTTTTAGGTTTTCCCAAAACTATATTCCCTGTTTTCATGCAAATAGCTAACTGATTAAAACATCGAGTTTTATTTAATCTCACCGGAGAAAATGTGAGTATTTCTTTACAATTTACGCGTAGCTATTATACACATGCGATGTTTATAAAAGTGGAACTATACTCATGGCGTGCCACCCTTCATAGGACGTCATTAACAATACTCTCCTCAACAGTCTATGCTGTACAGGCATATAACTAAAATAACGAACCAAAACTAGATTTTAACAGCGCCATTCATACGAGGCCCCATGGTGCCTTACATAAAATATCCCAACCCTTCACAAATAAAACCCTTAACAAATTTCTATTTTTAATACATATAAAATGAAAATAATAAAAAAAATCTTAAAAGCACATAACCTACATGGACAAGTATGAAACTGAAAACAAATGTGTTTTAAGATGGAACCTAAGAGACTCCACTGACTGAGGGTCCCTCATACTCTGGGAAACGGCGCTGTTCCACAGATGCCCGAGGCGTCTGGCTGCTGCTGAAAGCTCGATGATCACAGTTTTGTGCTGGACACACTCAGGTGCTCGGATTCTGCAGACCAAAGTCACCGGCACTTTAAAGGGAATCTTTGTCCTGTGAGGTATGAGTAGCCCGTACACTCTATCAACTTGTGCGAAATGCACAATGTGCTTTTCATAATCGGGCTTTCTTTGTCGTGCTGTGGGCATGGGTACAAGAGTTGAGTGCAGCAATTTGGAGTGGAACATTGGAATGAAACGCCCTGGAGCCAATTTTAAATATTTTTTAGTTCACGATTGTGCCGGAAATGTATGCTACACGGTTCTTAATGCATCACAGTAACCAGACGCATGTTTACCCACAATCGTGCAGGTGTGTTACAGCACATAGGATGGAGTGGTGGCACAGTGGTTAGCATGCAGCGCTAACTGAACCTGGAACCACAGTTTTGCCAGTCACGACTAACAGCATTGTCAAGTGAAATCGGAACTGGTATTGCAACCAGTTATCAAGTTTTATCAATATATAGCATTCATTTTAATGCAGTAAATTATTTCAGGAGTGGAGCAGTAGTGCAGTTATTAGTGCACTGTGCTATGAACCCGATCACCTGGGTTCAATTTCCAGCCAATGTTAACATGAGTGGTCAAACTGATCCTGGGTGCAACGTTCACCAACCTGCTCTGACCAGCCTGGCAAAGTATGTAATCAAAATCATGATTGACATACCGTGGGGAGGCCTTCATCCAAAGGTGGATTGAGAAAGGGTGAAATGTATTTATTTTATTATCAGGGTATTAGAGCACACTTGTGCAAGTGAGCATGCAGGTGTGTGCAGGTGGCTTCTTTGATAATTGCCCTGGGTGACTCGTCAGCATCAGTTTGCGACGCAGCAATGACAAAGTCTGGCAATTGGTAGTTTGAAGTCCAATTGCTCCCTAGTGAAAGAGTTGGTGACAAGTTAGCTTGAAAGGCAGAGGGGACTTCAAGCTGTCCCATTCTTTCTCAGACATTAAACTTCACATGGCACTCTTGGCAAGAATAGGACTCCCGTGTGCCACTGTGATGACAAAATAAATAACATTTATGTCTCGCTGTAAGTCATATTCCACAAAACAAACAGGCCTTCCTTGGAGATAAGTGGTTAGTGGGGTGTAATGAAACTGGGAATTAATAAAACAGTGGGTAAAATACTACAGATACTTTTAATTGGCTTTCGCATTATAAATTGAATTGATTTGGCAATGTGCGTGAATTTCGATAATAAAAGTGGAGTAATAGGTTTT
Source organism: Petromyzon marinus (assembly GCF_048934315.1). Lineage (NCBI taxonomy): Eukaryota > Metazoa > Chordata > Hyperoartia > Petromyzontiformes > Petromyzontidae > Petromyzon > Petromyzon marinus. The sequence goes on from NC_133680.1 coordinate 8,305,426, forward strand.
TACCCTTTTATCTGGCACCAAAACTGACACCTTTTGGCGTCATCTGTTCCAACACCAGTGGAGACTAGGCTCTAAGAAAATCCGTCTCGGGTGTGGACCAATCAATTTCAAGGACAGTGCATATCATTATCAGAGTTGTCTCATTTTGTTTGCATTTTGACAGCTTGTGTTGTGGTTTTTGAAAACATGATCCCTTGTATAAAGGTGTCAGTTTTGGTGCCAGATAAAAGAGTAAAACCCTATTACTATATCCTGCTACTGGCAAAGGAGGTCTCATAAAATAAAAGTGTAGTTTCAATGTTTGTATCGTCATATACACAGACTTGTTTAATCGATAAACTATAGAACTTTCCTCACCTGCTTGTAACTGATGTTTGTTCTAATTGTAATAGTAAAACAAGTTTATTTTAATAGTGTCATCATACACATGAGGAGCAGTAAAAGTTTTGAAAATGGAATAATACATTATAGTGACGTACAGCTAATAGTTTATTTGCTTTTAACTTTGTTGGCGCTGATTTTGAAAAAAACTTAAAATCTTAAACTTGTTGAAGACGTTGCATATTATTCGTATTCTAACTATTATTGTGTATAATTTAACAGAATGGGTGCCCGTTCGTTTCAATATTTATAATGACTGCACTGTGCTCCTGAAGTCACGAAAGCTTCAAATATTGACAGCACTGTGCTTGACGCCTTTGGTGTTATTCGTTTTTAGGATGTGTACTGGATAATAATTCCTCCCCACCAAAACCACCTCCTCCCCCTCAAGCCGTTCAATGAGCTGGTATGATTCAGGGTCGTGGTTCAATTTTTTTTTTGTCTACTGTTTACCATTTCTGTTCGCAGAGTTCTTCAACGGTTTGTGAGACTATTTTTTGTTTTGTTCACTCTGTTTGGCCAAATATAGCCTCATACTATAATTTCTATAAGTGTTACATATACATTATGAGACCTCCTTTGCCAGTAACAAGATATAGTAATAGGTTTTACCCTTTAAACTGGCACAAAAACTTGACACCTTTATTCAAGGCATCATGTTTGCAATAACCACAACACAAGCAGTCAAAATGCAAACAAAAGAGACAACTCTGATAATAATATGCACTGTCCTTGGATTTGATTGGTCCACACTGGAGACGACATATTATTATCAGAGTTGTCTCTTTTGTTTGCATTTTGACTGCTTGTGTTGTGGTTATTGCAAACATGATGCCTTGAATAAAGGTGTCAAGTTTTTGTGCCAGTTAAAAGGGTAAAACCTATTACTATACTGTTACATATTCAATTAGTTAATGCACAATTTCAATATATGAAGTGATTTTTTTATGTATAGATGTACTGGATTAATTGTTACATGTTAGATCCCAGGACAAAGAAACGTTTATTGATACTCATGCTGTGTGGTAGCTCTTGACAAATCTGGCGTTTACAGGTTTTAGCCCAGTCATCTTCGTGGCATCAACTCTCAGGAACCTCCTCGTTAACGATAGTGCATTGGAAAACATCTCTCAGATATTTTTTATGAAATACTCCAGAAACTGAGTGATAAGCATAATATATGTGGCTTTTTGTGGATAAAGTAGGACAGTGTCACTGTTGTTTGGGTGATCACCACTTCCAAGGTCACGAAAATTCAAATAATATTTTAAACGATTACAGTTTCAAGTGTAATTTGTCTGCATTACTTGTTCACAACTACAGGGCCTATTTAGAGAAAGAAAGCTTCCTTAACAAGGTTGTGAACAAATTAGGCATGAACTAACAGTCGTGTAAAATTACCTGAATCATGACAATCGTGTTTTAAACACGATATTCTTTGATAGGTCGCCAAGTGAAATACCATGAATTAGCCAGGAAACAATAATTCCTAAATGTCATCAGCTAATGGCTTGACATTTTAGTTAATTATTAAAGAAATTATAATATTCCAACTTTCGATATTGAATTGGACCTACCCTTTTTTTGTGTGACCTCAATTATCCATTGCAAAAAAAATGCTGAAGTTCAACCCCTAGCACATTTCCCACACCACTACAAACTCAGGAGCCTCTGCTTCCGAGGGCCGTTTGGCCTACACAGCCACAATACATCAGGGTTCACCCACATTTTGCCCCGCCGCACATACACAAGTCATGATCCATGTGATGATTTGATAGCCTTAATTGCAAAAGGGGAAAAGGAACCCACCCTCCGGGGGCCTTGAATATGAAAATATAAAATGTATTGCATCGAATAAGAAGAGTCAAACGAGCCGTGTTGCCTTGTGATATAGTGTTTCAATGAAAAACAGTGTCACAGTTAGATTTTGGTTGCTATCCAAAGGTTAAGCAATTTGACTCCAACACATGCCTCTATCCCTTAGTCTCAGCTTTAACTCTTAACCCTGGCCTCATCCATAACTCTAACCCCTAGCTATAATCCGTAGCCTGAATAATATTAACTTTCTCTAACTCATAACCATCACTATAACGTATAGACAGAGCAAGGTTGAGATTTAATCGCGCTTGTTGGGTGACCACCATGCGTAACAGGCAGGTGCAATGGGCAGTGTGTGTGTGTGTGGCACATGGTGTCAGTTAGAGTCGAAGCTCCCCCACCTAGAAAAATATAGGGACGACTCTACTATCGAACGTTGGACTTACGAACTTTCAGAGAATACAAACAAACCCGTTCGTATGTCCAGTTGCCTGTTCGGGCCATAAGTCGTAAGTTCAACCGCCACGCAATAGATGGTGGAGGTGGCATCTACATCTACAGGAGATTATACAACTTTTAAAGGCATTCCCCATGCTTCGTGTACATGCCGTACAACATGCTTAGAATCGACAGGACTAGAGTTGGAATTACGAACAAATCGACTTACGAACAGACCTCTGGAACCTAACTCGTTCGTAAGTAGAGGAATCCTTGTACTCATCAGGATGCTATTAACTGCATTCCCAGCCAAGACAGCTAATCAGAGGCTCGATGCTTACCCAAGCAGAGTAACATTCAGGCCTTGCCCTCCTATCCTCTCACCATATCTGTCAACCCCTTATCAGTGTCCAACTTATTACAGACCAATTTAGACCTCATTGGTTACCCCGTTCCCGTATAATATCAACGTTCAGCCTACAATGGGGCTGTCCATAAATGACGTAACGCGATTTTGGACGATTTTTGACTCCCCCCCCCTACCCCTTCGTCACACAACATCACAAAAAGTCACCCCCCCCCTCAAATATGACGTCACAAAGCTCTGCTTCCCCCCCTCCTCCAGAAAAAAATAAAACATGCTTCAAATCGCTTAAAACTATTGTCATTGTAGTGCGTATTTAATGTGGCGCTGCACTCTGATGTTGTAGGAGAAAACATTTATTTAAAAAAGTATATTTAATTAAGTAGAACGTGTTGTCTATATTTATTTAAAGTAGCGCATTTTGATGTGACGTCACATTTCTCAAACCCCCCCCCCCCCACCTCGTCACAAATGTCTGACCCCACCCCCCCCCCCAGGTGCGTGACGTCATTTATGGACGGCCCCAAAGTCCCATCACAATGGAGAAACACAAACAAACAGACAAAATAATTTTGATTTAAAGTTTTCGTGACTGCAGGGATTCATATTCTTGGTTCTTTCGGTGGTCACGTAGAAGGGAAACAATGAAATAATAAAAATATAAAACAATAAAATTCTCACGACGTTTCGACTGCAACACAAGCAATCATCATCAGGTGTGAAAACCACAGCAAGAAAATTTGAAAAAAGTGGCGGCTATTTTTAACGCTAGCACGACGGAGAGCGATTTGACTGTTTGTTCAGATGGACGAGTCCATCTATGTTCGGAAAAGAGGAGGGGGGAGACGAAAATAATGGATGCGGTCTGAAAGCCACCGTAAGCGTGAACAATCAATTAAAACCCAATATGGTTTATCAAATCCTTCCAATGATTGCTAAGCCAGAATCCATCGTCTCGGCTGAAATTGTCTCTGTGTTTGTATATGTGGATAGCCTCATGAACGAATCTCTCATGGTAGCCCGATGGCTTGCAAAGAACCTCTGTCTTGGAGAAGTCAATGTCATGTGAGTCTACTGAATTATAACAGTGATCTGCCACGGCCGAGGTGTTGGCCCTACCGTCATTAAGGTCTGCTTTGTGTTCACGAATGCGGTCCGAGACGTGTCGTTTGGTTTCTCCAATGTAACTACTACCACAGACAAAAGAATGTTGCCCTTATTGAAACGGCTGTACGGCCTATGGACCTGAAAACTCCATGTCCCTGTACAAGAATACGGGCTAAACCCGATGGGTTGACAGCTGCGTCTCACCCCCCCTTGATTTTGGCGGGAAACCAATCTCAGATTGACAGCAGCGATGTCGCCAAGCAGTGAGGCTAGTGAGAAGCGGGCTGAGGTAAAAGTGTTACTTCTCGTGTAAAAGGTACGTGAAATAAAATTAACTTTGCTATGAGGCAAGGGAATAGCGGGATAAGGTCGCAACATGTACGGATAGAGATTAATAAATTGAACACAACTCTGTCGCATTCTGAGGTAAATCTTGAAAAATATATTACGGATTTCAGTGACAAATGTCAACATTCATGGCAATATAGTTACATAGTTTAAGTTATTCTCAAAACTCGTTCGTAAGTGTGGCAAGAATGAAAAGTAGATGTGATCGGTAAAAATACCGTTTTGACATTTATTAATGACGTAAATAAATACAGCATTTAAAGCTGTAAAAGTCTATAAAAGCATACGACACGTGTTTTACTGTATATTTAAGCATTCAGAATAACATTGTTAAGTAGCTTACATGATTAAACTAAACTCGTTTGCAAGTTTGCATACAGTTACAAGCAAATATGACAGGGAAATATGCTGTAATTAGCGTTTTGAAGGAAACAATTAATTATCTTAAGGAGGCAAACGAGCATAAAGCATGATAATCCTTTACCAATCATTTGATAATAGTATAATAAACCATTTACGTTGAATAAATTAGATTAGACCAGAAACTGATTTGTTAAATGTTTATTTTATTAAAAGTGACTGCTGTAGTCATTTATATTATAAATGTGTCCATGAGAGTACAGGTTAAACATAGCTTTAAGAAACTTGCTATAAACGTGTTTGTTGGAACCGTTTGTTAGCTGTTGCATGAAATAATCCAGCGCTGTAGCTATTGCTAAAGAGTTTATTTGATATTCTTAGCTCTTTCGGTAAAGTCACGTTGAAGGGAAACAATAAAATAATAATATATATAACGTGACTTTACCGAAAGAGCTAAGAATATGAATTACTGCAGTCACGAAAGCTTTAAATCAAAAGTTTATTTGATGTGAATTTATTGTTATACTGTTCAATCTTTTTAAATGCGTTAATACTTGTTGAATGCCCGGAAGAACTAATATCTGAGAGTGGCAGCGGCGATGTTGCCAAGCAGGTGAGGCAGTGAGAAACGGGCTCAAGTGATAAAAGTGTCTAGGAGCTGAGGGTTCGATTCAAAAGAAACTCACCTGCAAGAAGTCTCCACGTTCATTTGTTGTGCGCCCGTTGACATCTGAATTCCCCTGATTTACTTTACTTTTAAAACACATTCCTGCGGAGGGAGCTGGTAGGTACGTTGGGTTGCTCGGTCAATGGCCAGGGTCAACGGCGGTGTGGTGTATTCCGCAAATATGCCCGACTGTGAGGGCGGGCACAAGCCGGCGTGAGTAGGTTAAACGTTGAGTTTTATAAGGGCACCACGGGGTGACCAGCCCCTCCCCACCCAGCCCCACCCCTCCCACCCCACACCCAGCCCCTCCCCACCCAGCCCCTCCCCACCCAGCCCCTCCCCACCCTCCCCACGCAAGCACCTCCCCACCCTTCCCTCCCCACCCTCCCCTCCCCACCCTCCCCAACCCCTCCCCACCCTCCCCTCCCCACCCAGCCCCTCCCTACCCTCCCCTCTCCACCCAGCCCCACCCCTCCCATGTGGACAGACATCCACAGACATACACAATTAATCCCCTGCCTCCTGTGAATTAATCCCGGCTTCCAGTCCACTACGTTTGCTACCAATACAATTCAACGTGCAGCCACCGAACCGAACATTCGTTCGACAGATTTTTAAGTCCTGCGTATGCACCAGAGGGCAGTGCAACAAAACCAATTGCTCCACATCCCACCTCACCTTCACCAACATCACAGGTAACACTGCCCAGCACGATGACACATGTCCAAATGTGTCGCAGCCCGCAAGGCGATGGGAGGCCCTCTCACCTCAGCCAGCAGCCATGGATTGACAATGCCGGCCGTACATTATTGTTGTAATTACTGGCGAAGCGTCGTGCTCAGATTGCAAATGTTGTGGCTTTGCTCTCCAACACACCGGTATGCTGTACAAGTGATGAATTGGCAAGTTCTGTTTACGTGACAAACCTTACTAATTGGCTGTGTCGGGTGGTGGCGGGCTTAACGACACATTTATATATTTAAGCGATCTAACCCAGAAAACCTGTGTCATGGATGACATTGGTCGCGAAAGCCTGCTAAGCGCTGAACCTATAATCTGCCAACCGCTGTCTCGCATTGTGACGCCACGGCAACGCGGTGCCCATCGGCACGGCTCCCCGATGAAGGACCGTCCGGCACGCGGAGCGCGGCCGCAGCGCCGCCGACGCGACGCCGACGCCTCACCTTTGCAGATGCTGCCGATGGCCTCGTAGCCCGGGCGGCACACGCACTGCCCGATGGGCACGAGCCACTCGCCGTCCGTGCTGCAGTGCATCCTGGGGTCGCCGCTGGCCACGGCGTTGCGCACGCACGAGCCGCGCACCTCGACGAGCGAGGACGAGTCGGTGCCCGTCACCGTGTCGGGGAAGGAGGCGAGTTCGCGCACCACCGCCGGGCACTTCTTGTAGTAGACGCGCACCGACACGAGGGCCACGCACGCGCCCACGTCCTGGAAGGCCAGGTAGAAGCCCTTGCGGCTAAGGAGGCCGATCTCGCGCACCTCCGTGTTGAGCTTGAGCACGCGGTCGCCCACGTCGACGTGCGTGAAGCTCTCGTCGGCCGCGATGGTGTCAATCTTGGAGTAGAGCCCCTCCTGCAGCTCGGGCTCCTCGTCCGAGTCGGTCTCGCGCACCAGCAGGTTGAACGTCTCCTTGCAGGTGCGCGACACGCCCGGGATGCTGTTGCAGTCGCGCAGCGTGAACTTGAGCTCCACGTAGGCGCGCTGCGCCCCGTCGCGCCGGATCCAGTGAGTGCGCAGCCAGTTGTTCTGATTCTGCTTCATGACGTTGCACACCTGGTAGAAGCGGTCCGGCATATTCTGGTCTCCGATGCCGCTGATCTCTTCCCACTGGAAGTGAGAAGGCGCCCGTGGAGTGGAAAGGGGGAACGGCGCAGAATGAGTGATTGTCATCACTGTATTTAAAATTCACTTCTTTAGAACTGCTTTTTTGTATTCCGTTTGTTCTTCCCCCGCACCTGCGATTAGCACGGTTGACGATGTACGGTGCGAAAGAAGTTCAACGTACATACACACACATACACCGTTATCATCGGCCATGTTCACTTGCCGCTGATGTTAGCCGTGGCCAGGGTTTGCACTCGGGTCGCCGGGTTTAAAGCGCCTGGCGCTAACCACTGTGCCACCAATCACCATTGATGCTCTGAAGCCAACTTGTTTTAGTTTTGTATGCGGAAACAGTATGCAGTTTACTGTGTCTATCATCATCAGCAGCCACGTCAGTTGTCATCTATTCACTGGATGACAGCCTCTCATTGTCCTATAATGCAACAATGCACCCAGCACATGCCCGTGAGCCAATCCCATCACTCCGTCTCCACAATAGAGGTCCTCTTGGCCGCGTTCTCTCATTTGGCTGCCACTCACATTGTTATTCACGCCAGCCAAGGACATGTTATGCCCAAGCTCACTTTCTCTCCTTACCAGTCGAAAACGATAACCTCTGTACCGTTCTCTAATCTACACGCTCCTCACTGACCAATACTAACCTGAATTAATATCTGGCCGCAATTGGTCAGCGCACGGTACGACGTGCCTCGGTGTTCCCCTGGCTTCCAATTACGCCGTTTTAATCTCTACGCATTTCCGAATGACGATTGGATCGTGTAATTTTGAGCACAATAGGGCGGACATGTAGTTAAGCAGCTCTAAAATTGCTAATTTAACATGGTGCGTATGACGCCGTTGGACCCATTGTAGTCAAGCCGCGATAGGGGCAGAGCGATTGAAAGGAAACTCCAAGGTAGGACTTAATTGGAAATCTCTCCTGCACATTTGTTAGCAGGTAAGTGAGCAGACTGCTAACGCAGAACACATGTCTGACAAAAGAAAATTAGATTCCAAATGCATTGAAAGAGGTCACTCAAACAAAGATCCGAGTCGCAGTCACAACAATGAGAAGATGTGTTCGACCTTCAAGCCAATGACTCCTGTAAAGTTTGATGCGCTCAGGGCGTCCGCGGATTCCACTCCATACCATGGTTAATATATTTCATCGTATATATCATCATGAACTATCCGCTGCTAGATTAATTCAATTGCTCATCATGGCTAACGTTATTTCGGCGATTGACATCTGAACCGGCCCAGTACCCCGCACCCCTTTTCCCTAACCTGCATCGACCAGCTGGGTGAAGTATGGTCAAATCACACTGTGTGGGGGAGGCTGTCATCGAGCAGTGGAATGATTATTGGCTGTATCCGGTGTGTTATTTTTATTGTGTATATTCATACTAAACCGAGGCTAGCAATGTGGATATAAATAATCCTGACTCATGTATGCAACAAGGGAATAAATTGTAGAATGTAAATATTATCTGTGGAAACATGATGAGGCATTGATACAGCAGTGTATAGATCAGGGATGATGAAGATGGATTTAAATAGATATTATGCGTTTGGCATTTAATGTTACATAATGCCCATTATGTTCATAAAAATGTTCAATTTGCTTTAATAGAAAGAGCTTAAAAGTTCCGCGTTGAAAACTCAAAGGGAATGCCCTCTTCAAGTACGGCAGGATTGAATGCATTCCTCCCAGTGGTCTCTTGTGCAGTGCGGCGCCATGAAAAGTATTCTTTCAAAAACACACACACACATGAAACATTAAGCATAATGATCTCTCAGTGATAAGTGATTTGCGATCATTTTACAAAAGGTTTACCACCAATAGCTTCGAACGCAAAGGACAGGCAATGATGACAGTCGCGTCATGGCTGTTTCGCAAATTAACGCGAGACAATTTCCATGTTTTTCCGTCTCGCTGAGCAGCTGATGCCCCTCCTATTACCGCGCGTTTGACGGTGGGCCCAGAGCAGCGTGTCTTGTGTACGTGTCTGAGTTGCACGTGGGATGCGTTGGAAAGTGATGGCTACTGGGAAATTGTGGTTCTCAGTGATCACATTTTCTTGCTTTATTACGGCAACTCAAACACTAAATCGCTGATGGTGTTTCTTTTGCTCATGTTAATGGTTAATTTTGGAATTCTGGCTGAAAGGCTAAAATAGTTTTTGTGCAGAAGGTGTGAACAGTAATAATTCTTTGATAATAATTTGACCTTTTTTGCCTAGGTCTGTAAAGAAGCTTAAATACTCTACCTTAAGTTCCATGGACAAAGTATAAATCACTCAATTTGGCCTAAAGGAATTCATTTGTATGCAAAGAAGGAAATCCGCATCTCATCTGATTGAGTGATGCTTTACTCTGAAATTTCACAACCGAGCCACATATTAGGTAGTTTAACTATTACGGTATTTGCTATCACAGAGCCCCCCTTGGTATGCGAAATGCCCGAAAACAAATGAACTCGCTGCACATGTCTTGAAAATGACACTGAGAGATGAATGTGAAAATTACAGGAATTCAAATGTGATTTCGCTCAATCACCCAGTGTCTGTAGCACACCGGCATGGTTTAATGCTCTTCAGCCCAATACACGATACTTTAATGGTGTTCTAATCTAAGCTGAGCTTCTGCCAGTAAGGGAATGACAGGTGGAGACGGGGAAATTGCGATGACTTTTGACAACAAAGCAAGGTCATATAGCGTCAGTTACTTGGCACAAATGTGTCCACAATATGTTAATGTGATATGTATGTTTATAAGTTGGGCAACTAGTTCTTCAGTTCATGAACATACAAATGCATGTGCTTGCTAGCTATTAAGCAAATACACATTGTGTTGTTTTAGTTCAATATGTTTACAGCTAAAAGCAGGAGGACAAAATGTTACACGTTAACCTTCAACAATGAAGTTTACAAGCAAATCCTAACATTTATTTATGTTTACAGCTACTGCACTGCACTATTCAACATGGTAATGAACAAAATGGATAAAACATGTTAGAGTTCCCCCGCCCTACCACACATCTCTGCAAATAGCTGGGGAAAAACACTCAGAAAATATCGAGAGTGCCACGAGAGGCTTATAAAATGCAAGCAATAAGTAAAGTTCCCTGTAACAATGGTACTTTTCAATACACACCCCGGTATATGTTTTCCCTCGTGTGAAAAGGCTGCCCTCTGATTTCTGGTGATCATACTTTGCTAAACATTACGTGCGTTCAACGTCGGTTCGCTCGCCGTATGTTTTGACCATCAAAATGAACGTCACCACAACGTGTATTCGTGCAAGAGGACCGGCATAACACCTTCACGTGAAATAGTTGTGAATATTTAACGTTGCTCCAGAGTTGTTTGGAACCGACAGGAAAGGGCCTGTTTTGCCGATCGAATACAAACTAAGTGCGAATGGTACTGCACTTTCATTGTCAGACACGTTAATGCAGACGCTCGGTCTACACGCAAGTGGGAATGGTACTGCACTTCCATTGTCAGACACGTTAATGCAGACACTCGGTCTACACACAACAACCTCCACGTTTCCTTAAAGTTCCCCAGAATCGGCGTGCGTGCGTGTGAGTCCGTGCCGTGCGTTGTTAACTTATTTTGGGAAGCACACACACACACACCCCGTTGTTTCCGAGCCTCTGACGTGAAATGAATAATTCAGAGATCAAGCGCACAATGACCTTACAAGCCAATATTGTTGTGCGAGCACACTTAGGGTATATTACATAACCCGATAGTTGCGTGTGGGCTGAGAAACCCGTAAATGTCAGCTGTAATGTCCCACAGCGGAGCACACTTTACAGCTGCCGATCCATTATTCTGCACATTCACAGGCCCCGGAAATTCATATATATATTCAACTTCAATTCATGACTCAATCTCCCTACACTCCCCTCTCTCCTAACACCTATGGCTACCTACGTATAGCACTCACCTCCCACATGCAATGACAAATTTAACACAATGATTTGGTACAATGTTGTCAACGTTGTTCGGTGTGGATACAAAATAAAATCTCACAGAGCAAAACAAACGCAAGCAATTATTTCACGCGATTTTTTTTCAGGGTGTGCATCATAACTGCATCAAGGGAGTAGTTATTTAACTACCTGAAGCACTTTGGAAAAAAAAGATCAATTTAAAATTCCAAAAAGAAGTTGCGTGGCTAATATATGAAATTTGCCTAGACACTAGTCATTTGCAATATTTCCACCCCTTCCATATGTGTGACATCGTAATATATGACATGAATGATATATAAATGTCTTCCTTTGAAAGAGCTTAAAAACAATATTAACATAAAATATTTTCCCACTTTTCGCTAACCAGATTTACTTCGTGTACGGTATACATAAAAATACGCTAACAAGTATTGAGTAATGAATATAAATCAATTTGCTGTGTTTGCAATTTACTGGCAATTCACAATTAACATGATGGACACCAATGACAATTCACTAGTTTACAAAGACAAAGGCCCCCCCCCGTGTAGCCTTTAACAGACTGTTGGAGCAAGAGCTGTTTAGCCACCACAATCCTCATGATGGGCACTCTGTCATAAAAGAATGTGCGACTTCAACATCTTAATTGTGTTTTAGGTAACATTAGCGGCGTGCGACCTTCTGTGAAGGTAAGTCGCAGAAGAGTGAATCAAGTTTTGGGATCTTGAGTAGCTTACGCTTGGCTTTTAAGCATTATCGTCGAGTACAAAACATTATCTCGAATGCAGCCAAGATTACTCTTAGATACTCTATCAGTTCTTTCTCCTGCACGATTGACTGCAGTGAAAGAAGCAGAGTCAAGGAGCGATATTGCATGTGCATTGCACATGCACCCCAATGCAGGTGTTCGTGACAGGCAGAGGACCTACTAATGCGGCTTTAATAGGAGTGTCAATTCCCATGCCACCAATATTCACTTACCCTTATTAAAGAGTCAAATTGATGTCGTAAATGAGAGTCATCTAAGGTTTCACTCATTTGGCCATTAATTCGCAAAAAAAATCGTTATTTTTCTTCCAAACGATTACATTATGCACACTAACCGGTAATTTAAGATAAGCTTCATATGAATCACATGCTATCGGTGCTATCAAAAGATGATTGTAAGATGCGGAATGCATTACAAATGCACGTCAAGCGTGTGTTGTACAGCGCGCGTAATAGCCACCATCAATGTCCAATATAGCACGAAATACCAGTCCACATGTTTTAATTAGCTGTGGTATTATCCGACCGTAATCACGTGACATTCAAAATAGCAAAAAGGAACACCAGTTACCCGACACTAGCTAAGCATTCCTATTAGGGCAGGGACTCTCTAGAATAGTGTGATAGGCTGATGGCCGAGCACTGTGCACATACTCCTGCTTGTATAAGCTCCTGACTCACACTGATCGCGCTATGTGGATGTGCCAGTGTGCAGGCTTCATGCCTGCGGGGTAGTTAGTCTTGAGCGAGAGGCAATATGTTTCAAGGATATTATATACTGTATGAGAAGCCTTAAATTACTGAATAAATAAGACATCCCTTCGTGGCATGTGCTTTGTTGCCATATAGTTTGGCTCCAGACCCTGATACCACCCCACCATGAAACCGCGATTCATCTCATTCGGTCCAGCAATCATCTCAAATCATTGTGAAATTGGATTAATTAATGCCCTTATTTTGTGCTAACATGGTTAAGTGTTGGATTCAGAGGATAACCACGCAGTAATGTAGAGTGGAGACCCCACGTTGTTGCATGCTAAATTAATTTGTTCAAGTCAATTCCAGCACAGTCTTTTTTGGAATTAACCCACTCCTCCAGGGATTGCAGTTAGACACTCAGGAAAGCATGTATTTTCAGTAATCCTTAACAGACATTTCTGCTTTAACAAATCCAATCTGTGAAATTCTGTACATCTGTGAGAAGGAGCTTCATACTTCATCGGATTTCTCCAGTCTGAATAAAGATTCTGATTCTTAAATCAAAGGCAGTTTGTATACCGCACAAAGAAAAACATGCTCTGAGTATTTCTATCAAAATCTAGGCATTGGTTATTTTGTAACTATGGCCGACTGATGAGGGCTGAGAGCAAAAATCCTCTTCTAGTGTGTGTGGTGCATCATAATTGCTTTTGGGAAAATGCTGTGTTGTCATCTTTCCCCCATAATCAGATGTAATCTTGCTGACTATATACAGGGTGTCCGAAATGAGTCGTGGTGTGCTTCACACACTCGAATCCTGGCAACCCGGGTTATATTCATGACAATAACACTACCATTTATTTAACCAGGAAAGGGCCCACTGAGTCTCCTGCCACAGTGGTTTTGCATTGGGCTGTTCAGTCAATTCCATTAATGAGCGTTATTTCGCTTGCTGGAAATACACAACACTCTTGGCATCTGATAATCTGCACCTAACCTTGGCCTCCCCGATGTCGACTCATCCCGAAATGAGTATCAATGGGGAAACAAAGGCGGCCGAGCACAATTGTGCACTGCACTGGGGCTTAGTATGAGCTCGCTAATAGCACTTCGCCTTGTCAATCCCCTAGGCTGCAGCAGGGATCTTTGTCTTAGCATCCACACGCTGGCGTTGTGGGCGTGCCCATCTGCCTCGCTTGGGCTGCTCGCTCTGCGTGAACGTCACGGCTTCGTCCGCTGTAGCCGATGCGTGCGACAGGCGCGCGTGTCCGTGTGCGCGCGTGCGTGGGGGAGCGGTGGCGCAGTGGGTGAGCGCGCTGCGCTACCCACGACCCAGGTTCGATTCCCGCTCACGACCAATAGCAAACAGGGGGCGGTTATTTGACGCGGTCCTGAGCCTCCCCTCGGTCGACTCAGCCCCAAATGAGTACTCGGCGTAATGTGTAAACGTCGCCAGTAGAGAGACAAAGGCGGCCTGGTGTGGTGCTGGCCACCCACCGTCCCGGCCTTCATAGGCAGCAGCACTTGCTCCCAAAAAATGTCAGGGCTACAAGGGGAATCTTAGTATCCGATTAACCAGTCTTGTGTCTCCCCTAGTTCGACTCAGCCTTAAATTGAGTCGGTACGGTGTCTAAACATCAGCGCAAGGGAGGCAAAGGCGGTCGCGCCTTCATAGGTGCTCGCTAACAGCCAGCTTAGGCTACACAGGGGATCGTTGTCTGTGTCCCGTGTGTGTGCGTCCGTGTGTCCCGTGTATGTGCGTCGGGCAGGTGCTGCGCAGTGACGCCCACTCTCTCCGTGGTGCGTCGGGGGTCAGTGACTCACCCCTGTAGGAGGAAACGCTCGCCAGCCCATCTCGCCCTGGATGCCCATCGTGTTGAGCAGATCCACTGTTACAGGAGCGGTGGAGGGGGCGGTTGAGAGGGGGGGGGGAGTGGTTGCGGTGATAGGAGAGAAGAGGGTGGAGAGATTTGGACCAGTGAGATACTGTGCACTTTTTTGTACCAACAAAAATACAGAAAATTACCAAATATCACATGTGACATTTACAATTAATCAACAAGACATTTCTGGAGGTGCCATCTTGAACCATGTTGATGGCTGATTCAATTCAACCACGTAATCTTCTTCGTCGTGTCTCCTGTCCAACCTCTATGGTATTTTCCAAATATTCTGCACAGGCCACCGCTTCTGGTATTGGCATTGCTAAATTTTGAGGAGTGCATTGTGGTGCTGCAGGACATCTCAGGAGATGATCCATGGTTTGCTTTTCCTGACAAGCACAACCACGTAATGACGCATTGACTGACGTCCTGTCCTTCATGTAGCCAAGTGAGAACACGTAGAGATTTGTTTTATTATAAAGAAAGGAGGCCAGACCTCGGAGTAGCACGTGTTTTTAGAAAGGTACACAAAGGGGTTAATGTTGCAATTGTCAATGGGTAGGCCTATTTAATATTCACTTGACAGAACATTATCAATATGTATTTTTGTTATCATAATATAAAATCACACATTAAGTTAATTTCTACGACTATAGTAGGCATAGCACTTTGATAATACATCACAGTATTGTCGTTCCTGCGAGCCTATAATGCAACCATCAACTATTTTTTAGACTGACCCAGTGGTGAATGTTCCAATTGCTGGGCAAGTTTTATTCAGCTTCACCAAGCGTGGATATGATTGTTGTGTCTGGCTTGGGCTACTTTCACGGCGTGCGCCTTCTGAAAGCGAGAGTGTGAGTGGGGCATTGTGAAGCACCATCATTGAGAGCTGGCACGCAGAACACACGAACACATGGAAGGATGGCGATTTGTCTTGGTTTCTTCACCCATCCTGTAACTTGATCAATTCACCACTGAACTCAATCATGATTTCTTATTCGGGGAAAGACATTTTCCCCGTGCACTCCAGTTCTGTCCCACGCACCAAAAAGGCGGGGATGGAATTGTCCAAACATCCCAATGCCGGCGCCTTCCTGAGAAAAAGTCTCGTAATTGCGAGTTTGTTGTTGCTTTTTTTCCCCTGAATGGTGCATTGTATTGTGTACAATTAATTTTATTTATCAACGTAATAAAAGTCCAACTTTCGTGACTTACGCGCAGTGAAAACCAGCGAGTAAAAACGTACCATAACCCGTTTTCAGATAACTAAAAAAATCAGTTCATCATATTCGGAGGTGTTCGTGAATGTGCACAGATGTGTTGTTTACGGAGCCGTGGCTCAAGTGCGTGACGTGCACAATTATAGAAAATGACCACATTTACAATTACAAACAAACGGAATCATCCACCATGCGAAGCTTTCAATACGAACGAAAGCTATTTCGTTCTGCGCGCCGTGATTAACAATATTTTTAAGCGAACGAGTAACGTCTGCGCAAAAAAAAAAGAATTAAAAAAGAACGAATGAAAGCGGCAGGTAAGTGGGTGTAAAAAATGTACACGCACACACACACCCGCGTGCGCTCTGAGTTCAAAATCGCGTGACATCTGAAGGTCTTGTTCGTAATATGTACAAGATAATGGGCCGTTTGACGCGATAATACCGCAAGAAATGTATACGCTATAATTTCAGCCCTCGACACAAAGAACAAAGCGGAAAAATGTTAGTAGGCACGTATCCGGAGGAATAATAGTCATGCCAAAATGACATTTGCAGAATACTCTCACCACAGCCAACGCGAATCCTGTAAAACATCCAATACTACATTTCGCGAGCCGTATTTTTAGCTTCACAATGCACAAAGCTGCAAGCATTTGATCGTATGCGCGCGTCTATTGTAGCCTTAGAGTACGCTTCCAGGACAATGCTGAGTGTAGATCAAACGAGGACAATATCTCGCGTGCAACGGTAAATGGCATTGCGATTATTAATCGTTGACTTTCCTCTCGCGAGCGTCAACGAGGATGCGCGTAGCTTGACCACGCCGCCGTACTGTTAGCCCCTTCACGTCCATTCGGATGAGCGGGCGCGCTTCATCACGGTGCTCAAACGCGCTCGGCTCAGATTGAGCCCGAGAAGTAAAAACGATCTCACAGGCAGTCGCGACGATGCCTTCGAGAATATTCCCCCGTAGCCTCCTCGCCGGGAGGCTCGCGAAACGCACGCCGCCAAAGTTGGACGCGATTACGCGAAACGATGTGCGGGGCGCACGATCGTCGAGACCGACAAGCGAGCACGCGCCACGCAGTCCGGTGCTGTCGCCGATGCGCGGCGACACCGCACGTGTAACTCTGGAGCAGCGTACGTTGTACGAGTTTTTTTTTTACGCGTAACAATAATAACAGGCGCGACGTGCAACGGCTATCATCAAAATGCACCAACATTAAACACGCGCCCGCGCGTTTTAACCCGACTCGCGCACGGTCGTCAAAGGTGATCGTGCCCGCGATTTAACTGAACGGCGCCAGACCAGCGTCTCGAGTAACAGCGCCACGAGCGCGCATGAGTGAGCTGAGCAGGCTCGGCAAAGCGCGAGAACCGGTTCGCGTGGTTGTTCCACGCGAAGTTATTCCCCGGGTCACCGGAGACCCGCGCAGCCTTTAACGCACGAATCAAAGCGCGCACCGCGGCTTTGACGCCGCCGCAAGAAAGCAAGTTTAACTGTTCGTGGCGAGATACACGTTGCTCTCTGTGTGTGCGCGCGCGTCGCTCTATGTGTGCGTGCGTTGTATTCACCTTCTTTGGCCGTGCAGCCGACGAGATAGCAGCCGCAAAGCAACATCCACATGCAGGAGACGAGAAGCGCGGCGGATGAGCTATTCTCCATCGCACCAGCTTGGGCCGTGTTGGGCTCTGCTCCGAAGCGCAACTGATAAGGCGCAGCGCGGCTCGATGGGTTGGGAATATAGTGGGGAGGGGGGGCGGAGGGAGGTGCTTCACGCGCTCCGAGCTGCCAGTTATTCCTGCCAGAGAAGCGACAAGGGCGGCGCTTACACCCGTGGGCGAAGACGCAGGAGGAGGCCGTGCGCTCAGCCAATCGCGATTGGGAAACCCGGCCTTGATAAAGACATCATCGCGTTGCGTCCCCCATTGTAGGTTGATGTGTGGGTGGCATTACTCATCTGTGAACATAAATCAGTGGTGGGGATTGCTGCAATACAAAAAACTGAATTTAAATGTTATTCTCAATAGCATTTCAATGCAGTTGTTGTTTTTTTCTTCCTTGGTTCTTTCGGTAAAGTCACGTAGAATGAGAATAAAATAATAAATAATAAAATAAAACAACACAATAAAATTCTCACGACGTTTCGGCCACTACACAAGTGGCCTTCTTCAGGTGAAAGGAACAGACGACAGAGCTCTGTCGTCCCGACAGGTCTGTTCGACGACAGAGCTCTGTCGTCCCGACAGGTCTGTTCCTTTCACCTGAAGAAGGCCACTTGTGTTGTGGCCGAAACGTCGTGAGAATTTTATTGTGTTATTTTATTTTATTAATTTATTATTTTATTCTCATTCCACGTGACTTTACCGAAAGAACCAAAGAAGATGAATCCTTGCAGTCACGAAAGCTTTAAATAGAAATTTAGTTGTTGTTTATTATTATCATTTGTATATGCACGCCGTTGTCCTACGCAATGCAAAACTTGAGACCGGTGCTTTTATTCTAAGGCAGCATCTACGAAGGAGTTAATATTGCCTTAATTGGATTTGTGCCTTCCTGTTTGCATTCTGTCAGATAGACGGTGGTGGAAATGTTGTGCAGTGTGGAAACTCATTCACGTCCCTGTATGACAGGTTTATCCGAAAATAATGATCCTTGGAATCGCATCGTTAAGACGTCTTCTCTTGCTCACAAGATATATGGGCAGATGCTAAAACTGCAACGCGATCCCGGCGACCATTCCGCACAGGATATTGAACAGTGCTTGTGGAAAACAGATCAGTTGAGTGGTGGGCCATGTCACCCACAGCCTCACAGTGGTCAGGAGAGTACCTCTATTCATACGACATTGATACGATTTATGATAAAAATGCAGCAAAAATCCATCACAAAGAATCGAACATTTCCAATGCGTTGCGAAATTCCCCACAGACCAACGTCATCCTCTCTTAAAATTACGATTGGTCGAGTGATTTACACTCAGGAAATTGTGTCTCGGAATCTTGCATCAAATCTATAAAATAAAATAAATCCTGCTGGCACAAAACTTTGCTTTCATGATTTAACAATTATACTAACAGTGTACTCGAGCGTAGCGCGTCGATAATCGACATGGGTGTGGATTGATGGACAGAGGCAAAGGGCAGTGGTTAGCCCACTGCGCAATGAACCCGGCGACCTAAGTTCGATTCCCTGTCATGGCTAACATTAGTGGCGAGTTATATTTGGACGGATCCAGACCCGCACAGTCACAGACCTTCGCTGATCAGCGTGATGAAGTATGCTCAGACAACGCCCATGATCGACGCTGGGTAGGGATGCCTTCATCCAACATCGCATTATCAAAGGGCTGCAGATTGATGGACAAAGCCAGAGACAGGATTGTAGCTAAGAGGAAATAAAACACTCACACGAAGGGAGGAGCAGAGTGGATATACAAACATCAAATCAGGGGACAAATGGAACTGCGGTATATCGCAGCTTTCCCACGTCATCAACACGATGATTATGATGACGACGATGATCTCGAGCCTATGGCACAGAGCACATGATGTTGTGATGATGCTTCTGCGTTATTAGTGGGGCAGAAGTACACATATCAGCAGGAAGAAAACTAAACACATTCGTCAAAAACACCGCCTTTAAAAGGCAATATTTAATACACAACGTGTCGCCCTATAGCCCGTCTTTAAGGCAGTGCTATTGACAATGTGTTGCGTTTTTTATCGTACACAGCAGATGGTGATGCTATTTTAGGACACTATATACTTATAAATCGTGCGTCGTGAAACCATGGAACGTTTCTTCGTGTCTTGGCTGGAGAATTTGAAACACATTAGTATCTCCCCCTCCCCATCTAGCTTTCCAAGATGTAATCCTTGACACCGGTTGTCACCGAGTCGACTCCTGCGCCTCATTGGGGCCATAAATGAACCGGAACCCACGGAGTTCAGTGGAGGACGGGGCGCGCACCAGCCCTGGTATAAGGCGCGCGTACATTATTCATTTCGCTGCTTGTGTTTGCACTGCAGTGCACACGTGAGTGCACATTATACGTGATCGGAGAATAGAAGTAACGGAGCGTTAGCCCTGGTATGAAATTCGGATGCTACACGCAGATCTACAAATAAGTGTACGGTGACTTTTTTTGCGTGTGTGTGGACAATTGTGTAACGGGAGCCAGGCGGCGATGGGCTCATTTATAAGGGAACCAATCGCAAATCAGAGACACGGTCTTAACTGTTATGAAATGGAAGTGAGCTTGGCCAGAACACATCACTGGGAGGGGGATGAAGGGTCGGTGGGCGAGGCTGGCGACTCAATGGCAGCTAAAGGAGAGAGCGCTCCCCCAGAGGGGCCACCGTGGAGGGTAGAGAAATACGTTTACGGTTTTTTTTAACGTCAATACATTGCACGTGAACATCTGTGTATATGTGTATACATGTGTCCGTATGTGAGAGAGAGAAATGAGATTTTGAGATCGGTTGATGGGCAGAAGTGAAATAGACATTGACATCTCCGGAACGAGAATGTATGAATACGACACACGGAGGCCTCCATCTAGCAGTGGAATCCACGTGGCTTATTACAGTGATCTCATCAAGTATTCACGTGGCGTTATATGATAGGATTTTCGTATATCTGTAGGGTTAAGCGGTGGCGCAATGGGTAAGGCACTACGCTATGAAAACGGCCAACTGAGTTCTATTCCCGGGCACAGCTAACACACGCGTCGAGTGAAATCTGGATCGGTCGTGAAGCCTTCTCTTCATCAGCCCGTACTTCATAAAGCGTGCAATCAACCGACCACAATGGCCGACGCAGCGTAGGGAGGCCTTCATTCAGCAGTAGATGACACAATGCAATAAGATCATTTATCGTTGTTACCATTAAATTCCAGGGCAACACGTTGGATTCAAAACAACCTCATTTTAAATTGGCTGAATACATTCTCGCCCGTCTTCCCTGAGTCTTATCTGTCCAACACAGCGTTGTTATATGGTGTGTGTGTGTGGTGGTGGGGAGCGGTGGTGTAGTGGTTAGCGCTACGCTACGCTATGAACCCGGCTATCCGGGTTCGATTCCTACTCACGGCCAACACCAGTGACGATTATCTGAACCGGTCAAGGGCCTCCCCTAGGTCGACTCAGCCTCAAATTATTACCTGGTGCGGTGTGTAAACATCGCCACTGGGGAGACAAAGGCGGTCGGGCATGGTGCTGGCCACCCACCCCCTCGTGTACCGTTCCGGCCTTCAAAGGTGCTCGCTAACAGCACTTGCCCCCCCTACAGTCTGTCAAGGCTATACGGGGGATCTTTGTCTTTGTGGTGGCGGCGACGTACCCCTCGTGTGCCGTGCCGGTCGTAATAGCTGCTCGCTAACAGCACTTGTCCAAAACGTCTGTTAAGAATATACGGGTGGATCTGTGTCTTTACGTGTCGATCATACCAAAGGATCCATAGCCTATCAAGTAGACGGCGTTCGATAATTGTGCTAGTGGCTGAGTGCTTGATAGACTCGCTTATTTAATAACATCACCCGAATCGCAGGCTGCTCAATAATCCGACGCTCCCTTTATATTCGTCAGCCGCGCAGGAATGCGTTTCATTAACAGCGAGGCGATCAACTTTAGTCTTCATCATACATCGCGAACATCAAACAGGAACCCCCCCCCCCCCCCCCCCAATGCTATTCTGTTTGTGTCTGATATCTACAACATCTAAAACTACGCACATCCACGGTACCTGTTGATCTCAATTTTGACATTCCTGGGTTATATAATTGCCATCTGTGCGCGCGCGCGCGCGAGAATTCTAGGAACAAGCACTGAGTGTAATTGCAAATTCTTCTCCCGGGATTATTAAAGGTCAGCAACATAAAATACCTGCGGGGGGCGAGCGGGCGGGGGGGGAGAGAAATGACAAAAAGTAGTAAACATTACATGAGGCTAATTATACGACAAGGGAATAACGCCTTTCCACTTTAATTTGCTATGATTACAAACGGGCAGCGCGCGCGTAAGGGCACGGATATTATAGCGCAAGCCGCATAGCAGCGAGCAGCCAATGCACAATCCAGTCGCATGTAGCTCAACGAAAGCTACGCTCTCTTTATAAAAAAAATGTTTGAGTTTTCTCTCTCTCTCTCACTCCCCCTTTCTTTGAAAAGTAAGGACACTTTTGTAGATAGCCTCGCGGTTCGTGGCTGCTGGTGGGAGTGAGCGTTGTTATGAGCAATGCGTGAAGTGTTATGTAGGCTGGCACTACAGCGTGGGATGGTCGGCGGTTGTGTGCCGAGCAGCCTTCCGATGTGCGTTCCGAGTGGTGCTGCGTGGCCGCAGCGAAACGTCGTACGTCGTGCGGAACAGCTCGCGGGAACAACCATAACCCAAACGGGTGAAGCTACGTGCAAGTGGGGGACGAGCACACTGCGCTACGGTCCAGGCCACCGTGGGTTCAAATCCTGAACGTGCACACTTCAGCAACAATTGCTATCTCAATACAGTATCAGCATGTGTTGCCGCTTAGGTCAATTCGGCCTAAAATGAACAAATCC
Organism: Petromyzon marinus; assembly: GCF_048934315.1. Classification (NCBI taxonomy): domain Eukaryota; kingdom Metazoa; phylum Chordata; class Hyperoartia; order Petromyzontiformes; family Petromyzontidae; genus Petromyzon; species Petromyzon marinus. The sequence continues at coordinate 8,327,850 of NC_133680.1, forward strand.
GGTCGGTTTCAGCGTCAATATATCATTTAATTATCTGCGCTAGGTACCAATTAACCGGAGCTCGATTCCGAGCCACGGTTCACGCCCGAACTGGTCTGGCTACCCCCGCCCCCCATTGGCTAACCCGCACTGACCAGCAGGGTGAAGTATGGTGAACCGTCCCCATGGCCGACCACGGCGCAGGGAAGTCTTGGATGTCGCGGTGAATTGACAAATAGCGGTAGGTGGTTGCAATTAATGTTATTATTATTATTTTACAAAAAAATTATCATAAATTAATCTGTTACAAAATGAGTACTCGGTGAAGTGTCTCAATCTCTACTAGATTTAAAGCTTTCGTGACTGCTAGGATCCATACTCTTTGGTTCTATTGGGTAAAGTCACGTAGGTAAAAAATAAAATAACAAAAATCACGACGTTTCGGCCACAACACAAGCGGCCTTCATCAGGTGAAGGGACGAGACTGTCTGGAGGACAGCGCTGGAGTCCCTTCACCTGATGAAGGCCGCTTGTGTTGTGGCCGAAACGTCGTGATTTTTGTTATTTTATTTTTTACCTACGTGACTTTACCCAATAGAACCAAAGAGTATGTCTCAATTTCATAGCACCGGAGAGACAAAGGCAGCTGGGCGAGTGTTAGCGTGAGCTTCAACCTTAATGGGTGTTTGCTAACAACGCTTGTACCAACAGCCTCGTCGTTCAAAAACAAGGAGGGGGGGGGATGTAGGGAGGGTTGTTATAATGCACCGTGTATGTGTTCGTGTACATTGTCAACGTAAATGGTTATTGACTTCGCAATTTGCGCATTTAAAGTCGCAATTCTCCAGGAGAATGCGTGTCGCGCGTGTGAGGAATGTGTGTGTGCGAAACACTGGGGAGACAAATGCGGTCGGGCGTGGTGCTGGCCACCCACAGCCCCTCGTGTAGAGTTTCCGGCTTTCATAGGTGCTCGCTAACAGCACTTGCCCACCAGTCTGTTAAGGCTATACTGGGGGGGATCTTTGAAACACTGGGAGCGTCTCTAAGGCGTACGTCACCTATTAGACGACCGTACGTGAGGTATACATCCTAATGGTGTTCTATAAAATCATACATTGGCACAAATATAATTCGAGCATACATTTTTACCTAGAAACATCCAAAAAAACACATTTTACAACGTGGACTGCACAAACTACGGCCCACAGGTCGACTCGTTTGACACAGCGTACGCAGGCGCAGCCTATAAGTTCTAAACCGTTTAAAGTCTCGCGATTAACAGTTACAAAATACCAAACCAAGTATTATTCGCCTCCCACGGAGGGCGACACTAAAGCCAATTGATAGCGATTGACGTCAATACGTCAGGTTTACAGGCATATGGGTTGTTGTTTGGTTCCCTTTTACATTCAGGTCATATAAGTGGAGACTCAACAGACACTCCAACACAGCAGTGGATAGACACGGGTGAGCTTCGTGCCAGAAGCTGCGTTGGCAAGTAATCCACGTTCATGAGCTGCCTCCGTGTATTGTTTCTTAGTGGGTTCCAGCTCCAAGAGGGGAGCTGTTGGAGCGAGTAACAAAGGATCATTATCATGGTTAGCAGCAGCACAGCACTGTGTGACCAGTACTGTGCAGAGACAAATATCCCCCAGTTTCGCCTTAACATACTTTACACGTAGCAGGCTTTCGCGACCAATATCATCCATAATAGAGGTGGTTTATTTTGGGTTAGATCGCTGTAAATATATAAATGTGTCGTTAAAACCCGCCACCACCCGACACAGCCAACCAGTAAGGGTTGTCACGTAAACAGAACGTGGCCAATTCGTCACTAGTACAGCACACCGGTGTGTTGGAGAGCCAAGCCACGGAATTTACAATTTGAGTACGACCTTTCGCCAGTAATTACAACTAGCTTCATAAGGCGACAGTCAAATGTGGCTGTCGCCTGATGAAGCTAGTTGTAATTACTGGCGAAACGTCGTACTCAGATTGTAAATGTTGTGGCTTGGCTCTCCAACACACCGGTGTGCCGGTCTAGTCACGAATTTGCACGTTCTGTTTACGTGACAACCCTTACTAGTTTTACTAGTTAGCGGTGTCGGGTGGTGGCGGGTTTTGACGACGCGATCTAACCCAAAACACCTCTATTATGGCATTAACAGACTGTTGGGGCCAGTGCTGTTCGCGAGCACCTATGAAGGCCGGCACGGCACGCGAGAGGGTGGGTGGCCAACACCACGCCCGACCGCCTTTGTCTCACTCGCATTTGGGGCTGAGTCGACCAAGGGGAGGCTCAGGACCGGTTCAGATAATCTCCACTGCTGTTGGCCGTGAGCGGGAATCGAACTTGGGTCGTCGCGTTCGTCGCGCAGCGTAGCGCTAACCGTTGCACCACCGCTCCCCACAGTGCTGTGCAGTCTCTCACACACACACATATCGAGAAGCCGTGGTGCGTTCAGTTAGTGCCGAGTAGTAAATCAATGCTCAATGCATCCGAGGGGGACGTCGTATATACAAACACACGCGCGCGCGCACGCACACATACAAATCGCTGCAGCGTCGTCAAAGGGGGATATCCAACTAGGGGGGTACAATGGTTGGCAAAAACCCACAAGCACCTATATCAACACAAGTTCTCGTCCACGCATCGTAATTAAATGTGTGAGCAGCGGTGTTGAAGAATACTAATTTGGAACTGTCATCGTCTTGCAGAGGAAGCTGAAAATAAATGTAGTCAATGTTTTTCGGACAATGGGCCTTTTGTAGAACAGTATACATTACAGTACATGAAATATTTATGCACTCGGGACAAAAAAAAATCTCGCTGACTCCCAATATACTTATTCATGAGGATATCTGGCTGGGGAGATTTGCTATTATGCTATTTTGAATATTGCGGTGTGTTTGTAGGTTAAATTAACACATTTGTCCAGCGTGATAAAGCATATTCAATGACTCACACTCATCACCATTTTAATGCTTTGACCACAGACTTCTAGTATAAGTTTATCACGGACGTACACGCATACATCGATACATCCTCAAGTTGGTACAATACTCTTTGGTTCTATTCGGTAAAGTCACGTAGGTAAAAAATAAAACAACAAAAATCACTCACAAAAATCACACTTTTATTTTTTACCTACGTGACTTTACCGAATAGAACCAAAGAGTATGGATCTTTGCAGTCACGAAAGCTTTAAATCTAAAGTTGGTACAACTTTTTTTCAATGTATTTATTGTCTGACTAAAACTTTTTACACAAGCACTGGAAGCATAAACTACACGTGTGTTTATTTGTATGTAAATGCGCCATCCCTCTATAGATAACCCCGCTGATTTTGAATTACCATCTTACTTTCTCCTCAATAGGCGATTGAATGTTGTGATATCGATAGCTATGTTGGACGAAGTTATATCACAGTAAGTGTTACAACTTGAAAGTGTATTGTATTGGTCGGAGAATATTTATGATAGACTGGGTTTCTTTCTCGCTATTGTTATAGATTAGGTATCTATTCGTGGGTCGCCTTGTGTGTGTATATATATACGTTTGTGAACAGTGTTTTAAATTTTAGCCACAACAGTCCGGAACGCTTCTCCATGAATTATGTTGGGCACGCCACATCCATCTCGACTCAGTTTGCCCTAAACCGGTCCATAGGATTAGAGGGATGTAGGGCACGATAATATAGGATTGTTATGGATAAGTAGACCTTGCACTCCCGTGATAGTGCCGTACGCCGATAATCCATGCTTCAAGCCAGCTTAGCGGCGTTCCGGAAAATATCGAGTGGGAAATGCCTTGTTTGTGCATGTGTGTAAAGGTGCGCAAACCAACAGCTCACATTTTGTCGCGTGTTTATTCTGGACGAGTGGAAGCCGCGCTTCCAGCTGTGGGCTAACGCATAGCGGCAAGACCCCCTCCCCCCTCTTCTCTCTCCTGCACGTGTGTTTACCCACGCACCACCCCCAGTCTCCCCGCATACCGACCCACTCCAATTATACCCCGAGTGTGTTGTTGGGGGGGGGGGGTAGTGGGAGATAGAAAAAAAACCCGGCGTCTGTGCAACCTCCGCGTGTGCGGAGTGGTCGGGCTATTTATTGAATGGGCGGTGGGGCATGTAGCAGGCCCTGTCGGTGGCCAAAGCGCAGAGGCCACCTGGCGCCACGGTCCGATTGCTGCCTCCGCTAACTGATCTCGATGCAGAATTACCAAAGCGCGTGAGCTTCTGTTCTTGTTTTGTTTAAGTTACGGTCACCGAGCACGGCCGCGCCAAAGGCCCAACACGCCAGGGCGATCTGTGACAAACACCGCGACCGAAGGGGCAAGCAGTTTTCTAAATGCATTCTTTTCGGACCCCATGGTGTGAAGTGCCGTACTTGAACTCTTATCCACTCTATTTGTATGCTGTGATGAAGGGCCATAACCTAAAACGTCGGCTATATATGTTTTCCTTTAATAAAAGTGTTATTGAAAGATTTTGAGTTTTTTTTTGTTGTACGTGCGCACCACTGCCAATGCAGTATTATAGAATGTGTTGTTTAATAGTGAAGGCATGCTAGATAAGAGGGCATACGTTTCTTGAACTGAATTGTGTGCGTCCGGTGAATGATGATGTTACAGACCAAAGTTCACATTTGAAATTGACCTGCATACATTACAATACGCTAATGGTAACAGTCGATTTCGGAAATTGCGCCAATCCAATTCTCCATTGCAAATATACAATACATATCCTTACCACAACCGGAATACACTCGAAAGCTACGCCTGGTAGAGCAATGGATTGAATCTACCTGGGCCGATCTTTGAGTATTACTCCCAAGAATGCGAAGGTTTTCGCAAGTGAATTCTCACATTGACAGCAAAACTCCCATTCGTTGAACTTTATAAACATCCCTTTGTAGCAGGGTCCTTCTGGAAATAAATTGCGAGACTCTCCTGGGTAAAGGACATTTATTGAGCTGTTAAAACAAACGTGCATTGATTACAGATTCCTAACATCATTGTATACGTAATGTTTAATCCGTATGGCTGAACTCATTTCAAACCAAGTTCTCCATTGAAAAAAAAAACTGCTGGACTCAATGAGCTTTTATCTAACTCTCAATGAAGGTCTATTATTAATTACGATTGCACCTCTAAGGCGTAGCATATTCATCGTGAACAATGCTTGCATTGGCTCGCGTGGATGGTGATCAAAGTCCACGTTCTAAAACGAGCGAATAATATAATGTATTGAGCGGGGTGGAGCTGTGGCGCTGTGGTTCGCGCGCACGTCCCTGTAAGATCTGGAACTCAGAGCTCAATTCCGGGTCAAGGCTAAGATAATATCAGTGGCGAGCGATATTTGTAACGGTCCATGCAAGGATCCCCACTCCTCATCCCACCCACGAGCCAGTCAAGTAAACCCCACTCCCGACGCGGAGCGGGGGGGGGGCTTCAATCAGCAGTGTCTTGGCAAATGGATATAAATAGTGTTAAAGTTGATAATACCATAGCATCCTCAATCACGGCTGATCTTGAGTACGTGCAAGCCAAAACAAAGATGACCATTGCAGTGACCGCACCGAATTAAGACGCCGCGTCAGTTTGTGTGTCATGTATTGGTTTAATATTGAGCTGGGCACCTATCATAGCCAAGCAAATAACAACGGTAAAAGCCACGGAAGAGTACACGGTGGAACAACCGTATACCATCTAAAAGCAGCGCATTCAGAATAAGGGTAGACCCGTAACTGGATGAGGGTGACAATATGAAACATTAACCTTGCAGGGGGGGGGGGTAGGGTTTACGTAAGCCGTGCCTACGTGTTCATACGAAGTGGGCTTAGGGAGCCCGAATATTCGCTAAGCACTCTTGAAGAACATCCCGAAATAATTTCCTCGTTTACGAAGGTAATTTTAGATGATGTGGGACGCCTTTGCCAGAGTCGTGCGTGCAATGCGTACCATCAACAGCCGCGATCTATCCACTGCTGTATAAAGCCCTCCCCCCCGCCACACGCTGTTACTAGTTGTTGAATGTATTTGACGGACTTCAGCTCGCTCGTCAGTGCGGGTTGATGAAGAAAGGGGGCACATAGACGTTGGAGCATTGTACTGTGCTACAATGGGGGGGGGGGGTTATGCACTGCTCACCACTAACAACATATCCCCGCAGCAGTTTATACAACAGCAGTCGTACGCATCGGGTTGTTTTGTGTTCTCGTGCACAAGCCCTCTCCGCGCTCGAGGAGCCCGTCGCTTAGCTTCCGAGATGGGGCGATATCTAGCACGCTGTCACCAACGCAGCGCTTTTAGAAAATAAATAAATTAGCATGTGCTACTGCGCTGGCAGTGCTGCAAAAACACGAATAACAAAGCACTCAACATGTTCGTGGATAACACTTCTTGAGAGGGAATACATAAATAAATGTTTGTTTTTAAGGCAGCGGTAATTGACGGACGTTTAGAGTCCTTTGTTACATCTTCTTTCGTTTTGGTGTCATCGGGCATCATGCATCGGGAATTATATTTTCCATTCTCGGCTATATGGTGTCACCACGTCCTGCAAGCAGCGTCATCATTGACACCTGGTGTCACCAATTATCCCTCCAGAATGGCAGAGCTATTTATACATTTAATTGCCCGAGGGAGTTTTCATTTAAATGGGGTTTACGCGATGTTGTAAATGTTTGCCATTACAACCGAGTCCACGTGTCCCTATTGAACGAGCTGAGAGCATCTCTTATCTCCGGCTACTGGGGGGGGGGGGGGTTAGGACAATCCAGAACATCAACCAATGTCCAAAGTACCACGCTTCTTTGTCATCTTTCCAAAACGGGCCCCCACATCTCCCTGCACCTGTCACACCACTCCTCGCCCCCCCTCCCCCCAAAATGCAGACCCGAGTATATTGCTGACACTCTTACGAACTCCGGTACTGTTTATTTTCCACGCATGTATATTTAAAGAAAATCCGGAATCCTGGCCTGAGTCCACCAAACTGATTGCATGTGAGAGCCATTAACGCAAACCTAAACCACATTTTGCTTGTCTGATCCTACCTTCAAACCAGAATCTCTATTAAACTTCGCCATACGTGCCGTGACATGGCTATTATCCACCGCGGCTCGTTTAACGAACGCCTATAACGCGTATTAGAGGGTGGGGTTGCGTTTTTTTTATTGAATATTTACGTAATATTCACGACAGATTTCTACAGGGATATGGGGGCAATAGACTAAACATTACGAAATCCTTGTTATGACTGTGCCTCTTCTTTTTTATTGCTTCGAAGGACTCTGCGGTTCTTCCGAGAATGTCTCACTGCCAATGACTGAGCGCGTTCTTGATGGAAAAAAAAATTATTGTGGGCGACTCAAGCTCACAAAGGTGCGAGTGGAGTCCAGCCAGTGCACATGCGGCAAGATGATGAGTGACTTGGGGCTTATTCGCACGCACTACTGAAACTGCATGCGTACATGTCTTCATGCGAACAGTGGAGCACCAGTGTTATGCTGTACTTGCTATGTTCCCGCGTCTGTGATCCCCGCCTTCACCAACCCACACTGACTTTCGTGGTAAAAAAAAAGTTGGTCAAACAAACTCCCATGAATAACAACAACAACAACCTGAGAAGATTGTCTTCTGGCAGTGGAATTACAAAGGGCTACACGTGTACATCGGACTACTGGAGGCTGATCCCGGCACTCGGCAGCGTGGTGAAGCATGGTCACATACCTCAATGACAGACACAAGGGTTGGAGCTTTACCAAGGGGTGCAACATACAAACGTACGTGTGTACGTTTTAGAAAATCTGTTCGGAGACACGCATGTTCACATGCTAATGTCACGGGGGTGGTGTGGGGGGGAGCTTCAAACAGCGGGTCTGTTGGGTCGTTGATGGAGAAACAACTTCTCCACCCCCTAACCCCTCACCCTGAATCGCCTCGCACGAGCTCCTTCCTCATTTCTCCCCTGCACGTCCCCATCCTCTTTACTCCCAAACGTCTGGTCAACGCAAAACCACTGCCGCCACCCTCCCCGCTGACAGATCCGCTGAGCAAAGCAAACCGGAGCAGCCCCCATCGCCGCCCACGCTGGGGCCTGGCCATGCGGAGCCCTGCCGGCCCGGGTCGTGCTTTTTGACCCGCGGCCCCCATCCATCATCCCAAACCCACGCCCTGCCACAGCACCTATAGGACGCACACAAGGCCCCCCCCCCCCCCTCCCTCTGTAGTAGCCAGGGCCACTCCGTCAAGAAAGAGGAGGAGGGGGGGGGGGACCCTCACAGCTATCGCTTTAAACGCATGAGAGTAAAGAGAGACATCAGAAGCGATTACGACTGAAGAAAGCGTGCCTGCTTCGAGCTGATGATGAGAAAAACGTGTTGCAGTATGTGTGTGTGTGTTTGAACGTGGCTCAGTGTTGGCGCACCGCGCTACGATCCCGACGAGCCGAGTTCGATAACACTGGCGAGTGTTTGAATTTGAACCGGCTCCTTGGTCTCCCCTAGGTCGACTCGGCCTTCAATGAGTACCGGGCCCTCCCATCGGTGCTCGCGAACAGCACTTTCCCTAACAGCGTGTTAAAGGCTATGCGGGGGGATCTTTGTATCACGCGTCGGCTTTCGCGACCAATAGTTAGCTGTGTCGGGTGGTGGCGGGTTTTAACGACACACTTATCTATTTACGCGATCTAATCCAAAACAAACTCTATTATGGGGGGGGGGGGGGTCTTTGTCTTTGTGAATTAACGTTACGGTTATCTGAAAGTACAAAACAATCGCAGTGTTATCTTCGGCCACCAACGCTGCCCAATAACAAACAAAAAATAACTGTCGCTTACTCTGAGAAAGCCTCTTTGACGGGCCGTTGTCTGAAACGTCTAGCTACCATTGGACTTTTTTTCTGTAATACAGCATTGTGAATAATGTCGTTAATGTTATTGGGCTTGTCCCCCATTTCCAGCCTCGTCTGCTTAATCTCTGTGGCTTTCTTAGCTGTTTATTGCAGTTGTCTGCCCAATTACCGGAGCGTTTAGGATGATATAATAATGGAATTGCCTCTCAGCTGCAGGAGCACGAGGCGCTAGTATTTTAAGTTAACAGCAATTGTGCCTCCTAATTGCATTGCTCCATTGGTGTCCACACATAACCATGTATTGTACTGATTCATATTACTGTATATAAAATAATTCTGATGTCACCTTGACATGCAAAGCATGCTGCGATTCGTATTATATATATTTTCCTGTTAAAGATACCCTTTTGCATATATATTGCTGTACACAACGTCCATACTGACGTATAGAACGTTGCACGTTATTCGTACTGCATAAAGAAGGCTTCACGTAAGAATATACACGAATGTTTAAGTGCTGTGTGTGAATTAATCAAAAGGCCGTTGGATGTGAAGCTAAGTCCGTACGTACCCAAACGGTGAAAACACACGCTATAGGAGCACACTCAGCTACAGACCTTTTGTCTTGCAATATATCTGCCAATTGTTTTAAGCGTACGCCGAAAGAACGTGTCTCGGTACCTTCTCGCCCGAACCCATCGCGCCGTAATTAACGATGGCGCCGTTAATGATGACAGATCCCTATACGCGCGCAAAACTCGCCTCGGTTACAACTCAACGCAGACGCTCGCCACGGCCGCAACCGTGCGTCGTAATCACTCGCGACGTCTCATCCGCTTCTCCTCGATTGCTATAACGTGCAAAGGGCTCGCTCGCTCGCTCGCACCGAGGAAACAGGAACGGTTCGTTTCGCGCTCACGACGGAGAGATACGTGCGTCCTTCAGAGGACTCCTTCTCTCGTGGGGGGCGGGTGGGGGGGGGTCAGAGCGGCGAGGCGAGACGACGAGGGAGCGATGTCCCCAACACCTCAAGCTCAGCGGGAGGGCTGGGGTCCCGGGGGTTGGGGCCCCTGTTGCAGGCTCCCGCCCGCTCTTGGCAGTGATTAATGACAACGTTTGAACGCCAATTACGCATTTGGGCGCGTTGACCATTGTGAAGACCATCGGGCAATAGCATTTATATATTTTAACACATATGCGAAGCATGCAGTAGGAGTAGCGTAAGCTATCAAAGGCAATCGGATCTGTGTCGTATTTACCACCCTCGCCCCCAATTAATTCCCGTTTGTCATGAGTAAACATATTCGTAAACGCGCACGGCCAGCGCCGTGACTCAAGGCCCGCCGACTTCTCGGTAAACGTGGAATCGCTGTTTGCTTCATGCCACGTGCGAGCGGCGCGCGCTTGATGGTGTTTGTACGCGCTCGTTGTTTTCATTTCCACCACAATTTCAACAGGGAGTGGCGCGCGTGTGTGTGTGTGCGTCCCCCCTCGTAACAGGCACGCGCGACTCGCGGCCCCGCGATGCACTTCGGTTTGCTCAAACAGCACCTTAAGACGCTGCGTCGGCCTCCAAAGGTCCGACCGTCAAACGAGACGAAGTAGTGCCGATCGCGAATATGCAGTGCCTCGATTGGTCGTCGTGTGTGCAGTAGTTCCACTAAGCGGTGTGAACGACGAGCCGTCGGTTAAAAATAGATTCAATATGGCATCAAGATTAAATATAGATAATCAAGATAGATTCGTTAGGTTGGCACGCTAACGGTAAGTTCAAAAGTACGCGCGGGAAGCCACGTGTTTAGACTCATGAGAATTATGTTGCGAATGTTTTTTTTTCTTCGAATGTTACATGCAAATTCAATCAGCCGGCTTAACTTTACACGACAAAAACGAGAAAACAATAAAACATATATATAATTGACTATTTGGATTGGTGGTGGAGGAGTAGGGGGGGCAATCGTTGAATTTCATAATTATCATCAGTCATGGTCTATCCACTGCTGGAGATAGGACTACCTTAGCCGTCGCAGTACCGCAAAGTTTAGCGATGTGACAATCCGTCCACGTTCCTTGCACACGAGCTGATGTCTCTGCTCCATCTCCGCTGCGTTAATAACGCGCACTCCTAACACGGACTCGGTTTCACTATGCGTCTACGGCTTATTAAACGTTTTCTCAGACATTTAAAGTTACTCTAAAAGGGTGTTTAGCGTTGGGATTACTCAAAAAATCGAGTCCATTTTAATCTACCACTGTGGGGCTTCTTTCAGGTTTTTTTTGCGGGAGCAATGCCTGCAGTTATACCAAGAAGCGGATTAAAGGCAAGTGGAAATATGTGTTTTATGCTGTAAGCTAAGCTAGCTGTGTATGCGCATGCTTTAACGTATTGATATTTGTATCGGTCCCAATACACCCCTAGCTGCACAATGTTACAGACGTTTGTCAATCCAGTGTTGGATGAGGGTGACCCACATTGTTTCAGTCATGGGAGCCTGCTTGGCCATACTTCACCACGGCTGGTCAGTGCGGATTGAGGAGAGGGAGTTCAGGAGCAGTTCAGATATCACGCAACTGATGTTAGCCGTGGACGGGATTGAATTGAGGTCGCTCCAGTTCATAGCACATTGTGACAACCTAGACATGTGTCTGCATGAAACATAGACAATGTTTCATGCAGACACATGTGGCAGCATGTATAGGTTAACCAACACCGTTGACTGAATACGGTGCAAAAGAAGTTCAACATATATACATATGTATACCGGAAAACTTAATCGAATCTCATGATTCATTTTCAAGAGGGCCCTATATTCGGATGTATTGATCAATTCCTGTAATGAGCGTTTGTCACCCAGGGAGGAAACTGGAGTACCCAGAGACATCCCACCCATACGAGGGGATCATACATAATATTAAAATAATTATCGATTGCTATACTGCAATCTCCTGGCCACCTTGCATGAATGACACCGCATCTGTGATGGCAGATTCAGTTTCCTACAATATATGCGTTGGCTAGACTGTCCAATTGGCTAGACTGTCCAATATATGCGTTAGCTAGACTGTCCAATTCTGTTTCCTACGCATTAGGAAACAGAAACATGTCTTTTTTCGTAAGACCTCGACATTACTCTCGAAAGATGAATGAGCCGAGGCGGAAGGACACATTCTCACCATATTGCACTCTATCCTAAATATATCTTTGGTAGATGGAATTATTCTTAATTACATACAGTACAGTCTCGGCCAATTGCATGGCAACGGAATTACAACACGGGACGCAACCCGATCAATCACGAGCTTTAACTAAAGCATCGCGTGGGCTATAACGGTTTCTTTGAAGTGTTCTCACGCAGCGGGTCGGTGCAGTATGTGAAAGGGCCCGATTCATCGCCGTGTCTAATATGCTTTCGTTGTTCTTGTAATTCCGTTACCGCGGAATTGCTCGTATGCATCGATACATCTGTCTCGAGGGAGCAGAACGCGCTCCGCTATGAAATTGGCGACGTCGTGATCCTTACTGAGTTACAGTCTCGGCCACGGCTAACTTCAGCGGCATGTGATATCTGAAATGAGCCTAAGTTCTGCGCGCCTTCACCAACCCGCACTGACCATCGTGGTGAAGAATGGTCAAATAACCCCCGTGGCCGACACGGTATGGCAGTGGGTTTACATAGGGCTGGGAATTATTGTTATGCAATTTTACGCGGCTTAACGTGAACGTTTTGTTAATGTGTGTAAATAAGAATGTGCAATAATATGTTGACACGCATGCGAAGGAGACATCCGCTTAATCATTAACATTATTATGAATCGGCGTACCTTGTACCCTAGTGGTAGTGCCTTACACCAACAACCCCTACCTACCTAAAGCAAGCCCGGCAGTGTTCCGAAAAAAAAACATTGAGCCCGGCTTACATTAATTAGTGAGTGGAATAATTAATGCCGAGGTGGAGGTGGGGCATTTATTTTGTTCGCCCCATGACTCGCACGCGCAGGCAACAACAACACAAAAACAAAACAACCCCCTCCCTGCGAATCCGGTGGCGCGGAAGCAAGCGGGAGCCACCGCTGATCCGTGACTGCGGGACTCGGCTTTCCTACACTGGCCGCTGATTGCCCTGGCGGGGGCGGACAAACTATAGCGCGGCGGGGAAGGGAGGAGGAGCAGCAGCAGGAGGGAGGAGGAATCCCGAGCCGTGGTGCTGGACACCCGAAGCCGAGGGAGGAGGAGGCTCCTCTGGGAGGGAGCACAAAAGCTCGCAGCACCGGGCCCTCCTTTTGTTTGGCACGGCTGCCCTGTGTGCATGCGTGGGTGTGCGCGTGTGTGGGTGTGTGGGTGTGTTCACAAGCATTTGCTTAGTAAGACTGGATCAAATGAGCGTGGGTTGGTGGAGTCATTGGCGGTAGTGGGCAGCGGTAGTGTAGTGGTTAGCGCTAAGAACCCGGCTGCCCTAGTTCGATTCCCAACACCAGTGATGAGTATCTGAACCGGGCCTGGGCTTCTCCAAGGTCGACTCAGCCTAAAATGATTACCCGGTGTGATGTATAAACATTGCCATAGGGGAGACAAATGCGGCCGGGCGTGGTGCTGGCAACCCACACCCGTTGCGTGCCGTGCCGACTTTCATAAATGCTCGCTAACAACACTTGCCTCAGCAGTCTGTTAAGGATTGCGGGGGATCTTTGTCTGTTCTGCTTGTAGTGCTATGGTGATGGATGATTGGTCGTGATGGTGGTGGTGGTGGTAGTGGTTGTGACATTAATTATTGGTGGTGGGTTGGTGAGTGTGGTGTTGGACGGAGAGGATTGCTGTTGATCGTCTTGCGCGAGTGGTAAATTTGCGGTTGTCGTGGTGGTGAGGAGTTTGTGGTATTGTTGTTGGTGGTGGTATGTTGATGGGGGTCGTGGGTTATGATGGCGGTTAGTGCATCGGTGGTGGTAATGCATTGGTGGTGGTGCCAAGGGACGCTTGCCACGATGCGCTTCTGTGTTCGCGTGAATTCCTGGCCTAGGGAAACTCGCCCACGCCAGAAACCATCTCCTCCACTTTTGTCCTCGTGTTTTCCTCCCACTCAGACGCGCGTGCGGCTGTCCCCACTTCTAAGAAGAAGAATTATAACGACAGCAGCAGCGACAACAATACAACAACGAAACACCACACGCGACAACATCTCCCGGCGCGCCTGACGCTTTGACGACCAACACGTGCAGCTCGGGCGCAATCCTCAAACTCGCCCGATGTCTTTTTGTGTGTGTGAGCAATGTTCAGTGCTGCTATAAGGGAGGGAAAGGGGGGGTCACTATATCAACCCACACGAAGGGGGTTTTTTCATCTTTCCACCACCAGCTCCCCCCATCCTCACCCCAGTCTTCTCCCTTTGTACTTACCTGTGGCGAACGTACAAAATGACGAATTATAAGTTGGCGTGCGTTGATTGTCACGGCGATGTTTTTTTTATGGATGCATTTGTTCGCTTCTACTTTTGGTACGCTTTTAAATAGGCCGCTTGGCCGTACACAGATGTTAGGTGAAGGTAATGACGTCTGTGTCCGCAGTGCCACTAGGAGATGTGTTATTCCGAGCAATCTCAGTAAAATGACTTTGGGAAAGAAAAAACAAGTTTCTACAGTCGTGATGTTTTTTTTATATATAAACGCAAAGTCAGTGTATGAATATGCCCTTTTTATTTGCTCATCACATGATCAACCGTGATTTATTCACTGCTGGATGAATGCCCTCTCTCAAGGTCTTGCGATGTGACGATCCATTGAGCACCTTCATCGACCCATCTCCGCAGTGGACGAGCCTCTCCTCTCTGCCTCTTCTTTTGGCTTCAATTCCGTTATTGTTGCTCGATCGTCGGCCATCATCGCTTTCTCGCTGCGTGTCATGCCCAATGCACACTTGTCTTACGTCAATGTGATGGCATTAGCATACGTATGTTCTCTAATCCACTTGTTTCTCATTGTCTCTCAGTGTAATGCCACGCGTATACCTCTCCATGTTTCGTTGTTAACGTTTCGCGCTTCCGTATTCTTGGTCACTTCACACGTTCACGATCTAAAGGCATATTGGTACGTTGCCTTTCACTATTCGTTGACATGGCACAGCAATAGCACGATTGCGCTTGTTGCAGAGGTTCACGGTTCGATGCCAGCAGCCGCCCTGGTTAATACTGCGGGTGTCGCCGTCTGCTTCACAGTGCACGTTCAAGATCACGTGACATCGTTCGCAAGAGTAAGCCATTGCGTGCTACCGCTGGACGATGTCACCGAAAAATTAAAAGCAACATTACAACATGGCTTGAGAAGAACACGTCCACAGTGGTGAGATGTTATCTCCCTTGCCTGAGTTCGATCCCGGACCTTGATGCCTGTATATTTGGAGTTGGCGTGTTCTCTCTCCCTGATCGCGTACATTCTCTCGTGGTACAACCGTGTTTCCCTCGACTCTAGAAAAATGCCTTGAGATTATTGATTCTATAAATTCCCATGAATGATTATGAGTTATTATGCGTGGCCAGGTCGCCTCTGAAAAATAGCTAATAGCTCAGCAGGCTTTACCTGGTAAATAAAATCGTTTGTAGTTTGGTGTTTGGCATCATGGTACAAATTTGAAAACATTGAAAAATTGCTTAGAAATTACTCAACTGGGATTGTGTATAGCCGCCATCGCCCCCTACTGTGAACATTTGGCAGGACCCTTCTGAAAAATAGTCTCGGTGAGGCATTCCTGGGTTGGTATTATTATTTTCCAAAAGCACTCGAATCTGCTGTAGCTCACCTTTTTATCTTGTGATTTTGATCCAAGTCTCTTTTCAGTAATTGTCCTACGTATACATATTCTACTGCAATGTGAAACTGTCTCCCTCCCAGGTTAATCTTCGACGGACTTTAATGTTGCTTATATTTCTATTGAGCCCAACATTACAGACAATTGTTTGGCAAGTTATTCTTGTGGCTACGGTGGTGAAATGCCAGCTGCCTCGCACGAGTGGGATCTTTCCGGCTCCTCTGGCTTCCCCCCACACTTACACAACAAACACTCGTCATTAATTGTCTGAAAACATCTTCTACTAACAACCCAATGTTGCAGGACCCTCCTGAAATCGAGTCCTACGACTTCGTGTGGCTCTCCTGGATAGATAAGTAATACATAAGGAACAAAGTAACATCAGGTGAATGGCGATAATGTGTTTGTGTGAATAATATCATTCGGCCAGTTATGGATATAAAAATATGGATTTATTATTCATAGGTAAATTATTTACCTCTCAAAAAAGTGTAATGTTATGTAATATTTAACACCAGCTTACAGCTGCGCATCTGTTTCAGATGACCTGCTGCATCGGGCATACAGGGTTCAGTCTGTCTTTGCTATGCATTGCCTCCACTTGAGCTCGTAACCAACCAGAATATATATGACACACATCTGCCCGACTGTTTCCAGCACTTACGTTGAGCCTCATCTCTTCAATGTTAATTCAAATTCTATCCGACTTCGCCGTGGTCTAGGCCGTGCGAATCTCTTGGCTAAACCCCTTGCTCTAAAACATGCTCAAGTCTCCCAGAACGAGCATCAGATGCCTTCTTTCTTCCGTCTTTTGTGTCGTCCACACTTCAGCGCGTGATCAGCCCTGCAATGGGATTTTAGGTTCTCTTGCCTGGCTTCCCCACTGGGCCACTTTGAAGCTGCAAAAGCAATTACTTCAAACCTGGGGATTACCTCTTTCCTAGTTTGTGGTCTAAAAGTTTATCGCCATGTGGATAAAAGCAAAGTGTGTGATAATTTTAAAAATATTAAATGTACAACATGCACACACTATTATTGTATTTCTGAGCTAAGCGGATGCGTTGTTCACATCAGAGTGTGCACTTTGATTTCTTTAGTTTAGATGTTTCTATAGTTTAGCTGCTTGAATCTCTAACATGACTCTCCTGTGACAAGATCCTTTTTCTCGTTGTCACGATAGTGTATTCCCAGCAGTCTCAATTACCCGAGATCATCGTGAACTCGTTTTTTAAATATTGTGTCCTAGGGAACAATTACTTGTCATTTTGCTCATTTAAAACACCAGCTCATAACAACTGCCTGGTTAATAGCTGTGATGTAAAGGCTTATAGCTGTTGCTGGTTACCATAGGCAGGGGGGGGGGGGGGGGTCACTAATCATTTCGTGTCGTCAATTATCGTGGAATTTTGTGGCCAAAAGTTAAAGTTATCCTCGATCATACAGGCAAGTAGATATAGTAATAATACTAAAGCTAGCGAGTGATCTAGATAATCGACTACTCGACCTATTACCGATTCAATATATCAACTAATCACAAAATGTGAAAATAGTTGGGGGTGGGGGTGGGGGAGTCTCACCTCTGTTCCCACGTGAGCCGCTGGACAGGAGGTGATGGGCGGGGCTTGGTGATGTCATCAACGTCAGCACGTGGTTTGTAGGGGGTTTCCTGCCTTCAGAAGATAGGATGTCAAGGAAGTCACAATATTTAAAGGGGGGGGGGGGGGGTGCGAATAATCGACCACAAACAATTAGTCGATTTCAATGTTTTAGTTTGATAAGTTGATTACTCGGCTCGTTGTTTCGTTTATAATATCCTCAAATCCACAATCCACATTTCAATGTAAATGAATGGTAACATTTGACAGTTTGAAAATAAAAAAGGAATAACCAACACAAACATTGTACCCTGCCGCATTATTAATGCATTTTCTTTTATGCTTATTTCCTAAAGATACATTTTAATGGAATCTTACTGTGTTGAGAAATAAAGTCTTAATGGTGAAGATTGTAATTGCTGCATTTAAGACACTCACTGCAGACATATTCACCTTATAAAGTACACAAACTCATTATGAATTGCTTTGGAGGATTATTGGACAAAAGCTTATACAAGCAGTACTCCGATCTGTGTTTCCACGTATAAATAAAATATATACTTTATTGCATCAACCTTATTGGATTTCTAGACAAAACTTAAGCAAGCAAACTGTGGACCGCTTTAAACCTTCTGGGTCTCGTCAGCCGAGTCAGCCTTGTTAAACACAAGCTGCCGTATTACCCGATGACATCTGATATCGACAACATGCCCTCTTTGATAGATGCTCTTTCACCCTATCGAGAAATATCAATCATTGTTGATCCCAACTCCCGACTCCTAAGCCGCATGTGAGTCGCATCAAGCAAGGGGTTCAGTGCGCACCGTTCTTGTGTGGCGTGTGTGGCCTCCAAATCCGTCTGCTCTCCGTCCCGCGCTGGCATTCGTACCGTTTGCTGGACTCGTGAAATCCTCTCCGTACGTTTCCTCGGAGATCTGTGGTAACTTTAAAAAAAAGAGGAATACGTTAAACGTTTGTATCGAAATGCTACGGTTTTTCCTTCATGGCAATGCTGCAAGAGCTACCTACAGTATTAGCACGGTCGGCTACGTACGTCGCGAGAGAAGTTCGACGTACATACATGCATGCATGAATCAGATGACGTGTTTGCAGCGGGTGGAAAAAATAACGTTGTGAAGCGCGGACGTAATAAAGACCCCGATGCGAATGCATCTGCTAATTTGCCTGGCTTTAGACGTGGCTGTTAAAAGTGAGGTCCTAAGTGTGACGGATGGTGCGTGGGCATATGTAAGGTGGCTGTTTTGGATATAAACGAGGGAATCGTTATCTAGATTTATGGGACGTTTACAGGTCAGGAACGGGAGCCAGCTCTGTTTGTTGTGTACACACATGTGAGAAAGTGTGTGTGTGTGTGCGCGTGTGTGTGCGTGTCTTCGTTATGCACGTTCGCGTGAGTCAATGTAGGCTGATGATTTTCTTCCCGGAAATCTGTTAGAGGAGATGCTCGCCAGCTCTGCTCCAATTAGCTGGCGTAAACTTCATCTCAGGGGCGGAGAGGCGGCAGCAATCCCAGAGCGCGATCCGCAGGGACGCGACGCCGCTGCCTACCTGTTGGAATCCGGGCCACGGTAACGCGTCGTCGGCGGCGAGTGATATCTGGAGCGACATCTGATCCTGTCCGGGGGGCCAGGTCCCCACATTCATCAAGGTGTGTCAGTCACGGGGATCGTTTGAGCATACTTCACCACGGGCGGTCAGAGCGGGAGTCGGCGTTCGGGACGCGGTGTTAGCCGTGGTTAGCAATGGAAAACAGATCGCCAGGTTCAAAGGGGCAGTGCACTAAGCCGCTGCGCCACAACTCCTCCAATCAATACGTTTATTCGTACGATTTGGTTGACTTTAAATTGTGATTATATAGGATGCAATGGTCCTCTGTTGTAATCTTTGAAATCGGTTAACCCCGTGCAATCATTGTTTTATTACACAACGGTACGATCTCAAATCACCAGTGTTATTGTCTGCTAACCTATTGACCGTCATCCTGTGTCCTGCAAGACTGCAGTTGCCAATCAGAGCAGACGCTCACGCGCCTCCACTCATTCGATGTCGTCTAACATCGATATAAATTCATAATAAAGGTTTTAATAATTCACTACTTTAGCCCACCGGTGTGTTGAAGTAGTGAATTATTTGTCTTTTGTCAACGTGACACCTTTTTTTCTGATTGGCCGTGTCGGGTGGTGGAGGGTTACGACACATTCATAAATAACGCGATCTAACCCAAAAACCTTTATTATGAATAATATTGGTCGCGAAAGCCTACGTGTTAAACTGATCGATATAAATATACGCATGGACAATCGACGATTTTTTTTTCTTTACATGCGTACATAAAAAAAAATCGAGGCATCGTACACGGGAAAACGCCCTCGCGATGACTGGCTGCACGGGGGGGGGTTTACTTTTTGCGAGGATTTACAAGGAAGATTTGCCGGTGCCTCTAGTCGGGGCCCTCCTGCAAAGCAAACCTGGAAGGCATCCTGACGCCAGTACTCACGGGTCTTCTCTTGTTTTGTTGTTGCGAAGTGCGGATTACCCCGTGCCCGACGTGCCGCTTAAGAGTTCCACAGGGAGGGATAGAAGCCCGGCTGCCTCTTCTGTTGCACACAAGCCGACCCATTCAGCATCGCGTTCAGCCATCCCGATTAATCTGCCCCCTTAATTAAAGCTACGTTCTCAGCTTTGTTCCGCCCGCATCCCCAACCACGTCCTCACAGGCCCGAGTCGTCCTCGCTCTGCCGCAGACG
The DNA here is from genome assembly GCF_048934315.1 of Petromyzon marinus. Taxonomy (NCBI): domain Eukaryota; kingdom Metazoa; phylum Chordata; class Hyperoartia; order Petromyzontiformes; family Petromyzontidae; genus Petromyzon; species Petromyzon marinus. Next base: position 8,347,845 of record NC_133680.1, read on the forward strand.
TCACATTAAAGTGTGTTGGCCAGCGTGAGCAAGACGTCTTCATCGACCTCCTGGGCTGCCGGCGCTTTGTGTACATCCCCAGCGGGAGCAAGTGTGCATTGAGCAGCACTCGGATGATTTAATATCGCGTAACACCTCTGATTCTCCACAACGGCATTCGTCTGCGACGTGTGTACTGTTTTCACCATTCATACCTGTGTTCAACAAATACCTGATAGCAATTGCATGGCGGTTTTTTGTTTATGCACCGCACATACCAGCAGGGCTGAAATAGTCAAATATTACACACATCATATTTATATGCGGGGTCGAACGCTGGTGCAGTGGTTAGTGCACTGCGCTGCCAGCCAGGCTACCTCAGTTCGAATCCCAGCTATGGCTAAACTGAGTGGCGAGTGATGTCTCGACCGCTCCTGGGGTTCAACCTTCGTCCAAGCCCACTCAACAGCGTGGTGAATTATGATCAAACAACCCCCATGTCCGCCATGGTGTGGGGAGGCCTTTATCTATATGGCGTTGGATTGACAAAGGGCTGTGAATCACATGTACTTATACATATGCACGTTTGTAGATAGACTTTGGTGTAGATGCTGTTTTTGCAGAATATCAACTCGAATGTGTTGCGCTTGTCAGTCATTCGCAGGCATTGTGCTCTAGTGCTGCACGATTAGAAAAGTCACGTGCCCTGCAAGAAAATGAGCCTACAGGAAATGAGAACATTTTAAGTATTGATTCAATTTTGAAACTCTTCACTTATTCATGTTCTTGCTTGCCGCCTTGTTGGTCCATTTGTCTGCCTGCACGTCTTCTGTATGTCCATCTGTCTATGAATCATATATGTATCTATCTAGCGATCTGTATGTGCGTACATCTATTATTCATTCTTTTTTGTTTATGTATTCCGCACACCGATGTGTTCGGCAAGTCATTACACGGGACATCACCTTGCTTCAATGTGCTCACTGCAGCGGTCACAATTAGTTTCTTAAATTTTTATTTAAAGCTTTCGTGACTGCAGGGATTCATATTCTTGGTTCTTTCGGTAAATTTACGTATAAGGGAAACAATAAAATAATAAAAAATATGAAACGATAAAATTCTCACGACGTTTCGATTGCAACACAAGCAATCCTCATCAGGTGTGAAAACCACAGCAAAAAACCGCCACTTTTTTTCAAATTTTCTTGCTGTGGTTTTCACACCTGATAACAATTGCTTGTGTTGCAGTCGAAACGTCGTGAGAATTTTATTGTTTTATATTTTTATTATTTTATTTGTTCCCTTCTACGTGGCTATACCGAAAGAACCAAGAATATGATTAGTTTCTTGTTAAAAACAGCAAAGTGATCAAATCACTTAAATGAAAACAATAATAGATGAACACCCTTAATCATAATAACAATGTACAGACCTTTATCACTCTACTGCTGGATGAAGACCTGATCGAGCATTATCGGTGATGGGAATGATTTGACCATACCTTACAGCATTTGTCAGTGCGTTTTAGTGAAAGACCATTTCATTTATCGCTTCCCAACGGCCAGGAATCAAACTTAGGTCGGTGAGTTCACATTGCATCATGCTAAACACCGCACCACCACTCCCCTCACTTTAAACATAAAAGACAAGCACGTCCTTACAAGTATATTTTTATTTTTATTTAAAAGTTTGAAATCATTAACATTTGACCATAAGATATCTCACACTTGTTAATGTAGCAATAACTTTTCATAATGCATAATTGTTTTCACATCTCATGCACGGTATTCTGAATGAAGGGTAGGTCATTGGCAGCGAGGAAGAAATTGCATTGGCAGCACAGCTGAATGAATAATAGCTTTCAGTGCATTAATCATTCAATTGCGCACTTGAAGTTGGCATCGAGCAATGCAGTGAGTTCAGCAGCCTCCCCTATGAAGTCTGGACCAGTTTTGTCCGGTTGGCTCTGGAGTCTATGACCAGCGATGATTTTCCAAAACAGTTCAATGCCTACAATCCACTCGCTTTTGGCAGTAATGTGAGTGATTACCAAGGTGTGCATTATGCCGTGAAGTGACGTCCAAAATCCGTGATGTCATTATCATAACGCGGCCACGAGGTCGCTGGTGGTATCGTCTCGTCGTGCGAAGGTAAAGGTCGGCCCTGAGATGTCTTGCTCACCCCACCGCTGCCTGAAGCTCCTCGCGAGAACCCTTCTAGAGAGCCCCCTCCCCCCTCGCATCCACGAGGTTATTTGTCCGACTCGTTCACTTTGGTCACTCTAGGAAAGAGATGATAGTACCCATATTTTACCCCGCCAAACTCCACCTGCCGATTGACTAACTGGTGATATTCATCTTTACCTCCGGGTGGATAGAGGTAGGGGGGAGTGGGGGAGGAGGTGGCGGGTGACAAAACATGTGCCACTGTTTCAACCGGCGAGCTGGGAGATGGAACCGGCGACCTCTGGATCGCAAGCCCCACGGTGTGCCCGACCGTTGCACCGCAAGTAGCGGCAGCATCCTGCTTCCTTTGTACACGTGATAAATAATGATCAATTTAAAATAATAACGAACAGAAACCCCCCCCCCCCCTTCCGTTGATGGGTGACTTATGTGTCTGATGTGTCACGCGTCCTTCCTCCAGCAAGGAAGGACGTACGGACAAATGAAGAGAGCGGAGCATGACAGAGCAACACGGACGGGGAAATTGTGCCTTGGATCTGTCGACGGACAGAACACTTAATTAATGTGTCTACAAGGTGAAAAAAAACACGCGCAAAAAAACCCTGCTCTTATCCTGTGTACACACAACCAGGCTGTGTGTTCCGGGCAATCTGACGAAGTCTGAAGCTTAATTTATGAAGAAAGAGAGCATTAGAAATGATTTTACGTGCACTCTCACGATGTCTCTGGGGCATCGTTGTCATACATTTTAATGCATCATGGCAGAGACATTGCCTGAGCACCCCCCATCATGACGATGAATATGTTCATGTTTCAATTAACAGAGTTCTAAACAAACGTGGAATAACCGTGGACACACAACCTAGGTGTACATCTGCAACATCCCTGCTGGTCCATGATCCCAAACCAAATATTCCACTTGTCGGTACCACCTCAGGATACATAGCATCCGTGGTTCCAAATTCTTGATGTAACTAATACAGCACCAGTGAATTACGCGATAGCCTTTTGAAATGAGAGGGTTATCATATAAGCCATTCTTAGTAGCCGTATAAATTTATTGGCACAACTATAATTGTTCTATCTTTAGGTGGTACCAATTTCTGAACTGCATCATGCACTACAGGTTGTGTATATACAATAGGTAATCATATGATGGGTTGTGTCTCGTTGTTAAATTATATTTAATTTTGATGGACTCTAATTTGGTTCTATTACATTATTAGTCATCATCAGCTATTATCTACTGCTAGATGAATGGCTTGTAAAGTTGTTGCCAACCCTCACTGTCCAGTGCTGCTACATCCATGCACTGCGTGTTAGCTGACCTCATCATTTGGATGCGTTCTCTCCTTTGGCTGTCACTCTGCCACCAGTCTCATCCACCAACCATCATCATATCTCGCCGTGATGTGTCCTGACCAAGCCCATACACGTTTCTTTATCGGCAATATGATATCTAGGATATTTGTCTGTTCCTTTTCCTTTCGCTCAGTGTAATTCTAAGCACGCATCTCCCCATGCTTCTTTGTTCATTGTTCAGCATATGAATAAGAATCCCTGCAGTCACGAAAGCTTGAAATCAAAATTTGTTCAGCATTTGTTCATTTTTCTTGATCACTGTCCATGTGTCTGAACCTGATGTCTGAGCTTGCGATGTGCACATATTGAAAACGTCCTTGTTCAGACGCATCCATTTTCTCCTATAACATGGTCATCTCCAAATCTTCCTTGGACACTCACTCCATCCTCCTCTGTATTCCATCCTTTTAAAGCCAATCTGCTTTCGATCACTGCCCTAGGTTCACATAATACACCGATACACTCAGTTGTGGTAACAGTGGAGCGTGTCCCGTCTGTTTACGGGTTTGTGGCGAGGGTTACTCGTCTTTAATCACAACTGGGTTGGAGGGGGGCAGAGCGGGGGGGGTCAGTTTATGGGAGTTGGTGCCACGCTCCGCAAAAGAGGCTTCGGCTGGGTGGGGCTCCTCTTTCGGATCCTGTGATGCAGGCAGAGCGGGAGGTGTGGGTGGTGGCGGATTAGGCGGATGTGAGAGCGTTGCTGTGCTATGTTCCATTATGTATAGTGCAGTACCGTATACCTTGTTTATTTTGAACTCGTGGATGAAGTGCTTTGTACATTTTGGGAAAGCTTTGTTAGGAGTCTGCTGTGTGATGCGGCTGCAATTGAAGTAAAATGTTTGCGTCCATCATAGTTTCATACGTGGCCAATGAGCTGATGCAGCTAATAGATGCTGTTGCAGATTTTACGTATCATTTTTAATATGATAACATTATTCATTCGGCGTTATGAGCCTTCACGAAACAAGCCTGGGAGGCGATGTTAGCGGCGGTGCAATGGTTTGCCAACCGTGCTCTGAGTTTCTATTCGGGGCGATGGCTAACATATCTCAGCAGGCCAACCACCACCCCCCATCCCCAACCCACGCATGGACCAGCATCGTGAAGTAGAGTCAAGCGAGCCGCACAACTGGCACGGTGTGGCGGGGACTTTTATCCAACAGTCGAGTGACAAAGAGACTGTGACCGAAGAGGGTAGACAACAAGAGCCTGTGAGCAAATCACCCGGAATGGGCCCAATCTCATCAGACCTCAGAAGCTAAGCACGGCTGAGTCTGGATGGCGCTTTGATGGGCAAACTCCCATTCACAGCGTGAGTTTGTTATTGGCTGCAAGGTTATGTAATTTGGTAGCAGGGAGAAGCGCAGTGAAATCCATTGGGGGTACTCTGCTCATATTTTTTTTTCTTCAGCAAGCCTGAAATGGCAAAATCAACTTTTTCTTATGAAAACTCTAGATGAGGAGAGATGAAAGGATGTTAATGCAGAACCAGATATTGGACAAGGGGGGGGGTGGGGGGCATGGGGCGACTGCTTCTCAGCACAGCTCCATCATCTGCTGCATCACAGCCGATCGCACGCCGATTACCAATACTTAATTAGCTGAGCTCGTGTCATCCGGGGGTTGGTGGGCGTCGGTGATCAAGGGAATTGCCTGGAGGCGGGGGATGGGGGGGACACTCATCTTAACAGAGGTGTGGCCATCTCTGACAGGAGGGGCCCCTACGACATACAAAGCATCACCCCCCACCCCCTGGAGTAGCATCAGGCTCCCGTGACTGTTTTTACCATTTGCAACTTGTCAGCCGCGGTGACATGCCAGACGGTGCGAGCCTGGCGCTGAAGGGAGAGTGGCGGAGAGTCGTGAAAATCACAAAGTCACCCCTTTGGCACGGAGACGCAGCTAGTGGGGGCTCAGTGTTGTGAGCGAGGGCTTTATGGCATTTTGTGCCGCGATCAGTTGCGTTACATTTCAACGTGTGGCTTCGTGGGATTTTTCACCCCAAAGGAAGAGAAAAACAAAACATTTTGAATAAGGGGGTGCATCAATTCAACTAATGAATATATATTGTGCATTTCACGATACAATCGATGCGTGCGTAGATGACACATCTAAGAATTCATACATTGGGGTTTTTTTACGTTTTATGGAATGGGCTTGCATCAACTCTAAAAATATTGTAATCAAACTGTGACGCTGACTTGTGACAATTCGTACAGACACTTGGAGGTCAAGGAGGGAAGTGTGCCGGACTTTGTCCTCTGCTTTCGTGCGCTAGGGCCGTGGATAGATAGCTTTGTGGAAATGTGTTCATTATAAAATAAGTAATAACACAGTGTGGGGAGCTTTTATCAGCCACAGTCATTCCACCAAAGCAAGCAAGCAAACATTGTCTTGTCCTATTAAAAAAAAACTCATACTCCGACCCTGTCTAAGCAGCTAGTTGCTTGACAGAATAAGCCCGAGCGTTAATTAAAAAGGCTGTAATTGATTGAACACTTTTTTTACGTGATTTAGTAGGCTATTATGGGCGTATGCGTGTAATAAATAATCCCCGAACAAATATTATCGTTGTAAATAATCACAGAGTACTTTCTCTGCACATTCCCAAAAGCTGCCAAATGTGTGGCATGCATTATGGCGTTATTTTTTTCTGCCCGTGTGCCGTGCGCTCGATGTGTATTAGCATGCAACGCCTCACTCTAATCTATTGCGTGCAATACTTCAAAAGGAACTTATTAGATCCATCGAGGCTACCTTTTAGGTCAAGCCCAGCTCGTGACGTAACCTTCTGTCGTGCACCCGAGCGGGTGGGCGAGCGAGTGCACCGCTGTCCCCTCTTACTGTAATGCCTCTCTATCTCTCTCATTGTTCCTGAACCCAAGTTGGAAGAAAAAAAACCCACCCCTCCCACAGCAAGTGACAGAAAGACAGATGGGCCACAGACATTAATTGGCTCCAGTCAAAAGCGGAATGACCCGAGTGTGACGATAGCTGAATGTGCGGTACGCACAAAGGTTCGGCTCCTTCGCAGACGCGGGCGTATGTGCTCGCACGTGCGTACCTGCGTGTGTGTTGAACTTCTTTCGTACCGTACGTAGCCAACCGTGCTAATGACAGGTGAAGCCCGTTCCCTGGCACGCCGTGAGGGATGTGTGTGTGTGTGCGCATTCTCTCTGCTCAGCTGATGGGCTCTTACACGACACGTGACGACAGTATTCCGTTTGCCATGCGCATTCGCTCTTGAAGAAGTAGAAAAGTAATTAAGTCGTCTCGCTCGTTTCTGGCGTCGAATTGAGGAGTGTCGCTCTGTGTGTGCCGTCAACTTTATGCATTCTCTTATTGTGATTGTGCGCCGTGTTTTATGCATATGGAGCCCCCTGAGTGTGCATATAGATTTGCGATTTTCTTCGTGGAATATCTCAACAATGGGTTCAGGAAAGGCATCATCATTATCATCAGCCGTGGTCACAATCTACTGCTGGATTAAGGCCTCCGGCAGCCACCACCATTGTTCAAGATCCCGTGATGTTGTTAAGCCACCTGGCGCTTGCACGCAAGCGGATTTCATCGTGCAATATCTTCAGTGGAAATCTTCCCAATCACGTTCCATTCCTTGCCTGCCACTCCATCATTTTATGCAAAACAAAATATATATTGTACTATTTACATGTATCTTATTGGGCATATAGAGTAGTCATAAACAATAAAATAGTATGTTATTTTATCATGACATTTCAAAACGCCACCACACGTAATTATCTAACGCTGCTGTTAGCCCTGACCGTATCTCAAATGTTAGCAGTAATTCGATACTAAACTTAAATATAACCCTTAACCTTATCCAGAATGCTGACACTCAACCTGTGAGCAATGTCAACCCTCTCTCGAATCTGACCCTGATATTTATTCTTAGCTTATCTAGGTAAAGCTCCTTTACCAAGATGCTTTACAGCAATTTATAAAATTGTAAAGAGGATGATATCCATTTGAAATTAAGAAGTGGGTTATGGTGAGTGGTGGTGTAGTTTTAAGGACATCAGAATAAGAGCGATTGATAAAGATGGGGATTGTAATCCAATCTTAAATGTAAACATTAATCATGCACTGGGGTGGTGCAGCGGTTACTACAACCTGAATTTGACTCCCAACCACGAGCAGCATTTGATGCCTGCATCGTGCCCCACCCTGCTTTTCTCTCCACCTTTTCCCATCCCACACTGAGCAACGTAGTGAAGTATGGTCGGAGGCCACTGGAGCTATGCACTTTTAAACCATCTAGATTGACAACTGATTTCTTTAGAACTGCTTTTTGTGTTTAGTTTGTTGTCTTTCCCCCGCACCTCCGATTAGCACGTTTGGCTACGTACGGTGCTAAAGAAGTTTAACATGCATGCAAGCATGGTTAAACAAGCACCACGGTTGACACAATATGTTAAGGGATTAATGAGGTATTGGATTGCCACAATAAATCCACACATTCAAGAATCATGCACCAAATACTGATGTCATTCATTATAAGATGATTGTAAAACAAAATTTGGACCACAAAAAATAAAGAATAACATTTTTTTTAAATGTAATTTTCGTTGACACGGGCAACAGACAGTGTGGGTAGCATATTTTAATGACAATCTTGAATACCATCTCCAGACAAAGAAAATTGATGCGTTCACAACAGAGCATGATTCATCCAGTGGCACACTGAACATTAACAGAGAGAGAGAGAAGAATAAAAAAGCCCACCATTAAATTAACTCGTGAAATTGAAATGTAACGCATCACCGTTGGTGTAAATAAATTAAACGAAAACGAATAAACAAATAGTCATTTGCATGTGTGACGACAGTGGCAATTAAGCACGGCACATTTGCACGCTTTCACCGTAATGCTTAACAACACAACTGGGGGAGCCGCTGATTGTAGGAAATTTCATGTCAGCGCAAGCATGGCATTACCGAGAAGTATTATAATTTAACCTGAGAGTGCGTACGGTGTGTTGCACTGTGACATATCTACTGGTCATGGCTTTCTAAAACTTCGACTGGTACTAACGTAAAATAAATGCACTACGGTGATACGTTTAAGGACAAAGAAGTAAGCAAAACAAATGTACAGCAATGCTATCGTTAGTTAAGTTTTTTTCCTTGGCACATGTTTTTTTTACTGAAATTACATGTTACTCCTAATGAATGCATAAGAAAATAACACGTTGGCAGGGAAACTCTTAGGAGCTGTCAGCAGTGCTGAATTAAAATTTCCTCATTATACTTTAAATCTGTTCATAGGATTATGGGAATATAGGGTGCAATAATAGAGGATTGTCATGGATAGGCTTACCTTGTACACTATTTGTAGTGCCTTGTGCCAATAATGCTGACTCCAAGCCAACCAGCGGAGTTTCTGGAAGATAGTGAGTGCAAATGTAAGCCCTCGGTGTTTGCACATGTCATTTTATTTTTGTTTTACGGTGTGGTGCTAATATATTGTTTTTTTGCGTGGCTATTAATGTGTCCTGGAAAAGCCATCTTTGGATAGCACGATAGTGAGAGTTTGCACTGAATTTACAGCTCATATCTCATAGCTGCCCACTCATTCTATGGCACATTTTTAAAATGTGAATGTCTGATGTATATCATCACTCGCAAGTATATAGGTCGTTATTATCATCAGCAACAGCAAGAATGGTCAATCAACTTCTGAATGGAGGCCTCACCCAACCACCACCATCCATAATGATCCCTGCGATGCGGAAAATATACCTAGCACTTGCATGACAACTTACCTGCGTATGTTGGTATTATGGTGCAATTGCCAAACTTGTGTTTACTGATCGAATCTGCAGTTTAGTTCGTTGACGGAAATGACCACATTTGTATCATGCTGTCTTTTGCATTACTATTATTCAATTGCGATGTATAATACATTGCCTATCATTGACTGGCTATTGATTAATGTTTAACATACATACCGCAGGCACAAATAAATATAAAATGCTCGTAAAGGGCAGCCCTCTCCAGTGATGGATGCTTTCAAAGAGTGCCTGTGGCAGTGAGTGGGTTACAAAAATTGCACATTTGAGACCGAACTAAACAGAGCTTACATATTGATACATTATAATGTTATTAAGTCAAATCTTGCTTTAATTGAAATAAATTAATGTTATTTGCCTTGGGCTCTCCCACTGCTACTATTTTAATGTGTTACTATTGTTCAAATGATTAACAATCATTCAAGAAACTCATCAAACATATATATTACAGCTAGGCCAGAGGAAAAGCAGATACATTTTCTAATTTTAAGCATTTGAAAACGTATTTTTTTGTGCATAATTTGATGAGCATAGATGCACCAGCACATCGTGGCCTATATTTTGAAAAAGCCAATGTCCAATTATTTACCATGCAAAATCTCACCGAGTCTCAAGCCTTTTTTTTCAGGCGGGTCTTGCATTGGGATACTTGTTCAGTTCCATCAATGGCGGGCTGGCATGAATGACGTCGCAAAGTTTGAAATGTCCGCTTGCGCCCATATGGCACGCCTTAAACAACTCCCTGCAGATATTAATCAGCAGCTGTGGGAATTGAACCCTCGGGTCCATGCAAATAGGTTCCGTGGCAAGCGCAGTGACCTTTAGGCTACCAGCAGTCCATCCCTCACATGAGAGATATTGCACCTCAACAGGCTGCCGTTGGTTTGTGTTTGTGATGTAACGCTGCGCTCCCCTGTGCCTGCACACAGAAGCTTGCATGCATTGCCCCACTCCGACACTTGTGCTGGAGTAAAGTGGATCTAATAATAATAAAAAGAGCCCCACAGTTTCATGGATAATTTGCACAAAGTGAGATAATTGTGTACACATATCAGGCTTTGCCTCGATGGCTTCATTTTTTGGCCTTCGGATAATTTTAGGTTAGGAATTTAAATAGTTCCATGGATGCAGCTGCTGTGATTGGTAATTACTGTGAAAGCAGAAAAGACCTCAGGACAAGCGAATATACATCGCTGTCAATCCGCCCTCAGTAATATATGCAACTGACGCTGCTCAGTATCATGCGGTTGAGAGCTTGAAAAAAAAATACTTGCCAAGGCGATGGCTGGTGGCTCGGGGGTTTATTTCCTAGGTAATGGCACTGAGTCGGCAGCACGGGAGCATCGGTTCAAGCCCTGTGAGCAGACAAGCGAAAATGAACATCACCTTGTGGGTTGGAAGGAGTTTCCGTGCGCAGCGAGTTTGATGGTGTCAGCCAATGATGATTGCTATTGTACGTGGAATTCACACGGGGGAAAAAAAACACACACACACACAAAAGGAATTGGTATTGGATTTTGGTTCGGCGGTGTGTGGCGTATTATGTAAAACATAAAACAGTGCTGTGGATAGAGAGCTGAGATTGCTAGGAGATTTGGAAGGTGGTGCCCCGTGTTTGCTGACAATGAGGTGCATTGAATCGGCTCTGATGAGAGAAATTCTACAGAGCATCTTTCCCTGGCCATGAAGCTCTGGAAGATGTACACAGGGTGTACGCTATTGTAATATTCCATCACTTGCAAACTCTAGAACGATTCCAAATTTACTCCAATTCTATTGGGTTCCCCAATGTTATCCGGATGGTGGTGGTGCACATGCCTGTGTGATGGTTGATGGTTCACAAAATGTTGCAAAACTCCCTTCCCGTGGGCATCCAGATGCCTATACCCTGGCTCGCCAGGATAAGGTGGTACAACCAAGTGGACTAATCGCCATCTGTTTCCATCTTAGCGGGGATAGAGTGTTGCACCCTCGCATGCGTGAGTTTTCTCTGGGTGCTCCGGGTTTCCTCCCACACGTATAAACGACTCAGCGTGGCTTTCCGGAATGAGCAAATAAATAAATAAATAAATGCATTTGCCAGTGCGTGGGTCCAAAGTTAAGTAGCGGCAAGGTAGGCAAAACAAAATCAATCACAATATTTATGGTGTGATTTAAAACATTAATGCATTGTCATCATGAAGTTAAATGAATTAACTAAATGTGGGAGAGATACAATATGCATTAAACTAACATGCTTCAAACAGTGTAAATGATCTGCCTTATCATTATGATATTTGTAATGTGATAGTGTGCACGTACTAATTCATGCACAGTTTAATACACAATGCATGCAGAGCAGCAATGACATTATCACGCGAGTCCTCGGCAAATGCTGTTTGTGCATCACATACGCAGCGATGTAAATCAATTACCTCATCGTGAGCCGGTCACAAATTGAATCCTGTCTGAAAACAAAACACACATGGCCGAGTAATGAAAACAAACAAAATAAATTTACATTTGTGTAAACACGGTGGGGGGGGGGGACGGCTGGCATTTGGAACCTTTTTAGGAGTCGTTTTTAAGTTGTGGACAAAACTATTTAAAAGCCACATCTGTGCAGACCAAATCTAAAATCCCACATAAGATCTCTGTACATTCCAAAAACGCACATCACAAAAGCATGAGGAGGTTGTTGAAGGTGGCAAATCGAAGAGGTCGTGCTTGCATATGAGCCATTAGAGTGCATACAGTGTCTATTAAGTAAGCTCGACCCGTATTAAGATACTTCGTGCATTCACACTTATCCCTCAGCGGTTTTCTTGTTTCTTTATGTGAATGTGTGTATTGTGCTGTTGCTGGTGTGTGGAATGCACGGTGCTGGACTGGAATGATGTATCTGTTCAAACAAAGGTAAAGCATAATTATTTATCATCAGGCAATGGCCAATCCACTCCTGGGTGCATGCCTCCCACAAGCTGCTTCCACATCATCCTGCGATGTAATCATCCACCAAGCACTGGAACTGGAACTGGTATAATAATCACTCCATCTCCTCGGTGTAATCCTCATGAAAACACGTTCCTTTCCATGACTGACATTCCTTTATTATTATTATTGACCACGAGGCATTTCCGCACCTCCGATTAGCGCGGTTGGCTACGTATGGTGTGAAAGAAGTTCAACATACATACCCGCTGTAGTCATGGCATGTGTCCTGCAAACCCAATAACTTTGCTTAATAGCTTGAATGATGTAATGTGCCTGCGTATATGCTCTAATCAATTTCTTTCTCTGTACATCACTCAATGTAAATCCAAGCATGTGAAGTACAATTTTCAGTCTCAATATTGTAAACTCGTATAAAAAATATATTATGTGGGCAGCTGTAGAACTAAACATATTTATCATGTCTATTCCTGTGAAATCATACAAACATGTATGTTTATAATGTATTCACAGGAAATTACCGTCATGTATGTTAATTCTGCATGAATATATTTACCTGCTTCTTTATAACAGGCAGTGTATCACATTTTATTCAGCACATTTTTCAAGTAAATAATCAAGTGGAAGAATTCGTACATTTTTGCACAATAAACCTCAGCCATGACAATAATTACTTGCCACAGACGCCATTTAATTACGCTGAACATTGCTAAGTTTGACGAATGCTTTCGGATTTCCGTCAACTTCAGCGGTACGGATTTGTATTACTATTATTTTAAAGCTTCAATTCTATGATTTTAAAGTCATTTCTATTTTATTATTGATGCAGCGATGCATCAGGAACGACGTTTTTCGTTTGTGAAACAAAGATTAATCGTTGGCAAAGATTTACAAGGCACATTCTCCAACTTCGCAGCCAAGCACTCGGAGTATGAATACCTGTAACACATTGCATTGTGTTGCAGGAGCGCAAACCCAATTTATTGCGATGGATTGAATCACAGCCGACGGTGCCGTGTCCGTGAAACATTTTACTTTGACGGATTCTCATCCGCGCTCCCATGCAGTGATTTTTCACGCTCCCAAGACCTTGTTTTAGTTGCTTGGCAGCACGAGTTCACAGTTCACCGGCAGAATGAATACAGGCTCCTGCATGCTGAGGCTCACAGGAAGGAGCCATCTTACTGTTGGCCACGCCACGTATTTGCATAGAGTTGCAAGTCACACTCGGGCACAAATGAAATGTGACAACACCATTTGCATTTTGACAAAGGGGAAAGGAGCTTCGGATTTGCATAAAGATTATCAGCACAACAGCCTGGCTTCATCTGCAATTTCTGCACAAACAAAGATATCGAGGCAATGGTGGATATGCTAATGCGACTCAGTCCAAATGTTATGCGTTCGTAAATTGCACCCACATTTTTTTATGCTTGTGGTGTGACATTCGAATGTAATGGCGTTTTTTAATGTTTAGTTTGTTGCAGGAATATTCATTCGTTATACGCTTGTGTTTTTGCGCGCAAAAATTGCTCATTTGTAAAATCTAGACGCTTCCATGTTTAGCGGCTGTAATGTAAAAAGAAAAATCAAAGCAAATTATGTTTTATTTGGAATTTAATCATTTATTTTTGAATAGTCAGCAGATTTTCGTTTTTTTTATTTTGTACTTGCAAATGTTTCATAATATTATTTCCTGCGATGTATGCAAGTTGGATTTTAGCATTTCCCTGCCTACAATGATCTTGCAAAAGAAGTATTAATAACAGCAATGATAAATGTTTCCGCTCAGTTTTATTTATTGCCTGAACAGAGGCCATACTATATTTCACAAGTACAATTATATCATACATTGAGGGATTTATTTTTTTACAGAGCAATTTAGTTTCAGGGCAGTTTACAAATGTATAAATTATCAATGGCAGCAGAGGTCATCATCATCAAACTACCAGCAACGATTTATCCGCTGCTGGATGAAGGCCTCCCCACATCATCACCATCCCTCATGGTAGTGTGATGTGACGATCCACCCAGCACTTGCACCACGAGCTAATTGTATTAATCCATCTACCCAGTGATTCCTCACCCTCCCAACGCCTTCACCTTCCCAGCTGATGCCATGGCTGGTGGATCAGGAACTGCTGGGGATTGTGGGTGCCCATGGTTTAACTTCGATGGTCCTGGCGGTTGTTGTTTGACCCTACATCACAACGCTGTTCAGTGTAGATTTGTGAGAGAGAGAGAGAAAAAAAGCGCATTTTGTCACGAGGTCATGGAGTCTTTAATGTGCACTTTACAGCAGGCACCACACTTTGCTAACTTCCCCCTGAGAAATTGTCGGAATTCTGGCCATCAGTGTCAAGCAGGTTGGCAATTACTTTAACCACAGGACAATTATGCCACGTGCCCTCACTGCACTTCAAACTATCAAAGAAAAACATAACTCCCTTCGGAAAATTATTATGATAGCAGTGTTCATAGAATTACAACATAACAAAGCAATGATTCCAAGTTGTAATTAATATGCAGTATGTTAATGAATGGCAAAGATTAGTTGTTAATGCATGATCAATTATTACATAATGATGGTAATTAATGTGTATTTACAAAAAAAATGCACAACCACATTCATCACAATGAATAGTTCATTATATAAATGAGCTTGACTTTGTATCAGATTAATTAAAATGTTCAAGGCGTAGATCGAGTTGACACTCAGTGTGTAAATATTGCGGTCAATGAAATTCGCCTGCTCATTGGCATGTCTGATATATCCTTTTTAACATATTGCATTACGACGAGAGTCCTTGAACGGGGGTCCTGTAATAACAAATCAGATGTATATAATCATAGCTTGTTCCCCATGAGTAAAGAGAGTCGGACCATGTGAATATGCATTATTCATAGGCCAGTTTAATGGGTTTTACACAGAGAACACACCGTTGCAGAATCATGAGTATGGATCAGTTATTGGCAGGGTAATTACAACTATCTCGTGTGCGTACGCGTTTGCAGTAAGACATTAATTTCATTTTCAAGATTGCACCGATGCTGATGACATTACATTTGGAAAATAAAATGCTATTTTTGGAAACGAAATTACACCCATTAAGATGACTTATTCTGGTGTGTGTGATTTGTTTTTTTACCATTGTTATATTCAATACCTCTCCGAATTAGCATACTTTATCAGATCATAAAGAAATATGCTTTCGGAAATGCATTTGCTGAATAATTTTACTCACTGCATGCAGTCGTTAATGGATTGTTTTGAGACTCGAACTCCTATTATGGGACAAATGATTCAGCAATCATGAGCAACCGGACCTGCCATCATTGTTATGTGTGGAACGATTCACCTCTCCAGCAACGTGATGCATTGTTATAAATCAGGGTCACAGTTTGATTCAAGAATAAATTATGATCATGATTACAGTGATCATTTACAACCGCTGGTCAATGCGGCGTTGCTGGCTGAGAGCCTCAACGTGACTTTTTCCCCCGCGAAAGTTGTTGCACCACGCCGCACCCCTCCGGTCACAGTGCGAGTTGTCGACGAGGAGTCGTGTATCACGCACCACTGATGCCATCACAATTATTTCGTCGCCTGCTCGTCTTGCCGAGCTAGGCGATAGCCGCTTCATCGGCAGCACGGAGGGAGGGCCCTTGAGACCTTCCGTCGAGTCTGGTTCAGGGAACACTCGTCGACAGTGTGTGGTATCATGTTCTGTCGCTAACCACATCCACAGAGTGGCTTATGTTTGTCACGTTGGTCCCAGGTGTGGGCATTGGTTGGCTGCACATGGGCCCTGGCCGGTACTGAGCCTAATGAACAGGGCCAATGACCGGCGTACATACTAGCAATGGATGGGATTCGAACTCAGGTCGCTGGCTTCACGGTGCAGTGCGCACACTACCGAACCACGAGGTGAATTCTGATACGATTTGGTGCGTGTATCGTGAGCTTGCGAAATTATATATTGTCAGTGAATTTCTGTTGCGCCACTATAAACTGTGTAACTGAAACGTGATGTCACGTGATTGAGCCAGGGCGATCATAATAATCTATGTTGGCAAGGATTAAGAACAACAATAATTCCGTTGCTGGGACAAAACGAACTCTTAGAGCGAGCTGATGGGTCCGCATTGAACGGTACAGATGGTACATTGACAGTTAGTGTAATTGGACTCTCTATTGATGGAATGAAATGTGTCGAACAAAAGGGGAAGCTGGTTATTTTCGTCGGTCAATAACCTATTTGATACTAACCCTTCCAGATGATGTCCTTTATAAATATTTCATTAGCACATTAGAGCAATGTGAATTCCACGTAAAAAAAAAAAAGCATATCGTATCCAAATCAAGACATCAAAAAGGGAAGAAAAAAAAACCGAACTGGGTCCCATTAATGTTATGCAGCGATGCAGGCAGGGAGGCTAGGGCCATTTGCGTGGGACGTCGCCTGAAGTGGTTGGCGTGCAGTTTAATCGCCCTGTTTCACATTTAATATTTGGCTGGGGCAGCACGGATAAGCCTTGCTAGTTGATACTGTGTCTTTGGGCAAGGCCAATCATTGTTTGTGGCTTGGGTCACAAGCCGGCCGCCCTGCGTGCCTGATCCACACGACATTACAGATGCCACAATGCGCTTGGCAGGAGAGGCCTGCTTTTGAGAATGGGATTGTGGCCAAATTAAACAGTGGCAGTGAAAGCACTTTTCTCAGCGAAACTGGACCTGCATTTAAATAATAGTGTAAGCAGCGTAAACACATCCGACCTTTTCTGTGATAACAATGATAACAGTTGGAATAGGAATAATAACTATATATACCTGAACATTAGATGCTTTATGTTTCCATTTGTTGACTGAATTTTCAGTTGTTCAGTAAACAACTTTCTATATTTGCTGTTAATTATTCATGCTAAATATGACAATAAACAGATTGTTTATTATGAATGGAAAACAACATTGTACGTAATTTATCCAAGCATGCTTTAATCACCGCAGGTGTATTTGCAAACGTGTTTAAACAATGCAATGAATGTACAAGTTCAGTTTTGTACTCTGCCGTCAGAATAACAACACATTTATTTGTTGGCTAACATCAACGCTCCCAATGACGCATCGTGCAAACATCTCTTACAACAAAAAGCAAACACCAAAGCATCCATAAATACAACTTACACTTAAAGAAAATGGGGACAAGCAATTTTCAGTCCCAACGTTAGTCGGAAGGTGGTAATTAGCGGCGTTTACGTATTGATTTGCTTTTCCCTTTTGCCGGGCAGGATCGGAGACATTTCGGGAAGTGGCAAAAGGGCCTTCATTGCGAGGGGTTTTCGTCTGGGCGCAGAGCGGTGAAACGGTGCAGTTGGTGGCCCTGCAGCGGATGTGTCACGAGCCCAGCCGCGGCAGGAATTAACAGAGTGGCTTGTGATGTCGCAGGCCACGACAAGGCTGACACTTTGTAGGACCCCCCCTCCCACCCCCCCTCCTGGTCTTGGCACCCTGCAGCAATTTGCTCCTGCGTTCGACCATGAAGCGTGCGGCACGTAATAATGGTCGCTGTGATTCCTGAGGCTCATGGCCATTACAGGCTGGGTGTGGGGGTGGCGAGGAGAGGCGGGGGGGGGGAGCTGAATGAGGAGGTGAGGGGGGGGAATAGATCGAGAGCTCAGACGCTGGAATGCATGTAATTTAAATCTATCTTTAATGATTTTTTGTTGTTTGAAATTAATTTTTTGTCATGAAATACATATATTCCATTCATTGTATTTCCACATCTGTGTTAAGCAACATGTTACCTCCAAATTAGGCATTTAGGATATGGCAGATTCGGACGACAGCATGGTAACACCATAGGTTTTTCTACATTGACTGGACATATGTGTGCGCTAAGATACCTTACAGGATTACAAGGTGGATATGTATGTATGCTGAATTTCTTTTGCACCGTACGTAGCCAACATTGCTTATCAGATGTGTGGGGGAAGAACAACAAACTAAACACAGTTGTCAAGAAAATTAGTTCTCAATTTACATTTAAAAGTACATAGCTCCAGTCGCTTCCCA
Source organism: Petromyzon marinus (assembly GCF_048934315.1). Taxonomy (NCBI): domain Eukaryota; kingdom Metazoa; phylum Chordata; class Hyperoartia; order Petromyzontiformes; family Petromyzontidae; genus Petromyzon; species Petromyzon marinus. Next base: position 8,366,188 of record NC_133680.1, read on the forward strand.
ATATGGTAAGGAAGAGCATTCCAGACGGCCGCAGAAGCACTTCTGCGAGCGCACAATGCAGTGGCCGTCTTTGCTCCACGGTTAGCCAAAAGCCGCTGCAGCGTTGGAACCGGCATACCCTAGCAATCTGTTGACTTAGCGGTGAATGTTGTCGGCTCTCTAGGGCCGCAGTGGTTGTGTCATGCGCGTTCCACGTGTGCTCCATCAAGCTCCTGCGACGTCTGCTGTGTGATGTGTTTGACTTCGTAAGGAGTCTTTATTTTCAGCAAATCCCTTTCGAAAGAGTCCAGACTAAAAATACTAAATCTTTCATTTAACCTCTAAGTTAAATTGATATGGAACGAGCTGAGCAAGCCATTTTTGTAAGTGGGTCTTCTATTTGCTTTCATGAATAATGCCTCAACTATTTTTAGCAATCCATTTTTTTTCAGTCGCTGAATTGTCATGAATATTGCGCAGAAATCACTGCCAGTCACTGGATCAACACCATGAAAACTGACTACCAAGCCACCAAAAGAAAATAAATCTGTGGTATATTCTATCAGTTCACATTTACTCATTCACACTCTTACACAAAGTAAATTGGAGTAATGTATCATTGTGTTAGCTAGCGCAACTGTGCTATGCTATGTAGCCAGTGACATGAGTTTGATTCTCAAACACAGCCGACATTAGGGACGTCGCTGTCGTGAGATTTCATCTCCATCTCCTGGTATACAGGAGTTCATAGGTTCGATTCCGACTCTGACGACGCCTCTATATTTGGAGTTTGCGTGTTCTCGCTCCCCGTAGTCGGATCCAATTTTTTCCTCTGGGTTCCCCGGTTTTCCCTCACCACCTTTAGAAAAATCTGTTTAGATTATTTGGCGACCATAAATTCGCAGATGTGATTATATCAGCCACTTTGATGCGCTGTTTTGTGCTAACCAGGTCACATCTACAAATAGTTATTAGCTCTGTGGCCTTTACCTGGTAAAATAAAAACTAGTTAAGATTGAATTCTGAACTGATCAAGGACAACACTACCATGCCAACCCCTCCACCATCCTACACTGACCAGTGTGGTGAAGTTTGGCAAAATGAAGCAATCAAAAACCTTCATCCAGCAGTGGATTGACAAAGGTCTGTATTTTTATATATGCATTTATTTTAATTGCCATCAATTCATGAACGTCATGTGTACTTGACACTTCATGGTTTTAATATCCCCACAGCCTAGTTAATACGCTAAATCCCTCGTATCCAAAGACACCAACTTACTCTGGAGCTAACAACTTTTGTTCTATATACCTACGCAGTTGCAGGGGCTTCCAAAGCTGCTGCTTTTGTGCTCGTACCGTTTATATCGCAAATATATATTTTGAGCATTTTTTTTAGCACGGCTCTTTCTTTACGGATTTATCATCGACCGAGCCAACACTATCAAACTCGTTTCACGTGAGAAGTCTTGCATGCTGAAGCTGTGACCTTCATTTTACACTGTTCCGCTCCAGGGCTTTAACCCAACATCTCAGAGGATTTTGGATCAGTTTCTTGACACGGGTATGATCCCGTCGGGCCAAGCAGCCTCCATGATTACGCCGGATGTGACTAAACGCCCTTGTACTGATCTAGAGGCAGGTTTCTCTGGATTAGAGGCGCTGCAAGGCAATTCTGGGCACACACAGATGAACGCAGGGATATTTATGCTTGCTGGTTTATCGGACTGATGGATGCAAGTTGCGCATTGGTTAGTGCACTGCACTACGAAGCCGGCGGCCTGATATCAATTTCTGGCCACGGCTAACACTAGTGGCGAACCATATCCGAGCCAGTCACAGGGCCACCAATTTTTGCCAACGAGTGAAAATCAGCATGGCGAAGTATGGCCGCACATCCCTTATGACCAACACAGCATGGGGCGATCTTTATCCAGCAGTAGATCAAAGAATGGCTATTATTGTGAATTACTTATTTCATTGGAATGGCTCTACGCAGCTGCTCATCTAAAGGCTTCAAAACAACACAGCACGTGCTGATGATTATTTCACTATGTAACACAATTGTTGTTCCTGGGTAGTAAGTGTTATTTCTTAATTGCTTATGCCTAAAAAGTATAGAAAATGGATATTATTCCCCACATACTTTGTTTTTGTGACCAGGACAGTGAAATTTTGAAATTTACCTATTTCAATTTCGAAAACAGGCGAATTTGTGTCTTATCGTTCACATAAAGTCAGAAAAAACAACATATGAATCAAAATTAACATGAATTTATACTAAAGTAATACAAAAATTACTACAAAAGATTTATAAGTGAGTAGTTTTTAGAGATTTACGATTATATTGTAAATCACTTTCACGAATCAGCCCCCAAATGTAGTCTCTTATCATGCTCTCGTTATACTGTCCTTGGTAGCGGCGTTCAAAGTCCAGTATATCCTGGTGGAAGTGCTCGCCTTGCTCCTCCAAGTACGCTCCCATGTTCTCCTTGAATTTATCAAGACGATCATCAAGGATATAGACTTTGAGGGACATCCCACAGCCAATTGTGCTGTAGTTTTTCACCAGAGTCTCAACCAGCTCCACATAGTTTGTGACCTTGTGATTGCCCAGGAAGCAACGAACCACGGCGACAAAGCTGTTCCAAGCCACTTCCTCCTTACTTGTGAGCTTCTTGGGGAATTCATTGCACTCCAAGATCTCCTTTATCTGTGGTCCGACGAAGACACTGGCTTTGACCTTTGCCTCAGAGAGCTTAGGGAAGAAGTCTTGAAGGTACTTGAAGGCTGCCTGACTCCTTATCCATAGCTCTAACAAATTGTTTCATAAGGCCCCATTTGATGTGCAGTGGTGGCATCAGCACCTTCCGGGGGTCCACCAGTGGCTCCCACTTGACGTTTTTCCTCCACACACAGAACTCGGTCCGCTGTGGCCAGTCCCGCCTGTGGTAGTGCGCCTTGGTGTCCCTGCTGTCCCAAATGCAAAGATAGCAGGAAAACTTGGTAAAACTGCCTTGGAGACCCATCAGGAATGCCACCATTTTGAAGTCTACGATGACCTCCCAGCCATACTCATCATAATTTAAGGCGTCCAGCAAGGTCTTGATGGTGTTGTAATCCTCTTTGAGGTGCACCGAGTGAGCCAGGAGAAGAGACCGGTACTTGTTACCATATGGAGCAGCACGGCTTCGAGGCTCCTGGATGAACTGTCAATGAAGAGGCGCCACTCATTCTGGTTACAGGCGATTTTGATTGTCTCGGACAGACTGGTCACATTGTGGCAGAAGGTCTAGAGGTCAAAAGCTTGGCATTGGACTTGGTGAGACCAAGATCTCTGATCAAATCGTTGAGGTCTTTTTCGTTGGGGTAGTATGGGTTTCTCTCCTCCGCTCCACCTCTGAAATTGTAATCTGGATCTACAGTGTCTTCCTCGCTCTCTGACTTACTGCTCTCTTCTAAAGACGGGAGGAGTGGGTACGGGGAACTCATGTCAGTGTGGCAAAGGGGCGATGGATGGATGAAGGTCCGGATACGTGATAGCAGGTGCATTCTTGCCAGTCTGACGTTTGGAAGGGTCCACCATGTAGAGTGTGTTCCTGCCAAATTCTTGGGATAGTGAACTTTATGACTCTCTTTTCCCCTCTGTACCATCCTACAAAAATACATTTATTTCACCCATGACTAATGTGTAAGAGATTCTCACAATATTTTTCATATATTATATTTTTTTCAATAACATTGAAAATTATAAAACGTTTTGAAACTAAAAATTTTTACAATAAAAAAATGTATAACATAAAATTCCGAGCAACATTTGCCCATCTTACCTACCAGAGGTTTTTTTTTTATTGCTCGCAGGTGAAATGAGGTGCCTTGATCCCCGACAGGCATACCGAAATATGCCTTGTTGGCCTTCAATGAATGAATGGGTGTATACAACAACAACAACAGCCAGCATTCCCCACTAAATTATATCATTAAAGCGCTTGTGCCAGGCTAGGCGCACTTTGAGGTCATGTGAGGTGTCGAAGCTTCACTGGTAGGAGGTCATGAGACAGACCTAGGCCTTATGGTTGAACTGAGATGAACCACCACCTGTGTCCCCATTATGCCACAAAAAAAGACAAAGTTTAAGATCTCCCTCATAACTTTAGCCGATTTTTGGGGCAAGTGATGCGAGCAAGCACTTATGAAGCCATCCTCCCCCTCGTGTGTCAGCACGGCTTGGACAACACCTGACTACTTTTGTCTCCTTAGCGGCGATGTATACACACTGCACTGGGTACTCATGTGAGGCTCAGTCGACCTAGGGGAGGCCCAGCATCGGTTCAGATAATCATCACCGGTGTTTGCCATAAGTGGGAATTGAACTCGAATCAACGGGTTATTGTGCAGGGTGATAACTGCAAAACAAAGGTAAAGATACCCCATAATGTTTAATGGACTTTTAGGGCAAGTGCTATTAATGAGCAGCTATGAAAGACACGTATACACTCCCAAACACATATATACACATATGTATATTTGCAGCATAAACAAACTTGGGTATCCGCTTTCAACGAACCAACAAAACCAGAGCACAAATATACGCTATCAGCAGACAGAGCAGGCAAGGATTGTTGTTCTATTCTATATAATAGAAACCCTACATTGATTCCACAGTTGGCCCATTATCAGTTGCTTCCTGCAGGCACAAAAAAAGTTAAACTTATTATCCTGTGCATGAACACGCCATGACGTAAACTATAAAAGGCTTGCCCCTGTTTCCTTGGAGAGAGGTGAGAATTTACATTGGTAGATGAAGAGCCGTTTCGAACTGCAAACGGAGAAGCTAATGATATTCGGTTTCAGTAAAGCCCCGTTGCACATATCCATCAAGACAGCAAAGTGGGGAGACTGAAAAGCCTAGTAATCGTATTTTCCGGTGGCAGTAATTGAAATAAAATGTGGCCTTTGCAATTTTTTTTATAAATTAAACTTAAATTACTCCGTTTGCTATTTGAAATCCAAAGTTGTCTCTTTTGGTAAGTTAATTAAAAATCAATTCAATACGTATCTATTTTGTGAGTATCTCTGCGCTTGTGGTCAGTATTTACGCACTGTCATTTGTGGTTATAAATTTTTCTCGGAAACGTTGTAAAAAAAGAATGGTGCATGATGTTGGTGTGCTTACGTTTAATAATAAATCAATACTAATTCATAGCGCTTTGGCAAACCACTGCTGGATGAGGCCTTCCCCCACACCATACCACTCCTCGTCAGGATTATTTGACGATACTTCACCATGCTGATCAGCATGATTTGGTGAAGGATTGAGGGCCAGAACCTGCCCATAAACCGCTCGCCACTGATGTTAGCTGTGGCCGGGATTATAATTTCCTGGTCACGGGGTTCATAGTGCATTTCGCTAACCACTGACGCCGCCACTCTCCAATTGATTAAGTCCATTCATCAACTACAAATTGTAATAGAATATTTGTGTTGTGGTTGATTACTCTAACCGCTGTAAAAAAATATAGCCTCCACCCCCACATCCTGATTCGCAATGGAAGGAAACCCTGCAGCGGGATGCAGATTATTTTGCTGATGATGTCACCAAGCTGTTTGTGTTTAGTTGTGTGTCCTTCCCCCGCACCTCTGATTAGCACGGTTAGCTGCGTATGGTGCGAAACAAGTAAAACGTACACGCAAGCTGCGTTCATCACCTCCCGTCCAGCGATACTCGTGAGATCGGTGAGAAAAAGAGGTTAGACTTTTTGTTCTCTCCAACTTATGTTCGTGTACGGCAATCCGATTGCGGTAGTTGTGTAATCGAATAGGTAATCCGGAGATGACGATCGCTTGTGTTGTGATCGAAACGTCGTGTTTTTGTTTATTGTATTTGTATTAATTAGAACCTATCTACGTGACTTTACCGAAAGACCCAAAGAATATGAATTCCTGCAGTCACGAAAGCTTTAAGTCAAGATTTAATAATACATGACTTATGTAATCGGATATCCCAGCACAATGTATGCGTCAGATTTAGTTGCATATATTACGAGTTGTGTTTTTTGGTTAAACTTACAATGTTCAATAATTGGCCAATACTGCTGGCAAGCACAAAAGACAAGCTGTATAATTTTGGAACACGATGTAGCTGGCTCGAAACCAGCTATAGTTCTGGGGAAAGAGTGGCTAGCAGGCATTCTGTAAACCCCTGCTTACTAACATCTCACATGCAATAGCGTTTTATGGAATACAAATCAGGTTATGTGTCTTGTTTACATGAGTATGTGAGCATCCATAATACTGTGTTTTGTGTCCTCTCGGTCGGCGTATGCGAGTCTATGTGTGCGTGCATGTGCATCCGCAACGTAGTTTGTAAGTTTCTGTGTTGGTGTGTGGCACCTGTTCCACCAGTCTGCATTGCTATATGATGGGTATTTGTTATTGTATATGTGTGTTTGTCAGTGTTGGTGCATGTACGTGTCCGTGCATACTTCTGAGCGAACACCAGTGACGAATTATTTGAAACGGTCCTGGGCCTTGCCTCTGTCGCCTCAAGCCTCAAATGAATACCTGGTGCGGTGTGTAAACTTCACCACTGCGGGAGACAAAGGCGGCCGGGTGTGGTGCTGACCAACCACCCTTTAATGCGTCGTGCCGGCCTTCATAGGTGCTTATCCCTTAACAGCACCTGTCCCAACAGTCTGATAAGACTACACGGGGGATCTTTGTCTTGGATGGATGTACAACACAAACATATGCTCTCCGTGCGTGTGTACATTAGCATCTCATTGTACCCGTGCTGCTCCAAAATAAAAAGAGAAATCGTAAAGCATACAATTCCTCGTGTGCACGCCAGCTCTTGCGAGCCACCATTCATTGTTGCTCCGCTGCATTATGTACTCAGATCTCACCGTGTGTGCTCAGCGGCGAAGGTAATTGTATACTATCACGTGGGCGCGTTTTAGACTATACCTATATACCTGCCGGGGTCCATATCAACGCCGATAATGCCTCCCGCGTGCCTTTCGGATAGGGCTGAAAGCGTTCCGATAACATTTAACTTCGCACCGTGCCACGGCGATGCGGCCGGTTTTTTTTTGTCGACGCCGCAGATTCATAAATTGTTAGCTTTGAGATAACGCGGTGTAAATCAACCAAATTTTGCCCGTAATTCAAACGCCACTGTGCGCGCGCCTGTGTATTTGGGCCGTATCGCTGTTGTCTCTGCTATGTGCAGACAAATTAAAGATAGCAGGACACTGCTCATCATTGCTCTGAAAGGTCGTGAGCTTGGCTCACAGCCACTACTTGACTCGATCACACTCGTGCAAGATCCTGACGTACAATAATAAAAGCACCATCACTGCAATCGACCTTCAACAGGTGTGTGTTGGATTCATCAGCAACGGCCTGGGCTTAAAGCGGACGTGGGAAATGGCCTGTTTAGGTTGACTGCATTTTTCCGTTGTCGGTTCATCGCATTGTTCACCTGAATACATTACACTCACAGTTTTCTTACGCAAACCATTCTCTCATTTGTCCGCAGTTCAGCCAAAATGAGGCTCCGCCAAACAGCGTGGCGTGTCTAATTCACTGTACACTTGTGTAATACAGGGTGCTTTAAAAAATGTTCACGCTTATATCGGACCATCGTTTTAATGGGAAAAGAACGGATAATACACTGTAACGTGATAACAAATGTAATGTTAATAGCTTCAAATGTCAAAGAGTCTCCACTTGTTCGCCATCGTTGTCAACGCACGCCTGGAATCTTCTCTAGGCGGTCTCCAGAGCCCTGAGGCAGCACATTAATTGTGGTGTTGTTACAAATTCTCAAAGTGTTAACATTTTTGTGAAGCACCCTGTACATAAACGGGACATCACAATGCTCCCCAATGTTATGGCCAAAAACACATTTGAGGTGTAGGTACCATCAAAATGTGAGCACCATTCTTTATTTTTTTCTACTGGTGGCAAGAAATATACAATAATAAACATTGGTGATACTGTGTTGGCATGAATAACAAAAAAAAACTCAACGCATTCCTCAATAACACAACAACAGGCGATATTTCATTCAATGAGCCCTTCGTCATGTGCTACGCAGAAAGGCCCATTGCCGAATACATATCCTGTTATATATTTTCCCTTTAAAGGCCACAGTGTTCTTGACAAATGTGTTGCATGTGGAATCATCTTATATGTTTACATGCAATTCACCGTTGCACGAAGGCCCACCTGAACCATCACCGTCTCTCACAGCGTTGTTGATGATGCAAAATTTCTCCCTCACTCCTGCACTCGAGCTCATTTTGTCACTCCATTGTCACGGTGGGCAGTGGGCATATCCTTTGTAACGCTCTCTCCTTGGGATGTCATTTCATCATTAGCCTCGACCATCGGTGACGATGACAACATGTCCTGCCCAAGACTACACTTTTTCAGCAAATGGGCATGTGTGCTTTTCGTTATTAGCTCGGTGTTTCAGGAGCAATCCAACTTGCTCTCACCTATACCGCTTAATAACCTCATTTTGAGCCAGGTTCACCCTCAATCATTGACCTCAGACATATTTTAAAGTTGGATCCCGCTGAGAGGTACTGTCAATTGTTTGATGAAGGTTGGTTCTCTATGACTTTTGTTTTCCTCATGTTATTACACGAGCGTCACTTTGCATATTTATTCATAAAGTATTTTGATTATTGCTCATAGTTCATTGCCATTGGTTGTTATAATTAATGTGTACTCATGATAATCTGAGATGGTTAATATTTTCTCCGATTATATTTGACTTTATTTCTCCGAACCAATTTTTAATCATTTCAACTTTAATCTTCTCGTGAATACATTTGGTGAAGTCGTTTCTTCTCTGGTTGCCCTTCTAATTTGTAATGCAATCTCAATGCAAGCAATATGTAATTTCGTAGTGTAATATTGCGATTCTAAAGAGTGTCTAAATCAAATTTACATAATACTGTAGATAATGTCCAACGCAAAGACTGCGATATATTGTTCACACTTTTATCAAAGTTAAGACAGTATAACATGATTTTTTTTTAAATATAATCTAGACTGCTTTGTCAGTCGACTGCTGGATGAACGCCTCGCCATGCCGTGTGAGTCGTGGTGGTTGTTTGACCGTACTTCCCCACACTAGTCAGTGCGGGTTGGTGGAGAGGTGTGGCGTACAGAACTGTTTTAGATATCACTCACTACTGACATTAAGTCGTGGCTGGGAATCGAACTCTGATCGCCAGGTGGCTATTGACTGCGCCATAATTACTCAATTGGAAGTCTGCATAACAATCACCCCTCCTTACTGCAGAAACTTGGCAGGACCCACCTAAAGAAGAGTCACTGGACTCAGCTAGAGGCTTTTCTGGGTAAGCAAGCGTAATAAATAAATTACCGCAAGTATGACTGCCCCTATTTTATGCTCGGCGCAAATACTTTCTGCCACGCTAAAATTTCCCTAGGTGGCCATATTCTCCGCTAGCTGCAGTAATAATTGCAATATAAAATATTTTATTACGAAAAACCTTTTCCCAGCTTTTCCTCATTAGTATAAATTTAATTATGGAATTGGCACAACATTTATGGCGCCGAGTTGATGCTGCAGCTGAAATTAACGCGCCCTCAGGAGGAAAACTTTGAGCTTCAGATATTCGGTGTGTGCACGATGAAATAAAAATGTTTTTTTTTGTCACTTGAATAAAATATTAACGAACAGCGGAAATAAAACAGCTTGCAAACGGTAATGCTCAAAGGGACACATTTCCAAAGATTGAAATAGAACACTGCAATGATGGTTTTAAAGTGATAAAATAAATTTCTTGCAGAGGGCGATACTATATTTATGCATATAGTTATGTGGATATGTGTGCATACACATATGCAGAAAGCAAACATACACACAATACCTATCTTTTTTAATTTTAAATGTATTTACGTGATGTGGTAAAACATACAGAGGGAAAAAAGTATTTGATCCCCTGCTGATTTTGTACCTTTGCCCACTGACGAAGAAATGATCAGTCTATAATTTTAATGGAAGATTTATTTGAACAGTGAGAGACAGAATAACAACAAAAAGATCCAGAAAAACGCATGTCAAAAATGTTATAAATTGATTTGCATTTTAATGAGGGAAATAAGTATTTGACCCCCTCTCAATCAGAAAGATTTCTGGCTCCCAGGTGTCTTTTATACAGGTAACGAGCTGAGATTAGGAGCACACTCTTAAAGGGCGTGCTCCTAATCTCAGCTTTATTACCTGTATAAATGACACCTGTCCACAGAAGCAATCAATCAATCAGATTCCAAACTCTCCACCATAGCCAAGACCAAAGAGCTCTCCAAGGATGTCAGGGACAAGATTGTAGACCTACACAAGGCTGGAATGGGCTACAAGACCATTCTAGATTTAAAGCTTTCGTGACTGCTAGGATCAATAAATTAGCATAAATTATATGCTAATTCATTTGTCAAGGCGCTTTGTTTTCTTCTCACAAAGCTTAAAGGTCGTGATCTAAGCGTGGCTTTTCTCACTCCAGCGCTGTCCTCCAGACAGTCTCGTCCCTTCACCTGATGAAGGCCGCTTGTGTTGTGGCCGAAACGTCGTGATTTTTTGTTATTTTATTTTCACCTACGTGACTCTACAAGACCATTGCCAAGCAGCGTGGTGAGAAGGTGGCAACATTTGGTGCGATTATTCGCAAATGGAAGTAACACAAAAGAACTGTCAATCTCCCTCGGCCTGGGGCTCCATGCAAGATCTCACCTCGTGGAGTTGCAATGATCATGAGAACGGTGAGGAATCAGCCCAGAACTATACGGGATGATCTTGTCAATGATCTCAAGGCAGCTGGGACCATAGTCACCAAGAAAACAATTGGTAACACACTACGCCGTGAAGGACTGAAATCCTGCAGCGCCCGCAAGGTCCCCCTGCTCAAGAAAGCACATATGCATGCCCGTCTGAAGTTTGCCAAAGAACATCTGAATGATTCAGAGGAGAACTGGGTGAAAGTGTTGTGATCAGATGAGACCAAAATGGAACTCTTTGGCATCAACTCAACTCGCCGTGTTTGGAGGAGGAGGAATGCTGCCTATGACCCCAAGAACACCATCCCCACCGTCAAACATGGAGGTGGAAACATTATGCTTTGGGGGTGTTTTTCTTCTAAGGGGACAGGACAACTTCACCACATCAAAGGGATGATAGACGGGGCCATGTACCGTACAATCTTGGGTGAGAACCTTCTTCCCTCAGCCAGGGCATTGAAAATGGGTCGTGGATGGGTATTCCAGCATGACAATGACCCAAAACACACGGCCAAGGGAACAAAGGAGTGGCTCAAGAAGAAGCACATTAAGGTACTGGAGTGGCCTAGCCAGTATTCAGTCCTTAATCCCATAGAAAATCTGTGGATGGAGCTGAAGGTTTGAGTTGCCAAACGTCAGCCTGAAAACCTTAATGACTTGGAGAAGATCTGCAAAGAGGAGTGGGACAAAAACGCTCCTGAGATATGATTGCCAACAAGGGTTTTGCCACCAAGTACTAAGTCATGTTTTGCAGAGGGGTCAAATACTTATTTCCCTCATTAAAATGCAAATCAATTTATAACATTTTTGACATGCGTTTTTCTGGATTGTTTTGTTGTTATTCTGTCTCTCACTGTTCAAAAAAACCTACCTTAAAATTATAGACTAATAATTTCTTTGTCAGTGGGCAAACGTACAAAATAATCACTGTAAGGTTACTTGAGAAATAAAATTTAAAACTACGTGTAGTAAAAATACGTTAATGCCCATTTTTTTCTATTTCTGTTAATTATTTTTATGAACTGAATCCTGATGAGTTTACATTCAATAACAGAATTAAATGTTCATATATCTAGAGATTTTGATGTATTGCCCAATTGAACAACTCTTCCTGAAAATGCATTATACATGCTGAATATACTCATGTAGCTAAATTGCATGAAAATCTGTTTTTCATGTTACTCGTGTCTTGCATTATGCAAACCGTTTCACAGTACAATGATTAAATGCATGGGTACTCGGTCAAATTATCCTGATCTGCCCAAACCTAATATGTACCCATTACTACTTGGATGGGTGACCGCAGGGGCTTGCCAGGTGTTTAAGTCGATTAGCATGGTTGGTTACGTGCGGTGTGAAAGAAGTTCAACGTACATTCGCATATAAGGTGACCAGGAGAGACTAGTGACGAGTGTTGGACGACTGTACGTATGGTGTCTTCTCTCATTTATTTCGCCAAACATTCCAGTGTTGAACCCTTCTTGAACAATAACAAAAAACGATCTTGAGAGTCAGTGAAGTTCTGCTGAGTCAATGGCATCGTTATTATCATTTCTCCTACATAATCACCCTTCTCTTTACCCCACCGTCAGTAGCCCTAACCATTGACATCACCAATCAATGCAAGTGCATCTGGACGAGCAGGGGTTTTATTGCGGTGAAAGAAAAAACGAAAAAAGATATTATATACGATAGAGACAGCATCTGATGCAATGCTTGCAATGTGCACTCAATTTGAGACCAAAAAAAAAACCGATCTGCTTAGTTGCAGAATCCCCAACCTCTTTTTTTGTTTACTTATTTATTTGGCAGGTTTATTTATTTACTCATCCCACGTGTGTTTTTTTGGGCCAAGATGTACTGCCAAGGCGTTGACATGACACACTTCACGAGAGCGGTGCAAAGTAAAGAATCGGCGTCAGCACGGAAGCACAAAGAGCAACAGCTTGACCACATCACTTACTCCGCGTCGAGAATGGCAGCAATATCAGTCCTGCGTATCCGCTTCAGTTTTCAAGCACTCGGGCGGGCTTGTCACGCTGTCTTATTACGTGGTCCAGCTTCGGCTGCCTCTTTACATTTTTTTTGCGGGTCGTGCGTAACCAACGGATTCCTGGAAACATGGGCGGAACGAGCCTGCGTTTTAGTCTCTTCTGTTCCCCATTATAATCTGTGTCCCAATGACCTAATGCATTGAGCTGTGCGGTGCATATTAAAGTTTTTATTTTTATTTTATTTGGTTATCACAGTTCCTGCCCACACCCCTTATTAACATGTGAATCACGCGGATGGAAGCAATTACAAAAAAAAATCAGTATCATTCGAGTCAATTCGCATTAGCAGCTTACGCGCCGATTATCTTTGCTGAAGTGCGACGCCTCGTCATTGATGAGGAAAATCTGCAAGTGGATTTTAATTTTTTCCTGCAGTGAGCTAATTGTGATCTATGATATTGGTATGGAAACTGCTGCAACTTGAACGTTCGAGAGAAATGAACGCGCTGGCAAACTGTTCCTTTTTTGTTGTCCTGCTGGCTTATTATAGAAAGGTGTCAGATATAAAGTCACCAGCTGTATCCCACTTTGCGAAGAGATACAATTTCTCGACGTTTGAGTGCCATTTGTGAATCATTTTTTCCGAGCAACCATCCCCACACAACATTAATTTGTCTTTCAAGTGTCACGTCATATATTATATAAATGTCTCATTTGTCCATATTATCATCATCAATGGTCAATTCACTGCTTGGAATAAGGACCTCCCCCAAGCTGCCATCATCTCTAAAGATCCGGCGATGTAATTAATCCACCTAGCGCTCTGCACACGAGCCGAATTTATCCTTTATGTGGGAGCCACTCCGGCATTATTCTGGACCATCGACCATCATCCGTTCTAGCTTGTACTACCCAAAGCCCTGTTAATTTTCTTCATGGCTCGACATGCATGGACACGTGGATGTAACCACGCCGAGCAAAAGGCCACTCTGATCCAAGCACATGAATGATAACTGGAATAATTATATATTTTTTAAACAAATACAATAAATATCATTGTAATCAGCATACTTAGAAAGGATGGGTCACTGCAAGTGGCCCAAGTTACACCAGATCATGTTAAGGAGTTTTACAATTCAATGCAAATGCCAAAGGCTCCAAACAGCCAAGCTAAACCACCTTAGCAAATATCCTAAGAGTAGCGGGAGAAATGTCCCAAGCCATCCTGCATGGCTGCTTTGTTCATGTCACTTTGGGATGTGGTGACAATGATGCTTCATTTAAAAATAATCAATTCTAAAGTGGTCAGCGTGCTTTTTACAGAGGCAGTTTGTACTTAGCGGATTAACAAACAATTCAATTTTTCTGTAAGTAAAGTGCAATTTTCACAGGGCTTTCCAAAAGCATGTCCTCTGCTCCAGAGTAGACTTAAAGACGCTTTGAGAGTCGATCATTGTTTGCCAGCTAATAGACCAAATCCAACTTTAGGTGGTTTGAAATTGCTTTTTACAAAACAATAAAATATGAACTATCTTTTCTACACTCGTCACTACTTTCTCCAGTTTGGGTTCCAACAAATGATGAACAACAAACATGTTTACTTATTTTATTTGTCCACCCTTTCATGCTTCTTCCTTAAGGCAATCTTATTGCTGCAGCTAAAGAAAGTGAGGAATTTACATCGTGATTTCACACCTACTAACACCACGGTAACTGCAGTAAGAATATTTTATTTTTTTAATTCTACAAAACTGCTACATACAGATAATATGCATACATTTACACAATGTGTGGAATAGTAATTAGAAGAAGAAAAAAACCCAGCGCAGAGGTTATGAAGTTGGCATATGGCACAAGTGCTAAAGAAAGACATTCGGGTCACATTATATATATTTTTAAGCAATTGCCTGTTGAAATCTAAAATTTGAAGCCCTGCCTGGCACAAATCCAAATGCAGTCGCTTTTGTCAAGGGACATTTTTCAATGTCAAAGCAGTGGTCACAAAGTGCAGCAGGAAAATGCAAAAATAGCAAGCGAAACTTATAGCCCAGAGGTAGAATTCTTGATGTTTTTTTTCCTCGGCTGTGTCGTGGTCCCAAGCAAAAAGCCAGACCGACCATCTTGTTATTTTTAAATTCATTTTTCATCTTTGAAATCAGACGTGCCAGCGCAAAGCTGCAAGCAATTTTCCCAACTCCCCAGAGTCATCCAGACTCTGAGCGGATGCTAGGTAAGGTCTATGTCAAGGTTGTGAACTCTTGTACACGTGCCACCAACTCTCATCCCTCCATCACCTCATGCTCCCCATTCCTTCCCCCCCAACTCCACTCATAAACCACAAATTGTCCACATAGGCCATGTCTCTTTTTTTTACTGTCCATACGAATCGAGTGCAATCCGCCCCCACCTCGCCATTCTGCCCCCCCTCACCACCTGAGCCCCCCCCCCATCACCCTACCCCCACCCCCTGCCACCCCCCTTCCCGCCCCTCCAGGTTGTGGTTCCCTTGTCTTGTACCCAGAAGCAATTTTTTTCTTCATAGTGGAAGAATCCAATGAACTATGAAAGCTCTTTTTCACAGATGTCCAGTGAGGGCGGGTCAGAAAGTTACAACAACAATACCAAAGAAACACGATGGGATTGCAAAGTATAGAAAAGGTAAGCAATCAATAAAAACTATTAAAATAAACTATTTTTATTCCACCAGGTAAAGCCCACTGAGCTATTGGCTTTCGTTTTCAAAAGCGACCTGGCCATAAATGATAGCTCAACGAAGTGGCTTATCATCATGTGTAAATGCATATCAACCAAAGCATGTAAACGCACGGTTCTAAATGTGGAGAGAAAACCCGGAAGACGCGAAGGGAAAAATCCAAGCGACCTCCTCCCCCGTAGCCTCTCGCCAACACCAACTTGGGAGGTCGAAGCGGTTTAAGAACATTTTAGGTGGCAGCTGCCACAACGATATATCAGGGGCCGGCGAAATGGCCGGCGCTCATGTCAAAGGGGAGACGTTGTGGTGGCCGGGCGGAATCAATGGGTTCTTGTCCAAGTGGCAGTTTAGCCATACAAATCAAATTAATGTCACGGCAAGGCATCACCGAACGCGGCCATAAAATATTTTAAACGGCTGACGGTCAGCAGCGTGGCACACGAGCAGCAACATAATGGGTGCTCCCATTGCTTTTGTTGTCCTCTCTGAAGCTAAATTGCTTTGAATGTATTTATAACCCTGCCCCTGGTTAACCGTGACCCGGGTTTTGACTTAGTGCCAGTGATTCATGATTGCATCGCACTTTGACATGGCTTAGAGAGACAGTTCCGGCGCAGATGTAAGTTCTCACCCTCTGCGTGTCAGTTGGCTGAGTCTGGTTTTTTTCATTTGGAATGTTAAGGTTCAAATGTCTAGAGTGTAGCAACACTAATTCTATTATTACGTGCACACAATATTTAATGTTACCGTAAATCGTCCATTTCGATACCCGCGCCGTATTGTCACGATTTTAAAATGACAGAAATAATAATGTACATTGTAAATGTCATCATTGTCATCAGCCATGATCGTTCCACTGCTGAATGAAGTGTCCCCAAGCCGCTGCCATTTCTTGCGATCCTGCAATGTAATAATTATACATTTATCAGGGTGTTATTGAGTTAATATTGTTTGAATTTATGTTACCATTGATTTTCTATTTTGCTTCATTAAAGTGTTTAGGCTATGTGGCGACATCATTGCCGATTAATTATAAACATTCGTGATCCCAATCATGATTAATGATGCCCGGGTTTCTCCAACAAAGGCCCTTCTTGCAGAACAGATACAGCATCTAAATGGGTTCTTGCCTTGGTTAAAAATAAAGAACCTGATAGATTTAATTAAATTCAACAGTTGGATAGCCTGGTGGTCAGCAGCCTTACCACTAAGCCAGTTTGAGTAAAATGCACAATTCAATCCCTGCAGCCGCCTCGACATTTCTGCTGGGGGTTACCAAAGCGATCCTTGGTGCTGATGTTAAAGACTCTGGCGAGTCATTCACTATTTCAGACAATAATCGTCTGTAAAAATCTAAGTGATGTCTTGCTCAAATGAGCTGTGAAGCAGCACTCATCTCTTTTTGAACAGTCCTGAGCTAGTGGTGGACATTCCACATTTCTATGGCACGGGTGATTCTTTCTGTAATGGCAGTTGAAGAAAATATATCTCTTTAACTGCTATTGACTTCCCCGCAAAGTGGTACTCGTTTTATCAACCTCGGAGGGATGATGGGCTGTTGACCCCCTTCCAGGATTTGAACCTACAACCATCCGATTGCGAGCTGCCCACTCTTTTTACCAAGTGACATTGCCTGGAAGCCCAATTGCTGACAATTGTCTGCCGGTGTTAAAAAACAACTCTCAAACATGAAAACGACCTGTAATTACATTGCAATTTCTTCCAGGTATTGCTTGCTAAGCAAATAATGGATTTATGTTGGAAGTGTCAGATGTTCAAAGTACCTTAAATTGGGCAAAAATAGTTTGAGCTACAGAAACACACATTGAGGCAAAAGCAATCATAAAATGAATACATAATTTATTAATTTGGCCCTCATATTCCATATTTTCTCATTTTAATACATTTCCTAACTTTCACAAAACTCATACACAGCAGTTAAATCATAGGCATATTTAAATTTAAAAAAAATGTTTTCAGCAAACCGAAGTTTAAGGTATATAACCTTGAAAGTTTTGTCCTTTATTAGCCATCGATAAGTGTTAAAATGTGAAGGAGCAGCACTGCAATTTCTTGCTCACGCCATTGCTGACCGAAGGTCATCTTTGAAGAGGTTGGAGGAACCACACGTTAACCTCAACGGTAAGCGATCCTATAATTCCACGAACTTCAATGTGATTACACAGTCATCTGTGCATATCTATGTTGTTGAATTGAACTTTCACGATTGTTATTGTTTTGACAGCTACAACTCAGCTGCAGTGACCTCTCCTCGTTCGATGATTGGACACCCACAAAGAGAGAGAGAGAGAGCAGAAAGCTGCTGACAAAGGCAGACAGGTGAGGTGTGACAAGAATACCCCTTGCCCTGGCATCTTGGCACGTCGAGTGGGTGTCAAAACAGATGCAGAAAGTTGTAAGGCAAGCTGTGTTTCGCCTTTTCCCGTGCCGGCATCTTGTGAGTTCAGCTGCTGACTCGTACACGTACAAAGTGTGGCGTTCTGTAAGGGAATATCCCATGGGGCACGCCGCTTTAGGGGAGAGTGGGTGAGGGGTGCGTCTGGAGAGAAGGTGGATAATGGGCCCTCCTATTCCCCCCTACCCCTAGGCCGACTCAGCCTCAAATGAGTACGTGGTGGGATATTGTAATCGCTGTATAGCCCATCGGAATACGGGGGGCTATATACATTTGAGTATCCTTCCGCTATTAGGAAGCAACTGAGAACTATGCACTTTTAAAGTCTAGATTAAAAACGCATTTATTTAGAACTGCTGTTTGTGTTTAGTCTGCTGCCCCCCCCCCCCACCCCCAGTACCTTCGATTAGCGCGGTTGGCTACGTAGGGTGCGAAAAAAGTTCAACATACATATATACATAGAGACGTAATAATGGTGCAGTACTTTGTGAGAGCAAGTGGCTCACTTTAGAGCTACGAAACTTTACTTGCGGCTTCAGCTCGGGGCGGCGGGGAGAGGGGTGGTGTCTGTTGAGAGAAGCTGACGTACCGCCACGCATAGTTACACTTTGTAAGCGGGCCGGACATGTGCTGTCTGTGTCGACTGCCAAGCTTTCTCAGCTCACGACCGCGTGAGCCTTAGTCGCAGATTAAAAGGGCAAGCAGTGATCAAAGCTGAACCCTGAGCAGATGCCGTGAATTTGTGTTTGATTTCCAAAGTAGAGAGGGGAACGAAAGATGTTTTGCACTAAATAAATCAATTCTTAGCCTTTGGAGATAGTTCTTCGTTGAACTCTCACGGATTGCCAACCATAAAGTATTAAACAAACTCACAATGTACATTGATGAAGAGCCCTTCATCAATGTATTATGAAACAAGGTAAAAGTAGAGAAGAATGAACAAACTAACTGTAGCTGGAAGCAACAACAAAACACTGCCAGTTATATTCTGTCTTGTGTTTAACATAATTGCTATAAACAGCGAAATAATCTTATCCATTTGTTTTCTTTTAGGTTTTTGCTTATTGTTTTAAGCATCACAAAATTTCTCGTTTTTATTTTTTCGTGCTGGGGCTGGTGACGTGGTAACACGGCTGAAACAATTTCAACATCGTCACCTCCGCTGGTGTGAACATGCGTACCGAGAGAAGTGTTCTGAGAAAATGACACTTCTCCAGCTGCCTTCTGTCCTGACAAATGTTGTTCTGCTCTCTTGGCAAGACTTGTCATCTCTGTGTAGCTCTTCCCAATTGTACCATATTCCATAAATATTATTTCACCTGCTCTGACAGATCTGTTTTACTCTGGCCAAACACTTCGACCTAATGGTGACATCGTTATGAATGGAAAACCAACTTTCAAACATCCAACAATTCGCTCCCTCGGCCTAAATAACGCTTTAAGTTCTTCCAATCTCAAATCCTGCTGAATTAACAAAGCCATTGTACTAGTAGTGGGCCAGAGGAACTTCTTGAAAGTTAGATTAGACGGTCAGAATCACAGTATTTTGCTTCTTACTGTAGGTTATTAAACATTGTAACAACAGTAAAGGAAAGTGTATCTCGAAATTAGTTTTCATTTGAATAAAACAATTCCTTAAAGTAATTAAATAGTGTTGTGTAGTGGTGGAGCACAGATGAGTACACTACGCTTTGAACACGCTGATATAAGTTGTATTCCTGGCCACGACTAACGTGAATATTAAACGATATTTGAACTAGTTTTAGGCAGCCCCACTCCACCAACCCAGACTGGAAAACATCGTGAAGTATGGTCAAACAATCCCCATTGACAACACAGAGAGAAAGTAAGGCCCCATTCCAGCAGTCGATTGAAAATGACTGTAAATATTTTAAAATACCACACCATAGAAATGTTCGAAGTGTAGCAAAACAAATGAAAGAATTAACCATTTACATAATAAGTTAATGAGATAGTAACTATAATATGGACAAAAACCAAAATATAATTACGTGAAGATAGTGTTTCAACGTTGTAGGAAGACAAGTAAGGAAAGATAGGCCATTGGCGTGCTTTATAATAATGCAAATCTTTTTAAAGATAGTTTTACTAATTAGCAAAACCTTTTTGTTTTTCATCCGCATACTTGCAACGAAAACTCCATTGGCAACCACCATTCTGGAACGGGAACAACATATGTATCACATTTGTCCAATGGCATACATAGGCACAACTTGTAAAAAAAAAACATTCTAATAATTACGGTACCGTTGATATTTTCTCAAATTCCTGCATCAGTCCTGTTCATTATTCATACGGTATTCTTAAACATATATCTTTCCTGACATTCAGCTGAATTAATGAGCTGTCCCAATTCTATCCTTATGCCAATCTGCAAATAGCATTCTTAGAACGACTCAGTTATCTGCCTTTCCAGTCAGTGCCCAATTATTTCCAGCACCAAAGTGATCTTGGGCAGGGGAAGAAAAAGTGTAACCCCTATCATTGAGACAGTGAGGTGCATGTTGCCGTCAGAAAAGGTCAATGAGTCACCGTACTACACCCCGTTACATTCCCCCTCTCTGGCAAAATTGAAAATGCATTGTACAGTACATGCCACAGCATTCGCCGCATGCAGACATGAACTGCATATATTTATACTACATTAATGTGATGCATTTCATGCCACTCGTTGAACCCAGTTTTTCACATTCAAATTTTAAATATTGAATTTGGAGCTTACGTTGCATGATTTATTGTTTGACATCTGTGCCACCTTTATCAAATCCCTTGGTCTACGGTTGCGAGACTTTTGCAAAGTTTTCAACAGCAACGAAACGGACCAATCATGGCATTCCTGGCACCAGCACATGCCATCAGAATGTCCATCTGCTGGAGGTAGTGGTTATCGCCCTGTGCTATGAACCCCAGTGACCCGAGTTCGATTTCCATCTATTGCTAACATCAGTGGTGAGTAAGATCTGAACTGCTCCTGGGCCTGTTTCCTTTACAAACCAGCCCTGAGCAGCGTGGTGAAGTATTCAACACCAACAAAAGTGTATCCCTGACCAACCCGGCATGTGAAGGCCTTCATCCCCCATTGGACTGACAGAGGGTTGCCCACTTGACTTTACTTACGCAGTGCACGTTATGCTTCGTGTGCGCGTTGCATTACATTGTAGGGCCGAGGAAGCTTGAGGCTTTCGCGGCAGTAGCTGCATTAATTTCTGCATACCGCCGCCTGTTCACTGCTTTAACCATCGTCTGTTTATCTACCCCCCCTCCGTCCCATGTGCGGCTCATTAACTGCGACTGTGATTGAAAGGGCACGACAGGGTAGCGTGGAGTCGAACAAGGAACAGTGGCTATAGATACCCGTTGTGTTTTGACGTTCACGTAAAGCCAAATTGCGCGGCGTAATCACGAGGCCGGTTGGCGTAATTGCGGCCGAATGTCTTCGGCAACGCAATAGCCTTGGCAAACGATGAAATTAAATTAAGCCTATAACGTGCGCGTGATTGTTATGTTTCCTTGATAAGGTACTGCAGCGCTGCCGCCCGATACTCAGATTTGTTTTTGTCAAGAGAGGAAGCCAAACTCTAGCACTGGAATAAACATCCGTGCTTGGATTTCAGAACAGACATTGCCATGGCAATACAAGTTCAGAGTTTAATCTCACCACACTCTCCAAACTGTCAATAAACGATGCTGTAACTTTTAGTTTTATGAGAACAATATTTCTGTGAAGCATATGAAAATTCTTCATTGCCCCAAAGGCATACAAATGCAACTTGAAACTGTTGTGAGTGCAGATAAAGCCTTGAACCGCTTTCAATTCAGCATACATGGCGGCCATTATATCTACCTGCTAGGGCAGCTTTTGATTTAATTTCGATCAGTATCATTAAGCCCAGGGCGCTCAATTAAAAAAGCAACGATAATTTGAAAACGAAAGTGACCGGAGCAGCATTGCGTTATTTAGATTTCGGTGAGCTGAATACAGAAAGAGAGTTCATGACTTCAAAGTAACTATGAACTCGACTAAGAATAATTACGTGACTTTTAAAATGAAAATGTTGATTGAACAATATAATAGGTTCTGTCCCAGGAAAATAAGACCGAGGTCGACCCAGGACAAACTTGGATTGACGATTCCGTTGCTTGGACATGGCTCAGTGTTGGACAACTCCTCACAAGAACTGCTTAAGATGGAGCGCTCTGGTGTCAAGTAGCGGGGAGTCCATCTCACGGCCAACCCTTGGATCGAGGAAGACTATAAAACGAACAGACGCATACAATACTGTGGCTTAAATGGGAAGCGAATGGTAATCAGTATTAATAGCTATGATCAATCCACTGCTGGATGAAGTCCTCCACAAGCTGCTGCCATTCCTCACAATCAACCCGGCACCTGCACAGACACTCACACTGATTTTATCGATCCATCTCCTCGGTATACATCCTCTTAAATGTGTTCCATCCCATGTCTGCCACTCCGTAATGATTCTTGACCATTTCTCGTTGTCCATTCGAGAGACGTGTCCATCCAAATCCCATTAACATATCTCAGTGTTGACAAAATGCCTTTAAACTGAGTATGTTCTTTAAATACACGTGTTCCTCATTCTGGATCTCGATGTAATATACATTGTGTTGCATAACATACCTATAATATATGACTTGGAGGCAGAGTTGGTGGATCATATCTTCGATGGCAGCTGGCTTCAATTCCCACTTAGTAGAGTAAGTGGGTCCTCAGACCTATTTTCAATATAATTTGCTTTGTGCTCTTAGGTGTTAAAAACAAATTCCAGGCACTGTGGTTGACTCTTTCACTAAACAGTAAAAAAAAAATTACCCAACACATGAAAGCCGGAACATTTTGTAAAAAGTGTTAAGACCGAAGCGAAGCTCCCCTGTGTAGGTGTGCATAATGTGTACTTTCCGTCAGTCTAATCACGTGCATAGGGAGATCTGTGCACGTGGGGGTATACTTAAAGGGAAGCACACAGTCAATGAAGGTATGAACATATTCTACCGATGCAGGCATAATTAATTTAGACTTTGGGGCACGTTGTGCCACGATATCGTATTCTGAAGTTGTATTATGCATTGTGTTTGCAAAATAAATTAATCGATAGACAAAGGGTGTCATTCACCACGAAAAATTTGAATACTATCATTTTGGGTCCCTCCTGCCTGTAGGTCTTCTGGACCAATCCTTTTTCCAGCAGCATTTGCTTGAGCAGATAAACTCTACAAGTATTTTGACATTCTGAGTCTCATCAGCACTTTGTGGCTCTGGTTTTAACTTTCAAAGCCAATTCAGAACCAGTCCTGAGTTTTCCTGCTTTACACCAAGGCTGCGTGAAAACATGAGCCCCAAAGGTTAATAAGGTTGGTAGATCTAAACGTAATTTTTATGAAAGTATTTGGTGATTAAAAAAACGGATGCTGATTTTGTGTTTATTTAATGAATGTATTGTATAATACATTAAATATATAAAGACCTTGCCCTAGTGTAGTGGTTATCACACAAGACTTGCAACAGTGACCAGGTTTCTTCAATCTCCCAGCCTCTGCTCGCCCAGCATTAGAAATCGATTCACCACAGCAGATCAGCAGGTGACCTGCGTGCTGGGGTAAAGTATGGGTACTCTTGCCTCTTTCAAGACGTTTGGCCAGAACAGAAGAGTAGGCCAAATACCCTCTAGAGCGGCTCTTTTAAATAATTTCCACCACCGGTAATTGCAGGGCTGCACCTATGCCTTCATAAACAATATATAATGTTAAAGCAAATTCCAAGACACTTGTTTTTTTACGTGTACAAATAAATCTGATTATCAACCTCGAAGTCAAATATACCCCTGTGGTTTGCGGTACAAACGCAAGACACATCCTGGCCGGTTAAACTCATTCAATAAATCTCCTGGGCTGTTCAAAGGGTGAGTGCGAAGACACTTTCCCTCTGAAGCACACACCCTGGGTGCTTTGGGACCATTTCCAAAAGGCGTCTTCTGTGTCAGGAGGTGTAATCCAAACCAGCTTGAGTCCCGCGTGAGTTGAGGCACGTCGCGGTGATGAGCTTTCCACGTGTTCGTTCTGCTAACCTACAATTGCCTCTTTAACCTTCGTGGGATTTAAGGGCATAAATCTGCGCTAAATTTGCCCCGAAAGTGGTGTAGTTGTGTTTCCCACTGGCGGGGTCAAGGCCGGAGCGTAAATGAATATACATTTCAGTGCAAACTAAATAAACCTCCCCGTCCTGTGCTTTTATGATTGATAATTGTCGTCTCTTTAATACATTATCAAGTTTCTCAAATACCTCCGCCTCTGCCCACCCATCGAAGGTGTAATGGTGAGCACAGTGGACTTGCAGGTCAGAGGTCACTGGTTTTATTCGATCTCCTGGCATGGCAGTTGAAACAATTCTGCAAGTTTCTTAAATCCCCCTGCTGCCTCTGTCCACATACAAATGGGTGGCACCACATGTATTTGATCGGTAGATGGCATGTGGAAGAGTAGGCCAAATTCCCACTCTTGAGATCATCTCGTGGAGGTCCTTCTACCAGCAATGGTGGGAACAATAAATTACAGGACTGCACCTTAACCATGAATAACTTTTTTTAAATGTGTCATAAATTCATGATCAAATTGTAACTAAATGAGGACATTTGTTGAAAGGACAATTCACACATTGGCAGTTTTATGTAGTTATGTATTATCATTTCGTGTTCATGTATGACTTGTCAACATCTGGAAATGCATTATTACTCATTTTAATAGCCACGAGCAGTTACATCTTAAATGTTTCAAATTAAACATTAACGGTACTTAAGATAGTTGTATGGATAGCTTTGGTGCTTTTGATATGGTGGATTTTTTTTCAATGGTACTCGCCTAATTCTCAATGAGCCCAGCTTAGTTACCCTTTATAAAAATTACAATTAGGGCCGTGTGTTGCACGGCAAGTCTCATGCTGAAGCCAGTTTGTATGCGGACAAATGACACGCTTTCTATTATATTTTTTTTTCATTCGTTCATTTCTCCAACTATGTTGAGGACTTGAGGCAGTGCAGTCTACCGCACTGTCTCAAGACATTCACACCGTGTTAAACCAGCACGCTGCTGGTTGGTAAATTAACTTCTCTTTCGGATTTCTCCCTCCACTTACCACCCCTACCATGGAATTCCCCTCCGCCGTCTCTTATTCCCAATCTCTTAAGACAGCCTTGCTCCAATTCAAGAGTCGCGTTAACCTTTCGCCCGTCTCTTGCAGAACCCCGGCAACGAATAGCCACAAAAATGGCGGCCGGGCAGAAGGGAAGGACCCTGGATACTACACCACCTCTGTTAACACATAATGATCACAGCTTCCGGGAGAAAACAAGAATAACAAAGTTCGCGTTAATGTTATTTTATTTCTGGTTCTCGTCTTCTATCTTCTTTCGCTCCCCCTTAAACACACTGCTCGCGGTCATTGCCACTGGCGCGGTAGGGCAGGGAGCCCAGAGGCCTCGAGTCGGTTCCTAATGGTGTGGCTGTATCGCTCCGTGTTTGGTACACCTTATTTCGGTTCTTGAATGATAAGAGTGAATTTTTTTTTGAAGTCGTGTTAACCATTGTCAATTACAACTATGGTCGTGCTGTTTGTTGCAGGCCACTTCAAGTTTTGTACCTTTTGGGCCCTGTGCTCAGCGACTGTGTTAATATATAGAATGAAATATATATACTTTAATTAACCGATATTGTTTTGTTGCATGTCTGCATTGCATTTTTTTGTTCATAGTAGTAATTAAAATGCAATCCACATTTGCGTTTCAATTATTGCTAACGTAGCTCTCTTGTATTAAAATATAATAGCATTCAATGAATGCATTGGGACACTAAACACAGATTGTATTTAATTAGGAAACATAAAAGTGGCAACACATGTTTACATAGTTAGGATAAGAGAAACGTTTTCCTAACATTTACAAAAAAATCCTTTCCACGAGTAACACTTCAACAAATTATGCACGGAGTTTAAATCACAATCATAATGGATTCCGATGAGTGCTGAATCCCTTTTGAGCGTCAATTTCATTACTTATCCATTTTTGTATTGCACGGCAGATAATTGTATGGTACGTAGGCGCGTGGGAATACGTAATTTATTTATTTCATATCTTACACCAGCGCTTCTTAACCTGGGATGCACACAACCCCTGTTACGTGCGAGACATGGCCAATTTTTTTTCTTTTTAGATGGTAAAATCGTCGAACACACAAATTAAGCACGGATACGTAAGTACGACTTACTTTAGGAATAGGTTTTACCCTTTTAACTGGCACAAAAAAACTGACACCTTTATTCAAGGCATCATGTTTGCAATAACCACAACACAAGCAGTCAAAAGGGTAAAACCTATTCCTATATCTTGTTACTGGCAAAGGAGGTCTCATAATGTATACGACTTTGTTTCATCAAACCCCGATGTATTTGTTCATATTATAAAAAGAAAATTAACGATTGAAAACCAAAGCGGGGGGAGGGGGGTGTGTGTGCAAGGCTGCACTAAAGGTTAAGCACCACCGCTCTTACACTGACGAAGAAAACAGTCGCTCTCACACACCTCGAGGGCTGTGCCGCCCACCACACGTGCTGATCCAATTTGAGCGAAGCACAAACAAACGAGGAGATCTGTGATTTCCAGATGGGAGGTGCGCCCGTGCAAGTGACTACTTTGGCGTGCCACCAAACAAAGAAGGCGTACGTGTATATTTAAGGCTGCTGAACAAAGATCGCACGTGTGTGTGTGTGTGCGCGTGTGCGCGCGTGTGCGCGCAACGTACGTTTCATTTACATTGCATCCAAATGCGACTGCGTCGCAAGACACCTCCAGAACGAGTGGGCGTGTTTGCTTTAAACAAAAAAAAGGTTTTCGGCCTCATCGCGAACGCGACCATCGGTGTCGATCATTTTCATCACACCATCATCATCGCATCACCATCTCCACCATCGTTTAACGCCATCAGACAACGCAAGAGACCAGCGCACATGGCGGGAGGGGGGAGTTCGAGCCTTGAGGGCAGCGGAGGGGAATGAGTGGCCTCAAAGTGAGTTGAATGTTGACTGGGGGTTTGAACAGAAAATATTGGTTCCTGGAGTGGAGAGTGCGTGGAGGAGAATGACGTGAGATGAGAGCGACGAGGTGGGAGACCGCGTGGAGGCGAGTAGAGATGGGAGCGACGAGGTGAGAGACCGCGTGGATGGGAGTGGCGTGAGATGAGAGGAGAGAGGTAGCAGAGTGCGTGGAGTAGAGTGAGATGAGAGTGGAGAGGTAGGAGAGTGCAGGGAGTGGAGTGAGATGAGAAGGGAGATGTTGCAGAGTGCGTGGAGGGCAGGGATATCTTCTGAAACTCAGTCTCAGACAGTTCCAGCTGAAATGAAGCCCTGAGCACCACCACATCTTCACGTCAGTGTGGGCAGACACAAACACTTTGCTGAGAGAGCGCTCGCAGCGTGAGCTGACAAGCTGGTGTGTATTGCTGTAGATGTGTCGATGGGAAGAACACTTTGGGGAGCAGCAGCAAGCGCCCTGATTGATCGGTTGTTAGAGGAGTTTCTGTAAAGCTATGATTCAAAGCTGTTTTTTTTGGCCCACGAGTTGTTTCTCAAAATGGGAATGGGAGTTGTACAATTTAAAAGCGATTCTCCCTTGTATTGAGTAATTGATGTAATCCAAAAAAAGTTTCGTCAAAGCAATACAAAAGCTTCGTCTACACTTGAATGAAAGGCACATTTAAAATACACATTGTGATTTAACACAATTTTTTTTTTACATCCAAATATTTCATGCGACCTTTTTTTCTTCTTCTTCGAGATTTTGTGTTTCGACTGATTTTCATATAGATTTCGAACAGCATTTTGTGACAATGCAAATCGACTTTCAACTTATCACCACTGTCTTTGATGTCTGAATTTTAAATGTGGAACGTTGTTGTTGCTGCTATTTTGGCTGAAAATGTAAGCTTTTATTAATCTGCTGAAAAGCCGCCTCTTAAAATTACCATTTGACCACTGCACAAAAAGCCCTCTTTAGATAAATGATCATAATTTGTATATCAATTTGTTATACTTTATTATTCACACTTTTGTGACACCATTTGCCATCTGCTTGTCAAAACTTCTTGACTGCCCTTTTGCATATTAAGCCACTGAGATATAATGCACATTTATAAATAAGCACATGCAAAATCTAATTAGACACGACGAATATATATAAATTAATGATGCGTTCCTGATTTTTTTCTTAATCTGAACATTCCAAAAATCAGGCCTACATATGAAATTTCAGACGCTCAAAAAAGATATTATTTGAGATTGAGCCAAAAATGTACATCACACGAAGTAATGTGGATGCAAAGATTTCTCAACCTAAAGTGTCATCCCGTCCCGTCAAAAGTATAGCGCATGTTCGGCACATTCGGTGGTAAAAAAACAGATGTGTAAACTTTTACGTTTAAATTCTTGTTTTACTGATGGAACATCATATCATAACTTAAATGTTAATTATTTTAAAATATATATTTAAGTAATTCTATTCATTACAATAATGTTATTGAATACATAAACAATGAAAGTTAAAGCATTGTTTTGAAAAATTCAAATACTAAATATTAAAACATGAAATTAAATGTAAAAAAATGGGCCGAATAATATGAAAATCTGATATCTGAAATTATAAATGAATAAAACTCATTCTGAATGGGTGTATATTCACAAAATGCTCACGCTGGTCCTCCATTATGCCACAGGGACGCCATACGTGGGGCCCACATCTGGAAATAGAATCGTGTACCTGTGTATGCGGCCAGTGCTCGCTGGCTGTCATGGCGAGCTGATTGGAATGCCATGCACCAACACCCTGAGACACCCCTTCTGGGATGCCACTTTCCGCGATGTGGAACTGCTCTTGTCTCGGGTGAGTGTGCTCGTGTTTTGTTTGTCCTCCAGCTATTTTGCTCGATGTTCTGGTTAGGCTGGTTTAAAGCAATAGGAACCGACGGTGCTCTATCAGTCTTATCTTTCCCTTCTCTCACGCTGTCTCAGCCCTTTTCCCCGATCGTCTCCACTGCCCCTCATTCCTTGCACCCCCCGCCCCGCCACCCAAGGTCTGTATTTTTAGCCATGAGATGGCAATGTCCTTGTTCCTTCAGCAGACAAGGATTTGAATTTAGAGGTCATGAGAAAGAAAAAAACTTTTTTTTTAAATAAAAAAAATAAATGATTTCCATCGATTGTGGGCCATGGGTGGCGAAGATAATGACTTCAAAAAAGCACCGCAAGCATTGTATCCATCAATAGGTTCCACTCGGCAATCCTGGTAAATCTCTCTAACCTCCACTCTCTAGGATGGCCAATGGGAAGGCCTATCCAAGCTGTGACGATCCCTCACAGGCTCGCGGTGCAACGATCCATTTAGCACCAGTACACAACCTCATTTAATCGTTTATTCTCTGCAGTGAACATCCTCTCGGGCATGTTTCCTCCTTGACCGTACTTCTCCTAGCTTACGTAATCTACCTTACAAATGGGGTAGCCAAATAAAACTGTCATCGTCATCAGCCATGATCGATCCACTGCTGGTTGGAAGCCTCCCATGTCATTGCTGTTCTGCGCTTGTAACAAACATGACAATGCTTTCCCACCTGATTACGGGCGCTTGTGTTGCACCCGAAACGTCGTGATTTATTTTATTTTATACCTACGTAACTTTACCGTAAGAACCAAAGAGTATGGATTCCTGCAGTCACGAAAGCTTCAAATCAAGATTCAAATCAAGATGACAATAATGTTCTTATTTTATTGAAATAACTCTGCAGGTTAACTCTGGCACAATAACTCATTCAATATACTCCGTGCGCATTAAACACAATGAATGTAAATCATGTAAAATTATGGGTCCTTAAAACAAGCTGTAGCAAAATGGGGTGGTGTCTTGCTGGTCGACCTTTGGACCACTAGGCGCGCGCACGCGTGTGTGTGTGTGTATGTTTAGGCGTACGCCTGCGTTTCGTCTGTGCAGGTCGGAACCACTTCTGAAAAGTCACGGATGCACTTCTCCTCCGCGTGCTGGTCTATAGCTGCCGGACCCAGGGTTGTTATTTAATGAGGACAGGGTCACCGCCACGCTGCCTCCTCGAATAGTGTCATTTAGGGATCCTGCCAAGCACGAGATGGACACACGGGTGGCGGCGGGGAGCCCCTCAGGTGCACACCGAGAACAGGGTGAAGGAAGCAGTCAGAGCATCTGGAAGTACTCGTTTATTCAGAAGCGTTCATCCATTCGGGGGGAAATACCCCAGTGCGATAGTCAGCGTGCTGCCCTTGCAATCCAGAGGTCACCCGGTTTGATTTAGCTCTAGCAATGGTGCGAGTTTCTAAAAAAAATGCCCCCACTGCTTTTGTCCACCCATTTGTACAAATAGGTTCACAACACAGTTAGTCGATTAGCAGATTGCGCGTGGCGGGGTAAAGTGTGGGTACCCATATCTCTGCCTAGATGTTTGCTCAGCACGAAAGAGTAGGCCAAGTATACAGTTGAGGGAGCTCTACACGGCTTCCTCTTGTGAAGGCCACTCCATCAGCAGTGGCACGGGCAAGAAATGTCAGGCTGTCCCTTTCTCTGAGCTTTTTAAAAAAAATCCCAAGTTGTGCCGTTGTTCCGAGTTTCTTTTGTTTTAACCAGGTAAGAAATCAAGGGAGCAAGGTGGTCTCATTCGTAAGAGTGACCTGGAGCATTTGTCCGCTAGGAGAGGGGTGATTATATTATTGCTACGTATAATCCCAATTGAGTAATTTACGGGGTAATTGTATCACTTGCATCCTCTGTGTCATACTTTGGATTTTCTTGAGGCTGATATATTTTGAAACATGGATGGGGCTTGTGAACTGTTTGTGATGGTCCACACTCAGATGTCAAATAAGGATTTTTTGCCAGTGCCATGTATGCACTCTCATCTGCTACCCAACGGCAGGCAGAGGCATTTGGTTTCACCTAGTCCCGTTATTGTATTTTCAGTCAGAAGAGGATGCTTGGCACTTGATATATTTCATCCTTTTCATATGTATGTATGTTGAACTTCTTTCGCACCGTACATAGCCAACCTTAGGTGCGGGGTTGAATGACAACAAACAACATCATCATCCCCACTGTGACACAAAGCTTGATTTTATTTTAACAAAACTCGAACTAAAAATTAATCGTGAGATGCCACCATAAAATAATGCAACCATAACCATCAAAACAGCATTTAAATAATAAATATGCACTTGCTGCTTTCATTTGAACATACTATTCAACCACTTTTTGTCTTTCAAAAACTACTTTCGAAGTATTTATTGTTTTTAAAAAAAGATGTCCCACAAGGCTCGTCTGTCAATCTGCTGATCCAAGGTCCTCAGCAATATGTTTTTTGGGAACAACAGAGAGGAACTCCATGAAATCTGGATGATTAATTCATCATTAGAGTATAACAAGGGGAGAGAAAAAAACTTCCCAAGACGAACATTTTTTTTTTAAGATTTGAAATATCATGGCAGAGCAGGTTGCATAGGTTCATATTCGTCTTGGGGAAATGGCATTTGCTAACTGGGTAAAGCAATGATTGTGAAACACGGCGGCTGACAGCGGTGGCAGCGGTAGCAATAAGGAATCATTTCGGAACGCAGCGATGCGGCCCTCACGTCGTGCCAATGGGCCCTTCTAGATGCCGTCTAAGATGAAAAGGAGCCATCTCGTCGTCATTGCGTCCTCTTATCGCATCCCCCTCCTCCTCCGTGACCCATTCTTTACTTCGCACCTGCCAAGCCGCCCGCCAAACTAAGATGCCCAAGCATGCACGCATACACACACACGCGCACAAAACAAAACACAAACATTGCTCACGAATGAGCGGTGGCGGCGGTGGTGGCGGTGGCGGGGGTAGTGCCGAGCCAGGTGCCCGGCCAGTTTTGTCGATGGCATCTGGGTGGCCTGGGTGGCCTGGGTGGCATCTGGGTGGCATCTGGGTGGCCTGGGTGGCCTGGGTGGCCTGGGTGGCCTGGGTGGCCCGGGTGGCCTGGGTGGCATCTGGGTGGCCTGGGTGGCCTGGGTGGCCTGGGTGGCATCTGGGTGGCCTGGGTGGCCTGGGTGGCCTGGGTGGCCCGGGTGGCCTGGGTGGCCTGGGTGGCCTGGGTGGCCCGGGTGGCCTGGGTGGCCTGGGTGGCCTGGGTGGCCCGGGTGGCCTGGGTGGCCTGGGTGGCCTGGGTGGCCTGGGTGGCCCGGGTGGCCTGGGTGGCCTGTTCCACGCCTGGCTGCCTTTGTCACTCACAGTTATCAAGCAGAGCATCGAGTATTGTTTGGTTTTTTTTTCCTTTCTAAACGCTGGTAGAACCCGTGCGTCGATACAAAATAAGCAGTCATTGGAACCTCGTAGGGAAACAAAAGTAGCTTGAGATTTTTGTTTAAAAAAGTCAACGCCTGCTACTGGGACTTTGTGCAATGAATTATGTTGCTTGCAAAGCCCGACAGTCTCGCGCGCAGGCAACGTTTCGTCACAAAAGGCGCACTGCTTCCCGCGGCGTCAAAACTACAACAAATTTTCTTGTTGTGGTTTTCACACCTTATGATGATTGCTTGTGTTGCAGTCGAAACGTCGTGATGATTTTATTGTTTTATATTTTTATTATTTTATTGTTTCCCTTCTACGTGACTTTACCGAAAGAACCAAGAATATGAATCCCTGCAGTCACGAAAGCTTTAAATCAAAATGTTACAATTGGACAGGTTTACTTAAATCTCGCCGTCCATATAATGTGAGAAGACCACGGTCAGTTGATCGGTAGGTCGCGCGTGGCAGGGTAAAGTTGTAGGTAGTGGGTACTCCCACCTCTTACAAGAAGTCTGGCCAGTCTGGAAGAGTAGGCCAGCTATCTTCTCGAGGCGCTCTCTCTCTAAAGCTTCCTCCACTTTTAACTCCCTTGAATTCGGGCTGAAAGAGAGGCAACATTTTTCACCTCTGGTCAATCTTTAAAGCAGGAAATAAACATACATCATATACAGCAATTAACATGCACCATATACACCATATACAGCATCTATTGTGTCACTGCGGAAGCACTGATTTCAAACCACTCTACACAAATTGTACCTGACAAGACAATTTGTGCTTTTCTTGGAAGAAAAAAAACAATTTCATCTACGATTTTGATTACGTCTGCTAAATAATATTTTGTTGGTGAGTATTTTTTTTCTTTACAAATAATGAAATTGCACGCACCTGGATTTGTTGTCACTGTTTGCAACGCAATTTATCTACTCAAACAAGATTTCGTAAAACTTTGTCCTCTGATGTGTCTGACATTAAATGTCATTACTGCTCTTTCTTTGCCTTTTCACCAGAAAACCACAGGGCACGGATACTGCTTTTCATTCTGTGAAAGCATACATGTACAGAACTCATTTCTGTGTCTGCATATAAACTGTGAATAAAAATGCATCTTAGTCCATTTCCCAATTGGTTTTCCAGACCAAGACAGTATTATCCAACAGCATTTCAAAAGCTAG
This sequence comes from Petromyzon marinus, assembly GCF_048934315.1. Taxonomy (NCBI): domain Eukaryota; kingdom Metazoa; phylum Chordata; class Hyperoartia; order Petromyzontiformes; family Petromyzontidae; genus Petromyzon; species Petromyzon marinus. Next base: position 8,399,700 of record NC_133680.1, read on the forward strand.
TAAACTCTGTACTGGTTTTGACCTTCAGGCTCTCATCAGCCGATATAGGCTCGTTAAACAAATCCTGCTGGGTCACCAGATGCTGTTAACAAGAACATGCCATCAAAACTATGGGGCTCTACTCAATGTAAAAACACAATATTTATTTATTTTTAATATAAATTTTGTGAAGACAATTCTATACCAAGAACAAATCTTCTTCATACATACAGTCGACCCAAATGTAAAGCTTACAGATTCATCACGCTAAAACAATCCCTTGTATGGCACACGTGTCTGTTAGCAGCTCCTGAGCGACTTTTGGAATTTCTTGGTTTATTTTGTTGGGATTATTAGTCCCATAAGATGATATCTGTTAACTTTGCACCAAATAGTGTTCACTTTATGGTAGATGTTTTATCGGCCCTAGTATGATGATTGATTGGGAAAAAACTTGGGTTGGGGTTTTAAATCAATATTGTATGATCGTGAGACTTTAGACTTACCATATATTTAGTTATATACATTTGGGCACACTAAATTCAGTAAAAAAACCCATAATTGCACAATGGATTATACATTTTGGGCAGCCTTTGTTGACCCAATTGAGACAATTAACTCGACATGGATCAATAATGCCCACCACATCTTTAATATGTCCACGCGCTTCTGTGCGACATATAGAGATGCAGGCGCATTTAGACACTATACAATTCCCACATTGTATCGTCTTGTAAAAAAAATAACCTAGCCTTATTGCCAAGTTGGAATCCAGGATTCAAACCCACGCGGCTTTGGCTCAGTGCTCTGACATGCCCTACCCACTTGGTTAAGACATTTTACTACGGACCAACGATGACAAATCGCCCCCACTGAACACATATCTGAGCCTCTGATTGTCGCGTTCGCGGGTTTCGCGTGGCACAGTGCTCGCTCGGGCTGCTGTATCCACCATGCTCTAAGTGGAAGAGTGTGCTGATACTGCTCCCTGTTGGACTCAAGGTCGCTGGTAATCACAATTCAGTGTGCTGAAAGCCAATGTGTGTTGATTTTGTTGAAAGCCATTTGCCAGGTGCTCTATTTTCGTTTTTTTTGGTTTACTTTGAAATGAAGCCTATGAAAAATGACTGCTCCAGAAATGACCACGTGTGTTTTATTTATGTAATTATTAGCTTTACGAAATAGTTTTAACATAACCAACTGTTCAGAATATACAAAATCCACTCTGCATTCGACACTTAGGTCAGGAACTGCGGTGCAGTGGTTAGCGCACGGCAATGGTTAGCGCACCACGGCTAACATCAGTGGCAAGATATTCTAAACCAGTCCTGGGTACCATCCTTGACTAAACTACCATGGCCAGCAGGGTGAAATATGAATAAACAACCACCATGACTGAAATGGCTTTGGAGGAGCTTTATCAAGCAGTACATTGTCAATATTACACTCACTTAATAAAAAGGTATGCAAAGAGACAGGGTGCAGAGTTTGAGTCGACACTCGGTTTCAAATGTTATCATCTTTAAGCAATGCATCCTAAATTACAAATAGGGTGGGGTTAAAACATATTGTCGGAAACACTCCTCTTTTACAAGGAGGCACTAAACACATTTCTGCAAAAGCCAGCATGGGAGGAAAAATATTGCAAAGGAATAACTAAATAAATAAATCGCTTTTAAGCAAAAATGGAATACAAACAAGACTACCAGCTGAATGCAAAGTGAGTACAGTAATTTACAATGACAATATTATAAACTTACAATGCAAAGGAACAAACAATAATATTAAACACGGTCGTTATAAATATGCGTAATGAAAATTAAAATATGTCACGTGGCTATATTGACGTGAATATAAATGAACGTTTGACATTACTAAGCAGTGGAATGATGATCGTGCCGTGAGGTATAGTAATCGCATTCAGCTATAGAGGGTGTAGTTATTCTGCAGATGTTGGCATTCGAGGTCATTGATGGCCCAACAACGTTACGTTTGTGAATGCCAATGAAGGGAAAGCGCTTATGAAACTTTCATATATTGAAGGAGGACGTTGTGTTTCTGGGGACCGCATCAAAGTGCCGTATAGCGAACACAGAAAAAGTTTCGAAGGTTCAAAACATACCATGGAGGCTGTGGTCATTTGTGTAACTAATGGAGGGAATTCTAAGTAGTAGAATTACGTGGCTCATGGTACAGGGAGTTATCTTGTTTAGGCAAATTATGTTGTATTTCGTAGCGTACGTAGCTAACCGTACTAATTGGAGTTGCGGGGGAAGGACGATAAACTAAATAAAATGTAGTTCTTGTGTACATTAGTGAAGTCGGAACCACCCCAAAGCAAATGCGGCCATCTTTCCTACTCCAATTAAGAATAGCCCAGAGTGTGACTGCAGTCACCAACCTCATACCATGGACCACACGGTCACTTCGATCAGTCAACTCAGATATTCCCCAGGCTGCTTCTCAAACTCGTCCCCTGGCTCACTCACAAACCTTCACATGAACATATGCACGTTGCTCATCAACTCATTCCATATGAAAGGCAGGTAGGGATTTAAAAATAGTGACATAAGTATGGGCGCAAGAGCAGAATGCAGTGGATTTAATTTAATTCTCAAAAGCGACGTAACAATATGCCTAAAGTAGACCGTGTTCTATGAGCGCATATCACCTGACATGACACGTGGCTCAAATGTCTTATGACGAAGAACGCAGAACAAAAGCCGAAAAGTGCACAAAGCAGTGTGGCAGAGATGAATGCTGGGTATTGCACTGAAAGAGAACAAGAACAAACCACAAATGAGAGACGTATTGAGTAGGAGGGCTAGGCAAGGCTACAGCTATTACAGATGGATTGTCAATGATGAGCAAGACTGGTGATGGAGCACACGCGACTAGCTCAGGTGCAGAAGCGAGATGGATTGTGGCATCGCAGGGTTGATGGTGATCATGTGGGCGTGCCTTTAATTTTTCAGTGGAAAGAAAATGGCTGATGATGATGGGCACATTTTATTCTGATATGTGAAATTATATAATAACGTGTCCCTATTTATAGTGCATGCTGGGCAATTCAACCAAAATGTTAAGTCTGCTTCATGAAAATAAGTACGGTAGATGGCTAATTTTGTGAAGTTAAATTGATCATCACGTGAAAATACTTTCACTCAACATAAAATGCCTTTAACGTCTTAACAAGATAAGAGCCCATCTATTTGTTTCTGCCGTAATTGATTCACTTGATCATGGAATTAGTATGTACCTAATTATTTTGTTGCTAAACATTCTTTTGTGTTTAATCACCCATGGTTATTAAACACATTTTGGCTGATGAACCACCAAAGATAGTATATTCCCATTAGTAAATGTAAAACAGAGTAGAGGGGTGCTTAGAGCACTGAGACCCCAGCGTCCTGAGTTTTACTTCCCAGCCACGGCCACCATCAGTCGCGAGTGACATCTGAAACGGTCTCAAGCCCCCCCCCCCCTCCCACAGCAACTCCCACAGGCCAACGCGGTAGAGCATCGCAAAAAAATCCCAGCTGACGTACACACAAACCTGTCAATCCCTTATCAGTGCGCTACCTTATTCCAGACCAATTCAGACCTTATTGGTCACCCCGTGCCCCTTATGAATCTCAACGTTCGTCCTACAAAGTCCCATCACAAGGGAGAAACACAAACAAATAGACCAAAAAAAAGTTTGCCCGTATTGTAACGGCAGTACGCCGTATGGACCTGAAAACTCAATTTCCCTGCGTAAGAACATGGGCTAAACCCGTATGAGTTGACAGCTGTGTACACGGCGTGGGGAAACCTTCATTCAGCGGTTGCTCTACAAAGGGCGATACATTAGTGTTCCAATGTTTATCATTCATTGTGGACAAGCCAGCGAAGCTATGTGTATTTTTAATAAGTATGTTTTATTTTCAAGGCATTGCAGCGCAGACGCTGATGTTCTTGAACTCTGCTGCTGTTTATGTGAAGTATGTATGTGATGTATCCACAAGGGGCACTCAAGTCCTTGGTAGGGACAAAAAAGAAATATGCTGAATAGTCATTATATGGAATCAGCAATGCACGAATGGTGTTCTGAATTGCCCTGGGAATAACCCTCATTAACGTGTTGTACAGAGTGTTTGTAGCATTAATAAAAACATTGACAGCATGCAAAATTAATGTACTTTAATTCGTGGCCGTTTGAAACCTTCCACCCACATAACGTGTCATATTGTGGGTTCTCTGAGCCGCAAACAAAAAGAGTAACTGAATATTTTAAAGTGGCAGTATGGTCTTTATCGTTGTGGTCATCAGATTTATTCTGGGCTATTGTACTTTCCTGGAAAAATGTATTCAACCAGTGACTTGTGTTCTTTACGTGGTTAATTAAGATTGTCATGCAACTCCAATTAATTGTCTCTGTGATTATTGATGCACGTGGATAAACAATCGTAAGTTGGCATAGCATAAATCCTGGTCTCCGTTTACATTTTTAGATAGAACGAATCCTAGTTAATGTGTTTGTGTATGTAAATTCAGATGTGTGCATTGTGAATATACAGTATTCTACAAGGCGTCCGAAAATGAATATTCCAAAACTAAAGTTTAATAGTTTTAATCTTGACTTAAAGCTTTCGTGACTGCAGGAATTCATATTCTTTGGGTCTTTCGGTAAAGCCACGTAGATAGAAACATAATTTTAAAAAAAATCTACGTGGCTTTACCAAAAGACCCAAAGAGTATAAAAAATAATAATAATAATAGAAAATAACAAAATAATTATATTAATATTATTTTTTGTTATTTTCTTTGAACCTATCTACGTGACTTTACCGAAAGACCCAAATAATTTGAATAGTTTTATTGTTATTCAAGATACTGCCATGAATTTGATATGAATATATGCATTCGACTTATAAGTTTTAGTTTCTTGTGAATATTGATTGCTACTTTCTGTTTCAGGAGAAACCAAATTTTCTGATACAATAAGTCCGCCCGCTCACCCAACTTAACACCATTAGATTTTTTATCTCTGGGTTTTTTTTTAAGTCTTACGCTAGCAAACCACGGGACCTAGAAGAATGTAAAAATCGTGTTGTTGTTCATGCTGCTGTCGTCATCCATCTCTACAGCTGTGTTGGAAAATGTTTTCTCAGAGTTTGAACGCCGAATTAGATTGGCTTTTGTGAATGATTGGTTACAGTGAACGATGGACGACATGTAGAAGTTTTTCTAATAATTCGAGAATATATGATCAACACCATAAAAAAGTATAAGTCATATTCAAATTACGTCAGTATCTTGAATCACAATAAAACTCTTCAACGTGTGTTTTGTATATTCATTTTCGGACATCCTGTATATGTAAAATAGGAATAATAATGAAATTATAATTTCTAGGCTGTTTGTGAATCCACTGCTAGATGAAGGCCTCCCCACGACATGTAGGTTGTGTGGGTTGTTTTGCCATACTTCCCCACGCTGGTCAGAATGGGCTGGTGATTATGGGACCCAGGAATATTTCAGATATTATTTGCCACTGACGTTAGCCATGGCTAGGATACGAACTCAGATCGCCGAGTTAATGGCACCATGGACTAAGTACGGTGCCACCTAGCCATGTCTATACAGTATATGTGTGCGTGTATTTATATAAATCCATACCCATGTATATTGTGAATATTTGCCATCGTTTCGCCTATAGTTGTTACATTTTAATGGCAAACCGGATGAAGGGAATGTAAACTATTACTATGTTTGTATTAAACTGTGAAATATTACATTCAATTAAATTACTTGTTTTTTTTGTTATTTAGACAAAGCAACATTATCATGGGCAGCTCAATAGATGAGAAAAATCCGTCAATGTTAACTTGTTGAGCAGTCTATTGGCGGTGAGAGTGTTGTTTTGCTGGAAAATATTAAGCAGCGAGTAATACACTGTCAGAAGAATTTGCTCGCTCATGTAATTTTAACAAGCCTCATGCGCCGCAGATAAATAAATATTGACATTCCGTTGTGCGAAAGAGGCCCGCGTGGAACGGAGTGGATGTATTATTAAGCAGTGACGTACGAGCCTGTCTTGATTCGCACGCAATCCTGCCCACTGGAGCAGAACAAAGAGTGCCGCGACTCCTTTAAAATTGCTCCCGATCACGAGATCACAAAAACATACATTTCCCAAAAAGGGACTCTGCCATATCTTGGCAGGGCTTGGTCCCCTTCATAAAATTACCCGCATCGGTTTTGTGTGTGTGTGTGTTCTCTCTCTCTCTCTCTCCATATATCACTCTGATAAGCCACCATCGCACGCGAACATGGCATGTGAGCAATCTCTCGCGAGCGTCAGCGTGTGGGGCATTTGTTCGATGAGCCAGTTTCAGTGCTGCTCCGCAAATGTTTTTTTTTTGTATTATGAAGCTGTCTGTCATATTTGTTTATAATGTTTAACTTCAGAAACGCAACTCACTCACGTGCGGGTTTTTTTTTTCTCCCGTAAACAAGTTTACACTAAAGAGAAGCTGACTGCCCTCATTGTCATGCAAACATCGCACAGGTGCTGTCGAATGAGTGTGAATATCGAAACAGATTGGGAAAACATGTGAATGTCCCTTTTAGTTTTTTTATATATAAATGTATATCCTTCCAAGCACTTCCTTTATGCCCGGCTCTTTTTTTTTCTCTCTCGCTCAAGCATCCTTTCTGCCGCGGCCGCCTCTCTGGAGAGCAGGGATTGCACTCGTTGAAGCATTAAATTCGGCGGCCTCTCTCCCTCTGTTCATCCGACTGCCCTGAGCCAATCGCTGCATCCCTCCCCTCTTCTCCCGTAATCCCCATTGTCCGCAGGTGTCACCAGCCAACCGGGCACAGCCGTGTGATGTTCACAGATGCACGGGTGAGCGGGCGGGCGGGCGGGCGGGTGGATGTGGGGGAGAGGGAGATGGGAAAGGTTATAGATACACCGGGCAGCAGGCGACCCGGAGTGAATTAAACTCTTGGCAAGAAGAAGAAAAAAAGCTTTAAAATCCATTGCTGCCTCCTCTTAGCCGCTCTCACCGTGGCATAGATGCAATTCCGCAGTTTTGGAGCAGGGATGTGTGCGCGTGCGTGTGTCAACCCGTGAATGTGCGCGCAGCCACTTGAAAGAGCGAGCTTGATTACGTTCCACGCGGAAATCTCAAGGACTCGGCTCAGACCTGGGTTACTTGACCGTGCAAATTCATCGAAAAAAAAAACTACGGGCGGTGGGGAAGGGAAAAATCCCCCCCACCCAAACCTCCCTCCCCACTCACGCGGAGAGTTTAATGAATGCACAAAATTGAAATATTCAATTACTGTCCCTGGCAACTCAATTTTTTGAAGTTGCGTGATTGCAAAAGCACTAATTGTGCGTGAAGCTGAACTGTGAAGGCGTTTGATGCGACATGCTGACATAACGCGTGCTGACATCGCAACATCGCGATACGCAAGTGACGTTGTACAGCTGAGCGGTCGCCGAAAATCGTTGCTTGATAAAAAAAAAATTGTAGATCTTCTAAAATACAGAAAGGAGATAGTGATTACCCGTTGCCATCTTACCTGTAAAGTTTATATGTTTCTATTAGGGGCCGTCCATAAATGACGTCACGCGATTTTGGACGATTTTTGACCCCCCCGTGTCACACGGCGTCACAAAAAGTCAGACCCCCCCCCTCAAATATGACGTCACAGAGCTCTGCCCCCCCCCCCAAAAAAACATATTTCCATTTTTAAAATAAAACATGCTTCAAATCGCTTTAAACTATTGTCATTGTAGTGCGTATTTAATGTGGCGCTGCACTCTAATGTTGTAGGAGTGTTGTTATAACAATTAGTGTTTATAACAATTATATATTTATTTAAAGTTGCGCATTTTTACGTGACGTCACATTTCTCAACCCCCCCCCTCGTCACACATCGTCACAAATGTCTGACCCCCCCCCCCCCCCAGGTGCGTGACGTCATTTGTGGACGGCCCCTTAGCTCTATAGCACAACCTTGATGTTGGCTAAATACCTTCAAGTAAATAAGCTCGCAGATTAGTATAGCATTCAGCATTTCATGATGTTGGCGTGATGGTTTATTTGCTTTCATTAATGTTTTGCCTTTTTCCCTAGGGGTCTCTCCGTGTATCGCAATTCTGCAATGAATGAAAGAGAAGAAAAAAATAACGTCAGCTACCCCTAATGAATGTACCGGTTGCCATAATGAACCTCGTTACGCAGCGTGTGATGAGGATGATAATGACGATGAAGCACTCTTTGTGATGATTTTTCTTCCTCCCAGCCATTTTGAAACCACTGCTGGATGAAGGCATGAAGGCCTCCTTTTTGAGCTTTGCTTGAGCATCCTCCACCTCGCAGGTCAATATGGGTTGGTGAAGAGGGGGGGGGGGCAGGTGGGGGTGGGGGGCAAGCAGGCAGGATTGAGTCAGATACCACTCGCCACCGATGTTAGTTGTGGCCATGAATAAAACTGAGGTCACCGGGTTTATAGCATCGTCTACTAACCACTGCCATAGCACTCCCCACCACCGCACGAGTGATTAAAGGAGAATAACAAAGCACTGAATCCAACCTTGCACTTAATTTTTACTGTCGGCAACATATCTGTAAGTGTGGAAAACAAACCCTTCGAATGCTACTTCAGCCTTTCACAAATCTAAATTACGAAGGAATAAATAAAGCTATTCCTCGGTCGACTGACGTATCACCTCGTGGACAGCCCGGACATTTCCGACTAGCTGCTCCCCTCGTGGTTTCTGACACCGCTGTGCAGCCAGCCCCATTGCCTTCTGTTTACGGAGGGTTATGATGAACCTAATGTTGTCACCGAGACAAATGGGAGCGTCCCCCCCCCCCCCGCTCTGCCACTTAAGTGTAACTCACTTTAGGGGTCTCCTCTAAATCTGTTGTACGACCAGTAACCTCAGGATGGGGTTACCACCCAGCAGCCATCAATAGCGCGCAACTTGGTCATGAACGTGCAGCTTCACGCGGGATCAAAGGCCTACGACCATGTCACTCCCTGAAACGAAACTAGCTTTTATTTGACCAGGTAAGGCCCACCGAACTATATAGCTGTTTTTCAGAAGCCACCTGACCGCAAATAATAGCTCGAAGAAGGAGTGGTTTATCGTGCTGGAAATTTATTGCAGCCACGTACTCTTAAAAAAAAGCATGCTGATTCTAAATGCGGAGGGAAAAACGAGAGGACCTGGAGTAAAATCCACGCGACCACGTGGAGAGCACGCAGACACACATTGTGCAGGCGTCAGGGTCAGAATTGAACTCACGACCTCCAGCATACCAGGCAAGGTAGTTAACATCTCGCCATTACAGTACCCCCCGCATTAAACATAAATGTTTGTTCGTTTGTTTCTCAATCCGCTTGTCGTGGTGAGGGTCGCGGCGGCAGCAAGTTGAGTATGGCGGTCCAGACCTCCCTTTCACAGGCGACAGACTCCAGCACTACTACACTATACACTACTATACACTATACACTACTATACACTACTATGCACTACTATACACTACTATACTATACACTACTATATACTACTATACACTACTACACTACGATACACTACACTATACACTACACTATACACTATTATACACTATACACTACTATACACTACTATGCACTACTATACACTACTCTACTATACTATACACTACTATGTACTACTATACACTACTACACTACGATACACTACACTATACACTACACTATACACTATTATACACTACTATACACTACTATGCACTACTATACACTACTATACTATACTATACACTACTATGTACTACTATACACTACTACACTACGATACACTACACTATACACTACACTATACACTATTATACACTATACACTACTATACACTACTATACACTACTGCACTACTATGCACTACTATACACTCCTATACACTACTACACTACTATACACTACTACACTATGATACACTACACTATACACTACTATACACTACGCTATACACTACACTATACACTACACTGTACACTACTATACACTACTATACACTACTATACACTACACTATACACGACACTATACACTACTATACACTATACACTACTATACACTACACTATACACTATACTATACACTATTATACACTATACACTACTATACACTACACTATACACTACACTATACACTACACTATACACTACTACACTACTATACACTACGCTATACACTACACTATACACTACACTATACACTACACTACTACACTACTATACACTACTATACACTCCTATACACTACTATACACTACACTATACACTACTATACACTACTATACGCTACTACACTACTATACACTACTATACACTACACTATATACTATACTCTACACTATACACTACTATACACTACTATACACAGACTCTTGCTCTTCCTGGGGTAATTCCCAGGCGTTCACAGGCCAGCCGAGCGAGAGAGTCCCACCAGCAGCAGCGTGTCCTGGACCGGCCCTGAGGCCTTCACCCAGTGGGACATGCACGGCAGTGTTCCAGGGGGAGTCTACCGGGGGTATCCTTACCAGGTGCCCAAATCACCTCAACTGGCTCCTCTCGATCCGGAGGGATCAGCGGCTCGACTCTGAGGCTCCTCACGGATTACCGAGCTCCTCACCCGATCACGGAAAGTGAGCCGGGCAACCCTACAGAGTGACCTCATTTCAGCCCCTTGTACGCGCGATGCCATCTCTTTGGTCATTACCCAAAGCTCATGACCATAGGCGAGCGTGGGAACGTAGATCGACCTGTAAACCGAGAGTTTGTTCGAGAACTCAGCTCCAACTTCACGCCCACGGAACGCGGTGTTGCAGGAGCTGCGTCCGCAGTGCCTGCAACACCGCGGACGCCGCACCAACCCGCTGGCCGATGTCCCGCTCCCACTTACCATCACTCGTGAAAGAGACCCCCGAGGTACTTACAGTAAACTCCTCCGCTAAGGGCAGCTGTTCCCGGAGAGAACAATCCACTGTCTCCCGAGAGTGAACCATGACATCAGATTTGGAGGTGCTGATCCTCATCCCATAAGGTAGCAGCATTAATTTTCAATCATTAATTGTACTTGAGGACCCGAAGCCGGAACATCACAAAGGAGATACAACAACAAAGACTGCAATGTCTAGGGGGGGGGGGGGGGACATGTCCTAAGAATGGAACAGAACCACACCCTAAAATTGCCCTGAGAAAACCGGGGAGGCCAAAAATCACCTGGCGAAGAACCGTCACCGAAGAGCGTGGCCAGATGAACCTCTGGTGGGGAGAGGCACAGCGTGGAGCCAAGAACAGGAAGAAATCGAGAGGGCTCATTGTAGCCGCATGTCCCATAGGGGATGAAGAGGCGTAAGTAAATAAAGCAGCAATAATTGCTGGAAGATGCCAATTCGTGCATGAGCTTGGTGAAGCCCAACTCATCCAAACACTCGAGCTGTGTATTCGCATTTGTTATTTTATCTGCGGGTGTGTTTGAAAAAAATATATATATAATCAGCAGCTATGATCTATGCACTGCTGGATGAAGGCTCACAGTACTGCGATGCAGAAATTCATCGGGCAACCCACACATGACCTAATGTTATTGCTTTTATTCTGGGATGCACCTTTACATGATTTTCATTGTTGTGATGATGTGACCAACAGTGACTGATTGTGTTTGTTAATGCTCCACATTTCCTCTTTATCAGAGGTCACTCCAATAAAATATACTTCAGTCTCAGCAGCTTCTCGTCTGGTTTTAAATAAGAGATCAATAACTACATTCTTATTATCAAACCAATCGAGTTTAAACAAAAAAATGTACCTCCGATAATTTGGTCTAAAATAACATTTAAAAAATGTCTCCACGTCACAGTAGTCCGTTAAACCAGACTAAATATCCTAACAGGTTTAAAATGAGCAGATGTTTTAATTAGAACAGGTTTCTCGCACCATCTCAAGCTACTGCATGTTTTGAGCACATGTATTCAATCATCAATTGCCTTGGTCCTTATTAACACGGTTTCATACATGCCTGGGCCACCGTCTGCAATGAACATCAAACGCCAGAGGGGTTCCCTTGATACCAAACCGCCCCCCCCCCCGCCCCATCTGTGACAAATTTCACGTTTTCAGAAACCGAGCCAGATGTACGTTACCATTCTCATTCATGAGCCTGCATAATTCAGGAAGATTCATTTCGATGTATATCCCCTTACCTAATCGTGGGAGAGCGCAGTTCCGACACGTTATTTACTTTGCAGGGTAGACCTGGGTTTTCATAGTTACATAGGGACCTTCATACCCTTTGCATGCAGTTTAGTAATATTGTAATTAGCAGCAGCGGTCTTGGTTAATCCACCACTGGATGTAGGTCTCCCCAAGCCACTCCTCATCTCTCACGATACTGAGATGCAAAGGTCTAGACCTGAACACGAGCTTATTTTTATCGTTCCATCTTCTCGGTTGAATTGTTGGACGAGCTCCGTCTCTTGGCTGCCATTCCATGAATATTCTTGACCATCAGCCATCGTTCCTTACATCAATGCGTCCTGCCCAAGCCAAATGAGTTTCCTTAACAGTTTGAATGATGTCCTCACTCTATGTTGATCCTTTAATCCATTTGTTCGCGTCTCTTTCTGTCTCACAACGTCACTTCAAGTGTGCACCTCTCCACGAATATCGACACACTTCTTCCAGTGTCCGCTCCATTGTTTTGTTAATGACCCTGCTTTTTAACCATATGCCACTGATCCAGTAACGTGTTATTGGAATATTTATTACTTTGATTATAATGCCATTTAAAAAAAATATTCTAACAATGAATGATGGTGTCATGGTTTTTAACATCCACTTAACAGCAAAGTGCACACCGTGATCATTTCCCCCAAAAATTGCAAAGCGGCTTTACCAGGAGTGAAACAAAATATCAATACTATTCAAACTCTACAGCAAAACTAATAATAACTGTAACAACCAATTGGTATATGAATCGTAATAATGCATAGCTCTTTGTAAATTCTCCGATGGATAGAGGGCCACTCAAGCCATATCATTCATGGAGGCTGTTTGACCATACTTCACCACACTGGTCAGTATGGTGTGTAAAGAGGGAACTCAGAACTGCTTCAGATATCACTCACCACTGATATTAATGAACGCAGGGATTTTTTTTTAAATCAGGTCGCCTGGTTCATCGTAGAGTGCACAAATCACTGTGCCACTTCTTCACACTCATCCAAGAGCTGGAGAGTGCAAATAGCGCGGCACTCATAAATGTGCCCAGAATTGGCATGCAGTGCCTTTAATTCAAAGAAACTAGTACAGCGGAATCAAACTCAGGTCTTGGGTGCAACCGCTCCCATTGTCATATTAGTCATGCTGTAAAGTCACGTAGAAGGGAAACAATAAAATAATAAAAATATAAAACAATAATATTGTTAAAATTATATAAAACAATATTATTGTATTATTATATAAAACAATATTATTGTATTATTGTTTTATATTTTTAACAATATTATTGTTTTATATTTTTATTATTTTATTGTTTCCTTTCTCCGTGACTTTACCGAAAGAACCAAGAATATGAATCCCTGCAGTCACGAAAGCTTTGAATCAAAAATTAGTCATGCTGTAAATTGAAACTGCAATTTCACATTCATGGGAAGTTATATGACGTATCTTCGATGTTAAATTCATTCACTCGCTCATACCCCGCACCAGCTACCACACAGCACGTTGGGTTGCTAATGGCTGGTAAACAATTTATTAACATACATATAAATATCACCGACTGCCATTAAAGGGAGTTTGCAAATTGCTCGCTAATCAACCCCGGCGTGCTTTAGTGGTAATTACCCTACATCGCAATGATTGTTGCACAAATACCGTAAATATGACGCATGAAGGTGTCACTTGAAAATGTTGTCACTGCTATTTATCCGCTTAGGCTGACTGTTTTAGAAATGATCACTGAAATTTCCCACGAGTAGTTTTTTTCCCCTTAAATTGGCCGTCATGGAGGAGGTTTGTGTATGTCAAATGTGCATGTTTTGTATCAGTGATGCTGCCGTGGTGCGATGGTTAGCACGTTAGACTTGCAATCTCGAGGTCACCGGGTACAACCTTCAAGCGTTGCAGTTGAAATAATGATCAAGTTTCTTAAATCCACCCCACCTCTGTCCACTCAGCAGCACGAATGAATACACCACCATTATGACTCAACTGTCCGTCCTCCGCGCCTCCGATTAGCACGGTTGGCTACGTACGGTGCGAAAGTGTGGTGGGTTATAGCGTGTGTGCACTCCCACCTGTTTCAAGACGTCTGGCAAGTATTAAGAAGTATTCCAAAACATCCTATAGAGGGGTCCTGCAGCGCTTCCTCGAGTGGAGGCCCTTTCTCCAGCAGTAGCGTGAGCAAAAACAAATTGCAGAGCTGCACTGTTATTGCCTACGCCAGCGCGCAACAACCAAAATAACAAGAAGAGCCATTATTTTTTTTTCCAAATTCTGTATTTAAAAAAAAAAGCTCAATATTTCTAGTGGTGAATACGAGACAGTGGTCCTCAATAAATAACGCCACAAAGCAGTCGTTAAAGAGACGCATGCGGGCTCTGGAGCCACAGGTTGCCGACCCCTTGGCCTCTACCATAATTTAACTTTCAACAAATATTGAATTTGCTTTAATTGATCTTGTTTTACTTCGCACTTTACTATATTTTTTTTTGTGGCATGCCTACGCAGAGGGATGAATCGTTGTCATTTATTTCTTTATCAAATTCCACTTTCATTGCAAAGCGACACGTTGCCTTGCATCTCCTGTCCGGAGCACGCTGACCCTTGCCGTGTATCATTCAAAATATTTCCCGTTTTGTAGAGCAAGACTACGGATCTCTTTTCTTAATTTATTGTAAAAGTGATCGATTTTGGTTGCTCTGCCGCAATTTTTTTATTGATCTTCGCCATTTTATTCACGAGGTTTTTGTTATGAATTCATAAATTAGCAAACAAATTACGTTTATTAATCCGGGGATCCTTCAGGGAGTGTCTGCATTGGGATGGTTGGCCTTATTCCTTTCAAGGCGCGTTTCGCACAGTGACAGATCCAAGGTGGTTGGGGGTCATGAGGCTGCCCCGCTTGCGAGCACTGAACTTGGTATTAGTTGATATTTACCAGAAATAATTCATGATTGTTGCTATTATTATGAATGTAGGGCCCGATTTTAAAAACATACTTGGACAAAACCCCACAACGTAACACTCAAATGTCCACACAGATGAGTTCACAAACCCACTGTACTGTAGTTGAGTGTACACAGGCAGAACCGGATACTTGCAGGGGCTTTGCAGGCAGCAGCACAGAACTTTGGATTTTGAGGTCCCTAAAAACCCTATATCATCCTCTACAATCATTGAAATGCAATACTGTGGCACGATGATAGATCCTAGAATAGAATTTGGTCATTTGAGCCATAGCGTCACCATATTTACTACTGCCAGTTATGTGGAAAATGTTTCATTGTTTTGTTTATTTTATGTTTGATTTAGCTGGGCGGTGGTGCCTACGGATGTCTGTAATCTAGCATTGTAGACGCAAAGCTTGATGGATCACACATATTTTGTGAAACTCCCTTCTCGTGGGCGTTAATGAAGTCCCTTACCTGGGCTCTCCACGAGAAGACGGTACAGCAAGTTGATTAATCGCCATCTGTTTCCATCTTTATGGGGATAGAGTTGTTTCCCTCGTGCACGTGCGGGTCTACTCCAGGCGTATGAACATGTATAAATAGTTATCATTAATTGGCTGGAAAAAATCTTAAATTGAAAACCCAATGCAGGATCCTGCTTAAAAAAAGATTCCTGTGGCCCAGCGTGGATTTCCTGGATAAATAAGCAAAGTCAGTCGCTTAATCATTCATATAGTTGGTTGTCATATAACTGCGGGTCTACATTGTGCTTTCGGGCAGTGCACCAAATTAATTGTCGTATTGTAGTTTCATGCTCCCGCATTTTTTCTCCCTGCAGTAACCAACCCAGACTGACCAGCATGGTGAAGTATGGTCATATAACCCCCACGACCAACACGGAGTAGGGAGGCCCTCATCCAGCAGTGGATTGACAAAAGGGCTGTACGTGTACTGGCAATATCAATGATTTAAATAGAACAGCTTCCCTTACTCTCAAGACTATCATTGACTCAGGATGGCCGATTTGTGGTTGCACCCGATTCAGTGGTTGCACCCGATTCAAGAGCCGGATGGCTCACAGGGCTATACCAAAATAAACTGAACTGAACTGAAATTTCACGGAAGGGCGTTTGGCTTCTTGAGGTAGGAAAGTGGAGTAGCCAATGAAGCCCTACACGTACGGCGGGGTGCCATCTCCTGGCCACCTCGCAGCCCTACGCCTACAGCGCCTGGCAAGCCCTGGTGGTGGTGGTGGTTAACTTGCTACTGAGATCGACAAAGGTCAGATGCGTTCACGGTGATTCTATCATTGACGATACAATGCATTGCAATAGCGATCTATGTATTTCCTGAACACAGGCGTATTTTAGTGCATTCACATTCAGAACTCAATGGATGCACACTGTAGGCATGTGATTGTTTGTAAAAACTGGAAGCTAGCCAGGACCAGAGATTGACATGAGGACAGAATTTGGGCAGGCTTGTTTTAATTTAATTGCACGTTACATGCCCTGTGGTGCAAGTCTTTCCCATCTTCCTTCAGCGAAAGGGAGGCATTTTCTGTGAATGAATTTTACACTCGATGTCCATTGCATAGAAGCGAGGTACATTTTGTACACCACCTTAAGCCATTATGCACCAGTGAGATAGCACGTCGTGACGATGTAAATCAATAACCGCATAAATGAAATAAAACAAACGCAGATAAGCTCTCTCTCTCTCCACCTGCATTATAATACGTGCACAGCTAGGTGCCATTCACTCGACTCGGGGTGTGTGCTAATGTACCTGCAGAGCTCCTTTGTGAGCATGCAAAAAGCCCTCTTGGGCAGAGTTCCAGTGAAAAGGGTTGCGAGCCCACGCTAATTAAACACCGCAGTCGCACACGCGGGCTGATCTCTTGTTGTGTAATGATGGTGAAAGCAACTGAAACGCATTAGTCACCCACGTAATTTCATCCTGTCAAAATCTAATCAGGAAGAATTAAATGCTTTGTAAAGTCACCGTGCAAGACATCCGCACGGTGCATTACAAACCCGTACTCTGGTGCAGTAAAACGGTGGAGCGGTGGCACAGTGGTTAGCACACTGCTATCGTCGAGTGAAAACTGAACTGGTCCTGGGTGACCCTCTACACCCTTTATGAATTACAAAATATGGATTTTTTTTCTGATCGTGTTTTAAATCGGCCATAAATTTACCCAAAAATTGGTAAAGTGACAGCCAAATTTTCTACTCGAATCGGGTTGCTCCTGCAACAGTACACAACACTTCCTTGTCACTAGAAAATGTCAGATTTGCTTGTGATTTGTTTGAAACTATGGAAACATGTGTAAGGCATTCAGTGCCAGGTCTGGCGAGTAAAGGGGGATTTTATAAATGTGTCTGTATTTCGTTCTGGTTTTTTTCTCTCGTCTCTTTTTGTACAGAATTCTACCTTGTATTAGTTAGCACACAAGCAAGATGATATAAGACTTCTGTAAAAGTGATATCTAAATATAATGATACTTTAATTCATTATTCACCCTTTGTACTGGCTTCACTCCATCTATGTCAGGCCACAGACTGTTAAATCACCTCTCATACATCCAAAAAAGACAATTAGTGTCCTTTTGACATATTACAGTAATATGCAAATGCATTGCAATTATGGTGTAATAATCATTTAAGCCACAATTAGCATAGTGCAGTAACATACCAATTATACTAACTCATTTATGTTAATGAGCAACTGCACATGGCAAAGATAATTCAATCCTCACATGATTTTAAACAGAAGAAAATTACATATTTCCTTGACTGCTATCATAAGACTTTTACAATTAATTCCCAAGTGGTACCAAGAATACAACCGTGGAATGTTGTTGTTTTTTTTCATACATGTTCAATACAAATTCATCAGTGGCAGAAACTCGACCAAGAAAAAAAATATGTCACGTTAACTCACAGATCAATCTTCCTTATGACGGAGTTTCAGGAACATTTTTAAATAGATGTTTTAAAGCGATTTTATTTTAACAAAGGATTCCGTATTTTGACAGCCATTACCTTTCTAAAAATTGGAAACTCAAACACGTAAGCGATCAAGTGACCAGCAGCTGCAAGGTGATCAAAAGAGGCACAGGTGAAATCTTGACTTAATGCTTTCGTGACTGCAGGAATTCATATTCTTTGGGTCTTTCGGTAAAGTCACGTAGATAGGTTCAAAGAAAATAACAAAAAACTACGACATTTCGATCGCAACACAAGCGGTCGTGATCAGGAAAAGGGGGTTAGCTTCTAAAGGCAAACTGTTTATAAAGGTTTAAAATGGGCGTAGCCCAAATGTCAGCAGCATGTGTGGTGCAGCTAATGTTAATGTAAGTGATGGGCTGCGACCGCGATTGGCGGTGGGTTTCCACCCTTTATTATCCCATCTGTGAAGGATGTGATCCCTGACATGTAATACCCCGGCGTCTACAAACTAAGCTGTGTCTGCGGCAGTAGTTACCTTGGGGAAACTAAGCGACATGTCTCGGACCGTGTTCGTGAACACAATCCAGTTCTGAAACACGGTAGGACCAATACCTCGGCCATGGCTGATCATTGTTTTAATGTGGTGGGCTCAAACGATATTGATTTCTCTAAGACGAAGGTACCTTGCAAACCCACTGGCTATCAACAAAGATTCGTTCATGAAGCTATACATACATACAGACACAGATACAATTTCAACCGAGAAGATGGGTACAAACTTAGCAATCATAACTGGCTGTGATGTTCCCATCCTGCCACTTTCCGATGTTAGTTGTTATTTTCCGCTCTCCAATTTTACATTAACAGGTTACATTTCTCACATCAACACAGCCACCTTTGCGCCGTACCTCGACGTAGCGGTGGCTCTGCGATATTACATTAACATTCTAAACTCTCACTTTAACATAGCCACCTCAGCGCACGCCGTGGAGGCCGCTCACCGATCTTACATTGACATGCTAATTTTTACCTGGCAGCCCTTTGATTGGTGGAAACCCACCGCCAATCACGGTCGCTGCCCACCACTTACATTAACATAAGCTGCCCCGCCCATGCTGCTGACATTTGGGCTTTGCCCATTTGAAACCTTTATAAAACAGTCTAACTTTAGAAGCTAACCCCCTCTTCCTGATGACGACCGCTTGTGTTGCGATCGAAACGTCGTAATTTTTTGTTATTTGCTTTGAACCTATCTACGTGACTTCACCGAAAAACCCAAAGAACAGGTACAAATGAATTTGCCATCGTTCCATGTGCTTGCAGTGATCACGCCATCTGCTCTAAACGTTCTTGTTTGGAATTTTAGTTTTTCACATCCGTTTTTTTGTTGTCAAAACAGCGCTGTACTCTCGAATAGCAATGTTTGTAAAATCCTTCACTTTATTTAAAAGACAAATAAGAGAGTTGGAGCAAGGGGAAGAGATAGAGGAGAGAGGCAAGCAAAGGTGCATTCCATCAACAAGTCACTCATAGATGCAACGGTTGATGGTTTTTTATTTCAATTATTTATCACCTTCACATTACAGTGGTGCAGACATGCTCAGTAGAGCCTACGTTCACGAGTATAAAAAAATATTTCTTATAACTACTTGTAGAAACTTCTTGGAAATATGGTCTACAGCCGTTATGCAGTTTCTTATCTCGAAAAAAATTACCATATTCGATGCTGCTATTAAAAAAAGTACATGGCAGTTTATTTTTGCCCATCTGCAACCACTGGCCCATAGAATTGATGCGATTGATATTTTAAATCATCATGATGTGCTGTGTTCACCCACACTATAGCAAATGTGTCTGCAGCGCAGGTGATTGCCTTTGCAAGCAACACAATGTCACCTCTGCTTCGAAAAAAATGTGTTTGGCCACTGCATAAGTGTTATCACCCTACAGGGTTAGTTAATAATTTGAACAACAAGAAAAATGCGTCTATATTTTTTAAAAGCCGGACCAATTTTAAAATTGATTTTTTTGCAGACATAATTTACACGGTGAGAGTCAATTGGGATTCAGCATCTCTTGAAAACATTTATGCTTGGTTTATATATTTATTTGTATTTTAGTTATTTTTGAACTTGGGCTTATGATACCAATACACGTTGTCAAAATTTTGCAATTTACGTCACATTAACGTCTAATTAACAGCGTACAACTTGTTTCAAGTAATGCTCTGCCGGAATTCATGGCCAGATGGAGTAATTGAACCATGAGCGTCCCGCAACGTGGCTCGGAGGCAATCTTGTTGACTGCAACGCACACAAAAATAGGACACCAACCTGAACACTGCATTCAAACTTTGTGATGAGTTTCCTATCATCCAACACCACGCCTGCCACTGAATCTCCAAGCCAGTAAATATTTGACTCATTTGACAATCATGCTGCATTTGCACCTGCCCTAGTATTAAAATGCATTAGCTTTAATTTTGTTCATTATGGCTATGAAAATTGGCACCGACCCCATGGGCTTCAACGAATCAACAGATACACTTCATGCTTCTTATTTTTCACTTTGCCGCATCGCCACCGCTAATGCCGTGCATTTAAATGGCAGACGTCATTAGCAAATACTCACTTGTCGCTGACATCGCGTGCCGAACGTCGACGCTCCCTAAAACTTTAATGCCCCGTCTTCCTACGCTCAAGTCGATGTATTTTCTGCACAACGGTGATTGTTTGTCTCGGGCAAAGAGCAATAACGCTTGATTCATTTTGGAAATTAGACATTTTCTGGATGGGTAAGCCCATCCCGTCGGGAATTGAATGTCCTCACTGCTCCCTGTAAAGTATTTCTGCTGCAGTTGTTTCAATATTGAGAGGTGGTGAGGTTAATTGAACGGGTAGTTTCTACTTTCAGCGGTAGATTAAAATTGAGCTGATTAGATGAAAATTAAATCGCCATGGATCAGCTGCACGTTGGCTTGATGTGCGAACACTGGATACTGGCTGTGTGGTCAGACAGAGAGCTTGGCTGCCTGCTGCATCTGTTCGGATATGTCTTCAGAGGATTAGCCACCGTTCGAGATAACGTGAGCTGCTGCAATGTCACGCTGGGAAACTGAGTGCATCAAGGTTAAAAGTGTGAATGTAATAGATTTCCCCTTGCAATCCAGACGTACACATATCGTACTATAATTCAAATGTTAAGACTTCAGCAACACGCTAATTGCCCCTCATTTAATATGTACGGTATATTTCTTTACATTGATGTACTGCATATAAGTTAGTCGATTTGCGGGTCGATTTGACATGCCGGCGCGACGGTTGGAGCACTGGGCAAGTTTATCTAATCCAAATGCCCCTTGTCCACCTGGCAATATAAAATATGGGTGTGTACACCACAGTAAGTTTGATCAGCAGGTCCCGTGTGGTGGAGTAAAGTGCGTGCAAGTCCCCACCTCTTCCAGTGCGTCTGGCCAGCGAGGAAGAGTCGACTAAAATGCCCTCAAGAGCTCCCTTGGGCGGAGACCCTTTCGCCAGCAGCATAGAAATGAGAAAGCCGCTGCAGGGCTACGTCTGCACCTTCGATGCGGTCCACAACACAGTCAAACATTTTCACAATTTACAAGGGAATGTAGTTATTTTTGCATGAAGTAGCTATATCCGCAATTACCATTGTAACGCACACCTGGTGTATTACAGGAATTCCCAAACAAAACGAGCTTAATCATAAGATGCCCAGCTTAGTGAGATTTAGCAGTAAATACATTAAATTGACATATAGTTGTATATTTTACGAATATGTCTTATTGTAACATCATTAGACGAGCTGGCTACGTACGATCAGAAAGACGTTCAGCATACATACATACAATGGTCTTATTGTAATATTGTAATGTATAAGAATGTCTCAATTACACTATATGCAATGAGAAAATATGCCCAACATGGGACAGATCTCTATTGAGATATATGCCCTCTGGATGTAATAGGAGAGACTTGTGAAGCAAGGCATTAAAGCATGTGACCTTTGCTGCCAGACCAAGGTTAACAACACAAGTCGGCATTCGTCCTCATATTCACAAGCGATCAGCCATCACCTCCGTTCCAGACGCCTTGTGTTAACAACATCGCATCACAAATTGGGTGATTCGTGCAGGTGAATAGAATCTTATAGAAGCGGTATATGACCCTATGTGTAACCTTTACCTGGAATAGCACTTGTCATTGCATGATGCACCCCCGTATATCGTATGACAACACAGTTCATCCCTGTGGCTTGACACGGCGTATGGGTCTTCACTTAAAGCTTCTCCGGCGAGCACATGGGGAAGAAGGTTATACGAGCGCATGCTGTTATTGGGTGCCATGCTGGCTGCGGTTTTGCATTACGGGGATGGGGGCTGGGGGACATCCAATTGATCAGCAGCTGCCGCTCCACACTACGAGTTGTGGAAACATGTTGCTGGATGCGAGAAGGAAATGCGTTGCGGTAAGCTAAGGAAACATGTTCCGCACCTCCGATGTGCATGGATAGCTACGTACGGTGCGAGAGAAGGGCAACGTGCATACTCACATGTGGCCCATCAGAGACATGCAGCGTTAGCCAATATAGCCCCCCCCCCCCTCCCCCCCGACTGAACTGCCCTGCGGCATTAAGTCCACCTGGCTTTGAGGAACAAATTGCACGGACAAATTATTTGTTTTCATTTGTGTTCTCCACTTGGAGTTTTGCACCGCATCTCAATGGGGATAACCTTTCCGGGCGAGCATTGTGTACTTTCGCTCGGCTGTTGAGATTGATATGAGCATTTCATAAATTGACTGTGGATGTTGAAATGGATAATAGCTGAGGAGTGAGACCCAGGAGAAATGCTCCAATTTCAAATGGGACCAGAGTCACAAGACATAGTTTGATAACTTGCGTCAAGCCTCCAGCCATTGTTTTGTGACTGTGTGATTGATAATTGGCCTTTCTAAAAAAAAATGTTTTGCAGATATTATCTTCATTATCATTCATTTTGTTTCTATTGCACCGTTAAAATTAGCAGTTATAGAGAGACATTGATTCTAAGTCAGTCTGATTTAACATTGTGATCAAAATAATTCCCCTCCCCCGCACCTCTGATGAGCACGATTGGCTACGTATGGTGCGAAAGAAGTTCAACATCCATCAAATAAAGCCTGACAGTGCCAAGCTGTGATTTTCCAAGTCCATCCACGTGTATTTTTCATGTGGGAGGTAATTGGAGTTGACAGATTAAAAAAAACCGAGCATATTAGAGAATGGCACTCCATAGAAGGATTCAAGAGAGGATTGAGTTCCTTGTGATCTCTTCGTCACTTCACAGCCGAGTGAATTTAGGGGGTTTACAAAATCACTGCGAGCCACTAACCCCTGCCTCCGAAATGCTGGATTATAGGTGTGAACCACTGCTCTTGGTTTAAATAATTGTTGTGCTGTGGCATCCAGTTTAGGAGAATAATATTCATACAGGCCTGTTGTCTCGCCATTCAGGACTTGTAAGCTAATATTGCATCTCAATTATCAATGCATTGTTATATAATGGTGATGATAATAATCATATTTTACAGCTTTTTCATTAATCTACTGCTCGGTAAAATAAAACCTCCCCAAGCCATGTTGACAATGGTGGTTGTTTGACCATACTTCATCACACTGGTCAGTGCAGGTGACTTAAAGGGCGGCACTGACTGTTTCAAATTACGCTCGCGGCTGATGTTAACTGTGACATTGGTACCCAGGTTTTGAATATGTGAATCAATAAATTGAGCTTTGTGGATAATTATGCCTTTGCAAGCAATCAACTAAAGTGCTGCCTGATCTTTCGTGATGGTGAAGCTGCCATCAGTGCCCTTAACTGGACTGTCATGATTAATTCATATACGCCACAACATGCCCGTGCCTTTATTGGCACAGTCTAGCTTGTTTCAGAAATCACCGGGTAATGGTCCTTGACCATGGCAGTGTTAAAATGGAAAGGTTCAGGGATTGAGGACAAAAAGCAAGGAGACCAATGGGTAAAACCTGTCGGATTGAACCTACTGTGACCCAAGCCTTTGTCCTTTACGAATTTGTAGATTGTGTGCTGCATTCAAAACTGCCTCAACCACACTTCATGACACGACACTTCTTCATCCATTCCTCAGACCTTCCAAATCAGCCTCACTGGCTTCCAGTTCGACATCGCCTCCTCTACAAAGTCACCGTCATCTGTTACAAAGCACGCACGCTGGGCCAACCGGTCTGCTTAGCTTCCGTTCCATCTCACAACCCCCGATCGGCCTCAAACGGCCTCCTCCTCCTTGTCAACCCCCGAGTATTCAGACGAGGTGAGCGTCGCTGCTCTGTCGCGGCTACAAAGTCTGAAATTCCCTTCCTCTTATCTCACTGTCGGTATGCGTGTGTGTGTGTGCTAATCGGAGGCACAGTAGGGGGCACAGGTGGTGCATCGGTCAGTCATCTCAGTCAGTCGACCCATGGCACCTGGGTCTGCCCCGTGACCTCCTGCCAGCGGGCGTTCGACACTTCACGTGGCCTCAACGTGCACCCAGCCTGGCACAAGCGCCGTGGTGCTGCTAATCGGAGGTGCAAGGGAAGGAAAACAAACTAAAACAGAAAAATAAAAAATTGAGTATTCAATTGGGATTTAAAAGTGCATACCTCCAATGGCTCCCGCCACACATCAGCATCTTGCGCCATCCTTCTGTCAGAATAGAGTGACATGGTGGTGGGATGTTAACTACCTCGCCTGGTATGCAGGAGGTCGTGAGTTTGATCCTGACCCTGACACCTGCTCTATATTTGGAGTTTGTGCCCTCAACCCGTGGTCGTGTGGATTTTTCCCGGGCCTTCCGGTTTTTCACTCCACATTTTGAATCATGTGTTTAGAATATTTGGCTGATATAGATTTCCACATTATAAGCCACTTCGTTGAGCTATCAATTGTGGCCAGGTCGCTTCTGAAAAAGAGCTATAAAGCTCAGTGGGCCATACCTGATAAAATAAAATAAAAAGTTTTAATGGTTTAGTAGTTTAGAATATGAAAACTGTTCTCTTTCTGAAATGTATTCTCCCTTCACCTCTGAATGTCCTTTTTAAATTCAATGTGTGTTGATTTTTTTATTATTACTAAACGAATTAATGTGTTACTTTGTTTTTCAGCATTGTTCGAAAGTAATGCTTACAAATATGTCCTTTTTGATGCATTGTTAATTTTTAGTGCAGGCAGATGAGAGAGGTTATTTAAGTGAAAGGAGAGTTCATTGAGTTTACAAATA
Organism: Petromyzon marinus; assembly: GCF_048934315.1. NCBI lineage: Eukaryota > Metazoa > Chordata > Hyperoartia > Petromyzontiformes > Petromyzontidae > Petromyzon > Petromyzon marinus. The sequence goes on from NC_133680.1 coordinate 8,425,156, forward strand.
TAAGGACTGCGAGACATGTAAGGGTATACAAAAGGGGTACAACATATTAAAAAGCTATGGTAAGATAATATAGTCACGTCATTAGAATCGATAAATCGTTGTTCTTCATTTAATAAAACAATAACTCACTGAGATTCAATATTTTTTTTGGAGAACAAACATAATCTAAATTACGTGATTTGCTGTAACTTACCCTGTGGAAGTGGAGATTAAGAGAAGCGGCACTTGACACACAAGGACGCTACGTGTGGCTTTATTGTCACTGATATGAGCGGTCACAATTAACTGTGAATTAATCCGTTGTTAATCTGTCAGACGAGTGGAATAACTCCGAGTTAAGATGTTTATTGATGATTGTGCTGCTGGAGGAAGGGAAAACCCTTCATATATGAGGCTCCATCGAGGGACAGCTAGGCATGACTTTTTTTTAAATCCCCCCTTTCCAAAAGGCAATATTTGTCTTAAGGAGAATAGATGTGTGAATGCAATTTCCGCGAAATTGTGCTTTTTGCAAAGTCGTGCAGTTTGCCAGAACCAAACTCCACTTTCTAAATTGTGCTTTTTGTAAAGTAGTAAAAATGGGACCCATAATTACTTTCACAATTTCCGTGTTTAGCGTGACATCATTAGAATTCTGATGGAGCCAAAAAAATTACAATCTTTGCCAAGTCTGGAATCATTGCTGCCTAAAGAAATCCAGGAGCATGTGACACATTCCCCATGCTTGATTAAGCCGCATCTGTCCCGGCAATCTGATGGCATCGAGCGATTGCTCACGTGCATCTGTGTCCACTGAAACGTTCAGAGTGCAGAGCACGTTGGTTTTGAGCACGACAGGGCACTCCCTTCAAGGAAATGTAAGTTGCGGCTATGATTTGACAAATAAGACTTGTTTTTTTTTCTATAAATAGGTCACTTAATTTTTACATCCAACTTCTAATTGCATGTTATGTTCGTTTTCTTACATTATGCAGGGGCATAATGTGGACAGTTCCATCGGTTAAGGCATGAATGTAATAACATTAATAAATATAAAGATGAATTGAAAGCTTCGTTTTCAGTCTAACTGCTACAGTGAATATTAAAAAAATACCCTTAAACAATATTTGAAGGGATAATAATTTGTAATTACAACGGTGGCATATTGGTATCAATGCCATATCAATGCAGAGGCCTGTGCATCAGTAGCAAGTGATATCTGAATCCGTCCTGTGTCCTCCATTCAACAACCTGCACTGACCAGTATGGTGAAGTATGGTTAAGCAGTCCCCATGAGAAACATGAGCAGGCCCCCATGACATATTTGAAATGTGAGGAGGCCTTCATCCAGCAGTAGATTAACAAAGGGCTGTAAATTATTTTTATAGTATTAATTAACGCCCTGAGAACGATTGTTTCATACAGGTTAATTATTATTGAATGTTATGACGTGGTGGACTACTTTATTTATTTGCTGCAGGCAATCAACCTCAATGAGTTTTTTTTACAATAGACAGGACAGCAAGTATATTGCTAACTTACCTGTGTGTTTGCTTTTGTTCTGATGTCTATTTGCATTATTTGTATTTACCTCATTGCTGCACTTCATTTTATTTGTTTAACTTTTCTTATTTTCATGACCCGGTCACTCGTGCAAATTATCTTACACTGGCTTCTTGAGACATTGACTTGGTTAAATAAAACTTATTTTAAAAAAAAAGCTGTACAGAGTTTGGAGTGCTATTTTGTTGTGGTGTTAGTTTTTCTCCCACACACACCAATCCTAAGCAGCACCCATCTTAATATTCTTACGACTCAGTGAGGCTTTCCCCGGTGAACAAATTATTCACATTATTAATGCTGGCAATGCAACGGCATCTGCTTAAAGCTATGGGATTAAATTAGGTAACAAATCCTGACGAAGGCATCACATTTCACGGAGCCTGGAAAGGACAATAAATCATAATAAACCAACATTTAATGGATTCGCCGTGTTTATTAATAGCGTTGCTGGTATTGTGTGTGTGTGGGCGCGCGTGCGTGCCCAAACCTTCGCACCCTTGCTGCAAAGGACATGAAGTTGCTCCCTGTGCGTGCAGCAAATTCGAAAATTCATCTCTCTGTCTGCTTATGTGCATCTATGGAATCGGTGGTCTGCTGGCCTGTGTGCCTGCTCCTCCACTTGACTTCACGGTGTTCCTTTCATGCGTCCAAAACCACACATATACACGGAGCCAACTTTAGCCTGGATAGACAACAGCTACAACAGGGGCTGCTGGCATGGTGTAATGGATCGGCACACTGCACTTGCAATCGTCGGTTCGATCTCCTGACGGCGGCAGTTGAAGCAATGGTGCAAGTTTTTTTTTTGTATTCCCCCACATCTGTCCATGCAGCAGTATAAATGGGTGCACCGCTGTTTTAGTCGATCGGCAGCTTGCACGAGGTGGGTATAAAGTGTGGGTACTCCCACCTCTTCCAAGACGTCTGGCCGAGATGGAAGAGTTTGGCTAAATGGCCTTTACAGGGGGCTCTATAGCACGAGAAGGGCTGTGGTGAGATGTTATCTCCCACGCCTGGTATAGACGAGGTCGTGGGTTCGATCACGACTCTGACACCTGTATATTCGGAGTTTTCATGTCTGTCTCCCCGTGGTCACGTGGATTTTTATCCAGGTCCTCCGGTTTTTCCCTCCCCATCTACAAACATGCGTTTAGAGCATTTGGCTGCTATACATTTCCACATTTTCAGCCACTTCGTTGAGATATCAATTTGTGGGCCGGGTCTCTTCTGAAAAAGAGCTATATAGGTCAGTGGGTCTTATCTGATAAAATAACAATAGTTTCGTTTATAGTTTTAGTTTTAAATAACCCTTACAACCTATATGGGGAGGGCCTCATCCAGCAGTGGATTGACAAAAATAGCTGTACATGTATAGATAGACAACAGAGTGCAAGCGCTATTAGCGACCACCCCGTGAGGCTGGTGGTGCAGTGTACGAGGTTTTGTCTGCACGACACATGCACTTATTTATACCAAGTAAACCGAGCCGGGAGCCATGTCAAGTAAAATGTTAATCGGCACAGGTATATGTGCTGAAATCATATATTCTGGTAATAGAGTAATACAAAGACAAATACCCTCCCTCTGGTTAGCCTTGTTAGTCTCTAACAGCAATGACTGGTAGTAATAGCATGCAGTAATACAATGCATTATGTGTTGATATGAACAGCACAACATATACACATCTCTATAGATACACTGCAAGGTGGCCAGGAGATGACATGACAGCAATAGATTATTGAATCTATCTTTGCGTAAAATGTAACATTACCCTCTCATATGAATGAATTTTCTCTGGTTACTCCAGGTTCCTTCCAAATGCGCACACTCAGTAATGACCATGGCCAAATTTTTGAATGCAGGACCCTCATGAAAAATTCCTGGGACACAGGCTTTTGTGGCTAAGGGGAGGGTATTCGTAAGATGTCTCCTAAATAAACAGAAATTATTTATACAGACATATGCACTTTCTTAGCATCTATGTTTGACATTATTTTAATTTAACATCACATTTAAATGTTAACCCAGCAAGCACATGTACATAAATTCCGTTTCTTAGCAAAATGATCTTTCTGACAAGCATGAATTCAGAAGCCCGATTTGAAAACACCGTCTTTAAACTCCCAGTGCTATTTTGTAAATTAAAAAGTATAGAAATACCATTTGACTGACAACAATTGAAGAGTGAAGCTAAATAAAACGTGTGATAGAAATGTATGTTACAGGAATGAATGGCTCAGACAGACTTCGGATGTAATAGGTTCCGGGAGTTATTTCTGGGCCTACCTCTGGTGCCTTGGACTATATTGGCCCAGAGGAATTAGTTGAATGTGAATTTGACTGCAGTGTGGAAATGTTTTACTGCATTGTGAAACATTTTGACTGAGTGTGTTCTATTGTCCTGTGCATGAAGCAGAGTCTCACTCATGTAGTTAATCTGAAAATATTACATTCCTGTTTACCAGTGCTTATATTACATAATAATACAATGCAATTGGTATGCGCAATGGTACATGCTTATATTACGTAATAATACAATGCAATTGGTATGCGCAATGGTACATGCTTATATTACGTAATAATACAATGCAATTGGTATGCGCAATGGTACATATGTGGTAAATATGAGCAATTGCGTAGATCGTTGCATAATATCATCAGTAGAGTTATTGGCATGAACTTTTAATAAATACTATGCGCAGTCAACATACACCACTGTCCCGATGAAACGATACTATTTTTTGCTGATTTTAAATCGGCATTTTGACTAAATTACACAGTGCAATATAATTACCATCATTATAATGCGAGCCTGGTAAGCATACACACCTATGAACATAACATGCTCATTTATCCTGGGAGTTTGTGCTGTACTTATTTTTTTGGCAGAAATACATTTTTTTATTAATTTCTGACTGTGTGCATGCTTAATTAGGGTACAATTTCATGCTCATGATAAAAACTCGTGTGCCAACCGTACGCTGTGAATATAAATGTGTCCGCGTGCCCTTAAGTGCACGCTTTAGGATGGCGTGTTCAATATCATCTCTCTCCCAGGATGCCACCGGGGGACCTTGTGCGAAAATGGACCACTTGTGGTCTCCATTAATACCCAGCTGAGTGATCTTCCGGAGTTTAGACATGATTACTTGTGTGTCTCTGCATTAAATGTAAAGACAGAGGTGCAGCCCTGCACTTGTTTGCTCACGACACTAATGTATGTTGAATTAATTTTGCACCGTACGTAGCCAACCGTGTTAATCGGAGGTGCGCAGAAACAAAAAAGGGCCTCCACTAAATTAGGAATTTGTCTCACTCTTCCATGCTGGCCAAACACCTTGGAAGATGTTTAAATACCCACACGTTAAATCACCAGACACAATCTGACATCCGACTGCCTTTGTGGCGTACTCATACTGCTGGGTGGACAAAAGGTTATGGGATTTAGATAGCCTGCCTGTTGTTGCAACTTGCACGCCAGGAGATCAGAATCACACTCGGAATCTTTATTTATTCTGGTAGAAATCCGATGAGCTATGAAGCTCTTTTTCACAGATGTCCAGGAGGGGCGGGTCAGAAAATATCAGTGACCTCTGGCTTTGCAAGTCAATTGTGCTAACCATTACACCGCGACAGCATCCAATATCTCCATGCGTATGTGTATATGGAAATATTGGATACTATTTATGACACGTATTCCTACATCTGAAATTGTTCCACAAACATATAATATGCACATACATGGCATGAGTACTGATGCGGAGCTGGAGAAAATACATTCATTAGTGTGTGGCTGACAATTTAGGGGACACAAAAGACAGGAGTCTTAATTCGAGAGATTGAATTCTGCAGTCAGCGTCTGCGTTGAATTGTAAGAATTCTAAAAAGTCGAATTGGAATTGTGGTTTTTGGTGAGTTAAGCCGACCATGCCTGAAACGCCAACGCTCGCAATCACCGCTACAGTCAAAGGGTATGTTTCATGCAGCGACCGCATTTCATTCTCCAATGAGCAATAAAAGAGTCAATTCTCAGATCTCACACCATCATCTCCGAGAAGAGATAAAGCCACGAGTGCTAATGATATCAACGAGATTTCACGAACAGTGTCAGAGAAAGAATACATATTTCAAATTGGAACATCTTTGAAATCACTGTTTAGCTTTTCTGACACTTTTTAATAAAAATAAAAAAGTGCAGCCTACTTGGCTCGCTTGAATAAAAAAAAATTACAAGGAAATATGCCTGCGCTCATTAGCAAGTCGTGGAATATCAGACCTTCCCCCTTGTTTATGTAATCGGTCATTGTGATAACTAAGCATTCTATTTTATTCACTGAAATTGTTGTTGCTGCTGTTGTGTCTGTCGTCAGAGTATCATTCTCTTGTGTTGCGTGCTTGTTCGTCTCTTATTATTATTATTTGTTTAACGTTTTGACCGGTGATTGTCGTATAGGTCAGATTCAAGAACCGACTCCTTTTAATTTTCAAATGATCCGCCATGGAAAACCAACCAGTGACAAGAGACACAAAAATATGTAAACCAACTCATTCTGCTTTATTCGGAACGTGCTATATGGAAATGCGTGTCATTGCTGTGTTTAGGAAATAATTGCATATTTTCGCTGTGTTCTTGGTGCCAGACCTATGGCTACATGGGAGTTTATTTTACGTATTGTACATGGAATGCAAATTAATATGCCTGGATTTTTTAAGGAAAATACTGTAGATGCAACGGACAAAGCTATGAATCATTAGTTTAGGCCTAAATCCAAGGAAAACATGTGGAAATCCATCACTATAATTATTGACCACTGATTAATAATATAATCATAACAATAAGTGTAGTCTTCGGTGAAGATATGTTAAAATACAACTTGATAACATATGCAGAAGATATTTTTAGCAAAGTGGTTCATAGTAATGTGAATGACCATGCATAATGAATTAGTGTGCTAGTGCACAAAAAACATGATACTACAACATGATTAACATTTCCACTTACACAATAATTTGATATTTATAGACCTATCATGAAAATAAATGTAATTCGTTTGTTTTCATAATGCAGATCTCGCTGCCACGCAATTACTTGCTCACCCCACTGGTGGTGGAAGGGCCTTTGGAGAGCTCCTCTAAATTGTATTTGGCCTACTCTTCCACATTGGCAAGTCTCCGTACGAAGAGGTGAACGTGCTCACTCTCACCGCATGCGAGCTGCCAGTCAACTTACCCATTTATCCTGATTGGTGGACAGAGTGGGGGGGGGGGGGTTAAATAACTCACACCATTGATATGATAATAGGGTTTTCCCCTTTCTGGCAACAAAACATGTGTTAAGATGTTAAAACACGAAACTGAAACCTTTGCAAGGAATCATGTCTGCATTTACCACATATACTTGTGGTGAACATGCAAACAAAAAAACATGCTCTGACAGTATGTGCATTGTCTTTGAAACTGATTGGTCCACACCAGAGACAGCTTTCTTTAGAGCCTAGTCTCAAACAGTGTTAGACCAGAGCACGCCAAAAGGCGAACAGCACAAAAACAATGCCACTATCAGGACATTGAGAGCGTGCATCGTTGTTTCAATTGCCACGCCAGGAGATTGAATCGAACTGGCGTGCTCGGGATCGCAGGCCCAGTGAGCTACCCATTACACCACAGAAAGCATCCAGTGCATATGATGCATTTAAAATTCATAAAGTAATAATTTACAGCCCAGCGGGTGTAATAACCGTAATCATTTGCGGGTGTAATAACCGTAATACTGTGCGCCGACTGCTTGACAGTGGACGTTAAAGATCCCCCCAACGTCATTCGCAAGAGGAAAGCATTGTGTGCAGACCAAAATCGAACAAATTTGCCATATTCGAAAATGAGCCACACATTGAGCACATTTAGGTTTCTACATTTAGTATTCATTGCCCCCTACTGGCAGACTAATGCCCGTGTGGAGGCCAGGCACTGCATCACGTTGTATCCACAGGGACAGCTGCCACTGGGGGTGCCCTTTCAAATGTTTGAGATGACACGTTTATGGCGATTTATATATTTTAAAATAAAATCATTATTGTTCTCACGGTTTCCATACACGATGCAGAGGTCCCATTTTCCTGTACAGTGTCCAGAGATGGGGTCTGTTTTTAGATGTCAAGTGAATGCAAATTGTATTGTGTCAGTCATTGGAAGTTCCTGGACCATACTTCATCACGTTGATCGGCGTGGGTTGGTGAACTGCAGAACTCAGTACCGGTTCAGTTATCACTCGCCCCTCCTGTTAGCCATAACCAGGAAGCAAAGCCAGATCGTCATGTTCATGGATGCAGTCCGTTAGCCACTGTGTCCATCTCTTGCATCTCGTACTGGAAATCATAATTTGTAAATGGCAAATTTGGCCATCTTTATGGGTGCCACAGTGGAGAGATGTTAACTTCCTCACCCGGTATGCAGGAGGTCGTGGGTTCGATCCCGATCCTGTATATTTGGAGTGTGCATGTATTTCTTCCCGTGGCCATGTGGATTTTTCTCCTGGTCCTCCAGTTTTTTCCCCCACATTGAGAAGCATGCCTTTAAAGTATTTGGCTGCTATAAATGTCCACGTGATGAGCCACTTCGTTGAGCTATCATTTGTGGCCAGGTTGCTTCTGATAAAAAAGGCTATATATCTGTGGGCCTTACCTGGTAAAATAAAAACAATTATAAAATATATAATTTACGTTAAAATAATTTCACTTGCTTATAAGTAATGATTGATAATACGTAATTGATTGCAATGAGCTGTTTACAAAAAAAAGTGAAACAAGCTTAATTCTTAATGTGGTTGTGGAAACTACTTAACACTTGTTATAAGTGATTTAGGAGCTGAGGAGACTTCTGTAATTAATATGCTCCATCTTCACATGACCGTATAAATTCCTGATATTAAATATTCAGCACCAATCTTAACGTCAAACCTATATTGTGCACTAGCCATTCTTCATGCCAGTAATTCAATTGCTAATATCAATATTCCCCAGTTAAATGTCAATTTTCCTCTCCATGTCCCATTAATATTTAATGAAATATTGTGATGAAAGAAAATAAAAGCCGAAAATACTCGCTGGTCTACTTCCAGGAGTGGTTTAATCAAACTTGCTGATTTAGTTATTTACAGAGACATGTACCGGAGTGCATAAAAAAGGTATTATGGATGATCATCTTCATCATAAACATAAAGTAGCTCCCCACAAAAATATATTCCGCAAGGGGCATAGCACGACAAAAAAGAGTGCTACGTGATTATGTAAATCATCAGGTAAAAATAGTTCAAATAAATATTTAAAATGGAATTGATGAGATTCCTGATTTTGCCCTTAACAACACAACTAAGCCTCGATATAAGAGTTGTGAAATAAATAAATACATGAATATTCAATACAATAATATCAAGTGCGGACTGAGTGAGTGGTGTACCTATCACAGTGTAGTATCGGAATCAAGGCAAGGGCTGAATGATCTATGTGTCGCAGCAGATTTTCACAGGACTTCTGCCAAAAATCCTACCAGTGTTGGAGGTTTTTTTTCCTTAATACATTTGGTAGGGGGTACACTTTCCCATGCATTCTGCTGGCTCGGTTGCTCTTACCTCTCAGTAGCCTCACCTCTTCTTATGCATAAGGTATGTCGAGTTCCGTTCACCAAAATACGCCCGTCCTAAATTGGTACTGATACATGTAATTTATTTGAACTTACTGTCAGATTTTGTTTGGTAATATTGGATTGGAGGGGATAAAGGCGTGAACGGAAATGGTGAAAATTTTCACGATTTATGACTACAGTCATAAAAAAGCAAAACTGTGAACTTGGCTAAAGACAAATGCTCTGTGAGCAAAGCAAAATCCACATATGATAAGTTGGCAAAAAAAGGATATGATTGTGCTAGTGACACAACTGGAAAATCCAACATTATTTGCATGTGCTTTGGTTTTATTGGTCAAGTCACGTAGGTGGTGGGAATTACACTTAGAAACAGACGGAGGAACACATGTGTAGTGTCATAGCGCCGGCTGGTGGACAGCGGCGGCAGCTGTAGTGGACAGACGGCACACACGCCAGTGAGGGTGTGCACGGTGTGTGGGCAGAGAAGAAGGACTAGGGCAAGGGTCACGGAGGACCCCATCTGGAGGCCCCTGGCACCTGCTAGCGGGTTTGAGAAGAGAGGCGCGGTCAGGGTGGAGCTAGGCCGCGCTGGGAGCATAAAAGGAGCCGAGAGCGGGGGGCTCAGGGCTGCCGGTTCTGGGAGTGGACTCATCTCGTCGTCGCTTTCTCCGCTAATCGTTGTCGCTGTCATCGCTAAACGTCTCCGCTAGATATTGCGCTACAAGATAGTAGTTGGCTATCTCAGTCAGCGCCATCAGTGTTAGACGGCTTGTGTTGTGTACAGGCTAGGCTGAGCTACTGTGGAGAGTGTGCGGACGAGACCGTGAAAGTTGTTAATAAAGAAAGTGCCTCCTATAAACTCTGTCTCGAAATCGTTGACACTACACATGGATTAGAGAATGAATGCGGATCAGTGGCATCATATTGACTGTTACAAAAATAAGGTAATTGCCCTTGGACAGGACACATGACAAGAAGGGATGATACCCAATGGATGAGTCTGGCGATGGAATGGTAGTCAAAGGAGGGACAACGCTCGATGTCAGAACCACCGCGGAGATGGAGCAACGGGATCAGCCAATTGCAGAGGAGGGAGAGGGATTGTTGAGCCGTAAGGCCTTGAGGCATGGCGATGATCCGTGGGGCATTCATCCAGCAGTGGATAGAACAAGGCTCATGATGATCACTGTGGCCAAGGCGGTAAAGAACTCTGAATGTCAACCTGCTGCACAGCGATAGGGCAGGAGAATCTGCATGAACGAGACACTGAGAGCCACTGTGGCCGTCTTGAGCCACTCCGCCATCATCACGAATTTCCCAGACATCTAACGAAAGCTTTCCTCCACAACGGCAATTGGCATATCGCATTTGGTAAAACAACACAAGAAAACTATTGAGATGGGGCGGACAAAAACATTGAGCAACGTGATTAAAAGCCAAAAAAAATGCTAATGCGCATTAAATGATGCAAGCGGAAAGGCATTTTTTCACTTGGAGCCACATGACGGAGACATCTAACAGCAACAATGTGAACTTTTTTTCCGTACAAATAGTCCAGAAGCAGCAGAAAACAATCGGTCGCAATGTGCAGGCGAAATGTTTCGTTGACTATCAACAGTCGCGGTGCTCAAGGTGACCTCGGGCGGTGCATCGACTCAAAAAACAAGGCATGAAACCTTCAGCTATTTGAAAAATGGGGCACAGTCATCCGTAGCCCGTCTATCTTTACACGATTGATTTGCCACGCTGGATTAACCAAATTTGATTCTGATATGCTTCATCTAATATAGATTTATTAAAATATCTTCCACAATTATGAATTATCTGCCTGTGCCTGGGCTCAAATAGCAGTGCTCATATTGGAAGTGCACTTCTCGTTTTGATTCAATTTAATTTACCTTTATTGTTCCTCGATTGTGAAAAACAGTCGTATATGCAAATATCCATTGGCTCTATTTGAGAAAGGTATTGCCTTCATGATGAGTTAGCACGCTGCTGTGCTGTGATTCTGGTGACCGAAGTTCAATTCCGGGCAGCAGCTAACATCAGTGGCTAGTGATGTACGAACTTGTCCTGGGCTCCCACCCTCCACTATCCCGCAGTGACCAGCGTGGTGAAGTATGGTCAAACAACCCCCATGACTTTGATGGGGTGAAAATGCCTTCATCCAGTAAGGGATCGACAAAAAGTCTTCAAAATTATTGAACAAATGACATGTCAATAACATTTTAATGAGCACATATAACTCAACTCAATGATATAGGAAAATCAACTCAATGATTTTACATTCTTATATTTCATAATACGCACGTAGAGTTAACGTGGTTTTGCCCTTAAGTGAGCATGGAGTAGCTCTCATCTCATGTTTACAGCCCTGAGCCAGTGATGGAAATTCCACATCCCTATGGCAGGGACGAGCGGTTCCATAGGAGAGCCACTGTTGACTCCACCACAAAGTGGTACTACTCATGGTATGGGCCCCAGAGGGACGTTGGACTCAGTCAACTACCAGCATAGATTTGAACTTTAACCTTTCGGAATGCAAATCATGCACTCTACTGCTGCACGACCCAGCTGGATCATAAATACTTTACAACAACAACAGCACATTCATATATAGTTTTTACTTAAAATCTCTGTGGCTCTTATCGTCAATTAAAAAGGATAACTTGTTTTTTTTCATAATTCCTACCTTTTTAAATACGTAGCTATACTGATAAACTTCCTGAAATATGAACGAAATGTTCTGAACACTTCCAGATTGATTAATTGGGACTGGGTGTGATACCACTTAGCACCTTGAGCAGCCTGATCAACACTGATGCACAGCGCAGTGTTTCAGAACCATAAATATATGACTGATGTATTCCCTCGCTACAACCAGAGTGTACAGGCGGTGCAATTGCACCACTATGTGATCCGGCTGCTCCGTTACAAAGAGTGCAAATTAGATAGGGTGACCCACTTCATATTTTTCACCAGGTGCCATTGACTACAACCGAACGTACAGTGAGGGAAAAAAGTATTCGGTCCCCCGCTGATTTTGTACGTTTGCCCACTGACAAAAAAATGAACAGTCTATAATTTTAATGGTAGGTTTATTTGAACAGTGAGAGAAAGAATAACAACAACAAAATCCAGAAAAACGCATGTCAAATATGTTATAAATTGATTTGCATTTTAATGAGGGAAATAAGTATTTGACCCCCTCTCAATCAGAAAGATGTATGGCTCCCAGGTGTCTTTTATACAGGTAACGAGCTGAGATTAGGAGCACACTCCTAAAGGGGGTGCTCCTAATCTCAGCTTGTTACCTGTATGAAAGACACCTGTCCACAGAAGCAATCAATCAGATTCCAAACTCTCCACCATGGCCAAGACCAAAGAGCTCTCCAAGGATGTCAGTGACACGATTGTAGACCCACACAAGGCTGGAATGGGCTACAAGGCCATTGCCAAGCAGCTTGGTGAGAAGGTGACAACAGTTGGTGCGATTATTCGCAAATGGAAGAAACACAAAAGAACTGTCAATCTCCCTCGGCCTGGGCTCCATGCAAGATCTCACCTCGTGGAGTTGCAATGATCATGACAACGGTGAGGAATCAGCCCAGAACTACACGGGAGGATCTTGTCAATGATCTCAAGGCAGCTGGGACCATAATCACCAAGAAAACAATTGGTAACACACTACGACGTGAAGGACTAAAATCCTGCAGCGCCCGCAAGGTCCCCCTGCTCAAGAAAGCACATATACATGCCCGTCTGATGTTTGCCAATGAACATCTGAATGATTCAGAGGACAACTGGGTGAAAGTGTTGTGGTCAGATGAGACCAAAATGGAGCTCTTTGGCATCAACTCAACTCGCCGTATTTGGAGGAGGAGGAGGAGGAATGCTGCTTATGACCCCAAGAACACCATCCCCACCGTCAAACATGGAGGTGGAAACATTATGCTTTGGGGGTGTTTTTTTTTGCTAAGGGGACAGGACAACTTCACCGCATCAAAGGGACGATGGACGGGGCCATGTACCGTCAAATCTTGGGTGAGAACCTCCTTCCCTCAGCCAGGGCATTGAAAATGGGTCGTGGATGGGTATTCCAGCATGACAAGGACCCAAAACACACGGCCAAGGCAACAAAGGAGTGGCTCAAGAAGAAGCACATTAAGGTCCTGGAGTGGCCTAGCCAGTCTCCAAACCTTAATCCCAAAGAAAATCTGTTGAGGGAGCTGAAGGTTCGAGTTGCCAAACGTCAGCCTCGAAACCTTAATGACTTGGAGAAGATCTGCAAAGTGGAGTGGGACAAAATCCCTCCTGAGATGTGTGCAAACCTGGTGGCCAACTACAAGAAACGTCTGACCTCTGTGATTGCCAACAAGGGTTTTGCCACCAAGTACTAAGTCATGTTTTGCAGAGGGGTCAAATACTTATTTCCCTCATTAAAATGCAAATCAATTTATAACATTTTTGACATGCGTTTTTCTGGATTTTTTTGTTGTTATTCTGTCTCTCACTGTTCAAATAAACCTACCATTAAAATTATAGACTGATCATTTCTTCGTCATTTGGCAAACGTACAAAATCAGCAGGGGATCAAATACTTTTTTCCCTCACTGTATGGGATGTAGCAATGCGAGTATTTAAACCATGGGAATCTTCAGCAATTGCAGGTGTTCTTACAATTTATTGAGGGAGAGGCGGGTGAACGTGAATATTTTTATTATAATATATTTTACATTCCCATGTTAACATGTTATTATTCTTTGGGTCTTTCGGTGAAGCCACGTAGGGTTTTTTTTTCACCTGCGATCGAAACGTCGTGATTTTGATTTTTGTAATTTTTTCTATCTAAGTGGCTTCACCGAAAGACCCAAAGAATATGAATTCCTGCAGTCACGAAAGCTTTAAGTCAACATATTATTATTAACATCTGAGTAAATTCCTCTCTCAGTATGTGCCCACTCGCAAGCAGTTAATCCGTACGGACGTGAAGTGAACCATAGCAGCCAACATATTTAATACCTGATATCCTTTATCTGCTAACATTTACATTTATGAATGTATAATTTATTCATACATCACAATAATGACCAGAGGAATAAAGTAAATAAGGCGCTGTGTGAATTTAATACTATTTCAAATCCAGGACGAACTAGACAAAACCATATTCTTCCAGTCGGCTAACTAAAGCCCAAAAGCAATATGTGTGCGTGTGTGGTTTGGGTGAAGGAAAAAAGAGGGAAGTGATTAGCTCCTTTTCGGATTTAACCAATCTCAATTGAGAACCGCTATCCTGTATATCTTACTCAAGTGAGGTCTACTCGGCTGGCTCTTTGATATGACCTCGGTGCAATAAGAACACCCGATCATTCGGCCATTTATCCTCTGTATGCCGAGGCCTTGTGTTTGCACAACGCTTAGCTATCAGTGGCTGAAATTACATTCTTGATTTGAAGCTTTCGTGACTGCAGGAATCCATACCCTTCGGTTCTTTCGGTAAAGTCGCATAGTTAGAAAATGAAATAAAATAAATTCTTTTAAGTCACGTAGTTAGAAAATAAAATACAATTTTACAAATAAATTAGACTTTCTAACTTTTGTAACTACGTGACTTAAAATAAAATAATTTATTTTATTTTCTAACTACGTTACTTTACCGAAATAACCAAAGAGTATGAAATTACATTGTCTGTGCGGAAGCCATTTTCTCTCCTTTACTGCCGCAGTGTCACCTGACCATCTGGCTGCGTGGCACGTTGCTCAAGAGCCCTGGGATCGTCATGAGGAAATTGCACTCTCAAATTCCCGGGCAGAGGTTGACGCGTCGCTGTACGACTCCGGGGCTAATATGATGAGCACCACTTTGTGGGCAATCGACACCGGTGGTCGGTCCAATATGCAAGATGTGCTCGAGCCAGAGGAACTGGCTTTTGAGTGACAAGCGGCATTAACGTCTGTTTAGTATTCCTAATCATCAAAACCCAAACACCGCGCCCCCCCCAAAAAAAAACCCCGACACAAATATGAATCGCTATTTGGTATAATGTACACACTGTACATAAGCGTGCACAGCAGTCTATATTGAAACGCTGTCGCTTAGAATTGTCTATACAGTAATATGAATTATATGGTTGCCCAACCAGCCACCAATCAAGCGTCCTCCTTACATTGTGTCTGTGTGACCCATCGCCTGAGAAAAGTTTCATCACCAAGCCACGCGCCACCCTGTTTATCAGCTATAAGTCATCTGGAGAAGCACTCAACACACAGCCCAGTTTGTTTTCACTTATCATGTTATATTTTTTGTATGAAACAGTTTCTCTCGGTTTGCCTTAAGCAGTTCTTCTACCTCTTTATATGCTTCAGAATGACGTCAAAACGCAGCATTACGCAAAGATGCCGTACAATGCCTGGTTTGTGTGTGTGTCTATTTGTGTGTGGCCATGTGGGCAGCTGTACTGCAGCGAATAGTGCGCTGCACTATGAACCTGGCGATACCAGTTAGATTCCCGCTCACGGACAACAGTAGTGACTATTATTATTTAAAGTACCTGGTGTGGTGTGTTAACCACGCGACTGGGGAGACAAAGGCGGCCGAGCGTGATGTTGGCCACCCTACCTCCTCGTGTGCCGTGCTTGCCTTCATATGTGCTCGCTAACAGCACTTGCCCCAACAGTATGTTAGAGGCTAGACGGGGGATCTTTGGCTTTGTGTGCGCATGTACGCGTGTGTGCCTTTTATTCGCCTGCCTTAGTGCACGCAATCATTCAGGCTGGGCGCATAACCAATCGTAGACGTAAAATAATTTGAAAGGCGCGCGGTATATTCCTATTTCTTTCTCTACATTTAAGTCGCAATAATGAACCGGTAAAAGGAGCCCCTGGCATTAGTATTTCTTGCTTTAAAATTCATGGTGGAAAAGCCTGTGTTTTAGGAAGTCTGTGTCTGTGCAGATTTGAGGCCCCCTGCCAAAGAAGATAGCCCAGGGGCAGATTGGACTGG
The DNA here is from genome assembly GCF_048934315.1 of Petromyzon marinus. NCBI lineage: Eukaryota > Metazoa > Chordata > Hyperoartia > Petromyzontiformes > Petromyzontidae > Petromyzon > Petromyzon marinus. The sequence goes on from NC_133680.1 coordinate 8,441,342, forward strand.
TGTGGCTTAGAGAGAGCATCTGCAGGATTTGACCCCAGGTGTGGCTCATGCAAGCTGTGTTTCTCTCGTGCACAGTGGCCACAGGATTATATTGGAAAAGTCCACTCTGGGTCATCCAGTTCAATAGCTCATTTGGAAGCATAAACATGTCAATGCATTCTGCCTTAGGTATCGAGGTTTCTCGCAAACTCTGCCAGGGACCTTCTGGTTCTAAAGAAAAAGAGAATTTGGGAAACAGAGGCACACATATGCATGCATCAATACTTCTTGCCCCGGGTATGGGATTGAAAAAGTTTTTGTTATCGGCTTTCCCCGAGGCCAGATGGACAGCTGTCAATTTTAGACAACAACAACAAGCACATTTGTGATCCTTAAAATGTTTGTTGTATATGAGTGGCGTGCTATGCATGGAAGGTCATTTATAACACATTCGACAACCAAGGCTGACTTAGTATGGCAGAAATGATACACAGCTTCAACTAAGTGTTCATTCAGAGCTTATTTTTAAGAGGAAGTGTTTTTTTATTTTTAGTATGAAGGGTAACAATGGCAATTCGTTAATATGCTTCTCATAATATATATACAAAAAGAACACTAAATTTCACCAATGGCAGGCTGGCAGATTAGACTGAAAGGAAGTTTATAATCTCAAAAACAAACCTATAAAACGTCTGGCACTCAGTCTGTATGTATGCTGGGAGCACTAATACCAATAACGCTACCCTTGCAGACACTCCGAAATGTCAGATAAACGAAAGAACTAGTGGCCTTGCATTAAAATACCCAAAAATATGAGCAGACGGTGCTAAATTTGTAGTTTATTTTTGAATAATGCACCGCCCATACATTCAGTCTTTCCACAAATAATGATGTACAGTAAATCAACTAAGAGTAGATTTTCTCAAATATGCCACATGCAACGCTGCCCGGCCAGTCTAATCTATTGTCCTTGTTTTCATATATTTCACTTTGCAGCACTGAAGGTTTTATCTCTGTTCACTTCGCATGGGAATTATTTGAAATTGATCATTAATGTCAGCCCCCGGAGGAACTTCAGTGTCCTCGGGATATGGGTTTTCAAGCGTCGTGTCATTATTAGGCACCGACCCCGTGAAGTGTGCTAATTATTTTCGGCGAGCACGTGTCACGCCTAATTATGCCACACACATCACCCCGTAGACTCCTATGCTCTGACCTTCGACATGTTAAACAATGGTGGAATATTAACATTTACTTGGAAAATCCCACGTTGCTTTTGATGGCTTTTTTTTTTCATTTTATAAATGTCTCTAGAGAAATTAATGGCGATATCGAACAATAATGTGGTGTGAATAACAGGTTAAATGAATGGGGCTTTTTTTCCTTGAACACATTTTTTTAATTCTGTTTTACGGAAATGTTTAACAAATTCTGTTCCATCCATCAATTGCATAGGGACCCTCGCAAACAAAAATAGATCAGCCACCAACAATGCAAATCAAGAAAAACTCCATCGGAAACAACAGCATATTCGAATAACAATAGGAAGAAAAACACATGCAGAGAATGCATTCGTTAGCTGACAAGTGCAAGGGGAGGTGGGAAATGAATTGGCATGGCCAAGTAGTTGTGCACGGACGGAAAGCCATAGAGTACGAATGGCATGTCGGGTTTTAATGAGGCTGTGTTAGTCTCGTGGAATGGGATTCACCAGTTCTGAGGAGCCATGGCCAGTAACATTGTCCATGGGCTAGACACAGTGACGCGTCTCGACGTGACTGCAGCGAGACAAAACCTGAGCGCCAATGGCTACACACGTTACTGCATATGATTGGCTGAGAGGCATTCAGAGTGAATTCAAATTAATTGTTTTTCATCCGCTGCTGGGTGGAAACCTCCCTGAATTAAAATTAATTGTTTTTCATCCGCTGCTGGGTGGAAACCTCCTACAAAACAGCTGATCGCATTGCTCCATCTCCTCGGTACGTGGAAGTACAACTATCAGGGGACAATGCTATACTGTACTGTACGTACGCGCGATTTAATAAACGCGAATACATTTAACGTTGTTTAAATGTTGTTTGCAGCCTGAGCAAAGCTATGGGGAATTGTTGATTGAAGCTCTCGTTTGAGGCCACTTGATGCTGCAACACGGTCGCGGTGATAGGCATTAGCAATCGAAGCAAACGTTTAGGGCCTTGATGATCTCAAGAGGCTCTGGATTCATGAAAAGCTAGAGGGTAGACGAAATAGCAGATAGAATTCAGATCCTAATAAACATAAAAAGTAAGATACAGATGATCTGTCTCAGCTCTATCTTGTCATCCGTATCGCTTCTCTTACCTCGCTACATCAATACTTTTATCTACATGTATCTCATCTCACTTCTTCACTATCTCCTGTCTATTATATCTCTTCCGTCATCTCACGAGGAGTTCGTGAACTGAAAGCAAGGGCCCCAAAAATAATGTTCTGTTTAGGGCCCCCACCACCACTGCTGCGAAAATTATTATTATAATCAAGCAAGACGCCCGCAGAGGGGACATTAGGCATTGCCACTCAGCCCGATTCCACACAATAAAATATCTCGGGAAGCACTTCATGAAAGACCAGGGCACCATGTGTCAGTAAAAATGTTTTAAAAAAATTTCATTTCCTTTTAAATTATCCTCGGTGAATGACTGGGAAGAAAATTATCTCCGTGCCTCTTAATATAACCCGAAATTACTATATGAAATAACATTCGGTTGTAAGTCATAGCTACATTATTTTGAGATTCAACTACGTTTATCCGAATACAGTTTGACAGCCTTTGTAGAATTGTATTCTTGTCTCCGACTCGAAATGTCCAAACACTTTCACTTCAAATCACAACTATCGAGTGATATTTATTTATAATATTTCTTTGGGCTTTGGTTTCTTCCCACCGTTATGCAATCGTGTTGTCATCATCGCGATTATTGTCAGCAAGTTTCCTCCAAATGCACAAGGCCACACGACAAACATGGCAGATCACATGTTAAGTTAAGAAATTGTCCTGTATTCTTTTTATAAAATGTGACGTTGCTATAAAAAGACAAATGCAACATCAATGAGTGAATTCACTCATTAAAAGCTTTAGCATTTATTCATTTTAACTCACTATGCATTCTTGTAGAGCATTAGAAATAACACATTTAAATTCCAACCATTCTGATTCCATTTAACACATAGGCTTTAGCGACCAATCCTATAATTTCAATGTCATGATATTGATTAACTGTGATTAACCCAACCGGTAACATGTATTCTATAATTTAATATGAACATAACCCATTATAATTTACATAAATACATTACCCCCCCCTGGATTATTTGTACTTATAGGTGTACAGTGAATCAGAATCAGAATCAGAAAGGGTTTTATTCGCCATGTAAGTTCACACCGACACGGAATTTACTTTGGCAGGATGGTGCATACATTCAACATATAGGAATCTAAAATCTTAAATAAGTTTTAAACAAGTCTTACTATAATAAGGGTTAAAAGCCTAACACCAAGGGGCTGAAGTATATAAAATTGAATAAATATCGAATATAAAATAGCTTTAAGATATAAATTAAAAATTAAAAATACAAATAGGTTAACATAGTTAATATTGGCAAGGTGTCATTATGTAGATAAAATGTTAAAAACAGTGTAAGCCCTTGGCCTTGTTTAACAGGCCAGCAGCAGATGGGAAGAAACTGTTTTTATGGCGTGAGGTTGTGGTCCTGATGGACCGAAGCCTTCTGCCGGAGGGGAGTAGCTGAAACAGAGAGTGTCCAGGGTGGGAGAAATCGGCCATAATCTTCCTCGCTCGCCTCATGGACCTTGTCGTGTGCAGGTCCTCGAGGGTTGGTAGATTGCAGGCAATTACCTTCTCAGCAGTGTGGATGATACGCTGCAGTCTGCTCTTGTCCTTGGCAGTGGCAGCAGCGTACCAGACGGTTATGGAGGAGGTGAGGATGGATTCAATGATCGCTGTATAGAATTGCACCATCATTGTCTTTGGCAGGTTGAATTTCTTCAGCTGCCGTAGAAAGTACATCCTCTGTTGAGCTTTCTTGGTGAGGGAGCTGATATTCAGTTCCCACTTGAGGTCCCGGGAGAGAATAGTGCCCAGGAAGCGGAAGGACTCTACAATCTTGACTGGGGAGTCTAACACGGTGATGGGGGTTAGTGGGGCTGTATTCTTCCTGAAGTCCACAACCATCTCAACTGTCTTTAGAGCATTTAGCTCTAAGTTGTTCTGGCTACACCAGGTCACCAGATTGTCAGCTTCCCACCTATAGTCAGACTCATCCCCACCAGAGATCAGCCCAATGAGGGTGGTGTCATCCGCAAACTTCAATAGTTTGACAGACAGATGATTGGAGGTGCAGCTGTTGGTATACAGGGAGAAGAGCAGAGGGGAAAGGACGCAGCCCTGAGGAGTTCCGGTGCTGATGGACCTGGAGTCAGAGACTTGTGTTCCCAGCTTAACGCACTGCTTCCTGTCAGACAGGAAGTCTGTGATCCATTTACAGGTGGTGTAGGGCACGTTCAGCTGGAAGAGCTTGTCCTGAAGCAGGGCAGGGATGATGGTGTTGAAGGCAGAGCTGAAGTCCACAAACAGGATCCTGGCGTAGGATGCTGGGGCGTCCAGATGCTGTAGGGTGAAGTGGAGGGCCATGTTAACTGCGTCGTCCACAGACCTGTTGGCTCTGTAGGCAAACTGAAGGGGGTCCAGGAGAGGGTCTGTGATGGCTTTGAGGTGTGCCAGGACCAGGCGCTCAAAAGACTTCATTACCACAGATGTAAGGGCGACCGGTCTGTAATCATTTAGTCCTGTTGGCCTTAGCTTTTTGGGCACAGGGATGATGGTGGAGGACTTGAGACAGGCTGGTACATGGCATGTCTCCAGGGAGGTGTTAAAGATGTTGGTGAACACCGGAGACAGCTGGTCAGCGCAGTGCCTGAGGGTGGCTGGAGAGACAGAGTCCGGCCCGGCTGCTTTGCGTGGATTCTGCCTCTTGAAAAGTCTATTAACTTCTCCCTCCTGAAAGGAGATAGTCGTCTCTGTAGTATTGGTGGGGGATGGGGCCTCTTGGGTTGGAAGGGGTGGTTCAGGACAGTCCAATTGTCTTTCAAATCTACAGTAGAACTCGTTCAGGTCGTTGGCTAGGCGGGAGTCGTTAGTGGTGTGGGGGGCTCTGGGTTTGTAGTTGGTGATCTGCCTGAGCCCTCTCCAGACAGAAGCAGCGTCGTTTGTAGAGAACTGGTGTTTTAGTCTCTCTGAGTACAGTCGTTTAGCCTCTCTCACCGCTTTGCTAAACCTGTTCTTCGACTCCTTGAATCTGTCTCTATCTCCACTCCTAAACGCTTCCTCCTTCTCCAACCTCAACCTTCTGAGCTTTGCTGAGAACCAGGGCTTATTGTTGTTAAAGTTCACCCTGGTACGTGTTGGGATACAGCAGTCCTCACAGAAGCTGATGTAGGACGTCACAGCCTCTGTGAGTTCATCCAGACTATTGGTAGCAGTCGTGAACATATCCCAGTCAGTACAGTCTAAGCACGCCCGCAAATCTTCCACAGCCTCACTGGTCCACTGTTTAGATGTCCTCACAGCAGGTTTACAGAGTTTTAGTTTATGCCTGTATGCAGGAATCAGGTGGACCATGGCATGGTCAGAGTGTCCTAGTGCTGCTCGGGGGACGGCGTGGTAGGCTCTACTGACTGTAGTGTAGCAGTGATCCAGAGTGTTCCCTTCTCTGGTTGGGCATTTAATGAATTGTATGTATTTGGGGAGTTCGTGGCTGAGATTACCTTTGTTAAAGTCGCCAAGTACGATAACCAACGAATCTGGATTTGCTCGCTCCACACTCAGAATCTGATCGGTGAGCATGCGTTGGGCCTCTTTAACCTGAGGACAAGGCGGCAAATAAACTCCGACCAAAATGAGCGACGCAAACTCGCGAGGCGAGTAAAACGGTTTACAGGTTATAAAAATTGATTCAAGGAGTGGAGAACAATGTTGCAGAATCACTGTGACATCTACACACCAGCCACTGTTAATGTAAAAACAAATACCACCGCCTTTCGTCTTGCCGGAGAGTGCTATGTCACGATCCGATCTTACAAGATGGAATCCTGCTAGTTGTAGCGATGTGTCCGGAATCAAATCAGACAGCCATGTTTCCGTGAAGCACAAAGCAGAAGCTGAAAGAAAGTCTTTGTTTTTTACCATCAGTAGCTGAAGTTCATCCATTTTGTTGCACAGTGAACGTACGTTGGAGAGGAAAAAGCTCGGAAGCACTGTTCGGATCCCGCGTCTGCGTAGCCGTACTAGAGCCCCCGACCGTTTACCCCTTGGGCGGCGTTTCGCTGCTTGAGCAAAGCCTAGCGCGGCATTGACTAGAATGCCTACTAATTCTGCCGCTGGAAGCAGAAAAGTAGGAATTAAATCCACAGGAGTTGTTTCCCTGATATTTAAAAGTTCGTCTCTTGTGAGAGAACTCCGAAAATCTTGGCAAAACACTGAATTGACAGACAAAACAAGACAAAACAGGGCGCAACGACCGGCTGAGGCTACCATCATCGGCGCCATCTTCGCACCAGCACGGGTGTGCTGAACAGCAGGACTCTCTCACCAGCACTGGTGTGTTGAACAGTAGGCCCCTCTCACCAGCATGGGAGTGGTGAACAGCAGGCCCCTCTCACCAACACGGGTGTGATGAACAGTAGGCCTCTCTCACCAGCATGGGAGTGAACAGCAGGCCCCTCTCACCAACACGGGTGTGATGAACAGCACGCCCCTCTCACCAGCACGGGTGTGATGAATAGTAGGCCTCTCTCACCAGCACGGGTGTGTTGAACAGCAGGCCCCTCTCACCAGCACGGGTGTGCTGAACAGTAGGCCCCTCTCACCAGCACGGGTGTGCTGAACAGCAGGCCCCTCTCACCAGCACGGGTGTGCTGAACAGCAGGCCCCTCTCACCAGCACGGGTGTGTTGAACAGCAGGCCCCTCTCACCAGCACGGGTGTGTTGAACAGCAGGCCCCTCTCACCAGCACGGGTGTGTTGAACAGCAGGCCCCTCTCACCAGCACGGGTGTGCTGAACAGTAGGCCCCTCTCACCAGCACGGGTGTGTTGAACAGCAGGCCCCTCTCACCAGCACGGGTGTACTGAACAGTAGGCCCCTCAACACGGGTGTGCTGAACAGCAGGCCTCTCTCACCAGCACGGGTGTGCTGAACAGCAGGCCCCTCAACAGCAGGACCCTCTCACCAGCACGGGTGTGCTGAACAGCAGGCCCCTCAACACGGGTGTGCTGAACAGCAGGCCTCTCTCACCAGCACGGGTGTGCTGAACAGCAGGCCCCTCTCACCAACACGGATGTGATGAACAGCAGGCCCCTCTCACCAGCACGGGTGTGCTGAACAGCAGGCCCCTCAACAGCAGGCCTCTCTCACCAGCGCAGGTGTGCTGAACAGCAGGCCTCTCAACAGCAGGCCTCTCTCACCAGCACGGGTGTGATGAACAGCAGGCCCCTCAACAGCAGGCCTCTCTCACCAGCACGGGTGTGATGAACAGCAGGCCTCTCTCACCAGCACGAGTGTGTTGAACAGCAAGCCCCTCTCAAGACAAAACTGGACAAAACAGGGTGCACCAACCGGCCGAGGCTGCCATCATCGGCGCCATAGGTGTACAGTGATAACATCACCTTACTATCTAAGACCGGAAACAGGAAGACTTCACATTTCTGGCAATCGCCTGATGAAACTGGTTGTAATTACCAGCAAAACATTGTTATCTCAAATTGTAAATGTTGTCGGTTTACTTTCCAACACACCGGTGTGCTGAAGTAGTAACTATTTAGCACGTTTTGTTCACGTGACAAACCTTACCAATTGACTGTCGGGTGGAGGTGAGTTTAGGACACATTTACATTTACGCGATCAGACGCAAATTATGTTATTATGAACATTCTGAATCCACCGGTGGATAAAGGCCTTCCCACGCCATATCACTCATGGTGACTTTTCGACCATACTTCACCACACTGGTCAGTGAGGGGTGAAGGGGGGGTTATCGCATTACATGCTAACTAACCACTGTTATACCAAGCATCATGCGTAAAATAAATATAAAATTTGATCACCGATGCATGTTAATCTCTCAAGATTACATTTTGTTTTTTATTCCATCAGCTCATGGTCCTTCCAGGTTAACGTTATCCAGAAGTATATTTTATTCACGTCAACAATATATATTTAGTTTTTAAGCAGAGAAATTGAGGTGTATAAATTAATGCGTGCAATAGTTTTCCTAATCAAATGAATATCCCTTGTATATATAATTCTTTGAAAATGTGTTTATGCAACTATCAGTGTTTTGGTTTAACCGTGGGTAAATTGCTGGCAACATCTGCCATGTCGCATTCAGAACGTTGGTCACCAAAAAATTAGGTTAATCTTTTGGCCTCTCTAACCTTTGTGTGTTTCAACTTTTCACTAAGAGGATTGATGGGTGAGATGGAACTGCGAAGCTAAAATCCATGATCCAGTTGATGTTTTGAATGCCTCGCATACTACACAAAAGCATGCACGCGCACGTAGGAATGCAAAGTGCCGTTAGCGAGCACCTATTTAGGTCCGTATGTCTGCCGGTGTTGATGTTTACACACAGTATCAGATGTTTACTCATTTAAGGCTGAGTCGATTTAGGCGAAGCCCACTGTTATTGGACGAACTCGCTTCGAAAGTTTCGTAGCGCAGTGCGCTAACCGTTACACGCAATTCGCCACCAAGTGACGGTGACGTCACAACGGCACCTGTGCCAGGCCAGGTGCACTTTGGGGCCACGTGAAGTGTCGAAGGCCTCGCTGACAGGAGGAGGTCACGGGACAGACCCAGCAGATGCCATGGGTTGGCTGACTGAGATGACTGGTAGATGCACCAGCTGTACCCCATACCCTGTCAACGGATTCTTCACTCGTTGTGGGCGTCGCTCCTCTGTCCTCAAGTATTGTTGGAGGGCGACTGCCTCCCAACTACCCAAGCAGCACCCTGCACGAGCCTCCTCCATAGAGGCCAATCTTGACACCGCTGGTACCAGTCTTCGACAAATCCACTCAGCTCCACATCGTCTCGTACTGCATCAGCCCATCTCTTCTCTAGCCCATGTCGTGTCCGTTCAGCCCCCCCTATGCGGCCAAACAGAAGCTGCTTGGGCATGCGATGGCTGAGCATGCGGGCTACACGACCCAGCCAGACATGCATACAAAGATCAAAGATCCCCCGTATAGACTTAACAGACTGTAGGGGCAAGTGCTGTTAGCGAGCACCTATGAAGGCCGGAACGGTACACGAGGGGGTGGGTGGCCAGCACCACGGCCCGACCGCCTTTGTCTCCCTAGTGGCAATGTTTACACACCACACCAGGTACTCATTTGAGGCTGAGTCGACCTAGGGGAGGCCCGGGACCGGTCCAGATAATCGTCACTGGTGTTGGCCGTGAGCAGGAATCGAACCCGGGTCGCCAGGTTCATAGCGCTACACCACCGCTCCCCACTATCATACATACATATACACACACGCACATACGTGCACACATATTACTGAAGAAACATGAGCTTTCACATAGACCAGGTCCGTCTGTACAATCCAGACACATGTACACAGGAGCACAAACACTGATACAGTGAGCATGGAGGGACCAGCGGTAAGCAAACGAATCCACTCCTGTTTCTGCTCGATGTTTTATGTATAACCCACGACTTCATTAGGGCGTCTGAAGACTGAACGCATTCCACTGTTTTTTTCCTACCAAGACTAATTTAGACGTACTGTAGCTGGTGCGGACAATGAATAAACCACAATGGGTACGAGACGTTTCTCCTCCACACGCCGATCGCTCGCCTCCTCCCTGCTGACACAAACACAAACGATGCTGTTTGCGGCGGGGGTGGGTTACTGCCCACAGAGCCACAGGAAAGCCTTGCATTGTTAATTCTTTATTTACTTTTGCAACTTCATAATCTCTATAGTGATCCTCGGCTTAGTCACAAATGTAAATACCCTTTGTGGCTTCCTCTAATCCAGCTCAAGGAACGCTTTTCATTGGACCCCCATTATGGGTGAATCACAACAGTTTCCATACTGCACTTAACACAATTGGAATTTGCCTCATGATTGAGTGTATTTAGTATTTTCCATTAATGGAGAAAGTTCCCTTACATAAATTAGGTCTCTGCACGATTTAACATGTTACTTTTAAAGGCCTAAATTCAGCATTATGATGGACAAAAGACGATCACCGCATCGGTTGCTTGCAGATGAGCTTCCGCGGCCGTCTGGAACGCTCTTCCTTCCGATGTTAGGAAGCCGCTTTGAAATCATCGAGATTGAAAACTAATTTATTTAAACCCGCTTTTTTGTGTTTAGTTTGTTGTCCTTCCCCCGCACCTCCAATTAGCGTGGTTAGCGACGTACGGTGCGAACGAAAATCAACATACATATGTATAAGATACATACAACATTCACACTCTACCCTGTTGGTCATTTTTACGATGCTCGGATTTCAAAGCACAGAACAAAATCTTGCGTGATGTGGCTCAATAATGTTTTACAAATCGTTGTAATCTATCTAAAAAAACCCCAACGCATTCATCAGTATATTTGTTGTTTTGCAGTTGTGCATCACTGCCAAAGCACTGATTTTACTCTTGATACTGAAATGTATTTAATCATGTATATGTAAACTTACGACCAACAATTCCACACATAAAGGCGAATTTGCTCATTAGTTAAACTTGATTGAGGCATTAAAATGAAATTGTGGACATTCTGACGAAAGCAAAAGTCAATGGTGTCCGTCAATAAACAGTGAACATGTTAACCCCTGCATCTGACCTAAAAATCTCAAGCAGCTCAATACAAATCCATGATTTGGCTCAATTTTCTCCCACTGCTAATTCCTACAAATTAATAGGTATTGATTAATCATGAACAGTGGCTGATTCGAATGCCCCATTGTAAAGCATCAAAATTTGCTCAAAAATTTATTTTTAGATTTACCAACCTCCTCACAATGAGTTTTTTTTCCCATTCAGCAACAGCAGATCATACTAAATAATGATGGATGTCACTAGACGTATGTACTAACACAGTTATCCTAAACCCACAAAACATTTTCGACGTTTTTGTGCAAGTTTCTCGTAATTTTTCCCATGCATTGCAATAACTCCTCCGAATCTTCACAAGTTATTTTAATTGTTTGAGCAAAACTTTTAACAGTCTAATAGAGGTGTAAAAGTGTTTTTTGTTTTTTTCAGAGTGGCTCTCATGGCAATGCACTTCTTGGTGTCTTGATCTAAATATGGATCTGTTTTACATTTCAATACAGGATTTAATTACGTATGACATTTTGCCCTGGAAAGAGCATCTTTAGAAATATGTAAATCGCTTATCCAAACACACCTTGAACTCGGGGATTAAAGTTAATTTATTGCACTGCATTTATAACGAGTTTTTTTTATTCAATAGAATGTAAGACATTCATGATCACAACACAAACCATTTTTATGATATTTAAAAATGTAAACCAAACTTATACCGGAGATGTAACCATTAACCATTTTTATTTTTTTTATTTTACAGAAGCAATCGATCGTAGGCTTATGTATTGAAAGCAAAGTCCGTCGATAAGGTAAAGGGTTAACACCGCAGAAACATGACATATCAAAGAAAGGTCGCCAGCATATACAACTGATTAAAAAATGCCCTGTAACATTAAAAGTTCCTGTGATCCTTCCCACTATGAAATGCCTCGGCACTCTCGGGCTAGCCTTCTGAGAGACATCACACTCAAATTTCCTCCGCCGATAGTGCGGGCAGAACCCACGGCACAATACAAATTACAAAAATGTCACGGCGGTCAGTGTGGTGTGCTCTCTGTACCAGGCGCGTGGGCATAACGACGCAGTGGAATGCCAATTCAAGCTCATCTCCCTATAGCTCACACTCTTAGAAATTACACGCGAGCGTACAGATTGTTTCTCGAGTTTAATGCGACTCGAATTCAGAGGTGGTGCATGTCAGCTTATCCTCATATGTGAATTTTCCCATATTCGTCCAAATGTGAGTGAGTGTGTGTATTTGTAAAAACGTGTTTTGTTTGTACGAGTGTATATATGCATGTACAATGTATCTGCCCCATGTTTACACATGATTTAGGCTTTCGGCGTGTGAAACTTTGCATGGCTGCATGAGTTTCTACTGAATAAAAGTATGGTTTTGTCTTTTCTCTAATCTGATTGAGAGCATGAACGTGGTCAGCGGTAGTAATAACGTTTCTTAAAGCAGATTTCAGAAGTTGCACTCTGTGCTGTAAGGAGATGATGCACTGCAGGGACCAAACAAATTATGCAGAGGAAAATTATTTATCAAATATTTTTTTTCGGGTCTAATTTTTATTGCAAAACACTCCCGCTAAATATTCCGCACCATCGTTGGGAATTCATCGTGCACCCGTAACGACGTTATGATAATTTTGTGCGCATTCAAATTGATGTGATGCCGAACTTATGGAAGCTAATGTTAAATCAGGGCTTCTGGTCAATGTAATTAGCTTAAAACTATCTGTGATAGTTAGCTATGGTGGCAGTTTTGATGTAAAAAAATCCAATTATAAGGCTTACAGCTACTGACGTTTCAAAGCATCTGCTAATGTGTACAGGCATCATCAAGTCAGTGCGTGCTGCATTGCACTGAAATACGAGTGGTATCTAAGCCTTCATTTGCATTTCATTTGAATGGTAGAATGCAATCATATTTGGTGGCCCATGGCTTCCCAAGTTCAATTCCACGAATTGCATTCAGGGCTTAGAATGCAACCTTGTAAACGTGTCAGTCGACTCCTGGCTGAGGGCTTCCCAATGCCACGTGGGTCGGAGGAGTTGTTTGGGCTGTGGCGCGGCCTAGCGGCGGCGCGTTCGCTGCTCGTTGCAGAGATTCGCGGTTCGATTTCAGCGGCCGCCCTGATTAATACTGCGGTGTGTAATAAAACCACACAAAACAATACTATGCGCCGTCTGCTTCACAGCAGAGGTTAAAGATCCAGCGACGTCATTCACAAAAGGACGTAATTTGTGTGCCCGTGTCAAATTTGCTGAGCTTGAAAAGTAACTGCGTACATATTCAATCGGGATTACTAAACTAGATTATTTTTGTTCCAGCATGCAAAACCTACTGAGCTGTATAGCTCTTTTTCAGAAGCGACCTGGCCAAAAATCACTCATCATGTTGAAATTTACAGAAGCCAAATACTCTAAACACGTGATGTTAATTCTAAATGTGGAGGGAAAAACCGGAGGACCTGGAGAAAAATCCACGCGACCACGGGGAGAGAGACACGCAAACTCCAAATATGCAGACATCAGGATCGGGAACAAACCCATGGCCACCTGTATACTAGGCAAGGTAGTTAACATCCCGCCACCGTGGTGAGATGACTAAACACACCTATCACTGGGCCCCCTGCTGGCAGACTAATACCCCAGGTCAATCTTGCAGTGTCATTAAAATAAACGTGAGGCTTACATTTTAAACGTCACCATACTTTGCCATGCCTGCCCGTGCAGGTTGCTACATAGCATAGTACAACAAAGGAGTATACTGCTTTATCCTTCTGCTGACAAAACAGCAACATGTAGCACCTGTTTAATACATCGCTGCCGATCTAAGCACTATCCAGGCTCAAAACTTATTAGCTTGTGAGATCTGACAAGCTCTGGTACAATCCAGGTCATTTGGTTTCAGACCGGAATACAACCTTGGCACTCTCGTATAACATAGCAGAGACGTCACCATAGACGCATGACATTTGACAATTTTTTTACATTGTTCCATGTCCTTGGTAAGGGGAATGCCTAAATGTTTCAATAGAGATACATTTGCTACACGTTACAAGGACCTTAACAAAGCAACTATTCACTTAGATCACGTTTTACTGTGACACATAATATTGGAATTTTTTTTGAGTGATTCTTTGAGTTTCTTAGCCATTCGTTGACACGACTAAATGCACTCATCAGATCCTGCAAAGTAAGCAGGCAGGGTTGAGCCAGGCTAGGATATGCAATGGGTGACCACCAGGGCTTGCCTGGTGTTGCCTGCGTGAATCTGTGTGGGCTATGAGGTGGCCAAGATAGGGCAGTGAATGTCACCCCCTCATGTGGGGGTATTCGCTCCGCCCACTCCGGTTTCCTTCCAAATGAAACCAAACACTCTTTAATGTTATTGAACAATCAGCCCAATGAAGGATCCTGAAAAAAATAACTAATTTGGCATTATCAAATCAGTTTTCATAATCATTCTCATCAAAACAATCAGGAAAAATGTATCATTATCAAAATAATTGGAATTTTTGTTTACCTTCTCAGCGTTACTAAAAATATATTTTGCGTTGCAATTTGGCCGGGAGGTGTACTCTGTGTCATTACAAGCTATTAGTGACTAGAAATGCACAGAGGCAAAACATTGACTGGTGTGGACATGGGAGCAGCAGCTCGTACCTCTACAATCACAGCGGGCTATGTCTGGCACCCTAACTTATTCTCCTTCTTTCGTATGTCATTTTGGGGATTGCAACAGATTGCAATTTGATGTCGAGATCTGATATATATTCAACTGCTTCAGGAGTAGCCGCGTGGATTTGTTTCAAGTCGCCGTTGAATGATCGGATTGGGCAGTCGTTCACGAAATGTTTGCTCTACCTGAGATATCGCAGTCACAAACTGGACTCTCGTTAATTTTCCACTCATGGAGCAAGTGTCCACAAATCTTCCACGGAGTGTCCCGATACTATTCAAGTAGGACCTAACTGCTCACAGAGCAGGGCTAACGTAAAATAAAAATAGATATATATAAAGGCGCAGTCCTGCGTTTGCTTGCTCACGCTCTAGCGGGGGACCCTCTAGGGGGGAGATAATCGGCCTGCTCCTCTCTGCTCGCTGGACATTTTTGGAAGAAGTGGGATCACTCCCGCTTTTACCCCACCACACGCCATTCAATTGAGTGTTACCGCAGACTGTAACATGTGAATGAGTCTTTCAAACACTTTCAGATTGTGATTTTTGTTTTGGTGCCATTTATTTCTTTGTTTATTCATTTTACATTTTGATTGATTGTAGGGTTTTCATTTGCTTGGCAGTCGCAGCGTATGGGATGTGGTCCTTATATATATAATTAATGTACAGTGTTGTGGGATGCTATTAGCATGAATAGCGCAATATCAAATGAAAATTGTATTATTAATTATAACCTTGGAAAGTATTAAGAGTACTCTTGTGCTGATACACCAAACTTACAGCATCAATTAAACGACTCAATACGGAACAAAGGAATCAACGCTTTGGCAGGCCGAAGTTATTTGCCCCGAGTGCCTTTTGTTTAAGTTATTAATTAAACAGCAACAAAAGTTTATTTTATTAATCAACAGTTTCAATGACCATTCAGGCCGGGCCAATTATTCGACGTCCTCTGTATAAATGTATAATGATGTGTATGACCTTGTGGCTCTACGCAGGGCAAGGATGACGGCTTGCTGTGGGGATAAACCCTCCCGTGGTCTCTCTGTCTCTCTCCTGCGCTGACCCCTCAGCCCCGGCCACCCCGAGGAGCGTGGGGATTTCGCTCGCTCGAGCGTGAAATGTGCCCCCCCCTACCCCCTCCTCTCCGTGCAGCCGGTCTCAGCCAATGGTGGCGACTTCTCCTCAATGCTCTCCCGTAATCCCCATTGTCCGAGAGGGATGCAGTGGGGACGAGCCGAGGTACCCCCCCCTACCCTCCAAAAAAAAACTGCGGAGATGGGAAAGGTTAGAGGTACACTTGGGCCGCATGCGGCCCGCACTGAATTAAACCACTCTGTAAAAGCTCTTAATCCTTTCCTGTGCCTTTTTAATCACACCTGCTTCACAAAAGGTGGTGTGCCTTCAGAACCGTATTTATATGCCTCTTTTCTTTTCCTCACTTTTGCAGCATATTGCAAAGCCATTACATTCCCCCCCCCCACCCTTTGCTTCGCGTATCGGCTATGAAAAGTGGCTAAGAAAGAGCGCCGTCCGTGTGGACATATGCTGGCTATTTCTCCTTCTCTTTGAGAAGGGGCTCCAATGAAGCCTTCTTCAACCAAGACGTGCAGAAGTTAGGTCACACCGTTGCAAGACGGGGTGTGTGTGTGTGTGTCTGTTTTAAAGGTTGCAAAATTCACCGTGACAAATCGTCGGGGGTATTATACACCTTATTATACACCTTATTATGCACCTTAGTATACACCTACAGCATGGCTTCATCGGTGTTGCTCCGTTTCTATCCATCATTACCATCATCTGCACATCAAATATTGTCCTGAGATTAATTCGCTCGAATTAGATGCACAGTCACAGCAAGGTGTATGCTCCTTACGGCACTCTATGCAGTCCAGTAAGTACCAGCCACGACAAAACGATCAGGTCCTGTGGCCAGCCGGTAATTTCTCGAGTGCTATTGGCTTGTGTAAATTGGACATTTAAAACCCTGGGACAGTGATTTTAATAGCAGGTCATCCTGTTTCAGTGCTGTACACCGAGTTCCACATTTAAAACCACCTTTTATTCGATTCATGGTCAAGAATAGTAACGGAGTGGCAGCCAAGGAATGGAATGCATCCCCTCAGGAAATAGGGCAGTAGAGTGAGATCGTGTGCAGGTGCTAGGTGCATGATTACATCGCAGGATTATGGCAATAGTCTAAAAGGACCTTCATCCAGCAGTAGATTGATCGTGGCTGACGACGACTATTCAGTAATAAATGGATAATGTTGCTTAGAGAAGTGTTACTGGGTTGAATGAAATGATTGATATATATCTTTATATTATATTTGTTTCATGATTACAGTATTGTTATTAATTCAGAGCTACTATTTAAAATAAAAAACAGCTAAATAAATCAATTTCTTAAACAAACCAAATGGGCCTCGATTGATTGTATTTTACATGCCATGTTTATGCACGTTTATTTAAAATGTCAAATTCATAGATCTTTCAAACCACCCGGAATGCACCCGATGTCATCAGATCTCAGAAGCTTAACGGGTGTTAAGCTTCGCATGGTTCTTAAACAATGTACCGCCTTCCATAAAAAACGGTGCCGTGTGCCTGGTGAGGAGGCTAAGTGGTGGGCAGTCGAGATCAGTGCAGCACATCCCGTTGTTGCACTGTACTTATATTCTTCCACATCTATTCCCCCGTACGTTCACCAACATGTATTGACCAGCTTGGTGCAATATTATCGAAAATCCTCCATGAACCGCACAATTCGTAAGGACCCCTCCATCCAGCAGTGGATTGACACAAGGGCTGTTACATGTTACACGCGTGTTACACGCGTATTTACTAGAGGGGGTCTTGGCGCCTGAGAGCTGAGCAGACAGGGTTGATGTAGGAACTGAATGTCCTTGTTATTTGGATGTGATTATTTTTTAATATGCTAATGTGTCGGTAAGGAAGCGTGCAGTTTGATCCATGAGCTGTCCATCGCATGACGGATTCTGCTGTGGGAAATCTTGGTCGGCCTCTAAAAATGTAATTTATCTCTCTGTAATTGGCAAGAGAATGACAGAGAAGAGGTTAATAAATTAGGTGCACCATGCACCGTGTGTGTGCGTTTGTAATATACATTAGTCTGTTCAGATCTGATTGCATGTACATATGTGACTTTATGTGCTCGCATGTCTATGTGTATGAGGGTGTGCGTGTGTATAAAACTGTGTGCAGTAATGTAGCGGTTAGTGCGATGCCCTACGAACCTGGTGACCCAAGTTCGATTCCGGCTCGTGGCCAACACCAGTCACGATTATCAGAACCGGTCCTGGGCCTCCCGCAGGGCAACTCAGCCTCAAATGAGTACCTGGTGCGGTGTATGAACATTGCCATTAGGGAGACAAAGGCGGACAGGCATGGTGCTGGCCACCCACCTCCTCGTGTACCGTGCCGGGCCTGCAGAGGTGCTCGCTAACAGCACTTGCAACAACAGTCTGTTAAGGCTATAAGGGTAATATTTATCGTTGTGTGTGGGGAGCTGTAACAGAGTATGCCGCATACACTACACTGCAATCCCGGGGTTGCTGCCGTAGTCTGGACGTCCAATGCAGAGGTCGTCTCTCCAATCGTCCTGACGGACAGTTAAAGCATTTAGCAAAGTAGAAGCAGTTTCTCAAATCCCGCCCGCCTCTGTCAACCCAGCAGTCTAAATGGTTCCAGCACAGTTGGGCAGGACACGTTGCTATGCTTGGACAGTTTAACACGTCGGCTTTCGCGATCAATATCATCCATAATAGAGGGTTTTTTTTGGGTTAGATCGCGTATATATGTGTCAGATCTGGCTGTCGCCTGATGAAGATAGTTGTAATTACTGGTAAAACGTCGTACTCAGATTGTAAATATTGTGGCTTGGCTCTCCAACACACCGGTGTGCTGTACTAGTGACGAATTGGCCACGTTCTGTTTACGTGACAACCCTTACTAGTTGGCAGTGTCGGGTGGTGGTGGGTTTTAACGACACATTTATATATTTACGCGATCTAACCCCAAAATAAAACCTCGATTATAGTGTGTAAGAGAAGGGTAAAATACCCTCCCTGGAGCTCCCTTTAGAGGAAGCTCTTAGCTCACTTGGGAGCAGTGTCATGAGCAATACGCTTCAGGGCTGCACCTTTCCTTTTAATCCAATACAAACGCTCTAGGTTCATTAAATGGGACATGCACAAGTGAAATCTGAACCAGTACTGGGCCTCCTTCAGGTTAATTCAGCCTACAATTAGTAGCCAGCAGGGTTTTAAACATCAGTGCTTGGAGATAAACACAGCCCGTGTGTGGCCCAGCGTTACATATAATTTAGACATCTTTTCTAAATTGGTATTTCAACCTTGTTTGCGCTGAATTAAATCTCAAGTGTGGTTTGGCTTGTGGAGGCTTTCGTCCAGCAGTGGATTGATCATGGTTGATGATGCCTTTGCTACCCAAGTCTCCTTCAATTGGCGCTCACCTGGTCATAAATTCAGATTACCGAACCGCTTTGCCGACAGCACTCATGACAAGCAGGTCATCTTTGTCCTTTTTGTGAGTGTGTACACATTTTAGGCACGCGTTTCGGATTTAATTTTAGTTATTAACATGAGGTTCCATGAGTAAAG
This sequence comes from Petromyzon marinus, assembly GCF_048934315.1. Taxonomy (NCBI): domain Eukaryota; kingdom Metazoa; phylum Chordata; class Hyperoartia; order Petromyzontiformes; family Petromyzontidae; genus Petromyzon; species Petromyzon marinus. The sequence goes on from NC_133680.1 coordinate 8,460,555, forward strand.
CAATAATTTGAATTTAAACGGTTTAACCTTTTAATAATTAAAGTTCAATGCAATTTATTTGAACACTTTAAGCAAACGGTGACGTTCTGTGAAGTCACATTTTCGGATTAATTCAAAACAAACTAAATACGAATCATCTGAAGTTTCATATTTAGGCCCCAATTTTCTAATTTTAACGGATTATTGTGAAAAATCGGGAACACATCCCCTCGTTATGCACACACACACACACACATATCCACTGCACTGAGTAGTTGGCGTGGCTCTAACGCACACGTGCACACGCGGAGATTCCGCGTGCCAGCGTCGGATGCGCAACACTCCGGCGTCATCGTGCGCACGTGCGTGCATTCCCAACCAAGCACGGACGACGGAGGAGGTGGTTTTGACGCGTGCACGCGCGCGTCATTAACATTGGGCCGAAGCACACGTAATCTGGAGCTACACGCTCGGTTATCGCGGAGACCAAACGTCGCAACACCTAATAAAGTGGACAATTGTGTCGTCCATCATTCTTTAAAGCCACGGTGGGGTTTTTTTTCTCTCCCTCCCTCATGCTCAAGCCAAGGACATCGTCGGTTCAATATTGGCTTCTGTATTTCACTTTTGGTGTTTTATTACAGACATAAAAGCATTGTTTTACCCATATTTGTTCGGGTAAGGGGGGGGGGCGGTCCATTACTTGAGATTTGAATGTCTAGTTGCGTGCCTCCATTTAAAAAAAATATATGTATGATGTTTGTTGAATTACGTCTCAATTGAATTCAAAATGTCATTTAAAAAAACATCGTCATTAATCAAAAAAAGTATGATCCAAACTTGAAAATTACAAAAAAACGCATAGAAAATATGCGTGCTTGCATTTACATTGAGAAACAGAAAGGTGAACACGTGCGTTTGACATCGTTCAAACTTGGACAGGACACGTTGCTAGGCTTGGACAGGACACGTTGCTAGACCGATGGTCAAAAATAGCGATGGAGTGGCAGCCAAGGAATGCAACGTATCGGAGAGAATGTCTGTGAAGGAGATGGAGCGATGAAATCAGCTCGTGTGCAGGTGCTAGGTGGATTATTACATTACGGGATAGTGAGATATGTTGGCGGTTTTGAAAGGCCTTCATCCAGCAGTAGATTGACATGACTGATAAATTATCATTCTAAATCATGTTTTTTTGTTTTTACTTCATGGTCATACATGAATGGGTTTTGATGATCTCAGTACATTTTAGATCTCTTTATATAGTTATTCATTTTACATATAACATCTTTGCATTTGTCACATATACAGTGTGCAATTTCTTCATATCCTGATAACACTGCAAGCACACGACTACAATGAAACCATAAATGTATTACATTTTTACCAAACCAGGTGCATACAACCAAGACGTCATGAGAAATGAGTCTTGTCAAGTTTAACAATCTTCAATACCGATGAATTCGCAGCCAATTGCAAGCCATGTCAAAGAGGGGTGACCAGGAACTCTCGTTAAACCAAATCTCATTCAAACACAAAAACCCAAACACGTTCGTCGATAACACTGTGGCCTTCGAAAAGAAAATAATACCTAAGAGGCAACGTTTTGGGCAATGGCCCTTCTTCAATCAATCAATCAAGTCTTTATTTATATTCCACTATTTCGTGCAATAGATGCAATTGAAAGTGCTTTACAGGTACAAAAAGAAAACATTGTTAAAAGACTAAATCGCAAGATCAATAAAAGCAATTTCCAAACAAAACAAAATAGCATTATAATAAATTGCTAGCGAAAGCATATAAAACAATAACACTATAAAATAATCTTAAGTAAAAGCAGGTTTTAAAAAGTAAGTTTTTAGATTTAACTTAAAATTGCTTAATAATTAATGCAGGGCCATTTTAGCCTTGCCATGATGCTGTGGTGTCACAGTGAACACATTGGATTTGCAGTTCAGAGGCCGCCGGTTCGATTCCACCGTCAGGCACAGCAGTTGTAACAATTGGCACGATTCCGAAGTCCCACCTGACTCTCTCCACCCAACAGTAGAAACGGATACAGCACAGTCGATCGGCAAGTGTGTGGTGGAAGTAAGGTGTAAGTAATCCATCTCTTCTCATACATCTGACCATCGTGGAAAACAGCGGTATGAGCAAGCAATGGCAGGGCTTCACCGTTACCACTTCAACCTTGGAGAGAATTTGTGATTTGTGTCTAACCACTTGCAGTGGCTTGCTCATGCCATTGTTGGTAGAAGAGCCTCCAGTAATCCACAGTGACGGGTGGGGACCTACTCGAAGATCCTCTCATCTGTGGCGCACCGCATGTTGATAATCCTAAAATCCACACCTAAAACATTCACGCCACCGCAGTATTTCGCGGATTTAGTCGTTTTAAGCCATGCGGACTCGGTTAATCTGTGGGGGAGGAAAAAAATCTGATTTCGGGATCTTCTGCCCCTGCGGATTACCGGAGTTATCACGAACCGTGGGGGTGCCACACATTTGAGGATGCAAAGATTTTACTGGAGAGCTGACTATAGTTCGACTTTCATTTGGGCAAACACCAATCCACCCAGGCCATTTAGGACTTCCGTGGATGGCATATTATGTCACCCTTCTCCTTTGAAGAGAGGTGAAGCTTTCAGTACTAGTTTTGTTTGCATGTGTATGTCCATACTCTTGGTTCTTTCGGTAAAGTCACGTAGGTAAAGAAATCACGACGTTTCGATTGCAACACAAGCAATCATCATCAGGTGTGAACACCACAACACCTGGATCTTGTGTTTGTTTAAGATTTTGGAACGTTATGGTTTTGCTCAGAGTCTCAGGGGATTATTTCTCCATGGTCGGAGAAACAGCTTTGCGGATGATACGGTCCGAATATCCATTCATCTTAATAGGGCCCACTGCATTTCTGAGCAACACCACCGGGTCAGTGAATTGTAACATGTACACCGGGCCCTTAAGATGAATGGATATTCGGACCGTATTATCCGCCAAGCTGTTTCTCCAACCATGGAGAAACAACCCCCTGAGACTCCGATCAAAACCATCACATTCCAAATCTTAAACAAACACAAGATCCAGGTGCTGTGGTGTTCACACCTGATGATGATTGCTTGTGTTGCAATCGGAACGTCGTGATTTCTTTACCTACGTGACTTTACCGAAAGAACCAAGAGTATGGATCCTTGCTGTCACGAAAACTTCAAATCTATAATGTTTATGTCCATATTCTTAGCTCTTTCGGTAAAGTCACATTGAAGGGAAACAATAAATTAATATATATAAAACAATAAAATTCTCACGACATTTCGACCATAACACAAACGGCCATGTGTTATGGTCGAAACGTCGTGAGAATTTTATTGTTTTATATATATTTTATTATTTTATTGTTTCCCTTCAACGTGACTTTACCGAAAGAGCTAAGAATATGAATTACTGCAGTCACGAAAGCTTTAAATCATAATGTTTATGTCCGTTTACTTTTTTTAAAATTCCAAAGTTGTCCTGTTAACTGTACAAGCTACTGACACCAAAAATGTGCCAAGTGACTTTGGCTCATGCCACCACTGAAATCAAATTTCTGGTAACCTTACAAAAAGCCTTAATTTAAAAAATTACCATTTAGAGTGAAGGCTGGCCAACACTCAACATGGTTTTGTAATAACTGCACATGCGTGAGCTGCAAACATATATATGACTCCAAATGGTTCATTACTGAAAGATTGTGTGCAATTTGAAAAGTGGCTTTAGCAGCAACTTAAAAGTTGCAGTGATCAACAATAGCTGCTATAATATGCTCTACGTTATGACTTACTGTTTGTGCAATTATCCCAATAAAATAATTGGATTCCAGGTCACAAGCCTGGTGTAAAATTAAGAGGTTAAGGCGCAACTACTGGCAGAAGGGCCTCCACTTGAGAGATCTTCCTAGAACTGTGGACCACTGTCAAACCTCAAATCAATTGTGCAGACCACCATCCAGTAAAACAAAATGTGTTTGGTGGAGAAAAAAAGCACACCTCCAAGAGTTATTTCGATCAATTCACAAGGCCAAGAGAGCCACAAGTGGCCCGTGGATCACAGGTTGGAAACCACTGCTGGAAGAGGCTATTTTGGCCTACTCTTCCAAGCTGGCCAGATGTCTTGAAAGAGCGAGAGTATCCACACTAGTGTATAAAATTGATATGAAGCTTTCGTGACTCCAGGCATCCATACTCTTTGGTTCTTTCGGTAAAGTCACGTGGGCATAAAATAAAATAAATCACGACGTTTTGGGCGCAACACAAGCGTCCGTCATCAGGTGGGAAAGCATTGTGTTGCGTCCGAAACGTCGTGATTTATTTTATTTTATACCTACGTGACTTTACCGAAAGAACCAAAGAGTATGTATAAAAATTATTTTGTTTTTTTCATCTTATTCTTATTTTATAGCTATTACATCTTGCAGCTGTTGAATAATTTTGCAGCAAATAGCCTCACAGCCCAGCTAAAATTATTGTGAAAGCCACAAGCCACAACATGCTAATACGGAATCTTCTTTCGGCATCTTATTACAAATGGCAGTTAAGAAATGAAAATTAGTCCCGTAGGTGAAATAGTTCAATCAGAAATATTTCAAATTGAAATGTCCTTTACAATTTGTGCAAAAAACGAAACCTGTTTTTTTTCCTCCAAAATCAAATTGCGTGCAACATTCCACATATTAACCCTGTCACTCGCCGAGTTATATTTAAGGTTGTACAGTATCAGGCAATTACTCTGAGGAAAAAAAATATTCTTTCCGAGATTTGTAAACATAACATATATATATATATTTGCAAGCAGTTTGTTGTGAATCCACAGTGCATCTTAATGTTGCCTCAGCTGGGTATTATGGCTGGAAAATCTTTGCACAGTGGAGCCTTATTAGGGTGGCCAGGGTTTGTTCGTACGTACGGCCTGTTTGATTTAAACATTGTCACTTTTAATAGCGACGGTAAATGTGGCTGTGTGGTGACAGCACGCATTACCCCGCTCATTGACGTCGTTAGGGTTCTACAGAGAGAAGTTCCCATGTTGATACTGAAGCTAAACCAATCAACGCTGCTAGGGTAGAACTTTCATTTAAATGGACAGTTGAGCACAGAATCATGCATGGCTGCAGCCTGTTATACATTTCGCCAAAGCCGAACATTTCTTGACGATTCCTATAAAAATAAACTTAATGGATTAAATTTAATTCATATACAGTAATACGTTTATACTTCGTATAACATTTTTTTTTTATTACGAAGTATACACCTATAGTGGTGTGAAAGTCGAGGCTCAAAAAGTATCGTCACGATGGAACTCCCTACAGACGTGGACCACGCCTGTGAACAAATCGCTAGGGGAATGTGCCCGAATCTGAACAGTGCTTGGACGGGTGCCCACCGTGATCATTAAAACAGAGTGGCATCGTCTTCTGCGGGGCTACGTTGTCAGCGGAGGGCATTACCAGAAACATCCATGGTTGTTCCATGCTGATGCCTGCCATCGCCAACCCGGACTGACCAGTGTGGTGAAGTATAGTCAAATAACTCCCACGATCTTGCGACCTTGCACTGTGTGCTGATGCATGCGGATGGGGCCCTCATCCAGCAGTGGATAGACCACATATTGACAGTGGATGGACAAGCACAGACACCAGAGAAGTCATATCACATTTGTGATCAACCATGCAATGCATATTACGGAACTATAACACTATCCTGGCCCCTGACTAAGGAAGGTTAAATGTCTACTTGCTCAGGGTCCCCAAAGGAAATGAGCACTACCTCACACTCAAATGAGCATGATGAGCTTTAGATTTTGATAGCACAGTTATTCCTGCCACCTTTGCGGTATAAAATACAGAGAATATCGTGGGGTATAAAGAGAATATCTCACAATTCTGGAAGACAGGACTGCATGTAGATGCATTGCCTTGATTGGTGTAATAGTACACAACTTTTATGCACTTTCCAATCTAAATGAAAAAAACTAATTCCTTTACAACTGCTCTTTGCGTTACTTTGTTATCCACCTCCGATTAGCATGGTTGGCTACATATGGTGCGATAGAAGTTCAACATACTGTACATACATATGCAGTGACATGGAATGGGTCACTATGTTGCATAGCGCGGGTTGCTGGCAGTGAAGGGGATCTGCATTTGCAGCAGCCCAGTCTGTTAGCAGGCCACGTGATAAGTCAGAGAGCGATGTAGGGGAAAGGTGATAGAGGGGGCTGTCGCTTGGAGTGGAATCCCGTCGGACTGCTGGAGTCTTAGTCAACGTCTTCACCTTCTCGGCGACCTCGGGCAGTCTGCCAGCTGTGCTGACTGAGAGTTGTCGTCATCCCTTGTAACCTGTGAAGGTTGAAAATAGAGTACATCGTACTCCTAGTGTCTCTGAGTGCGTCACTACACATGCAAACCGAGGAAGATTCACAGATTTCCCCGGAGAGCTTCCTCAACAAGAAGCTTCCTCAAGAAGAAGCTTCCTCAACAAGAAGTTTCCTCAAAAATAAGCTACCTCAAAAAGAAGCTTCCTCAAGAAGAAGCTTCCTCAAAAAGAAGCTTCCTCAAAAAGAAGCCTCCTAAAAAAAAAGCTTCCTCAAAAAGAAGATTCTTCAAAAAAAAGCTTCCTCAAAAAGAAGCTTCCTCAAGAAGAAGCTTCCTCAAGAAGAAGCTTCCTCAAAAAGAAGCTTCCTCAAAAAGAAGATTCTTCAAAAAGAAGCTTCCTCAAAAGAAGCTTCCTCAAGAAGAAGCTTCCTCAAAAAGAAGCTTCCTCAAAAAGAAGATTCTTCAAAAAGAAGCTTCCTCAAAAAAAAGCTTCCTCAAAAAGAAGCTACCTTAAAAAAACTTCCTCAAAAAGAAGCTACCTCAAAAAAAAGCTTCCTCAAAAAGAAGCTTCCTCAAAAATAAGCTTCCTCAAGAAGAAGCTTCCTCAAGAAGAAGCTTCCTCAACAAGAAGTTTCCTCAACAAGAAACTTCCTCAAAAAGAAGATTCTTCAAAAAAAAGCTTCCTCAAAAAGAAGCTTCCTCAAGAAGAAGCTTCCTCAAAAAGAAGCTTCCTCAAAAAGAAGCTTCCTCAAAAAGAAGCTACCTAAAAAAGCTTCCTCAAAAAGAAGCTTCCTCAAAAAGAAGCTACCTCAAAAAGAAGCTTCCTCAAAAAGAAGCTTCCTCAAAAAGAAGATTCTTCAAAAAAAAGCTTCCTCAAAAAGAAGCTTCCTCAAGAAGAAGCTTCCTCAAAAAGAAGCTACCTAAAAAAAGCTTCCTCAAAAAGAAGCTTCCTCAAAAAGAAGCTTCCTCAAAAAGAAGCTTCCTCAAAAAGAAGCTTCCTCAAAAAGAAGCTACTTCAAAAAAGCTTCCTCAAAAAGAAGCTTCCTCAAAAAGAAGATTCTTCAAAAAGAAGCTTCCTCAAAAAGAAGCTTCCTCAAGAAGAAGCTTCCTCAAGAAGAAGCTTCCTCAAGAAGAAGCTTCCTCAAGAAGAAGTAGATTTCTCAAGAAGAAGCTTCCTCAAAAAGAAGCTTCCTCAAAAAGAAGCTTCCTCAAGAAGAAGCTTCCTCAAAAAGAAGCTTCCTCAAAAAGAAGCTTCCTCAAAAAGAAGCTACCTAAAAAAAAGCTTCCTCAAAAAGAAGCTTCCTCAAAAAGAAGCTTCCTCAAGAAGAAGCTTCCTCAAAAAGAAGCTACCTAAAAAAAAGCTTCCTCAAAAAGAAGCTTCCTCAAAAAGAAGCTTCCTCAAGAAGAAGCTTCCTCAAAAAGAAGCTACTTCAAAAAAGCTTCCTCAAAAAGAAGCTTCCTCAAAAAGAAGATTCTTCAAAAAGAAGCTTCCTCAAAAAGAAGCTTCCTCAAGAAGAAGCTTCCTCAAGAAGAAGCTTCCTCAAGAAGAAGTAGATTTCTCAAGAAGAAGCTTCCTCAAAAAGAAGCTTCCTCAAAAAGAAGCTTCCTCAAAAGAAGCTTCCTCAAGAAGAAGCTTCCTCAAAAAGAAGCTTCCTCAAAAAGAAGCTTCCTCAAAAAGAAGCTACCTAAAAAAAAGCTTCCTCAAAAAGAAGCTTCCTCAAAAAGAAGCTTCCTCAAAAAGTAGCTTCCTCAAAAAGAAGATTCTTCAAAAAGAAGCTTCCTCAAAAAGAAGCTTCCTCAAGAAGAAGCTTCCTCAAGAAGAAGCTTCCTCAAGAAGAAGTAGATTTCTCAAGAAGAAGCTTCCTCAAAAAGAAGCTTCCTCAAAAAGAAGCTTCCTCAAAAAGAAGCTACCTCAAAAAAAGCTTCCTCAAAAAGAAGCTTCCTCAACAAGAAACTTCCTCAAAAAGAAGCTTCCTCAAAAAGAAGCTTCCTCAAAAAGAAGCTTCCTCAAAAAGAAGCTACCTCAAAAAGAAGCTTCCTCAAAAAGAAGCTTCCTCAAAAAGAAGCTTCCTCAAAAAGAAGATTCTTCAAAAAAAGCTTCCTCAAAAAGAAGCTTCCTCAAGAAGATGCTTCCCCAAAAAGAAGCTTCCTCAAAAAGAAGCTTCCTCAAAAAGAAGATTCTTAAAAAAGAAGCTTCCTCAAAAATAAGCTTCCTCAAGAAGAAGCTTCCTTAAAAAGAAGCTTCCTAAAAAAGAAGCTACCTCAAAAAGAAGCTTCCTCAAAAAGAAGCTTCCTCAAAAAGAAGCTTCCTCAAAAAGAAGCTACCTCAAAAAAGCTTCCTCAAAAAGAAGCGTCCTCAAAAAGAAGATTCTTCAAAAAAAGCTTCCTCAAAACGAGGCTTCCTCAAGAAGAAGCTTCCTCAAAAAGAAGCTTCCTCAACAAGAAGCTTCCTCAAAAAGAAGCTTCCTCAAAAAGAAGCTTCCTCAAAAAGAAGCTTCCTCAAAAAGAAGCTTCCTCAAAAAGAAGCTACCTCAAAAAGAAGCTTCCTCAAAAAGAAGCTTCCTCAAGAAGAAGCTTCCTCAAGAAGAAACTTCCTCAAGAAGAAGTAGATTTCTCAAGAAGAAGCTTCCTCAAAAAAAAGCTTCCTCAAGAAGAAGCTTCCTCAAAAAGAAGCTTCCTCAAAAAGAAGCTTCCTCAAAAAGAAGCTTCCTCAAAAAGAAGCTTCCTTTAAAAGAAGCTTCCTCAAAAAGAAGCTTCCTCAAGAAGAAGCTTCCTCAAGAAGAAGCTTCCTCAAGAAGAAGCTTCCTCAAGAAGAAGCTTCCTCAAGAAGAAGCTTCCTCAAGAAGAAGCTTCCTCAAGAAGAAGATTCCTCAAGAAGAAGCTTCCTCAAAAAGAAGCTTCCTCAAGAAGAAGCTTCCGCAACAAGAAGCTTCCTCAAGAAGAAGCTTCCTCAAGAAGAAGCTTCCTCAAGAAGAAGCTTCCTCAAGAAGAAGCTTCCTCAAGAAGAAGCTTCCTCAAGAAGAAGCTTCCTCAAGAAGAAGATTCCTCAAGAAGAAGCTTCCTCAAAAAGAAGCTTCCTCAAGAAGAAGCTTCCGCAACAAGAAGCTTCCTCAAGAAGAAGCTTCCTCAAGAAGAAGCTTCCTCAAGAAGAAGCTTCCTCAAGAAGAAGATTCCTCAAGAAGAAGCTTCCTCAAAAAGAAGCTTCCTCAAGAAGAAGCTTCCGCAACAAGAAGCTTCCTCGAAAAGAAGCTTCCTCAAGAAGAAGCTTCCTCAAAAAGAAGCTTCCTCAACAAGAAGACGATTCTGGGGGGGGGGGGGTGTGGACAGAAAAATGTTTAACTCTAAGGTCGGTAACTTTGTTATTTTTCAAAGAGGCCTTTCTTTCCACAAGTACTGATGAATCGTTCACTGTATATACGGATGTGCCCAAGGGCCTGAACTAGTTAAACCCTAGTTCAGATTCCCGCTGAATTTCGTTCAAATGTTGGCAGGTGCTTGGGTTACAAGGGGGGTGAACGGCAGATAATATTGCCGTGTAGAACAAATCTCGTTTTTTGCCCATTACACTTCATCAAACGCGTGTGTCCGAATGTGCCAGTGCCAACTTAACTGTGCAAACAGCTGGCTTGGGAAATGAGAGCCATTTTTACAGCAGAGTAATGTACTGCCAGCAGCAGTTCACTGGAGTGCTCAAGTCGTATTTAACAGTGTCAGCACTTTCCGGACGAGCAGCTTGAAAAATAGCCCCAGCGTCGCAAACAGATGGCAATTAACAACGTGGTGATAGGAGAAACACAATAATTGTATTTTATTCATATGTACGATATATATGGCATTTACTCCATACGCTGTTGGATTTTTCAAACCATTCGAAATTAGATTCGTATTAACGATATCTGTATTCTGAGTGTCTTCGACAAATGTCAGTTTGCGTATAAACCCCACGTCTAGTTCGATATCTACCATTGTTGCGTGCTAATTGACATAATTCTAACTGCTCGTAAACCTGCGTGGTGATGGCTGTGTGTGTGTTTTGATTGCTGAATTATATTAAAGCCGCTCCTTTATTTCCCATTAGCTAAATTGTCTTCCCGCACGCAACGTGCATCAAAATTAACTACCCTGAAGATCACGCACAGAGGCAAAAAGAGATATCCATCTTCTCATTTGCCGTTGGAAAAATAGTTCAGCCCTTGACTTCTGTTAAAAAATAAAAACGTAACACTTAAGTGTCGTACGCCAACAATTTGAAAGTGTCTGCGCAAACATTTGTTAACATAGGGGAGTTCAACAAGCCAGCCTGCCTCACTGCCCAAACAAATATGGCCCGGCATGCATCTTCATTGGTGACCCTGAGCCAGTTGTGAAAATGCCACATTCACATCATGCAGCTCAGCAGGTTCACAGGACAGTCACTGACAGACATGATGTACGACCCTACCCGCTACTTCCCACTACATAGCCCGGCAACCTACGTGCCACTGCTGAAATAGGGCCCCTCTGCCACCTGACCATACTCCACCATGCCGGTCAGTGAAAGCATAGACAGGGGAGCACAGAATTATAGTACAACAATGGGTTTCTGCTGCCCTACCCTCTGTTGCCCACTGTATAGCACGGTGGGCAACAGCAACTGTTGCTCACAATGGTAAACACACAACAACAACAACTATCCAGGCTCAACCTCGCCCAGGCCCAGAGAGACCGCATGAGATCGGGCACACTCCAGTTGCTCTAGTCATAGGCCATAACAACATATCACCTGGCACAAAGTGGGACTCATTCACAATGTAAATGCATTTGCATTCATCTCCGAAACATCTGGATTTTTATCGGTCTCATTCATTTACGCCAAAATTCCCACCAGACTAAAACGGTAGTTTATTCGTGTTGTTGCACGGAAGTTGTCTTATCAGTCTTGCTTGATGAAAGTCTAAATTAGCTGAAACAAATTAACAAAAAGGATGCCCCCCACCCCGCATATTCGTAAGTTTATTGTATTTTGATGGCTTTGAACATATGTGCATTAGTCCCAATTAAGAGTGACAGATGCACATTGGTGCTCACAGAGCTTATCAGATTTTTTTCAAAATCAATTAACTTGCATGTTAAAGTGCTGTCATGTTGTCACATTTTTATAATAATAATATAGCTGCGGGGCAGGTGGGGGCTAACGCGCTGAAATACGTTTAAACAAAGTACTGTAGAGCCGAATTGAAACGTTCCATCATATCCCCGTGCGGCTCGCAGGGTAGAAAAGAGAAAATTAAGCAAAAGCTTGATGCTATGCTGTACACCGTGGGTTAGTGGCAATGCAACCATTCATGATGTGCACGATGTATGATTTGTTGGGGGGGGGGGGGGGGGATGAATCCTCAGTTTTCACCGCATGTGCTATTTGTTCACTTTTGGCCTTAATTTTGAATTTAAGCTATACCCTTTGGGTCTTTCGGTAAAGTCACGTAGATAGAAAAATAATAAAATCACGTTTCGATCGCAACACAAGCAATCGTCTTCAGGTGAAAAAATACAGCAGACGGACTGCTGAGGCAGGAAGAAATATTTTTAAGTCAAGATAAGAATTTAAGAAAAACAAGTTGCACGGAACCTCATGTCTGCTCGCCTTTTTATATTTCACACTCAATAAATGTTTAATATATATGCTGTATATATGATGTGGAAATGTCTGCAGATGTGAACAGAGTTCAAAGCAATAATTGCAGAGGCAGGTTTTTCTTTAGGCCTTTGGAGAGAAAAAAAATCAACTTTAAGAAATGTGGATAGATGGCACAGCAGTATAAGGGATACGTATGCCACTTCTTTAATCACCCAGTTCATCAATAACCCGTTTGTTTGTTTTTGCTCCTAGCGACTTACCCATCATGGCCATGCCTTATGGTGTGAGCCTATTACAACATGGTTTCACAATAAGACTGATATGATAGTAACTTAGGGTTTAGTTCTACGCTGTAAAAAAAAAAAGCTAAAGCAGGGCGGGTAAAATGACAGATTCATTGCCCATTTTGACGTTCCGTAAATCCTTGCAAAGAGATGCAGGCAAACAATACAGTAATGGAAATGGAAAGCGAGTATTGTGATGCTAAGTGAGTCTGATATCATCGTAAACCGAACGGCCAACATTTCACAAAGTAGCACCGTTGCCATGCTACTGCTTGTCCCTGGGAAGGCTCCGCCAATGGGATTTGGCCGCTGGTTTAAGTGCAATGTAGATACGAATTTAACTGATTTTGTTTTCTTAATGGCGTCAAAAAGTATTTCCAAAGCATGTGATATTGCCAAAGTTGAAATACGTTTGTTGTTTTAAATGAGCTATTTGAGATAACTTCCTGTCTTTATGCCCTTTCACTTGATGCCTACGTGTGATTTTAAATTGTGTCTGGTAGCCACAACCCTATTTCCTCGCATCATAACCACAACCCTTTACGCATAGCAGATGGTGGTTATGACTGTATTGTCCCTAACAGTAAAAATCAACTTCTCCCTCTATTTTAAAAAGACACTTGGGAGTGCATTCTATAATCTGGTAGGTATGTGTGACGCTATTTATTGAAACCAGGTACAAGTTTTTGTATGCATCTCCCTTACCGGGGTGTCTTATAGTCTGGAGCATGCGTGATATAATGTTGACAGCGTGAAAAGGACCAACATTTAAACCAATGGCTAAACGTACAAAACTGCCATCTGTTCACTACGTGGACTTAACTGGCAATGTGTTCAACTTTTCAATTAGTCCAAAGTCCTTCAATGTGCATAGTGTACAGATACCCATGTATCTAAACTTAGCTACAATATTTATGCTGGATAAGCACATCTCCATGATGATATGATCCCGTAATACTGCGTGTAACAATGTTTTAGCTCTTAATGCAATGACCACTGTTGATTTTGCGTGTGGGAGTTTTGGGTGACTGCATCAGATTCCACTGGATTCGAATACCTGAACATTAAATATGACTCCGAAAACGGAGCTAGGCTATCGCTATGTGAACCTGTAGCCATGTTGTGTAAGTAAAATTATTTAGTTTGTTGTCCTTCCGCCGCACCTCTGATTGGCACTGTTGGCTATGTGTGGTGCGAAAGAAGTTCTACATGTATAAATACGTTTACTTGAAAGCAGGGAACAGCATCATGCATCTTAATACGAATCCCCTTTCACGAGTTGTTGAGTGTTTTTTTACGGCAGCTTTATTACTGTAGCATTCCTACCGTTTGACGCTGTCATTAAGACACGAGATGGTGCTATCAATGGAGTATTGTGTGTGACTCTATAACCAAAATATGACACTAACGTTTAGTAGATTATAACAAGGCACTTACAATTTGATCAATCTAAGCCGAACAGTGTTTGGGAATTAGGTTATAACAACACCTTGCACATGTGTATTTAAAATTTTAAACTGACGAAATGAGTAGCGATATTTTATTTTATTTCTGTCTATATATCACAATTGATTACTCAGAGCAGTGTGACAGTGGAGGGTTTCCCATTGTTTTGCAATTTTTCCTTTCATTAATCATGCACAGGTTCACCCTAAGACTGAAAGGATATGTGCAATTACCTCTTATTACACGGCTGGCACCATGCGGCTTTAATGCGATGGGATTCCACAATTAGTGTAGACACCCAATAGGCTTCCTTACAACATAAATCTAGAAATACACCGCTCTCACTGAAATAGACAACGAGACGTGTCTTAATGAAATTGCTAATATACTCAGCAGAATAACGCATGCAAATAGTTTCATATCAGAGCCCTAGAATTGTTTTTTTTTTACATGTTGGTACTGATGATGGGTATATAAAATGTAAACGAATATTTCCGAGCAAATATTTTTGTACATACACACAAACAAGTATACAAACGTATAAACACATACGTACACGTAGTAATAATGATAACAGCAGCAGCCACCGTTCGTCAATACGTCATGTTGACATCAACACAGCCCCTGTGCCAGGCTAGGTGCACTTTGAGGCCACATGATGTGTCAGAGGCTCGAAGGCAGGAGGTTACGGGACAAAGACGTTATGGGTTAACATTAACATAAACTGACATATATATACATACACACTACCTTCACCAACCCGCACTGATCAGCCTTTTTAAGTATGGTCAAATAACTCCCATGTCCAGCATGGCATTGGAAAGGCCCTCATCCAGCAGCAGCCTGAAACAAGGGCTGGACGTGTGCACTTTTAATGCCAATTTTTGCCCAGACAAACTTTACGTGCTCCCAAGGCTATTTCTTTTTTTTTTACAAAAGATATTTGGCCAATTTTTGATGATTGCGACTCACCGCTCTATGAGACGTCTGGCAAAAACAATGACAAACTGCGGTGTTTACAAAAAAAATATGGCATTTGTCGTGGCGGGTACTACAAGATTGGACCCTGTCCGTCCAGTGCTCACCGAAATAATACATCATAAGGTTGCACTTATTACACACAAAGTGCTTGCCACAAATGAACCACAATACCTTGCTGATCTCGTCAAGGAGCATAAACAACCATGCGATCTCACCCGGTCATCCTCGCAGGGGTTTTTTGCTGGCCATCGAACAAAGACGGTCACCGCATCGGGCTCTTTCAGATGCGCTTCTGCGGCCGTCTGGAACGCTCTCCCTTCCGATATTAGGAGGCCACTGGAGCTATGCACTTTTAAATCATCTAGATTAAAAACGCATTTCTTGAGAACTGATTTTTGTTTTTAGTGTTGTTGTCCTTCCCTGCACCGCCGGAGAAACCCGCCACGCATACAGCTGGTGACGCTCAGCACTGCTGCTACCTCGTGGCCACACCTCGCAGCCCCACGCCTACAACACCTGGAAAGCACGTGGCTGCTGTCAGGTTGCTTCGTTTACAGGCAATGCAATGCTATTCTGGTGCCTGCATTGCCTGAACACATCAGCAATCCCAATGCATTCACACACACATGAATGTAACCACCTGTGGTAGTGAACGACCACGGTGCAATCCTTCAATCGTTGGGAACCTCTCTCAAACAGCAGAGCAACCGTGGGCTGGAGCAACACCCCAGCAGGGAGACACCGCAGGATTTTTCAGACCGCATAAACCAGACTGTACCTCTTTGGACTGCGACTCTTAACTCGTGACTCTCTTTATCCCTGCGATTACTTGGTACTGGTGCAACTTCGCCATACTGCCGACAAAGGTTAAAGGTGCGGACCTGCAATTGCTTGCTCGCACCACTATTGGTGGAAGATGCACCGAGGGGGTATTTGGCCTAGTCTTCCATGCTGGCCAGAGTGCCTGTAGGGTAATGTTAATCCTGTATTTAACCAAAGAGGTCCCAACTGAGTTCCAAGACTCTTGCAAGTGGATCCTGCTTTCGATGTTTAGCGAATAATATTGACAAATAAATATTGACAAATGCGCTATTTTAAGGCACCAAATGATAGTATTTACATTGTTGCACTTTTCCATTAATCCCACTATTAAAGAAAGATACAAATGTGGAAACAAAGTTTTTTTCATTTATTTTTCATTACGATCCATTTATATTTTTTGCTCTGAATGTCTAGAAAATATGTACTGGTTAAATAACAGAATATTCAATAAAGCAGCTGTCAAATTGATGGAAAATGTAATTTCTTCGAATGTGGTTGGGAGACAATGAAAATAAACTCTGTGACTGCACATTATATTGACTGTGAGTAGATTGCAGTCTTTGAATGTATATATATATTTTTTTGTTTTAACATCCCAGTCTTCAACAGTTAGGTCTTTGTGCGAATGACCTGATGCATTTTAATGCATTACATTGTATTTTATTTTAATATGGACCCATTGTGCACTAAAACAGATCGTAACGGCTGAATTTAATGGTGTGCGGAGCCCTTCGTGTCAGACTCCTGAATTAGCACTGGCAAGGCTTTGAATTTGTGGATCCATCCTCGAGTTCATGGATTCATTCATCATCTGTATGCCAATTATTTTCTGTGGAGGATATGTCTAAAAAAAGGAACAGCCTTTGTCATCACAGAGGCTTCTCACCCTGGCAGTAAAATCATGGATGCACCTTTCTTAATAATTCTGGTGTTTGTTCAAATTCACCCTGCGTTAGCTATTACATTGGCATGCAGTTCCCTATGCTTGCCGTTCCCTAAGATGCAAACATAAAACAAGATAAAAGGTGCAGCCCTGCAATTACTTGCTTATGCCACAATGATGGGATGGCCTTCACTACATTAAGCTTTGCACAAGTCTCGTGAAAGCCCTCTAGAGGATATTTTGACCAACTCGACCACATTGGTCTGACATCTTGGGAGTACCCACGCTTTACCCCAATACATGGAACCTATCTCTCGACTAACTGTGGCGTGTCCATTTATACTGCTGAGTGGACAGAGGCAGGGAGGGGTGAAGTAAATGTACCTATTAATCTAGATTTGAACGTATGTACCTATTGTTTCAACTGCATCGCCAGGAGATTGAACCAGTGGCCTCTGGATTGCAAATCGAGTGTGCTAACTGTCACACCACGGCCGGATCCCCCTTACAACAAAGTCTTAAATCAATAATGCAGTTAATTTGTGTTCAATTTGCCTTTTTTCGTTCTGCATAGATATTTATTCTAATATGATAACACGTAATGTGTATTTGTATTATTGCAACGCACATTCAATTAATGGACGATGAACATTACACTTTAGAACCTATGTTGCCTACCTCACCATCCAAACCATCTGTTAATCCCACGCATTAAGTGGTAATTACCCTTAGCAAAGAATGAATGATGCGTTAACAGCCTTGTAGCTCACATAGGTTTTCGTGCGAATTAAGTGTGATACCATTAGCTCAACTAGTGATGGATGCATACGCTCAATAAATAGGGGAATGTGGGTATTTTCAGTTTGTTTTACGTGTGCTCAACGGTGGAATTAGCAAATGGGTGTCAGCTGGGAAGACGTTAGTTGTTAATATAGAAATTGGTGTATTTAAATCCTCCCAATGTCAATATCGAATTATAGTTGAATTCTATTGAAGATTTATTTAACAGTCTGATGAACTATCCCTGGTGAAGCAATGTGATGTTCTATGCTTATTGGGGCTCAACCTAAGAAGAAGAAGAAAAATCCAGAATGATCCCATGTAATATTACAACATGCGTTGCACACATAAAACTAGGAAGTCTTGAGCAAGTGTCTTTTGCGAGTACCTGCTACACTGCGGCATGGAAATCTAGGCATATGACCCAGCTACACTCACACTTGGTCTTGCCAATGCTGGCCTACTGGACATCTGTGAAAAAGAGCTTCATAGATCATGGGATTACTCCAATCTAAATAAAGATTCTGATCTTGGCCACACTGCACCAGGTGCACATGCTATTTGTGTGTTAAGAAGAAGCGGCGTTGCCTTGAAATGTCACCTATTTTAGACAGCATTTTTCCTTTTAAGGCCATAGTGTTATTTACGAGTGTGTTGTGTTTTTTGTACGTATATTATATGTTTACGTAAAGCGAGGCCCAAGTGCCACTAATGCACATGTCAAGGAATTAAATGGGGGTAACAGGGATTGTAATGCATGAACTAGGGTTTTCACAATACAATACGATACAATATAAAATGTTACGATTACCACAATTTCACTTTCTCATAGCTTTGTAATTGTATTTTGAACTTCTATTATTTTGTGCTTTGCTATTCTCCTAATATGAATAAAGATTAATTTAAAAGTTACGTATTACCTGCAGTTTACTTTTAAGCCTGACAACATAAGCCTGCAAAAAGAAAATTTCAACGTAAGCCTGCCAAACGTTTTATAACAATAGCAAGATTACAATAGTACAACCCTTCTCACAGTTATGCTGTAAAGACTATTTATGATGGAAGACTAATTGAATAATTCAATGACTTACGAAAATTATGACATCATATAATTTCCATGTCGTCGTTTACAACAACATAATATTTTAGAAACCACATATTTAAAGGATAATAGCTATTCATTTAGCAAAGTTGTCTATTCAATTTGTTATTGCATACATATTTTGTCAGGAAATGTAATATTTCAGGAAACTAAAATGACCAATAACATTGCAATATTTAGTAGAATGGACCGTACAATCATTGTAGACCTTATAGCCTGTAATGTAATTAATTATAAATGACTCAAAATAGTCGTTCGCATTACTGTGGAAAATAAAAACATCAAAATTCATTACTATAAAATATGTCTCCAACACATATCCGTCTCCACATGAAAAAATAAAGGTACAGTATTTTGTACACAACCCATCAGCTGCACGGCCTTCTAGGAGTGCATAATTTCAACGCTGGACCGGTTCTGACATAAGTGTCTTATCAGCAGAGTCAGGCTTGCTTGAATCAATGCTGGTACTATAACATTGCCTCTTTCACATACGCACACTTCAATGTACTTTCACTGGGTGTCACGTAAATCCTCCTCGCATGCCCATTTGCGGGAATATTAGAGTAACGAGTGCGCAACACATTAATATCCCATGACAAAAGTTGCCTTTGACCCTCATTAAATTCAGAGGTCAAGTTGTGCCGTGAAAATTGAGGGGACCGGAAAATAATTTGTTTTGTCATACGCATTGGCATAACGACACGCACGCGTGCGCCGTCTTGCTTTGCCTTGTTATGCGAAAGTACACCAAGCACCAATTTACAACATTTTGTCAATTGTTCAACAAAAGAACATTCTTGAACTGACACGAGGGGGGGGGGGGGTGGCGACAAATCCATCGAAGGTTTTTGGGCTGTGGTGGAGCAATTTCTAATTCTTACTGTGGCTCACTGCAAGACTGGAACGACCCATTCTCAAAGTAAAAAGGGCACGGACAAAACTTACCCGCTATATGACAGTGAGTGCTGTGTCACCACAAAATAATCGGTAATGGTATACCTGGGAAATACTAAATATTGCATACAGCATAGATTATATAAGTGTTTGTTTTGCATGTACTGTATATCTACAGTTATCAACAATGTTAATGTTGTTTTGTGTGACCGTGCGTTACACTTTGGTCATTTTAACTCAACAATTAATTCTGTTGCCCGCATTACAAATGCGTATGATAATTACATACAGTAATTGAAATTGAATATATAACTTTTCAATGACTTGTATTGCCTATTTAATGAATACCGAAAAAGACATATTATGCACGGGTAATGTGCGGCATAATTGTGCAATAGGTTTTTACTCTAATCTACCCGAACATGACCAAAACTCCCCACTTTGCAGATAGCTGACGAGTAGCCAATCATTAATTTCAGTATTGACCGTGCCAAGAGCAGAACTGTGTGGCTGGTTGATTGCTTTGTTCTGAGAGTAAGCCACAGTGTCCATTCATCTTTCCCTCCTGACCTACGTTTGTCTGCCGCTGTAAAATTAAACAGCGACAGTGTATACTTTCGACTTTTATGGGAAGGCGACCGTTCTGAATAAACCACCTATTTTTTTTAACACACTTTCTGAGCCCATACCCAAAGGACAAAAAGGTAAAGAGGCCAGCAACGAACAGCACTGTTGTGGAAGTTGTAATAGATAAGAGTTTATACAGTGAAGGAAAAAAGTATTTGATCCCCTGCTGATTTTGTACGTTTGCCCACCGACAAAGAAATGATCAGTCTATAATTTTAATGGTAGGTTTATTTGAACAGTGAGAGACAGAATAACAACAAGAAAATCCAGAAAAACGCATGTCAAAAATGTTATAAATTGATTTGCATTTTAATGAGGGAAATAAGTATTTGACCCCCTCTCAATCAGAAAGATTTCTGGCTCCCAGGTGTTTTTTATACAGGTAACGAGCTGAGATTAGGAGCACACTCTTAAAAGGAGTGCTCCTAATCTCAGCTTGTTACCTGTATAAAAGACACCTGTCCACAGAAGCAATCAATCAATCAGATTCCAAACTCTCCACCATGGCCAAGACCAAAGAGCTCTCCAAGGATGTCAGGGACAAGATTGTAGACCTACACAAGGCTGGAATGGGCTACAGGACCATTATCAAGCAGCTTGGTGAGAAGGTGACAACAGTTGGTGCAATTATTCACAAATGTAAGAAACACAAAAGAACTGTCAATCTCCCTCGGCCTGGGGCTCCATGCAAGATCTCACCTCGTGGAGTTGCAATGATCATGAGAACGGTGAGGATTCAGCCCAGAACTACACGGGAGGATCTTGTCAATGATCTCAAGGCAGCTGGGACCATAGTCACCAAAAAAACAATTGGTAACACACTATGCCGTGAAGGACTGAAATCCTGCAGCGCCCGCAAGGTCCCCCTGCTCAAGAAAGCACATATAGATGCCCGTCTGAAGTTTGCCAATGAACATCTGAATGATTCAGAGGACAACTGGGTGAAAGTGTTGTGGTCAGATGAGACGAAAATGGAGCTCTTTGGCATCAACTCAACTCGCCGTGTTTGGAGGAGGAGGAATGCTGCCTATGGCCCCAAGAACACCATCCCCACCGTCAAACATTGAGGTGGAAACATTATGCTTCGGGGGTGTTTTTCTGCTAAGGGGACAGGACAACTTCACCGCATCAAAGGGACGATGGACGGGGCCATGTACCGTCAAATCTTGGTTTAGAACTTCCTTCCCTCAGCCAGGGCATTGAAAATGGGTCGTGGATGGGTATTCCAGCATGACAATGACCCAAAACACACGGCCAAGGCAACAAAGGAGTGGCTCAAGAAGAAGCACATTAAGGTCCTGGAGTGGCCTAGCCAGTCTCCAGACCTTAATCCCATAGAAAATCTGTGGAGGGAGCTGAAGGTTCGAGTTGCCAAACGTCAGCCTCGAAACCTTAATGACTTGGAGAAGATATGCAAAAAGGAGTGGGACAAAATCCCTCCTGAGATGTATGCAAACCTGGTGGCCAACTACAAGAAACGTCTGACCTCTGTGATTGCCAACAAGGGTTTTGCCACCATGTACTAAGTCATGTTTTGCAGAGGGGTCAAAAACTTATTTCCCTCATTAAAATGCAAATCAATTTATAACATTTTTGACATGCGTATTTCTGGATCTTTGTTGTTATTCTGTCTCTCACTGTTCAAATAAACCTACCGTTAAGATTATAGACTGATCATGTCTTTGTCAGTGGGCAAACGTACAAAATCAGCAGGGGATCAAATACTTTTTCCCTCACTGTACGTCTCTTAGATTGTGTAAGGGTATAAGAGCTTGGGGAAAATAGATGATTGGAGGGAATTCAAAAGTCGAGCTATGTGAAGAAGCAGACAGATGTGTTGTGACCTGCAGTGCGGTGGTTGAATGCAGTATGGATGAGACGGCACTGTCAGTCTGGTAGATCGAGTCCACAACAGGTGTGGAGGAATGAAGTTCACGTGAACAGCAACCATGGCAGCAGCGATAGAAATTGATTATGAGGTGACTGACCACAAGTGAGTGAGTGACTGGAGTGAAAATCTATTTGAGCATCACACGTATTATTCCTCAAATGTGGATTATTTGCTGAGTGTGTAGGGTATTCATTAGTGAGGTTCGTGCTTTTGGTTTTCATCATCAACAGCAGCAGCAACCATGGTTAATCCACTGCTGGATGAAGGCCTCTCCAAGCCACTTCCGTTGTCCTTTATCCCAAGATGTAACAATCCACCCAGCATCCACACGTGCCGATTTCATTGCTCCATCTCTTCAGTGGATATGCTCTCGGACGAGTTCATTTCCTTGGCTGCCACTCCATCACAATTTGCGACACTCGACCATCAACCCTTCAAGCGTGCTTACTTTTCTTAACAACATTTTATTTTGGCATTTACCTGTGTACATTCTCTAATCCATGTTGGCCTCTTTCATATGGTTTTGAGTATTTTAAATATGAGAGTAGTTGTATAACTAGGATAGCCACGTTGTTTTCATTGCATCCCTTTTTTATTATTAGTTTATGAGCACAAATCGGAGGGAGTTCGAATATTTTAAAAGCTTATAATCACATACCTTGATAAGTACAGCAAAATCCATTCTTGTACCGTACGTCTATTCCCCCGTGTCTATGCTGCCCGACTTGACGAAACCACACTGATCAGCATAGTGAAGTATGGTGAAGTAACCCGCATGATCCACACATTTCTGGGGAAGCCCTCATCCAGCAATGGATTGGACCAAATATAAATGGCCATACAGGTGCCTTGTATGTAGCTGAAATGAAAAAGGATTATTTTAAAATAAAGCCAGCAATGAATGACTCAGTGAAATAGTACAATACAGATGTGGTCTGCTTATCGCATTGCTCTGGAAAGGACATTGGGGTGATGGCCAAAAAAAGTATTTTACGCTCGCGTGGATAAGGCAGCAGAACTCGGTGCTCGCTAACAGCAAATGTCTCAACAGTATGTTAAGGCTATACGGGTGATCTTTGCATTTGTCTTTGCAGATATCGGTTATATCATTGCAAAATATTTCTATGACTTAATTGCCATTGGGTATACCCAATCTGAAAAATTCATGTATAGTCATTGTTTATTTAAGACGAGTAATAATGGTTGCAATATAACAAAAATACGTCACTACAATATAAAAAAATATATGAAGGATAACTCATGAAATTATGATCTTCTAATTTACAAATCATTGATCCATGTCTTTTATCAATTTTCATTTCCAAGCGTTATTACTTCAAAACTCAGTATGAGGTCATTTCAGAAAATGTTGGTCCCACAATCCCTGTATGGGGAGTCCTGTTCTTACCTCAATAAATGCACTCTCTGTGGCCATGGGAAATCAATGTCCGGTGTCATCTCTCAATAGAACACGTGAAAGTGTTACTGAAACATACCAAGGACGGGATAATTAAAATTAAAACATTTCAAGGACTTAATCTCTCGTGATAAAGGTATTCCCACAGCATTCCATTACATTTCCATATACAAGTAAGCAAATCTCTCGTCATTTATATGACGTGCACACAGCATATGCCATTTTGAATATATCTACTCATGCCATATGATTCGTGTTATTAACCCTTTGTTGTGCAGCTCCCATTTACACACGCATGGAAGAGTCACCAAAGATTCTCAATATTTGAAGAACTCGTGCGATGATGACCTATTAAGGCTGACAAAGTCCGCCAGACAGCATCTTCAGTACCACGCATTAACAGCGCCACGTGCAATGCATACATAAACTAAAATGTGATCTTATTTTTTTCACGTAGGCTTTCGCGACCAATATTATTCATAATAGGGGTTTTTTTGGGTTAGATCACGTGAATATATGAACGCGAGCTATCCCAATATATATTATGGACAAATTGTAATGCGTTCCACACATAGACATACTTACACAGTGGCGGTGCAAGTGGTAGCGTGTGCTAATTCCAGCATTGAGCTAATTCAAGAGGCCCATTGGATACTTGTATAGCATTCGTTTGGTGGAGAACAAATGAGTGAAGTGCTGGCTTCCATTAGAACCACGACATTGGCAACAGCCACTGCACCCAAAGGCTCAACAATCCCGGGGAAAAAAAAAACATTTACCACAAAATAAAATCCTCCGCTAAAATAAGAAATTGGTTATCGCAGTGTCCTTGAGGTGTTTTTCGTGATAAAAAAAGACGTATAAGATAGTGAACAGCCCATCTTTTATCATGGTTAAACAATGGTACGGTAAAGTTTTCATCTGCCCTGACTTGTCAGAACGCAATAAAAAGTTACATACAGTTTTTATTACAGCGTAATGCAACCTGATGGACACGTGACATTTTTTATAACTGCATCATCCCTTTTACGAAATATTTTCACGCTCCAGCTGATAAGCTTTAAGTTTACAGCAGGGGATTGACGTCGACGAAATACGACATCCCGTTACATGCGGCACGCATATCTTTCCCAGCGCAACAGCAAATTCATAATTTATCAGCGGCGGTGAAGTCTGCGGAGTTTCGCACGCAATCCCCTCTCCCCGCTCGCGGGCAAAGAAGGCCGCCTTTTGTTATGACTCGCACAAAGTGTTGTGTACAGTCGGATTCGTTGAGTCGTTAAATGTTTGTTTTCAGTAATGCCCCCCTCCACCACCACCACCCCCCACAGGGGAGCAATGTGCTCGCGGACGCTGGCAGTGCTGTGCCCCAAAGCCAACCCAGCGTGGTGTCCCCCATGAGCTCGTTGAGAGAGTAGCGGGGGTGGGGGAGGGTGCTCAGTGAGACGGCCGACACCACACGCTGTGAGGCTGGCTGCCACACAGCAGCAACAGACGTTGTTAGGAGGAGGAGGAGAAGAAGAAGAAGCGAGGGAAAGAAAGAGGCCGATTCATTTGGGCGGCTATTCGCTTCAATGTGTTGCCAAATTTTAGCTGCTACTGACAGTGGGACAGCACTGGGAAGTTTTACGCGTTTGGCCGGGATCACAGATTTCACACCACCAGCACCCCCCACCCTCCTTTGGAGCTCTTCACACCGACCCTTCTGCGAGATTGAGCAATCTCTTGATTTAAGAGCAGCAGTGTCAAACGGTGAACCTTCTGATTATCCTTTCGGACACCTTGATGCCTTCTCTGTTCAAGAGGAGATACAGTTTTCAATTGGGCGAGCAATATTAATGTCCCCCCCCTCCTCCTCCATTACCAAGCAAGTCATGTTGCTTTTCCTTTTTGTGTGTGAGGACCAAAACAGGAACGTGATTGCTTAAGCACAAATGAAGGGTTGCGGAATCGTATTGTTTGCACCACTTTGATTGTAATCAGTGTAACCAGTAACTGAGTTCAGGAATTGGCTTGAGGGGCATTTATTAATGCATTTCTTGCTTGGCTCAGTGTAAGTGATGGGTCATTAAATGTAAGTATAATCATGATAAATATACAATAGCGTACATTTTTGGAACGTATATATCCTTTTCATATTTATTTTTGGTGAACAGTTGACACATCCTGCTAATGTTAAACAAAAAAAAACTCATCGTAGCAGAATCATCATTGTGGAGGTCAACAGTACATGTTTTCTCTGATTATTAAAACAGGAAGGCAATTAAGAGTGCTGCCATTAACAGTGGAGAAGGGTGAATGTTTTAATTACTTCATGTGCTCCACAGCGCTGACATTTCCAAGGACCGACTCCAAGTGCCAGGCCACACTTGAACCTGTCCACTGCCTCACAAGACGGATATGAAACAAGTACTTATGGGTACCCTTTCACTTGTGGTCCTTGACAACCCTAATTATAATTTATACTGTAGTTTCTTGGGAAAATGTAAGCCTTGAAATTATCGGTTGCAATGATTGCCTCGTACCTTGAAAATTATATTACACAGCACGGTATATATGAAGTGTGTATGAGTAGTGGAAATATTTGGAAAAAAAATGTCATGCCAAAATTCCACCGAGCTAATCATGGGTATATGGTGACATGTTTGTGGTAATGAAGCATGAAATTAAATTAAACTTAACAAAACATATTTATTCAAATGAATGAATTTTCTCCCATTGACCATCCAAACTATATACACCACTTGTCCAAATTCAGCCTCAAGACTTTCCTCTTATGTCTATTGCTCACCATCTATCCTCTTATTATATACACGACATGTATAAGCCTCTTTATTCCTACGACACACATCCCCCACTTTGTACTGCATCTTGAGGTGCAGTTGTAATTATATACTTTATAATACATGCACGTCTTTGCGTCGTACTACATTTTGAATTGGGCGTTTTTCATTGTCATTGATGCACCTGTGCGCATGATGGAAAGGTTGCATTAATATGCTACTGATCAGACTCTCCTTAAGAAAGCCACTGTTGACTTCCCAAGAAATGGTGCTCACTTGGTGGTACCCAGTTACTGTAAATGACTCTTGAAGAATTATAGGATCGGTTGACCCTGCCTGTGATACAAACTCACAATCTGATCAAATCCAACACAATTTGAATTTGCAAAGTGAACTCAACGCAGCCCACATCTCAAACCACAAATGCGGTAGGAGAAATTTGAGCATCACGAGTTTGAAGAAGATGAAGAAGGTGGGGGGTTTGACTCGAGAAGACATTTTGGTAAATGTGTGAATGCAGACATTTTACACAGACAGGCAACATTGAAGTAGAAAGTATCGAGCCTGGGCTTGAATTGGCGAAGGGTCTCAGCAGGGTGCATGGCCAGAGGAAGGAAATTCCAGGTAATGTGAGCAAAGATTGACTGAGGGTTTTGACAGATTGGAAGCCTGCTGCTCCATCAAACTGATTTTTTTATTGACCGGTATTTTTTTTTCAAATATAGAAATATGAGTCCACGCATTTAATATAGCCATTATGAAGACTTTAAGACTGCCATGTCAACATGTGTAAATGTGAAGAACATTCGTATTGTTTTCTTTGACGATGAAAGGTCAAAAAGTGTTTCGAGACAATTGAAAGTTTGTCAAATAAAGTGAAACTCTTGAGCCAGGGAAGGCTTTTGCATCGCCCCCATTCACTGGAAGCCGACACATTTAACGTGCACTCTGGGAGAAATGTGATCGATTTTGTTTGACAATATAACTGCAACCATTGTTCCCGGATGACATAAACTCATTGCGCTAATTAAATTAACAGTTCTCGAATGTCATCATTTCTAACACATATACGTCAAGTGTGTTTATATAAGAATGTATTTTTTTTTCATAAAATGCATTTGCATAGTAAATGTTTCACCATCTCGCTTCCCCCCTACCCCAGTCCCTTCACCCTGACCAGCGTGGTGAAGTATGGTTAAACAACCCCCAAAACCGACACAGCATGGAGGGGAGCCTTCATCCAGCACTGGGTTGACAAAGGGCTGTAAAACGTGAAGAAAATCCAATGCTTTTATGGGAAGGATCAATGGCTCTGTAAGCCTTAATTCTCATTATTATAAGCCTGGGTAGTTGCAAAGGATAAGCATCTCCAAATGTTTAGGTCAGTGCTCACTTACTAATTGAGGAGACAAAGGTTATAAATTAATTTGAAAAACAATGTGGATTGGAACATGGAATTAAATTACGATTTTGTTGAAGTATTATTGTTATTCCGACATTTTCCACAAGCACTTTTTCCATTCTCTATTAATCAATAAATTATATGAGGCTTAATGTGCTTATAATCTTGTGATTAATCGAGTGAATACAACTTAATGATCATTACAGCAATAACCGTTTAATTATTTACTCATTACACACGATATCATGATTTATGTAGTAAATGCAGTCTAATGTCGTATTAAAATTTCATGATTGATACCGAAATTGCAACACAATTATAAAAAAGCACAATTCTTCAACTAATGTGTTTGCAGATCAATGCAATGAACACAACCACATTTAATAAAATTCTTCAACTAATATATTTGCAGATCAATGCAATGAACACAACCACATTCAACACAATTATTCAATGATGGGGCGAGGAAAGGAAACCATACACATTCCGAGCACAAGTCTCAAATTCACTGTTCAGACACCATAAGAGGCTTGATGTTTCAAGCAATAAACGTTTTGCACCTGTGGGAAATACAAGCACATGAGTCAAACATTGGCAAATTCCTTTGGTTATTACATTTGAGTGCATATCAATGGGGGGGGCCCTCTCAGCCAGATTCGGAACCCCCCTGTCGAACTCACTCCCCCCACGACATCCTGTAATCTAAATCGCATCCAGTAAGAGGCTGCATCACACTGATGCGCGTGTAAGAATTAATTGCCTTTCCAACAGTGCCTCCTAGCGGCCATCGCCTAAGTATGCATCCCAGCCTGACGTGGCTTACGTGTTCACTGTTTTTGCTCGCTGGCTGCTGATAATATCAGCCATGCCTTTATGTCAGTTAATTAGAGTGTATTAGAGTGAATACTTTTCTCAGAAGAGTTAATCAGAAGTGTCCAATCAGAGAAAGGCACGTACACTTTGTACCCGTCGTGATTCATTATCAGCTGATTCATGAGATGTGTTGGTCTGATAACAGGTCGAGCAGCACTTTTTCAAGCAGGACAAACCGACCCTTGCCATCCTCATGGACACTGAGTGGTCTAACAATAGCAGCGATCACCATCTGCTCCAAATCATAATATACTTGCACAAATGCAATACGTCTATGTGGAAGCAACATCGTTAGATTCTCGTTGCATCCGCTTGTAATGTTCTGCGCTCCGTGTAATGCATGTGTTGGATTGTAATTACATCGCTTGTGTCGTACTGCTCGATGATCGATGAGGTGCTGTAAAAGTAAAGTGAAGCCACGCGCTCACAAGCTACTGCGGTGGCCAGAGATCAGTAAACTTTGGGTGGCCTGAAACGATTGTCTGTGGGCACCTTGATGGCCTCAAGGTGGCACAAAAAGACACCAGATTGAGCCCCATCTCTATTATCCCATTAGCCCTTCTGCACACTTTTTCAAGCCCTTAGAAAAATTCCCAAATTCGCTTGCAGCCACACATTTACGGGCACATGCACACTATTGCACTTCTTCAGGCGCACGGCAAACAAGAGTTTAGTGGGTAATTTACATTTCTGATGTCTCCTACACTAATCCCGCCTTTGACGTCTTACTTTCTCAGCCTGGGAATGGGGAGGAAAGAGGCTGTTTATTTTTCTGCCTTAGAAAATCGTTTAATCCCCGCGATTCGCTGCGAGAGCATATCCCTGCCAAATCCATAGTCTTTCAGGCTCCCGGCTCTCCATGGGCTTGTAAAGTTCTCGTTGGAGATATTTTTTTAAATACATGGCTTGTTCATTGAATGCACTAACGTCATAAACATAAATATCCATTGGTGAGTATACTTTTCAGCATATATGAACTGCTTTGCTCACATTAAGTGAACTTTTTAAAACATCGCTGGTTATGTTTTTAATCATTGTGGGAATAAATCATGTAAGCGCTGCCGAACTCTCGTTTGTTTGACTTGAATCACACAAGATTATCCTGAGTAAAGCATATTGGCTGAAACATTGTACGCTCACTTCTTCATTAACGTCTCAGTCATCCTAGTTGTCCCTTATGCATAATACATTGCTTGTGTTGTCCTATCTGTTGTCACCACAATAATGTTATTATGCTTGTTAAGTACACTCACTCACTGCTTGGTACGAAGAGAATACCCTGGGCGATATTTGAATCGATGAGTACCAAACATATCTGGCCTGCGTGGTGCCTCAAAAGAGGAATGCCTACAGAGTATTGGAATTGACCTAAAGCCTTCCCGTATCCATTCAATACTAGTACAATACTAGTACTACAGCAAAAGAAAAATCCAAGTCTTTTTTTTTGTAAATAAGAGTGTGCTTTGAAATGCGATATATGCAAACGTAATCTATTTAATCTATGCAAAAGGTATTTTTTTGTTCAATGATTTATTTTGTTACATTTTTCGCCCAGCTCGCACTTATGCTGTGGCTATGGGCCATCTTCTCTGTACCAGAACACGACGGTGTCTGCCATAGTCATAAAACCTCTTCTTTTTAGGTCAATGTTTGCTCACTTCTTCAATAGTGTATGCAGTAATAAAAAAACCACACATATTTGTACAAAGCAATTGCTATAAAACAAACAGTGTTCTCTCCCAACTCTTACTTGCGGTGTAACTCCTATTGATTTTCGTGTAAAGATGAGATGTGCGTGCCGTCAGCACCGTTCTTATGTTTTCATGGTGTTTCAGCGGCCTTTCTTTAATCACATACGTGCAGTGGACGTGAGCATGGATGCATCGCTACACAACCTATGGTTTGTGAAATATAGCCGAGCGTGCAACGCGTAGCCATCAGACACCTTGGGCCATGTGCCGTTGCCTGTGATGTCGGAGTGTCAGTGATGGGTTGATTTGGAGGGGCATGATAACTGACCTTCCTAGCAGGGATGATGGTTGATTGACGAGACCAGTGACGGAATGACAGAGAAAGGAGTGGGTACCCCCCCCCCCCCCCCCCCCCCCAAGAGAATGACCAGCGTGGCGATTGAGCGATTAGATCGTATCATGTGCAGAAGTGAGATGGATTGTGGAATCGCAAGACCGTGAGAGACGGCGTTTTTGCAGGCTTTCATTCAACATTGGGATAGACCGTGGCTGATGATCATTATTGATGGATATGTAACAAAAAATACTTTTAATTTTCAACTCACCACATTCCTTATGCACACTTTATTACAGCAAGTACGTTGTGCACTGCAGAGTTCGGCTAACGTGTTGGGAAATTGCTCTACTTCAGAGTACAGTAGTGAAAGGGCAGATATTAAAACTCAAACTCAGTCCTATAGTTTTGAATACACTGAATTAATCACCAACATTAATGCTCTATTTATTTTGTGTATACAATCACGCTTCAAAATAATAAGGGTAAAGTGACATTCTGTATCGCCTCACTTATATGTAGTTTAGAAATGCAGTATACAAATACACAGTATTTATTAACATATAGTGCACACATTTATAAGTGTCCTCTTATTTAAGTGAAAGATCGTTGATATAACTACGATTTGCACGGTTGGATACGTACAGTGCGAAATAAGTTCAACATACACACATTTAACATAAAAAAGAGAGTTTGTTTCATCTTTACGTTAATGTATTCGCGAGGTTTCTTTATTTATCACACGATGGCCTGAATGGCAAACTTGAGCCATTTATGATCCATGCCTTTGACCAAAAACACCCTAAACGCACCAATTTCCGTCAGATCTTTAACGTAAGTTGGCTTGAGCCTGGTTCGTGCGTGCATGGCATACTGCTTGGGAATAAACATGTTGTGTAGACTTGTGCTGCAAGGTGACCAGGAATTCGCAGTACAGCAGTGAATTGAATTTATCAATGCTAAGCTTTGACTGTTATCCACCCCCCCCCCCCCCCCATATGTATGGGTTTTCTCATGGTATTCTGGTTTTCTTCCACATGCTAAACACTCATTCTCACGGAATTGGAATTGAATAAACATCCAAATACGGACCTGCCTGAAAAAAAAATAGTCCAGAGACTTAGAATTGCCTGGGTAAAAAAGAGGATTATTATAATGATGAATGAAGGGTATTATTTTTATTTGTATTCCCCATTATCGAAAAAAAATTTAGAGCACCAGTTTGCTCCCACAGAGATGTAAGTGTTGATTTGTTTTAAAGTTTAAATGTGAGTGGCTGTGGCCGCTTTGGAGAAGTATGTTGAATTCTAGTCTTGAGAAATAATAATATTATGCTTTATATAACATTTCATGATGGTATCTGCCCACAGGATTCGGTGCATCAATCTTAAGTCTCTGTAAAACCGACCGAGTGCCAATCATTAAGCCACAAGTGTGGAAGGGATCTATTTCTTCTCTTCATGAATTCTACCAATAATGCAAGCAGCCTGAGCTCTTAAGCAGCTGAAGCATAGGATCTTTGAAGCAGAAAATACGTATTCACTTTTCAGGGCTCCAGTGAATGGCATCCCATGCCTGCCCTCCAGTGGACTGGCAAGGAAGTTGCATTGCTTTCATGTTCTTCCTGGCAGATTTCCCATAGTTGGGAGCGTAACAAACAGGGATCACAGACAGAGATGCCTGAAATACATCACAACTGTAGGTAAAGACACATTTTGCAATGGTGCATATAACAATGTACTTTATTATTCTGTTTAACCTCTGTCACTTTGCATCAAAATATTATTATCATCAGTAACTTTATTTGACTGAGACATCAAGTCTCTTTTAAAAGGGTGGCCTGGCTCAAACATATGAGAACAGTGCAGCTTAATTCTAACGTGCAAACCAAATGCAGGTCCAAAGAGAGAAACTCAATTAAGTAAAATATTCACAAATTCCAAAGCATGCAAAGCATATGGCACAGTATCAAGTATCAGTGATGCTTATATAAAGATGTGTCATACTTGTTTAACTTACTTAGAATATAATGCACTATATAATGAGATGGGTGGGTCATGGCAAGACATCGTTGCACCAATTTTTTGGATCAAATAAATAGAGGAATGACATTTTCGGATTAGTTCCATGTCTCTGACGTGATGTTTGGCTGTTATCATGAACACATTCGTTAATTAAACTGTACAAAGAAGACATAGGCTGTATTTTTTTTCTTGAAGATTTACATATTCCAAATGCGTTAAGTTATTTAAATCCTTTAAGAGTTTAGGTAATTACTATGAAACCCTGATTAGGAATCCACTGCATAAGTCTCTGTTGTGTTTTCAGATTATACCAGAATATACGTTACAACCCAAAAACTCATAGGGAAGATGGTTAGGAATCTGTTCCTTATCAGGACACTTTGAAAATAAAGTCACGTTGACTGAAAGCTTTTGTGACTGCAGGAATTCATATTCTTTGAGTCTTTCGGTAAAGTCAACTACGACGTTTCGATCGCAACACGACTGCTTGAGTTGCGATCGAAACGTCGTAGTTTTTTGTTATTTTTGTTATTTATTTGAACCTATATACATGACTTTACCGAAAGACCCCAAGAATATTGAGTCATGTTATTAACCAAATTGTTAAAATTGCTATAAAAAACATGCAATTGTTTTTGAAAACCGCTTCACAATTTTCACATTACCCCTTTGTGTCTTACATTAACATTATCCATAAAACTAATATCGTAGTTTCATGCATACCCACACTTTTGACATGGGGAACTTTATTTAAACAAGAGTGTTGTCGTTTTTATGTGGCCATGGCAGTTTAGCAGGTATGCTCACTTTGTAAATAGCCGATTGTTTTGACTTCCTGTTGAACATGATCGAACGGGTAAAATACTGGGTCAACCCAGGCTGTGCTGCTCTGAAAGCATTCGTTTCTGAGACAATTGTGTATTGCCACACCATTATATTTGAAGGTAACACTGACTTTTAAAACCACACAAATCTATATCTATGGTCTCATATGGTAGAAATAGAAAAGCCCTTGTAAGCTGAGGAATTAAACAGTAAAATATAATCGAATACTCTATATGAACTGTACTAAACTTATGAATAGACCAGCCAGTGCAACACCATTTTATGGCAACAAAATATTACTTTTTTTAAGTTCATCATCACCAGCCATTATAAATCCACTGCTACATGAAAGCCTCCCCACGCCATAGACATGCCTCACAAAACGGCAATGCCACAATCCATCTCACTGCTGCACACTCTTTCTCTGCAGTGGTCATCCTCTCAGATACATTATTGTTTATTGACTGAAATTCCATGACCGGACTTTTATATTGCCCATCATCCCTTCGAGAGATGTGTTCTACACAAGCCCATTTACTTACCTGAAACGTCAATGTGTCTCTAATGTGCATGTTCTTATTTCTGTATCTCATTGTATTTCCAAGCATCTTATCTCGCCATGCTCTATTGGGCAACGTCCAGATTTTCATACATTTTCTCTTTCAACATCCATGTTTCTGATCAATGTCAGTGGGTAATATGCACTGATAGAAAACGTTCACCTTCAGGCACATTGGTACTTTTATTTTCATTATCAAATTCAGTTTTCCAAAAGCACGTTATCCTCTGCTTATTTGCCTTTTTATATCAACATTTGTATTATATTGACATTAGTATTATCGAGCTTTGATAATTATTTCTCTCGGAAAAGGCCTACATGTGTTTTCCAGTCGAGTCCCTTCAACAATTATTGTACAGTATTTAGTTTAGCAAACACGTGCAAAAGTCAGTAGTAACAAATAAGTAAAATTCTCGATTTAAAGCTTTCGTGACTGCAAGGATTCATCTTCTTTGGTTCTTTCGGTAAAGTCACATAGAATGAGAATAAAATAATACATTAATAAAATAAAATAACACAATAAAATTCTCACGACGTTTTGGACACAACATCGTGATAATTTTATTGTAATTTTATTTTATTAATTTATTATTTTATTCTCATTCTACGTGACTTTACCGAAAGAACCAAAGAAGAAGTAAAATTCTCTGAAAATAAAAAAAAATATTTTCCAGAGCTTTAATTTCACGTTGAATATGTTCCAGGTCACTGAGAGACTTGACTAGACACGTGACGAGTAGCCACACCAACAGCAAAAGTTATACTGAATGTGGTGTCTCGGTTATCCATTGGGGGAAGACCATTGGGTAATGGATCACTATAAGGTGTAGGCGACCAGAGTTTGATTGCTGTGCACGGCTAACATTGGTGACGAGGGATATATGAACCCCCCCCCCGCACCGCCCACTTTACCAACCCACACTGACCAGCATGGTGATATATAAAACTCCACAATCAATGTGATGTGGGTGGGCCTTCATCCAGCAGTGGATTGACGAGCTGTAAAAAAAAATAGGCCAGTGAGGCGTAAGTCCCTTTAAAATAAGACACGAGTCAAAATGAATAGAGCCAAGAGAAAACAATGAAATATATCTTTGAGGTTTCTGGGGCCTTGAATAATACTTTAAAAATTAAAGACAAACTATTCAAATGTGTATATATGGATGAAAATTAGAGCAATACAAATTGAGAACATGAAAACATGAATTAGAAAACACAATCAAATCAGTTTCCAAGTGAAAAAATACAGAATCCAACACGAATTTTAAGATCTAGTAAAGCAACGGCAGTTTTTTTACGCGGTGAACCGTGGGCAGATTTAAATTTTCTGAGTCTCATCGGCAGAGCATGCCTTGAAGGTTTCCCATCCCTGGTTTAAGCTTACAAGCCATTTAAACAGCAGTGCTCAATCCGTGCGTCGCACCTTTTCAGGGGGTGGGTGACAGGCTGCGGCATGGATACCGTGCAGGGTAATTTTGCAATGTCCGCATGAAACGTCAGCGGCAATGCGACGACAAAACACGAATACGCAACACAAAACAAATGCCTTACTAACACCACCGCATTGACTAGAGGCGTGGACATGTGACCTCTGTGTATTGTAGCTTCGGTGACCTGGTAGGAGGTGCGGGGACCAGTGGTCTTGATTAGGGCCCGCCATTCCAAAATTATTGAGAACCACTGATTATCACGGTTGCTGAACACAGGCTGCATGGTCAAAAAAGCCACGTGAAAAGCAACAAACAGCACCAAATAAAACGTTGGAAGACTATGGCAGAGAATTTCAAAGTCTCGCAGTGCGAGGGAAGGAGAGAGAGAGAGAGACGTGTTTTGGCCGGCAGTGTAATGATTGAACACAGTATGAATGAGATGACAGCCTAGTGAGTAGGTGAGGGGGGTGGGTGAGTATGGCTAGGAGAGTATCAAACAGTCATCCTGGCAGACCGAGTCCTCAACGTGGGTGGATCATAATCAGAATCTTTATTTAGACTGGAGGAATCCAATGAGATATGAAGTCTCTTTTAAAGCAGATGTTCAGTATGGGCGGGTCAGCAAAATTACAACAGCACAAATATTATAAAAAAACTATGGGGGTGCAAAATAGATCAAATGAAAAGCAAGTCACGAAATATACGTACATCATTCATTATTACTTGTGTATATTTCGCGACTTACTTTATTTATGTATATTTCGTGACGTGGCTTACATTTGATCTATTTTACACTCCTATAAATAGTACATTATTTTCTAGATTTGAAGCTTTCGTGACTGCACGGATCCATACTCTTTGGTTCTATTCGGTAAAGTCACGTAGGTAAAAATAAATCACGACGTTTCGGCCACAACACAAGTAGCCTTCATCAGGTGAAGGGACCGGACTGTCCAGAGGACAGCGTTGGAGCGAAATCAGCCAAGCCCAGGTCGCGTCCTTTTTTTACCTACGTGACTTTACCGAATAGAACCAAAGAGTATGAATACATTATTTATGCAAACAACGAAACAGTCCCTGATCAATTCTAGATTTAAAGCTTTCGTGACTGCAAAGAGTATGGATCGTCTGCGGATGTATATACTTTAACTTAGCTATTTCAATGCTAAATTCTATGCTAATTCCTTAGTCAAGGGGTGCCTTTGCGGATGTGTATGCTTTAACTTTAACATAGCCATTTCTGTGACCAGTCACAAGCTAATCACTCAGCCATTTCAATGCTAAATTATATGCTAATTCCTTTGTCAAGGCGCTTTGTTTCTTCTCACACAGCTTAAAGGTCGTGATCTGAGCGTGGCTTTTTTCACTCCAGCGCTGTCCTCCAGACAGTCTCGTCCCTTCACCTGATGAAGGCCGCTTGTGTTGTGGCCGAAACGTGATTTTTTGTTATTTTATTTTTTACCTACGTGACTTTACCCAATAGAACCAAAGGGTAAGTCTCTGACCACACCAAGAAAACAACCACGCAGCAGTGGTCCCCTCAATACAACGGACGCATAACGTATGAGTGGCGTTCACGCAAGCAGCTTTCGTTGCAGTAGCGACAGAGGAGTGACAAGGAGACGACCGGCCACGTGTCAGCGCACGGCCGCGCGGTTGAAGGATCGGTGAGTTTGGTGCATCGGTCACCAATGGAACCACCCCCCATCCTCTCCATCCTAAAGGCAAAGACAAAGACCCACCACCACCCTCCCCCCACCGTATAGCCTTAACAGATTGTCGTGGCAAGTGCTGTAGCACCTGTGAAGGCCGGTAAGGTACACGAGGGGGTGGGTGGCCAGCACCACGCCCGACCGCCTTTGTCTCCCCCCCTCCCCCGCACGAGTCGACCTAGGGTGAGGCCCAGGGACCTGTTCAAGTCAATCGTCGAACGGTGTTGGTGGTCGTGAGCGGTGAATCGTGGCGCGCAGCGGCGCGCTAACCGCTGCGCCACCGCTCCCCCACCACACGCACACACAACGCCCTCTGTCGGCGGAGCGTCCCGGAAAGGGCTTCATTAAACAAGGCAACGTCACGACCACCAACGCCAACAAACAACCACCCACGAACACAACCACCACCACCACCAACACGATCGGCCAAGCCCTACAACCACAAACAACATCATCATCAACAACAATCAACCAACCACCAAACCCATCCACACCATCGCCACCCACTCAACTGAACCGGGCCAGACAGCCCGCCTAGCCACATCACCGCAGCCAAAATTAAAGCCGCGGGGTTCCCTCCATGGGCGGCGAGAACTCGCGCCTGTGGAGGAGCAGCTCCCGGGGCCCCAAGAGGCGCTCCGATGGCGGTGGGGACGCGGCGCCCCCCAACGGCACTCGCAAGGCGCAGCGCTGCCCCGGGGCCCGGGGCTGCTCGGGCTGCTCGGCCTGCGGGGCCGAGGCGGCGCAGAGTCCCGGGAGGAGCGTGGCCCAGGCCGGGGTCCGATGCTCGGCTAGGCCGCGCTTGGTGCTTACGAGGCGAAGGTGAGTGGAGGAGGTTGCTCCGTCTGTCCTGTATCTTACGTGATTGGGGTGAGGGGGGGTATGTGTGTATGTAAATGTTTGACGTCCCCTTAAAGGTGTTAGCGGTGAGGAACCGTGGGCAATTTACGGGCTGGTCGCGGGCGTGATGATGCAGCGAAAGGGATCTTTTTTTGCCCCGTTTCAACGCCTTTGTTACAATACCACAATGCCGTGGGGTTTTAGAGTATAGTTGCGAACGCAGAGTGAATTCGGTGGAAGGATGGGATGCATATAAGCGCCTTGGAGGTCGTTAAATGTGTGTAGGTGATGGTGGATGGTGCGAGTCTGGGGTTGAAGGGAATGGTAAACGACTTTGGACGTTTCTGAATTAAATGGTTACCACATTCTTGGTTCTTTCGGTAAAGTCACGTTGAAGGGAAACATTAAAATTATAAAATATATATATAACTATCTTTTATTTTATTGTTTCCCTTCAACGTGACTTGACCGAAAGAACCAAGAATACGGATCCACTGCATTCACGAAAGCTTTAAATCAAAATGTGAATGGTTACCGTCATTAAGTACGGGACTCGAGCGAATGACGGCTATGAGGTCTTGTTAGATTCTCTCTTATCGAGTTGTTGGCCTGCGGGCGCTTGGTTTACACAGGTGGTAGTGGAAGGTTGATGTGAGTTTGATCGAAGGATGGGGGGGGGACAAGCAACTTGGAGGTTAGGGGAGAGACGTGAGAGAGACTGTGACATGAAATCCTCAATGATGCGTGTTGACAGCGAATGTGCGAATTGCTAACGAGGGGTTGATGGTTTGTCTCGAAGCCTTCGTGTGCAGCGCCTGTGTCAATTTTATGACCAAAAATTGAGTAAAACAAAACTTGGAGGTTCAGAAAATCAGAATGTGACAAGTCACTACAGCCATATACATTGTCTCATCAAAGTATAAGAATTGTTTTTACCCTTTCTTGCAATAAAAACAGGTGTTAAAACGCCAAACGAACCTTTTGCAAGGAATCATGTCTGCATTAGCCACACATACTTGTGGTGAACATGCAGGCAAAAAGATGCTCTGGTAATAATCTGTGCATTGTCTTTGAAAGAAAGCTGTCTATCGTGTGGACAAATCAGTTTCAAAGACAATGCAAATATATTACCAGAACATGTTTTTATTTGCATGTTCACTACAAGTACGTGTGGTTAATGCAGACATGATACCTTGCAAAAGGGTTCTGTTTGGTGTTTTAACGTCTTAACACAAACTGTTTTATTGCCAGAAAGGGTCAAAGCAATTCTTATACATTGTCTCTGTTCTGAGTCCACAATGGCTTTTAACATATGAGGACTCCCATCTCCGCTGTGTGGATGTAATCACGAGAGAGGAAATTAAGTTGGTTGGGCATGCATAGAATGGAGGAGGACATGTTACAGGGACATGAATGCCAGATGGGAACACAGCCACATGTAGAATACAGTAAGGGGAGATCTTGGAGGTCGTGTTAACAACTGCAGGTTCTGGCATAAGGAAGAAAGTGATGGCAAGGTGTGGTGCCTTCAGAGGCATTGGCAATGATGACCTCTTGACCTCAACCTTGTCAGCATTAAGACCACCAATAGTACCGAATACATGCTGCTTAAGACAATAACTCTTCGTGGAAATGGCCCTGCTAAAGACAGCGACACAGTACTACAATGTACACGTGTAGTAGTATCACTACCACAATTTTGCCATGTGAAAGTAATGGTTACGTAAACAATATGATTTTAAAGATCGTTCATTAAAATCCGAGTCGGGTTTGGATTTGGGCCATTGTCATCCCTCTGGAATCAAGAACTCTCCAAATACACTGTATGAAAGAATATAACTTGTTGACAAGGAAATTATGCCTCTAGCTACAGTATTCAAGTCTGCTGTTAACGTCATTTGTAGGCTCAACACGTGGTTACAGCACACCCTCCGCGCCTCCGATTAACACAGTTGGCTACGTACTATACTAAAGAAGTTCAACATACACACACACAGTTCACCTCAGCTGTCGTTGCTATGGCCCAGCAATACCAACCTTACATCAGCTTTTGTTGCATTGCTTTTCACTTCCTGCTGTTTACACTTTTTCTAAGGAGGTCCTGTGATTCACTGCTTTGGAACTTAATCATTCCAGCCTCAAGA
Source organism: Petromyzon marinus (assembly GCF_048934315.1). Classification (NCBI taxonomy): domain Eukaryota; kingdom Metazoa; phylum Chordata; class Hyperoartia; order Petromyzontiformes; family Petromyzontidae; genus Petromyzon; species Petromyzon marinus. Next base: position 8,500,253 of record NC_133680.1, read on the forward strand.
ACCTTGCGAGGATGCGATCTTCTGTGTTGTGTTACTTCCACCATAAAATTGGCCCCTGAAGTGACAAGGTAGTTACTCTGCTACGTGTACAGTAATATAGCAGGTTAACCTAAAAGTAAAACCCATTTTTATACATATTTGTTCACCCATGCTTCACAGACACTAATTTACTTACTCACGAACCGAGCCATAACCCTGTTTTGGACTGTCTTCATTACACTCTTGTTAAAATGTATATCAGCATTCAAAACTCACACCAGACAGCAATGTAATGGAGCTTTAATGCCCATCTTAAAATTGTACTCATTTACCATTGACCACCGGTGTGCTGTTGTGTAACCACTCAGCTCGATGTACTTTGATGAGGATGGAGACCTGGCACATGAGTTTTACGAGGAGAAGTTGGTGAACAGCAATGGGAAGCGCAGAGCCAAGTTGCTCCGGCTGTGCCAAAATCTCATCCCGCAGGTGAGCAGAATGGCTGGCCCATCAAGTCAAGCTTATGCCTATAAATTCCTCGCAGGTGGACCCGGTTACTCGGAGGTCAAATCGTTGAGCTGTTACCACTGAAATCTTGGCTTTGAATCCAGGCAGCCGCCTGTGATTAAACCAGGATCTCGAGCAATAGTATCGTGTTGATGATCTCAACTCGGTCACCAATGATTGCAAAACGCAAATACCCATCCCGTAATATTTTGTTCTGCAAATAATTTGGCTAAGTTCCAGCTCTAAGAAATAAAATATTGGTCTGGCATACAACTCTCATATGCAGAGTGGGTGGGAAAGAACTGTCCTCTACTGTGTGAACCAGAAGTCACTTGAGATCTTTAATACATCTCATGACATGGATAAAATTGATTTTAAAAATGACAAGACATTTAATCCCCCACAATCGGATCACTACTCCCAACACTCTTCAAGGACCTGGGTAACCTCGTACACAATGCAACAGCCACTGAGCCAGCGTTCATAAGTTGAGTAGTTCAATTCCAGAATCTGGATAGTACTTTCAGCTGGCCTTCAATAGAATGCTGTCTTGTTGAAGTTGGACATTAAAGAAACAGCCAAGTTAGTAACAGAGTTTCAATTAAAAAGTAAAAGAAATAATTTAACGTATTTGAATGACAATTGTGTACATTTTTATTTGGTGAGTTACTTCCTGTTTTCCCAAGCAAAATTATTTCTCAACAGCCCACTACCGACACTGTCCTGTGATTTGTTTTTCATATAAGCATCCTGATTTGAGCAGTCTGTGTCTGGATGGAATTTGTCACGTGTAACTTATATCTCGTCATTCACTGCATAGTAAATACATTTTGGCAAAACTATGAAGAGCTAACAACTATTATTCAGTTTGTGAGTGGAATACTTTTTTTGGATGGCTGTATACATTCTTAATTGTTCTATTTATTTTTCTATATGATGTTACTATCAAAGCGCGCATAATTGAAGTAAGTGCATTGAAAATCGAGTAGGTGATAATTTGCAAGAATAGATCATTGTTATTGTTGTAAGTCCAACCCTTGACTTGGAAACTGTCTCTACATACCCTACAAAAATATAATAACCTTTATTGTTAAATGAGATCAATGATGGTTCTTTTGGAGAGGGATGATGAATGGGCTCTTGCCTTGATTAAACAAATGTAATTGCTATTACTAGCTCTTTCGGTAAAGTCACGTTGAAGGGAAACAAAATAATAAAATATATATAAAACAATACAAATTCTCACGACGTTTCGACCATAACACAAACGACCGTTTGTGTTATGGTCGAAACGTCGTATTGTTTCCCTTCAACGTGACTTTACCGAAAGAGCTAAGAATATGAATTACTGCAGTCACGAAAGCTTTAAATCAAAATGTAATTGCGTTTGGCAAAGTACTCTATGTTGGTCAAGCCTTTTCATAATGCAAGCTTTGCTGTGTGTGTGTCTGTGTGTGTCTGTGTGTGTTTGTGTGAACCACGTGCACTCTCTAACAGGGCATGGTGCGGTTGGATCACCCACGCATCCATGTGGACTTCCCAGTGGTGATTTGTGACGCCCGCCCCGATTGTAACCAAAGAGGAGACTAAAGGACGTGGCATTACAACATAAGCCATTCATCTGAGGCCACCATGCCTGGGATTCAGTTAACATGACATTTTAGGATATTCTATTTACAAAACGTCTAACTTTAGATTAATTTTCCAGTCATAACCATTATCACAACTAAACAAATACACTGTCCGTGCGGTCAAGAGCATGGATAAGTGGTCTTCAATACTTTGTTGCAAGGCACGTATAATCTTACTGGAAATTGCAATGTGCCACTTTCATAAGTCACATAGCAAATGTTTTCACAACTTTAAGGGAGCATGCCAATGCGTCCTTTTAACTGAAACCTACGGCTGTGGAGTGGCTTTTGCATCACGTTCCACGTGATGCAGCCACCTTGATGCCCTGCCGCCATACATCAGGACGTGCAGGGCATTTCATCATCGCGGAGCGAGTAAAAGGAAGTGAGTCCCAGCCACTTGGGGACGCATATAGCCTACCCTTTGTATCCCTTTCAGAAATTGAGAGAGGTCTACCCCAAGCAAACGCAGATGAACCAGAGAGTAGACACAACTTGCAGGTGTGAAGGCGAACTAGTATGCATTCATATATATCTGCCAAACGCGAAAGAAGTTCAACATACAGACGTATGGCAGGGGGTAAAGGTACTGGCCGCACCCACCTGAATTCTGGCAGTCATCTACTCCAGGGTGGTACTCGTGCCAACTTCTCGTGCAGATTCCCCAGATGGATTACAGGGACATCGGTGTTACTGTGTCGTCTTGCTTTACTTTGCGTGCACAGGTGGTAGAAAACATGCATTCACAAATGCTGTCTGTGGTGAAGCATAGTCGTGGTATATGTTATGGAAATGCTATGAAAGATTGCCCATGCGCTCATGTGATCAGTGCAGAATAGTTAATGCATTAGATTATGATGGTCGTGGCGAGCGTTGATAATGCACTATTTAGTGTTCCCGCCACTCGAATGTGTACGCCTGTGATGTCGGTGTGACATGCAGGTGTTTTGCAGGCAGAGGGCGCTGTTGTACCATTGTTTAAGTTCATAACATCGCAAGGTTAATGCATATACGTAGTAAGTGTTGATAAGCAGTGAAAATTGTGTCCACTCTGCAATATGGTGTACACTTTCTTATACTTTAAGCAGAGCATAAGAGTGAAGTAAGATACCTGGCACTAAGGAGATATGTGAAATGGTTTTAGCAGGTCGGTTAGCTTCGTGGTCGACAACACTCACCACTTAGGCAATTCGCAAGACGTCAACAAATTGGTTAATTTCCCGTTGCCCTGGCGTTAATATCAGTGGAATATTATCAAATCATGCCGCTGTCTTTGCATTGCACGTGAAAGATCTTGACATTCAGAATATTAATACGGGTATTGTAACTAAAATCCCAATTGTTTTTAATTGCTTGCAACTAAATTCAAAGCAGTTAAAAACGTTTCTAAGCGGATGGAAACCTTGAGTGAAAAAACATTTATTTATTGTAGGTTTGGAAGTTGCACTTACTTTAGACATTGTCTAAATTATTTATTTTCTCCGATAACTCGAAGTGTGGAATTCTGCCACTTTAATGTGGCCTACATTAAAGTGAGCTGTTTATTCCTGAACTAAGTGATGTTACCAGCTATTGGCAAAGCTTCATGTTTGAAAGTTTATGGGAAGGACTTTTCAAGCAAAGTCCCCCTGTTGTATGAATCCAACACAATTTGTTTTGGAATCACATGCAACGAATTAACTTTGCTTTAACAACATCCGACGTGTCAACAATGTTGAGGTATCTGTTTTTTTAACTATTGCTATTGGATTAAAGGGAGCCGCTCTGTGTTTTTGTATCTGTGAAAAGCTTTTCCGCCTTGCAAAATGTAACACTTGCAGACGGTGGGGCACTGGTGAGCCTTGATCAGTTTGATCGCTGCAGCTCCGGCGTCGTGAATATTTGAAGTAATTAGTCCATATTTTCGTCATTTTAGTTCTGTCACTTATGAACGGCAAGACTGCGATATTGAGTCGAGCAGGTAAAATGACCAATGCCTATTACCATTTGGTCCGGAAATGCACCCCATGTTGTCGCATCTCAGAAACGAAGGAGGGTTGAACCTGGATTGTGCTGGAATGCGAGACGCAACAACAAATTTCACTGGCCGCGAGGCTACATTGTGGGCAGCAAAATGTTTCAACAAAATCAATTGCTCTACCGTACCTCTATGCTCCCACTTCTGCACTCCTCGCCTTCGCCAACCCCCAATTACGAACGCGCTGAAGTATGGTCATATAACCCCTACGACCCACACGATCAATCCGGGAGTGGATTGCCACAATAGGCTTACACATACAAACCGACCAATATTTCAACTGGATTCCAGTGACGCCGAAGTAAAAAATAATACCATTCTGCAATTGTATAATTGGCGTTTTACTTTTCCAGATAGCCAATTTTAGTTTCTAAAATTATTTTCTTTTTTGAGATTTGTTAACTGCCGTGAATGTTAATTCAACCGCACCCAAGTTTGTCAAGCCGCACACTTTAAAAAGTCTCCCATCGTCGGCCAGTTTCACGGGAGGGTGTTGTGGAGCAAATGGCTTCCGCATGCTGTAGAGACAACGAAGCCTTCACACCAACACTTCAGCCAGATGCATCTCTTTTGAGCCTAACTGCATAAGCCTTAAAGATAAAAGTACAGTACAGAGGTATTATCTAGAAAATGTATTTGAGTATACTTGCAGAGTACGTTAAACCATATTTCAATCTTCGTCAGATAAATTTAAATTCCTTTGGGCTGTTTTACATTTGGCACATTTTATCAGAACGCAACAGTTTAGTCTAATTTCCATACAGAAACACTGGATTGGATACAAAAGGTTTTTGTAAGCCGGTTAACATTCTTCCCTGGGTGGGCACTGTTGGGGCAAACAGGTTGCCTTTTGGTGATGTAATGCTCCCCTTTCCCACTTAAACACAATGTGTATTAAACTCTTATCACACCTTCATGAGTGCTCTTTGTTGCTGGCTGCTAAACGTTTTGGCCGTGTGCTCAGCGACAGTGATTTTAACAAAGGCTCCCACGAAAATTATGTCACCCAATGTATATATATTTTTTGTGAGATATTTATAATTCAAGAGTTGTCTGCCTGAGACCTGGGCTGAGAATCCTTTAAATTGTACGGTGTGCAGGTTATTGTGGTAATGTATTTTTAATCTAGTGGCAAATTATTCACAAGACAATCCAGTCAACTTCAGCTGTACTATGCCTACTTTGCTGTGCCATATGGTAAAGCTCAGTTTTGTTCGACCATCTTGATTTAACGTGCGTTCGCTAAATAAAATCGTGCATATTGACCAAGCTAGTTTTAAGGGTTTCATAAGCTGCTGCATTCAAAGGCTAGCCAGTCGGTCAATCCTTCTGTTTTTTTTACAGTGGAGGCAATCCTTTTAGATTTGAAGTTTTCGTGACTGCAAGGATCCATGCTCTTTGGTTTTATCGGTAAAGTCACGTCCGTAAAAAACAAAATAAAATTAATTAAAATGAAAACAACTAAATTCAATTTAGTTTTCATTTTAATTTAGTTTTAATTTTTTTTGTTTACCTACGTGACTTTACCGAGGCAATCCTTATTTTGGCAACTCGAGCACTTCTGCTCATCTCATCAAAGACATTTCTAAATTGCAAAATGATTTCTCTAGAACTACCTTTTGTGTCTTGTTTATTTCTCCTTCCCCCCCCCCCGCACCATTCGATTAACACGGTTGGCTGCTTACGGTGTGAAGGAAGTTCAACATAGAGTAACAAAGCTTGCACAATCTAGGCGCCTGCATTTGTGCGTTGTATTTGTGCACGCGCGTGTTCATGCGCGTGCGTTTACATGCGGTATATGTGTGAAGTTTGTAACGTAAGCTGTCCCCCAATTGCGAGGGACCTTAACTCCTTGAGTCATATGTTTTATGTATGAACAGGGTGACTTGATGTACTTATTAAATTATCTAAACTTTAATTGTAATGGTAATAGCCGCAAACTGAGAAATACAAATAAAATTGTGTTACACTGCTTTATTCTTTGTGCTGTAGGTGGGGTAATGTATTAATTTTAAGAATAAACTGTTTTGTGTTCATTCTGTTGTAAATGTGATCGTTTACAATGACTGTTTTAGATTAAATGTATAAATTTCACATTTAACTACACTCCAGTGTATATTGCTGCTGCTAAATCGTACAATTGGAGCCTTGTTACAACAAACTCAATTCATAGAAATGAACGTGTGTATATTTAACCACACCCAGTGGCCAATGAACAAAATAGATTACGTTGGAACATAGTGGAGACCATCTGTAACGAATTATAAGGTTACGTTTCATTTTTTTGAATGCTAGAGTAGACAACAAAGAAAGTGCTTTTCTGATTCTACAGTTTATTGTATTATACATGTACCTTGAACATTTGAGAGCCCTAGATTAGTATTTAACTCTTTATCCCCGAGTTACCATCCAATTGTATACATAATTCCCATGTCTGACATCACATAGGGAGGCCTTCATCTACCAGTGGAATTACAAAGAGCTGTAGGAACAACAGCATACGTTTGTTTCATCTAGCAATTAGTCTTTAGGTGGCTGGATATTCAGATCGCCAGAATGTTCACCATTGAGCCGGCTTATTTGGAGCTGATGGGTCACTTCAATATTCCTCTCCTAAGGTCAGCGTTGAACTATTCACGAGAAATCGCACATTGACAGGACAGAAGCACAGTTCACAGACACGCACTCGCTATCAAATACAACAATTCAAAGCTTGTAAACAATTGGGTCGTTCTTGAATTGTGCATACATTGTACAATGTTCGACGCATGTACAGCAATGACCTTATCACTGCTGTAGCGTGCAAGAAACCTGTAAACTTTGCCCAAAGTGTTTTTGTTTGTTGGCTGTTCTCACTGTGCCCCTTTGCTTACAGAACAAAACAAACTTATATTTATAGTGGCAGGCTGTGCCTAATGTACGTCTCATCCTGCATTCCCATGCAAATGAAAACAAGCAGCAATTAAATCTGCCCCGGGGAAATAAAAATATGACGCCGGCCAGACGATTTTTTTTGGCATTGCTGGTACACTGATGAACAAAATCAAAACCATCTTCTTTGATTTTCAGTAAATTAGGAAATCCTGCTTGCGCACAAAACATTCTGTGGTGGAGTTGGTGTGGGGAAGAAGTTTGTCAAAACAAAACTCGAATGCCGATTGTATTTTACCAGGAAATTGTAATTAGCAGGACAGTGCGTTGTAATTTCGCTTATGTGACTCACTGTGGACTGGGCTATGAGCGGGTATGTGAACATCGACACGGTGACCCAGATGTCTTGCGACCCCCATTTAATTCTCTAAAACCTCATACTTTTGATTTAAAGCTTTCGTGACTGCAGGGATTCATATTCTTGGTTCTTTCGGTAAAGTCACGTAGAAGGGAAATAATAAAAATATAAAACAATAAAATTATCACGAATGCTTTTGTATAGCAACGGGTGTGAAGACAAATTAATAAGCAAAAGTAGAAATGTCAGGGGTCAATTATTTGGAGGGGTCACAAGACATCTGGTTCAACCCTGCAGAGTAAATAAGTTACACCAGTTTATCCCGTAGGCTTTCGCGACCAATATCCATAATAGAGGTTCTTTTGGGTTAGATTCACGTAAATATAAATGTGTCGTTAAACCCGCCACCACCTGACACAGCCGGTTCGTAAGGCTTTCCACGTAAACAAAACATGCCAATTCGTTACTAATTCAGCACACCGGTGTGTTGGAGAATAAACCCACAACATTTACAATTCGATTCATAGTAAAGACGTTTCGCTGGTAGTTATACCACCATGCACAAATATGTTACGGGACCAAAAAAAAGTGTGCAGCCTGTTTTAAACCACGTGAACGCGCCTCACTGTGCTATAGAAAGGGAGCGTACATGATATTAATAACGCACGTAACTGTGAAATGTTAACATCTACTGCATAAACATTGACGGCTACATCGAGCACAAATACTGCGCTTGGTCTGGGCCAAGGGCTCCAGAGCCCTGCATGCGGCTCTTTAAAAGAACTGGCTTCGTGGCGTTTTTAATTCAGGTTAAGGAGCACCGTCTCGGATTCACGACGTGTATTGCGGCTCTTTCAATATAGAGTGGGGTTTTTTTTTACCGAATTCAAAAATAAAAATGCCTGCTCTTGTTATTTTGGTTGTCAACCGCGCTAATTTGGGCGGTTAATTGGTTCGGGTGGATTAATGACGTCCGGATATTCGACGTCATTTATATAGGAAAGGTAATAATGGGGAGCTTTTAATTTGACACATTAAACCTCAGAAGTTGCGAAAAGTCATCTTGAGGAATCAACGCACTCGCTTAAATTGATTCCATCAGGGGTAACCCCAGTTTGAATTGCCTATCAGGCGTCCGTGACGTTTAATTACACGTAATCTGAACGCGCATACCATTTGCTGGCTGCTTGCATCCTCGTGCTAAAGTAGACGCTCGCTAATTTCCTGAACACCCTGCAATTGCAATGTTAACAGACTTCGCATCGCACATGGCCTCTAAGTTTAAACACGTGTTAAAACGTGTGCTCTCGCCATAACATAATCCCTTCCAAAGGGCATTCCCTCTTTAGAACGTCTATTCCACGCTCACCCCTATACTCCTTTTACAAATGTGGATGCTTGTCATTCAAGCAGAGCCTCTATTTTTCTCCATTGTCTCCACGCCGTTTAATGTTGTCTCAAAGGCTGAAAGAGATCCGGACATGAAAGCCCTTGGATGCACTTGTTCCACATTCCACCAATGGAAGATACCACGAACACCCTTTTGGGAAAACAGGTCTCTCATTCTACATTACTGAATGCCACAAAACACGCCGAACTGTGTACATGTTGCCTAATTGTTACTGCACTATCGCATGTACAATCGTTTGGTTGGCATGTCGGTGAAAGTAAAGCTGTAGCCCTGCAGTTAATTATTTGCTCGTGCCATCAGCTGACAGATGTCTTTACCAGGTTGGCTTTAGTGCTCCTTCAGATGGTATTTGGCCTACTCTTCCACGCCGGTAGAATCCCATTACTTTACCCCACCGCACGCGACCTGCCAATGAACTGACAGGGGCCACGGTGGCGAGAAGTTAACGACCTCGCCTGGTATACAGGATGTCGTAAATTCGATCCCTGCCCTGCCGCCGGCTGTATATTTTAGAGTTTGCATGTTCTCTCCGGGTGGTGGTGTGGATTTTTATCCGGGTCCTCCGGTTTTTCACTTCACATTTAAAATCAACGTGCGTTTAAAGTATTTAGTTGCTATAAATTCCCAGGCGATAAACCACTTGGTTGAGCTTTCACTTGTGGCCAGGTCGTTTCTGAAAACGAGCTCCATAGCTCAGTGGGCCTTAGCTGGTAAAATAAAAAAGTATTCCGTTTGGTAAAACTGTGCTGTACTCACACTGATTGGTAGGCAGAGGCAGTGGGAGAGATTTAAGAAACGCGCCGCTGTTTCAACTTCCAGAGCGGGAAGTGGAACGGGCAACCTCTAAATAGCAAGTCCAGCGTGCTAACCATTGCAGCAGTGGTCACAATGAAAGCGGACGGCGACGGAATCACCGATCTTGCTGATATTAGCCAATCAAATGAAGGGGGGGGGGGAGGTTGGCACATCATTTCTTAAGCCACCGATCGATTGGCAATGAATCGACACAGCGATTAGCCCGCAAATTACGATCAACTCGGTATTTTTGATGTTTGTTTTATTATGTGTCGACTGGAGCGGAATCCATACAATTTAATCGCGATTAACAATCCACAGTACCATACATGAACAAATCTCTGATGGGCGATTTTGTCGGGCGTACGGTTTTATCGTATTCCAAGCGCGTTCAGGCACACGCTAAACAAATACCGCAACGCTCGTTTTTCTTTGCAAAACATTTTTATTGCGTTTTATTAGAAACAGTGCAAAGGCCTGCTGCACGCTTTATTTTCACAGGTGGCACCGTTAAAAGTTTGTCCTTTAGTGCGCGTGCCGTACACTTCTCAACAACGCAAGTTCAATACAAAAAAACCGCACTTCCTTCGTTATAAATAGGCTTTGGTCAAGGTGGGGGGTGGGGGAGTCGCATTTGTGAGCAACAGAAAGAACAAGGGACAAACATAAACAAATACAGTAACTCATTACAAAATAATACCAATATAGAATTCCTTAGAAACAGCAATAACATTGTTCCCCAATTGCCTCTACGTTTAAAGAATGTTTTTTTATACATCTAGTACCATTTATATATATACTGTTCAACAGTAAGCATTACCTACGGGTATTATTTTAATCGCTCTATATGTTGACTTGGGTGCAGCAATGACAGATTCAATTAAGGGCATCGTAAAAAGCAAACCCTTGCGAGTGTAAAAGCGAGCCCGACGTGAATGCCAAACGATTAATGGTTGCGAAGGGTCACCTCTATAGTCGTCATTTATAATCTCAATGTATTCATTTAAATAATTCCAATTTAATGAGCAACACTCGCATGTAATTGGCCACACGCTCCTCCAATACGGCCACCACTTTATTTTGAAGTGGCGCCAACTGCGGAGTCACTTAAAGCCACAGTTAAAACAGTGCAACTCTTATTTACTTTGTTTACAACAACAACAACAAAAAAACACCATTGCAATCAGGAAATTGTAACTGGCAACAGCTGCAAGAAGACTGTGGTAGCCAAAATGTCATTTCGTGTACAGTGCTACGTTCAATGTTAGAAGAATGATCGCCCACCCGCAGTTTCACTTGAGTCTAAATAACAACAAAAAATCGTATGGCAGCGTTTGCTGGAGTGGGCCAAAGCAGGCCGGCGTCACGGTCACATGCGGAGAATCACCAAAAATTCGTGAAACACCAAATGGGCCCCTCCACCCACTGCTCAATGGGACATGGGCCCAGGGACCTGGGACCCCCCCATATAACGGAAATGAGACGGAGCCTGATAGCCCAAACGTAACGCCGTGGCATGCAGCACTCAACGTCGGGGATGATAATATGGTCGATCTTGGGACACACAGCACGCGCTGATGGGATGGTCGCGTGTCATTGCGTCGCGGCCATCAAATGCCTGCCACGGGGCAGATAAGTGCATTGCGCGCGGCCAAGCTGCCCAACACTGACTTTGCCCAAATAAGCCTTTGCCTTCCACGCGGTGACTTATTGCATGTACATATAAGGCACTGGAGTGGGGCTTCTTGCATGGCATGCCCCCCCCACTCACCGCCGTGCATTGCTGCCCAGCTGTCAAACCCCCCCCCTGCCCCGCCTCCACGTGCCCGCTCTCACAAGGGCCCCAAGCCAAAAACGACGTGAAAGCCGCCTCTGTACGGCTTGGGCAGCAGTGCAGGCCGTGGGGCCTCTCTTTAAGAGAGAATGCATTGAAATAGGGCACGGCATGCTGCTCAGAGTCCACTCCCCCCCAACCAACTATGTCATAACCGCACTTGCCTCCTGCTTCCGAGAACTGCGAACTAATGGACGCAACTTCGTTTGCAGATCGAATGAAAGGGTGTTGGCTCTTGACAGTTTGATTTAATTGGCCCTGGAGCTTTTAAACACCCAAGTGAACCGAACGCAGGCATATTTTACCGAAACAACACTTACTGATTTGTCAGAAAAATGATAATTTTACACAACTGTACGAGTTTAAATCGCGTTCCTCAGCATTGCAAAATTCAGGCAATGTGTTACCACATTCTTCCCCCACTTATTTTTTTCTGACGAGCTACTCTTTTATAAGTCATTCAATAGTCGTAGCCCTTTGTTTTCTGACAAAGGGCTACGACTATTGTGGATGTGGGTCTTCGTAAAACATTCGTGTAAATGTTTTTTTCTTTAAATATAATATGTGCTTAGAGACGCGGTCAATAGGAGAGCCAGAGAATTAAGGCATCACTTTTGATTGCAATTCTTTCTACAGCGGGGATGCGCCCATTTGCTACAATGTAACAAAAATCATTCTACGTTACTATAAACCAACACCCTATAAATAATATTCACCTATGTAACGCATTGCATACATTACTGGATATTTATGTATAGACTGTGCCGAACACATTATTCACACCCTGCATGCTACCACCCCCGATAAAGTTTGATTGGTCTCCTTGCAAAAATGAATCTCGATAATTTTGCTAAATATTAGCGTGGGTTAGCTGTCGCGAATTAGGCTTATAAACAATTATCAATCTCGATATTTTTGTAGGAATCGGCTATCAGAATGCCTACACAGAGACCGCACCTCCAATTAGTATGGTTGGCTACATATGGTACAAAAGAAGTTCAACATACTTGCATGCCTATAAGATCAAACAGGATTTTTTTGTGTTATTGTAACATGACCATACATTATCATGGGTGTCTGCACCAATGTAATGCCTAATGAATAAAGAACCTAAGGACGTTAGATGCGGATAATGTAATTTCCAGGCCAATTAAACACCAAGATCACAATTACCCCAAGTGTCGACCCCTCATTAACCCTCACATTATCACCAGCCACGACTCGTTCCCACCGTTCGCGGCTAATGCTGATAAATACATGTGCAATTAATCATCTGTAACCCTCCCCCCATGGAAGAGTCTACGAGAGAGCCTTCAATGCATCGCAGTATTGCCGCCTCGAATGAACCAAACGTCCAGACGATAACAAACAAAACCGCGTCCATCCTTTGAGTCACTCAAGTTTGTGAGAGACGCAAAACGACACGCGGGCGGCCGTCGCCGCCCACGAATTTTGTTTCTGCGAATTTTTTGTTCACTCGATTTTCTTCATAGGTTCCGTTTGTTAGAGAAGGAGGTGGCAACTGCTCGTCGGATGGGTGATCTCCATGCACATGGAGAGCAGGTTTGTGTGGGCCACAGGAGGCAGTGCAGCAAACGTGCATTGCCGTTCTGTACTCTGCCCACCTTCACATAACTGCACTGTCCGGCGTGGTGAAGTATGGTCAAACGATCCACACCGGTATGTGGGGGAAGCCATCATCTAGTAGTGGATGGATCGTGACCGATGGTCATAAGCATGACGATGAACAACAGTGGCACTGCCGCAGATTTCTAATCCCCTAGATTAATGACAAAACTGCTGCCGGCAACAGCTTCAATGGTCGCGTTTAAAACCTCATTCGCCGCATTGCCACGTGTCGAGGTTGGTCAGCTTGCAACGGGGCTCCGACGTAACATTAACCGCGGCGGCTGTCAGCGTGACAGGTGAACGCCCACGCTGCGTGTTCGTAAAGTAAAAAAAACATTATTCCATTCCCCAGAGCCTTTAACAACTGTACGTACATGGGGGGGGGGGGGGGCATTTCAGACATTCACCAGGCCACTCCCCGACAGCCGCCCGTCCACTTGCTCACTCGCCAACCTCAACGTGAACATACAAACATTGCTGCTCTCAACCCTTGCCATACGATACGAGAGGAGCACGAGACAGACAGAAGAGGCATTGACATTCACCGTGCACAGAGTATGTTCCACCTGTTCAGATTTTGGCAACGTTTACTCAAATTTGGGCAATCGTTGTCACGCACCGGTTAAGATTTCTTAGCGAATAATTTTTCAACAATTATTGTTTAGCCACTCAAAAGCTGAAAATGTGGAACACCCAACTGCACGGTCCTTGCCATTTCACGTGTGCTTCACCCAACACGGACATGCACATTTTCAGAACATTCCAAAAACTCGGTTACATTTTCAATTGATTGCAAGGTGGCTTGGCACTTAAAGCAGAATTAAATTCACTAACAGCCCAACAGTTGCTGCTTATAAAACAGCCTATTACCAAAGCTACTCGTATTTACTTCTCATTTACAGTTGTATTCGTTTATTTACTGAACTGTATTATTTATTTAAATACAATATTAACTTATATCGGGGAAGAAGAATTCCCCTCGCGCATGCAACATTCAGGTGTATAAACCTCCCGCCTACCGTGTGTGTGTGTGTGCGCGCGCTCGCTCGCCTATGGCAGAGACAACACTTGTTCCAACCCCAGTAATGTCGTCAATAGCCCTTGTGATCGAGCAGGCAGGTCACCCTCCCCAAGCCCTTCCACTCCTCGCTTCGTAAGACCTCATTTTTTCCTACCGACTGAATTTAAATCTAAGCAGTCTCGAAACCTGCCACGTAAATTAGTTCATCAGAACCAGCGTAGAACACTTGCCGTATTGCACATCCCTAACATTCCTTTCGTTTATATAATCTGTTCATATTTTTCTACAATCCCACTTATACCCATTTTTAGCACAAAACTATCTGCCGCGTGTCCTGGCCCACCGGCAGGCAGGAGGAGACCCACGAGAAGTTGGGTATCAAGCCGCACGGGAGTAATCTCGGGTGCCGTCAACATCGCGTTTGCACCCCCATGGAGTTCCATGGCTCCAGGACAAACAAGGGCAAGGAAACATTCGACCGATTACCACCCACCGTCCTCCCCTACGCTGATGAGAGTCACTGTTCCTCCATATTGCACATCACTTGGAGGAAGCACTAAGAGCAGCAAGAGCACAGAATGTACTCTGGGTGGGGGGACTTCAATGTCCTCCACCACCACCACCACTGACCAAGTCTTGAAGGACACAACTGCCAGACCGGGACTTGCGGCAGGCGGTTTGAGAACCAGCACGAGGGGAGTGACTAACCTGACCTTTGTCCTCGCGAATCTACCTGTCGCAGATGCATCTGCCCATCAGCATCGGTAGGCGTGACCACCGCACAGACCTTGTGGTGGAGACCAGGTCACGTTGTTGCACCGAGGACACGCAGCATCGTGTCTCGTGCGGCACCACCACCGTGCGAAGCGGGGACAAATTTCGAGCAGATCTAGTAGCTCGAGAGACTGGGGCATCCATGAGGCGATGTGGACCATTATCAGCGACAGGATCATACACCACCAAGATATTTAACCTCATAACCCAACATATTCCTCACTCCTCCATGACCATCTTGCCAGGTGACCAACCCTGGTTCAACGAGGTGCGTAGAGAAAGGCATGCCAACAGCAGCAACATACCTAAACATGAGACACCAACCTGGAGAAGCTTCAACACAATTTTACTTGCTTGCTCGACAACAAAAACAACATGCTATAGACAGAGATACGGGATCCCACAACCAACAAAGTCAAAGCTCTGCAATCCTACCACACCCAACCAAGAATGGTGGTGAACAATTTAGCAAATGACAGGGCCAGGTTAACATCCAGGCTTGGGCAGAAAAGCGGCAAATAACATTTGTGCTACACAAGTGCCAGACAATTACCATCTCCGACAAGACAGCCCAAGCACCTTCCCCTGACATTCAACGGAATTACTATCGCAGAGTCCCACGCCATCAACATTTTGGCGGTCACCATTGACAACAAAAAACTCAATTGGACCAGCTACATAAACACCATGGCCACAACAGCAGGTCAGAGGGCTGGCTATCTTGAAGCAAGTGGCCCCATCTCCTTTCTCCCCAAAGCCTCTCCGCTACTCTATAAGGGACAAGGCAGGGGTGTCATGGAGTACGCTACGCTTGCCTGGATGAGCGCAGCTCCAATGACACGTAAGAAGCTCGCCACCATCCAGGACAACGATCTGCTCTATTGGCACCTCACCAGTGTAGATATCTACCCCTGCCATCCCTGGGGGGCATCCTCCAGCTGCAGTGCGCACGGTCTCCAGAATGCACTGCACCAAAGCTGCTCCAGCAGCACCTCCCAAACCTGCGCGACCTGCGTGGTGGGAATTCCACCAACTTCAAATTCCCCTACAAGTCACGTCGCCCCCGACCCAGGAGATTTATTGCCGCCGCCCGTTCATCAACACCGGACCTGAATCCTGAAACTCCTATTGAACAGCGTTGGGGGGGAAGAGGGCATCCCCGCTGCTACGACTGCAGCAGGACACGGACAAATCCACGGCACTACCACCACCTCCTTGCGTATTGACTCGGGATGGGCAGTAAATGCTGGTATACCAGCAACGCCCACATCCCATAGATAATTGTTTTTTAATAAAACGTGAAGTATTGAATTTGTCTTTTTTTCTGTTTCTTAATGGAGTATTTAAATGTAATTTTCTAGAGAATGGGAGAGGGGGGGGGAGTTCATAAAATAAACAGTACAGCACACAGTTCACAGACATTTAAACATAAACATTCCCTGCAATTATACATTGACCTTTTTGTTTTGCTTTAAAACTCACTCAACTCCACACTGATTCTTAAGGAATCCACTTTACAAACTTTTTTGCGCATGAAAAATTTCCCAGCCTTGGCAATTTCATAGAAATAACTTTCATTCAGCTCAGTTTCCACAGCGCAGACGACTAGTTTTGCACCTCGCATCACCCCTAACCTCGGCCACCTAACCCCATCCCTCGACCTTTTGTGCTTCTCTTGATCTCACTTGCGGAGAGAGCAAATAGGCAGGGCAGGGCCCACAAAGGGTGCACCTACTCAATCAAGCGCTGGCTTGCTCGCACTCGCACTCCCGCCCTTCAGTGCATACCCACGCCACCCGCGTCTCACACCGACACTATTTGCACCTCCCATTAGCACGGTTGGCTACGTGCGGCGCGAAATAAGCTCAACATACATACATATTCCAAACACCGCACACCATTGATCTTCCGCGCTTCCTACGCACGCGTTACATCACATGACCTTACAGACCACAACACCTCCCCCCCGATGTTATATACATTCTCTCAAACCCCGCACCCAATCCCCCCACACACCACTACGTCACGTTAAAATTCAGAATCGGGTGCAGGTCGTCGTCGTCGTCGTCGTCGTGACTTTTCTTCCCAGCGGGTTTTCTCTTCACCGACGTTTTCCACCACTTTCCCGTGGCGACGCTGGCGAGACACCTCGCGAGGCTCCGCTGCGGTAGGGCGGAGCTCAGCCGGGCTTACGTGTGGCCAGAGCCTCCACCAGCTTCTGGCGATAGCTGTCGTACTTTTCCTGGACCTTGAGCACGTACGCATCCTCTTCCCGTTTCAAAATCCGCAGGAAATTCTGCAGCTCTGGGACGGTGAAGGCTTCCCACTGTAACAGGAGAGACACGGCACAGCGGGTCAAAGAGCCACTCAATGGGAACACTAGGGCACAGGGCCATTAATAACAAACTATATCAACAGCGCGAGTACGTACGCGTGCACGCACAACTGCGACAGTGGTGGGCGTAGGCATTACTAAACGGCTCTACCATTCTGATTTGCACCCAAGTTCGATCGAGTACAATGCAGATGTCAAATGGGACATGAACCCGAATTGTGGCTCCCCTAGGTCAAATCAGTCTCAAATGGGTAAAAGTGGCACGTCGACATCAGCGTGAGAGATACAAAGGCGGCTAGGCGTGGTGCTCACTCCAACATCCCCCCATGCACCATGCTAGCCTAACAAGACCATTTACAAATAAAAGATACAAGAATACATTGGAGAACTTTGTGCGCGGATAGGTGCTCGCCAACAGCACTGGGCCCTAACAGTCTGCATGACTATAGGGTCTTTGTGCTGATTTTGTGTGTGAAATTTGGTCATGTAATGGTGAGTGCAATCTCCTGCAAACCCGGTGACCCAAGTTCAAATTCCTAGCCGCAGCAAAAATAAGCAATGCCTGGGCCTGTCCTGGCCTCCCCGAGATTTTAAATAAATACCTGATGAAGCGTGTAAATACCGGCACCAGGGAGACAAAGGTGGCCGGCTGGTTACAGCGGCGTGGTTGTGCACGAGACATCCCCGCGTCCCATGTAATTTTTTTATTTGACCAACTAGGGCCCACTGATCTATGTAGCTCGTTTTCAGAAGCGACCTGGCCACAAGTGATAGCTCAACGAAGTGGCTTATCACGTGGAAATTTACAGCAGCCAAATCCTCTAAACGCACGTTAATTCTAAATGTGCAGGGCAAAACTGGAGGATCCGGAGAAATATCCACGCGACCACGGGCAGAACAAACTCCAAATATACAGCAGGCGCCAGGGTCGGGATCATAATCCCATGACCTCCTGCATACCAGGCGAGGTAATTTACATCTCGCCACGGCGTCCGATGACTTACAATGACCTCGCCGGTCTCGTTCTCCTGCATGACGAAGCGCATTGCAGTCTGGTCGGGTCCGTTCAGCAGGCGCAGGTGCAGGGGGTTTTCCTCATCGGTCAGCTTGCGCTTGGACACTGTGGCGGCACGGACAATGGAGGAAGAGACCACGTGAGACTGCCGCGCGCGTAGCCCCTAGTCGAACCGCGTGCAATCGACCGGCTCCCCAAACCCAGTGCCCCCCCCCCGCCACGCTTCACATCACAATCGTACCTCTTCTGCAAGGCAACACTTGTGTACCAACAGATACGTCTCGCAATATCTATCGAGATGAATCACCTAATTTTCTGAGGCGCGCACGTGCATCAACAAAAGAAGTCCTGTTGTACCCATTAAAAAGCATTGCTGTGGGACGTGTGCGAATACGCGTCCGCATCTTGTAAAGGAGATTCCCGTATTTTATTGGGTGTTGCAAGACCCATTTATCAACACATCATCTCCTTTCCAAGACGGAGATTGTGTATTAACAGGTTTGTGCAGTGCCCAATGCAAGATGGATGTGCATTTCCAAATGCATCTTGCAATCCCTATTTGGATACATTATTGTCTCCTTTGCAAGACATGTATTTACAAAACAGATCTTGGATATTTTTCAAAACCAGGAGCATTTACGTCTGCGAGTTGGTTATATATTTATCCCGCTTTTAACGCAGTGTGGGTAATGAGGTGATTACCTAGGATGGTATATACGGGGAGGGTGCAACATATTAATAACATGTGACTGCATGGGAGTCGGGGCCAGTGGTGGCTATGCACGTGGCCTGTAATCCTGCACTGTGGAGGTGGATCACCACACACGTGACAAAATGTTGCGAGACTCCCTTCCCGTGGACATTAAGGTGCAATACCCGGACTTACTGCCAGAATTCAGTACAACGAAGAGTGGGCTGATATCATCTGTATGGGATTGACTTTTGCCCCCTCGCACGTGTGGGTTTTCTCTGGGTGCTTCGGTTTACTCCCAGAGTATAAAACACTCACTAATTGGCTGAAAGCATCCGAACAGAGAGTTGGTGCCCGGCTCACTTAAATTTTTCATGAAAGACGTAAAAGTAATTGTCGACAGAACAGTTAGACTCGAGAAAATATCTGCAGAAATACTCGAGAACAGCCACCGAGATAAGGAGTAAGCCAAGAACCAGGCAATGCTCTCACCCAAGCACAAACAACAATGGGGAAATGATCACCGAGTGATCCAGCACCACAGTTAGAAATGTGCTTGAGACACGATGAACTAATTTTAGAAGCCGACATGTACACTAATCGTGCCCTTGCAAAATTCCTCTCCATGGTGCTGATTCGGTAGTAAGCTCAACGTCAGCCCCCTCCTAGAGACGTTACACAACCTGGCTGCAGTCACATGATGTCAATAACGGGCTTGGCTTCAACAGTTTGTGAATATTTGCAGGTTCTGTAACATTCACTGGCTGTGTAGTTTACCCAATGAAATGTTTTAAGTATATATTAAAATATATATAAGTATATCAAATGTCCTTGCAGCCTGTAAAATATAATTGCTTTTATAGCGCCCATGTTATTACTTGAAACGCCATTAGTAAATCAACCTGGTGGTCAAACCTTAATGATTTCTAACCATTTGATTACACAGGCCTTAAACAATGTACAGTGTTTTGCAATGCTGTTGCCGCTAGGTGACCCCTACACATTGATGTTTGGTTTAACTATGTATGGGTGCAGTGTTAGCACATGACGCGATGAGCTCCATGACATAAGTATTATTCCTGACCACAGCTTTAACATTATTGGCTCGAGATATCTGAATCTAACCTGGTCTCCTCCCCCCCCCATCTTCACAAGCTAGCACTGACCATCGTGGTAAAGTATCGTCAAACAACCCCCATTGCAGACATGGCCTGAAATTACTTTGCAATTATTGTGTGTTGTTACAATGTGACATAAATGACAGCCACAAGAGAGATATCATGGAGAATGTGGTTTAGAATTAGTATCCATCATTAGAATGATGGTGCCACGAGATAAGTGACAGCTAACAGTGAAGGCTGTGAATGCTGTGCTGTTGCCAGCTTTGTGTGACCCATCGCAATCTGTGTCTTAATATTAACTTGTTCAACCAATTTACGTTCAATCAACATCTATTCAACCAATCTTTACTTATTTACACAACTGGGGGTAGCAAACAGCACATTGCAGACACCCTGTAAAACAAATTCCATAAACTTTTTTTATTTTACCAGCTAAGGCCCACCGAGCCCATGTAGTAGTTATTTTTCAGAAGCAACCTGGTCACAAACGACAGCTCAACCAAGTGGCTTATCACGTGGAAATTTTAATCAACCAAACACTCGTTTCTATTAAATTCCCCTCACTTTCGACAAAACAAAGTCTCCCGACCGACCGACCGACCGACCACTTACCCTGCCCGTCTGGCCCCGAGTGCTGGAAGAGGGCGAACTTGCGTGGGTTGTCCATCACCTGGAACTTGCGGAGCAGCGCCTCGATCACCTCGCGCGCCGTGTTGGTGCTGCTCAGGTGCACCTGCTTCTCGGTGCCGCGTGGCAGGTAGAAGGTCGTGCGTCTCGCCGTGCTCTCGCACGTGCCGCCGCCACCCCCCGCCGGGCCGGGCGTCGCCACGGGCTGCAGCAGTGCATTGTGGGCCCGCCCGTCGTCCGCCACGGAGACGGGCCTCTGCAGGTTGAGCTGCACCTTGATGAAGCCCGTGAACGTCCCGTTCTCCTGCTGCGGGCGGGCGCAACGTGCCAACGGAGAGAAGGTCGGTAAGGCGATGATGAAACTAATATCGTGTTACAACCTTTAAAAAAAACAGTCAATTTATTGATGAAATATTGCATTTGACTACTTTGTCTTAAAAATATACACTTTTATTGTGATACTAAACTATGTTTTTCCCAGGTAAGGCCTCCTGAAATATTGGCTCTTTTACATAAGCGACCTGGCCACAAACGATAGCTCAACTAAGTAACTTACCATGTGGAAATGTATAGTAGCCAATTACTCTAAACGCACATTTATGCTAAATGTGAAAGGAAAAACCAGAGGACTTGGAAAAAAATCCACGTGACCATGGGGAGAACACGCAAACTCTAAGTATACAGGTGTCAGGGTCTGTATTGGCATTGACAGTAGTGCACAAAAGTATCAATAACACAAAACTCAACATGCCAATAAAACTGCAAAAGGGCCATTGCCAAAAATGTTCCCTATCATATTTTTGTTTCTCTATAGGGTTACCGTTACTGACGAATGTGTCGAGTTGTTTTGTTTGTACTTGTGTGTGGTCAATTACTCAGCTCACTTTAAAAAAAATAACGGTTCCAATAATATCCCGCCTCACGAAGGCTGGAAACTCCCTTCAATCCACATCCAGCGAGGCCTTGACAAAGGGCTGTTGTTTAACTATTCGAATGATTAGAAAATAGTAATTAACTATTCCAATTTATAGGGAAAGCAATTTAACATTTCAAGCAAACACTCCGATGAGATCACGTAATTACGTGATTATTGTTGGTTGTAGCTTGTAATGATGGTGCCGTGACTTCAAACGACGTTCGATGATCTTTTGTTAAAACCTTGCGCCTTTCTGCTTTAGCGTGCGTGGCATAATGTCACTGGCGAACATTTATTATGGCAATTATGAGCAGAGTTGCCGCTGATAGGATAACTATGAATATTTAATAAGTGTTCACGAAGCTTAAATATATTATTGCGCATATGGTCTTTTTTTTCGCGTCAACTTCGAGCCAGAGAAAATAACATGGAAAAATCTCATGAAATTATACGGCTTTTTGTGTATGTTCACATTGATGACCGGGTTAAGATCATACGTTGATGACTGTACTTTATTTCATCTCGGGAATCATAGGAAGGGATTTTGGATGCCAACTTAAGTCCTCACTCTGGTTGTTACCCTGGGTACGAGCTCACAAGGGACCCAAGCCTTGTGCCTCAACGCCAGAGTTCCTAAGTTCGCAGGTCGATAAAATACGAGTGCCCGAACAGTGGTCGGGAGATTGCTTAGTGGCAGCGTGAGACTGACGGATAAGTGGAGGTGGTAATGATACGCTGTGTTAATGTTTTCCTTGTGGTTGTATGTGCGCATTGATTTGGAGGAATCTTTGTGTTTTCAAAAAAAACACAATTGTATGAGAGCAGTATCTGGGAGGTCTTGCTGTGTCCTATAAAAGAAACAATTCTCATCGGATTCCTCCAGTATAAAGATTCTGATTCTCATTCTGAATCAGTACTTCTGATGTGAAACACACGGTGGATGACGTGCGATGCTTGGGAGACGACCCACATGTGAGACATAAACATAAAAAAACCCCACGGTGAAGTTATCGCCTTGTAACCATGCACCATGGCCGCGGGCCGTTCGCAAATAAACGCGGCGTGGTGCTTGGATCGCACGCACGCGTGGATGGGGTGGGGGGCGTGTCGGGACAGGTGCAGGGCCTCGTCTCACCTGCACCATGCTGGTCTTGCTGCTGCTGCGCAGGTTGTACAGCTTGATCTTCTGCTCGATCTCCTCCCGCGACAGCACCTGGCTCTGCACCTGCTCCACCTTGCCATCCTGCAGGGGGGAGGAGACGTGGCACTGTCATTGGTGCCCACACGCTCGCTGGCCACACGCTCGCTGGCCACACGCTCGCTGGCCACACGCTCGCTGGCCACACGCTCGCTGGCCACACGCTCGCTGGCCACACGCTCGCTGGCAGCCTTGGACGGGCTGGCACAAGGGGGGGTGGCGGTGGGGGCCGGGGGGGGGTGGCACAGTGTGGGCTCGATTCGTGGCTCGATTCGTGGCTCGGGTTCCATTTGCAAGTTGGCTTTCATTAATTGCGTATTTCATCACCGATGTCAAGGCCGATCATTTAAATCACGCTAATCGTGCAATTAGCTTTGGCAGAAGGAATGCTGCCATGGTGTTACGGTTTGCACATGGAACTTGCAATCCAGAGGTCGCCGGTTCGAGATCCCGGCATGGGAAAGTTTCTTAAAATGCCCGCACCTCTGTCCACTCAGCAGTATAAATGGGCGTACCACGCTTAAGTCTATCTGCAGGTCGCATCGCGTGTAGGTACTTCCACCTGTTCCTGCGTGGAAGTATGACAGAAACTCTTCAAGAGGGGCTCTCTCTAGAGCTCCTTCTAGTGGAGCCCCTTCCCACCAGCAGTGCATGAGCAAGATATTACAAGGCAGCACGTTTATCATCTTTCAGCACTCATAAGATATTGATACGGCAATTGTAAGTCATAACAGCGACACCTGTAACGTTATTATTATGCTCAATATCTAGCAAAAGCGATTGTTTTTGTTAGTATAATCGTTATTTATTTACGTTACATATTCCGGGCCCAGCCAAAAGCCAAACCGGGGAACAAAAGCAGGGAGGTGACTTCTGAACATGGAAATCAACGGCAGCACGCGCCGAGATATAACGGCCACCTTGAGGCAACACCAAAATGGTCGGCTCCCATCTGTGAGCAGGTCCACACAGGTATAGAAATGTGTGTGGCATGACAACCGAGTTTGCGGTTTTCATAGTTGAACCATTTCTGTAATGTTTGCCAAACCCACTGGGGCTTTTCAAAGGTTTGCAAAATCCCTCCTGGAGCATGAACGAAGCTCGTTTTAAACGCTTGATGTTTTGCGCCGCCCAAAATATGCACTGCACAAAAGGCGACCGGGATCGTGACATTAAAATACCAACAAATTACTCGCCTGTTTAAGGTTGACCGATTTACCACATTAAATGCTTTGTGCACTGAGCTAAATGTTAAATGCCATAGAGTTTCTACAAAACCGATCGCCCACTGACCCAATTTCTTATTTTTATTTCCTCTCTTCCGCCATTGGCACTGTCGCTCTTAGCCGCGTGGCCTGGAGGACATCAGACTTGGGGAATAGAGGTGCATTGTGCCGTGACTGTGAACACCCGTTGTTGAAACTTTCCGGAGAAACCAACACGGCCCACATACACGCCCCCTCCCCCCAAACCCCCAGTGCAATTTTAAGCCGTCTTAAACAAGGCTGGGGTTTTGAAGCCAGAAAATAAATTACAGAGCCCTGAGAGATCTATCGCACACGGTTGAGGATTGGGTGAGGCTCTGCGAGGGGTGAGGCTCCGGAGCACGTTGTGTTCTGTAAATCTGCTGGGAGGGGGTTCAGAGCGGTGCGTGATTGGCGTCCGCTGGCGACTGCGCGCACGCGGAACCGGTGAGGGCGACGCTCGGGGGAGCCGTTGACGTCAGCGCCGTGGCGGTGACACGCGACCGGATATCGGCGGGGCGGTGGCGGGGCCCTCGTTTTGAGTGGCACCGGCGAGGGCTCCGGTAACTGCCCACGACCGGTGGGGAGCGAGCGAGCGAGCACGCGCCAAAAAAAAAATGTTCGTGTTTTACCTGGAGACAAGGCGGGTCCCTCTGAAGACCTGAGAGCATGTTGTTATTATTATTGTATTGCCAATTGTTTGCATGCAGCTCTGATGAGAAATACCGATGGGGTTCTTTTTTTAAGTAGGCTTTCAAATGCCAACGTACGTACATTATTATTATTGGATATCGTAAATAGGGGTTGGAATATTTTCAAATGAGAAACGATCAAAAGTTGAAACACCGATGTGAATGCACCAAGGCTGGCACGGCCCGGTTTTATTCATTCGGGTTTTAATCGTTTTTTATATAAAACCTGAGCACCTGGATCCTGCCCAAATCCGTTTTTACTCGGTGTTATTAAAGTTAAGTCGGGATTTCAGTCGCACGCACCCCATTAGCGGCGTCCGGGCCGGGGCCCGGGCTCAGCCGCCATGCGCGCGAGCCACGCGGTGCGTTCGGCCCTCGCCCAGGCCTTGGTCAGTTCGTCACTCGTCGGAGGCGACTATCCCGCAGCTCCAGAAGATCGCCATCAAACTGTTCAGCGTGGCCACGTCGACCGCCGCTGCGTCTGAGCGAAACTTCTCGACGATGGGATTTATCCATTCCAAGTTGAGGAACAGCCTGGCGCCCAGCACAGTCGAGAAGCTCGTCTTCGTCAAGTCGAACCTCAACGCGTTCCACGACTACCCGACGCCCGAAGACGGCGACAACAACACCGAGTCCAGCGGCGAGAGCGACGACGAAGACGACGCGGCGGACGACGACGAGGAGCAGGATTGAAGTGTGCACGAGACGCCGATAATAAAACCAGGTTTTAATCGGCAAAATCGGGTTTAATTCCATTAAAACCAATAACCCGATTTGTCGGGCAAAAAAATCGGGTTTTCCCACCCCTGGAATGCACTCGTTTTGAAGGCACGCAGCAATCACTCGGCATATTTTCTGCACGTTTAATATAATACAAATTACTGATGTTCGTCAGGATTGCTTAGTTGCTAAAAAAAAACTTTAATGAAGAACTCAAATACATCACAACACGTACAGCCCTTCATTACCCCACTACTGAATGAGTGTTATCCCTTGTCGTGTGGATCACGGGATCAAATAACACCCACTCTTATTTGGTGTAATAATAAAGACATACATTGGCCTCTAATGTTAGTCAATACCCACTCGTAATACCCCACTGTAGTGTCCAGCATGTACGTGCAATATGTATGGAAAATCAATAGTGTGTTAGGTATTGCCTTTCATCAGTTTGGCTCAAAAATGTACTCTCTCCCTGCTTGGAACAACTTGTGTTAACTCCTGGAATCGTACATGAGATGAGCACTTGTAATTAACCTGTCATTAATAATGCACACACACACATACAACTTTTCCACAAGTATTGACTGAAATAAAAAAATACTTATGAAATGTATCCGATACACCATCCGAAATAAAAGTTGTGCGACTTAACTTTGTACACAGAGGTGAGTGCGTGTGTATTTTTTTTATTTAGTATTGAGAGAAATGTTGGTCAAAAAAGGTATAAAGTTTCATTCATTAAATATTCCGAGTGCTGTACTTATTAACTGCTCTCTGGGAGAAGTTGTAGCACAGTGGTTAGCACAGGAAGTAACGAACCCGGCTGGCCACCTGAGTTCTATTCCGGTCTGTGGTCAGCAGTGGCAAGCGATATATGAACTGGTCTTAGGCTCCCCTTTTCCAACAACTTGCACCGACTAACACAGTGAAGTATAGTAAAAAAAAACACATTTGCCGAGCTTCACTTCCAGCTGGAGATCGACTGACCCCTTCTTCAGGGTCAAAAAAATGAGCACTACTTTGTGGGACGTCAATGATGGTTGTCCCGTGGGTTATCTCAGCCCTGTCATGGGAATGTGGAATTTGCATCACTGTAAGCAGGGCAGGAGCCAACACCCATAAATGGGAAGCCACTTCAAATTCATTGTTGCTTCTGAGCGACACGTAGGACAGAACTGCTAAACAGTCAGCTATTTAACCACGTGCCCTCTAGCCCGTACCCTTACATGAGCACTGTACACGCATGCACCACTGAGAACAGCTGCCCTGCCTCAAAGTATACTTAAAGTTTGTTTCAGCTCTTAGTTCCTGCTTATTGTAATGCCGCAGACCAGACACGAGACATAAACACAAGAGATACACTTTATTTTTTTTTATTCCCCCACCTTGTCATTATTTTAGTCATGTAATATTAATGTGATTCTGGCTCTCTCCCAGACGTGAGCCATATGGCTGCGAGCATCTGGTTTCGGAACCCAATAACCCAGCTCCCAGCAGCCTCATATTTCGCTCTCATATCCTCCTGGAAGCGGGAAACAGATGCTTCCGTATGCCAGGCCCATTTGACAAAAGGAGGGCCCTTGCTCTGAAAACAATGAAGCGATCACTTTGTAATATACACCGCGACCGGCGGAAGGCTGTTCACAATTACAAACAACATGCTCAGCTCACACAGCCACAAATAAATATGTTCACCCAAGCACACAGCACGCGCAAGGAAAAAGGCTTATTGAGTATAAATGTTTCAATTGAAGAAATTTACAAGATCAGGGTCCCCAGTTTAGATTGTCAGAGTTCATCTTCAAAGTCAGTTATCTGGTTTAATAATTATAAAACAGTAATTATCATTTGCAGGACTTGATAAATCTATTACTCCCCATGCCCTATTGGTAATAGGGATTGCGTGACTATACTTCGCCACGTTTGTCAGTGCAGATCGGTGAAGTGGTGTTGGTGAGGTGGGGGGGCATCCCAAATAATATCCATGGCAGCTCCGAGGTTATTATTTGGACCGGTAGTTTCACAGTGCGTACAAACGTACGTTTTGTCATTTTGGGCTCAGACGATGGAAAACAATGATCTGCTTTAGAAGATTATGAAGAGTCCTTGTCGTAATTTATCGTTCACGGCGGGCGCGTAGGCTTTTATGAGACTGCCCTGAGGCAATTTACTGGGCGGCCGTGAGAAAGATCTGTCACCGCCACGATTCCGCCCGTCTAAAGGACGCAACAACACGACTTAAGAAACCATATAAACTTATCAGCACTGGCAGAAGTTTCATTGGCTTTTTTTTTATAGATAAATTCACACACATTGGGAGAAAGGATAATAAAGCAATGGTTAATAAGGGAACTTACTACTTAACAAGAATACATTTAAGTGCATGGTATTAAAGCTGCCCGTGATCTGGAAAGACACTTTATTTAGCCTGGGTAGTTACTCCACTGTTGGGATAAAACCAAATACGATCGCATAACGTTTACGTAGGATATGAAAAAAGATAGCGTTCCCTTAAGATGCCACGAGGTGGTTGTTGTTTTTTTTTTGCAAAACAAACCTGTTTCTGTGAATACTTCAATGAAAATAATAACAAGGATGATAATGAATTACAGCCCATCGTGGGGGTTGTCTGACCATACATCACCACGCTGGTCAAGTGCATGTTATGTGCAGGGGGGGGGGGGGTACTGGTTCAAATATCACTCACCACTGATGTTAGCCGTGGCCCAGAATCAAACTCAAATTGCCGGGCCCACAGCCAAGTGCACTAACCACTACGCCACTGTTATTCATTTTAGAACTTCTCTTAATTACAGACAAATACACACGCGCGTCAATTCCATTACATCAGCAAAGACTGTAAAAGAACGCGGCCAAAGGTGAATTTACCATTCGTCGCAACAAACCCAGCCCCGTCTCCGCAAGCTGGAAAGAGGCACAACGCGCACCACATTAAAGTGACTGCCGTCGGTTGTGTCCCCTCGCTTCTATAAATAGTCGCCTGGAACTTCTTGAAAGCACTGCCTTCCAAACAAGGCCGAGAGGCATGAGGTGCGCTCGAGCGTGATTGCGGGCGTGTGGGCGCCTGGGACCGGAGCTGTTTTTGGGAAGGAGTGGGTTGGGGGGGTATCGGGTGGTGGTGGCTTTGACCAAGTGGTGACAGAATGTGTCCCGGGGATGATGGCGGTGGTGGGTGACGATGGTGGGCAGTGGCCGGATAATGTAAACTTGGAGCCATTCTCCTTGGGTCGGCCACTGCCACCGATGGGTTGGGCGAGTTTTGACTTTTGAAGTCTTTCCATTTGAATTATGGAGAGGTATTCACTAAATGGCCATTACATTAAGGATTATTAAAGAGAGCAGGATTTCGTAGGGGGGGGGGGGGGGGGCTTAACAATGAGTCTCTCTTTTTTTAAATGTTACCTTTTCACTCATTCATGCTCAAGACAAATGTATTTTTGTTTTTCTACGTCGTCCAAAAGGGCCCTGCTTGGGATTATATGTGGTCAGTTTTTTTAATTGAGTATTTGTACATATGCGAATACCCTGGAGCGAGCCTACAAAGATACAAAGGGAAACACACCCAAACTCTGCCCCGTCATAAACCTACTTGGGTATACTGCCAAATTCAGACACCACCACCTTGTTTGCACTGCAAGCAAGTGTCTGTCACAGGCTACGCCCCTTTGTGAGCCACAAACACCACCTCCGATTTCAAGAACAAGATTTCAGGCAAGCACCACCACCACACCCTGCCAAATATAATCTGGGGCCTTTTGAGCCAAGATTCCAACGATGATAAGATCAACACCCAAATTAACCTTAAACAAAAAAAGCACAACTAATCCCTTTATCTGCCAGAAGAAGAAAAACGCACGGCTCAACTGAAAAAAACAACTTAAAATGTAACAAATTACACGTTAAATTTTGATTTAAAGCTAATAATATAAATTACACGTTGTGACACCCGCGGCTGAGTATGTAGTGATGCACAGGCCACAAATAACAATAACAAACTCAACACATTCGTCAATAACCTTTCTTCACGTTGCCCAAAACGTCGACTTTATTTCTTTTTTAAGGCCGCCTACATAAACGCAAACTTGGCTAGTCGCGGGCTCTTAGAAACCGATCTGTCTGTGTTGGCGGCATATGGCGGCGCACGTGCTGGAGCCAACACCCGACTCGACGTTTTATGCGGTCAAAGAGAGCACATCGTGAAATAAACCATGTCCCCCCGCGTATTTTACGATGACTCCACATCCGGTTAGGTGGCTTGCAATGATGGGGAAAGTGGTGCAATGTGCTGCATCGTTACTGAGCACAACCACCACCCCTCCCGTAAAGTGTCCGCCTGATGCTCCCTAAGGGTCCCCCCGCCACCTGCCCTGGTTTTCCCCGAGGATCATACTCTTTTGGGATAAACCTTTTGACGTGATACTGGGGTGGCAAGTGATGCATGAACACAAGTAACAAAACAACTAACATTCATCAATAACGCTGCCCTAAGACGAAAGGCAATGGCCCTACATCATGAGGTTATTGTCCTGGGAAATCTGAAAACCGTCTTGGGACATTAAAAGTCCCGGTTGTTGCCAATTGCATTCATAACTGCACCACTCAAGACAATGCATTGACACGTGGTTCTCCCCTGTTCTAGTGTTGTGGTATTCTTCCCCTGATGTTTCTGAGGTGGCAACACTAGGCCCTCCCTTGAATCGTGACCAAAATCAATGATTTTGATGAAAGTGCTAATTCAAGGCAAATCGTAACATCTGCGAACGCGCGCAGCGGCACGTGTGCGCGTGTATATTTCAATCCGCTGCTTCCTGAAAGCAATAACGCCGGTAACGCTTTCTACTCGTACATCATCGTCTTGTTTATTCACTCCGAGCCAATGACGACCTCGGTAAATTCACACCAATGTAAACAGTGCACGGCGCGTGATCGTGGCCAATGCAAGCCTACACCCAAATATCTGCCAAACGTGCAAACATATTAGCGACACGGTTACTGGCCTCTGGGGGAAAATAGAAGTTCAATTATTGATGGCGCCACACTCAATACAGCAGGACACATTAAAACAAATGTAAAAAACTTTATTCTGTCTCCATATACCACAGGCACCCATAAATAAAATATATAGATTTTAATCCATCGGCCTATTGGTTTTCCAGACCATTATCAAACACCATTTGTTTAAGCAAAGCAAAATAAGGACTGGTGTGAGCCTCATTGTGGGTCTAATCAGTAGTCAGGCTTGTTAAACAAATGCTGCTGGATTATCAGATGTCCCTGGCAAGAGCACTCCACGTTAAAAATGAAATGCCCTTCAATGCAAAAAGCAACACTCGGATACCAAAAATACATTATTCGTTAGCCGTGAAGCATTGTGGGTAGATGGAAGTCATCAGAAGAGCTGCATTCTCTCTGCACAAACAAACTAAAAAAACTCTTGTTTTACTCCACGTGGGACATGGACTGTACATACGTCCGTTGCATATCCCCAACTCTGTTCACACCTGAGTCACAGCCAGTGGGCAGCCTTTTGTTCGTCAAACGAAGGAGACAACATCTGAGATCATCCGGATGTCAGCCAATAACAGTTTGCATTGTGTCGCAGCCTTTAATCACATCGTGAAAGGGATGTCGGCGTTTCATTTACAACTTAAAGCTGGCAAGGGCCTCCAGTCTCATCAGGATGTTAAGGGCATCCAGTCGTTTTCCCACGGAAGCTTGGGAGTAAGCCTTTTTAATTAATTTCATTGATTTGTGTGTTGTTCGCTGGTGGATTTGTTTGCCTCGAATTTAACTTGGGACAGATTTTATTATCGCTCATTTGTTAACGCATATTTAATTTGGAAGAGAAACTGATTAATTCCTGCACAATGGAAATTAACACCCATGGTAAATAGACATGTGTACTCGGTGCCGTTTTCACTAAGGACTTTGAAAACTTGTTTAACATAGAGTTTAATTATTATTCTACTTTGTACAGCTAACTGAGAATGGATAAATCTGGACAATTGATTCTGCCATCAGCATATTGTTCAGTTTAGTGAGGATCAAGCGTAGGAAATGATTAATATCTGAAAAAATGCTATTTAACCACAGTAATTCAGGAGTCGCTATTTAAAATCCACACTGTGTAGTCACACAAGTTGGCACCACTGTAATTCTGGGTTCAAATCTGTGTTTCAGCCACCCGTGCTGACACCGGATTCTCAAGCGCAGTGAGTTGACGGAGCTGAGCTTGGTCGCCAATGACCGCGCTTAATGTGGCTAAATTCCAGCTTTGAGAATGTTTAAACATCGCTTTGACCGTCATGTTTCAAACACTCATTTGCAGAACGTGTAGCCCCCTACTATGTAGAGGATAACAGGGCCAATTGAAGGATGTCTGGGGAGAAATTCTGTGGAATAGCCCCCCCCCCCACCCCTTCCATGCGCTGCTCTGAGAAATTTCCGAATGGATTCTTCGGTGACATGATTCCAACAGCACAATTACAACTGGAGAAAAAGACGAGAAGAAAGGGAATCGCACAGACTGCAGTTCTATGAGGGGTGCCTTTTGCAGCCATTATTTGGACACGTGGAAGGATGCCGTTTTGTGAGATTTTCAAAAGGATGTTTTCATCTCATGGCAAAACTCTAAAGTACAATTCGAGTAAATCTGAAAAAGACCCATCAGCTACAACAGGACACATCAGAATGTTTCAAACTTATTGAATGTAATATTTCACCGTTGGGATATGGAATGAGACAAAACCCAATCAACGATACATTTTCACAAACGAAGTCGCAATGTCCACTTTGCGAACGCAGCGTGTGCATTATCAATTTCTTACAGACGCGCCTGTGGGCATGAAGCCATCAACTCCTTGGTGAGCGGACGTGCCAACGGGCTACCATCGAGCCAGCCGCTCCACGTTTAAATAAATGTGCTTATGGAATGCGTGACTCAAAAAATAGAACCCGGCTCAAGTACACACTCACTTGGCCTCCTGGGATACGGCGAAAAAACAGGAACATTGTGCCGTTATCAAAGAGGGGACCGGCCGCTTTTTGGGCATCTTTCGTGGAAAAGTTCAATCGAATCGAAAAAGAGGCACCACCATGGGTTTGCTGGGCACGATTTGTAAATTGTTGGCCAAAAAAGCCTGGGATCCTCGGCTAGCTGGACTGTACATGCCACACTTACACAAAAAGGAAAGAGTACAGATCGGGGAAAACTTCGCACCTCCCCCCACCAACCGCAGAGGGGTCTCTCGCTCTTCATGGAATGCTGCGCATGATTTAGGGGGACATGGCTGCTGGGTGCAACGACTCCTGATTTAAAGCTAAAACGAAACTACTTGATTTATTGTAGCAGGTAAGGCCCCACTGAGCTATGTAGCTCTTTTTCAGAAGCGACTTGGCTATCACAAATGAGAGCTCAGCGAAGCAGATCATCACGTGGACATGCATAGCAGCCAAATGCTCTAAACGCATGTTGATTCAAAATGTGGTGGGGAAAAACCGTATGACCCAGAGAAAAATCCATGCGACCACGGGGAGAACATGCACAAACTCCTGCATACCAGGCGAGGTAGTTAACATTATTTGCACGCTCATTCCCCAACATGTGTCTCATGCTATAAGCATGCTCCGATTAGCACTGCTGGCTACGGCGTACAATGCGAAAGAAGCTCAACATACACACATCCCGATTAGGTTAACTCCCTTTGGAAGAGTCCACTCATCGTTGTCTTGTGCGGTGTCCACATTATCAGAGGGGCTGGGGTAGGTTTTTTTTTTAGTTTAGTTTTGATGCTACAGCGTAACACGTACATCGTTGTGTGTATAAATATTGCCAGTTGCAAAATAATTGTTTACAATTTCTAGAGCACTGAACAGCTTGTTACACAATAACATGTTTGAATTATAATTTTGATTTACAGCTTTCGTGACTGCAGTAATTCATATTGTTAGTTTTTTCGGTAAAGTCACGTTGAAGGGAAACAACAAAATAATAAAATATATTGCTTTATATATTTTATTATTTTGTTGTTTCCCTTCAACGTGACTTTACCGAAAAAAACTAAGAATATGTTTGAATTACTTGTGTACTATTGAACAGTTACCATTTGCCCTGATACTTGTGGTTTACATCTGATCCCATTAAAAAAAAACCTTGAAAATGTTCCAATGCTAAGCAGTAATGATTCAGTGGTGTACTTTAACCAGTTGTAATTAAACTGGATTTTGCAATGTAGTGTTCATTTGCACAAAATTATCTAAGTGTCACTGTAATAACATTCGTGACATTGGCTGAAAAACAAAACTCCGTTAGTGATGTAGAGAGACCCAGCCCACCCGGCAAAACGATCCAAACGTAACCAAAATGACTAATGAGCGCATTCACAAATATTCTGAAGAGATTCACAATCGAGTAGACATGTGGTCACGATCGTCGCGATTGTTACACTCAATGGAAGCCAGAAGCGAAACATGCTGACACACTCCAGTGTTACAAAAACTGCGGTCAATTTAATGACATTTGTTGTATTTAAGAATGGTCACTGGTCTCACCACGTGAATCATCACACCAGACATCATCTATGCTCCTCGTTTTCCTTGTTCTCATTCTAACGTCTCTTTCCCTCCGAACCACCCCTCCCCATCGCTTGTAAACTTCTCTCCTAAATGCTTAGATCACAGCTGGGGAATGCAGTGAAGCATGTCCATATGCCTACCAATGTTCCATTAGCCTGTGTAAGTTGGTTCTGCGTCGTTCTTGAAAAGCGTAACAAAAATTAAAGGATCACTGCCATAAGCGGTATTTTATTGATGTACATTACACGACAGTAAACAGCGTGCTTCTTTATTACGACGGAAGTTAAGTACTCTCGAGTATGATAATTGTTTTTTTACCCTTTTATCCGGCAACAAAACTGACACCTTAAAAAAGGTGTCAGTTTTGTTGCCGGATAAAAGGGTAAAAAACCAATTATCAAAAGGTGTCAGTTTTGTTGCCGGATAAAAGGGTACAAAAACAATTATCATATTTTGTTACTAGCAAATGAGGTTTCCAATAACCTAGAGTATTTTCAGTGCCAATTGTGTGCGGCGTTTCTCATCGCCACAACTGCGAATGAATGGACGCGCACGACGTTCCATGCATCTGGGTGGTTGTTTTTCATTCGCAGCTGCGGCAGCGTTAATACAACATTGCTTCATGTGCCCCAGTGATACTCGCGCGGTTGTACACGACTCAATCTGTAAGGCTTTGTGTTAAACGTGTCACATCGCGATGGAGTGGGCAGGCGGTGCAACTGCGGCCAGCCCCCCCCCCCCCCCCCTCACAATGGGTTGGAAGGACTCAAGCGCCGCCGGGCTAAGAAAAGGGGGGGGGGGGGTTGGGCTATTGTGGGGGGCCCAATCCACTCATTGCACCGGGCCCCACGCCTACCACGCTACGCCCCCGTTATAATTACAGTTGATGAGCTACGTCACTGCTGATATCCCCACCAAGCTATAAAAAAACGTAAACTATGTTTTATTTTACCAATTAAGGCCCACTGAGCTATATAGCTCTTTCTCATTTGTGGCCTGGCCACAAATGATAGTTCAATTAAGTGGCTTATCATGTGGCAATATATAACAGCCAAATACTCTAAATGCATGTTTCTAAAAGCATTTTCATTCAAGACTAAACCCATGCCCGTTTCCGGTCACTTGAATATCCCAAACTCATCCACAGTTTAACAAGCACACAGGTATTCTGCTGCGTAAGAACCTTCATTTAATTCCGAGAAGGAACAAGCACTAACTTTTCTTGAGTAATGGTTTTCATAAAATATTAGAAGCATTGTAATACCCCTTCTGTTTAACCTTTTCATCGACATACAGGTAATATTTTATTCCACCATTTAAGCTCTTAAATCACAGATAGGGACATGACCCCGACTCAAATCCTGGTAGTACATTTTTTTAACAAGAACCAGAATTCATTAATTTTTTTTCCACCTGTAAGTCAAATGCCAAGAGTCTTTTGGCGGAAAAAATACATTTCATGAGCAGGAGAAAATTAGTTTGCGACCAAATTTGGTTACAGCAAAAAAAGATGTCCAATGGAGCATACGTCTATTGTGCTGAGAGATGATTGATCGACTTTGTTTTACTAAGTGAGAGACTTAGACTTCAATTCTCTACCAAGGGTAACACGGTCAACAAGTGCAGGAGACAATGCAAACCGAATGTACAAAGTTATAACTAAATAACAGATACATGAATCCCAATCGCACACAGTTCACACGTCTTAAACTTTCAGAATTTTTTTTTTTAAACACAGCCAAAACATTTTCACAAAACGCAGGTTGACCCATTTAAAACATAACACACGAATTCTTCTAAACTATTTTTATTTTACCAGGTAAGGCTCACTGAGCTACACAGCTCTCTTTTTTTAGAAGCGACCTGGTCACAAATGAAAGCTCAATGAAGTGGCTTATCACGTGGAAATGTATAGCAGCCAAATACTCGAAACGCATGTTTCTAAATGTGCATGGAAAAACCGGAGGAGACGGAGAAAAATCCATGCGACCATGCGGAGAACGTGCAAACTCCAAACATACAACTGGCGTCAGGGTTGGGATTGAACCCACAACCTCCTGTATACCTGGCGAGGTCGTTGACGTATCGCCACCGTGTAGCGGAGCACACTGTTGACCCCTGTACATCGAAAAGATCGCCAGACGAAGGCATTAAAAAAAAAGTGTCCGTCACGTACGAACGATAACGTGCCAGCGATAAACCCCGTGAATGGGCACAACTTCGTCCGGGGTCCTCTCCGCCTGCTCCCGACTTGGCTCCTAGGTCGTGACCCTCTCACCTTGTGCGGGTGAGGCTTGCGCTTGGGTTTCCAGAGGAACGAGGTGCGTGCCGTATAGAACTGCTCGAACTCCGAGTCCTCGTCGAGGCTGGAGTAGCCACTGCTCATGGTGCTGCTCCAAGACATGCCGGCTTTTTTGATTTCCTCCTCCAGCTCACGTTTAATTGTATACCTAGACGTTTGTGGTTTAAAAAAAAGAACTCCCAACTGTGTGTATTCACTCCTGCGAGACCACTGATAAAAGCCGCCTGTTTAGAGAGCCCACCTTGTGTGTGTGTGTGTCCCTTGCAATAATTGACGTCAATGCTTGAAAGCACCGTATAGAATTCTCTAAAACCGGTTTTTTTTTGTGTGGCGTTAAGGCCAAAGACAAAAAACGCGCACACACTTAGATGACAACCAACAAACTTTAAAATGCCTCTCTCGCTCACAACAATTATTCACACTGCGTCCAAACTGAAAGAACCGCGGTGAAGACGAGAACAAACCCAAATCTCCGGGAGACCCTCCCAAAAAACAGCGAAAATCTGTTTAAACGTTGCCCCGAACTCCTCTTGTCGTTTTCTGAACTTCCTGCCACGACTGCCACGCGTTGACTCAAAAGCCGGTGGGGGTAGACAGAGGGAGGAGGGGAAGCGAACAAACTCGTGGCTCTGTGGCCCCACGCCCGGGCAGACCAGAAAATAAATGAATAAAATCCTCAATGAGGTCACCTCCTTCTCGCATTTCGCCGCGGCCAATGGGATTGAAGGGAAACGACCAATGACGTTCATCCGCCCCCACTTTTCCCACCCCATGGCCTCTCCCTACACCCACTCACTCGCACATCTCCCCCCCACCCCCCATGCCTAAGCGTTGGCTTCGTGAGCCCGTGTGGATTGACGGAGTCACTGGCAGTTGTTGTTGTATATCCTGGGCGTGCAACGAGTTAAATTGTAATTGTCGAGACGACAGCCAACCCGCTAACTGCAGTAGTGCCGATGACCAAACGAATTTCGTATCCGTTCCCCCATCCTTACCCCACCCATGGCAATGCGACAAGAGATTGGACGACTTGTAATCATGTTTTTGAAAAATAACACGAGTCTGTTGGCGTAGCTTTGGTGCAAGTGATGCGGTTAACGTGATGGGCTGAGGTCTTTTTTTTTAGTTTTCATGAAAAAGGTCACGACAGATGCTACTGTTTTTATTATTATTATTACTGTATAACCCAGGTCGCACTTGCTAAGAAATATGCAATGTTTCACGTGACCCGATTGGATGAATTCATCTTCCCCGTTTACATTGAGTGAAGCTTTCTGTAAATCCACTCCTCAATCATAAAGGTCGCCGGGACGTACGAATGCCGTGCCGGCAGTGCACTTTGGTGAAAGTGGAGGCCAACAACCGGTTGGGATTTCACTTCACCAATGTGAGCTGTGGCCAGGAATAGACCGCTGCTGAGCTCACTACTGCACAACCACCCGCCCTCATGTAATGCCCATGCATCGTGCACTGGGGTATACACAATATCATTGTTCATGCATTTAGTTACTTTGTATACTCCCAGACAACATTTGCATGTTTAAACATACGAGTTTGACGTACGTAAAATGAGCAATGAAATGCGGTGCAGACAAAAGGGATTATGCCTCCTATCCTGTACGTACACTTCTCCATGTAGGAGCAGACAATCGGTTCCGGTCTACAGGACAGTATATCGTTTTACACAAACACCCAACACCGATTATACAATCAGTATTACTAAACTCTCCTTGACAAACTTTTTAAAATATACTGTGTATAATCTGCTCAGGTAGTCTATGACTGCAATGTGATATTGTATTTCACAACCAGTTATTAATATAAAACTGCGCTACCCGTTATGCGAACATCAGCGGAGAGTGACGTGACCCAATGGACCTCCCAGTTCACCAAACACCACTTACCAACGTAGTGAAGTATGGTCAAACAACTCCCTGACCAACATTTATGGGGGAGGGGGCCTTCATCCAGCAGTGGATTGACAAAGGACTGTAAACATTCTTACACCACACAGCTAGGTCATGCTTCCCCATGCTCACACAAACGCCCACATCCAGAGCCTGCCCATCACTCTTTACCCTGGCCCAGCCTGGGGCCATGAAGCCAGATTGTAACGCTCTCCCTGTGGCCCCGAGTGAACATTTGTCACATGGGTCTGAGTTTTGAGCTCAGAGCACTAAGCAACAATACGCTGCTCTGTTTTACTCTCCAACTGAAGCTTCTCAACGTTTGAGATTTTTTTTCTTTCTTCAAATGGAAGCCGCACGCGTCTCCGGCCAAGGCAGGAGAACAACGTCGCCAAACTCAACCGTGCTGCTGTTATTCGCGTAACAATGAGCGCCTGCCAAAGGGTCGTTCGTCAGAAGTTGAGGTTAATGAAAGTTAATTTGGGTGCCTGGATCACGGAGCAGCAGACTGTCGCTCCGCATCGAGTCTGTTTGCTCAGGGTCAATAGGTTCTTTTGACAGAGGCACACAGTCATCTTGGCAGAGTTCATAGACGTATGTGACAATATAAACATAAAAGAGCTTAAATTTTGATTTAAAGTTTTCGTGACTGCAGTAATTCATATTCTTAGTTTTTTCGGTAAAGTCACGTTATTTTGTTGTTTCTCTTCAACGTGACATTACCGAAAAAACTAAGAATATAAAAGAGCTTCTCGACATGAAATTGCGGACAAAAGCCACTTGCGTACCAATGCCGTGGTCATAAATGCAAAGGATAACTATAATTTACAGTGCTTTGTCAATCCACTGCTGGATGAAGGCCTCCACAAGCCTATTTGACCATACCTCACGCTGATCAGTAAGTGTTGTTAGCAAAGGCGTGGACCAGAACGCTTGGTTCAGCTATCACCTGCCACTGATGTTAGCCGTGCAACTACACTTGGGTCGCCAGGTTCTAAGCGCAATGCATTAAACAACCCAGACCACCACTCGAACCACCGGTTTTAAATTTACTAGGAAACATGAGCAGATTTTGCTTCTCGATTGAGCAGTTAGGTAATAGGGCCCTGTACCAAACAGGTAGATGTTACACCTTGGACAAAATGCAACAAGGCCATACTGTACTGTACTCAGCAAATGTTATAATTAAGGTCAAAAAGTCATTGTGGCCTAAAGCCGGTGTTGCGACCACACCTCACCAACGCTTTCTGCCCTCCACCAGACCCCGAAGCTGCTGCACAATAGACACAGCAATCTCCACGATCTGTTAGAAGAAGATTCCCGCCAACTGCTCTTAGGTCCAACCCTCGGTTGCCAGTGTGCTTTTGTAACCGACCCTCCTTCGTCCTGCTCAATGTAATTCAATGCATGTATACAGTACGTCACATCAATATAACATAAAAACGTTTTGTGTCCACTTTTATCTCAGTACACCACTTTAGTTCCACACATGCAGAATTTCCGTATTTTCTGTTGTTTAAATTTTGATAAGAAAACCTTCCACCGAGCCCAAAAAAAACATCTGTTCATCATCGATTCCTATATTTCCATGAATTATTAAAACTGGAACACAAAGCTGATTGCAAGAAAAACAGGAAACCCACCCGTATATTAATTAATTAATAACCAATGCAAATGCACGCAGAATGTACAGCTCCAGGATAAGCCTGTGTTCTTCTGGGACAAAGAGAGAGCCCTCCCCCAAGGGCTATAGTTTCCGGGCAGTGATTAGGCACATTAATAATTAATCTCCCTATCCAGTGCACAAGGCCAATGCAATGTTCGGCACGCGGGGACATTAATTGGTCACTGTGTTTTTCTAGAATGTGTAACTGATTATTAGCATTGTAACCTATAAGAAAAAGCTCTACTTTTGCCACACGTGATGGGCCCTTTTTTGTCGGATCTGACTGGTCGGCTCATTGTTCAGTTCCTGAAGAATTCGATTTCGTAAAGAAGCGTCCAGCACGTGAAGCAAAACGTCGGACATCGTGCCAAATAGCACACAGTACATACCCGAAAACACTTATCAGAGAGCTACACAGTGCAACCGTGATAATTTCCACAGTGGCACTGTTTTGTAAGCAATGTTTAACAAGCGATTTGCCGTGTAAATACGTGAGGCTTTATCCAGCATTGTATAGATCATGGCTCATTAACAATCACGACTTTAAATTAAAATGTGATTAAAATAAGTCACGTTATTATTAAACAACTAAAACTTTTTTTTTATTGATTTGAAGGGGGGAAAAAAAGCTCTTGAACCTCATGTGACTCAATTCTCTATGGTTGACCCCTGCTCACGAGGCTCGCTGCTAGGGGGGGGGGGCCTGGTGGGTGCAGGAGGTCACAAATGATGACACCGTAGGCCTCCTGACTGCAGTCGAGTGACAACCAAACCAATTATATCAATGTCTGTAAATGTTTTTATTTTTAGACATTGTTGTTTTACCGTCCACAAATCACCAGCCGCTCATGTTATTAGTCGTACATTTATTTCCATCCAGAAAGCAGATGCGAGCCGTCCCCACCGTTCAACCAATACTTTGGTGACACTGCCGTTGACAGCAGTGCACAAAGCATAAACAACACAAACATCACATTCGTCAATAGGACTGCCTTCAAAGCAAGACGCATATTATATATAAATATATACTACATATAAATATATAATATCATGAAATATATAGTAGGTGACGTTTTGGGCAATGGTCCTTCTTAATAGCACATAAATCATAATGTATAAACAAAAGCCCCATTGCCTGAAAAGTTGGCGATTATATAGTTTCCATTTTAAAATGCAGTGTTGTTCAATAATATTTTGAGGTTTTTTTTCGTCCACACAGTGATCAGGGAGGGCTTGTCCCGATACACCGTACTGATGATTCCAAACAAAGATGAACACGGTGTGCAGTCGTCTTAACTTTCCAAGCGCTATCTACAATAACATGGCCAAGACCTTGAAACATGGTCACCTAACACAAGGTTATGCGCTTTTGTATTTAGTTTCTTGCCCCCTGCCACACCTCCCATGAGCACGGCTGGTTACGTACGGTGCAAAAGAAGTTCAACATACATGCATGCATTATACACGCGGAGTGGTGCTGTCGCGTGGGAGGACTGACGGTGATAGTTGCTTGCAAGTGTTACGTTTGGGAAGGGAGCTCACTTAACGGTATCAATATAAAAAGTGTATCAATGTGTCTCTTTCACATAGCTATACCTTCACATACATTTATTTTATATCCCATCAGCCACACGGCCTTCTTGGAATGCATATTTTCAGAAAGCATCGGTTCAACACAAGTAATCTCTGGACCGCTTTCGATATGCAGTGTATCATCAGCAGAACCAGGCGTGCTCGATCATTGTGAACAACTAGATATTATTATAGGCAAGGACCTGTTAGATATGGGTCCTAGTTCGACACGTAAATTATATTATACAAAACACGAAATAATCATGAGCATCGCTGTGGAGAATAAAAGTAACAAATACATAAGCCAAATGTTTCCTTGCACGTAAAATATGAAAGTATATTTTACACATCCCATCAGCAGTTAGGAGGCCAACCCTCTTGGGTTTATGTGTAGGGTAGCATGCTACGCACAGTGATGGGTGTGTATGTGTGAACATGAGATAAACTGCAGTAGTTATTAATGATTGCCAATGATCAAAGCCCAATCTTGTCAGATGTCGCCAACGAAGCAGGGTTGAGCCACTTACAGTGCTTGGATCGGCAAACACCAAGCCCAATGCAGTGCAGCAAACTTAATCGTCGTACTGTACTTCTATGCTCCCACGTCTATGATCCCCATTTCCACCTCATTGATTAATGTGGTGAAATACGGTCAAGTATCCACAATGACATTAAACGTGGCGTGGGTTCACCTTCATTCAGGCAGTGGATTGAAAGAAGGGCTATAAATCATTATTATTACTGTACTCGGATATCATTAAAGGTTGTTTCTGTATCTTTAATCCAACATAAATCAAAGAAATATACTTCTAAAAGTAACTCCAATAATGTATCTATTAACACATCGTCCAAAAGTCATTGTTTTCAACGTTTTTTATAAGGTTCAGAGCGCCGAGTCTTGCCCTTGTAAAGGTCAGGGAAATGACGCCTGTGAATGACTTCATGGGTGAGTGAATGGGCGAGTCAGTGCACAGGTTATCGCGTTGACTGACGTGGTCCCAAAAAGACTGGAAACAACAACAAAAAACCTGCCCCGTGTCGAATTAAGCGTCAAAGACTTGCCACAAAACATAAGCAGGCAAGTTCAACAAACATGTTT
The DNA here is from genome assembly GCF_048934315.1 of Petromyzon marinus. Classification (NCBI taxonomy): domain Eukaryota; kingdom Metazoa; phylum Chordata; class Hyperoartia; order Petromyzontiformes; family Petromyzontidae; genus Petromyzon; species Petromyzon marinus. The sequence goes on from NC_133680.1 coordinate 8,542,783, forward strand.
TAAAAAAAAAATTTAAAAACGAGGTTGCAGTAGCCTTGCCCGGTGCTTTCCCCGCGGTTGCATCATTCTCTTTGCACTCGACTCGCGACTGCTCCGTGGAATGTGGCGAGCGATGATGATCTCATGACCACAATGAGCTGCCAAGTGGCAGCCCAGGAATGCGACTTGCCACCAGCGCGCCGTTGACTTCTGCAGTCTGTAACCGATTTGTCCTGCGAAAGGGTTTTTTTTCCATTTGCAGTCCCAAAACTCGTGCTCATTGTAGCACTTGACATTCTTTGACTTGATAAAAAATAGATATATATGGGTGATGCGGTGTAATGGGCGGCACATGCTGGACTTGCATGCCTGTCACCGATTCGATTTCCCGGCGCGGCAGTCGTAACAGCGGTGCACGTTTCTTAAATCCCCCAGCCTCTTGTCCACTCAGCAGCCGGGCTGAACGAGTTGGGGAAAATATCTAAGTGCGATTTTTCTGACAGATATTGCGATTGCCATTTTATTTGCGATTACATTGTTTTTAAGTCAAGCTTCAGTTCAATATTCACTGTGTAATAGATACCACATGATCCCATAAGAATATGAACTGCTCTACATATTCTAATGCAAGGATGAGAACTTAAACATATTAATTGCTTCCAACATATTTATTAAAATGTTTTCATTCGAAATAGAACAATCAAACGTAGAACAATTAAGTTAAATAAATAAAGTTGTAATTAACAAAAATTCCAACAAGTAATCGGACTTTCCAAATCGCCTTTGCGATTTGCTAATCGCATTGATTTGAAATCGATTAATCGTTCAGCCCGACTCGGCAGTATAAAGGGGCTCGCCACACAGTTCGCCGATCAGCAGGACGCCTGCGGTGGGGTCACGTGTGGGGTCACGTGTGGGGTAACGTGTGGGGTAATGTGTGGGGTAAGTGTGGGGTCATGTGTGGGGTAAAGTGTGGGGTCACGTGTGGGGTAAAGTGTGGGGTCACGTGTGGGGTAATCCCTGGAGAGCGTAGAAGAGTAGGCCAAAAGATACCCCCCCCCCTCTCCAGAGCTCCCTCGAGTGGAGGTCCTTCCGCCGACAGTGGCGTAAGTAAGGCATTTCAGGGCTGCGCCTTTAGCTCTTACCCAACAATGATCACCTTATGGTGACAATGAAAATGATCACCCCACGCATAGTAAAATGGAAAAACAAATGTAAATGGTTGCAGTGATTACAGGAACTGCCTTTCAATTTTTGTCACAACAAAAATATGAATACGTGCTGTAGCAAGGCACGCTGGGTAGTACAATAAATAAGATGAATTAATCAATCTCAATTCTGTATCTCAACACGTATTAGTCCATTGGCCGTTTCGAGTTACTGTACGTTAACAAGCTTGTCATTTGCAGCATTAATCCTGATAAGTCTCACCGTGTCCCCATGGACTTTTTAGATTCCCACCCCCATCATAATCTGGCACTGACAGCATAGTGAAGTATGGCCAAATAAAACCCGCGATCGACAAAGGTTTGTAAAGCACTATAATCAGTCATCATATACGTAGTATATTATACAATTATATACATTATATACCATATGTGTATATATAGCATACGTCACCACACTCGTCAACAAAGGTTGGCAAAATCAAGGAGGGGCAGGACGAGTTCAGATATGGCCGCTGATGTTAGCCAAGGCCGGGAAATGAACTCAGGTCACTGGATTTATAGGGCAGTGCGTCAACCACTACACCACAACTACCCTTCATGTTGTGTACATGACCAGCCCAACCGCTGGCCAGGTGGATCAGCTACAGAGCAAGGGGCCGTCCATAAATGACGTCACGCACCTAGAGGGGGGGGGGTCAGACATTTGTGACGATGTGTGACGAGGGGGGGGGGTTGAGAAATGTGACGTCACATCAAAATGCGCAACTTTAAATAAATATAGACTTGTTATAACAACACTAATTGTTATAACAACAATCCTACAACATCAGAGTGCAGCGCCACATTAAATACGCACTACAATGACAATAGTTTCAAGGCGATTTGAAGCATGTTTTATTTTCAAAATGAGGGGGGGTCTGACTCTTTGTGACGCCGTGTGACGAGGGGGGGGGTCAAAAATTGTCCAAAATCGCGTGACGTCATTTATGGACGGCCCCATAAGCGCAGCTTCTATGCTCATTTGATAAGGAACTCGGGACTATTTTTTGATACAGTGTACTGCTGTAGCATATTTTTAAATGTGTCATTGTATCGCATACATTTACAGTTCGTGCAAAACAATACCGGTCTATCTGGTTACATGTGTGTATGTGCTAATAACTTCATTATAGATACTGTTAATGGTTTGGGTGGATTTTCACACGGTGATATTTTTGCCATGATTAGTTATGGTAAAATTAAGAAGTTAGCTATAGCTTCCTATCATCCATGCCAAAACTGTAGCTGTGCTAGCCAGCATGCAAAAGTACAGAATGGGGCTCAGTGTTCCTTTGTTAAATAAATGAAGCACACTTTTTTTTATTCTGGCAGTGGAATTTATTTTGCTTAAACTTATGGGGAACTCTTATCAAGGTTCCCGTGTCAAAAACACAACAATCAATCTAAGCCCTATGTTAATGCCACGATTCCCACATTTTGTGTTTATTCCCCATAGTTATAAATAAATCGTTAAATGGCTCTTCAGACTTATAAATATAAGTGAAAAGAGACTTATCGTATTTCATCAGTGACACTAATAGAATATAATCTCAAATCAATATCAGCAATGATCTATGGACTGCTGAATGAAGGCCCCTGAAAGCTTTTTGTCATCTGCCTTGGTCTCGCGTTACAAAAATCCATACAACCCCTGGAAATTATCTGAATTCATCACCCCCATCTCCATGGTTTACACCCTCTTGGATTCGTTCCCTCCTTTGCCTGCCACTCCATCATTAGACTTGACCACGAGCACCGGTCACCATCACTGAGAGAAGCGTGTTGCCCAAGCCCACTAACTTTGCTCAACAGTCAACGTGATGTCGTCTTCAAGTCGCGTACGTGTTTTCGAATTCAGTCGTAAAAAAAAATAACCCCAGCCTTAAAAACCTGAGCAAAGTCAATTGTGCAACGCAGTTGATGCAATCCACTTTCAGAATACGTCACCGCTGAGCGCTATATTTGGCAGTACATTATTACGCCATAGCGGATGACATCATGCACAACAGGTGGCATGACAGATGTGGATATCGGGAACTCCTACACAACACTGCAACCGCATCAGCCAATGTTCGTCTCTTTCATTCGCGCAGATCAACTCGGACTCTGGTGAGAAGTTCCAGTGCTCACGCGGACACCGCGGTGGTTTCGGAGCCGTGCACAGCTGAACGTTTAAGCACCGTAGCTGGTGCGTGCGTCGTGAATGGTCACACCACCTTGGGGTAAGGTGGACATCACAGGAATGAATGAAGTTTCACTTACCTTGACACAACAACTTAACCAAATGCTTTCTCGCACGAGTGTAAGTGTGATTTTTTTCCCACCCCTATTTTCAGAACCTACCCTTTTAACAGAAAATAAATTGTATTATGAACACAGAGGTCTTTGCTTAACGGCATGCGAGAAGTAAACTAAGCTCATCTTGTGAAAACAATCTCCAAATAAACAATGTTTGTTTGACTCCGTTGCTACTGCAACCCATGGCTTGAACACAACTCCTCAAAAGTCATGACCCAATAGCTATGCAACAAAGCATGAATTGACAAAGGTGCAAAAACACCGACATTGACAGGAACGCTGTGGTCAACTCCAAACACAAATAAATGCAGAAACTACAATAAACCGTGCTTCTGCATATTTTATATATACGGCAGAATGCCGTGTCTTGTACCGTCACGTATGAATAAAATATTCGTGTAGTTAAATCTGCACCTTGGCTTTCCAGACCAATATTTCACTTTGAATATGAATCCGAATTGAAGCTCGGCTCATACATGTTTCCATGGGTGAGGATTCCGGCACGCACGAGTTTCAAGTACGCGATGGATGGGCAACACAAACAGCGATGAGTTTAACAAAGGACCACTCCCTTAGATCGTACGGAGAGCTCCTTTGCTGGGAATTTTTTTTCCTACTCAAACAAAATCTGGTTGCAGTAGCCGGGCTTGGCTTGCCCTGGGAGGTTTGGGGAAGGAAATGGAAAAAAGAGAGGTGTTCACACTGCGCGTAAAAAACAACGTCCATCCCTGCCTGAGAGCCCCATCCCTTTTTATCGCCCAGTGCTGCCCCCCCCCCTTATGGCGAGCCAGCCCCCCCTGGGGGTGACAAGGACCAGGAGGCGGGGGTCTTGCAAACGTAGCAGAAGCCGCAGCCTTGGGACGTCAATGGCATGGCATTAACACAGGAAGAGCGGAAACCTGCAGGTAGGTGTAGCCTTGAGAAAATATCCTGAAAATGTTTCGGTGTCGGAACATTGCTCTAAGGTGTCGCACGCATCCATACATTTTTTTTTAGGCCCTGACATTTTTTTGGCCAGTCTATGTTCGTTTCTGTCTCGTCCTTTTTTTTACGTCTTTTTTACGAGTAAAGTCACCTTACTCAACGTCATTACATTTGCGTTATTGAACCAGGTGGCAGCCCCGTTGAGACAACCGATCGCTTTTACGAGAGACACCTGTGCGGTTTTGGTTGTTGATTGATCGATGGCATTTATTTCCTCAGACGAAAGCACACTGAGATTCATTATCTATTTTACAATGGACACTGTCACGATACAGAATGATGATGGCCGATGGGAAAGAATTGTAACAGTGGCAGACAAAGAATGGAAATGCGTCCACTGGGGAGATGGAGCCATGAAATCAGTTCGTGTGCAGGTGCCAGGTGGATTATTACATCGCAGAATCGCGACAGGTGGCGGCGGCGGCTTGGGAGGCCTTCATGCAGCAGTGGATGGACCATGGCTGATGATGATGATGGTTAATGAAGAGCCAGATAACATTTATTTATTTCAACTAATAAATTATCTGTTGACGATGCTGCTGCTGCTGCTACCGACAGTGACAATGATGGTGATGCCATGGCTGCTGCTGCTGCTGCCACTGGCATTGATGATGCAATGAGTTGGCTGTAACTAAGACACACCATCACTCGTGGGCCTCTTCCTCTGTCTATCGCCTGCTGTGAAATTTGGAGTTCCTTGCTGAACTGTGGAGGAGGCCTCCACCACTCAGCACCGAGGCCTCTCCTCATCTGAAGTGACAGAATCGGCAAATCTGCAGCCAAGCACCACAAGCTATCTGCATCCTGTCCCGTGGATGCAAAATTTCCCACAATTATAACGCTGCGGCAGGAAAGCTGCTGGATGTTTGTTTTGTTAAATGTTTCAGATTTTTTTTTTTGCCCCCCTTCTCCCTCTTGATATCCCTCGGAGACTGCGGCGACAATTTTCACCGACACGTAGCATTAAGCGGCCGCACAATTCCTCGCGTGTAGTTTTAGTTTACCGCAAAACACTGGGACTGTGCCATAACAAAAAAATATTTATACTGTACATAATTTGACAGACATTTCACAGAAAGCCGGGTGGGTTAAACAACGTATTGCATTTGTTACGGAACAATAATATATAAATGTAAAAACATTTATTTCTTGACAAAATAACCTTTCCATTTGGTCGTGCTTTCCCACAGCCAAGTTTTGCAACGACCTGGGAAGTCTCAGCCCATAAAATCACCATTAAAATGAAAACCTGGGGCTTTGGATGGCTCGCAGCACTTTGTAATGTAATCCTTCTAAGGAGACCTGACCCTCTGTGATTCAAACACTGGCGTGCCTGGCCAAAGGCCATTACAAGTACCGTGTAGCTGTAAAATCTATAAACTGGCGAGGTGCCTCTTAACACCAAGAGCCAGCGCAGTGATCAGAGCAAAACAATGAAACACACGGTGGGTGGTGTGCAGGGCACTGCCTTGACAGTTCCCCTGAATTATTCAGCTCCTCCTTCCCATCCTTTCACCACGTCACAGTCTCTGTGGCCCCTGCCCTTTACAAGCTGCCCCCTGCCCACACAGCCACCACTCCCAGTGTGCCCTGCCCTTTCCGCCTCCTTTAAAAGTCGTCGCCACGAAAGTTACATTTTCATTGTTGTCCTTAACGCCTGTGATTGCTTTTGGCTGACCCACCAATGTTTGTGGGTGTACATTTGTTCAACTTCTTTCGCACGGTACATAGCCAACCATGGCAATCGTGTGCACACTTGTTACTTTTCTCCAGATTGATGATCGCACCCGCCCTTCACTGCACGCACCGTGTAGCTGTAATCAGTTTGAGTACGCAAACTGTAAATGTTGTGGATTCACTCTTCAACACACCGGTGGGCTAAAGTAGTGAACTATTTGTCTTTTGTGAACGTGACACTTTTTTGCTGATTGGCTGTGTCGGGTGGTGGAGGGTTACGACGCATTTATAAATAACGCGATCTAACCCAAAAACCTTTATTATGAATGATATTGGTCGCGAAAGCCTACGTGTTAAACTGATTATGTGTTCTAGTGTACGTTCAGAATATTTGATTGAAAATGTTCGTATGGATACTGAACCAATATAAGGAAACTATTAAGTAACCAATAACCAGCAGGAAGCCTTCGTGAGTAGGACACCCCCACCCCAACCTCCAGAGCGTGGCTGTGCCCCCACCACCAGCCCACTCCAGTGATGTCTGCCTCGGCATTTCTCACCGACCGGTTCTCCTACCTCAGTGCTCTTCATTACACGGCCGGGCCACTGTCGGCCCTTGGTGGTGGCCTTTAATGGAGCCCCTGACGTGCAGCATCTGACAATGCACAACATGTGACAATACCCCTCCCCCTTGCAAGCGGTGTGGCGGCCCTCACATCGATATCTTATCGGCGAAAGTGGGCCACCAAACCCCCACCCCCCACCCCCCCTCTGAAAACGAGTGAAGAACAATGATTTAGCTTGTTTTGATATGTATTACAGTATTTTTTAAGTGTTGGGGAAAGTGCTGTTAGCAAGTAGCACCCGTGAAGGCCAACACAGCACACGACATCCACCACTCCCCAATCACGCTGCCGCTTATAACAAATTGCTTTGTCCACAGTTGCCAAGTCTCAAAAAAGTGCTAAAAACTCGCCCAGGAAAGGTCCCATATTGTAGCCGCTCACCCCAAGCTATAAATGCCCCGATAGTGCATTGTCTTTGTGCTGTTCGCCTTTTGGCGTCCTCTGGTCTAACACTTTGAGACTCGGCTCTAAAGAAAGCTGTCTCTGGTGTGGACCAATCAGTTTCAAAGACAATGCCATATATAATTATCAGAGCATGTGTTTTTTGTTTGCATGTTAACCACAAGTACGTGTGGTTAATGCGGACAGGATTCCTTGAATAAGGATTCTGTTTGGTGTTTTAACATCTTGACACCTGTTTTATTGCCAGAAAGGGTAAAACCTATTGTTATAGCCTGTAGAGAAAGGGCCGTCGCATTAAGAGGAAGGGGTGGCCGGGTAGAACCACCCCGCGTGACCTCCAACCACCCCCTTGCTCCGGCGATGGCTTCTCAGCATTTCCCCCCACCGCCGGCTTCTCTCACCTCGTCGAGCTCCTGCTCGGAGGTACTGCCCAGCTGGGAGCGCTGCCTCTGGCAGTCCAGTCGGATGAGCTCGCGGCAGCGGTGGTGGCACGTGAACTTGCAGACTGCACTCGCGAGCGAGGGCGACAGCGCGCGCATTCACATTTAGTATAAGATGGCAGGTGTAGTCTCCGCGCATCAAATGTGAAAGTATCCTTTACACCACCCACCGGACCTACGGCCTTCTGAGAGTCAATAATTGCAGCAGTATTGATGCGGTACAAGCACGCAGTGTCTCATCATCAGCAGTCAGGCTGCCAGCCGTTGCAGGCAAGCACCCTTTCTCCTTAAGGGCACTTGTTCAATACAAAATTATATCACAATAATAATTACTGTGTAACAAAAAAAATTGTGTTCCTTGGTTGGAAGTGTTATTTCCTAATTGCTTATGCCTCAAACGTACAGAAAATTGCTATTATTCCCCACTACTATTGCCATTACATTCAGTGATATACGGGCATTACGATTTACGAGTAACATTAGTACAAAAAACATGACTAAGGATTCTGTAATGTCTGGTACGGGAGGAGGTCCATGGGGGTTGACACCATGAGTTACCATACTGGGTGACATAAACCCGAGTGACGCCACTATGTTGAACTTCTTTTGCACCGTACGTAGCCAACCGTTCTAATCGTAATTGATTGAATAAAAAAACCAGGACATGATGAGAAGAAGAATATCTCACAACCCCTGAAGAGGGGAGATCTACATGTGAGCGCACTGCCTTGAGTGGACTATTATACAAATGAAGTATTATGCCACAGACGAAAAGTGGGGCTTTTATTTCAGATGTTCTAGGACAGATACCCTAAACAGGGGACAATCAATTAAAAAACCAAGACAGATGGGAAAGCGAGGACACGTGGCAACTCTGCTCAGCAATTGCTAGGTAATTTAGAATGCAGAGAGGTTCCAGCATCATTGTAATCACCACACCAGTTTGCCCCTGTTAATGCTTGGTCAGTCATTTGACTCCCTCTTGTGGCCAAATTGTTATTACTCTGGTCAATGTGGTGGTCCATTGCTCCCTCTTGCCCGATCAACAATCCGCCGTTCTCTGGCTCAGCCGCATCTTGATTAAACTGGAGTCAGTGCCGGATTATCCTAGTAGCAAAAGTAGCTACATATGCTACAGGTCCTGCACTTTCAAGGGCCCCGCGCTAAATGCTTTCAAGCTATCAATTCCGGTTCAGTGATTCTGCACTTGCTCTATTACTATAGCACTATACCACCTTAAACTTTTATGAACGACTGGGTGTTTACGGTTAGCGATTTGAAGAATTATCTGGATGTATAGCAAATGAAAAAATACAATTACTTTACTATGCAAATAAAACATTTATGTGTTTTAATATTTATGTTTTTTTTTTTATTTAGGGCCCCTTTATAACATAATGCTACAGGCCCCGCACTAGCTTAATCCGGCACTGACTGGAGTCATTGACCAACCAGCTGTCCAACTATCGCAGTACTGTATTTTTTATCAATTCACATTCGAATAATCGTTTACGCAATAACATTAAAACACGATGTTGTACTATGATGGTAGGGCTTTTATTTTTTCTATTTAGCGCGGCAAATGTAAATATTTGCCTAAACTGAAAAAGCCAGAACATAATTACGTATTTTTTTATGTAAGCTGTAAGATATGATACATTTGCAAATGTATAACAGTCTTCACTGTAAGACTGCCAGTACCTTAAGGGCACCACGGTGGCAAGATGTTAACTACCTCGCCTGGTATACAAGAGGTCGTGGGTTAAATCCCGACCCTGACGCCATGATATTTGGAGTTTTCGTGTCTCTCTTCCCGTGGTCGTGTGGATTTTTTGTCCGGGTCCTCCGGTTTTTCCCTCTACATTTAGAATCAACGTCACGCGTTTAGAGTATTTGGCTGCTATACATTTCTACATGATAAGCCACTTCGTTGAGCTATCATTTGTGGCCAGGTCGCTTCTGAAAAACAATTACACATCTCAGTGGGCCTTACCTGATAAAATAACAAGCAAAAAAACTTTAGTTTAATATCTTAAGTGAAGTGTGACACCAAGCGGTTCACTATCGGGGCAATGATGTTATTCCACTAGGGGGCAATAACGGCATGCAGTGTTTCGTGGAAGGTCTGACTCTTAAAGTCGATGCACGTTCCCATGCCTCAAGTTATATTTTGAAAGCCACTTTATTATCATGACTGTATTATTAAAAGTGGTAATATCGTCGTCGTCATTAGCAACAGTAGCAGCAGTATCAGCAGCAGTAGCAGCAGCATAAATAGCAGTGATATCAGTCGCAGCAACAGCAGCAGTCGGGATGTAAAGAATTGCCCCCGGTGATTTGATGAATTATGTATCCCAATTCAGAAAAGCCAACTCGATTCAAGAACTCAATGTTTTAACAATGCAATGGTCGTAGTCTCGTGGTTGCAGGAGTCACATGAATCCATTACTCATTTGAATTAATAAAAAAACACGTTAATTCTTACACTCGCTACTCAATGCAGGTGTCCCTAGGTAAAGAATCAATACTAATTTAATTAATTGATGCAGCCTTCCACCTATAAATAGCAGCATCGCAAGACGCAGCGATCATTGACATTGTGACATCTTCCCCATGTTCAATCTACCACCTCCAGCCGTGTAATCTCGACTCCATCATATTCTAATCTATCATATTCTAACTCAAACCTCGGTTTATGATTTAATCAATCCACCTAAAATGTGATAGCCCTCGCCATTAATTTTCATACAGCAGATGTTTCATTAATCTACCATCATCCCCTCTAAAAGTAAATTATCTTGCCAATACAATCATGAACACAATACATCAGTGTGCATTCGAGTGTAGTTAAACCTGGCTAATGTCAACTATTATTGTGGTGTGTGTTTACGTGCCCACTTGTCCTCAAGTAAGTTTAAACAAGGCAAAGGTGCAGGACTGTAATGTCTTGCTCACGCCACTGCTGGCGAACAGGCTGCCACGACAGGGAGCCCTCGAGAGCCCCTCTCGAGGGATATTTGGTCTACTCTTCCACGCAGGCCAAACGTCTTAGAATATGTAGGAGTGCCTACCTCTCCACTTTACCCCACCCCACGTGACATGACGGTTGCCTTGACCTGTGGCTATCCTGACCCATTCACACTTTTGGGTGGACAGAGGATGTGTGGGATTTTTTTTTTTAAACATGCACCAGTGTTTCAATTGCCGCAGCAGGAGAATGAACCGGCGATCTCCGGATTGCCGGGTCCGGTATCCTCACCAGCTCACCATTATGCAGCGTCATTCAGAGGTATACCGTGTGGCATTGTAAAAGGGGGCTTCGTGCTCACTTGGTGTGACAGGGCTACAATCGTTTCAACAAGAGCCTGCACGGGCAAGAATGATGCCGCTGTTATCCTTTTCTCTGTCGAGAAACTAGAGGACACAGCCATTCTGCAGAAGACAAGGGCAACGAGTCGGACATGTGCCAACACGATCGTGTCGACGATGATGTTGTTCACACAGCAATGGATTATGTTTGTACTGTCATCTTGATAAACTAAGACAGAGGCGGAGAGGTGGTGCGGTAGTTAGCGCACTGCGCCATCAACTCGGTGGTGACTTCATTTCATTTCCATCCCCACGGCTAACATCGATGGTGAGTGATATTTAAACCGATTGTGAGTGATATTTAAACCGATGGCGAGTGAAATTTAAACCGATGGCGAGTGAAATTTAAACCGATGGCGAGTGATATTTAAACCGATTGTGAGTGATATTTAAACCGATGGTGAGTGATATTTAAACCGATGGCGAGTGATATTTAAACCGATTGTGAGTGATATTTAAACCTATGGCGAGTGATATTTAAACCGATGGCGAGTGATATTTAAACCGATGGTGAGTAATATTTAAACTGATGGAGAGTGATATTTAAACCGATGGAGAGTGATATTTAAATCGATGGTGAGTGATATTTAAATCGATTGTGAGTGATATTTATTTAAACCGATGGTGAGTGATATTTATTTAAACCGATAGTGAGTGATAGTTAAACCAATGGTGGGTAATATCTATTTAAACCGATGGTGAATGATATTTAAACCAATGGTGAATGATATTTAAACCGATGGAGAGTGATATTTAAACCGATGGTGAATGATATTTAAACCGATGGAGAGTGATATTTAAACCGATGATGAATGATATTTAAACCGATGGAGAGTGATATTTAAACCGATGGAGAGTGATATTTAAACCGATGGAGAGTGATATTTAAACCGATGGAGAGTGATATTTAAACCGGTGGTGAGTAATATTTAAACTGGTGCTGGTCGTTCGTCCCCCATTCGCCAAACCGCACTAACCCCCACAATCTGACACGGTACGTGGAGGAGGCCTCATCTAGCAGTGGATTCAAAACGGGCTGTAGAAAATCGTTATCTTAAGCCAATACCAGAGGACATGTTAAATTATGAGAATAATCGTGTAGAGAATACTGTAAATCTAAGTTAAACTTTAAAACGATCTTATTCACGGAATAACATTAAAATGCACGTCAATGGAAGTTGTGATTGGTGTGGATCTCTAATGTTAAAACAACAAACATTTGCAGATTAAGTCACGACGAAAGTGCTTTTTAAAGTTTGAAGTGAAGGATGCTGCAATCGTGATTCAGAGGACGTTTCGAAAATAAGAGGAACTTTCGACCTCGACATAGAAACTGGGAATTTCTCTTTTGTTTTTGGAAGAGATTTTTATCACGGTATTTGCGTATTTCAATGAGGGGGGGGGGGGGGGGGAACCGGCCAAACCAGCCCAGTGGCGCGCGCGCGTACACACACACACAAAGACAAATATCCCCCGTGTAGCCTACGTAGGCTGTTGGGGCAAGTGCTGTTTTGTTCGGCCAGCATGGCACTCGAGGGGTTGGTGAGGCCAGTACCACAACAGGCCGCAATTGTCTCTGCAGTTTTTTTGTATATTTACACCCTACCAGGTACTCTGACCGAGTCGACCTAGGGGAGGCCAATGACAATCGCCTACTGACGTAAGCCGTGGCTGAGAATCTAAGTCAAAGAGCCCCGAGTTTATCTGCGCCACGAAGCTCACCACCACAACACCGCTCCCCACAACAAAGACACACACGAACAAACACACACGCACACGCAGGTGTAAGCTTGTATGGTACACCTGCTTTTCCACCACGAGGTATTTGGGGGGTAGGGGGGGGGGTGCTACGAGGTTGGCTGCCGGCCAGCCCCTGCCCTTCACCCGGGTGCACTGCCAGGCCACCACACGGTGGGCACCGCCGGCAGTCCCACGGTCGATATCCCCCGAGCCGGCAGCAGGAGGCTAAATGGCGTGGAACCGCAGCGAAATCGCCCGCAAACACACCGTGTCAATTTTTTTTTATTGTTATTTTGGATTCCGTCGTTATACGAGCGGCTAACCTCGTGGTAATAACTCGTCGAGACCGTCATGCGTAGTAAGGGCAGCGAGTGATGGGCTAACGCAGCAGTACTTGCAGCAGGAAGCCTGCGGGCTGACAGCAGTGAGCCTGCGAGCTGACAGCAGTAAGCAGTGAGCCTGCTGGCTGACAGCAGTGAGCCTGCGGGCTGACAGCAGTAAGCCTGCTGGCTGACAGCAGTGAGCCTGCGAACTGACAGCAGTAAGCCTGCTGGCTGACAACAGCAGTAAGCCTGCTGGCTGACAGCAGTGAGCCTGCGAACTGACAGCAGTGAGCCCGCGAGCTGACAGCAGTGAGCCTGCGAGCTGACAGCAGTGAGCCTGCGAGCTGACAGCCAAGCGCAGTCGTTGTGCTTTACTGGCGGCAGCTGCCACTGGACTGGAGTCGTCTGGGATGATGACAGAAGCAGCCTCTCCCTCTCTGTTGCATGGATGCGCCTCTGCATTGCGAGTTGGCTTAAAGGGGCGGGGCGGTGTGGGGGAGGGGGGGTCGTGACACAGTCAATGATGAACAACATTTAAACCCTGAACAGAATTACCTACTATAATGAGCCAAGAATGTCTGTGTGTCCCGCGCGTGACGTCACTCCACGTCGGCCAGCCCCCCTCATTAATAATCATGAGCAGGTGACATCCTCCACATGGACCCCCCTCCCCCTCGTTAATAATCATTATAAGGTGACGTCCTACAAATGGACACCCCCTTCCACATGGGGGGGGCGAGGCGCCTCCTCTCCCCTCCTGGGCGTCAACTTACAACCCTCACTACAAAGGCAGAACCCTCACGTCACGTGATCTCCGTAACGCTGTTGAGACATCAAAGTAAAAAGGACGTCATTATGAACAAGGGATTATAACCTTAAAATGAAATAGGTCTGCGTCACCGCGCCCTTACAAACTGCACACGAATTGATGCAATGAATATCACGTCGCGCGCTGCTTTTCGCTTGCAAGTTTCAGATTTTACTGCAATACACCCGTGCTTGGACGGGCAAAAGGCGAGTGAGTAATGACAGAGCCTTCATTCATCTATCGTGCGTTCGGCTCTGGCTCTCGCCCAGTGTGCATGCGAGGAACAGCCACGACCCCCATCCCATGAAGTGTAATTTGGGATTCAATATCCCACGCGATATTTTTAGGAACACTCAGAGGATGGCTTCGAGCAGGGATTGTCTGCATAAGGCACCGTCACTAGAATTCCAAGGTATGCCTAACTAGAATAATCCTGTAGAGTGTCATTGTACCCTACATTCCTACAATCCAATTAACGGAGATGTACAAATGAAATTATCATATAATACGGGTCCATCCATTTAGTACGGAACGCAAAAATCTGTCGAAACTTGACTCCTCCCCCCCTCCCTGTACGCACGCGGACTTTTTACCCCCCCCCCGAATCCTATAGAACGGCCGATATTTAATCCACGCAGAAACAATCAAGGATTAATAATATTAACGTGTTTAAGCAAACAGTCCACCGCCGGCCGCATTAAAGAATTAAGTTGCGTACCTTAAAAACAGGCTTGTGCTTTCGCTACGTTGTCCCCACCTGAAGAAGGCCGCTTGAGTTGCGCCCGAAACGTCGTGATTTAATTTAGTATTCATTTATTTTATTTATTTTTTTACTTACGTGACTTTACCGAAAAAAAACACAGAGTATGAATCCTTGCAGTCACGAAAGCTTCAAATCTAGAATTAATACTTTTTAAAACGTTTGTCTGGTGTCCGCTCGGTTCAAACGGCGACTGAACCCAGTGGAACAGGTGACGACGCATTATAGGGGTTTCGTCAACAGACGCAGTGTCATGCTGAAGCACAGCAGCGTGATAGCTGCAGTCTGCTGGGCCACCGTCTCAAGATCCACAGCGTCGCTGGCGTCGTCATCATCATCATCGTACAGCTTTTGATTGTTATCAGTTGTCAGAAGACTCCTTAGCGTGAATGCGCTGGTGTCGTTTGACACTGGCCTGCGGCAGCTAAAACCTTGAGCCAGGGGCAGTCTGCAGTGAGGAGTCCAGATTGCAGGATGTGTGACCCATGGGGCAGGCCGCCAGACTATTGAGCTGCGTGATAGCTGCAGTCAGGGGCACGGTGGCACACAAGTGACACCTCTCCCACAGTCCCACTTCTCCCGGCAGTACTTGCTGTCCGACAGCTGAAGAAACTGAACTGTGGCTCATTTGAAGGCCAATGTAGACAAATTATTATCGAGGCTTCAACCCCCCCCCCCCCCCCCGTTTCCTATGCATTTGGGTTGGGTTAACCCCCCCCCCCCTCCCCCCTCCATGCGTACGTACTAAATGGATGGCCCCTAAGGCGAGACGAGTGTGTATTGTAGCATTATATTCGGGAATGGTGTTCTGGACTGCTCCGGACATGTACACTATATATAAACATAAGAAGCACACATGTTCTAATAAAGCTAAAGGTGGCAAAGGATGCAGCTCTGAAATTACTCGTTCAAGCCACTACTGGCAGAAGGGCCTACTCTTCCACACTGATCAGGCATCTTGGAAGATGTGGGAAGACCCCACACCTTAACCCCACCATAAGCGACTTGCTGATCGACTAACTGTGGTGTGCCCAGAGGTATGGGGTTTGGGGGGTGGGGGTTTTAAAAAAAAAAAACGCTTGCATCGTTGTTTCAATTACCACGCCGCCGGAAGATGGAACCGGAGGGCCCACTGGATTGCAAGCCCGGTGCGTTGACGGTTACGCGCCACGGCAGCATACATACATTTCCATTTATTTGGTATAGCCCTGTGAGCCATTCGGCTCTTGAAAATGACCCTCGCATTACACCCGGAACGTATTAAAACCTTGTTGAATGTCATCCCATTTGCAAACGTAGCGGTTAATTTTGGCGGAATTAATTAATCGCTGCAATTCCTTCAAGGAGAGCAGTTTCGGTGGTTTCCCTTTGCTGGAACGCGTTTTAACTTTTTTTTTAATTTATATATACATCGGGAGCCCAATTTGCCGCCGTCCGTTGAGCAGCCGTGAAAGCGTCCACAACGGTGCCCTTCGTGGCTTCAGGCGAATCCGCTGATCGCATCAAAACACAGCGCCCGGCAAATCGGCTGCTGCTGGTGCAGCAGGCGTCAAGGTCACCTTTCCGGTAAATAGGATAAGTAATGACAATGTACTTTAATTCACATTTTTTTTTTACAGCCTTCACACTGCGGAGGCATCCCTGATAGAGGTGATTTCCTTTTTTTTTACAATTTATACAACCACTTTAAAGCAAGGTACACACACGCCTGTAAATCACAATGGCCCGCAATTTCCATTAGAGAACCCCGTTAAAGTATGAATATTCCATTACAAAAACAGACAGGACATTTGCAAATTGACGGTGAGAGAAGTGGTAAATTTGAATCTGGAAACTGTAACTGCCAACAACTTAGATAGGGAGGTGACTGACTGCTGCATTAAAAAAAAAACAACTCCATAGTGTGATAACTCTGCAGCAATTTGAATGCCGAAATTGTCATGCAAATGAATCCCGTAGATTTTTTTTTACACCCGTAAGATGAGACAACTCGCAAATGTGTACCTGGGATGTTCCTTTGGCTTCAGGTTATCAGATAATCTTTAAATTTCGCCACTGAAATGAAAGTTCAAGGGGAAGCTCTGCAAATGTTTGCTCACACCACTGCTGGTGGAAAGTCGCCTGGTAGAGGGTGGGTATACCCACACTTTACCCGACCATGCGCGATCTTCTAATCGACTTGCCGTGCTGTGCCCAGTTACACTGCTGGCTGGACAAGAGGGGAGGTGGAAATGAAGGAACGTGCACCATTGATTCAACTGCCACGGCGGGAGATCAAACAGAACCAGCGATCTCTGGATTGCAAGTCCACTGTGCTAACCATCACACCACTGTGGCAACATCCCTCTCCTGCCAAGATATGAGGTGTAAAAAATTAGGAGTTCGAGTGGGTATGTGCAATTAGTAAAAAAAAAATCAAAATATATTTTATGTTTAAAAATACAACAGTTATATCATCGGACCTTTTTTTGCCAGTATCAAAGTATTAAAAATAATAATAGGTTTTACCCTTTTGGCGTTCTCTGGTATGACACTGGTGACACTAGGCAATAAGAAGGCTGCTGTCTCTGGTGTAGGCCAATCCGTTTCAAAGACAATGCGTTTATTATTATTATCAGTGAACGTTTTCTTGCATGCTCACCGCAAGTACGCGTGGCAAATGTCGACTTGATCCCTCGCAAAAGGTATCAATTTGGTGTTTGAACATCTTAACACCTGTTTTATTGCCATAAAGGGTAAAACTTATTTTTATTTTTCATACAACAGTTCTTACGTGTTTTGCAAGGACCATTTTCAAATGTAAACAATGCTGTATCTTGGTATTCAGAGCTGCCCTCTAGGGAAAGTGTGAAGCTTCCGCTGCTGGTGAAGGCCCCAATTAGGAGTAATGATCCTCCCGCTCATTCTCTCCCAACACCCGATATTTTTTGTGTTGCTTCGCTTTGTAACATGTTTTCTTGGGTTTTAAGAAATGGTGTCTCTTTGAATCAGAAAGCAGCGGATGGTTAGCGAGCTCCCCGCTGAGTCAACCTGCACACAGTTCACAATTCTTATAGCTGCCTCCGATTATTATTTGTACACGCACGTGCACTTTCCATTGTCGGGAGCATGTGAAGCAAGCTCGTGGATAAATCACACAACATGATCATTAACATCGTTGTGGAGAATAAGAATTAAAAAAACATACATAAGCGTCCAAAATACGTCGTCTCCGCGTACCAGTCTCTCCACAAAAATGTTTTACAACCTGAATGGATTTTTTTTTTCTGCTGAGACAATATGATAAAACAAGTCCAGAATTTGCTTGTACAGCTGTATCTAAATGAAGAGACCTATTATATCTCGCAGTTCACCAGCATTCATTGGTTCAATTCTGTTGAAATTATGCACTCCCAGAAGGTTGTGGGGCTGCTAGGTTGTGTTAAAAAAATGTTTTATGTGGGGAGACAGATATGTGAAGGAGACATTGTCTGCTTGTCTACTTTTGCAGATATATATGGGTCGTTTGAAATCTGCTTCCAGGACCCATTCACTCTACCACACACAGGAAATGTACTGCTCTGCGAGAGTTTCAAATTAATATTTTATCTCCTGATCCCAGGAGCACAAATAGAATAACGTAGAATAAAAGAGACAAAGCAATTTTTTTTAAATATAAAAAAAATGACATAGAGAGTGAGGAGGCACGATGGAGAGTGAGGAGGCAACTATGACTACACGTCAAAAACTGCTATTGTGTTAAGATTGGCAAGTCTGTGTGGCACCAAACCAGTGGACGGTTGGAGAGTCTGCTTATCATCAGCCCTGTGCCTTAATGACTGGTATTCCCGTTTGAACTGTCACGTGCGCCTGCTTGTTATGACGGCAGATGGTGGGACATGTACCGCAACCCTCGTCATGCTTAGGATTCTTGGGCACAATTAACATTTTTAAATCTATGGGAGCACAAGGCCACTTATTCAGCATCACTAGGCTGAAGCCCTGTTCCATGGCAGCGAACTGCGAGCCACTCTTGTAGTCCGAATTTAGTTTGATTTTTGAAGACATCAGCAGAAGGCTTCGCATGGATGACAATCTAGAATTTAGTGCTTGTCAGGCCAGTTAAGTATATGCATCTGCAGGGACATTTGAATAATTCGGTATCACAGAGCTTTTAGATATGGAGATACATAAATATATCACAGTATTTTTTTCTGAATGGAGATAAAAGAGACGAAACATTTCCCGTCGACCAATCTGACACTGTGATGTGGTTACATTTCACCGTATGATCCACGAGGACATCACAGCATTAAAGCATAATTTATGCTTGTCTGACTCTGGTGCACAATTTTCACATACAATCTGGCAAACAAAAAGCCTTCAGCATCAAAATGGAAATGACTCAATACATTCATAAATTACACTGTGGCCTTAAAAGGAAAACAATATACACGAGGCAACATTTTGGGCAATGGCCCTTCTTAATAACAAATACATGCACATTAGACAATTAGTGTGCATTGTGTGGCTCGCTGATGGCAGAATGAAACGAGACGAATTGGAGGAGCCCACTGGATGGAGGTGGCAAGAGACCGTGAAGAGTGGAAGACATCGAGAGACATCGTTGCCCGGGAATGGGATGTTAACGGTGAAGAATGAGAAAGTCTCCCCTGTACTGTCCCACTTTAGTCCGTGTAGGTGACACGCAGTGGACATGACACATCTCTTGACACTGTTCATCACAGCACGACCACAGCATCCGACCCTCTTGACACTCGCCAGACAGATGAAATTGTATCGTTTATTTGATTACACTTAAATTTTGACTTTCAGCTTTAGCGACTGCAGGAAATCATTTTCTTTGGGTCTTTCGGTAAAGTCACATACGCAGGTGCAAAAAAAATAACAACAAAAATATTTTTTTAAAAACTACAACGTTTCGATCGCAACACAAGCTTTCGTCATCAGGAAGAAAAAAGAGAGGGAGGGGGGGGAAGCTGCTGAGGCAGACTGTTTTAAAGGTTTAAAATTGGTGTAGCCCTAGGGTCATAGACGAAGTGGGCGGGGCTAGTTATGTTAATGTGATAAATTAGCATGTTAATGGTAGATCGGAGGACGACGTCCACGACGAGGGCACGGAGGTGGCTTTGTTAATGTGAGATATTAGCATCTCGTCCGTGGCTGATCATTGTTTTAATGCGGTGGGCTCACACGAAATTGATTTCTCTAAGACGAAGGTACTTTGCAAACCCACTGGCTATCAACAAAGATTCGTTCATGAAGCCATCCACATATACAGACACAGACACAACTTCAATCGAGAAGATGGGTACAAACTGAGCAATCATTGGAAGGACGTTATCAACCAGTTTAAGTCATAACTGGCTGTGACGTTCCCATTCTAACACCTTCCGATGTTAGTTGTTATTTTCGGCTCTCTGATTTTAAATTAACAGGTTAAATTTCCCACACTAACACAGCCACCTCGCTCGCCATTAACATGCAAATCTCTCACATTAACATGCAAATATCTCACATTAACATAATCACTTCCGCGCCCTCGTCGTGGATGTCGTCCTCCGATCTACCATTAACATGCTAATTTATCACATTAACATAACTAGCTCCGCCCACCTCGTTTATGACCCTAGGGCTACACCCATTTTAAACCTTTAAAACAGTCTGCCTCAGCAGCTTTCCAGCTATTTTTTTCTTCCTGATGACGAACGCTTGTGTTGCGATCGAAACGTCGTCGTTTTTATTATAATTTTTTTTGTAATTTTCTTTGAACCTATCTACCGTGACTTTAATTGCGCTTGTTTACCCGGGAAAGCCTCACTGAATCTCAAGATATTTTTTTCAGGAGGGTCCTGCCGAGTTTTCACAGTAGGGGCAGTTGTCGCTGTGTGTTATCCCAATTAAATAATTTGGAGGTAATTTTCAGCATTGATTTGTTTGACCAAAACCAGTTACATCGTGTGTGTGTGTATAGATTGTTTGAGCTATGGACGGAATCGAGAGGACCCAGAAGAAACCCATGCGTAACAAGGACAGAATATACAAACTCCATACAGAAGTGCATCCGAGTCGGGAATCGAACCCAGGCCGCTCTTTGCTGCGAGGCCCGAGTGTTACTACTGCGTCCACCACCTTGCCGCCCCACAGATGATGATGATGATGACGACGATA
Organism: Petromyzon marinus; assembly: GCF_048934315.1. NCBI lineage: Eukaryota > Metazoa > Chordata > Hyperoartia > Petromyzontiformes > Petromyzontidae > Petromyzon > Petromyzon marinus. Next base: position 8,563,568 of record NC_133680.1, read on the forward strand.
ATGATGGCAATGGCACAGCTCCCTGAGAGTTGCCCTATTTTGGCCACAGGGGAATCCAAGAATCCCGCATGCACGCCCGCTATCGCAGATCGAACCTCCCTCCAGGAGGAGGCCGCCCCTTGGCAGTCAAAACAGCGCGGGCAGCGCACGGGAATGCTGGAGGGGGTGGTGGTGTGGTGGGGGGCTGCGTCTCCCTAAATAGCCGCACAGCAGCCAGGCCGTCTGTGACAGAGGCGGGCGGCACGCACACTGCCGCCACGCTTTTTGGCGCAGGGACCACAGGGGAAGAGATGAATGCGGGGCTGCCGTGCCGAGGTCCGCAAAGTCAGAATTCCTTACGCTAAATATTGCATCGGGTTCACGTTCTGTTGGGGATTATGTCTGTACGTATGGTGAACTTATTTCGCACCGTACGAAGTCAACCGTGTTCATCGGAGGTGGGAAAGTTGGTAGATAACTGATACCATGATTAATATTTAATACTGATTGCTATTATATTTGTGATATTGTTGCATCAGGGCCGTTTTTCTTGGGTAGGAGATATTTTATCTAAATGGAAATAAAATTAATAAATCCACCTCCGTTCTGTATTTCAACATTAAAAATAAAACATTTGTTTAGTCTATCAGACTATTTGCCTTCTCGACTTATGCTGACTGGCAACATTTGCCAAAGCAAGCAAGATCTGGACTAGTTTTGACCTCCTGGACCTCATCAGCAGTCTGGCTTGCTAAACAAATAGTGCCGCTTTACCAGATGTTGTTGCCAAGAGCATTCCCTCTAAACGTCAAGGCCCATGTCAGGACAACAAACAATATTCCACTCTGTGGCTCATTGGGTTCTTACCTGCTTTCACAGCATACGCTGCGTAAACTGCAATGGTATTTAACATTCCGTCATTCCACGATACATTCAAACACCCATCGACGTTGCGTAGCATAATACTGTAATTTTCAGTTTTGTTCCACAAACCTATTTAATTAAACTCGCAGCACACAGCTGTGTTGTGGCATCGGCTTAATTACTTCCATATGCTTATCGGCGCGTACACGGGGTCAATTGTATTACACGAGTTGCATTAAACACGATGTGACACACGTTATGTGGAATTAAACATATCCTTTTGAATGATTTACGTAAGAATGTGCAGCAATTCGCGCAGTGATTATTGCCCTGTGCTGCAACCCCAAAAACCTGAGATGGATTCCTGGGCCTAGCCACTGCCAGGGGCAAGTGATATCTCAACTGGCCCTGCGTTCCCCTTTCACCAATCCTCACTGAGCAGTGTGGTGAAGTATGGTCAAACGAACCCCATGAATGGCGTGGCTTAGGAAGGCCTTCATCCAACAGTGTATTGACAAAGGGCTGCAATTAATAATAATTATTATCATTATTTTCCATCCTGTGTGCATATATGTGCTTTCAATTGTGAAATTTGTTACGTGAAATCTTTCATTTTGCTTATTGTCCTACTTTACACTGAGAAACACAATTAACTTCCTATTCACAGCCAGTCAGTCACTCGCCGAAAAAAAAACACATCCAAAACAGTTTAATGATCACATGACCAGCAAAGATTTTCAAGTCCGGCACCGCTGTGTGCATTTCATTGTTGGCATTCCTCGAGAGAGAGAAAAAATCCATCAACGCTGCAGAAAAATCATCAAACGTGTCGAGAACGCGTAAATAATGAAGCACGTCACCTCGGTAAAACTTGAAGGCTGAAGAAGAGAGAGAGGGTAGCAAAAAATAGTGTGCGTGTGTGTGTGTGCACTCCGAAAACCCCGGGAGATGACCGATTGCCCACAACACCTCATGAGGTCACTGTGTGGGTTTGTAGCCAGTCGTATGTACTGTAGGTATGTTGGAACTTAGTATGTATGTTCAACTTCTTTCACACTTTGCGTAGCCACCCGTGCTAATCTAAGGTGCGGGGGAAGGACAGTGGCTTCCTCATATTGGGAGGAAGAGCGCTCCAGACGGCCACCATATGAAAGCACACGATGCAGTGACCGTCTTTGTTCGATGGCTATCCAAAAGCCACTGCTGCGAAGATGACCGGGTGAGTTCGTGTGATGGGTTATGCTCCTTGACGAGGTCCACAAGGTATTGTGGTTCATTTGTGACAAGCACAGTTGCGTGTAGCAGAGAAATGCAGTTTCTGCACTTTTACCTTTGTCTCAACCTTACAATCTTGTATACTGGACACTGCAATTGTCCACATTCACCGGGTTTTACTATACAGTAAAGTACATGCACAAATACGTATTCGCTGTGCTACTGATTGTGTTGGCAGGATAAGTTGCTATTAGAATGCACATGAATATATTACATTTGTTTATTCAGGGAAGCCTCACTGAGTCTCAAGACTCTTTTTCAGAAGGGTCCTGCCAAGTCTTCACAGTTGGGGGTGATGTTGCTGTGTGTCATCCCAATTGAGTAATCTGTAAGTTGTTTTCCAGCATTACGATTATTTGCCAATACCGGTTATATTGAAAAAAAACATTCAGATATGGAAGAAAAATTGGAAAACCCTGAGCAAACCCATGCAGAACAGGCGTAGAACATACAGAATTCACACAGAAAGGCACCCGAGTTGGGAATCGAACCCAGATAATTCTTGCTGTGAGGAAATCGAAACGTTCTTGCTGTGAGGCACAGGCGTTACCACTGTGCCAGCCTCCCGCCCTGATCTATCGATGCCGAGTCCCCATAATCGATGCTTCTGAGACCTCTACAAAGCCGGGTCAATAACCGTGAAATGAAAAGATGCGGGACTCACACGACTCGATATTTATTTTTTGAAGGCTGTGACATCGTTTGCTGCGAGCATTGTTTGGGATGCTTCAGTGCCTCCACACAAATATAAACCGTGTGCGCAAGTGTGCGTGCGTGTGTCTGTGTGCACGTGCGTGGAACATCAATTTACGGGTGAGAAGAGTGCCGGGGGATGTGAACAGAGACCCCACAAGAGCACGGGATCGTATCCCACACGTAGGGCTGTCCTTTTAAGCTCGTAAAGACGCCGGGAGTCGGAAGGTCGTGCGCGTCTGGTGTTGTATTCCTGTATGTACGTGCGTGCATTCATGTGTTATACGACTATGAAATGTTGCACACATGATTATCGCTGGTGCCATTCTCCTGTACATGGTGGCCTACCGGCACGAGACGCAGGAGGGCTGGTTGATACACGAGCGACGATTATAAACATGCGTTTAGACTATTCAGATTAGTTTGCTGCTATAAATGTCCAAATGATGCTGGGCCACTTTGTTGAGCTATCTCGTGTGACCAGGTCGCTTCTGAAGAATAAGTTGATACCTCAGTGGGCTTTGCCTGGTAGGATGGGAATGGTTTAGTGTTGTATTTGTTTGTGTTTGCGTGATTTGTTTACCTTTTTTTATACTTTGCACTACTGTCGTGTTTTCATATTGTTTGTTGCTATAACGGTCTTACCACCGTGCCCCCCCCCCTACTGAACATCTGCGACAAAGAGCTTTATAGCTCATCGGATTCCACCCGCAGTATAAATAAATAATCTGATCCTGACGGAAAGGCAGGCAAAGGAGAGAGCCTTGCCCCCAGACGACGATCCGAGATGAACGACATTTGGCCATCGCAGCGCCGAGCGTGACGGATGGCTACCGCGTGGGGAGGGCCTTCGTCCAGCGGTGGACTGACAACGCCCCACGACGAGACAGCGGCAGTGTACATCACCATTGTGTCGGCGAGACCCCGTCGAATAAATACCTTCCTGACCGGGTGTGAAATGTTGTCTCGCAGCGTTCGATTCACGCGCGGGGCACGGCCGGCGCGAGTATTTTGCTTGGAACGGGCGGCGTTTGGGGCGCAGCGCGGGCTGCGTCACGTGAGGGTTACCTTGTCACTCCAATAACACGGGGAGATTAAGGAAATTATGCGGGCACGCCAAGGCAAAATATTGTCTGCTGCTGCCGCGCAACAGACCATTTTGCTGAGAGCCGAATAATTTGAGCGACTTTTAATGACATTTGAGACAGTTGTATTGGGTTTTTCGCAGACCAAAACAAAACGTCGTGTTGAATGTTGGTTTTGCGAAGGTCAAACGCATGATTCAAAAATCATACGTTAAAACATATTTATTTTTGCTATTATTAAAATTAGCTGATGCTCCTGTGGTGGAGGAGTGCTGGTGCAGTGAGTGGTTCATGCACTGTGTTATGAACCTGGCGACCTGAGTTCAATTCGTGGCCGTGGCTCAGGTCAACACTGAGTGAGTGACGTCTCAGCCGGCCGCTGCTACCATCACGAACCCACGCTGACCGACGTGGTGAGGTATGGTTCAACACACGACATGGGGAGGCCTTCATCCAGCAGTGGATTGACAAAGAGGCTGTAGATCACGATTCACGAATACCGGACAGTTTGAGAGACTGGTCTTTTTTTATACAAAGTTGTCTTACATCTTATCCAAGTCGATTCCAAAAGTAGGCGTACGAACCCATTTCACTCCGGGCAAATGGAGCTGTGCAACTTGGGCACTCCCTCGGCCACGGTTTCTATTAAAAAAGAAATTATCACAGCTCCTACGCTCACTCCTCCAAACATTCACACTCCACATCTTGGCTGTGTACAGTGTGTGTGGCATGCACTGTTGGGGGTCAACTTCGCATTGTGTACACGTAACCAGGGTTCAGCGAGACGGATTTCGTTGGAAGGGGGAATGTATTTATTTTTAATTGGGGCCGGCATGGAAAACTAGAGCATCGTAGTTCTGTTTTGTCAATCACACCTTTGCTGTAAAACATTTCTTTAAACAAATCTTTAAAGAACCCCCCCCCCTCCGTTACGATTGCGCTAACTTCGCTGCGCGACGCGGAATTTAACTCCGAATTTCAGTCGTAACTACGCCAAAAGCGATGCAGACTTTTGCGCGTTGGTTGATTTCAGGCTTCCGCAGATTTCTGGCTTCCGCAGATTTCTGAACAGGCGTGGGTTTACCTGCAGGAAGTGCCTGGTGGTTGCACCGCGCCCTGCTCCGTGTGCAGGCTCGTCCAGGCGAGAGGCGCGGGTTTGTCTCAAATCCATCATTTTTGGTGGCTTTCGAATTTGTCATTGTCTATAGATTTTAAACGACCGGCTCTTAGCCGCCATAAACTGGTCTGGCGAAGCTCTGAAGCTTTCTAAATGCTGTTACGGTGGTTGCCAAACATAGTAGGTCATACTCCAAGCATATTAAAACGCTCTTAACGTGCGTGTCTTTTTGCGTGCGAAAGTAATAATACTGTACTTTCCTTTGGATCGCAATTGCTGCATTGCTATCATGTTTAATTTAGTATCCTACAAAATATGTGAAGTATATGTAGACACACTGCATTACGTATGACAGTTTGCAAATGCCTTGCAGATATACATTGAAAAACATCTGGACATTAAATACATTTATAAATTACAAAGCCCTTTGTGAATCCACTGCTGGATGAAGGACTCCTCCCCATGCCAAATTGGCCATGGGGGTTGTCTGCCCTTCTGTCACCACACTGGTCAGTGGGGACCACCATTGGTTCAGATGTCACCTGCCACTCATGTTAACCATAGCTGGGAATCGAACTGAGGTTGCCTGCTTTATAGAGCAGTTTGCTAACCACTGCGTCACCACTCCACTCCCTATGCACATTTAAAAGTACGCAATTATGTCTTCACTGCGATACATCCATCTTCGTTATTGCGACAAGGAGGTATTTTAGCCATGGGACACCACCTGATCTATCAGACAGACACAACACCTTTAATGTGCACAGGACAGCTTAGCTTGACGTCTCATCTAAAAGACATCGCCTTCTACGGCACAATGCCCACGAGAACTGCCGTGAGTCGCCTGCTTATTGATGGATCAGAGGGGAACAGAATCCTCTGCTCAACATCCAATGCCACCACCATCCCACAGTGGAATATTTAATCAGTGTAAGGTCACGGTGCAGCGCTGCAATTATTTGCTCACGCCACTGCTCCAGCGAAGGGACTCCACCAGAGAAGAGCTATCGAGAGCCCCTCTTGAGGGGTATTTGGCCTACTCTTCCACGCTGGCCAAACATCATGGAAGGGCTGGGAGTACCCACTCTTTACCCCACCACACACAACCTTGCCAATCGACTGCGGTGCTGACACTCATACTGCTGGGTAGATAGAGACATGGAGGGGGAGGGGGGAATCTAAGAAACTTGCACCATTGTTTCAACTGCCACGCCAAGAGATCGAACCAGCGACCACTGGATTTTACCATTGGTCTCCCATAATATTCACAGCCTCTTTTCGAGTCACTGCAGCATGAAGTATTATCCTGCCTCTTTTGATCTTGCGGACTTTTGACCGTAATTTATATCGCTGCCTCGTGCGGGTTAGTAGTGAAGGGGAGGCACCCAGGATGGGTTCAGATATCAACAGACACGGATTTTAGCCATAGCCTGGACTCAAATACAGGTCACAAGCTTTTAAAGCGCAGCGTGCCAACCACCTTGGCACCGCTTCACAACTTCCATACGCGGTAAATACTCCCAGAACGGACTCAACCAAGCGACCTGGCCACAAATGATAGCTCCACAAAGTGGCTTATCATGTGGACATTTATATTGCAGCCAAATGCTTGAATGTTGATGATAAATGTGGAGAGAAAACTCAGAAGACCCGAAGAAAAATCCACGTGACCACGTTGAGAATATGCAATCTCCAAATATACATGCGTCAGGGTCGGGATCGAACCGTGGCGCCTATATGTACCTCCTACCAAACGTTTTGATTTGCCTGCATAATTGAAGGTGCAATGTTATTCCTGCCAACTGTGTACACGCTATACGCTATTGCGCAACCATTGGCTGTAATGCAACGTCTTATTTTATCATCACCATTTCACAATCTCATCATTCGAAATGAATGTTTAGGTATCAACCACAAAATTGTATTTGCACAAAATCATAATGAAGCAGCATTGCACACGTAGGTCACATATACAACGTGTGGACTCACGTGCACACGCACTGCTCATACCGTGCTGTTGATAGCGGAGTGACTATGCACACATTTATCGATGATTACGATCAAGTCTTACGCTCACAATAGGTACTCATATCCAAGTACAATGTGTAAGAATCAATATTTTCTAATCACATGTGTTTCGTATGACGGGTGTTTACATGACCCCTGCAGTTACCTTAATATTAAAGAATAAACACATCTTTCTTGGATCGAATGATGACCCCACGCCACATTAATTAATCGAATCACCAGTGATAAATCACTAACACCCATAATATGCACACTACGTACACAATCTCACACATTTTATTCCATCGATGATATGTTTTTAACTGGGGTGTCGTGGTGGCGCAGTGGTTAGCACGTTCCCACTTTGACCAACTCGTTTTACCGAGCGTAGTGAAGTATGGGCAAACAACTCCCACGGTTATATAAGCAAGTCATTGCAGGGCTGTGTCTTTAATTTTGCCACCTTGGTATTATGTGACCAGTAACTCATTTGCTCACAGTATATGTCAATTCCATCTGTTTGGGGGGCACAATGGAACTTATTTTAAACTCACTCTCTGCTTGCTTCAAGTAGCTACGCACCGACTTTTATTTCAGAGTGTACCTGCACGTGGGTTAGGGTTTTTCCTTGCATCTGGTCTATGACCCATGGGACCGCACCACAATGGCCCACTTTTGGGACGTGCATCGCACTATCATTTAGTGACCTTGAGCAAGCAGATGTGTGCCCATGTACACTCAAGATGAGGTTTCAAAACGAGAACGCTGATACTGGCTTGCCGAGAGCTCGCTGGCCCTGGACCATCCAACAGAGCTAACGGAAGATAAATGGCCAATATAAATGAAGAGAGAGAGAGAGAGAGAAAAAAAAACATCTTTAAATTTACGTAGAGAAGGGGAAAATATGGAATTAGTTGCTTGGAATTACGTAGAGAGACGGACAGATGAACGTGTGGACTAGACAAGATGTGCAGGTAAAAAACATAAATCTACAAAATTCTCCAGATTACAAGACGCACCCCAAACTTTGTGCCCAGCGTCTTACAAATCTCGTCACACAGACGACTATATGATGCACCTTTGCTGTAAGCTAGCCTCATAATCCGAAGAGTACACTAACCGTTAATAAATAAATAGATCAAAAAAGTAAGTGGGCTAAGGCAGGACACACGCCGCTAGAAGAGACGACGGTCTATGGTCAAGAATAACAACGGAGTGGCAGCCAAGGGGATAGGACACGTCCGGGAAGGACGTCCACCTAGGAAGGTGCCGGGTGGACGGTGACATCGCAGGATTATGAGAGATGACGGCAACGTGGAGGAGGCCTTCATCCAGCAGTGTATGTATGTGTTTTGAACTTTTTTTGCGCCGTACGTAGCCAAACGTCCTCATCGGAGGTGCGGGGGAAGGACAACAAACTAAACACAAAAGGCCGTTGAAAGCAAATTCGTTTTCAAACTAGATTTAAAATTACACAGCTCAGTGGCTTCACAATATCGGAAGGAAGAGCGTTCCAGACGGCCGCGGAAGCGCATCTGACAGCGCGCGATACAGTGACCATCTTTGTTCGATGGTTAGCCAAGAGCCGCTGCTTGCGTGATGGTTTATGATGCTCCTTCAGGATATCAGCAAGGTACTGTGGTTCATTTGTGGCAAGCACTTTGTGCGTAATGAGTGCGACCTTACAATGTATTCGTTCGGCATCCAGAAGCCAATGCAGCTCAGCGACCACTGGATAGACATTGTCGGATGTTGCAGTACCCCGTCACGACGCATGTCAAAGAATGTTGTACACGCCGCAGCTTGGTAATTGGATTGAACGTGGCTGATTATGATGATGATGAATGCAACGATTTCGAGCTAAACTCATGATGTGCTGTCGTGGTGGATTGTGGGCAATGTAACAAAATACAGACGGGAGTGTTTCACCTCGGGAAAACAAAATAAAGAAACATTTTAAGTCTTGCTCTTGGGTCTCTGAAGTGTTTCCCAGCAGCATTTGTCGAAGCAGAAACACACTGGATCGGTTTAAACTTACGTATCAGCATGGTGCCCACCGATGAGAGTTTAGCTTCTTCAACAATTGATAGTTCACCTGCTTCAACAATTGAGAGTTTAGCTGCTTCAACAATTGAGAGTTCACCTGCTTCAACAATTGATAGTTCACCTGCTTCAACAATTGAGAGTTTAGCTGCTTCAACAATTGAGGGTTCACCTGCTTCAACAATTGAGAGTTCACCTGCTTCAACAATTGAGAGTTCACCTGCTTCAACAATTGAGAGTTCACCTGCTTCAACAATTGAGAGTTCACCTGCTTCAACAATTGAGAGTTCACCTGCTTCAACAATTGAGAGTTCACCTGCTTCAACAATTGAGAGTTCACCTGCTTCAACAAGTGAGAGTCCACCTGCTTCAACAATTGAGAGTTCACCTGCTTCAACAATTGAGAGTTTAGCTTCTTCAACAATTGATAGTTCACCTGCTTCAACAATTGAGAGTTCACCTGCTTCAACAATTGAGAGTTCACCTGCTTCAACAGTTGAGAGTTCACCTGCTTCAACAATTGAGAGTTCACCTGCTTCAACAATTGAGAGTTCACCTGCTTCAACAATTGAGAGTTCACCTGCTTCAATAATTGAAAGTTCACCTGCTTCAACAATTGAGAGTTCACCTGCTTCAACAATTGAGAGTTCACCTGCTTCAACAATTGAGAGTTCACCTGCTTCAACAATTGAGAGTTCACCTGCTTCAACAATTGAGAGTTCACCTGCTTCAACAATTGAGAGTTCACCTGCTTCAACAATTGAGAGTTCACCTGCTTCAACAATTGAGAGTTCACCTGCTTCAACAATTGAGAGTTCACCTGCTTCAACAATTGAGAGTTCACCTGCTTCAACAAGTGAGAGTTCACCTGCTTCAACAATTGAGAGTTCACCTGCTTCAACAATTGAGAGTTTAGCTTCTTCAACAATTGAGAGTTCACCTGCTTCAACAATTGAGAGTTCACCTGCTTCAACAATTGAGAGTTCACCTGCTTCAACAATTGAGAGTTCACCTGCTTCAACAATTGAGAGTTCACCTGCTTCAACAATTGAAAGTTCACCTGCTTCCACAAATGTTGCTGGGAAACGCGGGTCAAAAAGAAATGATGCAGGGTCAATGGAATGTTTTTGTTATTATTCTTGTTGAAAAATAGGTATTGTCCTGTTTATGATTTAATGCATGAACGTTTTACAAGGATGCTTTTGAGGTGTGATTGGTCAACAAACAAAAAAAGTCGGAAATAATTAGTTGTTAATGGCTCACCGTACTTGGCTCAGCACTCGCACGCTTTGTGAATCCAAATTTAATTCACGGCACTCTCCCGGGCCTCTTGGGACCCCCTCGGGTCGTTTTAAGTTGAGTAAATGGAGACAAACTCTTGCGGGAGACCTCCTTAAAGTCTCTAGCGCCAAACACAGCCGCGAGCCGCGGCGGAGACGGTCGCACAGACGCGGTATCCATCCAAATGTAGTCAGTGGTGCAATATTCCTTGAAGGCACGACTCTACTCGTTCTCTGCAATATTGATGTTGTTGTTGTTGTTTTTGTTGTGCTCACGCACCACGGATTCTCACCCCCCCCCCCACCCCTTATGTGTGACAAATCAAATAAACTCAACGCTCAAACTGCATTGTCTCGTCGGTTGAATGAAGAGGGCATTGTGTGACGTGGCGATGCAAACCCCACAGCAGCTACAGTCATAAACGCATTCCTGCTCTCATTGTGTAAAGACGAAGTTATTTGCATTGCAGTGATAAGCAAAGACAAAGGAGCGTGCGCCTTACAGCTCAACGGAATGTTGGCGTAAGCAAGGCCGACATTATTTACATTATTAAGGCCGACAGTGCATGAGCGAATGGTGTGACCAGCACTGAGCCCGGCCGCCTTTGTAGGCCCCGTGTCAGTGTTCACAGACTTCACCAGGCACCCTTTTAAGGTTAAGTAAACATAGGGGAGGTCCTGTCGACTGGTTCAGACACCACTTTTCACCAAGGTCAGCCGTGATCAGAACTTCAACTGGATCCACAACCGAATGCACAAACCGCTGCAGTGATAGACGTGCTCCCACATACACTCACTAATGTACCATCTACAGATAAAAATAACTCCTGCTTACCTGTGAAAATTGTTGGTACAAGTGCTAGCAGTGAACACCTATGTAACACACAGATCCATAAGCGCACAGTCTTATTAACTTATTAATTGATATATAAGAGCTCACAAAAATGCACAGATAACACTAGAAAGCACAGACGCACTGATTCGCACACGCACAGACAGATTAGAGTATGTATGAAGAGACATGAAAACATCAATGCAATGAAACTGGATTCACAGACAACGCAGACAAAAAACACATGCTGAGTATAGCCACGGACCGAGGAACGCACACACCGACCCACTTCCTAGAATACGCACAGACACGTGCCCACTCATCCATTCATATCTCACTGAAATTGGAAAATAATTTACTGCTTCAGCAGGCGGCCAATCTCATGCGAGCAGTATTTTTAGCTTCCATTCGTGAATGTCGCAGGGATAGCGGGATCCCAGTCATTTAAAGCTGTCGGAATCTAAGCGAATGCTCGCTGGAGACCTCATTAAAGTATCAGGCCATTCCAAAGCCCAGAGGAGACCAAGGGACACTTTATAAGTGGATGAATGAGGGCAGGTGGTTATTTAGACAGAGAGGCCAGCTGATGGTGTTTTGGCTATTTAGGATTGATTTGTTTTTATTTTACCAGGCAAGGCCCATTGAGCTCTTAGCCTCTTTTTCAGATGCGACCTGGTCACAAATGACAGCTCAACGAAGTGGCTTATCACGTGGAAATGTATAGCAGCCAAATACTCCAAACGCATGAAAACCGGAGTACCGGGATAAAAATCCACGCGACTCCAAATATACAGACGTCAACGTCGGGCTCGAACCCACGACCTCCTGCATACCAGGCGAGATAGTTGACATCTCGCCACCGCGCTGCAACTCCACCCCTGTTTGCAAGTGGCAAGCACCCCACACCTGCGTAGTCATGCAGAGGGCGTGTGAATGGTTGTGGTACCCGCAGCTCAATCGCAGCTAAATGCCCCCCACCCCCCCCCCCCCCCGCAGCAATTCGGAGATTCTATTTTTATTTTAGGAAAGCACCGTGTATACGAGTGCTTTCCAAACACAAGTTGAAACGAGTCCGTGAAGCTGGTTTGCGATGTGCGGATTGGTTGGACGCGTCACGATGCATCCGTCGAGACTGAAAGTCGGCGCTCGTGGTGCGTGCGTCGGATTGCGTTGTGGAAGAATTCATTGCTTACGATTTTTGCTAATTTTATGTTGATGACTCGTTGAGGCAAATGGAACAAACACAACTGTACAAAAATACGACGGAAGATAAATTAAAAACAATGTAAGACGAGACAAATAAGAAACAATTTATGAATTAAACGATGACCGTGAATATTTCACGGATTCGATGGTGGGGGGAGAGTTACCAAATCAGAAATTGGTACCACCTCATGTATCAGAGAGCTTTAGTCGTACCAATTCATTTATTTAGTGAATAAGAGTTATTTTTTGAACAATCCACTCATTCTCAACGGTTACCACATACATCGCTATTGGTGGACACATCAAGAAATTGTAACCACGAAAGATATACCACCTCAAGCGGTAATGACATTTTAAACGTCCGTCCTGGGCTCACGAACTCCACGCCCAGCGTTATTGATTTAAACATAGTCACATATCGACCGATCTCGGAAGCTAAGCAGGGTGTGGGCCTGGAGGGTGATCACCGTGCACAAACGACAGGTGGAGTGTGCGTTGTAGGCAGCGGAGGGCAGTTCAGCAAACTGCAGTGCTGCTCTGCACTCCCGCAACATTCAACAACCCGCAATGAACACTTTGGTTAAATATAGTCAAATATCCCTTAATGGCCCGCAAGACATTCGGATGTCCTCAGCTAGGAGTGGACTGACAAATCTGGGTTGCGCATGTAGAGTATGCTGGTACAATTGCATAATGTGTTTGCAGCATATACAGAAGACGGAGAGCGGATTAGGGAGGGGTAAGAAGAGAGATTGAGATGGGAAATGGAGAGATGGGAATTTGGAGAGTGAGGGTGAGAAAAGGGAAGAGAGTAGCAGGGTGAGATATAGAAGGGGGGGGGGGAGTGGAAGAGATAAAGCGGAGGCAGGAGAGGAATACAGATGTAGGGAGAGGTATCAGAGGGGACAGAGGAATAGATACACAGATAGAAACGGACAACGCCAGAAATTGTGAACATTTTGGATGTACAGCACAGAGAAGGTGAGAGAAAGGTGGAGTAAGATTAAAAGGTTTGCTGGATGGGTTGCTAGTTTTATTTAAAATAAAATAATACAGCATGTAGATGTGGCATAATACCGGATTATATAGCGTGTTTTAATGTGTTGAGCATAAGGCTATTATTGTAAAAGCAGCCAATATTTTTTTTTTACGTTAGGGCACATAATGCTCTGGCCAAATATATGTCGTAAGACCCTGCACCACCCGACATTGCCAAACAAATTAAACTGTCATGTGGCGTACAAGCATTTAAGCGAATTTACCAATTATAAAGATGACATTCCGCTTGAGAGTATGCCAAGCATTTTCAGGACGAAGATGCAGGAAGTCAGAGTAACATCCACGAAATCTGAATTACTTCCTCTACTTTTTTTTGGTATTAAACGCTTGTCACACGTGATAATATAACTCAATGGGCTGTGTGTCTGGTGGCAGAGGGTCTTACGAAATATGATTGGCCACATCAGAACACGGGCTAACCCTGAATTGCACTGCGAATGACAACATTGCCTGTGAAAATCTAAGCGTTAAGATAGGCCTACATATGCGTGTTAGCCGTACGTCTACTGATGTGACTCCATCGGTGATTGTGTAGCATCAACTTCAAGGGAATTTCCCAAGTGTCATGTGATGCTCTGTCGCCAGAGGTAGCTCCAGAATAATGTTGTTTTTTTCACCTCCTTACATGGCTCTGATAAGATAATTGGATTTATATTTAATCGGTGAAGAAATAAAAACAAATCACAAAAAACCATGCCCCGGCACTGGCTCACTAAATGTTAGAAACGTATTATTTTCAAAAAAGATGCACACTTTAATGTATGAATAGCCACAATAGTCTTAGGACCACTGCTCCCAACAACATGTACCGTGCAAGTAGAAAGACACTCATTACAAGAATGCTCGTGCACAGTATGTGCGGTGCTGGTCGGCAGTGACCCGAATCCAACACGCGTGCCGGTGAGGAATGCTCACCTGCATTAAAGTATGCCATCATTCCGGCTATTGTGAGACTAAAGCATTGTGCAAGCTTATGTTGACGCCTGTAGCCCAGCCAGCTTCAAAACTGAACCCAACAAAGTGGCTCTAAGACATAACATTCATCACCATCTTGATTTGAAGCTTTCGTGACTGCAGCAATCCATACTCTTTGGTTCTTTCGGTAAAGAAACGTAGAAAAATAATAATAATAATAAAAACAATAATAATAGATCACGACGTTTCGATCGCTACACAAGCGGTCGTCATCCCACCTGACCGCTTGTGTGGCGATCCAAACGTCGTGATCTATTATTATTATTATTATTTTTCTACGTGACTTTACCGAAAGAACCAATGAGTATTCGTCACCATCTCAGTCAGCCTATGTTTAAGCAAACCTGCAACAAATACCCAGCCCTTGCAGTGTGTACATGTAAAGTTGATTCTTCTAGACCATTGAACTGGAAATCTCCGCTGAAAATTGCCAATGGTACCTGTCGTATACATAGCTATCAACCCATACGGTTTACCCGTATTCTTGTACAGGGAAATTTAGTTTTCAGGTCCATACGGCATGCAGCCGTTTCAAATGAAGCAAAACAGTGTTTTTTTGTCTATTTGTTTGTGTTTTTCCCTTGTGATGGGACTTTGTAGGATGAACGTTGATATTTATAAGGGCACGAGGTAACCAATAAGGTCTGAATTGGTCCGTAAAAAGGTCGGCGTATATAAACGTGGGATCCTCAAAAAGTATATTTACAGTGAAATCAAAATCTCGACCAAGTTATTCAGGTTTAAATCATATGATGCCAAAACAATGATGGAACATTATCTGGGACATAAAGCCACCCCCACACAACAACACTGCAGCAGGTATAAAGTGTTTGGAATCGGCAGTAGAGAAAATTACTTTTCAAACATTGTTAAAATTATTCATTTTGAGCCACCAATATTTGCATGCAGAGGGATACCACAACGTCGCAGGGAAAACATTCTAGTTACAAGTTGGCCATTGTGGATTAATTTAAAGGTATCACGTTTCGACTACGTATACTAAAGCTTTTTCAGCATTGTGCTGTACAACTCTCAGATGTGTTTTAAGATTGTTCCGTGTGTTTTACTGGCAGATAAACATCAGACAACGTGCCGAACAACAAAGTGGCACGTCCCGAAAACACCCCCCAGAGCGACATTTAAACCATGGCATTGCCGGTGTGGATATTGACTAATTTAATTTGATCTTTATTGGCCACAATAGAGGGTTATATAGTGTTAATCATCGGTACAACTATTTCACATGCACACACACACACATCGTCTGCTCCTTTTATCGCCTGAAATTGCTTTAAACCACGACAAGTAAATTAGGCTCTTAAAGAAAGCAGTTAAAGTGGCATTAAGCCTTACTAGATATTTTATGTGAGGCCCCATGTCAATAGAAACACCTTAACCAGCCAAACTGCACTACTAATATGTATCCACACATACGGCGAGAGGAGGCTCTATCATTATCCAAATTGTCGTTAACTGTTTATCACATGAGGTCTCTTCTGACGTGCACGGCAGTAATGGGAACGCGCCAGTGTTATTCATCGTCTCCGCGTGAGCAATTGGGGAGCAGGCTTACGTGTGTACGCGTCTGTGAGGTCTATACCGAGAGCCACATATGTTCGAGGGGCTACAGTACAGGAATAAATAGGTGAATTACCTTTACGTTTAAGCCTCGGACACATTCACATGCTTATTTCAAACGACAGCGGCAATTGTGACAACGAAGGACACGGCTCGTTTATCGCAACGACGAGCTCTGAATCAGTGTGGCTCTTCTCATCGTGCAGTTATGCAGGGATATTTGATCATTTAACTTTTAGTCATATCTGTCAACTGCTTATCAGTGCCAACCTTATTACAGACCAATCCAGACCTCATTGGTCACCCCGTGCCCCTTATTAAATCTCAAAGTGCCATCACAATAAAACCCTTTCTGATAAAACCCCTTTCTGATCACAAGGGAGAAACACAAACAAAAAAGCAAAACAATATTTTCATTCCCCGTACGCCGTATGGGCCTGAAAACTCAGTTTTCCCTGTACAAGAATACGGGTAAACCGTACGTGTTGACAGGTATGTTAAATGTGCAGTAAATAAGTTCAGTAGTATATATTGTTGACTTCCGGGGGAAGTTTGCGTGACACTCAACACCTACCGCTCCAATGGGAAACTGTTCAAATCTCAAATCAAAAACTGAATCTATCTTAGAATATCTACGTTTTTCTTCAAGCCAGAGTGGTGTAAATAGCAATCTCCATCCATAAGTCAGTTCATCTCTCTACCCTCTCTATCATTATCCTGAATAAGGGAGAGCAATTGGCCAAAACGTTACTCTATTAAAAAGTATTAATGGTTCGCCAGTGCTCTGGATGAGATGTGATGGGGGGGGGGTATGCTTGTGCACCACTGCGTATAGTCCATTTTTTTCTTTGGCACGTTAAGAACGCACCCAACAGTTAAGCCTGTTGTTTTGATTTGTTAAAACATTGCAGCCAGGTAACTATGGCACCAGTTCTGAAACTTTTTGAGGCACTGCTAATGCAAGAGTCAACCTTCCTTGAAAAACCATTGGCAATGTATATGAGCATAGCAGGTGAACTGTGACCAAGACATTATGACCCAGATTGAATTACCTTGCTGCAGCAATGTGGGCAGAAATGCATTGCATATCCAGGCGTTTGCTTATGCAAAGCAAAACCTTGAATGGATGTACGCACGCTATTAACAGTTGCCTAGTCAAGCAGGTTAGTGCAGATTGCTCTTGACAGCAAAGATCTATGGCTGCAGTAGACACGTGGTATTTATTTTTGGAAGTTGGAAATCATGTACGTATTGGCATAACTATGTTCTGTCTCCACATATAAATAAATAAAAGCTTTAGCCCGTAGGCCTATTGGGATTTTCAAACCAATATTATCCAGCAGTATTTAAGCAGGAAATCTATTGGACCAGTTTTAACGTTCTGGGTCTCATCAGCAGAGTAAGATTTGCTAAACAAATGTTGCTGGGTTACTAGATTTTACAGTACAGTATTGGCAAAAGTACTCCATTGAAGCTATGGGGTCATGTTTAATGTTAAAAGTAATATTGTATACAAACTCAGTACCCGCTACTTTGAGCATTATAGGGAATAGCAATTATTAGCAGAACTTCGTTCTGCATCTCCAAATATAAGTAAAATGCCGCTGGATAATATCAGTGTGGAAAACCCAATAGGCGATGGACTCAAGCATATTTGAATATATAAAGTATGCAGAGACAAATCAGAGTTCTGCTTATATATGTAGATATAAACTAAGCGCATTCATTAGTAACACTGTGCCCTTAAAATAAATAAGATATAACAGGTGACATTTTGGGCAATTGGCCCTTCATCATAATACATAACTGACATTGCGTGAAACGTCACCAATTATACATATTTTTGTTTATTTAAAGGTACTGTCGTGTTATTGATGAATAGGTTGATTTTTATTCGTGGTGCTTATGCACCACTGCCAACTTCACAGCAGCAGCATCACCCGATCATTTGTTCTCGGCGTGTATGTGCTATTACCTTGTAAAGCACCACAGTAACAAGTCCATGAGCCGTGTACAATATTGAATTTGAAAGGACAAAGCTGCCAGCAGAGCCAATTAAGTATCTTGAGAAGGGGGGGGGGGGGTAGCACTGCATATAACATGCCCCCAATGTTGCAAAAATGCATGAGGAACACCCCCTTGAGTCTTCGGACCAATGAGGCTGCAGCAATTCAGAATTGTCACTGCACGAGTGTTCCTCAAAGTCCAGTCCCACGGATTACAACTCGAGTCCGGGTTTGCATTTTCACCGGCCGACAAAACCATACAAATCATGTTGTGTGTTGTTTTTTTCGGAACGCAATTACGGTAACTGTCGGCGAACGTGAATAGCCGGACTCTGGGTGAGCAGAGGGGATAATGTCGACAAATAAACTGGCATCACGACGCTCACAAAAGGCGCATGCTTTCCAGCAGCGACTGCTTCACGTTCATAGGAAGTGGATAATAAACATTTTTTTTGTTTTGGTTTATTGTTTCCGCCAAATATATGCTATTCACAATGTGTGCTTGTTGTGGGTCATTAGAAGTAATAACGCAAATTTACTACAGACTTCCATTTGTTTCTCCACGTATAAATAGTGCTTTTCGCACTTAACAGGGCTCCATCGTGAAGGCGGAGTGCTCTTGCCAAGCACATCTGGTTTGGTAGAGGAGAATGACTCTCACGATGGGACCCCAAAGGTCAAATAAATCTCGCTCGATACTTTTGGTCTGTAAGTCCAATATGTGGAGAGTTGAAAGGTAGGCAATGCATGCATATTCATTACAATGGATACATCTACCAAACTATATCATAAATGTTGATTAAAATCCATTTCCCATTGGGGAAAGCAGTTCTATTTTATCAATCTCTATAGTAACTGAAGGTAATCGCAGGATCATGAGAGATGGTGGTGGCTTGGCGAGGTCTTCATCCAGCAGTGGTTGGATGATGGTGAGGATGATGAACTAAAGGCACCGCGAGCTGTTAGATGCGCTTCTGTGGCCATCTGGAAAGCTCTTCCTTCCGGTGTTATGAAGCCACTGGAGCATTGCACTTTTACATATAAATTTAAAACTCAATTTTAAAAACTGTTTTTTGTTTAATTGTGTTGCCCTTCCCCCGGAAATCCAATTAGCATGGTTGACTACGTACGGTGCGAAATAAATTCAACATATAAACATACATTTCTGAATTTCGGACCACAACCCAAGAATGTCAGGCCGTCTGCAACGTCTGCTTTACATCAGATTGCAATTCGCTGCAACATAATGGGGATGCCGGGAGAAGTGAAGCTATTGACTGCATTGAAACTGATTCAGCAGCAGCAGCAGCAGACGTGCTGACCGTTACCCATACAGCTGATAGAGATGAATGAGGAAAACTGGACCAGCTTGAATGAGTGTGTGCTGCAGAACTAATTGCTGAAGTAAAGTGCATTTGACCCAGTGGTTTGCACACTGAACTGCAAGCTTGCCAAACAGTTTCATTCCCAGACAAAGCCAGTCGACAGTTCCCCTTTGTCAAATAACAACTTCTGGGAAATGTTGCTCGATATAAGGCGCGTTGATCAATAGACTTTTTAATTATATTACACATTATGGGAGTGGAGCGGTGGTGCAGTGGCGCAGTGGTTAGCTCACTACACTATGAACCCAGTGACCTAAGTTCAATTGCCTGTCACGGCTAACATCAACGGTGAACCGATCCCACGTCCCCTGCTGCACCAACCCTCACTGACCAACGTGGTTAAGTATGATAAAAACAAAACCTCCATGACCATTCTGCAATGGATTGACAAAGGCCCTACATTATTTACCATTATTCATAACAACGGCAGTGTAGGTTTTGTTCAGTGATCTGTAGAACAAACACGTAACCACAAGCTATGGCACGTCGTGGCATTGTTGGCAATATTGTCGTGGGCAATTATTGTCAACAAGAAAAAAAACTTATTCGACAAGCTCTATCAAATGTGCAGCAAAAGAAAATTGCTCCATGGTAGCAGGCAAGTTGGTAAACCAAGAGCCCTTAATCGGACGTCCCAAACTGGGAATTTTGAAGCCACAAAACAGTTGATCTTATCTCCGATGTGATTTCGGATTGTACCGCATGTTGTCGTGCGTATGGCCCTGATGTTTTGCTCGACACGCCGGGAGCCATCAGACCTTGCAACAAGCTACCACCAGCACGAAGGGGGGCGAAAACATCGAACATCGTGCTTAATAAATCACGCGGTACGATCCGAAAACACATGTGTACAGCACAGACGCCCGCGAACATCTACGCAGTGGTCCATCCGATCGCTTTTCATTTCAACGCTTTGTATTTTGTTAGCAGGAACGCAATGGAGAAATGACGGCCAAACGCCCCCCTTCTCCTCCACCTGCATTAACACCCGCTCCAGTGTGCATGGCCGCCTCTAATCCCTTCAATATGAAAGCCGTGGAAGTCAAGTGGACAAAACAATGATTCTTATTGGAGATGCATGGGCAATTAAGGTCCACCACGTGCAGCCTGGCACACTCAACGAGCACAGTGTGCATTGTACACTCGGTAAGCAGATATTACGTTTCGGTTCTGAGGCACGGCAGGTTTGCACTGGCTTTAGTTTCACGTGGGGAACTTTACGCAATGTATCTGCTTATTCTCAGCTATGTGCTGTGGCTTTACTATCCTGCAGTGCAAAACATATTGGGTTTGAGACGAACTGTGCGCATATCTAGGTATCTTTGAATGCGGGCTCCGAAACGTAGTTCAGGCATTTATACAGAAAGGATTATCTCAACTACGCTTGTCTTTTATGGGCTCGTCGTCTATACATGTTCTCAGCTATCGCTCGTTGCCTATCTGTGAGAGATCGTTTTGCACTATGGTTGAGCAGCATCCGGCTATTTTAAACAACCCATTTTGGATATCTTAGTCCTCTGTGCTGCGGTAGCGAGATGTTAACGACCTCGCCTGGTATGCCGGAGGTCGTGAGTTTCGATCCCGACCCTGACGTCTGCTGCTGTATACATGAAGTTTGCATGTCTCTCCCCGCGGCCGTGTGGATCTTTTTTCTGTGGGTCCTCCGGTTTTTCATCCACATTTATGATCAACATGCGTTTAGAGTAGTTCGCTGCTCTAAATTTCCACATGATACGCTACTTCATTGAGCTATGATTTATGGCTGGGTCGTTTTTGAAAAATAGCTATACAGCTCGGTGGGCCTTACACGGTAAAATAAAAATATATATGTTTTAGAAGTTTTA
Organism: Petromyzon marinus; assembly: GCF_048934315.1. Taxonomy (NCBI): domain Eukaryota; kingdom Metazoa; phylum Chordata; class Hyperoartia; order Petromyzontiformes; family Petromyzontidae; genus Petromyzon; species Petromyzon marinus. The sequence continues at coordinate 8,584,796 of NC_133680.1, forward strand.
GTTTACATTCGTGGGTTATGTTTAAATGGTTCTAGATTTGAAGCTTCCGTGACTGCAAGGATCCATACTCTTTCGTTCTATTCGGTAAAGTTTTATTTTTTTACCTACGTGACTTTACCGAATACAACCAAAGAGTATGTTTAAATGGGTCAAACTGCGTTATGTTCGTACGAAAATTAGTTTGTGCAAAAAATAAGCGACAGTATTTTTATCTGAATGGTGTAGAATTAAGCCACCTCTCTGTTTCTACTCACACGAATAAAACATCCGATGAAACTGCACGGCTTACTTTCGCGGCAGCAGAAGTGGCAGCTTGATGCCCCGTATCGCCACCACTTTTGTGTACACAAGGGGGCAATTTTCTTGCCCTACTTTTGTTTCGCGAGTTAAAGAGCGGAATCACGGACCAGAGTCGTTAATAGTATATATATGATGGTGATGATGAATGAATGGTCATTTAATGATTTGAAAGGTATTGTCATGTTTTAGGTATTCCATCAAATCACAAACAACCTCGCACTTCGTTGAACATTTATTTTGTGCTCTGCAGGTCAGGTCACACCTGAATTTTTTGTTTTGCTTTTTGAAAAATCAAAATTTTTGGTGATATTTCTCATCTGTGTACTACCATACTATTACGTTTCGAGTTATCCTTGTTCTGCCATACTTCTGGCTTGTCAGCGAGAAGCGGAATGACAAATATTTTTTCAATAAATCAACACAGTAACGTTATGCTACTATGTACGTAGGTTTTGGCAGTTGTGCTGTATAACTCGGTCACGTGTATGCCGGTTGTACCGCATGTTGTTTTGCACGATGTCCGACGTTTCACGCCAGGTGCCGAGAGCTTCTTCGTCAGCTGAAAGCTCCCAGCACGGAGCAAAAACGCCAGGTATCGTGCCCATCAACATGCAGTACAGCCAGTAACAATCAGAAGCATGATTTGGAGTCGAGCTAATGTAAAGCATTGTCTTCCTGGTCAAACAAGCATTAGGTTAGCATACATGTCCATTGGAGCCTCCGAGTCCGTGGTGGACATTCCACATTCATATGGTCAGGGAGAGTCGCGTTATACAATAACCATTGTTGACTTTCCGGAAAGTTCAGCTGTCATACTGAAATTGACATTTGGCCATGTGTGTGTCTCTGTACAGTGCATGCTGGCTCGCGAGAGACACAGCCGTCTTGCCTCCAAATCTGTTCAACATTAACTTGTAAGCAAGACAGAAGGCAGTGGTGTCAAACAAGCAAACGGCCAAGGCCTTGTTTTGTTCATCAACGGCTTAAGAACGCACTATTTAATTAAGCTGCACAATCTGGTCCAGTGTTGTAACCCCATGCAGTTTTTATTCATAAATAATCAGATTTTAACGTGAACAATAATCTAAAAATATGAAATGTCTGGATTATAGATTGAAATTATAATGAATTCCAGCCATTCTCAATTCAATGGTGGGGTGATACCCTACCATACTTCACCAAACTTGTCAGCGCGGGTTGGTCAAGGGATTTGGCAGAAAGACAGAACTGGTTCTGATATCTCTCATCACCAATGAAATCCAACTCGCGTTTCGTGCCTGCTCCATAGCGCAGTGTGCTAACCATTCCACACCAATGTACTTACACTGGTATAGATTTTACATTCTATATGAAATGAAAAAGAGCATTATTTAATTGACAATTTACAAACCTGCACTGCAGGTTCTTATTCAGATTTAGGCTTGTGTAGACCGATTCCTATATGAATTTATAGGACATGGGTGAAATTACTTACTGTGTTTTTTTATGGATTTATTGCTTTGATATTCAATGACTGCAATCTTCATACATTTGCCCATCTTCTATTTACTGCTCAGAGTAAAACACAAAGGAAGGTAATCTCCCAATGTCACTTTGCTGCTTCAGAGATGTATGTCCCTTGCTTTAAGCAGTATATATATCCCATAATAGAATTCATATTTACCGTGTCAGCATTTCGTAATTGTAAAATAACACACATGGTATGACCGCTAGAATAATGCTGAGACAGGAAAATTCAAGCAATTGGCAAGCCTTTTTAAAAGCCTGTTTATCTAAAGTGTATACAGTAATTGTAATTTACAGCCATCCAAATCAACTGTTGGATGACGGTCTCCACACGCTGGGGTTGTTTGACCATACTTCTCGGCACTGGTCACTACGATTTGGTAAAGTGGGGGACCCATGATTATTTCAGATATCCCTCGTCACTGATGTTAGCCGTGGTTGGGTCCGCGGGTTCATATGGTAGTCCACTAACCACTGCGCCACCTCTCAGCTACGACGTTGATTACATTTGGCAAGGTGGTTTTATCATCAATGACCTTGCTTGCATGAATGTAAACTCGTGTTAAATCCACCACATTATACAGACAATCGTGCAGTACAGGGACAATGTCAGTGACTTGCTGATACACCAAATAATTGCATTTACACACTAGACTGTACGTTGTAAAATATCCTGTATTAATAATAATCAATGTCATGGAGTTGAAATACGCTTCAGTAGTATCCTGCATATTGATATTTGACCAATTGCTTAATGAGTGTTTTCATTGCCATACCAATTTGTCTGTGACTGAGAAAGTATGTTGAGTATGACAATCACGCTGTATGTCTGTACTGTACGGTATTGGCAAACAGTAAACCTGGGGTCTGAAGATGAGGAAGTTAATGTTTCTCAGGTAAAATATTAACTTCCAAAGCACAGGGGTTTTTTTTGCCTTAAGGAAAATGAACAAATGAATTGAGCGAAAGTTTAATTTCAGTGGGGAAAAAAAATTATTTGGTGCATTGAGTTTTCCCGCCAAGCAGATCTCTGCCCCCAGTGAACTCTAAGTCGAAATAAAACAACTCAAAGCCTCTCTCCGTTCGGAGGAAGATGAAAACTGACACGGCATTAAATTATTAACCATACAGAGAGACCAGTCTACAGTGTATGTTCCCTGCATTGAAATAAACATGCCTACAAATACACGCTGCATCGGGTGGAGAATGGGTACACACTCATTGGTCACCAAGGATGTCCCTTTCAACTCAGACTGTCACGAAAAATGTACACGCATGCATTATTTTTTTTAAACAGGCGCATATCGTTAACCAAGCCCTGAATTAATCCCTTAGTCTCTTAAGCCCTGTACTGACCAATAAAACCTGCACTGATTACAGAAGCATGTCTGGCGTGTCAATGTCGCTACCCTTTGTGTCGACGAATGAATGCTAATACTGTACTATACTGCACTACACGTATTTAACAGATACAGCGAACATCCACATCATGATGATACCTGGTTCAATATATTAACGCGTACAACCTGGCCTCTACAGGCCATGAAAATTAATACCGTGTATCAATAATTGAGTTTACGTCAGTCAACACCGCGGGAATAATGACACAATTATGAAAATAAATGGTTGACCCTTTTATAATAGATTACATTTGAATGCAGAGTATAACCGTTGCATGTAATGTTATATGCATCACTGTCTGTTCCACTGGATGTGTGGATCCAAGTGTTGGATTTGCAGAAAGCGTATTGTTAAACAGGAAGGATGACCTATAATTGTTTGGGGAGATGGAGAGCGTTGTCGGAAGGGAGGACCCGTATGATGAACCTATGATCATGCTGTGTTTATTTGGGCCATGTTCGATGTACCCAGGGAAGAAATAGGGGGTAGGACAGTCCTACACATACCTTCTTAGTACCCTAATGAGATGTTATTTGCCTCGCCTGGTATACAGGAGGTCGTGGGTTTGATCGCAACCCTGACGCCTGAATATTCCGGTTTTTCCCTTCACACTTAGAATCAACATGTATAGTATTTGGCCGCTATAAATTTACACGTGATAAGCCACTTAATTGATCTATAATTTATGGCCAGGTCGCTTCTGAAAAATAAATATATAGCTTAGTGGGCCTTACCTGCTAAAATAAAAAAAATACAAAATAGTTTAAACACAATATTATCATATGCCATATACACGTGGAGGTAGTGGTGCAGTAGTGGCACACTGTGGTATAAACCTTGTAACCCACGATCAATTCCCAGCCGTGGCTAACATCAGGTGCAAGGGATATCTGAACCGGTCTTGGGCCCCCAGCCTTCACCAACCCTACACTGGCCATCGGGGCGGGGTATATTCAAACAACCCCATATCCACAATGGCAGGAGAAGCCTTCATCCAGCAGTGGATTGACAAGGGACTGCAAATTTTAAAAAAAATTAAACACACAGTAAAAATATGGATAAATGCATTAGCTAATGACTTTGATGGGCCTGGGTATAATTGATGTTGATGGGAGGGCTTTTGCGAATACAGCCGTGGCCTGTACTTTTGAAAAATGAATCATAATATAAAACTAAATCATTCAATGGCTTAATAGATTATTCATGATTTTCTGTATTAATTTTAATCAATGATTGTGCATTATACAAGGTGGGGGTCTCACTGGAGAATTGCATTGAGACTTCATTTTGGGTCATTTATTTTTGTGTTGACAATGGGGCTGTTACACTGGTTAAAAAATGGCCTAAAGCTGCGAACAATGAATCAGAGTATTTAATGTCCACTGCCTAACCCAGAGGGAATGGGGAGGCCCTCATCCAGCAGTGGATCAACAAAAGGGGTGTACATATACATGAGTATACAGAAGGCAGGGGAGAGTGATGTTCAATGCACTAGCCTATGAACCCGGAAACCTGGGTTTGATTCCCAGCCATGACTCTGAATAGTCGTGAGTGATATCTGCATCGATCTCGCACCTTCCCATCACCGATCTACGCTCACCAGCAGTATGATGAAGTACTGTATATTCAAACAGCCCCCATAACTGATATAGCATGCGAAGGCCTTCATCCAAATTGACATAGGCCAGTAACTACAGAAAGCAGTCCAAACTGGTAATAGCTGTAATGCACCAAACACAAATACCAGGTGACTGTGGGAATTGAGCCACTGAACCATGTACAACTCTGCATGCAAGGTGAAAAATAAGGACCCTTGGGTACCATGCCACCCATTCACCAGCACAAAGCCTCTCCAGTGTAGGAAGCCTTGCTTCCATTCAGCAGTGGATAGAGAACGGTTCATGATTACGATGGGCTACATGTGCACACTGCATTTGGCCAATGATCCAATCACCCGAGCATGCCCAATCTCATCATATTTCGGAAGCTAAACGGCTTTCAGGCCGGTTATTAATCATACAGTAATTAATTCAACTTCTCACGTGCACAGTATTCGCTCCCTCTCTATGAGAGAGAGAGAGGGAGAGCGACTGATGTGTGAGGCGGAGCCAGCTATATCGGTGGGAGCGAGCCTGACCATACCAGGTGTAATAGCTTTGGTTTTTAAGGTGGCCAGTAGGTGACAGTATAACAATGGATTCTTGAATCTATCTTCTCTCCAGGTACTTTGGTTTATTCCCTTGTGTCAAACACTCATTAATGGAGTTTAACACGTGGGCTTTCGCGACCAATATCATCCAAAGAGGTTTTTTTGGGTTAGATCGCGTAAATATATAAATATGTCGTTAAAACCCGCCACCACTCGAATTGGCCATACATTCCAATGCAGGATTCTCATGCATACTCCTAAGGACTCTACGAGGTTTTTTTTCTGGGCAAAGGGTATTATTATAAGTGAGGGATCACCCTCTTCAGAATCATACGGACTGCCTTCCACGTGGCTTAAAGATCGAATGAGTGTGCTTCAAAGCAATTCATTGGTAGGACCGACAAAACAAACAAAGGAATGAAAAATACTCGCCTGCGTGTATTGACTTCACTGTGACATAGCTACCCACTGACTTCTTGCAGCTCAGCATTAACACTTCTTGGCCTTTTCATTTTCAGAAATGCCATCTGCAACTGACAGCCTTAAATTAAAGGGTACACGGTAGTGTTGGAATCGCCCAAGCGCCCACGGGGATTGCAAAACACGCCTCGCAAGTGAAGGGCCAGGCGCTGTGTGATGTGCAATTGCAACGAGGTTGATACTCCTCATTTCCGATGCCCTCTTATACGAGCGTCCCTATTTATCCACAGAGCCCGAGTGATCCACGTTCCTTCTTCCCGTCACCTCTGCGTCACACGCTTCGTATTAGCCAAGCCATCGCACGGAAAACAGGAGCATGTGCAATCAGCTATCGAGTGTGCAGGTGGTGCAACTGCACTCAGGCCCACGGGCCAGGAGGACCCAGGTGCTGGGTTATACAGAAGGGGGAGGGGGGGTTGGATAATTTAATAGAGGGGGCCCCACTACTCTCCTTGCACCTGGTCCCACGCCAACCACTCTTCGCCACGGACAGGAGTGAGTGGAATGTGGTGGTAAATGTAACCTATTATCTGCGTTGAGGATAAGCACATAGAGTAGGATTCAGCCCCCCCCCCATCCCCTTCCTATCACATTGGATACAACGAGTTTCCCCGTAATATACGGCAGGTTTTTATTGTACCGTATCAGCCATGTGCCCGTTGGTTGATTGTGTTATTGATAAAAAAAAACACAAGCGCCGTTTGCAATAACGGATGGAGTTAAATGGTGCAAAGAGCAAAGATCCAAATGTGATTTTAATTGGACACTGTGTATCAGGGACGTGCGGTCAGGGGAGGCAGGGGAGACAGAGCCTCACCTCTCATACTCCAATTAAAATAGCCGTTACGAAAAGTAAAAAGAAAAGAATAAGCAAATTAAATAAATATTAAGACATTTACACTGATCTGTGTTATAAATGTCGTTTCTGTACGATTCCAATCATTTTTATAGTCAAAATCGACAAATTTGCGGAGGTCCGTTGCAAATACAGGAAGAGACGATAGGTGAGGCAGCGACGCGCTCAGCCTCCCCTCTGATTGCGCAACCCCTCAGTAACTGGATGGAGCGCGGGCAATAAGCACGTGCCTGTTACTATCTCAGTATGTCACCAATGTAATGTTTGTAGACCCCTTAATTTAATGTACTCGCGTTCCATACTCCAGGTAACTTATTTCACGTATGTGTATAAACAATATTTAGGCTCACTGGTCTCGTAATGAAACTGCAACGAAAAAGCACCAGGGGAGGCAGCTATCACATCTGCCTCACTGAGGGAGACGTGTCTAACACGCCCCCTTCCGTGAGGCCACGCCCCCTCCGTGAGGCCACGCCCCCCTCAGTGTGTGAATCTGGCTCTGACACTAGCCAGTGCCTCCCCAGCCATTGACCTCACCGCACGTCACTGCTCTGTATAATTACAGCGATGAAGCAAGCACACGAGCAAGGGACTGCGAATCAGCGCCCGTGTCTGAGCAGGCATAATTCCACACACCTGTATTATTTATTGTAAATATTAAGTCAACATGCATTTACATATGCAGTTGAACACTTTGAGACGCATTCACAGGTACACCCATACAACACAACATGCTGCACTGCATATGTATGTACAAATGTGTAACACATAAACTAGACACACGACAATAAAGATCCCCCGTATATTATTAACAGACGGTTAGGGTAAGTGCTGCTAGAAAGCAAATATGAATTCACTCACACATAACTCACGCACCCTCACATTTGCTCACACACACTGGCTGATACGGAGTCCCACACGGACACTCACATTAATTCACTCACACGTCTACTCATTCATACACCAACAGATGCGTACATTCAAACATAAATTCACTTATACAGTTACACACATTCTATCACTCACACTCTTGGTCATACATACATACACACACTCACACACCGTCATTCACTCACTCACTCTCTAATTTATACTCAATCACATGTACACATTCACACACACACCCTCTCATTCACTCACTCTCATTTATACTCAATCACATGTACACATTAACACACACACCATCTCATTCACTCACACTCTCTCTCATTTATACTCAATCACATGTACACATTCGCACACACACACACACCATCTCATTCACTCACCCTCTCATTTACAATCAATTACATATACACTTTCACACACACACCCTCTCATTCACTCACTCTCTCATTTATACTTAATCACATGTACACATTCACACACACACACCATCTAATTCACTCTCTCTCTCATGTATACTCAATCACATGTACACATTCACACACACACCCTCTCATTCACTCACTCTCTCATTTATACTTAATCACATGTACACATTCACACACACACACCATCTAATTCACTCTCTCTCTCATGTATACTCAATCACATGTACACATTCACACACACACCATCTCATTCACTCACTCTCTCATTTATACTCAACCACATGTACACATTCACACACCATCTCATTCACTCTCTCATTTATACTCAATCACATGTACACATTCACACACACACACCATCTCATTCACTCACTCTCTCATTTATACTCAATCACATGTACACATTCACACACGCACCCTCTCATTCACTCGCACTCTCGCTCACACAAAAATCAACGCACACACTTTCTCACACGTTCTCTCTCTCTCACACACAGACACACACACACTCAATCACTACTCACTCCGGCAGCGTAGGGACTGCTTGTAGACCCCCCATATGAACTCGCCGCAGAGGTCGCAGAACTGCGGGTTGGTGTAGGGTCGGAACTCGTGTCCCTCTCCCTTCTCCTCCCGCAGCCTCGGGTCGCTGCCGGTGCTGTCGAAGATGGTCCTCACGTGTCGGTGCACCACCTTCTTGCGGCGGAAGGGCGAGAAGGCTCCCTTCATCCTCATGGCCGGGTAGAGCAGAGTCAGCTCCTGGTGATGCTCAATGTTCATCGCTCGAGCCTTGAGAGACCAGTGTGGTGATGCCGCTGTTGTTGTTGATGATGATGATTCGGCTGCTGCAGGTTGTGCTGTTGAATAACGCTTCCGATTCTGCCCTTCCTGGGCGATGTTGATATTGCTGCTGCTGATTATGATTATGGAGGCTGCGGATATCCTCCCACACCTGGACACAGCTGGAATTCTCAATCTGATACAACTCCAACTGCTGACCGACGCGTGTCTCTCGGCTGCATGAGTCTATAGCCTATCATTCATACATAAGGAGAAAGAAATACAATTACGTTGACAGTATTGTTATAGGTTGTTCGCAATCTTATTACTTGCTTGTTGATTGCTACCTAATTGATAAACCACTGAATATCAGTGCCGCCTTCATAAGACCGATCGCAGCAGCACCCTAAGCCTCTTCGCAGATCAGCAACCATTCATTCACTGATCGATCAATTCCTGCGATCAATTCATCCGCACCTTACGTTGTTGAATCACGCCATTGCCACCATCGTCACGACACCTAGCTGCATCACACGAGAAGCCCGCTGGGTAGAACACAGACCGGGTGGGAGGGGGTGGCTTCACAGGTGAGCCTCATCTACCCTACTACACCTGTTCTGAGTTGCGGCCAGGGGTTTAAATGTTGGATTCTTTTTCGTTTTAAAGGAGCGGCGCGCAAGAATGACCCCCCCCCCCCACCCCCCCTGCTCAAACCGCCTCGATCCTCCCAACGCGCCAGCCACAACACAGCAGGCAGCCACGTGAGCCGGGCTACACTGGTGTGGCCGGCTGGCTGGCTGGCTTGAGCGAGTGTGCGTGTGTGCCTGCGCTGCTGCCCTGGTGGATGTAGCGAGCAAGGCGAGTCTGGTTGTCATGATCAGATCTCTCAACACGCCCCCCCTACCCCTACCCCCCATTGATGCGGGAGAAGGCACCGCCTCTCTCTGGGCGGAGTAGAGATTGCCTTTTGTGATGCAGTTGGCGGCACGTTCTTTCACTTGGTGTGGCCACGAAGATTCACTCCTCCTCCCACCACGCGCCCCGTATAGCCTGAAAACAGACTGTTGGGGCAAGTGCTTATGAAGGCCGGCAGGGCATACGAACGAGGTGGGTGTGTGGCCCAACAACGCGCCCGACCGCCTTTGTCTCACCCGGTATGGCGATATTTACTCCACAACGCACCGGACACTTATTTTAGGTTGAGTCGACCTCGGGGGAGTGAACCCAGGACCGGTTCAGATAATCCTCAGTGGGTTCGTAGCACAGCAGCGCCTTAACCGCTATATTACCGCTCCCCACACATAGACACGGGCAATCGGTAGCACTTAGACATACACGAGCGAAGCTAAACACTTTGGGTCTCAAATAGCTCAAGGGGATGATGGGATTGATACCTAAACAATGGTGCACCACCAAATATCAGCCCTTAACTCTGATTCTAAAAATAAGTTCACGTCCTGTATATGTCTCATTATTCCAACGACGCTATAACACACACATACGTGTTATGGTATTTGCTAATATGGTGCGTTGCCTTTAATTCGTTCAAACAACTCTCGTATCATGCAGGAAAACTTAGGGTGTTCAGAATAGAATCTGTGACGGGTGACGCAGCATCCCAAGGTAAGTTCTGCATTCGGGACCCAGTGGCCTGTGCACCACCACTGCATACACATAGGGTGCGGGAGCACGTGTTATTAACGTGCACTTATGCAGCGAACGCTGCTGTAAATACATAGAGACGCACGTTGCGTGCAGATGGATGTGATGTGGGGAAACCCAATCATTGCTGACCGACGCACATTGCGACTGGTCTGCTAAAGTGGTGTAGTCAAGTAAGCACCCGCGTTCTTTGGTTCTATTCGGTAAAGTCACGTAGGTAAAAAATAAAACAACAAAAATCACGACGTTTCGGCCACAACACAAGTGGCCGAAACGTAAAAAAATAAAACAACAAAAATCACGACGTTTCGGCCACAACACAAGTCGCCGAAACATAAAAAATAAAACAACAAAAATCACGACGTTTCGGCCACAACACAAGTCGCCGAAACATAAAAAATTAAACAACAAAAATCACGACGTTTCGGCCACAACACAAACGTCGTGAACCAAAGAGTATGGATCCTTGCAGTCACGAAAGCTTTAAATCTAGAATTAAGCACCCGCGATTCGCACGCCGCGGGGAGGCCTCCATCCAGCAGTGGATCGACAACAGGGCCGTTAACATGTGTGGGTTACAGCACTCTAGTTGAAGGTGTATTTGTGTTGTGAAACGCATTTGCATGCACGCGGGCATACAGGCATGTCAAGGCTTTTAATGATACAATCTCAGCACTGTGTTTATATATAATTGCCTATAGCTTACAAAACATATCATTTGCAAATACCGAGGGACAAATGCTTCACTCGGTTTTTCTCTCTCTCCGCAAATAACATGCACACACCAAGTAAAACGACTGCGCCGTGATTTGCATCATTGCGAATAGTTGACTTTTGGAATAGATGTAGTGATAGATTACACATGAGGTCTACTGTGCATCGCAACCTGCTATGTAAAGTCAAATTATCCTTCTGGCGGTACCCCGGGGTACCAAAGAATACAGAATTGCCGAGGCAATTATTAAATGGTTTATTTCTGGGACACTATTTTTTTTCCCAGGGGTGTACTTCACTCCGCGACTGGGATAACCAATCAATCCGAAATCTTTGCTACTCCGCGATGTCGAAACGCAGCGAGGACGATTACGCCGAAACCCTGAACGCCCGTGGTACACACCGTGGTGGTGGTGGTGCATCGTGAGTACAGCTCGTCGAGATGAGTCGATTGCCGCATCGCCGACCGTCAACAGACGAAAAATGACCGCATCACGGACATTATGCGAGAGCCATAAGGTTCATATATATATGTGTGTGTCAACCTTGACTTTCCTTAATACAGTGGCGTATAGGAGGGGAGCAGTGGCGTAGTGGCTAGCGCACTGACCTATGAACTCAGCCAACCTGCGTTCAATTCTCGACCACGGCTATAACATCGAATAGCGAGTGATATCTGAACTGGGCCTGGGGCTCCCATCAACAACCCGCACTGACCCCCGTGGTGAAGTATGGTCAAATCCCCCATATAACTGCCTCGGCGTGTAGAAGACTTCATCCAACAGTGGATTGACAACGAGCGATCCATTATAACTGTATTGCCATAATCGTGTTTTATATAATTTAAATAATATTGTAATCCGTTACGTATTTAAAACATTGCGTTGCACTGTGCTTCTATGTTCCCACGTCTATGTGCTCCCCGCCTTCACCAACCCGCACTGACCAGCGTGGTGAAGTATGGTGAAACAACCTCGGCGCCCCCCCCCCCCACGGCATAAGGAGGCCCTCATCCAGAAGTGGATTAACATGGCTTTCCGTTCTCTATATTTGTTTATTGACACCCATGAACCTTGGCCAGAACAGGCTCAAGTTAACCTTTTCGATGTACGTCATGCAGGACCAAATTGTACATACATGAGGGTCAGAGGGGGTTGTAATGGCTCCACAAAGTCCACCTCGGATTTTCTGGTCTCAGGCGTGTATGTTGAACTTCTTTAACACCGTACGTAGACCACCGAGCTGATCGGAGGTGATAATGCGTTCAGGTGGATTCGCTGATAAAATGGAAATATGCTGAGGAGTGGCTCCATCAAGCTTGCTCGCACGTAGACACAAAGTCTCAGACACTCATCGATTCGCATAATATAGACCAGGGGTCGGAAACCAAAAATAACAAGAAGGCACCAGACTCACATCGAGACCCACAGAGAAACTGGAATGCGCTGCCAGTGGCTTTCATCATCATCATCATCATCAGAGCTCTCTCAAATAGACACCCTTAGACTCACATAGACAACCGCACACTCACAGATTCACATAGAGACTCATTCGAATTATGCACTGGCAGTGGCTTTGCCCGCGCAGGTTCCCAGGAGAAAGCTGGCTGCTGGGATCCCAGCACCGGTGCCTTCATCATTATAACAACAACGTTGTCTTTGTGTTCCAGTGATCAATTTACAGTAAGTACACACGCACGCCGTTGTCTGTCACCTGCGACTGGAAACCCCGAGGTGGACTCTGTTGCCTTCTCAACCTGGAGCCACGGACCGACACAGCTGAAGGATGGACCGCTTTCACCTTCCCGTAGATTCAATGAACTGTTACGATTCATGGCCGCGATTAGATGAAAAAAATATTCGATCATTGTTATCTCGTGTTGCCATCTCGTTTGTGTCACCTATTGAAGACGCGCTTCTGAACTCTTACCCAAAATAAACTGACTCGTTTTTTCTGTCGAGTTTTTATTAGCACTATGGAATGGAAATATAACAACATATCATTGGCAATAATTTAAAAACATTTACTCACGTGAGCTTTGAACATCAATGAGTCGATGCATCGTCATGCACCTATAATAGTGCTGTACACATGAATATTGTCCAATAGACGTGCTAGACTGCGTCTCTGTTTAAAATCTGTTCTGAGTCTATATTCAAAATCATAATCTTTATCCCGAAGATAAATATACCCCCATTCTACCTCCATATGGACATTGCATCGCTGACTAAATTTTTGCCGATTCAAAGTGGTATTTCAATTGGGTTTATAGCCAGTGGTCAAATAAATCCCCACGGCCATCACGGCGTGGGAGGCTCTCATCCAGTAATGGGATTGACAAATGGGTTATTGGTATGTCCTTGCAAAACAAGGCGTTGTTTTCAACCGCATGCTCGATGTTGTAAGCCCAAAAGCGGAGCATCATAAAACAAGCAAATTCCCTCTGGTATGCGCTTAAATTGAGGGAAATGGCCATTGCTCGTTAATGATCTTGAAACATGACCTCTGCTTCCCAATTCAGCAGCGTAACAACTGGTTCCAGATCTAAGGGTGGCGCCCATACCTGATTAAAGATTAACTGCTTTATGATGTAGGTATTGGTCTTTAGGTCACCGAAGTCTCAATTTTTTTTTAAATCTCTGCATGTCAGGCGTGAGACTTTTAAAGAACACACACACAATTTGTCAAAAGCACACAGCACCCGTGCATATGCAAACACCATTAGCATTTCCTAAATATATGAATCGTGGTCCTCCTTGTCTTAGGTCACCATCAATAATAGATGTGAGCAAACACGACCGACTAACAGCATCAGCGGTGCAGTGTTGAAATAACTTTACCAGGTCGCAAATAGTCCCCTCTCGTGCGGCTACCGTGTCTGCCGTCAATACGTATACGGCATCGTGTTCCGACTTACGAACAATTCGGCCAATGAACGGATCTCAGGAACGGAACTAATTGCGGTCGTAAGTCGGGGACTGTGCTTGATTTAAGGTCGTTTTGAAGTGGTCTCATATGGCCACGGGTCGTATGAAATGAAGTCGCATGTTCTCCACCACTTGTATTGAGAGTTTGTCGAATCAGATGCACATCCCTGACTGGGCGCACAAAACCAGACCTGAGGTCAACTGTAATTACAATTCCAGCCGCGTTGTTAGCTGAAATTACACTTACATTCGTGATTGCAGTTCATTACGAATGACACAATTACAACCGTACATGACCCCGGTTTTGTACTTGACTGCCAGGAAAAGAGAACGAATTAATTTAGTGCAACAATTTACTATCAAGTTGACACAAGTCGTTCATACGTCTTAGACGTGTCCCGTGCGCCCTCTATTGGATACATTACATACTGCTGCTGTACAAGTTATGCTTTCCGAGTAAGTACTGGGACATGTCTTCAACCCTCCTGCCAAGTGTGAAGCGTGCATTTTGTGTTTAGCTTGTCCTTCCCCCCCCACCACCTCCGATTAGCACGGCTGAGTACGCACGGTGCGAAAGATGTTCATCTTACATACGTGTGCTGGTGCACGCCTATAATTATCCAGCACTGTGACGAGAGAGGGTTGGTAGATCACCCGCGTTGTGAAACTTCCCTTCCCCTGGGCGAGCTGCTATACCCTGGCTCGCCAGAATGCAGTTTAGCGAACACGTGCGGTCCGCGAGTTCATTCTGTTTGGGATAGAGTGCTTCCCCCTTGCACGAGTGGGGTTTCTCCAGTTCAGTCTGTATGGGATAGAGTGCTTCGCCCTTGCACGAGTGGGGTTTCTCCAGTTCAGTCTATATGGGATAGAGTGCTTCGCCCTTGCACGAGTGGGGTTTCTCCAGTTCAGTCTGTATGGGATAGAGTGCTTCCCCCTTGCACGAGTGGGGTTTCTCCAGGTGCTCCGGTTTCTTCTCGCATGTAAACACTCATTCATCGACCGACAACACCTGCATGTATATAAAGCGGACCGCAGAGCTTGTGTTATTGTTGTTGTAATTATTATAGCTCAAGGCTCGCGAAAATAAAAAAAATGCAATTGTTTATGTACGCGAGCTTTGAGCTCGTGTAGATATAGATGGATAGGGATTCAACGTGATTTACACGAGGCTTGAACAGATTTCAATATACTATCCAGATAGCAGTGTAGAGTAAGTAAATATTTGACTTTAGGTTTACACAACACAGAACGTGCTGCGTCTACAGCAGTGTTTCACAACCGGTTTGACATGGTAAAATCACAGGTAGTGCCGCAGTAATTTGGGGATAAAGGCCAAGGAAAGAACCTCTCACTGTTCGCAAGCTGGGGCAGACGAGAACTTCCCGTGCCGTTCAGTGGCCGATCCACCACCCTCCCCACCTCATCTCTCCATTGGTTGCGTATTCGCGGTTGGAATGATTTGGTTCATCATGCCACGGAATGAACAAACTCGCATTTCGCACAAAAGCCTCAACGCGTTTTACACGACGCCTAAAGCGGTGGATGAAGCCTGTTAAAAACAAGTGACAGCTTCGTCCCCGTTTCTACTAAACCCGACGTGAGCAGACAGCTAAATGGGGGATGCGATGGACTATTGACAACACACTTTCTCTGTAAACATATTGGGCACCGTTGCTCCTGGGGATCTGTAAAAATGATAAACACACAGTCGCCGCGTGTATGTTATTTTATTTTCGGTTCTGTTTGGTTACATTCTACTCTCCCCTCTCCCTTATATATATAAAAAAAATGTTTATCTCCGATTGTTGCCCCAACGGGAGTAGACGCGGGCAGCGAGGCCAGGCAACCTTCGCCCTGTCTGTCGCTCGCCATTGACTTGTTCTTCCCTCCCCGACGTTCGCGTTCTCTATTGGGCTCTTGTGAATACTTAAATAAAAACACAGGTGACTTTTAAGACACGTGTAACAAAAAAACAGTAATATTTAAAAAAATATATTTTTTTAGAAACACGCTTTAATGAAATGTACCCTACTAGTAATCAACAACTCCAGGAAGTGGCCATAACTTAAGGGGGCCGTGGGCAATTACAGCCAACGTTAGTTGAGCGTGGACAACTAGACCCAAGCCGAAACATAACATGTAAAAGAGAATGTTTAAAAAATATATATTTTTATTTTTAATGATAGAAGATAGTATTGTCATCAGTATGACATAAGTATACCAAGTTTGCAGTCGATATCACATTGGGAAGTGGGATAAACTTTAGTTACAAGAGTTGAGGATACGACAACAACAGAGTGAGTTAATAAAAATCGTGTAATAATAAAAGGCACAAGTGTCACAAGACTCGGATTTCCGAATGACCCGAGGAAGGTAATTCCACAATAGCGGAACCTGACTGCGAAAAGCTTCGTCTCGCATAGAACAAAGTCCGATCTTTGGAATCGCAACGAGCGTGCCAGGATCAGCACGGTCTAAGTTGTCGCAGTGGAGTTATAAGGCGACAGCAGATGGACGAGTTGCCCAAATCACGAGCTTGCTTTGAGAGTCGCGCCGTCGTGTACAGTCAGGTACAGTGAGGAGCTGCGGGCACGGGAAGTGACGCGCCGCGTGCAGGACCCGGATGTAGCGGGGCGGGGGGAGGTGGGGGTGGGAGGGGAGTGGTGGAGGGGGGGGTGAGGATGGGGGTGGTTGAGGGTGGGGGGGGTTTGAGGGTGGAGGGGGTTGAGGGTGGGGGGTTGGAGGGTGGTTGAGGGTGGGGGGTTGGAGGGTGGTTGGAGGGTGGGGGGGTTGGAGGGTGGGGGGGTTGGAGGGTGGGGGGGTTGGAGGGTGGGGGGGGTTGAGGGTGGGGGGGTTGGAGGGTGGTTGAGGGTGGGGGGTTGGAGGGTGGTTGAGGGTGGGGGGTTGGAGGGTGGTTGAGGGTGGGGGGGTTGGAGGGTGGTTGAGGGTGGGGGGTTGGAGGGTGGTTGAGGGTGGGGGGTTGGAGGGTGGTTGAGGGTGGGGGGTTGGAGGGTGGTTGAGGGTGGGGGGTTGGAGGGTGGTTGAGGGTGGGGGGTTGGAGGGTGGTTGAGGGTGGGGGGGTTGAGGGCGGCTGAGGGCGGGGGGGTAGCTGATGGCGGGGGGGGGTAGTTGAGGGCGGGGGGGGTAGCTGAGGGTGGGGGGTAGCTGAGCATGGGGGGGGGTAGCTGAGGGCGGGGGGGGGTAGCTGATGGCGGGGGGTGGTAGCTGAGGGCGGGGGGTGGTAGCTGAGGGCGGGGGGGGTAGCTGAGGGCGGGGGGTGGTAGCTGAGGGCGGGGCGGGGTTTCCGGCCCTGGCTACACCACGTGGTGTCACAGCGCGCGCCGTGCGAGTGACCCGGCAGCAGAGGCTGACCACTCTCCTCCCCTGCCGCCTTTTGTTTATTCACTCCGCGCCCGCCTCGGGTCTCGCCGCCGTCGCCCGTCCCTCCTCGTCCGCCGGGCGCTGCTTTACGTCGTGCGACACCCCGTGAGCTGCGGCGTAAGCTACCCCTCAACCCGTGTTTTGCGCGTTACAAACGCGATCCGTTTCCCTTACGCTGGCTGTGTGCGGCTGTTGTGAAGAACGTCGAGTGTGTTTTGTGTTAGCACCGCCCTCCTTTTATGGGATTACTCAGCCAAGCTCGTTAACGCCACGTGTTGTTGATGCTCGGCCATATCACAAGTGCACAATGTGACACCGTAAGCACGGTGCGTATTCTTCGATTATGCATTGTTTATTAATGACGGATTTCAGTTGGTTTAGCCCGGAGGGCTTTAGATGGCCTATTTGGCACGTATGTACTACAACACAGTGTGCTGCTAAGTCGAGTCATGGCTATACGCAATGTTTTGCAGGGTGGTCCAGATGTTTTGTGACCCCTAATTAATTGACCCTATCACCCCCCCCCCCCCACGTTTTCACATGTTAATTTCTGTTCTAAATAAAACCTTTTTGATCATTACATTGATGGGGGCTGGAGGGGGGGGGGGAGGAGGGTGAAGTCACAAGACATATGGACCACCCTGTCCTGTGCTGAAACATCATCGAGGCAGGCTAAGGCACCCTCTGTTACTAAGCCGCACCACCCTGATGTGTCACGTTGACGTGGAGGTGTTGACACCCCACGCTGGGCTCTCCTTACACTTGGGCAGCATATTTCGGCTTGTAGCCAGAGGCCAAGGTACAGCCCTCTCGCAATGGGTTTCTCACACCACCCTCGGCCCAAGGGTTCCTCCCCACTCAAGAGAAATATCTCTTGAGTGGGGAGGAGGGATTTTTGGCCTACTCGTCCACGCTGGTGCAGACGTCGTCTTGGTAAAAGGGTGGGAGTACCCACATTTTACCCCACTACACGAGACCTGCCCATCGCGACCTGCGGCACGATTGAAGAATTTAAGACGATCTTGATTTGAAGCTTTCGTGTCTGTGCAGGAATCCATACTCGTTGGTTCTTACTTACGTGACTTTACCGAAAGAACGATGGAGAAGAAGACGATTGCAGACACTTGGCCAGGGTTTCAAAAGCCCCGCACCGTGACACGAAATAATGATTTCCTGGTGAAGGGCAGTGGGCCGAAACGTCACGATGTTTACTTCACTCATTGACAGTAACAGTATTATTTGTTTGCACTTGTTAATTTACCTGTTAATTCATGTACGTTATTTCGTGTATAGGCACCTTTGTACATTTGCAATGCGTGACATTGTGTACTGTTTGGGCGTGCATTATTGCCTTTAACCACGGACCAGCTCGTGATAATGATAGGCGTAACCTCCCTCATCTTGTTTTAAAATTTAAACACTCAGAGGTGTGTTCAGGTACAACACTGCATATTTACGCCCTGATCAATGAACCTACTACACCCAATGCAGGATCTGTGTATGTTGGGTGTAACCCGTCTTTCCCGTAGATGTGGGCATGTGTTGATTATAGGAGTTGATTGCATCTGACAGGTGAAAATTTGTTTTTTCAGTGGCAAAAGTATTAGTTGGGCAAAGCTTTGATTGATGAATGTAAATACACGTATGTAACGATAATGAAACGGATGGAAAGTTCAAATATTATATGTATTTAACCACTGTCAAACCGTGTGCACATACATATATTTTGTAATACGATTTGTTGTTCTTTCAGCAGTTTGATTGGTATCGAATGCCAAAGAAAGCACAAAAGTCCAATGACATAAAATGCCAGTTACAGCTGAAACGCATTAGGGTATTCCTGCCAAATGCCACATTGACATTTTTCATGTTGACCAGTACACTGTAGAAGAGTTGCTTCACCAACTTTGCACAGGCCAGCACGGTGAAGTATAGTGAAATCATGACCCACGTGGTGTGTGGGCGGGGGCCATCATCCAGCAGTGGATTGACAAAAGAGGGATGTAGAATTAGATAACTTACCCCCATCAAAACCACGTTTGTATACCATGTTTACCTATGTCCTATATTGAGATACAGGACTTCCAATGTACCTGCTATTGATACAGTACAACTTTGCATATCTTCCCCGCTGGAAACCGAAGTTCAGGCAGATATTTCAAAAGGTGGGATATGAGAACATCTATGGAAAATTTCAGTTACGCCACGTACAAATAGGTTACTGTTACTGGTAGGAAACGTAGTGGACTGGAAGGCCAACCGGGATTAATTCACAGGAAGCAGGGGATTAATTGTGTATGTCTGTGGATGTCTGTCCACGTGGGAGGGGTGGGGCTGGGTGGAGAGGGGAGGGTAGGGAGGGGCTGGGTGGGGAGGGTGGGGAGGGGCTGGGTGGGGAGGGTGGGGGTGGGAGGGGTGGGGCTGGGTGGGGTGGGGCTGAGTGGGGAGGGGCTGGTCACCCCGTGGTGCCCTTATATGGACTGGAAGCCCAACTGGGATTAATTCACAGGAGGCAGGGGATTAATTGTGTATGTCTGTGGATGTCTGTCCACGTGTATTTGGACACCCGGATATATTACAAATGCGCTCCTAGTGGGCATTACTGGTAGGAAACGTAGTGGACTGGAAGCCCAACCGGGATTAATTCTCACAGGAGGCAGGGGATTAATTGTGTGTGGGTGTCTGTCCACGTCTATCCGGACATTCGGATATAAAAAATGGGAGGGGTGGGGCTGGGTGGAGAGGGGAAGGTAGGGAGGGGCTGGGTGGGGAGGGGAGGGGCTGGGTGGGGAGGGTGGGGCTGGGTGGGGAGGACGGGGCTGGGTGGGGAGGACGGGGCTGGGTGGGGAGGGTGGGGCTGGGTGGGGGGTGGGAGGGGTGGGGGCTGGGTGGGGGCTGGGTGGGGGCTGGGTGGGGGCTGGGTGGGGCTGGGTGGGGCTGGGTGTGGAGGGGCTGGTCACCCCGTGGTGCCTTATAAAACTCAACGTTTAACCTACTCACGCCGGCTTGTGCCCGCCCTCACAGTCGGGCATATTTGCGGAATACACCACGCCGCCGTTGACCCTGGTCACTGACCGAGCAACCAACGTTCCTACCAGCCCCCTCCACAGGAATGTGTACAATATTGCGAAAACTGCTTTAAACATGGGGCAGTGCTCTATGCTTTGGCAGTCAGCGAATGCTTGCGTGGTTAACAATCCATTACTGTTGGCTACGTATGGTGTGAAAGAGCAATTTGAAGCATACATACATTCAAACTTTCTGTGAAAATCTTGATTTGAAGCTTGTGAAAAGGTTGGATTTTGTGAACGTCTGCAGAAAATGACAGTTACCCCACCCACATACTGCGCGAAGTGTGGGTGGCTACTTGGTCAGGGTGTATATGCGACAGTCGGATACGCGGTGCACATTATTGTAATGGAAAACGTACGTGCATTGCAGTATTAAAGTAACCGTAGCAGGCCTTGCCTGTTTTCTGTCAGACATAGTGTCACATTCCATGGAAGTTGAATTACTTTGTTCACTGAAGATGACGATTTGCATACATTTACGTATTTAGTGTGAGACTTCATTCAAATCAGAATATTAGACAATCCCAGGCCAGCGAGTGAAACCAATCAACCTCTGGACCATAAATTTAGAGGGCCCAAATTGGAAAATGTGGCCCTTCTTGAATATTATTCAACTTTACATCAGTTGCTCAATGGCGATCACCTATGGTTATAAGATAACAATGACAACAGTATTTTTTTTAAATTGCAGTTGAAGGAAGAGAATGGAGAAAAAAGATGGCCCTCATGCTGCTAAGTCAAAGGTGGTTAAGGAAGAGGTGAGTCAGTTTCTGAGTCAGTAATTCCACCATCACAATGTTTAATTTCACAAAGGATTGCAATAATTTTGAATGGCATCCAGAAACACCTTCCTCTAATCTCATCGTAGGCTCTCTGGACTGGAAAATGGCTTAAAGTGGAACAGACAACATACTTGGATCCAAAAGGACAAATAAGGTCTTTTTTCAAAGTCTTGTTTTTTTGTTCTTTTAAATTTATATTTTAAGAATTCCTTTGCATTACTGTTAAACAATATGGTTAATGCTGGAGGAGTATCCCAGCGGCTCGCGCACGGCACTACGAACCCAGCTACCTCGAGTTGGATTCCTGCCCATGGCTAACATAGTTGCTGTCTAAACTGGGTCTCTTTACCAATACCGTACTGACGAACGTGGTGAAGTATGGTCAAGCAACCCCCATGACTGACACATGCATGGAGAGGACGTTCATCCAGCAGTGGATTGACAGTGGGCCGTAGATTAAAAAAATGCAACATGAATATGTATAATCGTGGTATTATGCTCAGCATCGGTTGCTATAGTAAAAATACTATTAACCTATACAGTATCTCTTCCAAGGTTATTTCCCTCTGTAGGGGGCCCATTTTGGGATGAATACTTTTCTCTCTGCCTTAATGCCTATGTCAGCACTATTTGTGTTTCGTAAATGTGTGAAGATCCATCGATTAAAATCGATTCTTACGTTCACGATACTTACGTAGAATTGTGTGCGTAAGAATCTCTTAATACCCATCCATATACGTTGTATGTGATTGGTTGACGAAGTTGCGATTGGTTCACGTAAGACCCAAGCAGCTACTAGAAGTGCTGCATTCTCCACGGTGGCCAGTCGAGAAATTATTGTTGCATCGAAACTTGACCCGGCAACATTGACAATTTCATAATATTTCAATGGGGGGAGAGTAATTTTAAATATATATATGTGCACCTATTTCAGAGTCAGATGTGAAATTGTGCGGTGAATCTCATGAACGGCTTTCTCTGCAGGACCTGGGAGACCGTGAAAAGGACAACGAGGACGGCGAGCTGCGGCACTGACGGTGAGGACCGCCACTGGCGTCTCCCGTAGCGCAAAGCGTCGCCTCGTAATTAATCGTCGGCAAAAATGGCATGGGGAAAACTGACGTAGGAAAAAAATGGCACAGGAGGATATAGTGCAGGAAAAAATGGCACAGGTGTAAACTGAAAAAAAATGGTACTATCAAACAGGACTACTTATAACTGTTAGTACAGTGCTCACAGTTATATACAGATCTGAATTAAAGAGATGGTTAACCCTAAACCTCGATGATTATTTGTTTTCACTTGTGCCGTTTTTACTTTGTCATTTTTACTGTGCCGTTTTTACCTGTGCCATTTTCATGTGGTGTCTTTACTGTGCCGCTTTTACTCGTGCCGTCTTTGCCGGCCACCCCTTGCAATTACATCTCACGGGGCCCTTCCATCTTCAGCTTAATGACCTTTTCAAAGAAGAGCTGTCTGGTAATTTTAATTAATTTTGAGCAATTACCCAAATTTGTCCATCTAGTGGTGTTTTGTTCACTTTCAGCTCACTAATATTTCGTAACATTGTGTTATCAGCACAGAGTTGTCCTCAAACACGAGATAGCAAATGCTTTGTGCGGTAAACACACCGTCAGATTGCTAAATACAAATACATCATATTCTGTGTCAAAACAAATCATGAAACACAAACACTCTGCATAGATGCACACTGACAGTCTAATGTATCTCAGTTGGCATTTTCAGGGATCCTAAAACATGAAAACTTTATTTTGTCAAGCAAAGATAGGATTGCTTTCCATTTTGGTTTGGTCACTTATTAGAGCAGTGCGTTTTCATTGCACTGTAGACAATGATTTTGTTGGCTTAAACGGATTATAACCCAACAATAAAGCCAAATCCCTTACAACTGTTGCTCAGTATGCAGGGCTGGCTGTCGTGGATGCTCATTTGCACTATGCATGTTGTCCGACAAAAACAACAAGTGGGCACACAGCAAAAAGTCAACACCAGCACGCCCCGGGGAATTTAACGGGTTTTTGTAAAATAGGCAACGGTGAGTGCAGTTGAGCCTAAGGAAATATATATGTTTAGCTGTTACGTTGCAGCTCATTCCACACCACCCCCACACGCCCCCCCCCCCCACGTACAGGTGTAGCCATCATGGCCATCCTCAAGCGAACGCTACACCACGACTGCCTGCTGCTGGTGAAGCAATTCCGGCCGCCCATGGGCTGTTACACGATAGAGCTGCCCGCCGGTGAGTTAGTCGTTTGACCAGGAACACCACTAATTCTAACATTGCTTCTTGCTAATTTTTTAACAATTACCTGTAAATGACTTAATTGGGAAGAAAAAAAACACAGCAATATTGCCCTCCTTCTGGACGACACATGGTTTGCACATAGTGCACATTCCCATGTGCGCGTCGGCTATGCATACACCTTGAGCAGCATAGGGACAGCTGCCACCGGTGGTCCCTTTGGCAAGACTCCAGCAGAGCCTTGGAATGGTTGAGATGAAATTGAGTTGCTTCGGTATTTAAGAGCCATATAATTGCAAATCCTAAAATTCTGATCATCACCCTTTCTGTAAATGACGAGAAACCTGTTGAACAGAAGAGTGCATGTGAGCTGGAACTAAATGGGTGATCTTGATCATTGGCCCAGTCCTCCCATCAAGCATTGCACATCTCATGACATCACTACACTGCATGTGTAAGGCACTCAGGCTTGTTTAAACCACTAGTCCTAAAGAATCAACATTGCCTGGGACAGGGGGTGCAGGGAAGAAAAATACCGATTTTATTTTAAGCCTTCCCTTCCCATCCAAAAGACCTTTCCCACCCTCTCCTGTGCCATCACGGGGGAGGTGCTAGGGAGATGTGTATCTAAAGGCGGGTCACACAGCCGAGCAGTAACGCGTTCTCCACTTGTTGCAATCGTTTACGGTTCTAATCCAGCGACCGCCCTGATTATTATTATTACTAACCATGATCAAACATGCCGTCTGTTTCACATTGGACATTAGAGATCCCCTGCCATCATATGCAATATTAGGCTATTGTGTACTGTTTTTGGAGTAAAAATATGCCAAATTATAAAATGACCGCAAATTCCACAATTGGTGTTATACATAGTAATCATCCCTCCCTACTGGCAGACATATGCCCCAAGTCACTCTTGCAAAAAAAACTATCCTGATCTCTTGAAAATAAACTTGAAACTTTCCATCCCTTGCACCCTAGCTCTCGTTGTGTCGATGTATATCTTAATGTTCTGGGGCTTCATGAGGGTGTGCGTACGAGTGCTGTGCTCGCTCACGCAGGAAAGGAGAGTTCTGTGTTAAGACGCTGACTTGGTGTGTGCGGTGTGTATGGGGTGTGCGGTGCAGGCCTAGTTGACAGCGGGGAGACAGTGCAGGCAGCTGCTCTACGGGAGCTGCAGGAGGAGACCGGCTATCACGCTGAGATCACCGGCGTGTCTCCAGGTCTGCATATCCAACTGGCAGCTACTTCTAAAAAGTGATTTCATTTGCCTCCGTAAATACAGCAAGACGTTTCAAGCATGGCTGCACATTTTACTGGTGCAGCACTTCCACCTACAGTGAGGGAAAAAAAATATTTGATCCCCTGCTGATTTTGTACGTTTGCCCACTGACATAGAAATGATCAGTCTATAATTTTAATGGTAGGTTTATTTGAACAGTGAGAGACAGAATAACAACAACAAAATGCAGAAAAACGCATGTCAAAAATGTGATACATTGATTTGCATTTTAATGAGGGAAATAAGTATTTGACCCCCTCTCAATCAGAAAGATATCTAGCTCCCAGGTGTCTTTTATACAGGTAACGAGCTGAGTTTAGGAGCACCCTCTTAAAGGGAGTGCTCCTAATCTCAGCTTGTTACCTGTATAAAAGACTCCTGTCCACAGAAGCAATCAATCAGATTCTAAACTCTCCACCATGGCCAAGACCAAAGAGCTCTCCAAGGATGTCAGGAACAAGATTGTAGACCTACACAAGGCTGGAATGGGCTACAAGACCATTGCCAATCAGCTTGGTGAGAAGGTGACAACAGTTGGTGCGAGTATTCGCAAATGGAAGAAACACAAAAGAACTGTCATTCTCCCTCAGCCTGGGGCTCCATGCAAGATCTCACCTCGTGGAGTTGCAATGATCATGAGAACGGTGAGGAATCAGCCCAGAACTACACGGGAGGATCTTGTCAATGATCTCAAGGCAGCTGGGACCATAGTCACCAAGAAAACAATTGGTAACACACTACGCCGTGAAGGACTGAAATCCTGCAGCGCCCGCAAGGTCCCCCTGCTCAAGAAAGCACATATACATGCCCGTCTGAAGTTTGCCAATGAACATCTGAATGATTCAGAGGACAGCTGGGTGAAAGTGTTGTGGTCAGATGAGACCAAAATGGAGCTCTTTGGCATCAACTCAACTCGCCGTGTTTGGAGGAGGAGAAATGCTGCCTATGACCCCAAGAACACCATCCCCATCGTCAAACATGGAGGTGGAAACATTATGCTTTGGGGGGGGGTTTGCTAAGGGGACAGGACAATTTCACCGCATCAAAGGGACGATGGACGGGGCCATGTACCGTCAATCTTGAGTGAGAACCTTCCCTCAGCCAGGGCATTGAAAATGGGTCGTGGATGGGTATTCCAGCATGACAATGACCCAAAACACACGGCCAAGGCAACAAAGGAGTGGCTCAAGAAGAAGCACATTAATCTCCTGGAGTGGCCTAGCCTGTCTCCAGACCTTAATCCCATAGAAAATCTGTGGAGGGAGCTGAAGGTTCGAGTTGCCAAACGTCAGCCTCGAAACCTTAATGACTTGGAGAAGATCTGCAAAGAGGAGTGGGACAAATCCCTCCTGAGATGTGTGCAAACCTGGTGGCCAACTACAAGAAACGTCTGACCTCTGTGATTGCCAACAAGGGTTTTGCCACCAAGTACTAAGTCATGTTTTGCAGAGGGGTCAAATACTTATTTCCCTCATTAAAATGCAAATCAATTTATAACATTTTTGACATGCGTTTTTCTGGATTTTTTGGGTATTATTCTGTCTCTCACTGTTCAAATAAAGCTACCATAAAATTATAGACTGATCATTTCTTTGTCAGTGGGCAAACGTACAAAATCAGCAGGGGATCAAATACTTTTTTCCCTCACTGTACTTGTTGTGTGCAGGATCAAGACACTTGCATGTCCAATATCATTTTCAGTGGGCGACTCTCTGCATTGCAGGTCTTCAATTGAACTACTACACTTGGCGAAGAAAATGCCAAAACCATATTAAGAAATATTTTTTTCTGGCCAAGGTGAAAACCTTCTGTAATTATGGAATAGGATTTCTTCAATCAACTTGCAACTGAACAGTCGGTCAATGAATGAGTAGCGAAGCCACTCAGGAGGTTATTGTGAATGAAGCATTGCCATTGTCTTGCAATGCAGTTCTGTGCCTCGACCCGGGCATTTCCAACTGCACGGAGCTGCTCGTCTCTGCCGTCATCAACGGGGACGACCCTGAAAACCGGAGGCCTCAACAGGAGCTTGGTGAGTCGTCCCCACCGCTCGCTCCTTCACACGTACAGATATTATTTTTTTCACAAGCACGGTTAATCCGCAAGCTGGATAATCCATCCATGGATGATCGGGAGTTAACTGTAACTTGTTGTTGATGAATGTTAAGGTATAAATAAATAAATCGTTATATTGATTTACTCGGGAAAACAGTAGTTAACTGTATCTGAAGACTCATTCTTAGGAGAGTTCTGCTACATTGGGTTGTTTGGAAAATATGTAGTTCAGAAGTGTATTTCTTGAGGAAATTGGAGTATATAGAGAAAATCCACCAATGAGAGAGGATAATATTCAACGATCCGGAAGTATGGGTTCATGAACCCACTTGCTACACTGCAATCTTTTGGCCACCTTGCAGCCCAGCACATTTCACAAACCTGTGTGATTCACCAACCCTTGCGTCCAAAGTTCCGGATCACAGGCGTGTCCCACCACTGCCTGGTTGATTATTTTAATGACTGTGGTAGTGATGACGATGTTAACATGGATTCTGGTGGAACGATAGTGATGGCAGTCAGGGCAGTCAGGGCTGTCCATAGGTTACTGGAGGCCTGGCAGCTAGAGACCAAGGGCAGAATGCCACTTGAAGCCCCCTTATTCCTTTGCAACGAAAATACAGGTTTGTTGTGGCACCCTCTTTTCTGTTAGGCTCAGGGCGAATTGTCACTTTTGCTTTAC
The DNA here is from genome assembly GCF_048934315.1 of Petromyzon marinus. Classification (NCBI taxonomy): domain Eukaryota; kingdom Metazoa; phylum Chordata; class Hyperoartia; order Petromyzontiformes; family Petromyzontidae; genus Petromyzon; species Petromyzon marinus. The sequence continues at coordinate 8,612,403 of NC_133680.1, forward strand.
CCTCTGGGCATCCTGGAGATGCTCATCATAATGTATCTTGGTCCGAGTAATGATAATGTTGTATTTTAATTTGGTGCCTTACCCTACATTTTAGTGAGAGCTCAATGAAATTGTTAATTTCTCACAAGGGAGACTTTGCTGACTGGTCAAGTAGAGATACTATTTTGTAAGATACATGGGGAAAACATTTCTTCATTTTTTTTTGCCCTGCAATTGTATCCTGATTGTGCTCTTGGCATCATGCCACGAGACGAAGAATCAATTTGGAACGCTCAGAGGGCAGCGCATCACCCCATATGAGAACACGGTCATGAAGATCTCACAACACACCCGTTATAAAATGTTACCTCTAAGCCATGATAGGGGGCAGCACTTTGCTATTCGTGTGCTATAGACAGAGTTGTTCAACGCATTGCAATCAGACCGATACTCTTTTAATTCTCAGAGCTGAAATATCGGCAAATTCAGTGCAAATCTAAAGAATGTTTTCGTTGTGCAGTCATTTGTGACTGGGTTGAGACAATCTCACTATCCCCATACAACATGGGTTGAATCTTGGGCAGCCGTCCATATTCAAATCCACGATCTCATCGGTGCCAGCTCAACTCTGACCTGAGCCACCTGGCTAAGTTGGGGCAATTTTAAAAGTATTGCATTTGAGATGTGACTTAAGTACACATCTGTCCACTCCTAACAATGAGAATGTCACAGGGTATTTTACATACGCTTTAAAGCAGATGGTGCACTTTGTTAACGAATATAGCTGGTGGGCAGTGACATTTTGACACTGAAAACTTACTCATGTTCACGGACTCTTGAACTGTACATGTACAACCATTTTGTCAATCCACTCCTGGATGAGCCCCCCAACCCCATGCCAAGTGAGTCATGGGGGTTATTTGACTATACTTCACCATGCTGGTCAGTGGCGCTTTCTGAAGGCAGGGAGCATGTGCAAGGAAGCATAGTATAGTACATGAATGGACTTTGCTGTTTTGCCCTTTAAACATCCTTTGTAATTTAACTTTCTTTCCTTATTTTTCAGATGAAGGAGGTATGTGTCCTTCATTATCCAATACCTATTGCAAGCCAAGCATTTGTATATTTCCACTAATTATATTTAACAGAGCCTAATAAAACTACAAATCTACCAGGCACAGACTTAGAAGCGTCGGAAAAATGATACAATCGAGTGTTGATAAACTTCATTGTTGTATAAAGCCCCGATATACACGGAGGTTTGCCAGACAAAACATTCAAACCGGAGTTAAGTTGAAAAGCTTGTGGTCGTAGGCTTGTTTTTATGAGGCTCCATTTCATACTCTTCATTATTTAGTGAAAACATATATAAAATGCAATAGCTCACACTCTGTATTGTTCAGGTATAATAAGGCAGCAGCTTCATCACTGACACTAGTCACCTTTTCTCACCAATTCGTTTATGCTACTGACGGTTAATTGGTAACAGTGAAACAATGCTACTGGTGTGTTCTTTATCCGTTTGTCCTTTCTGTTTTCCCAGAATTTATTGAGGTTCTGTTGGTGCCAGTCAATGAACTTCTGCAAAAGCTGACAGGTGAGTGTGTGTTTATGCTGGGAGTAATTATATGCTCGGAGCCTCAAAATATGCTTCCTCCCCTTTTTCAACTCATGTGTCTATCTGCCAGTGCAATAATGCCCTGTCTGCCAGTGCGTTACAAAATGTACCGTCATTCAGGAAGGAAGTAGAGGCATTGGCTTGGAGTTTTTTGCTGCTGCTTTATTAATGGCAAGTGCATGAGTTACTGGAGATTTTCACTGGCAGAGAGTGAACTATCCAATTCAGACTGTTGCCGCTTACATTTTTGAAGTAGATGTTTAGAGTGCTTTTAACCCTTTTTACGCTGTTCATAATAGAGTGTACCTACCGCCCATTGTTTAATTGACTTTTAGGTGACAGCCTCCTCATGCCGTGTTGGTCTTGGGGGTTGTTTTACCATACTTAACCATGCCAGGCAGTGTGGCTTGGTGAAGTGGGGGAAGGTGATCAGGACCGGTCCAGATAACGCTCGTCTGGCGTTAGTCGTGGATGGAAGCTGACTCGGGTTGCCAAATTCAAAGTGCTGTGGGCCAACTACCTCTCCCACAACACATCTCTAACGTGCACTGTTCTGCGACATTTCTGAATGGATTAATCCCATAACACTAGCACAATTGGAATAAATTGTGAGGGGGGTGGGGAGGGAAGTCTGGCACTTACCCAAACCTAGACAACAGTTAACGATCACACTGACCCAGCCCCAACATTAATTATAGCAATCCTCCACAGCAAAACATAATCCTGGTCAGTGAGAGACTGCTAACAATGTTCCTAAAGGTACAATGCCTGCCTCGTTCCTGGTTCCTCCATGCAGAGATGTCCAACAAGGGGATGGTGGTCGATGCCCGGGTCCATATCTACGCAATGGCTCTCGTCCAAGCCACGGCCAAGCCCAACCTGCTGCCACTGCTCAAGGCATAGGACATCGAAAACGGGGAATCCCATCTGACCGACCAGATGGGGATACCAAAAATACCATGCGGCGAACACCTACCAGATCGCGTGGGATTTTTGCACAATGCGACGCCATGCCAAGGCTGTCGTGAAAGTAGAGTGGGTGGGTGTGTGCGTGTGTATGTGTCTTTGTTTCGGGAGCGGGAGTGCAGTGGTTAGCGTACTGCACTACGAAATCCGGCAAACTAGGGGCCCTCTTCTAGGTCGACTCAGCCTGAAATGGGTACCTGGTGCAGTGTGTAAACATCACTGCTAGGAAGACAATGGTAACCGGACGTGATGCTAGCCTTGTTTGCCATTTCTGCATTCATAGATAGTCGTTCGCAGCACTTGCCCCAACAGCCTGTGAAGGCTATAGGGGGAATAGTTTCTTATTATGTGGTAGTATAGTGATTTGCGCATTGCGCTATGAATCTGGTAACCTTAGTTTGGTTTCCGGCAGCGACTAACATCAGTGGTGATTATCTGAACCGGTCCTGAGCCTCCCCAAAGTGGACGCAACTGTAAATGAGTACCACGTGCGACGTGTAAACATCAGCACTGGGGAGACAAAGGCAGCTGGGTGTGGTGCTGGCCACGCAACCACCCTCTCCTGTGCTGTGCCAGCCTTTATTAGGTGATAGCTAACAGTACTTGCCCCAACAGCCTGTGTGGGCTCTATAGGGGACCTTTGTATGTGTGCTTTGGTTGGTTGGTTCCTTTTAAGTGTGGTGATTGCAAATTGGGCATTGTCCTTTGGTCACCTTTACCTCACCTCTCCTTTTCCAGTAGACTGAGGTTTAGCTACGAATTCCCATGGTGCTTGCTTTCTTGGCTACATGACCTGGTGATGTCCTATTTATTGATCTGATCAAGAGGCACCAGACTCATGGTTGGATATTTGAGATCTTGTATAGCAGAGCATAGCTTTTATTTGGACATCTTAATGATGCCTTTGCCAAAAATAGTCTCATCTTGTCTTGAGCTAATTAGCAATACCCAGAGTGCAAATCCTCTTTTAATTTTCTTACATTCCATTTTAATTTTGTTTATTCCCTTACTGATTCTCAAGGTTTTCAGGGGGGTCCTGCATTGGGATGTTTGGCCGATTTTTTTATTAATAATTAATCAGTCTCACGTGGGAGGAAACCAGAGTATCTGTTGAAAACCCAGGGATACCAGGAGGTTACACTCCCAGCTTCTCAGCAATGGATTCAAGAATCAATGGATTCAAGAATCCATTGCTGACCTCCCATATTAAGACCTCACCGTGATCCATAACTTGTGGTGAAAATGTCACCATTGCTGTTGTAGGAGCCCCAATATCTGATTAATGCGTCCACTGTTGACTTACAAATGGTTCATCGGCCTGTCTATCATTTTGACGATGACATCGGTAAATGCTTGGTGTGCCAGTGCAAGGCTTTCTCCAAATTCGGGGAATAGAAAGCCTCTTCTATAGATTGACAGGTCATGGTGGAATGGTGATCATTGTTAGGGCCCATTACAACAAAAAATGCCAGTGGAATAACAGTGGCTGAGCAACATTGCAGGAACCTTGAGTGGGATTTTACTGGTAGGAACGAAGTTGTAAACTGAGTGTACCAGCCTGCAATAGATTAATGTGTCCGTCCGTCCGTCCCCTTTCAATACTTTAACGAAGTGAAATCTCGTGCTGTTGGGTGTAATAAAATTGCGCAAAATTCCAATGTTCCTACCAGCCCACCCTACAGGGACCTGTTAACTCGTGACCTTGTCACCTTGAATATTTTGTCTTGAGGTGGATTTTTTAACAGGCAACATTCGTCACTAACGCTGCCATTAAAGAAGGGACATTGCTCAAAAACGTCACCTATTATAATGTTCTTGTGGTCCATGGCGGTGTTATTGACAGACGTGTTGAGATTTTAAGACCAGTGCACTGTATTGATGTTGTCTTAGCTTGCACATCAAAATAAATGTCATCGTCTTCACTGTTACGGAACACAAAGCAAAGTGGTGTAGAATCGATTTTAGATTGAAATTACAGAAAACAATTGTTGTATAACTTGTTTTTTATTTGTATCATATTTACATTAGATACAAGAAAAACATCTGAAAGCAGTGTTGGAAACAGATACTTACATTACCTGTAGCCTAATGTGTGAGGTCGTGAATGTTTTTTCATTTGCCTCCACCCGCACTTTAGCGACTGCCGTGTGTAATGCAGTGCGGCAGCAGTGATGCTCCGATGAGGGTCAATTCACACCTTCAAGCAGCCGGCATTGCAGCCGTAGAATTTATACACTACAGTATTACAATAACGACCACGGAAACGAGCGAACATTCTCATGTGTTTTTGCGAGCTTAACAGCCAAATTAGAGCAGTTTCGCCAACACGGCGACATTGTTCATTTCGTAGGAGCACATCGTTAGCCGTTAGTGCAATTGTTTCTTGCAAATTGGTTCGGCCTGGTGTCAAACAAGGTTTCATTAAAACGCAGTGCAAAGGCACTTAAAGTGACAGTGAAACCGGTGACGACAACGACTAGTTTTGTATCGATATGCGCCCTCAGTCATCTGGATGTTGATGAGAATTGCACACCGAACGATGGATCGAATCCATTTTTACATTCGTATGATACCTGTCAAATCACCCGCGCGATAACTGATTATGTAAGTCATGAAAACTGCGATCATAGGCACATGCGTTACACAAAATTGCAAATGAGTAGTGAACTTGTAACAATGAGATTAAACCAATCTTTTGTCTTTTATTGCAACTCGAATAAAAATCTTAACGGTGATTACGATCCATCAAATCACTGTCGGGGGGGGGGGGGGGGCAGGGAGTGCATTGTGTCATGCATAACAAAACTCACGTTAGAAATGTTCTGTCAAGCTTTTACAAGGGGTAAGCACATAGCACCTTCTTAACACAGCTTCTCCGTTCAGAGAATGGCTCAAATACCAAACGTATTTGCCCGTAATGTAAAGCAAAATATCCCCGTTGATTTTAATAGGTGCATCATTCTGCAACAGAAAAACGTTTCGTAGAAGCAAACCGGCACATTGTGACTCCAGTTGAAGAAGGCAACCAGCCCTGCTTTCGATTCACAGTTGGGCAAGTGGCAGGCAGGTGGGTGAACAACTGGAATTCATTCGAATCCTAATTAGGTTTTTTTTTTAATTCCGCACTGATGCGACCCCACTGCCCGTCTGGAAAACCAGTCACGCAGATAATCTGCACATGTTGCATTGATTGACTTGAGGTGCACTGATGGGAGTCAATTACATTGCATTCCAAGTATTCCATCGTACCACTGCGTAGGTTTTTTGTGGTTGTGCCTGTGTTGTTCGGCATATCTAATTAAAAGTGCTGGGGGCTCCTTCCCTATGCCGAATGGGGTTCCACACATCAGGGAGCTAGCCATTCTATCATCACGCACCTTAAAAGAAACTCAAACCCCGAGTAACCAGCTGTCACTGCACACCTTCCAGTTTAATTCCAATGTAGCAAATAAAAACATGATCTTTCTTACCTTTGTTATCTTTCTCTTCCGAGCTGTTGTGGTCTCGGCATTGCTACACATCACTAGCCATGATTAATCCGCTGCTGGATGTAGGCCTCAAGCCGTTGCCACCTCATGGTTTCTGTGATGTAACAATCCATCTCGCGAACAACTGCACACAAGTGGATTTCATTGCTCCATCTCCTTTGTGGGTGGCCTCTGGAACGTTCCATTTCTTGGCTGCCTCTCCACAAACTAGATAGCGAAACATTTTGATGCAAAAAATTATGTAATTCGATTTTAAATATATATTGGATTACTTTGCAGGATCATGTGAGATGGCAGCAGCTGGAAGGAGGTCTTCATTCCAGTGAAATGAAGGGATTCCAATGTAATTGAAAAAAATGCCAATACATTCTCATTTATTTCCAAACACGTGAAATTTACTTTGCAAAATATTTTCATGTAATGGCAAAAAATGTTGACGTAAGTTTAATCATAGATGAAACATCGCTGTGCTTGTGTATTTGAAAAAAAAAGTTTATTGCACCATTAATACATCAGTAAAAATTTATGTTGCGCTAATTGCTTTCAGACATTGCAAGTCCATGCATCCGAGATATGACCCATACAGCAGTACAACTCCAGCACTTGCTCACCAACCAACAGTGCCGCAACCAAACAGGATTATAAAAATGCACCCGGCTACGAGCATTCCAACGTTCAAGGTCCGGTTGTTGATGAATTTCACAATTCCCGGCACAATTACATCTACCATTGTTGGCAGACGTTCCCGTAAAGCTTCTAAACACATTGTGCCACGCACAGCATAACTTAAAATATGCATACAAAAAAGTGGTACATATGGCATTCTTGTATACATTGCACAACTATAACATCTCCAAACAGTTACCGAGTGGATTAAAATAGGCCGAGTCTCTTCTGGTGGGATAGTGTGCATATTTCCGCCTCCAATACAGCTGGTCAGCAAGGGAAGTGGGTGGCCGAATCCCTGCCTCCTAGGCCGCTGCGTTACACCAAAGCCACATCGAACGCAAGCTCGTTATAAAAATTAAAGGCGCAGCCCTGCAAAGTCTTGCTCATGCCACTGCTGGTGGAAGGGTCTACACAAGAGGGAGCTCTCCAGAGGGCCCCCTATAGACAGCAATTGGCAGTCTCCCACGCTGGCCAGACATCACACCATCCCATGTGAATAACCAATCGACAGGTGTATCCAATAACATTACTGAATGTTTGACCAAATGTTTTTAGTGGCTGCAGCGGTTTTATTAACCAGGTACACAGACACATACGCATTTAAAAGCATCCATTACACGCGCTAGTCGTTGGCGGTATCGCGAGCTTAACAATCGCTCGCAGTCAATGCATTGATATACCCATTGTGATTGCCTTAAGCTGAAACTGCCTTAAGAGAAGGCTGCATTATCCACGTTTGTGTTCAAAAACATTAAGTGTAATTTCAAGCCAGTATGGGGCCATCCATCTAGTACGTACGCATGGAGGGTGGAGGGGGTTAACCCAAATGCGTACGCTTGCGTATGAGGGGTCTACTGACAATGTACGCATAGGAAACGGAGGGGGTTGAAGCCTCGATAAATAATTTGTCTACATTGGCCTTCAAATGAGCCACAGTTCAGTTTCTTCAGCCGTCGGACAACAAGTACTGCCGGGAGAAGTGGGACTGTGGGAGAGGTGTCACTTGTGTGCCACCGTGCCCCTGACTGCAGCTATCACGCAGCTCAATATTCTGGCGGCCTGCCCCATGGGTCACACATCCTGCAATCTGGACTCCTCACTGCAGACTGCCCCTGGCTCAAGGTTTTAGCTGCCGCAGGCCAGTGTCAAACGACACCAGCGCATTCACGCTAAGGAGTCTTCTGACAGTGATAACAATCAAAAGCTGTACGATGATGATGATGACGACGCCAGCGACGCTGTGGATCTTGAGACGGTGGCCCAGCAGACTGCAGCTATCACGCTGCTGTGCTTCAGCATGACACTGCGCCTGTTGACGAAACCCCTATAATGCGTCGTCACCTGTTCCACTGGGTTCAGTCGGCGTTTGAACCTAGCGGACGGCATTTTTATTATTTAACACAGCCGGCGGTGGACTATATGTTTGCTTAAGCACGTTAATCTTGATTTGAAGCTTTCGTGGGCTGCAGGAATCCACTCTTTGGTTCTTTCGATAAAGTCACGTAGGTAGACAAAATAATGAATCACGACGTTTCGATCGCAACACAAGCGACTGTCTTCAGGTGAGAGGTCGCTTGTGTTGCGATCGGTCGCTTGTGTTGCGATCGAAACGTCGTGATCTATTATTTTTTATACCTAAGTGACTTTACCGAAAGAACACGTTAATATTATTAATCCTTGATCGTTTCTGCGTCGATTAAATATCGAACGTTCTATAGGGGGTGCGCGCCAGGCGTACGTACGCAGGTTGGGGGGGGGGGTAAAAAGTCCGCGTGCGTACAGGTGACGGAATTTTGCGTACCTACTAAATGGATGGCCCCTATGCAAGAAAATGCTTTACAACAATAAAGATTTGCGTTTCAACAGTTATATATTTGCTGGATGTAGCACCAGCCAATACGGGAAGGCAACCTGCTTATTGTGCGTATCAACGATGTAATATCCTGCCTATGTATGCCTAAAGCACTACACAATCACCTCTTCAAATGGGTTTCATCTTCATAATGTTCACAGGATTTGTTAGGTCTTTATTTGGAGTTGTGTTTCTCCCAAAATAAATGTCAAGGAAAAGGTTTTCATTAATTTGTCATCACGGATTTTTTTTTTGCCAATTGTGGCTGTTTATAAATAACGTTATATCCTACATTCAGCTGTTTTGGTAAGTGGTTTAAAATGAAAATTAAAGACGTGGTAAGTTATTACAATAAATGCTACACTTAAGTTAGATTGAAACATAAAATTCACCACTTCACAAGTTTCTTGCAAGCCCAAGCTTCAAGAATTAAAATCCAATGTACCATCACATTTCCCTTCTCCGATTTCCCAATACTTTTTACCAACCCCTTAGATAAAAAAACTAAACCTCATTTCTACCAATGTTGTAATCTTGCACATGGATACGACTTGTACAATGGACACACATCAATTGAATCAATTTAGGGAATTGGTTTTCTTCGTGTGTTACAGCTGTTGGGGCCTAACAATACAAACTTGACAGTTTGCGAGACTTTCCAACCTAAGAAGAAATGATCTTATCCTGCAGTGGCAGATGTCCGTTCCGATCAAGACTCCTAACACAATTGGCAAGTATTTATCTTCATGTTATTGCTTCTTAGATTACAGAAGAGGTAGTTCGATTAAAATTCAACAACCAACCTCGACTTCCAACCAAGATGCCCACTACCGTCCGGGGATGACTTTTTATCCCAAATATCCAAATAAGCATTTCGCAAATAACTTTAGCTAAACAAACGAATTGCATCTCGCATACGATCACAGTGTGGCCTCAAAACGCACACCCCAACCCTGCAAGAAACAGGTTTTGGTTGCGGATTACGATGACAACAAGCAAGTTATATGTGCGAATGCAGCAGGCACTGTGAAGCTGATAAAAAAAAACCCTCACAAATACGCATGGGCACAAAGGTTTTCTGAAGGTAGCCCATGTGTGCAGGCTTCAATGTAATGTTTGGTTTGCCTGCGTCATTCTTACACAGACCGTCTCAAAAAGATTTGTAATGCAGTCAAATCGAAAGTCTTATTTTCTATTAAATGTTTGAGACAATTTACACCACTTACACCACAATTTCCTTTCCCAGCACTAATGATACGCATATTAACAGCTGATTTAAAGTCAAATCACATCACTTACACTCAATTTACAGACTCAATTATCACATTTTGTACACCAAACAAAGGCTATGCAATAGACAACTACAAATAACCCGCTCTATACTAACCTTAGCTAATATATATAAAAAAACATTCTGTTGCACAGAAACCCTGAAATTCAAACGTCATACATTATTTTATGTATAACCTGAGCCTGCCTTGATCAGCGTTGGGGATAGCGGCGTTTTATCACAAAATCGTAAGGTACAACAGCAATGTCATGGCTCAACGCCACAGTGACACTGCCCTTGTGAAAATGCCAATGAAATCTGACAGACGTTCTGTGTATTTTCACATTAAAGGAAAGAGTGAATAGTAACTATCAACTGTACCGATGTCGCCGATTTTTGTAAAAGTCAACAGGCGTATTTCGCATCAGATAATGTTAACTGTGTTTGCGCAGTGGTTTAGCCGCACTGCGTTCTGAAGCTGGCGACGCGCGTTCCATTCCCGGCTGCTACTAATGTGAGTGGCGACCGACATCTGAACTGGTCCTGGACCCACCCCCCACACACACCAACCCACACTGACCAGCAGCGTGGTCAGTGTGCAGAAGTATGGTCAAACAAAACGGCAATGAACCGATACGGCATGGGGAGGCCTTTCTCCAGCAGGCGATTGAGAAAGTCCTGTAGATTATTACAATTAACAGTTTAAATCTAGCATTATGGGACAACTGTAGTGGATTGAGAATGTCCACAGGTGATAATGGCCGCTCATACTCATATACATACATCCGTATATGTACATTGAAAATAATTTGTATACTGTGCAGTATAGCTCATTCAGCACATTGTATAAACACTATTTCACGCAAATTTGCAGATGTGTTTTTTTAGGGCATTGGTCATTTAATGACTTGTGTGCATAGATTAGTAGTTTTCAAGCAGAAATGAAATCTTATCTGGCTTCTGCCTCTATCCCCTGTCACAGCATACACTTCAGTGCAGCCAGCAGCACCAGAACATAAACCGCAGGATCTTTAAAAAAACAAAATTCTCATCGCTGTCAAATCACCATGCATGCAAGTACTCGTAATATTAAAGTTTTTTTAGATAAACAGTTGCCAGATTTAGGACCAACTCATGAGGCATAAACTCATTTTTCTGGTACAAGACCTAACCAATCCAACAAACTCAAATCTACTTAATCCGGAAGCCCTTCGGCTAAACGCAGTCACTGGAATTTTGAAGGGCCACTTGCAAAATCCTACACAGAGATAGAGACGTCATGACTAGGGAGCGTGGGCACACCAATCATGCCGACATATAAGAGCATTCATAAGAAACCTGAGTTCAATTCCCAGCCATGGCTAATACCAGTGACGAGTGATATCTGAACCGATCCTGAACACCCATCTTGACCAAATCCGCACTGACCAGCGTGAAGTACAGTCATAAAACAACCCCCATTCCTGCCGAATTGCATGGGGAGGCTTTTATTCCCCAATGGATTGATACAAGACTATGCATTATAGTATGTGTGAGTATGTATTAAATCTGACACAAATTTAGACTTGGCAGGAGACCCTGTACCAGCTTCAAGAATTAATGTCGAGGAATACGGTTCTAAAATGTCTTTATCTTCAGCACTAGCAACCACAAAACCCCATGATCAATGAAATGTCACGGGAGCAACACTAGATGAAATCCACACACCTCTCACACTTTTACCCTGGAAATGGCACAATCACATGTTCAATTTGGCTGTGAACATGTGGCCACACGTACTGACAAAGTAGTCTAAGACAATAGAAATAATTACCCACATAGACCCTATATACACTCAAAACATCTAATTTAATCTGTGCCATATTTCAATGCGGACCAAAACAAAAATTTGTTCTTAATCATGTGCAAAAGTAATTTCCTTCCAGTGGTATAAAAGTATTAATAAAAACACATAAGTGGCGTTTTAATGAAGAATCAAGAACCCTTTGTGAACGTTGTAAATTAAGTCCTCGCACGACGTTCAAATCTGGCTGCGACGCCCCATGGCTGCGGTCCAGCTGGACAAAAGAGAACTGCACTTTTGAGAAGGCGAAAGAGACGGCGGGCGAGATGGACAGCAGGGTCCAGCTGGCGGGAGGGGCGGCTGCTGCTGGGGAAGGGAGGGGAAGGGGTGGTGGCACAGTCCCTGGTGGCCGGCAGTGGGCCGCTCCCTCATTCGTGCGCCGGCACCGTCTTGAGAGCCTCGGATGACTTGCGCGAGACGCTCACGTTCTGCGCAATCGGTCGGGTGGGAGTGAATAAAATTCATTAAAATCGTGGGACGTTAAACGCACGGTTGGTCAACCGCTATGGCCTCTGGTGGACATATGACATGAGATGAAGGTCACTAAAAGCCAGCAATGGAGCTCTTAGAAAATACATTTTACATCTATACAGAGTACCTGTTGATGGTATTCTGCGATGTCCTATGAAGGTGACTGGTCTCCGGCCCAGTTTTGGTCATCTATACATTAACTTAAGACATCTACAAATTAAGGGTAGTGACATGGCCCAGCGGTGGCACGTTTACCACCTATTGGAGGCAGAGGTTCATGGTTCGAATCCAGGTGGCTGCCCTGATTTTTTTTATGCAGGTGTCATAACCATAACAAAATGCCGTCTGCTTTACAGTGGATGTTGAAGAGGCCCTGATGCTCTGTCGGCGTCAGGGTTCAAATTTACCAAATTCAAAAAATTACCCGCACATTACTGAACTTGGATTATACATATCAATCATCGCCACCGACTGGCAAACTAATGCCAAAGATCACTCTTGCAAATTTGACCATCCTGGTCTCTTGAGTTCTCACCTGTTTAAAATAAACTTGAAACTGGACCAAACACCTGCAATTTATACAAAATGAAATGTTTTATCCTACCGTATTACACATCATAAGAGTCAGTGTGAGGTCTCGAATTAAGATTGTTGTTTGACCGACAAATTCCACTACCATCTCCCAATATAGTTCTAAGCTTCCACTCCCCAATGCTTCTTTGCAGCACCTTTCAGCTTTTGTTTTATTTTCGTTGCCGACGTCCAAGTAATAAGCACGGAACGCTTACTTTATCAAACATTCTAAGTTGGCCTGGGCAGAATGCGCTTCTGGAAGGGCCGACGGCCGACGGTCAAGACTAACGATGGAACGGCAGCCCAACGGTGCCTGAAAAAGAGCACTGTGATGATGGAGCAATACGATCGGCTCCTGTGTAGAGGGCCCAAGTGGATTGCTGCATCGTGAGATCACGAGGGATGGCAACGGTGGAAAGCCTCCCCCCAAGTCGTTGCCATCCAGTAGTGGATAAATCATGGCTGATGATAAATAATAATCGTTTTGGGATTTTTACCCAAGCGGTGCGAGTATGTTGGATGACGATGGCCGATTGGAGAGGCTAGACCCCGGGCTCGGCAGTGTGGAAGGTGGGGATCTCACCTCTGGTTTTTCCCTGTGCGTGTTCACAGCCTCCACGTTGAGAAAAAACGACTCCACTCGACAACCTGACAATAGGGGAAACGCGCCAATATGCAGGCACAGATTCAATAAACAATGCCCTGTCGTTGAATAATCAGTTTGAGTGTTTATCGGAGTTACACGTTTAGAAAGAAAAAAACTGACAATAGAAAAGATGCTGTGATGTTTGGACGATTGATAATTTTCACTCCCACCTACAATTCCTGTTACATTTTCACAATTCAATAAATGTATCGGATCTGCTCTTGCCAGTATATAGCATTATGGGGGTATTAAAAACCTGAACATCCAAAACTTAAAACGTTTGGAAGTCTGAACTTTTAAATACCGTGCTGAGAGTGACCAGCAGGGGGCGAGTTAAATCGCTTGTGGGAGCATATCTTAACCATATTCTTTGGTTATTTCGGTCAAGTCACGTAGATAGAAAAATGAGAATAAAAATAAAGTGAATTAAAAAATAATTTAATAAAAACTACAAATAAAACACTAATGTAGACTATACCTTGGTTCTTAATCAGAGTGAGTGTACTGGCAGTCTATAATGTAGACTGTACATTATAGACTGCCAGTACACTCACCCGGTTTAATAACCATTGCTACAGTCTACATTAGACTTCCAATACACTCCAATTAAGAACCAGGCTAGTCTACATTAGTGTTTTTGTTATTTTTATTCATTTTATTATTATGATTTTTCTATCTACGTGACTTTACTGAAAGAACCAAAGAATATGAATTCCTGCAGTCACGAAAGTTAAGTCAAAATATCTTAACCATTCAAGATAACCCAGGGACCTGCAGTCCAATTCAACAATTTTTTCAGTTTCTATTGCATTATGAACTTATAGAAACTGCAATATTATAGACATCAAAAGGACATATAGGTGACCTTAAAACCACAATTTAATGCATTTGGTGAGCACAACCAATGCAAACGTTAAGTTTGGTGTGACCTACCATAGGCTATTGGCGTCAGCTTGAGCACAGTGTGGAGTGGACACTCCAGGTAAGGAAGCTCAGCTGTGGAGAAAAAGCGTGAAGATGTACTATTAAAATAACAAATTCCAATGCATTTAACACGCAATTTGCATTTAACACACATTGGCATGTATTTTTGTTTTGATTTTCAGTATACGCATACTTATGGAAAGATTGAGATACCCATTGTAGTTAGCGAAGACAGTATTGTTGGCAACCGTTATCTTTGGGAGGGACAATCTCCATAGGACAGCCAGTCTGGACATAGGACAGCCAGTCCCGTAAGTATGTATGTTGAACTTCTTTCGCACCGTACGTAGCCAACCGTGTTAATCGGAGGTACACATAGGAGAGCTAGTTCATACACGAAGGTGATCAACTGGCTAGCATCTCATGGTGGTGACAGTTAAACAGACTAAAGTATAGAAAGGTATACTCTTTGGTTTTTTCGGTAAAGTCACGTAGGTAAAATAAAATAAAACAACTAAATTAAATCACGACGTTTCGGGGGCAACACAAGCTTCCGTCTTCAGGTGGAACAGACACAGCAAAATTCGCTGTATCCTCAAATGAACAGCTCTGGAATACCCGAGATTATATACAGATTAAGGGGGGGGGGGGAGGAGCCAGGAAGGGACATGGGTGGGGAGGGGAGGGCTAAGTTAAGCCGCCTTTTGTTATGCTGTAGGGGGTTCGGGGGGAGCGGTGGTGCACTGCAAGAAAGCGGGTAAAACCCACCTTTCGTTATGATGCAGGGGGTTCGGAGGGAGCGGTGGTGCACTGCAAGAAAGCGAGTACAACACCCTTTTTGCTGCAGGGGGTTCGGGTGGAGGGCGATGGCGTGCTGTACGAGCGCAGGCACCATCCTGGTATAAACGGAAACGGCTGTACAATTATAACCCAGCTAACGTTTAACTTGGTTGATGACATCTTTCCAAAAGTTGCTCAATTTGAAACCATCCTCTCGGTTGAAGTTGTGTCTATGTTTGTATATTTTGATAGCTTCATGGACAAATCTTTGGTAATAACCGGGAGGTTTGCATAGTACTTTGGTATCAGAGAAAATAATGTCATGATAACCTGCTGTGTTGAAACAATGATCAGCCACGGCCGAAGAATTCGTTCTGCCGTGTTTCAAATCTGATTTGTGCTCGCGAATTCGGTCAGAAATATGTCGTTTTGTCTCCCCGATATAGCAGTCACCGTAGGTACAACTCAATTTGTAAACACCGGGGTACTTTAAGTCAGGAATGATATCCTTTACGGACGGGATCAGATCACGGATTTTGTGTACTGTATTGAACCGGACCTGGATCTTGTGTTTGTTTAGAATTTTGGAAATCTTTTTGGTAACGCCTGCTATGTATGGCAGTGTGATGGTTTTGATCGGAGTTATCAGGTGGTTGTTTCTGTATGGTGGGAGAAACAGCTTGGCGGATGGTACGGTCAGAGTATCCGTTCCTCTTGAGGGCCAGATGTACGTGTTTTAATTCACTGGTCAGGTGGTGTTGGTCAGAAATGCAATGAGCCCTATGGTATAATGTTTTGATGAGAGAGTTATTTTGAGCCAGGTGGTGGTGGGAATCAGGCTTCAAGTATGAATCTGTGTGGGTGGACTTTCTGTAAAGAAAGTCCACCCACACAGATTCATACTTTCTGTAAAGAAAGTCCACCCACACAGATTCATACTTGAAGCCTGATTCCCACCACCACCCGGCTCAAATGAACTCTCTCATCAAAACATTATATCATAGGACTCATTGCATTTCTGACCAACACCACCTGACCAGTGAATTAAAACACGTACATCTGGCCCTCAAGAGGAACGCATACTCTGACCGTACCATCCAGATATACAAACAGACAACTTCAACCGAGAGGATGGTTTCAAATTGAGCAACCATTGGAAAGATGTTATAAATCAAGTCAAACGTTAGCTGCCTTATAATTGTACAGCCATTGCCATTGCTCTCAGTGGGTTGCGTGTACTTGTGCATCTCTCCCCCTGAACCCCCTGCAGCATAACAAAAGGGTGTTTTACCCGTTTTCGTGCAGTGCACCACCGCTACCCCCGAACCCCCTGCAGCATAACAAAAGGCGACTTACCTCAGCCCTCCCCCCCACCCACGTCCCTTCTTGGCTCCTCCCTCCCCCTTAACCTGTATATAATCCCGGCTGTCTCAGAGCTGTCCACTTGACACAGATATTCTGCTGTGACTGTTCCACCTGAAGACGGAAGCTTGTGTTGCCTCCAAAACGTCGTGATTTAATTTAGTTGTTTTATTTTATTTTACCTACGTGACTTTACCGAAAAAAAACAAAGAGAATGCATATATTATCATAGCATGTTTTTTTCTTCTGGGTTATTTCGGTAAAGTCACGCAGAATGGAGATAAAATAATAAAAATAAAGACAATAACATTCTCACGACGTTTCGGCCACAACACGAGTAGCCTTCTTCAGGTGAAGAAACAGGACTGTCCGGAAGACAGCACTGTCTTCCGGACAGTCCTGTTTCTTCCCTGAGGAAGGCTACTTGTGTTGTGGCCGAAACGTCGTGAGAATTTTATTCTGTTATTATTTTTATTATTTTATCTCCATTCTACGTGACTTTACCGAAAGAACCCAGAAGATGAATCCCTGCAGTCACGAAAGCTTTAAATCGAAAGTATGTTTTTTGTTTGCATTTCGACTGCAGGTATTGTGGTTCATGCAGACATGAATCCTTGTAAAAAAGGTTTCAGTTTTGTTGCCAGAAAAAAGGGGGAAAAACCCCATTATTACCGGAGGATTTGTCGAGGAAGTACGCGAGCAGGCAGCGCATCACGGCCTGGTGGCACACGACCAGCACGTTCTCCTGCCGCTCCAGCTCCATGATGACCGGCTCCAGCCGGTGGACCACATCCTGATACGACTGTGGCACGAGCCCACGCACACACACGCACGCACGCACACACACACACACGAGCCCACACACACACACACACGCACACACACGCACACACACGCACACACGCATGACTGGATAAGTAAACGTACGTAAGCGACCCTGTCAGGTTGTGGTCTTGTACACACTGCGTTCAACCACCACACTGCGGGTCGAAACAATTCTCCGTCTGCTTCGTCCCTCGCATTACTTCACAATTCCATCCTACAGCCTCTCTTTCCATGCTCTCTTAACCCAGTTCAATTCAAGAAACGGATTAACTCTTATCGATTACAACTTTTATAGTGCTGTGTGTTGCTGGCCACATGTTTTGGGTCTTTGGGCATGTGATCATCAACTGTGTTTAAAAAAAAAAAACTCTTTTATTTATGTTTTAATTTTTATCAGATTTTTTGTCTTTTTCCTCAACCTTATGGCTGAGATATATCACTCGCCACTGATGTTAGCCTAGGTTGGGAATCAAACTCTTGTTGATTCCTGACCACAAAAATGCAATGTGCTCACCACTTCTGACGCTACCGTCACCGCCCACGCAAATATACCCACCTCCCCCTTGGGGTAGCGGTAGTGGAACTTGTCTTGGTCACGCATGGCGAATTCGTCGGGATACGATGACTGAATCTCCTCGTATGTCATCTCCTCGCACACTCCCTGCCCCACAAACCGCGTGGGAGGGAAAAGAAACAACAGCTGCTGCTAAACGTGAAGCAAGCGCCGCTGCGTATTCACAATCAAGGTTTTTTTTGTAAGATTGCGTAAGAATGTGTTGTTAAAAAACTGAGCCAACAAAAGTGTTAAACTGGAAGAGAGAACAAGCAACACAAACAAAATGTAAAAAAAAAACACATTTTCCCCAAAAAACCTTTATTATTAATAATATTGGTCGCGAAAGCGTACAAGTCAAACCACTACGTAAGTTTTCGCAGTTGTGCTCCATGGCTGGCCGATGAGCGTGCCTTTCATATGCGCTTCTGCGGCAGTCTGGAAGGATCTTCCCTTTCGATATTAGGAAGCCACTGGAGCTATGCACTTTCAAATCTTAGACTAAAAACTAATTTCTTTACAACTGCTTTTTGAGCTTAGTTTGTTGTCCTGCCTCCGCATCTCCCATGAGCACGACTGGCGACGTACGGTGCGAAAGAACTTCAACATACATGGATATGTACGGCGGCGCGTGTTGTTCAGCACGATGTCCGACGTTTCATCCCACGTGCTGGGAGCTTCCGTTCCAGAAGTTTCATTTCCAGAAGCTCCCAGCACGTGTTGGACGTCACGCGGTACAACCTGGAAATGCAAACATGTCTCCCCACCCCCCATTTCCAAATGGTTTTATCCGTGGAGAGCTTACGGCGTCAATCTCATTGAGAGCTTTCCACTGCTCATAGGTAGTGTTCAGAGCCTCGGCTGTCTGGATGGTCCTCTTCATTTGGCTCGTCCACACCTTCAAGTCCTTGATGTTTTGTTCCGAAAGGAAGGAGCTCAGCGCGTTGGCGAACTGTGGAGATGAGGAGACCAAGAGAGACGGGAGATTGTTTTCTGTCATTGTTTTACTTACAGTGCAATGCAATAGCAAAGGGCGGATTATAAAAATCACGAGTATGATGGCACCCAGGAAGACAACTGTAATGAGACAGTGAAGCTGACGACGACGACGACGGTGCAGATGAAGGCAGTCAAAGTGATGAAAATGGTGACGAAGATGATGGTGAGAATGACCACAATGATGAGTGACAAGCACAATTACAGTGAAATTGAAGATATATGAATTGGGATATCAAGTCTGGTGGTGTTGAGAATGATGCCTTTGCCTATGATGATGACAATTGGCATGACAAAGATAGTTTTGATTGGGGTAATAACAATGGCTATGATGAGGCTGCGAGCCCAATCTCCCGCCTTCTCTAAACTCAGGTGCACAGCGTTTCGGACTTATGTCGGACTTATGTCCGTGGAGTTTCTGTACCCCGCGCCCTACGTCGCATTTTGTGCTCCGTACCGAGCTCCAACTGAAATGAAACAACGACAAAAACAATGGCTATGGTGATAATGGCGGTGACGGTAAGCATTCCCACCCCATTATCATGATAAAACGATAGCGATGATATTCTGAGTGGCGACGGTGACAAAGTGATCGTCGTCGACGACGGTGCCCACCTGCTTGCCGCGATCGGCCAGTCCCAGGTCGCCCCCGATGCGGCCCTTGAGGTTGAGCTCTGACTCCCCGTGCCGGCACAGGTAGATGGAGCGCGGCTGCACGTGGATGTTCATCAGGTAGTAGACGATGCGGCTCTGCACGTGGTCCTGCACGTGGTTCACCAGGAAGCCTCGGCCCACGTTGAAGATCTTGATGTACGACATCTCCCTGAGGACACACGGCAGGGGCAACGTCAAGGAAAGTTTAACATCGCTACGATGCACACCCGCCCCCCCCCCCCCAGCACTGTGTTGGGTTGTCCGACAGGCAGAATATTTTACGAGTTTGAACTTCAGCATCCGCCGTCCTTCCTCAAGTCCCTCTACAAAACGTGGTTTTAAACAGTCTCTGGGTTTTGCAAGTTTCCGGGTTAATAAGTAATTTAACTGTTGGGGCTGAAGAGGCATAAAGCGATGTAGGCACATTGCCAATTGTATTTGGCGTTAAGTCGCTCTCTGTTCTTGAATGCGAGTGCCCGAAAAATTAGCTTCAATATATTGTCAGCGAATACTCAAATTGGTCGTGAAATTTTAAGCCCATATAACGTTGAAGTCAAAAGAATATCAGCCTTTATTGTTCAGTCATATGAGAATCCACCGATTATTGTGTGTAACGTTTCTAAACGCCCCTCATCACTATCACAATAAAAAAATAAAATCACAAAACAACCTGAACATAACACCAATGACATAATGGCATTACTGCTATTACTCTCCACGAGTCGGGCGACCAAGGGGAAGGACCTAAGTGTAGATGGTGGGAGACTGTCAGCAGCGCACACCTGGGAGGTCACGCGTCTCCTGTGCAGCAGCTGCCGAGACCTGGCCAAGGGTAGAAAGCGTTGGGCGACGAGGTGTGGAGGCATCGACGGCTTAGGCCATGGTCCATGAAGGATGACATAATGATATTTTACTATTATTAGGAGAGATTATTTATCCAGCTGCTGCGACAGAAGGCCAGTGTCTGGGTCAAGTGAGCCGCAAATCGCTGCCTGGCCAGACGAGTGATGCAGGAAGCTAGAGAGGGCATGGGGAGGGGGGAAGCTTGGAGCAGTGATGACCTACCTATCCCAGGTATCGTCCAGAGGCTGGTACGTCTCCTTGTAGCACTCGATACGCTTCAGGAAGTCCACAGTGGCGTCGTCCTTGTTGCAGTCCTTGTAGTCGGGGCTGCTCACCTTCACCTCCTGCAAGGAGGGTCTCGAGTCACAGGAAATATGGACTTCATTCATCCCTTTGTCTGCAGGTCAGACGAGTGTAGAGATGCTTGTGTGCAAGTCATAAACTATTGTCAGACTGCGTTCAATTTACTTCACGTACGGTAATGCTGGTGGCAATGACGTCAGGGTCGTCACATAGGGACTCCACGAAGAACACCTGAAATGTACAATCATACATGACAAAGCTAAAAAAAAATATACGTTTTTATACATGCAATACCATGGGTAATAATTATTACTACAATTATACTTATTTACCCAAGATAGCCTTCAGGAGGGTCCTACCAAGATTTTGCAGGAGGGAGCAATGATTGCTATATATTATTCCAAGTGAATAATTGTGGGTATTTTTTTTCAAATTCGGACCACGATGCCAGCACATAATGGCCTACTCTGGCGAATTACATCACTGAATTGTTTAACGTCAACTGCAACACAGAAGACACATTTTTTTTTGCCATTACACCCACAGTATTAACCAGGGCGGCCTCTGAATTCGAAACCGTGAACCTCTGAAATGTGCGGAGAACGTGCTACCACGAGACCAATATTAGGGTTTATGAGATTAGTGACAAAAACATTATTCAGCAAAGGGTTTGATTTGTATTTGTCAACAATGACTATGAGAGGATGGACATCAACCGAGCATGAAGACAAAGACGCCTTCACACCAACACCCAAACACGAGTGACTATGACGAGACAAATTTAATGAGTTTGAATGAAGACACAGACTGAGATAATTTAGTGAAGTTATTAGAGACCGCTGTGCACAGAGGAAGACCAAACATGGTAATTGGCTATATTTGTTTATATGCAAAGTTTGAGTTCACTTACTGGTTGACTTGATAATATTTGGTGGGAGGGGTAATATTTGTTTCACCATCACCCCAGCATTTAGTAAGTAAACGTGGACTACATGCTTTATTGCTTTAGGTCGCGTAGACTGTGAGAATTACTATAATAACAAATGCTGACTGAACTAGCACCGATTAATGCTCAACGCTCAGAAATAAATATTTTTTGTTATAATGCAATCGTACTGTACAAATCAGAGGCCTACAGTCAAAGCAAATTCTCAATGAACTAATTCAGATTAGCAACAATGGACTAAAACCGTAGAGGAAGGATTACGTTTAATGCAACCCAGATTAACCAGCCATGCCTGCTTGGAGTTTACAATTACGTCGCCACAACAAAGATGAACAATAACAAAAAATCCAATTTCGTCACACGTATTGTATTTTTGTTATGCAAGTGAGGCAATTATTTGAAGGAAACCACGACTCGACCTCTTGGGCTGTGGCCCCTGGTGCAAATGCAAATCCACACCGTCCTTAAAAGGACGGGAACACTGAAATGCAGAGCCGGCCAATTTGATTTGCGTTTAAAGCGTTCATGACTTAATTTTCACATAGTTAGGATTCCTGTAGTTTTCCCCTAGCCCGGGGCGATTTACAAAATCCTGGGATTTCCAGCTTCGGGTGGCAGAGTTGTTTAATGGCGAATTCTTGTTATTTTATCTAATCTTAATTAATTATGCGCTTCCCTGCCCGATGTCCCCAAGGGCCGGATCCTGCCAATCAACCAAAAAAAAACACCACCCAATGCGGTTTTCGAGCGATAAGACAAGCCGGGCAGGATTCTTGGCTGATTTTATCTCTTAAAAGTGGTGGCTGTAAAGAGGTTTATTTCTACCGTCATTACAAAATAATCATCCGCATAATAGATAAGCATTCGGTGCATTAAATGCATTGACACGTGTGATAATTTCACGCGATTTATTTTGGCGTAAAAAACAATACAATGCAATTGTAATACCGTTTTATTATGGAGACCATTGATGAGTTCTGTAGCGGAACATTTTGGGACGTGAGGCTAAAAAACTGTCACTGCATCTCCATGTAAATACATAACGTATTTCAGCCATCGACCCACTGGTCACCCGAACTTAAAGTTAACCAGCCGCATGCATTTAAATCACGCAAAACCCTGCCAATGAGCCCTGCAAGAGGTGTATTTGCAGCCAAGTAAAGTACAAAAGCAAACTTAACACGATTGGTTTTGTTCAGTCATTGGTGACAAGGCTGAGACCATCGACGTGCTGCACTTAATCACGGGCGGCTGAAACCTGGATTTGGAGCCAAGATCTCAGCAGGCACCAGTTCAGTTGCTCCTCAGCTCTGAGCCAACCAGCCTGCCTCAGCAATGCATTTGTGAATCCAACAGCAGGTGTTTGAGTATTACCTCCCTCGCATGCATGAGATCACTCTGCATCGGGACTCCTCAGTGATCAAATTAATTGACCAAACAGTTCAAATATTGGACCATCCTGAACATGAACCTTGAGACTCAGAAAGGCTTTTTACGGTAAAACTAGCAACCCACACGTCATCTGGACATGGCCATCCACCCATTCCTCCCTCCAGCCAGCCAGCACACCTAGCTTTACTACCCGGCTTCGCCCGGGACTTGGATTCACCACGCCCGGCCGCCTTTGTACCCCCAGCGGCGATGTTCACACACCACACGAGTTAAATTTTGATTTAAAGCTTTCGTGACTGCAGTAATTCATATTCTTAGCTCTTTCGGTAAAGTCACGTTGAAGGGAAACAACAAAATAATAAAATAAATATATATATAAAAAATAGAAATTCTCACGACGTTTCGACCATAACACAAACGGTCGTCATCAGGTGTGTCGATTTGCATTTATATATATTTTATTATTTTGTTGTTTCCCTTCAACGTGACTTTACCGAAAGAGCTAAGAATACCACACGAGTTATTCGTTTGAGGACAAGTCGAGCTAGGGGAGGCCCAGGACCGGTTCAAATAATCGTCACCGGTGGTGGCCGTAAGCGGGAATCGAACTCGGGTCGCCGGGTTCGTAGCGCCGCTCCCCCCACACACACACACACAGGCGCGTGCGTCCATAGGTACACATATACCCGCTTGCTGCAGACACAACTTTCAGGGTGCGTACGGCAGTAAACGACTCAATAAAGCAATGCTGCGTGAAAAACGCCTTAGACCTGCAACACATTTGTATGGCACTTTACTCGCGGAGGGTTGGATGCCTGACCTCAGCAGGCACACTGCGTAACGCTTCCGCATGCGGGTGACACGACCCACATGGCAAATGTCAAGTTTGTTGCATGTCGGGAAGTACGCTAAACATTTTGAACAGACACACATATTCACAAATTTCCCTTTTATATATATAGATAGATAAAAGCGTGTTGTTATCATTATCGTTAGCTTCCGCATTGGCGTGAGAATCTTGCAAGCACTGCCGAAGGGGCTCCGCCGTCTGGCCGTACCTTGTAGGAGTTCTCGTTGCAAAAGTTGGTGATGAGCTCCCTGCGCTCGCGTGTCGTATTTGTGGCATCGAACACCTGCGGGGCCAGAACACAAGGGATGCACGCGAGGCTCGCAATGCTTTTGCACTTTCATTACCCTCGTGTCATTTCAGATATTCATTAAATATATATATATTTTATTTCGATTTAAAGCTTTCGTGACTGCAAGGATTCATCTTCTTTGGTTCTTTCGGTAAAGTCACGTAAGAATGAGAATAAAATAATAAATTGATAAAATAAAATAACACAATAAAATTCTCACGACGTTTCGGCCACAGCACAAGCGGCCTTCATCAGGTGAAGGGATGAGACTGTCTGGAGGACAGCGCTGTGACTTTACTGAAAGAACCAAAGAAGATATATATTTTATTATTTTATTGTTTCCCTTCAACGTGACTTTACCGAAAGAGCTAAGAATATGAATTACTGCAGTCACGAAAGCTTTAAATCATTTCAGATACTTCATACCCGCACATTTGCTTTCTGTGACCAAAGCAGATCTTGGAAGCAAAGCAAGGTTTGGGCCCTAGCTGGGATAACCCTGCAATGAAGGACCTCGTGTTTACATGCTATGGGATTGTGGGCAGCAGAGGGATGGGCATTTTTGCAATGTACTTCCACGAACAGACGTCTATGCATCCTGCCCGCTTCACGGAACCAGCAGACAGACCAAGATGGTGAAGTATGGTTAAATAACCCCCATGACCTGCACTGCATAGGGAGGGGCCCCTAATCCAGCAACTTGGAAGTTCAGAATAGAAAATGGCAAGAGGGTACTGTAGATGTGATTATGGGTGGGCACCCGTTATCAGGAAGGGAGGACAGGTGGTCGACACAGGCAGTAAAGCGGCACCCAGCAATATTTTGGGCCTATGGTTTCACAATACAAGGAATTAACTACGGATGAAAAATTTGACAAACGGACTACACCGAGAATGTCAAAGAGTTAATGTGCGCTGGCGAATGATCCTTTGGGTTTGGCCACGAGATTGCATGCACTCACCGCAACTTGCCCGCCTTCGTCCTTCAGGTACTTGTGGAGGTCTTCCAAGGCAACTAGGGCACAATGTCTGTGCGAAGAAACACAACACTTCACTCAGAGAGGCCTCGCCAATTTGATCCAACGTCCTGCCTGATAAGACTGCTGGACAGGTGCTGTTAGCGAGATCCCATTAATGAAGGCAAACCGGTTGACAAGCATGGGGGATTTAGTGGCACTGTTTTCTCGGCCACCTGTCTCACCAGTGCTGATTTTCAACGCACAGTGCACCGTGGGCACAATGTGATTTATATTTTCTTCATTGCTGTACATTATTTTGTTTTGCTTTTCTCATTTTGGTGACCCAGGTTGCTCTTGCACATATTACGAACCTGGGTCTCTCGAGTTGTCACCTGGTCAAAACAAAGTAAACTTGATTTCATAGGCAGTCCTGAAATGACGAATTGCCTCAATTCAACCTGCCTATTTTATTGAAGAACAATCAATTGGGGTAAATTTAGCATCTCTAGTGGCTGTAGGGGTCACATGAACCCATTACCTACACCAAATATAACCCCAAAAAGTTGCCAAATTATTACATACACACAATTCGATGCATACGTCATGAGCATAACAATCAATGTTAACAAACTGGCCTTTAGGGTCAGATATCAATAACAACCGTCACTCACAAACATGGCTAATGTTACAGACGTGGCAGGCAATCAAACTCAGGTGCAAGGCGCAGTGCGATAACCACAGACCACGTCGCTGCTCCACCCTCGTTCATATTATCCAATCAAAAGCCACGTCTGTCAACGTAGAAAAATCAGTTAATATAGACACATTAACAACTGATATATTCTAGTGAACCGCAATTTTTTTTATGTAATACTACATAGATTGCCTGTTGGATTTTGACAGGATGTATGTTGAACTTCTTTAGCACCGTACGTAGCCAACCGTGCTCATCGGATAAAGCCACCAATGATGTAGTGACCCAAAATGAAACCACTAAATGTGACATTTTATAATAAATACACATGCCGTGTTAACCAGAAAACCCCATTCTCAAGAGCACTTCTGTTAATTTAAAGCACCAATATCATGTGCTTTTCGTAATAACCTCTGCCTGCGCCACAGAGCCAACATTTTTCCCATAAGGTTAAGGCCAAAAGGGTCACTTCTCCACCGTGACTCATAGCGAACAGTCTAGTCACTTACCTCCTGATCTTCATGGCTTCCTCATTGTCTGGCCGGAAGAACTGGTACGATTTGTAGAGCTGCGTGGCTTCTCTACGGTACTGCCCAACATTGAACGCTAAAAAACAAAGACGCGCACACACGCACATACTTAATGCTGCGAGTGTATTAACCAAAAACATGCACCCCGTGGGCTTCACAGTGGACGTTAGAGATCATGTGATGTCAATGTGTGCCTGCGTTGTAGTGAAAATTAGAAAATGTACCCGCAAATTACGACATTGAAAAAGATTCATGAGAGTCAGCGAGGCTTGCTTGGGTAAACAAGCATCCTAATATGCCCTGAATTGTGCATACGACACATGTTTGCACCTACGAAAGGTTTATTGGGCAAGTCACAGTTGTTTTTATTTTACAAATATCCAGTTTTCATTGTATGCAAAAAAACAAGTCAACATTAAAAGTTAATGAAATCTAACTTATTCATATTCTTGGTTATTTCAGTAAAGTCACTGAGAAGGGAAAAAATAAAATAATAAAAATATAAAACAATAAAATTCTCACGACGTTTCGACTGCAACACAAGCAATCATCATCAGGTGTGAAAACCACGGCAAGAAAATATGAACTTATTGCACTTGGCAGTGTGAATTGTCCAAGTCCAAAACAAATGCACGTGTGTTTTACTCATCATTAGAAAACATAACGGCAAAACATTGAGAATGGATTAGTATGTGCACATATACCTACATCAATTCCACATTTAATTTCAGTGTGATTGACCTTTAACCTAAAACCTCAATCTACATATTCCAATGTGTACATGTACATTCCTTTTGTCAATCTACTGTTGGATGAGGGTCTCCCCATGCCGTACGTTTTGTGAGGAGGTTATTTGACCAGACTTCACCACGTTGGTCAGTGCAGGTTGCTGCTGTATGCACGGTGGTCGCTCATCCAGGCACTATCCAGGCTCAAATACCTGCTTAGCTTTGCAATATTCCACTAGAATATGGAAATTACAAAAAATGTAATGTCATAAGCTAAACCTTTAAATTGATAAAATTCATGCATTCATTTAAAATAATTACACAAAAAAAACACTTTTCTAAATGACAAATTTTATTATTTGGGAGCGGTAATTGAATCTAAGTTTTGTTATCTTGCCGAGTATGCCTTTTTATTTAATTACACAGCATACTATGTTTTAGCCACAAAGCCCCTGTGTAGCACAGCCCAATGTCAATGTTCCCACGGCCTGTGTGGCAGATCTCAAGCCAAGAGGGCCTCAATCATACCTTTAGTGGGAATGCCAACCCAGTTGAGGTAGCGCGACAGCTTCTTGGACATGTAGGTCTTGCCACGGGCAGGCAGCCCAACCATGACTATCACAGTCGGGGAGTTTGTGAGGCGTGGAACGCACGCTGCCAAGCAAAGAGAGACAAAAAACACCGATTCAAACGCAGGTTTTCATTGGACACAAAGGCAAAGAGACGATTTTACTTTTACAGCCTCGAATACAGGGCAATAATATTGATGATGACGACGATGGTGCTGGTAACGCTGACAGTGATGGTGATGCTGATGATGGTAGTGGTGGTGATGATGATGGTGCTGATGATGATGGTGCCAAGCAAAGAGAGACAGCAAAACACAAAAGATTCAAACGCAAGTTTTCAACAGACACGGAATGGCACAGAGACCATTTTACTTTCACACCCCCGAAAACGGGGCGCCGTCTATTCCAACAGCTCTCGCTTCTGTCCCGGAAACTGCCAAGAAAACTGAAGCGTGTCGAAGAAAATGCTTAACAAATGTATTTAACCCTAAGAATGCAGGCTGGGGTCAGAAAGACCCAGGCACAACATCTTTGGTTTACATGTTGCAGTGCTCTCACACGACCTCACGCAAGACATTTGATACCATGATACATCAGAATCTTTATTTAGGCTGGAGGAATCCGATGAGCTATGAAGCTCTTTTTTTCACAGATGTCCAGTATAGCAGGTCAGCAAGTTACAACAGCACAAAAATACAAAGAAAAGTTACCAATAAGTATTTTTTCACGAGCAAGTAAAGAAAACTGTACGTCACCGATTATACTTGACTTTCACACGACACGACTGAAACGGTGCACAGTATTTAAGGGCTGCACCTTAAGATTAATGGATAAAGGCTGTGTTCAAAGTGCTGTGTATCAAGTTTCTGCTTACACAAAGTTAATTGTTAATTAAAAAAACAATAAGTTTGGTTTTTGGCAACAGATCATTGAACGTTGACAGCATAAAACTATTCGTAGCTGTTGTTACTGTCATTGTTCAAATGCGTGTTGTTCAGCAAGTCACAAAACTCTGCCCCACCAAAATACTTGAACGGCTAGTGCGTAAAGGGTTGGCAATTATGAAGACAATGATGATTATTAAGGATAAAACGAGATCTCGGTGTGCAGGTGAAAAAATACGGCGCCGGGGGAGTTCACTTAAGTTTAGTTTGAGGCTGCCCGTCGCTCGCGCTTGTAAACAGCCTGCAGATAGGGGGCACCGCCTTACTCGTGTCAGAACCCTTCGGAGAAACCCACAGCATGTCCTGGCCTCGTGATAGATGAAGACCGGACTGGACAGGTTTGGAGCGCACCAGGGCAGTCTCTGGTTTCTTTATTTGAACCCCTGTTGACGCCACAGTACCCTCCTCGAGAGCCCCCCTCCACCCAAGCCCATGACAATAATATTCACCACTGTTACGTTCGATGACATCACAGGTGCCGTTGGGATGATGCAGACCTTTTGGGCTTCACAATTTCACAGCAGCAGATCCTTCCATTTATGAAGACGATAATACATATCTACAGTCGTTTGGGAGGCCTACCCTATGCCATGTTTCATTAAAACAATGTTCAGTTTTAATTGTATATTTTTAGTGATTTGTTTAACTTTCCTATAATTTGCACTCCTATCATATTTTTGTTTAGCGTTTGTTGTTGTAATATTCTGACCGGCCCCTAATGGACATCTGTGAAAAACAGCTTCATAGCTCATCGATTCCTCCAGAATAAATAAATATTATGATTCTGGTGTCTTTTTGGACCACACCTCACCATGCTGGCCAGTAAGGGTTGGCAAAATTGAGGGGCGTCCTTGAAATAAAAAACCTGATAACCCACAAAATCTCACTGTCCATAAAAAAACAGTTCACTTTTTACATTCATCGCGTGGCCACCAGTGGGGAGATGATGCGCTACAAATTAACGGAGGTGGATTATATTATTGTGTTCCGATGAAGTCAGCAGGGGTTATTTTAAAAAAGGTACCTCCGGTATGTTTGATTTATCAGCTTTTTTTGAGGACATGAATAAATGAAAACAGGACATAAATACATGTGCAGCTATGGGGGGATTAAAAGACAAGGATATTCAGCCCGGTGTAGGATGAAGAGGGGACTGCACACTCCAAAATACACACAGCGCTGTGAGAAGCAACAATTTATAACAGCACTGGGGCTACCATCATACACTCAAGGACTTACATTTTCCCTCTTTCAATCATTGGACAAATTGCGCAAACCAGGGTCATGCAAAATACAATTTCCCAAGTAGCCGATTCTCATCACAACCATTAGCAATAGCGTGGGGAAACCAGTGGCTAATGTTAACACACACGTGTTAAGTTGGTCTTTTTGTCATAATCAGTGTAAAGGACATACACACAGTAGCCTGCACTGTCACACAGATGACTTAAGCAAGAAACAGCTGTCTAGATTATATAAAACAATAGTGATGATCAGCAAGATCAGACTTTTGAAGATATCTTCAACTACGCTTGAATGAAAGTCAAGATGTCTTATCATTGCGTCTCTAATCTTGCTCAACTTACCTCGGTCGGCTACAAAACAAAAACTCGTTCCAACAGGTCTATCGGACATTCCATTCAGTTGCGATCTTGGCCAAATTGCTTTTGGGCGCATAGCGAGATGCCGGGACGTCATTGAGACATTGGGCCAACGTCAGATAACTAATTACAGTGAGGGAAAAAGTATTTGATCCCCTGCTGATTTTGTACGTTTGCCCACTGACAAAGAAATGATCAGTCTATAATTTTAATGGTAGGTTTATTTGAACAGTGAGAGACAGATTAACAATAAGAAAATCCAGAAAAACGCATGTCAAAAATGTTATAAATTGATTTGCATTTTAATGAGGGAAATAAGTATTTGACCCCCTCTCAATCAGAAAGATTTCTGGCTCCCAGGTGTCTTTCATACAGGTAACGAGCTGATTTTAGGAGCACACTCTTAAAGGGAGTGCTCCTAATCTCAGCTTGTTACCTGTATAAAAGACACCTGTCCACAGAAGCAATCAATCAATCAGATTCCAAACTCTCCACCATGGCCAAGACCAAAGAGCTCTCCAAGGATGTCAGGGACAAGATTGTAGACCTACACAAGGCTGGAATGGGCTACAAGACCATTGTGCCAAGCAGTTTGGTGAGAAGGTGACAACAGTTGGTGCGATTATTCGCAAATGGAAGAAACACAAAAAAACTGTCAATCTCCCTCGGCCTGGGGCTCCATGCAAGTTCTCACCTCGTGGAGTTGCAATGATCATAAGAACGGTGAGGAATCAGCCCAGAACTAAACGGGAGGATCTTGTCAATGATCTCAAGGCAGTTGGGACCATAGTCACCAAGAAAACAATTGGTAACACACTACGCCGTGAAGGACTGAAATCCTGCAGCGCCCGCAAGATCCCCCTGCTCAAGAAAGCACATATACATGCCCGTCTGAAGTTTGCCAATTAACATCTGAATGATTCAGAGGACAACTGGGTGAAAGTGTTGTGGTCAGATGAGACCAAAATGGAGCTCTTTGGCATCAACTTAACTCGCCGTGTTTGGAGGAGGAATGCTGCCTATGACCCCAAGAACACCATCCCCACCGTCAAACATGGAGGTGGAAACATTATGCTTTGGGGGTGTTTTTCTGCGAAGGGGACAGGACAACTTCACCGCATCAAAGGGACGATGGACAGGGCCATGTACCGTAAAATCTTGGTTGAGAACTTCCTTCCCTCAGCCAGGGCATTGAAAATGGGTCGTGGATGGGTATTCCAGCATGACAATGACCCAAAACACACGGCCAAGGCAACAAAGGAGTGGCTCAAGAAGAAGCACATTAAGGTCCTGGAGTGGCCCAGCCAGTCTCCAGACCTTAATCCCATAGAAAATCTGTGGAGGGAGCTGAAGGTTCGAGTTGCCAAATGTCAGCCTCGAAACCTTAATGACTTTGAGAAGATCTGCAAAGAGGAGTGGGACAAAATCCCTCGAGATGTGTGCAAACCTGGTGGCCACCTACAAGAAACGTCTGACCTCTGTGATTGCCAACAAGGGTTTTGCCACCAAGTACTAAGTCATGTTTTGCAGAGGGGTCAAATACTTATTTCCCTCATTAAAATGCAAATCAATTTATAACATTTTTGACATGCGTTTTTCTGGATTTTTGTTGTTATTCTGTCTCTCACTGTTCAAATAAACCTACCATTAAAATTATAGACTGATCATTTCTTTGTCAGTGGGCAAACGTACAAAATCAGCAGGGGATCAAATACTTTTTTCCCTCATTGTAGCTTCATGCCGTTTTAATCACGCGTAATAATAAGCAGTGTTTGCTTAATGTACTCAAACCTGGTGTACACAGTTCTGTATACTCTGGCACACATACAATTGGAAATAATAAAATGGGACGCAGACAACGTGCATGCATTATCATTTATGGCACCGATTGAACTTCATGCTCATTATGCCATTCAGATTACTGAAGAGTTGGCACATTCACGCTCAAGTTGCATAACATCTATTCATGCCAGCCACGTAGCCATCAGGTATACAGGTGGTGCAATTGCTCCAGGCCTCAAGGGTACAGCGGGGTCGAGGCACCAGACTACGAAGAGCAAGGGAAGGGGAGGTGGGTGGGGAAATTGGATACAGCCCCCCCCCCCACCCCCCCTGTATTCCTTGTACCCACCCACGTCCATGCCAACCAGACGTCCATGCCAACCAGACGATGCCGCTAATCTCCTGTACTGGCACTCATCACCGACCAATAGGACGCTGAATGACTCCTCACTGTTCAGCAGTTGGAAAAATAAAAGAAGATTTTTTTTATTTTATGCGTGAACGATGACGACAATGCAATACTGTGCCTGCTTAACCACCGTCCATACAAAAAACGAGTGTGCAAAGGAATCAATGTGGTCGCTCAGTTAAGAAAAAAAACTTTCCAGAGCGATTTAACCCATTTTATTAAGAAAGTCCGTGACCAAATCGCGCAGAATGCATCCGATTTTAGCATATCTCGTAAACTAATCAGCGCTGAGCCTGGATACTAACACCTACTATGCATTGCGGTGAGGTGTCCACTGTTGTGGGTAGCACAGGGCAGTGCAGCAATACCAATTGTTGTACTGTACTGCAATGCTCCCACGTGTCAGTCCCCGGCGTCCACCCACCCTCACTGACCAGCATGGTGAACTACGGTCAAAATAATCCACAAACCGCACGGCGTGGGATAGGCCCTCATTCTGCAGCGGATTGACAAAAGGCTTTACAGGCACATTCATGAAGAATTTCTGACACTCAAAACCACAGCAGGACAATTCATATTCCCGGCAGTGTCTGGTCTCAGCTATAAAGAAATGCTGCTGTTTGAATAATAAAAACACATTCACATGTTCACCGAGATGTGAAATCCGTCAAATATACTGCAGTTAATGAACAGTATAAACACATTGATATTATCTGGAAATCAGATGCAGTGAGCAATGTATAAAGGGAAGACACGTCTGCTTATCTATTTTGTTACTTAAAACAAATTACTTGGCGATACTGTTTGGCAGTGGTGCACAAGCACAGATAACAATAACAAACCAATTCGTCAATCACACTGCATTAAACAGAAAGAATAGGCAACGTTTTGAGCAGTGGTCCTTCTTCACAGCGCAGGTATCCATCTCTCTCTGCTGTGCGTTAATAAGGACCACTAGGCCATTGCCTAAAACGCTTGTCATTGACACTGTACTCATTTTATCAGCCCTGGAGAGAAGAAGGTGGAGTTGACCTCTGGTCAGGATTTGAACTTGCGACCTTCGGAATGCGAGCCACAGGCTGTAACTGGTAATGCCACCTAGCAAGACGGACGTTCCCTTCATTACCTAAGGGGACACTGCAACCCGATCACAGGCACATAGCAGGTCGTTTTACCAAAGGGCTGTTCTATAAACGCCCACTGGCCATGCGACGAACCCCCCAAGGGCACGGACGAGTCTGAGTAAAAACAGGAAACCAGAGAGGGGCTTGTAGAATCTGGATCCATCCGACCGTCTTCTGCTGGGGCCAGGCGCAGCTGAACGGCAAATTCAAGTGCGAGCGACGCAACGTCTAACGGAACAGTGCATATTGTCCTCCACAGCTGGGCATCTCAAACTCTGTACAAATTACGTGGTCCGATGAGCCTAATGGTTACTCAACATCCATAACAGGCGCTTTTGGTCGTAAATATGAATGTCATTACACCAGCCACCACCCGACACAGCCAATTAGTAAAGTTTGTTACGTAAACAAAACATGCCAATTCATTACTAGTGTAGTGGGTTCAAACGCACTCATGGAGGCAATACATTTATTAGTAGCAACACACACTAACACGAAGGGGTAACTGCCCCTTCACCAGATAACAACCTATGGTGGTGGTCCACCAGGCTAACTACACTAATTACACTCGGAGTAGCTACAATGGACGGGACCCCAGCTTGGGTCCAGGTCCACGTGTTGAGGACTCTTCTTGGACGTCGGGCGCGGAACGTCGATTCTTCAGGATGACAGCAGCAGCCGGTGCCGCTCAGGGCTCAGGGTTATAACCTGTGTGGCGGGGCTCACTCCGCCCCTAGCCACAACCACCTTCTCCAAACCCTCGAGAAGGATCTCCACCTGGACACGTGATCACCCCAGCCCCCCTTTGGGGGTCCCTGGGTAGATACCCCCGATCACATGTCCCCCAGGTTCAACCAGAGTGCCATGGCCCCCCTTCTAACCCCGTACCGTGCTGGGAACTCTCGCCCTCTGTCCTGTAAGGGCTGGCACCGCACGCAGAGCGTGGTGCCATCCATCACCGTCAGTCAGTACTCACCGAGCCCCGTTAGGGCCGGTACTGCATCCACCTTCAGTGGTGTCTGCGATGTCAATACATGGTGCGCCGTGCCTCTCCCAGGCCGGCTTCACACAGTGACATCCAACGATGTCACTACACTAGTACAGCACACCGGTGTGTTGGAGAGTAAACGCACAACATTTGCAATTCGAGTACGAGGTTTTCGCCGGTAATTACAACCAGCCTCATCAGGCGACAGCTAGAGACGCCTACATGTTAAATTGGTTAATAAACATGTCCCGTGCGACAGAGGATTGTTTAAATTAAGACAGAATGTGTGGTGTGTGTGTGTGTCCCATGGTAACAAAGGACACACACGTAGAAGAAGTGGCAGCGTAGTGGTTAGCGCACTGCACTACGAACCTGATGTCCAAAGTTGAATTGGTGATAATGGATAAAATCAGGACCGATTATCTGACCAGCCCTAGCCCCCCCACCCCCCGCCAAGGTCAATTCAACGATAAACTAGGAACATGGCACAGTGTGTAAACATCAGCACTGGGGAGACAAAGGAGGCCGGACGTGTTCCTGGTCACACCACGCCTTTGGAGGTGCTCACTAACAGCAGTTTGTGAAGCTCTGAAATGCCAAGTACTAAGTGCGTAAAATTTGACCCAGTTACTCCCTAATCGATCACACAAATCAATTGCTGCACACGTCAGTGGAGCAAGTGTCAATCGAGTTCAAGGCACTCAATTTGATCGTCTTCTGTACCCGCTGGCCGAGCTCAAACACAATCAATCTGCAGTGCACGTTGTAAGCGGAGACTGGAAACAAACGGAAGGGCTATACAAAGAGCTGAATCAGCTCAGTGGAGTCAACAGGCCCGGGGTGCTGGGAGGTTAGGTGGTGAGCTAATAAGAGTCCGATTGAATAATGCTGAGTTACACAAGGCTGTCCAAAAATAGGACACTTGGGAGAATGATACAGCACATGCTGAACTATGAACATATTGGTAATGTCATTTACTCGTAGTAATGTGCAGTATTTACTAAGGAAAGCCTTACCGAGTCAAAACTCATTTTACAGAGAGGACTGCGTAGTGCCGCTGTGGTTGGGCATTGCGACATGAACTCTGCAACCCAAGTTCGATTCCCGGCCATGGCTAACATCAGGGAAGAGTGAAATCTCAACCGATCTTGGGCCATCTCTTCAAGTTTATTTGTTTAACCAGCTAAGAACTCAAGAAAACAGGATCATATTAAATTTAGATTTAAAGCTTTCGTGACTGCAGTAATTATTATTTTATTGTTTCCCTTCAACGTGACTTTACCGAAAGAGCTAAGAATAGGATCATATTAATTGCAAGAGTGACCTGGGTCGCCAAATTGATAAAAAATGAATCAAATATAAATCAGCATTGTACAGCAATTTGACCAAACCGCAGCACACACTGTGAACCACTGCCAGCATTCAGTCTCACCTGGAGCCATCACGTGGATTTCAAACCGGGGATAGAGATCTTTGAGTTACTATTCACCAAGTCATACCCAAGAATAAGTACAGTATTACAATGATGCAAAGAGAAACTGAACCTGCACTGAACAGCATGGTGACCGACATGGCATGGGAAGGCCCTCATCCAGCAGTGGATTAACAGAGTGCTGTGCACTGAATGGGCACTCTGCGGACGTTGGCACCTTTCCAGTCACTCGTCAAGACCCTGTGACGTTGCACGAGCACTGGGGCATAGGCGACAGGGTACAGATAATACAGCGATCTCGGTCAATTTAGGACATTCCCCAAATCTTACCTGTCGCTATCTAAATCGGCCTTTGATAACACTGTATTGTATCATCTTGTGCCGATTATTTAAACGATGCGTTAATATTGTGGTGCCTAAGCCTGGTACTCTGAGCTCTTAAAAATCTACATATGCCGAAGGTCACAGTTAACCGATATCTTCGGTTTTTTTTTACATTTTTTATCATCTCAGTTGAACACAAACCGAAAGGCCCAAATGCCAAGTGGCCAGCAACAATAAAGCACATCTGAAGGTGTAAAAGTTAATGTTTTTGAGTTAAGAAACGTTGTTGCAAGAACTTGGGAAAAAATATGATGGGAAGGGAACTATAAAGTTGAGCAGTGTGAGAGAATAAGCAGAAAGAAGTGTTGTAACCAGGAGTGTGATAGTTATACACAATGTGTGCGGTGAAACATTCAGCCTGGAAGTATTATGCAGAACTTCTTGTGCACCGTTCGTAGCCAACTATGCCGACGCAGCTGCGTAGACCAAGTCCTCAACAGGGGGAAGAGGAATCAATAAATTAAGTTGATGTGAACTGTAACCATCTTCTTCAAAAACCCGTTTCCTTTCCTCGCTTAAAACCCACATCTTCTCCCGACCATGCTCCCGCTCCTCCTTGCCCCTGCCACCCAGCTATGACCAGGCCTACCACAAGACCTCCTTAACCTCTCCCCAACTATTCCCCATCACAATAACTACACCATCAGATTTGAATAACCTCCACTCTTTATTTTAACCACTATCATCTTACATACCATTTTATAATTGTTGTCAAGCGCCTTGGAATGAGGCGCTATGTAAATCTGTATTAAGAAGGTAGTAGCGATAGAAGAGTGATACAGAGACAACTAACCACCGGTGGGGCAAGCGAGTGCTGGCTCATCAATCCACTCGACGTTGAACGCTATCTTTATCGACGAAACCGACAAACACAGGCAAGAATTGGTGCCGAATTACAGGCGGGGAAACTTTGTAACAAGAGAGTCCCTCCCAGGTGAAATGTGGTGAGGAAGGAACGCCGTTATGGGGTACACAGTGTACAATGTAAAACATTTTAAACGGTCCACGAGGCATTAAATCAATGCCAAGGCAAGTGACCGAAACACACTGTGACGGGTTCCCAATTGGGCAATTGATATCGAGCAAACCTGCTCTAATTAGTAACATCGGAATATTACTAGCCCACCTATTAAAATAGATGTGTGCGCTTATAACACACCTATCACCTCGTGCCGACGATCGAATCCACCTTGAATGTGCCCGACTATGCTGAAACACAGAAGCTAAGGAAGGCTGGGCCCTGGTTCATGGTTAGTGCTTGGATGGGTGACCACCAATGCATACCCTGCATTGTAGGTGAATTTCTGAGGTTTGTCCATGTGCACAGGTTTGAGTGTTATGTTTTTGCACACACTGGCCTTCTCCATTTGCCCTGGGTTTTCTACCACATGCCAAACACTAGCAATGGAATTTGCCAAACATCCCTATGCTGGACACTCACAATAAATAATATAATCGTACGACTCCGTGAGGACTTGCTGTGAACATATAATTGGTATTTGTTGACATTATGAACTCATACGTGTTATGCTACCACACATTCTTCGTGCACCATAATGGCAAAGAGAGAATCAATCTGTGAATCCAACCCCGGTTAACGTCCCCAGTAAACACAATCACGCTCACACACGAAGAATATATTTGTGGACGGTGCTGCCATCCCTATACAGCACATTGGTGCCACGCGTATTCTTCTGCATTGTGGCTCGGCTCTATAAATACTGTACTGTAAACTCAATGGACTTGAGACTTCATATGGAGAGACTTCAGGATGACATTGATGAGTGGGGCACAGAAAGCGATCTCCAGAAACCGAGAGTTCAGCGTGGTGTTTAGTCACACAGCCCACGATGCGCGTTTTGTGTTGTTGTTTTTACTCTGAACGTCTCGGCGGATGCTCTTGCGTGCTACTTCAGGACACCGTACACCTCGAGACCTCAGCAGCACCAAGTAAAGACCTAAGGGACGCTCCGAGCAGAAACGCGCGCCTCTGGTCGTCCCCGAACACAAGTAGCTTGTTGGCATGATGAACCTCATTTATAGCCAGGTGAGAGTACATAGGTGTGTTACATATTTTTGTAACAATTTAACTGCGGACGAGCTCAAATACCGTAATAATATGGTAATGTATATAGTTTACAATGCTCAGCCCTTGTCAATGTACTGCTAGATGATGAAGGATTGCTTAACCGTTACTTCACCAAACTAGTCAGTGCAGCTTCAAGGGAGAGCACAACAAAGATTCCTGATATCACTCGCCACTGATGTTAGCCACGGCTGGGAATTTCACTCATGGCACAGCGTACCAACCGCTACACCACGCACTCTAGTGGGGGAGCAATACAAATTTAATCTCTGCGATTTCCCAGACAAAACTGGCTTGGGCATCTGGACAATGGTTCTTTCCAGCCTGTGTCACGGGATCTGTTACGTCCACAGACGTCAGCAGATGGACCACGAACCCCTATGAAGGATGGTGTGCATGTCTTATGTTGCTCTAGAGCATTGCCAGCTGGATTTTATAAAACTTGCGCATTTGTTTTGGCTGCCACGACGGGAGATCAAACCAGCAACTGGTGCATCGCGTGTTAAGCCCAGTGCAGAATTCCGAGCCAATTTAATTTGCCAAGGGCGATGAACGGCACCTGCGCAGAGACCAAATCATTTTCACGTCCAAATTCAATAAAATGAAAGTGCTCCCCGTTGGCAGTGATTCACAAGCACACACTAAAAATACATTGAGGATGGCAGTCAAGTATTTTAAAACTGTACTGAAACATTGAGGTATGGTAGGGGTGGTGTTAACCCAGCTTTTGAACACTCTGCACCAAACTTTGTGGAGGTCCTGCAATCATTGCGCTTCTCACATTTATGTAGTTACCCGCACCTCCGATTAGCACGGTTGGCTACGTACGCCGCAAAATAAGTTCAACACACATGCATAAATGTACAGCTCTTTTGCAATCCATTGCTAGACGAACACCTCCCAACACTCTGTCATTTATTGGACGTTTTTTGACAATACTTCAACCAAGCTGCGCTGGTCAGTGCGGTTTGATGGAAGCAGGCGCCCAGGAACGGTTCAGGTGACACTTCACCACTGATTCATCTTCTTTGGTTCTTTCGGTAAAGTCACGTAGAATGAGAATAAAATAAAAAATGAAATTCTCACGACGTTTCATTATTTTTATTCTCATTCTACGTGACTTTACCGAAAGAACCAAAGAAGATGAATCCTTGTAGTCACGAAAGCTTTAAATCGAAATTTAAATGGAAATTCACCACTGATGTTAGCCATGGCTAGGAATCTAACTTAGGCTGCCAGGTTCGTAACGCAGTGCGCGCTTACATCTGCACGCCGCCGCTTCTTCTTCCCGTAATTTCTGCGCCGTGGTGAGAATGAAAACATTCGCTCAGCCCACTGCAGACACATGGACGGCTTCACCCTGCGTCAAGGCTCATTGAAGGACACATCAAGAGAGCATTACTGTACATCCCGTTCTATCCAAAGCAGCAGGGCTGTGTTGCCCTCAAAGGTAGTGTCGCTTGCAGACCTGTAAAGCAGTACTAATGTACTGGCTAAAGAGAACCATGGTGGAAATTCATCAGCTACATCGCGAATGAGCTGATGGAAGGGGCAGATGCTGATTAAAAGTTCTGAAATAAGAGACAAGGGGCTGGATGGGTAATTAAAGGCATATGTCATAGGTGGGTGCAGAAGGCATGGGCAGTGATCATTTCTCAAACCTTGTTTTCAAAAGACTTTCCTCAATGGACTGTTCAAATAAACCTGGTACACGTGTACTGTATATATACACATACAGGAGATTGCACATGAATACACACTGCGGTATTGCTTACGGTATTAAGTGACGTGGCCTTAAGTTGATTTCAGCAGCACTGCGGGGAAGAGGTGGCTGGCTGGTGGTGGAGCATGGGATGACTTTTATCTGGCAGTGGATTAATGGCTAAAGATGATGCCATTTGTGACAAGGATGATGATATACAGCCACATTAGGCAAAGTATTCTCAATACTGTGATTAAAAGCCCATTGCCACGATGCCATTTTCCCGAAAGTGTGTCTGGATCAATGTAAACCCTTGCAGGGAAAACTGCGAATGATGAAATCATGGCCATTGTGTAAGCAGATGGGAGCCTAGTGATGTGGAACATACATGTTAAAATGCAGGTCTTGAAATCGCTCTCGAGTACAGATGGCCACTACATTTATTTTACAATTCATTGATGGTGGGTGAAGTGTGTAGCGTGTATGAAAGGAATCTTTTTCGAGCCAAATATACCACTTATCCCGTGCATAAAGTACTGTACGTTATCCTTTCGCCGATGATGGTCTGGGACGATTAACAAGTGGCGCATGTATAACGATAACATGCTTAATTGTGTCACGATGGATAAAATAACAATAATTCAGGATCCGATATACTGTCGGGCTTATGCATGATTAATCGGTAGGACAATATGGAATGGATCACATGACACGTGCATAACAATGATGACGATCATGATTGACGTCGCTTATTAATTCATCCACAAGAGAATAATCGTTGACTGGATCGTGGTGGCCACACGGGATGGGTGATCATGAGGACGAGACTCTACTTTGCGCATTCAGCATATCATTAATTGAATAATGCATGTATATAACATGTGGGGTTAAGACGGACACATAACTTTGGAACGAACACACGATCCGAGTTAGACGACGGATCGTTACGAGAACATGAACACGAGGGATACATTACGCGTTCTGAAGATGGCACACAGGGTGAACCGAGCTACGATACGCGTGGACAATGTTTATGACGCGCGACTTACGAACACGACTGCACGCTGGAAACGATCGCAATAGAACACACGGCCAGATCGAACCGTGGACGTGGACGCGGCACGCATCTACGAACGTACGGCAAACACCCACCGGAATATCACGGCGCGTTATACGATGGGCACACGGGCCTATTAATGAATCACGCGGCACATGGAACAAGTGGATCGTGATGGACACGTGGAACAGATGGTGGATGATACAAAGATCGCCCGCCCTATAGCCTTTTAACAGACTGCGAGGGAGCGCCTAATGACACGTGCGGGTAATGTGTGGGCTCGCTCGCCCCGCCTAACTCACCGCTCTTGCCTCGGCGTATGGGCTCCTTAGCCGGCGCGTCGCTGCCGCAAGGCACCCAAATCTTCTGTAGCCTCGTCTGCGTCAACTCGCGCGGCATTATCAAGGTAAGAGGGAAAACGCGCTCTCGAACCCTTCCGACAAAACAATATTGCCGTCTGTGTACGTCCTTCCTTACAGCCTCGACGACTCGAAATTAATTCAGTTCACACACCAAGCCCGGTTGTCAAGAGCGCACAAAAAGAGAGAGAGAGCCAGGCCTACGTGGCCACCACCACCCCCACCTCCCCGCAACAAAAAGAAATGCGTGCTCGCGTATTTAAGACGCACGCACGCGCGCGCTCAGTTTGCCGTTCGAGTTACGGTGGCATTGACCACTGCTGTCGCCCCTTGTGCTGGGTGGACAATTTATAGGGCGAGCGAACGAGCGACCCAATGATGTGGGAGTGGAAGGGGCATGGCCCAAGGCCCCTTTAGGTTGTGCGGACGCCCGGCCCCACGTGGAGGCGACGGGGTGGGGCTGGGCAACGTTGCACGTGCACGGCTCCTGCTCTCGGTACCGTAACGCACGGGCACGCGGCGCACACGTGTGCGCATTTACCGTACTCAACCCCGCCGCCTGCCGGTCACGTTGAACTGCGGTCAAACGCGACCGGCTTAAAGCAAACATAGGCAAAAAAATAAAGTTTAAAAAAAAATCGAACGCTAACTCATTTTGTTCGGATGAATTAGCAAAAAAAAACATTTGGAAGCACTTAAAAAAATATTATTTTGTGAGATATATTTAAAGTGGTACGCGCCGAACGCGAGCCGTTTTTGTTTGTTTGTTATTATCGCAACACCGCCACCAACCACCAACTCCCCCCCCCCTCTCGCGTGCTCGATGTGGTACGGTCCGCGTGCCGGGCGTGTGCTCGGGTGACGTCACGCATTGGGAGAAGCGGGAGGCCACGCCCACCGCGTGACGTCACGGCTCCTGCACGGGGTCTGCTCGACGACCTCCCGACTCCACGTGGCCACGTGGGCTGCTCGTGCTTTGCCTTGGCACCGCAGCGCACGATGTGTTTGCCGCCGTTCGTTGCGGCTTGAGTTGTTTGGCTCGCGTGTTGCTTTTACGGCTTTGTTGACGGTTAAAAATCATGACTCAGCACAGGTGTGTGTGTGTTTTGTATTTTGGTCATGTGCATAGCTTCAACTATTGAAACATAAGCCAATAAAGTGCCAGTTGAGACAAG
The DNA here is from genome assembly GCF_048934315.1 of Petromyzon marinus. Lineage (NCBI taxonomy): Eukaryota > Metazoa > Chordata > Hyperoartia > Petromyzontiformes > Petromyzontidae > Petromyzon > Petromyzon marinus. The sequence continues at coordinate 8,655,017 of NC_133680.1, forward strand.
GCTGTTTTGTAAAAAGACATTTGACAAAGAAATTGTATAAAATGTTCGATATTTTTTTATGTATCATTTAAACTGGCAGTATAACTGTAGTCTTAAGAGCCCAATGATGTATCATTGAGATGGTATTTGATTCACATTGGACGAATAATCCATTACCAGTTCATTGGTAAACAAGATGTAAAAACAATTACGATGCTCAATGAAAATGCATGGTCATTCAAATTTCGCTTGGCTTAGCATCTAAATGCAATCACATTTTAAGGCACTACAAAATCGTGAGCATATTTGATATTTGGCAGTCACAGGTTAAATTTACCAAAAAATAACAAACTGCCCTCTAATTGTCTTAGTGTGGTGGCAGTAATGCACAAATTACAAACATTTGTCAATAACACTGCCTTAAATATATAATAGGCGACGTTTCGGGCTATGGTCCTTCACAGCATATTGGTAAACAAGTGTAAGTGTTTGTTGTTTTCCTCCTAATGGGATCATATAGTAAACAACTCGTCTCCGCTCCTTGAGTGGAGGGATAGCTGAACTGCAAGAACTCTCGTGAAGCCCTCTCGTGGCGAGCAGACCACTCGACATTGGAATTTAACTCCTGAACATCTTTCATTACTCAAGAACAAAACTATATTCTTGGTTCTTTCGGTAAAGTCACGTAGATAGAAAACAGTATAATGCAATAAAAGTAATCAATTGAAAATAAAAAAACACGATAAATTGTAAAATAGTAAAATAAAATTAAAACTGCTGAAAGTAACACAACAAAATAGCTAAATTCTGTCCTCTAGCGGTCAAATTCTAATGCATTGCATAAAGCTCCAGCAAACAATACAATAAGAGCCTTTAAAATGCAATTAAGCAGGCTTGCCATCACCATTTGTTACTTTCACATCGCAAGACCGCGTGATGATGGCTTCATCCAGCAGTGGATAGACCACGGCCGATGACGAATAGCTATCAACAGGGAATTCCCACCCACTACTTAACAAAGGGGGTTATAGCATTTAAATGTGGGATATTTGCATCTAAAGCGTCTAGTATTTTATTACAGGGATGTTTTTATTCAAAGTGAACATACATCCATTGAATTAAACATGTCAACTGGTTTGTCTAAAACGTCAGAGAAACATCGGGTTAGTGTGTTGCTTTGGTCTATATTGAAACTTTTGATTCCTGTCGTTAGATAAAAAAAACAATACATTCATTCAAAATTATTCGCTAATTCGAATTATAAAAACGTGGCTTTGTGGAAAAAAACCCATCTCCAAGTGCCCAACCGCGCGTTGAGAATCGATTATATTATAAACCAAACATGAATCGATTCCACTACACAACTTGACACTCCATAGACCCTTCGTGGGCAGCATTGGTATCGATTCCATTGCCGTTCTAAATCGTGGAATCGATTCCTTCACCAACACGTCACCCTTAGCGGGGTCGGCGACAATGGCTGAGATGCGGCAAGAGGAGTCAGCGGCGGAGGTGGTGGAGGAGGTGGTGGAGGTGGGAAGAGACCAAGTGGCTACAGAGCAGCAGACGCGTCACCTGGACCTGGTGTCTGTCTCGGGCCTCACGATGCCCGCTCACGTCGCCGCGTTTGTGGAGAGCGAGTTCGGCGCCGACACCAAGCAGCTGAAGCGCCTGGGCGAGCTGCTGGGCGGCCTGAGCTCGCAGAGGGCCCGGCTCACGGAGCAGGTTGGCAGAACAACGACAAACCCCCAACACCACCATCATACCATCATCACCACACCCCCTTGCGTTTTCGGTGGCCCATCGTTATTAGTAACCCGCCGTAGTCTGCAGAACTACACCGACTCACTCTCGCTTGTCCCTGATGCCCTCACCGTCGCGGCTAGCAGCAGATCTCGACATTTGGCAACTTGTGCCACTGAACTTTATTTATTCGCCATCGTACCCCACGAATAGAATAGCGGGCCCAGAGTGCTTATTGTATCGTAATTCCAAAATACTGCCCTGTATTACACGGTGAGGTAAACAGGACAGTGTCCGGTGTGAGTTAGACGTTTTATTGATGATAGAAAAGACGGTAAAGTTAGGGTCACCTGTGACGTTATAGCGTTTTGGAGACTTCACTGTCGTACATTTAAATACATTGACACTGCTTAGACAGCACGAGTGCTTTGACGGCTGACCATGGCCTATTTTTTTTCTCTCAGTCCCAAAAAATTCAAATTCGGGTCAAACAGCCCAGGAAGCATTCATATCGATGAATGCTTCCCGGGCTGTTTGATGATCGGACACGTGTGAATGTATGTTGAACTTTCTTTCGCACCGTACGTAGCCAACCGTGCCATGTGGAGGCGCGGGGCATGGGTTGGGCAACTGTCGACCACAATAAGTGTTGTGTCCCACCCGTGGGATGCTTCTACAGGTGGCGGCTGCGGCGGCGGCGGCTTTTGGCAGGTCTTTACGCAGCAGTGACAAACGATCGTGGCTGATGATGATGACAATGACCACGACGACGACTGCACACGGTAGGCCCACCGTCGACCAATGAATAACGTGTGCGGGATGTTGGCGCAGGTGGCGACGGCGCGCTTGGAGGTGCCACGCCGTTTGGAGCGGGCCCTGCACGAGGCCGAGGCGGCGGTGGGAGAGTTGGAGGCCCTCCGGGAACGGAGGGAGCGGCTGGCCCATGAAGTGGAGCGACACGTGGAGGAGACTGCGCCGTGTGCCGAGCCAATCGCACGGCTCATCGGGCAGGTGGACGAGTTGGAGGGTTACCTGTCCTACCTCAAGTGGATCTCGCAGATCGAGGAGCTTAGGTGATGAGCCGCTGATGTGTTGTCACTCAATAAACCACACTAGATCACGTACTATAGTGATAAGAATGTTTCGATTTAAAGCTTTCATGACCGCAAGGATTCATCTTCTTGGTTCTTTCGGTGAAGTCACATAGAAGGGAACTAATAAAAAGAAAACAATACAATTTTATTTTATCTTTTATTTTTACTATATTATACCCTTCTACGTGACTTTACCGAAAGAACCAAGAAGATAAGAATATTGTTTTGTCTGGTCCTTGTCAATCCATTACTGGATGAATATTCTCCCCATGGCATCTTTGACATGGGTTTTGTAACCATACATATCGTACGACGTTCGTGTAGAGAGCCAACTATCAGTTCAATTATCCATTCACAACTGATGTTAGCCACAGTCATTGATTTTCATGAACTTTACCCCTTAATGCCTTTACCATTGTGCAGAACTTCTACCAGAATGACGGTTTCCTCTCATCCTTACTTTTCTCACAGTGCTTGAAATTGGACCCCTCTCCGATCATATTTTTCTGAGTTACTATAAGCTTGCTCGATTAAAAAAAGGTTAATATCTGATGTACAATCATATATGCTCTTAGTTGCTGGCTGCTCTGCTTGAATTGAACTATGAGGCCTCTGTTCAGGAACTATAGCTACAAAAATATCTTGCTAATACTGAAATCGTTCTATTAATGACTTGTTCATATGTGTGTGTGTGTGTGCTTGTGGATTTTTACACTGACTGTTGCCAATGGCATTGTGGCCAACACGCACAGTGACTCGATACAGCAGCACCTGATGACCAACAGCATTGGGGAGGCGCTGGAGAAGCTGGTGTCTATGTCTGAACTGGACCGGGTGCTGCAGCCTTCGTCCTGCACTCACCTGCGCCGCTTCGTGCGATCCACGCTCGTCTTTTGGCATAAGATCCTCCGCGAGAAGCTCACCAAGTGAGGGGCAGAGCTATTACATAATTGAATTAATGTCATGGTTCACTTGGCTGCATAATATAACCCACCAGCCTATGTATATAATGAAAACCTACATAGTCAATACCTGTGTAGGTCACTTCGACTGCCGTACATACATTCGACTATGTAGATGTTCTTTGGTATGATACTGTTCTCACTTTTTATCAGGATATCTTCTTCACCAAGGATCCTTGATTAGGATATTGTCATTTTTTGCAGTTCTGTATGTGTAATAAAGTCGTACCCAGATAATTGCCATGCATATGGAAAGGATAATTCTAAAATATTGACACAGATAAATACTTGCTGTCCTGCCATCTTTTGGGCACCTCGGGTTTGAGAAGTTCAGAAATCTGGGTGATCCATCAACGCTTACCTACAGAATGCTGGATCGCAGGCCTACGCCAAAATACCGTTTGCTAAAAGAGATGGTCAAATGACATTGTATTATATTATTTTTCCCTGAAATTGTATTGCACCAGCCCAGTGATTGTGAGACATGATACAACTAAGGGGTTTTAATGATAATGTATTCTAGGAGTGTAACAATATTACCTTCCTCACCCAGGAATTGTATCATTCAAGGCCTCGATTCCATACAAGCCTTAGTTTTGCATTTGGCTAATTTTATTGTCCCTCATTTCTTGGTTACCGCATTAGCCTAAATGTAACTACATATAATTTCCATAAATTATGTGTCGGTGTGTAATTCAGTGCAAGTATCGTGAGCCTTAATAGAGGATGTCAATCTGCATTGTTGTACCCATAACTTATACGAGCGTTTCTCAATGCGCTTTGCACAGTGACTTTGAGGAGGTGCTAAAGCAGCTGCAGTGGCCCTTCATAAGCACGCACCAAGGACTCGTGACCCCGCTCACGCCCGGCGCCAACACACAGGAGCTGCACACTAACCTCGAGACGTTCTTCTGTCACCTTCTGCAGCTGCACATCCCGTAATTATAGCGTCGCCACATTAAATTTCAAGTGTCCTGCATCACAGAAGAAAATTCCCTTGGCATATTATGTATACGTCTGTATGCCTTTCATATTCTCTTTTTATTTACATTTGCAATTGCTTATTTCTAAAAGTAAGGCTCCAATTTTATGTATACCAATGGCCATGACTGCATTCACACATGCCTTAACTTCTATGGGTGCATGATCTTATGCCTAACCAACTGGTTCGCTTTACTGCTTAAATATCTATGGGCGTAGATACCTGTTATTTTTTTGCCTTTTTGGTTTCTCCATGTCTGCCAGCTAATAAGTCTATGCCTGATTTTATGTTGACCTGCCAGCTGGTGTGATCACCAGTATAAGTAATACAAAAACTAAACACCTCTAATTTGTAGTTATGTACCTAGGTTATGGCCTGTACTGTCAGACATGGGTTTTAAGCTTCAGTAATAAGATATTACAGTTGCGGTTGGGTGAGCGACTCGAAAACCCTCGTGGCTTTATGCCTATAAATTGAATACGTCAATGCAGTATGTTATGGCAGCATGATTCAGAGTTATTTAAAAATCTTGTTTTCCCTCAACTTCGCTTCAAACTGGTCTTGGATAAACCAGGGATGCACGCGCTAGGTGAAGTCTCTTGTGGTTCGGATCGTATATTCATTCAATCGTTGTCGACCTTTCGACTGATACTACTGTGCATGTTCCTGACACAGGGACGAGGTTATATCGAGGCCAAGGCGCCTGCCAGAAGAGTACGCCCTCCCAGAGATACCACCCATCGCCCTGCCTTTCCAGCTCATGCTCACTCCCTTGGAGAAGCGTTTTCGATACCATTTCCAAGGCAACAAGCAGACCAATGACTTGAGCAAGGTAAATTACTTTGCACGCCTTCACACATATATATATGAACACGAATGAACAGACAAAATGTTTTTGAAAGGAAATGTTTTAGTTTGTATTATTGGAAGATAATCACACCATGCTGTTGCAATCGAAAGGTTTCATATTTTACCTTGTCAAAACATTTACGCGATTGTTTAGCTTTCGCAGAATGCATTGTAAACAACGCTTGTGCTTATGTCATACCAAATTGGTATGTGGAAACGTCTTAACAGTTGTCACCATTGCCACAGAAGAGGCGATTAATATGATTCAGAAATGTTGTCAACTGGTAAATGGTAATACAGCTTGGTGTTCTAAAAATATGCTGTTTGCTGTCATTTGAACATTTAAACCCAATCCTGTTCGTAAATTTTTTGTCATGTATTTGCCAGTGTTAAGGGCAGAATGGTGGTTTCCAGATGGCAGTGCAGCAAAATCCACTTGTACTGTATTTCTATGCTCCCACATCTATTCTCCCTGCCTTCAGCAACTTCCTCTGACGAGCAAGTTCACAGATAAGCAGACAATGACTTATTTATAGATGTCTGTTCACATAAAAAATATAGAAGTAATTTTAACACAACCCATCGGTCCCACGGCCTTCTTTGAGTGCATAATTTCAACAGTTAGTTTGGTTCGCTTTACTCTAGACTGATTTCAATATAACAATTCTAATGATTATTGTGTAAAGCATGGAGATATATGAAAAATAACTCCAATGACCCACACAGCATGGGGAGACCTTCATCCAGCAGCGGATTTATAATAGGGCTGTACATTTACATAGCATAAGTTGAATGTTACATAATTTAACTAAATTAAGACAGATTAATAGTATTTTTTTCTTTATCAAACTTTATTTAATATTGTACGCTTCACAAGTAAACATTACATCAATAAAGTTTGAGTTACACAAAACAATAAAATGTATACTCAGTTCAAAATATTCAACAGATTATAAAATACATATTTAGCCTGATTTAAAAAATCACAAAACACTTTCCTTATCAGATGCTGTTCATGGTCCACTCCACGTGAACACAACGTCGATCAGCACGCTGCACCATGAACCAGATTTGGGATCCTCTTGGACTAGAACCCACAAACCAAGGCTATGAACCAATAAACTGGGACTACGAACCCACAAACCTGAACTGGCAACCCAATAAAACCAGTGCATTGCATGTCACCAGACGGCCACAATACAATTAACATGTCTACAATTACAAGCTGAGACTGCATTACTTCATACCATATAATAATCAGGCAGTAATCAGAGAGTCATTATTTGATCCCAATGCCATTTTGTTTTCTTCCTGCGGTTGTCCTGTCTTTGTGGGCGACGTAGCCCGAGTGGTACCTCACTCAGGTGCTGACGTGGATATCGCACCACAGCGACTTCCTGGAGACCACCATCCAGGACATCCTCTTCAAGGCAAACTCCCCTCTCGATGCAAAGGTGCACATGCTCATGTGTTTGTATTTCAATGGTGGCCAGGTTAAACCAGCTACACTGATTAAATATCGTGCTGATGACATATTTCACATGGCGAGGCTTTCAAAGCATTTTAATTAAATCACGGCAATGTTATAAAAATCACCTCATTTGCTATTAACACTTATTAACAATTCGTTATCAACTCCTCATTTGAGACCAAAACATCGCTCCTTCTGGCTTTGACATTCCTTGGAGACACTGGTCTGCCATCAACTGCATCGGAACATCAATGAACAGACCAATGTGCCACATCCCCTTCATGAGACAAGCCACATTGTGGCCGTGCCCATGCAACTCGAATTATGGACCGTATAGTAAACCATTGTAGTCTGCGCTCCGTCAATGGAGGAATAGCAAAACTACACAAACTCTCTCCTGAAGCCCTCTTGTGGCTATCAGACCTCGACATTGGCATTTAGCTCCTGAACATATTACCACATTCAAGAATAGAATAGAACTTACTTGTAATGGAAATATATATAATAGGCTAACTTTTCTGGCAGTGACCCTTGAAAATGGTACTTAATTTTCTCATTGTCATCTCTCCATTAACTGCTATGGTCAGTGGGGAAACACTTGATGGCTCAGCTGTTAACTCCTTCCACTTTTTCCTGTCCTTTACAATATTTGTCACGCATTGTGCAGGCTTATTAGGCCACATCACATTTGTTATCACAATGTTCTGGGGTCGTACTCTCCTTTAAAAAAATATACTTATGTATGTGTTGTTGTTTACTCCTTTTGCTTAGTGCCTCTTTTAATGTGTATTGCACTGCCCTTATCCTGGTCACAGCACAGCCACTGCAGGTTTCACAGTGTTGTGTGATTCACTAACCCCTTTCCAAAGCACTAGATTAAAGATGTGCACCACCACGCCCTGAAATATGTATCTGCACCTCTCTTCTGCTAGGTTATGCTGTCAACAATTATGTTTTTGTAGTTTGCCGACCTGTTTTAATTTTCTTTTTTAAAAAAACATGGACCAGAAATTGATACCATTGAGCATATGTGTCTTCCACGTTGACCCCATGATGTCATGACTAGTTCCGGGGTCAGCCCTGCCAAAAACGTTTAGTTCCATTTGCAAAGCATGCCACATGTCTCGTTAAAAGTAGGTCACATGCCCCTGTTGTTGCTGGTTTAGCCCAGTCATGGGGCATGTAGGTCACATGCCCCTGTTGGTGCTGGTTTAGCCCAGTCATGTCGGTGAAGGAATCCATGCTGAACCTACTTACCTTGAGCATGATGTCATGACTAGTTCCGGGGTCAGCCCTGCCAAAAACGTTTAGTTCCATTTGCAAAGCATGCCACATGTCTCGTTAAAAGTAGGTCACATGCCCCTGTTGGTGCTGGTTTAGCCCAGTCATGGGGCATGTAGGTCACATGCCCCTGTTGGTTCTGGTTTAGCCCAGTCATGTCGCTGAAGGAATCCATGCCGAACCTACTTACCTAGTTTGTGAACCAGGTGGTTATGGGAACTCCACAACGTTCCTCATTTTTATACTTTAAAAAATGGTCCCATACACAAACTCCAGTGGCGAGGCTTTCAAAGTATTTTATTGCAATCACGCCAATGTTATAAAAAAATCACCTCATTTGCTATTAACACTTTGTTATCAACAGAGTCCTTGTTTATTCTCCATCCGACAACAGTGCAGTTTCTCTGAATAAAATATTTATCATTAATATACAGATGAAGCGGCTACACATTGTTTGCACCTGATGGCAATATTATAAAGCTACACTGTGCGTTGGGGCGCAACAACTCCAATTTAAGAAACGCCGTGCTAGAGAAAGCAAACGTTGGAAGTCGTCAGAATTGCATTCCAATCATTTAATCTATCGCGAGTTGCCTGAGGTTAGGGAAACCTGGCGCAGAGTTTGTAATTATCTCCAAACTGGAACCACGAGCCGTTCAATATCACCCTCCTCTCCCTTACGCAGCTGGAGTTCATCCGCGGGCTCATGCTGCTGGTAATGGAGAAGGCGGCGCACGACGTGCCTCGCCTGCTGTTCGACGACACCCTCTTCTGCCACCTGGTGGACGAGCTGCTGCTGTTTGAGCGGGAGGTGCGCGCCGCGCACGGCTACCCGGCCGCGCTGCCCGGCGTGCTGCACGTGCTCTCGCAGGAGGCCTGCTTCCAGAAGTGGCTCGCCGTTGAGCGCAAATGTAACGCAGACACGAACGTGCCATCGTCGCGTGGCAAACACCCGCATCGTTATTACATGCAGATAGCATTGCCGTGTGGTGTAGATGCACAATTTCAGCCAAACAATTGGAAATAATTATAATTTCGAACATTTGGTAATCACGCCATTCTTATATCGCAAGGCTATCGCGAAAGCGCTATGTTTCACAGACAGTCTGCAGTACTTTTTTGCAGTAGGGGTGATATTATTACATGGGTCATTCCAATTGAGTAATTTGTGGATGATTTAGAAACATTTTCAGATTTGGGCAATAATGCCAGCACACAATGGCCTACTCATTTTGAATGATATCGGATGATCTTTAATATTTACTGTGAAACAGATGGTGTGTTTTTATGGTTAACACACCCACAGTAATAACCAGGTCAGTCTGCCCGATTCGAACCGAGAACCTTTGCGTTTAAGTGGTGAACGTGCTCCCACTGGGCAATGTCACCGCCCCAGTAAGTTAATGATGGTGCCAAGATGTGGCATTGAAATGTTTGGGGGGGAGCGCACTGCACTGGAAATATCTCGGTGAGTTTTATATGTAGTGAGTTTCATACCGTGCATGTAATTTGTATTTGCGATTGTGTTACACCTAGCATTGATTTAGACTAGGGAAGTCTTCAAAATAATAATTCCTGGTTCTGTTTTATATCAATAAAAGTAAATTGTAGAATAGAATGATGAAAGTTAAGCTAATGTAAAAAGTCATCTTAATAATATACTCAAAGATAGTTTCAGTATTGCTTTTTTAACCATTGGTTAAATAGTTGAAATTGACGAGCAATGTAAGATAATACGAGTAATGTCCACAAAATGGTATACCCCAAATGAAACGCTGCTCACTACTCCCAACTACTTGTAGGATATGGAACGTACCACTTTAACATGGGTGATTGTTGTCCCGTGTGCCGGCAGTCTCGTTGGAGAAGGTGGACTCCATGCTGTCGTCGGAGGCGGCGTGGAGCTGCCAGTACCAGGACGTGGGGGAGCTGGAGGAGGCGCATGTGCCCGACTGTGCCGAGATGTTCATGACCTTGCTGCAGGTGATCACGGGTGAGTGCCAACCGGTGGGACGGGGCTCAGGGTCACCACCTGCAACGTTTCTCCTAGATCTCACTCCCGACTCACCCACTTGTATCGGTCGGAAAGACCTGAATTAAGGAGTTTTAGTTGTGTGAAACAGTGATTAACCCCCTTCCCCCAAATCCACTGCAATTCGATGAATCGTCACAATTCAGGGATGCACTCAGATTCAAGTATTGGTTCTTTAAACTTGATTTGGAGCTTTCGTGACTGCAGGAATTACTTTTTGGTTCTTTCGGTAAAGTCATGTAGAAAGAAAATAAATTAAATAATAGAATACGACATCAGGTACATGATGATGATTGCTTGTGTTGCAATCGAAAAGTCGTATTCTATTTAATTTTTTCTCTACGTTACTTTACCATGTACCTAAAGATGATTGCTTGTGTTGCAATCGAAACGTTGTATTCTATTATTTAATTTATTGGTTCTTTATCTAATTTTCCTGTCTCATTTCGTTTTTCTGTCTGCTTTTTTATCCCTTGTGCCATCTAAATTAAACCTGCGCATATTTTAGCTTATAATTTGCATGCAATGTAAATAATCGATCATAATTGCACAACTCTATCTGTGCACCTTGTTGAGTTCAATTCTAACTAATTGTTACACGCTTTGTTACATGCTTCATCAAATTTAATAGCATTTGCAGCACATTTTGGATTTTTCTATCAGAATCAGAGCCAGTAGGTGTAGCGAATTTCTAGATGGCAGCAAATGATAATCGCTACACCTGTTTTCCTAAACCACTGTGTCCTCTTCCACCCCATTGGGAACCATGTGGTGCACATTGTCCCCTGCAGACCGCTACAAGTGGCTGCCCCAGATGTGGCACAAGCTCAAGTTTCTCGAGCTGCAGATGGACCTCCTGGACGACTTCCGCATCCGCCTGACCCAGGTCATGAAGGAAGAAGCGCACTCTCCGCTGGGCACGCGCTACTGCGCCGTGCTAAACGCCGCCGCCTACGTCACCAGCGTGCTCTCCGACTGGTGCGACAACGTGGTGCGTCCCATCGTCTGCTCCTCTTTCAGCATTAACCATAATGCCACCGCCAGTACCGAGCCCAAGAGTGCCGTTTTTAGCGTCGGGATATACATTCACTAGTTGCTGCCACTCCTCCGAGCAATGAATGATGTGTTTCACAGCACTGAGCTAATGCCACTAAGATGTTGGGTTTATATCCCGGTGACCGCTTAGTGTGAAACGATGAAGTGACAGAAGGTTCGTTTCTCCACGTGAAATACTTTTTTTTGTTCCACCATAGCACTTACTGAGTTTACATATTAAGGTTCTGAAGTGTCGTTCAATGATCTCTGTCTGGTCACCAATGCCTAGATGAGTAAAAAAAATATATATTCTTTATTGAATATATTTTTTTCCTGACTTAATATGGCCATTCCCAACTAGGAGGGCTTTAATCGAGCGATAGATGCATAGAAACATTTCTATGCATCTATCACTCGATTAAAACATTACGTAAAGAGTGTTTTATGAGGTCTATTTTGTTTTATAAGGTCTATTTTGGAACAAGTTTGATTCTCTCAACTACTGTCATTCTACGGGATCATCTGTTTTTAAGATTTTGCTCTACTGCCAATAATATGTGGGGGGGGGGGGGGGGGGGTGGAATTCAATAAAATTAGGAAATAGCAGTAATTGCGATTTTAAGATCAAAACAACACTTTCAGTAGATTACATCTTACCGATAGACTGTCCCCGCTTCCCACCATGGGAATGTGGAATTTCTAGCACCGGCACAGGGGGGCTGCCTGTGAAGGTGGGTGCTGCACATTTGCGTGCTGAAGCAGGGAGAAGACACTTTGTCGTTGACCCTATGCCGCTTTTGCGTGTGTCCGTGGCTTTTTGGTTCTGGTTTCCCCCCGGGGATGCGGGGGGGGGGGGGCGTTCAGTTTTTCCTACAGATGCAGCAGGCCTACCTGGAGGAGGCAGACGACAGGGCGACGGTGGGGGGACGCATGTCGGAGCTGCAGCTGGGACAGCTGGCGTCGCTGGAGGCGTCCGTGTTCGACGACACGGTGCGCCTGCTGCACCGACTGCAGCAGGAGATGCTGTCCAAGGTGGGCGACTGCGTGTTCAAGGAAGTCAAGGAGAAAGCCCAGCTGTACAAGAGGGAGAGGTGAGTGCCGAAGGTTGGTTTAAACGTATTTTATTTAATGCTGCACTGGATTTAAACCGATTTGCCTCTTCAGTGTTGTTTTCACACTCGACTAACAATAAAAGCTGATTAAAATACAGAAAAGCATAAGAAAGTGCATTTAAATCCATCTGCTTAGTGATATTGCCATTGATTTTTATACACATTCTTCATCATGCACCGACACATTTGTTGACTAGTGTGTACATAAACACTTGGTCATTCACACTATTCACTGCTTATTGTACATGGAAACCTGTGTGTGCCTTCACCATATTGTCTCCTCGCATACATGCCTTGCTGTACACGAATTGTATTGGCCTCTCACTAAACGCACAACATATACCCTATCCAGTCTTTAATGATATTTTTTGCTTACTGTTTAATATACACACCCAATCATGCTCTCACGATTATGTTTGACATGCCATTGACCATGCATTTTCACCATGGTTCACTTTGTTTTATACATACACCTGGCCATATACAACCTATCATTCACTCACTCCTGTATAAATTAAATTGTCCATATGCCCTATTGTTCACTCACTGTTGTATAGATTAACTTGGCAATATACACTATCATTCAGTCATGGTTGAATCTGTTAACCTGGCCATATACCCTATCATTCCCTCAGTTGTATATATTAACCTGGGCATGCATACTATCATTCACTCACGGTTGTACAAGTCCCACTTGCTGTATCACCAATCCTGCAGGTGGCTGAGCCTACCGGCCCAGGTGGAGCAGGTGACCATGTCGCTGTCGAGCACAGCGTGCCCCTTTGTGGTCGCCCTGCGCGACCGCCTGCTGCAGATGGAGCGCCAGCTGTCTGCGGAACTCTTCTCCACCCTCTGGGTCACTGTGGCCGAAAAGCTCGACATCTTCTTGTACGAGGAGGTCCGCACAGCCCACGACGAACATCTTGCCTTGCTGTGCTCGTTTAAACGCCGGTCACTTGGTCTCAATAGAATAATAGTGCCTTAATATGAAGGGGACTGCAGAGCTTGGGAAATTGTTGGTGCTGGCTCACCGCCTGGCTGCCTTTTCCAGCTTGTCTGTTGTAGTTCCTCAACAAATGTGAGATACAGTTTGCATGAAGGACTTTATGTAAAGCAAAACCATAATAATTAATAATCATAAGGATAATGGGTTACTTAAAAAGTCTACTGTAATAGTGCATTTTAGAATGCTTGGCCTCTAAGGTGGCCAGGTGGCTCAGCACTAAGCTGGCACTACTGAGATTTTGGGATCACATCCAGGTTTCAACCACATTTGATTAATTTGGTTTCTTAAGTGTAGCCAGTTGGTTTCAGCCGGTCATTAATGACCACGCAAAAAAACCATGAAGTTTGGTTTTGGACTTAAGCTGGTTAAATAATTTAAACTATCGGTTTAGTTGTTATGCAACGGTCTTATAGGTAAACTAATGGTAAAGTGTGACCTCCAACTGTCTACAGGATACAGGGTCAAATGAAGTATATTTTAAGTAAAGTCTTGTGAAATATGTATTATGCACCTCTTTCACACATTGGGTGTCTCAGGACATGCCTATAAATAGCACAATTGGAATCAATCAGGAAAATACCGAAATAAATCAATGAAACATTCACATGGCCCCTTAATTTTCAAGAACATGAATGGCTGTCTTATACACAGGCTAATAGTGTAATTAGCCAACCTGTGGTAAAGCACTTGAAAACCATGATGGGTAGATCCTCATAAAATATGTTAAGCCTTCAGCCTGAAGGGAGAAACGATGGCTAGAATATGAGCATGGCAAGTAGGTTCCTGACCTTTTGTGGGATTTTAGTTTGGTCTTACATACAAATAAGTAAACAAACCTCTCACAAGGCAAGAGCCCTCCTGAAGGGGTCTCTCAAAATTCAGCGAAGCCTTGTGGGATTTTAGTTTGGTCTTACATACAGATAAGTAAACAAACCTCTCACAAGGCAAGAGCCCTCCTGAAGGGGTCTCAATTCAGCGAAGCCTGCCTTGAGGACTTCATTACTATTTATTTTTACGTAACATTTACCCGCAGGTGATTTTAGCGAACCATTTCAACGAAGGTGGAGCAGCCCAGCTGCAATTCGACATGATGCGGAACCTCTTCCCACTGTTCGCCCAGTACTGCAAGCGGCCAGAGAACTACTTCAAGCAGTGAGTGACACGTGAACCTTACTGGTTCCCATGGTTGTGACATACACGTGATTTTACACTAGATGTGACAATTCACCACCCTCACCGATTAAATTGTCACCATACCATTCAAACATGTGTTTTGACCATATTATTTGTACAGTTTTGTTCAGTTATCCTAAATGTAACATATCATTTGCATAAATTGCACATCAATTATAACATTCCCACTTTTGGATATGTATTATGAGCTGTAAGTATTGCTTATAGTCGAAGAATAAATGCCGTGTAACATGCTTAGCCATCACCCTTCTCCTCGGGCATCAGCTCACCTTACCGTCGTTCACAAGATCCCATAGAAATGTAAGCGAGGTAATAACATCTCTCATGCTTGTCACTTGAACATATATAAATACGTTATGGAGATGAGCATCAGAGCCTAACAGAGCACTCGACTCACAAATGGAAGGTTGAGTAGATCCACACTGTGCCAGCCAGCCCATCACAGAAAATCCGTCTGTGAGGAATCGTATCTATTCTGCCGTATGCCAACTTTGTTCCCCATCCGTGCTGCTTGGGGCCATCAGCGTGAAGGAGGCGTGCCTGGTGCTGACCCTGGGCGTGGGACCCGCGCTGCTGCTTCGCGAGGTGCTGAACTCGTGGGCGAACGAGTGCGGCAAGGACGACGACCCCAGCGACGGCGAGCAGACCCAGCACACGGCGTTCACGTCGCTCAACGAGATGGGCATCTACAAGCTGTCGCCCCGCACCGTCAAGATTCTGCTGGGCCTGAGGACAAACCTTCCCGCCAGCGCCTAGTGGCTCGCGAAGGATGGACTGCCTTGTGAGTGCACTGCCATGCAAGATACTGTGGCGCCTTGCTTTCGTGTTGTTTCGTTGGTGAACCCCGAGTGGTGAATGCTGAACAGGACTAATGTGTTGCACTCATTCTTAAGTGGAACATGTTTGTGTGAATTTCACACTACACCTAAGGGTAATTCATTTATTTAAATTATTTAAAGTTAGGACCCTGGTTATGGGATGAGTAATACATAATGGAAAGCAATGATTCCTCCGATGAGCCTTTTAATGCGTGTATGATCGACTATTATAGTTATGGCTTTTAAGCTCGATCATCATCAGTCATATCAAGCTGTTGTTGGATAAAGATCTCACAATCCAGCAATAATCTATTTAGAACCTGGACAAGCTGTACTCATTACTCCAGCTCCTTGGTAGATGTACTCTGATGCGTTCCATCCTTTTGCTACCACTCAGTCTTTATTAGTCATCTAAGTACAATTGTCTCAATGCTGTTGATACAACCTTGCAGTAAAGAGTATAATTTGTGAGAAATTAAAGTTAACTTGTATTTAATTACCTTAAAAGTCATATTTTAACTGACAAATCTGCACCATATTCCAGGAGGTTCCTATCAGCATCCTGGGAATGCACAAGTAATGAAGAATTACAGCAGGAATATTTCAATCTCAGCATTTCTATTTTTCGGATAAACTAAGGACCTCACAATACCTCTTAGCAGCAGGCATGTATCCTTAATTGCTTTCATTTAATTAGTTTACTCTATGGAAATTGTTTTAAACATTGGCATTGAGGTTCAACAATGTTAAGTGCTTAAAACTCTAGACCACTTGATACAATCTTCGAATGAAAGATGCAGATTTTGAAAAGCAGTAAAACATCACACGGTAACAATTTCAGAATTGCCGCAAAATGTGTTTATTGGACACTTTGGATTTGTGTGTTCACAAAGCTCATAAAACGTTTTTATTTATCTGGATCTATTCTCTCTGTACAAATCATTATATATAAAAACAAAACAATTTCTATTTACTTTAAATACAAAATATATGTACAAAAATATTTCGGAGATGAAAATGACTGCATTCAGCATTGCTAATAAACACCGTATGCAAAAGAAAAAAATAATGGAACTTAATATTGTTTATTATATTGGAAACATCCTGGTTTAAAAAAGAAAACATAAGGGACTCGCCAACATATTGCTAGCCTAGGCTTTCTTGCCTGAATAGGTATTCTTACCTGAATTTTGCGTAGGGAAAGGTTAACTTCGCTATAAATCCCTTTCTTGGTTTCTTCAACCAAGTTGGCGGCATAAATATAGGGAGACTGCAACACGTACACAAACCTAGTGCTTTAATTGGTCACTTAGGGCAGTACCACAGGGCTGTGTAAAGGGGCTGCTCATACGCAAGGTTACATCACCGTAGCCCTCCATTAACGCTTTAATATGAGAACCTGCATGTGTTTAATTTTCCGCACTAGCCCCCCTTTCCAAACAGTCTCCAGCCACCTCGGCAGTGGCACGGGTCGAGTGTACAGGACTGTACGTTGCGTACACCACAACACGGAAAAATAAACGTGAATATATGTATTGGAAGCAACGTTTTTACTTTAAGCTACAACACACCACAAGCTAGGGGTAATATTACGTTGGTACCCGATAGGCAGACAACGGATTGCGACTCGACGATCAGCGTGACCACAATCACATTCCCAGTGGGCCCCAACTCCAATGTGTGCTGCCCCCCCCCCACCCCTCTTCGGGTTTCACCGAAGGAAATGTGCTGATCCTGCCATGTAGTTTCCTTCAGGTCATCGTACACAGCAGTTGCAGGAAGACATCGCCGTGTTCCCGGCATTTTTCCTAAATAGTCGAGTCTAAAAGGGGGTAAATGTGAAAGGTGCAGCCCTGCAATTCTTTGCTCACACCACGACTTGCAGAAGGTCCTCCACCAGAGGATGCTCCAGAGCTCCACGCCAATGGGTAGTTTTGGCCGACTCTTATATACTCGACATGCATCTTGGAAGAGGTGGGGGTACCCACAACAGACTCCACCACATGCGGTCTGCTTATTTGACCAAACTGGCATATCCACTTCTACTGTTGGTTGGACAGGTAAACGCATGCAATTAATGCTCCAAGCAACGTGATTTTTTTTTCTCTCATGAAACTGACTATTGCAGAATTAACTTTGCCTAACCAGCCCTGAAAAAGAATCCACCAGCGAAGGCACTTGGATAAGTGGTAGTGTTTTACCAAAAGAAGAAAACAATTCCTGAAAACCCAATATTACCAATCTTTTTATAGAGTTTTGAGGTCTCAACGTTGCAGGGCTGAAATATGAATAATCTTTACCTGAATGCCCATTAAAATGTATCTTTTACACAGGAGACAGGGATACCACGGCATCATCTACAGGAGTGTTTGTAATTAAGATATCGGTAATTTTCAAATTTAACCTTTATGCTATGATAATCTTCTACGAATTAATGCTCAAGGTCTTTAAAGTTCTGTTTTAGGACAGAGTTTTTCCTGAAATCCCTTTAAAAATCACCAGGAGATGGCAAACACGTTGGCCAAATTTGCCCAGTCGCAAGCATGACCACTGGGCTAGAGATTCTCTTAAATGAATCAGAAAATTATCAAAATCGAGCCTAGATATAAAAGTTCTGATGATCTAAATTATTGTTTTTAAATCCAAAATGTAAAATTACATAATTTTCCACCAAAGTGGTGTTACGTAGCATTAGGTAACATCACCTTTGCATGAAGATACATTAAATTATTACTGAAATACAAATGATCAACTAGGAATACCATTTTGTTTAAATCCAAAACTTAACCCTATACTTGGCTATCTAAAATAAATGAGCTTTTGAGTTCTCATCTGTTTAGACAGAGTCCCTGTAAAGGGTTGTGCTTATTTTTTAAATTAGTCATTGCCAGCCGTTCCCATTTACTGCTGGGTGTTTAAACCTCCTTAAGTTCTGCACACCTACAATCCCCACTCCATTATAATTGCTTTCATAACTCGATACTGTCGTCCCACACTTTTAAACATTTATTAAATCCCATAAAAAGAAAATTAAAATCATACAACAAAAATAAGGCAATTTAGTCAGCATTGCATCTCCGTTTAGTTCCTCCCTGCAAGCTTTGATTTTGCTTTAAGATTCTTCATCGGTGCCTACAACTGCATTGCGCAATCAACACATGAGCAACAACACAAGCTCGGATTCTTGCGAGAAAGCATCTTAAACCGAGGAAGCGCCCAGGTACCCAGTTTTGATTTACCACTTGTACCCCTTTTACACTGGCAAATCTGAGCCGAGCCAGTGCAGGGCCCTCACAGGTGGCAGTGCTAATGACATGTGCAATGCATATAACATCACCACTTAAAGAAAATCAATAAAATACCATCCAGCAGTCCAGAGCCTTGGAGCATTGAACAGTGTGCGAGTATGTATATCTGCGCGCAAGTCAACTCAAACACGGCGTCGGCGTGTCACCCGTCTCGATGTTACACGCTGCGTGCCATGTCAGCGGCATGGCTCGGCTTCTGCAGTGGAAAGCCTGCCTCCTGACCCGTGCTCGGCTGGCTCTGTATGGCGCGGTCTCGGATGTGCCAGTGGAAAAAGGAATATTCCTGTAGTTCAACAACATGGAATGTATTATACTGAACAATCATAGATCTAACTTACGATATTTCTGCCAGGACCTTACATTATGTGGAAGCACAGCCTTAAGTGACGTTTGTATTTGGTGAAGGGAAGGGTGTGTTTGCAGCACTATGCCTTACTGTTTTGGAGGACATATGTACATAAATGCATTAAGTTTCAGTGTCACACACACACACACGCACATTTATTGCTAAAGTAATTGGAAGTGTATATAGAATGTTCGTACTGTATATACTTAAATATGTATATATAATGCATGTGGTACACATACACTAAGTACACAATATATAACCCCATCGGTGCTAAATATATATACACACAAACTAGGTGTCCCCCATTTAGCCTTTTAGACTGTTGGGGCAAGTGCTGTTAGCGAGCACATTAAGGACAGCAAAGCTAGCAGCACTTCCAGCCTCAATTGCTCCCCTAGTGCTATTGATTACACTGCTCCAGGTACTCATTTTAGGCTGAGCTAACCTAGGGGAGGACAAATCCAGGTTCAATTCCCACTTCCAACTTGTGTTGTTCATAGCTTGAAATTGAACCTGGAACACTGGAAATGCTGCAGTGTGCTAATCACTACGATACCACTTCCTAATCACGCCACACACGTGGGCCCACACACACAATATAAACTAATGAACTGCTCTGTAAACTAAGACATCATCTACACAGCATTACACACACACGATACACACTTCACACTTGGACAATCACAGTACTGTACTTGTACACAGCTTCCCTCCGCTCCACAGAAAAGTTTTTTTCCACGGCCGACAGAGCTCTTGCGCACGGGTCGACGGCAAGACCGCCGATTTCATCGACGATCTTGGGATGTGTAGAACACGAGCGACAACGGTGGTCCAGGTCCACTTGTCGTGGCGAGGGTTAGCAACGCTGAGCCCCAGAGACCCCGGGTCAAGGGTCGCAGCCTAAACGATTGCCGCGGGGCTCACAGATCTGTGACCTTGTTCTCCAGGGCAGCTGCCACCTGCTGCAGACGGTAGGACAGCTGCATCTTCTGCGCGACGGGATCCTCCTCCAGCGCCGTGATGAGCTGGGTGCGGCAGGGGGGCGGCTCGTTAAGTCGCGCGATATATTACAACGAGGCAATGCAATAGAAATGCGGCGACGCATCGATTAACTCGCATGGCATAGAAAATGAGTGTACAGGCGGTGCAACAGCACTGGGGTCCACAAGCCAGAGGGCTAAGACGACTGGGTTACGAAGAGGGGAAAGGCAGGGGCGAGCACTGGCCATAGGCATTGGCCTAGGAAGGTGGCAAATTGTTGGGACAGGCGGAGCGGCCATGTCAAGTTCTGCAACCGAGTGGCTGCCAAGCGCGTGAACCGCTCATGGGACAGGCATTTGTACCCGTGGATGTCGGCCGCAGCTCACCTGGTCGTAGTACTTGATGATGTACTTGTACAGCTCGTGCAAGGCCACCATTGTGTTCAGCTCTCCTCCGTTGTTCTACACAAGTCCGGGTTGGCGTAAAAAAAAAACCGATTAAACCAGAAGGCCTTGTTTGTGGCCGATGGAAAGTGTGAACGCGACTATTATTTTTAGTGCAGAAGGACGAATGTGTGAAGATGTACTGTCTGCATGTTTACTTTATTATATAACGCTAGTCGATAAATACACTGTCCCTGTAGAGGCCTAATTGAAATAAGAGTTCAGTTTGGCAATCGCGAAAGGGAATTGTCTAAAAAAACATTTAATTTCACTGAAAATATGCTTGAAAAGCAGCAAACATAATAAATCATCCAAGCTTTAACACATTCATGTCTACATGTATGCAGGTGCATGGACGTACATGTGTATAATCTAGCTCAAATGCAATGTACACACCGAGTGCTTTATATACATGCGTTATCAGCACGTGGTGAACACAAACATTCATGGGTGTAGACCACAGAACAAGCATCTTCGCAGTCGTTCCTTATCGCTATGAATAACTAATCTGATGTCATAAGACAGGGCATTTCCAGCAGTGCACCATGCAGCTTTAATATTTAACCGGCACTGAGAATTTGATTTGGCAATTATAAAGAAACGCAGAAGAACAAAGACGGACAAAATCGGTATTGAAGGAAACGTACCCTCGACTCCTCGGCGAGGAAAGCGTTCATTTCCTGATCGCTGACGGGGGACATCTGCCGCACGTCGGCATAGTACCTGTGTGCCAGAGACAAGGGGGCCCCAAGGGGCCTCGTCATGGGTGCCTGGGCCAGACACCGCTCCCTCGTGAGCCTCGCTCGCAACCTCCGGCGTCGTCATCACGCCCTGCAGCGCAACCGCTCCCAAACCCAGGCGCCCCACACCTCCCCATGGTCCATCTGTCCACCCTTCCACAGCGTTTCTCCATTCGAATGTAAATGAGATGTTTATGCTTTACATATCTCCATTATTTATGCATATACGAGTGATGTATGCACCGATAAGAGTGGATGGATCCTTATGTCCAGTATGAATGTGTTGATTCATACGAGTGAGAATCCATTATAATGCTAATTATTAATTTTGGGTGATTAAAGCGTAAAAAGAAATGTAACAACTTGAACATTGTACAAATATTAAAGATAAAACAAGAAACGATACGAATACATCAAAAAAATAATAGATTATTGAATCAAATCCCAACCATGAATTGTAACAATCCATCAAATTTCATGGAAGGGAAGGAGGGGGTCCGTGAGACATTACATGCCTACTTGCTACACTGCATATACCAGCACGAGCCCAGATAGACCATTCGAGTTTTCACCATTCGTATAGCGCGCACCAACTGTCAGCATGATGAACAGTCATGTTATTCAGCGGAACAATCGTGTTTTATTCCTAGAAACATTGCGCTGTACAACTCGAAAACACCTTCCATAAACAATTACATTTTAATCTCTTGTTTACCCCTATAGACTGCCAGGGAAAATATTGTTGGAGAGAATCTATTAAGAATGGCATTTGTATACAAAGGAGTGGGGAGGGGGCAGCAGGCATAGAGCCACAACGCTTTTTGTTTCTAAAGCCAGATTTTCCGCACAGCATGCAACCCATCGTGACACATGCTCCCTTAACACAAAGACAACAACAAAATATCCCCCCACGTAGCAAATACAAGCTGTTGGGGCAAGTTCTGTTTAGCGAGCGCCTATTAGTGCCGGCACAGAACATGAGGAGGGGGTGGTGTGGCCGGTGCCTGTGCCGGGGACGCCTTTATCTCCCCGAGTGCTGATGTTTACACATCACAACAGGTACTCTATTTAAGGATGAAACAACCGAGGGGAGGCTTAAGATCGAGTCATAATCAACACGGATGTCAGCCATGGCCAGGTGTCAAACTCGGGCCACCTTGTTCGTAGCACGACACGCTTACCAATATAACAGTACAACTATTCCCCTCCCCAGAGCACACACATCATACACACGTACGCACACATGCTAATACACACTTACTTTTCCACCATCTTCTTGTACCGTGGGATTTCCCTTGCGTACAGCAGCTTGTTGATTGGCGAATCCTGGAGACAGGGTCACACATCAGCATTCGCATAACCTTAACCAATACCAGCAACTGCAAACACAAAACAAATTACATTCGAACACTGCCCATTCACATTCTCTTTTCACCAGGGGCGGAGCCAGGATTTTGACTTTGGAGGGGCTGACTTCAATATTCTGAGATATCCAGTTTAGTGGATGTTTTCCAATGGGCGCCACAAATGTATAAAACAAATTTTATTGGATTTGAACGCAGAGTTTACTAATAGGTCAGAGCCACTGATATGGCTAATAAGTTCAGCAGGATATCCGGTTATCCCGATTACCGACTTTCCCAAAATTTCAGGGGGGGCTGAGCCCCCCCCCAGCCCCCCCTGTGGCTCCGCCCCTGCTTCTCACACAGCAACACACATCCTCCCTCCTGAAATATAACATCTGCACTAATTCAGGATAACTTGCTAACATGCTGGTTTTAAAGAGCAAAAGGAACTCCAATAAAAATTGTATTAAACCTCAGAGGCGTTTCGGAGTTGAGTGTTATCGAATGGTCAGCACCTGTTTTCATCAGTCTGGGATTCTGAAAAAAATATCTAATTTTACAGGCGTAAAATCCTCATCTAAAACCACTACTGGCTGTTCCATCAGCATGTCTGCCATCCATTAATGTCATGGGAAAACAAGTCTTTGAGCTGAAGCGTAAAAATAATTTAAGCAAGGGAAATTGACTTCTGGTCCCCTCTTGTTGTCAACCACACAATCCGAGTCCTTTCTCCACTTTGTTCGCTTTGCTGGACATCAATCTCCTTTTCCTCTTTCCTCCTGGCTTCTTCCCTGCTCCCCACACACACTCCTGCTTAGCTGCTGAGCTCCCCTTCTAGTTTCCTACATCACGATTGGGTGGAATCACGGGAAAATGTCCTTATATTCTAACCCTAATTTGCTGTATATATGTTTAACCTAAAAAGCATGCCAAAGAAATTATACGACTAACACTGCACCCACCTAAAAACTTTTGACAAGAGCATGAGGATTTCTTGATCTTTCATTCTGCCGATTTTACCACAATATCTTCTGGAAGCATTTGGACAATAGAAATTACCACAGCAGCTTGCCCTTGGCATCGCCAACCAATAAATAAATCAAACTGGCACACTTATGATTGCCCGTCGGCTCCCTGGGTCACACGAGTCATTGGCACAAAGGCACAGCGGTCATCAGCTGTCTCCGATTTTTTTCCACGTTGGCTCCGAGTGCCTCGGGCTGAGCTATATGGTAACTTCCCCCCGACGCGCTCTGCCCACTGCCCCCCACCCTGCCCCCCCCCCTCCCCACATCCCTCACCCTTCCAAGCTTCTGCTCGACGGTCGTGCACGAATCCATGAAGGTCTGGGCGATCACGGTGAGCGCCGAGTCTGTGATGTCCGACACGTGCACGTCGAACACGAACTGAGGGTTCTTCAGGATGTTCACCCAGAACCTCAGCGGGAGGCTGGGGTCACAGAGACAAGAGTCACAACCAACTCGCGCAGAGAGAAGACACGGTCACAACCAACTCGCGCAAAGAGAAGACACGGTGACTACCAACTTACGCAGAGGAGACACGATCAGAAGGGGATAAATATCACAGCAACATCAAGCCTTACTGACAACATCTGTGAAACAGCTCCTTCGCGACAGCTTTTGCACGATAAGAACGGCGCGCAAATCGAACGCAACTCAATTATTATAGGGAGAGAAAGATGTACGGAGGGCGGCTCTCGCACCTGTTCGTCTTCCAGATGTGCAGGGTCTCGGCGTCGGTGATGCCGTGCCTCTCCGCCTGCTCGTCGAGGAAGTCGAAGAAGTACTTGACGGCGACAGGGACGGCGCCCCGTGCACTCAGCACCACCGTGAAGAGGTCGTCCACGAAGTTCTGCAGGATGCTCTGCGCACGCGCGCGCGCACACACACACACACGAGCGGCCGAGACCGGACGCGGCGTGAGCCTTGTGTCGGAGATGGCGGCTCCCCGGCGTGCTTTTTTGGGGTTGTACCGCGCGCACCGTTCGACGTGACGTGTTCGCTTCTGTGCTCCCAAGTGTTAGACTTAATCCGAGGCGAGAGAGGGATTTATAAATGTGCAATTCGTTTCGAGTGCCACGCCGAAGGACCGAACCGGTGGCATCCCTGATTTGATGAACACAAAGATCCCCCCCGTATAGCGTTAACAGACTGTTGGGGCAAGTGCTGTTAGCGAGCACCTATGAAGGCCGGCACGGCACACGAGAGGGTGGGTGGCCAACACCACGCTCGGCCGCCTTTGTCTCCCTCGTGGCGATGTTTACACATTGCACCAGCGCAGCGCGCTAACCTTTGTGCTACCACTCCCCACCGTTGCAATACACCAAAACACACACAAAGATCTCCTGTATAACCATACAGATTTTTGAGAAAATTGAACTGTACCACTTTGCCAATTAAAAATAACATATATATACACACACACATATATAAAAATGTGAAGTATCTTCCATGCACAGGGCAACACTCGGGGATGAGACATACCTTCATGGAGAGAAGCCGCATCAGGTAGATCTCTGGGATGACCTTGGTCTGCGCGCGGTCACGGATGCTACCCTTGCGTCGCCCGGCATGGATCTCGGGCTCCTCTGTGGCCTTGACGAGGTGCCACCTCCTCACGCCGTCCTCGTCGTCTCGATCCGACGGGCAGCTCGAGCCTGCACGCGGACGCACGCATGCACACAGGGACATACAAACGCGCACGCACGCACACGCAGGGATAGAACACACGAGGAAACGGGTACACGCACACAAACGCCAGCACGCACACACAGGGGACACGCACGCTCATTCGTATGATCTCTTTTGCAGGTCATACAACGTGGGTGGGGCCATTATTAATTTAATGAACCTCGAATCCTTCATAAATGGAAAATGAAAGACGAGCCACATTAGTGCGATTGTGGCCATGCAACCCAAACCATGGACAGTACAGTACACCACTGGAGTCTGTGCTCTTTCAACTGAGGAGGAATAGCAAAACCACACAAAACTCTCTCCTTGTGGCTAGCAGACCTCGACAGTGGCATTTAGCTCCTGAATATATTTCCATACGCATGAATAAAATACTGCATAACCTCATATCTTGCTTTACATTATTAGACGTACATATTTTACATTTAGAAATGCAATGCAAATACAATACAACACAATACTGCATAAGCTGTTACCAGGTAAGTACACCTGGAAAACTGCATGGATTTTACAAAGCTGTTGTGCAATAAAGGAGGCTCTGATGAAGCCACTGCCATCGCTTTCCAAGTATCCGCCCGCCCTGCGATTGGTTTCCAGCTGCGGATGACATAAGTGGTGATAACCTGAATCAGCCCTGGGCCTGTCCTAGGTCAACTTCGGCGTTAATTAAGTAGCTGGTGCGGTGTGTAAACAGCACTAGAATAACAAAGGTGGCCTAGCATGGTGCTAGCCACACCACACCCCAGCGTGCACTTTGCTACATGTAATAGGTACTCGCTAGCCTGTGTAAAAGCTGCTTGGGGGATCTCTGTCAAACCCGGTGACCCAAGTTCAAATCTTACGGTCAACACCAGTGACAATCATCCGAACCGGTCTTGGGACTCCCCTAAGTTGACTCGCTCTCAAATGAATACCCAGTGCGATGTGTAAACATCGCCACTCAGAAGACAAAGGCGGGCGGACGTGGTGCTGGCCACCCACCCCCTCGTACCGTGCTGGCCTTTCTAGGTACTCGCAAACAGAACTTGCCCTAAAAGTCTGTTAAGGCTACAAGGGGGCTCTATGTCCGGTCTTATTGTGCGTGCAAGTGAGGCTCACGTGCGCCGGCTGTGAGGTCGCGGTGAGGCTGTGGGCAAGCCCGGTTTTCCAGCGAGCGTGGGACGAGGAACATGCGCGCTCCCTCCTGGATCTGGAGGCGAGGATCAGGGGAGAGGGAGCACCGTGAGAGTTGAGATGCAGCGACACTCGGAGTGAGATAATCAATATACTCGTCCCTTTGTGGCGAGGTTGGCAGAGCGGTTAGTGCCCCGTGCCATGAACCCGGACGTACGAGTTTGATCCAAACCAAGGCTAACATGAGCGGCGGGGTGGGATAACAGCCAATCCTCGTTGACTCCACAACCTCCACCTTCAGCGTGCACTAACCAGCCCTGGTTCAACGAGGGGAGGTCTCCAATCAGCAGTGAGAAGGACTGTGACCTGAAGTTATAAATATCCGGCATAACCGGTGATGGAAGCACAAATATGTACACTGGAGACATTGAAACCCTAAGGCTATATACACACACACGTGTTGGTTCTCTGAAAAAAAAATTCGCTCCATCCACTTTGGCAGTGTTCTGAGCAGAATATTCAAACTCCACACTCTAGATAATTGTGCAATGATGCAACAATGCAGCAATTTAAATTGTTAACACTCATGATGCACGCTTCGAACCTGGAGGGCCAGAGTCAAGTACCCTTAACTCGTGCAAATTATTTGCAATTTATATGTGGCATTGTAACACTTCTTCGAATCTCTTGGGGTGTGGTGGCAGCAGGCTGTGGAAGTGATTCAGTCCACGCCTACCAATAAACCTACTTGTTGTACTGTATCTCAGTTACCCTGTTTCCCAGCAGGTGGACAACTCGCAAAAATCACAGCTCCATGTCCGTGTGAGCCACCAGCCTTTCCTCCCCCCCCCCCCATCCCCGATTAGCATGCACTACAGGCACTAAAAACCACCACACACCGGCTGCATTAGGTGATCGTTTTCAAAACGTGAAGCGGACCGCCCCGGAAACCCCAGGATCGGGAGCAGGACCCCCCCCCCCCGATTAGTCGGTTGCGTCTGTCGGAGCGAGCGGTGGGGGAGGTCGGGGAGGGGGGGGGGAATACCCTGACTGTGGCCGCTCACCCGGTAGTGCCGCAGGGTGTTGATGCGCAGCCAGCGTCCCTGCACCACCGATGTCAGGTCCTCATCCGACAGCGTGAACTGCCCGGCGAACGTGCTCCGCCACTCTGCCGACGGCACGCGCATCCGTGAAGAGTCGCTTAGCATGCACAAGGCCAAGGCGAAGCCCTGCAATTGCTTGCTCACGCCACTGCTGGCAGAAGGGCCTCCCTCAAGGGGCCTCTACTGTACAGACTTGTGCCGGCGGTGGTGGCGGCAGCGGTGACGGTGATAGTGGCGACGTACCGAGCTCCACGGTGTCGACGCTGGGCCGCTGCGAGTACGGCACGTTGCGGTACACCTGGTCCAGGATCTTGTCCTTCACCTGGCCGATGGAGTCGCAGTCCAGAACCCGCACGATGACGGGACCCTCCTCCCCCGAGTTCTCCACCGTCGCGTTAATCACCTGCCAGTCGGTCAGCAATGGACACACCGGCTCAATCCCAGACTAAACTCAACCTCGCCATTGAGCCATGATAACGACCTCCCCCAAGATGTCGCCAACTCTCATAGTCCTGCGCTTTAACAATCAAACCGGGACCTGTGCATAAGCCGATTTGATCGCTTAATCCCGGGCAGTGGACATTCACTAGTTTTGATCACCAGCTGCGAATTCCATCCAGGGACACATGTTGCCCGAGCCCACTTACTTCTATGAAGTTAATAAAACGTCTCAAACCCATGCACCATCAGTTGCAGAGATAATGATTCCGACAGGCTGAAGAGACAATGATTAATTATCAACGTGTATGAAATGGAATTGCAATCAAAAGTTTCCGTGACTGGAAAATCGCTTTGTTCGAATCTACAGTGGTGTGGATCTGGGCAAGTGGCACGATGGCTATAGTTCACGAATTTCAATTAGCGTTGAAAAAACATTAAAGATTTGACTTCTAGCATGCTTGTTGCAGGTTAATATGAACTTTGTATTCTCACCCAAACCTGCAGTCCTACTATAGCTGCAGATTTCCGAATGAAAACATTTAATCAATAAACACAGAGTCAACACGTTATCACGGTGGTATAATCGTACGATAATCTACGTGAAATGCAGTCAACCCTTCGGCAAGGAGAAAGGACTACACAACGCAACATCAATATCCTACAAACGTGGAATAGCACGAGAAATGTCGCTTGATAGTTTATACCAGCCAGTGCGAGACAATAAAATGCCGCGCTCTGGAGCACGACATCCACGATATCACCCAGAGCATGGATTCAATTCACTGCGTCCCTGTAATTGGACGTGGGAGATAGCGTCGAGACAATCGTGACAGCGGCGGCTTCATCCCCGCCCACGCGTCTCCTATGGGCCCACCAGACTCTGGTAGTCGACGTCCTCGCCGAGTAGGCGGGTGTCATTCAGCGAGTACTTGGCCTTGCGCAGGACGCCATCCACGGGGCCCTTCTCCACCTGCTGCTTGATGGCGCGGAACAGCATGAACAGGGGCTCGCCCGCCGTGTCCTGTGGTGGCATGCGTGCGGACCAAAACACAGCCGAGGCCACAAAATGGTCAACGGTGACGCGCGGGCCAGCGGCGCGGGGGCGTCAATGGAAAGTTTAATGGAGGGGGGGTTCCTTCCGGAAGGGTGGGGAAAAGTACAAAAATTGTTACAAATACGCCGATGATCCATGGTGGGATAATCCGGATTGCAGATTAATCCTGCGCACGATAGAATGAATTCAATAGCTGTTTGAACAAGATAACTCTCGGTATATTGCAAGCGTGAGCTTGCTGCTAGAGAGCTATTTTGGCTCTTTTTTTTGGCCCTATTATTTTGTCTCCCCCCCCCGCCCCCCCCCCCTAGAATGTTGTTGCCTCATTGTGGTGCCAATGACATGGAAACCGCATGTCTTGATTTTTTTCCATCTAAAGTAGACCTCGGACGGACGATAACGCCGGTTTAATTTTCAGTTGCGTTGCACGCAAGGGCAAGCGGCCCAGCTCCCAAGGGACCACAAACATGGTCGGAAAATAAACCGCCTTCTCTAAGAGAAACAAAAAATAAACCGATGATGCGGCACATTCTACGCCTTTACCCCATTCTGTATAAGTTAAATGATGTGTGCTTATAGCCTCGCTTGTGTACACTTTGCAATATCTGTGTTTTTCATAATAAACGTTTTTGGGTTAGATCGCATTATTTATAAATGTGTCGTAACCCTCCACCACCCGACACGGCCAATCAGCAAAAAAAGTGTCACGTTGACAAAAGACAATTAGTTCACTACTTTAGCCCACCGGTGTGTTGAAGAGTGAATCCACAACATTTACAGTTTGAGTACGACGTTTTGCTGGTAATTACATCCAGCATCATCGGGCAATTCGCCAGAATGGTAAAGCCTTCACTTGCTCCCGGTCTTAAATAGAGCAGCAGGGTGACGTCATCTTTTAACTCATTCATCTGTGTTTTTGTTTCATCTAAGCCATGCCCCCCCCCCCCCATCGCCACCCCTTGCCATTACCCCAGACAACTGAGAGTTTGCTGTATGGCGACTAATGCTAATTTGTAGGGGTTGTTCCGGAAGGGCTAAAGGAATTAAATTTGCATGTATATTTATATAAAGGACCAAAGGGTATTTATATAAAAGTCAAATGAACATTGAGACAGTGCTCACCTCCTGTTCACAGCCCTGAGCCAGTCACATTTGCAAATGTGATTTGTAATTATAATCATTAACCGTGTATCGATAGTTCAATGTGAACGTGCCATTTTATTGAAGGGCTGTTGCTGCTGTGTGACATTATCTTGGTTTGGTGTGGTGCTGTTTTGTTGTTGTTTTTGCTGCCTTGCCCAACCTTAATAAATCGGACTTAAATCATTAATTGATTTATTACTTATTTTTATGAAGTGACTTTGCTTACCATTTTCTCTATTTTGCACTCCGTTCATTTTTTTTATTGTTTGCTGTTGTTAACTTGTTGAGCTGCCCATGCTGGACATCTGTGAACAAAGAGCTTTATCGCTCATCGGATTCCTCCAGCCTATATAAGGATTTTTATTCTACGGCGCCAAGAACCCTATGAGGACTTCAGCAAAGTGGGTTGACATTGGGCTTGTGCATCATTAGTTAAATTACTATCCAAGTATTATTTCTAGGATCACTGCACCGTGGGGACCTTTTAGAAGCGCCTCACCTTGAGGAATTTGTAGAGGCACACAGACATCCAGTTTGTCAACATCTTCTCTGCCACCGTCTCCGTCCTGCCACACGGCACAGGGGGGTGCACACACGCACGTTTGAACGTGTGGAATTCACCAATGGGCAGATGAACTGCATGATGAGTGCGGAAACGGTTGTGTGAATTAATGATTTGACTCATGGGCAAGTGGGACGAGTGGGTAAATGAACAAATTTGGGGGCAAAATTAAAGGAAGGCTTCAATTCGACGGCTGCACGCATGATGAATAGCGACAAGTTAATCAACAGGTGTGAAAACGAATGAGCAGTCTAATAAATGGATGGGTGGTTAAATAAACGATTGCTTAAGTTGCAAATTAAGCGCTGATTAAATGAATGGCTGGGCTCACTGAGAAATTGTAAGAGATGGAAATTAATTAACCGCCAAAAAAAACCCCTCCTCGGTTCGTGAATTCATGAGCAGACTGATGGGCTCGCGTTACTGGCAGGCGACTGGGGAGCGGGGCTGATGAACGATGGGGAAGGAGGGGGGGGGGGCTGATGAACGATCGGGCAAGGGGGCCGTCCGAACCGCGAAGCGCTCACCTGCGCAGCATGAGCTTGGGGTTCTTGGCCACATACTGCCCCACCAGGTCTCCCAGCAGCGTCTTGAGGATGTCCGTGTAGTACTCCAGCTTGTCCTGCAGCGCTACCGTGAGCAGCGATGCCACGCAGCCACGGTCCCGCGCCGAGAACTTGGGTTGTCCCTCCAGCGTGTGGATCATCTGCAGCGATGACGACCGAGTCCGAAAGGGAACCCCCCCCCCCGGGGGAGTGGGGTGGTCCCGATTACGGTTGCCGCGATGTCAAATTTCACACTATGGGGGGCAGTGACAATGCCCAGCGGGAGTGCGTCCGCCGCTCGTTGCAAAGGTTTACGGTTCGAATCCGGCAGGCCGCCCGCGGTTACTAATGCGGGAGGAGTAATTAGCCGAAGAAATACACGCCACAAATTACTCAGTTGGGATTAAACAGAGCAACGTTGTGCAACTGCTGCAGATCGTGTCTGTGAAGCTGCAGAACGTGTCTGAGGCGTAGCGCTTTCTTTCGTGATAGCCTTGCACTATAAGCATGGAGCAAATACAGTATCAAACATAATAAACTGTCTATACTTGATTTGGAGCTTTTGTGACTCCAGAAATTACTCTTAGGTTCTTCCTGTAAAATCACGTATAAAGAAAAATAAATTAGAGAATTTATTTTTCTTTCTATGTAAACTATTTAATTTATTTTTCTTTCTACGTGACTTTACCGACAGAACCAAAGAGTAAACTGTCTATATTTAAAATACCAATAAAATTTTATGATGTGAGGAATGTCATGATATCAGCTTCCCATAACTCTGTAGTTGAATTTATGGATTTGCTTTTGTGCTTTGCTGTGCATCCAGTAAGATTGAAGGCAATTTCATTTATTCAAACGCATAACCTTGTCAGAATTGATGAAAAAATAAGAATCACCAATTGGCCAAAAAGGTCCCATAGATATCCTGGAATAATTATGAGCGCAATTGCAACTTCTGAATGACTAATGCACATGCTGTCCAGTAAAGAATAATTAAACAACTCAATGACCTCCGAGAAAGAGACGGTGTCAAATAGTCGCCATGCCGTCAATCACTCGTTTTAAACAACGGACAATCACAATTTATTTACAACTTTAATTACGGACCTCGCATTGAGTTTCTTATGCCATAAATATTCAGGCAGGAATTAATTTATTCAAAGACAATCACAATAACGATGTTTTGAAAAACGGACGGTACGATCATTGTGGACCTCGCATCGCGTGTCAAACCGGAATATCGCCACGTCAGGGCGGGCTGACTTCTCAGCGAGAAGGAAATACGGGATAAGGGTTTTTTAGAGGTCCGAGTGGCAACCACTAACTCAGCCCCAAGCCTCCAAGTATTAAATGTAATTTAGTGATGCGCTTTTAAATGAAAAACTGTAAATCTGTAAATTAATTTCTCTTTTTATGCCTGCCATCAAATCACTATAAATATGCAAGCTCGGCAGACCTCAGAAGCCAAGCAGATGTAAAAGCCTGGTCAGTTAGTAATTGAATGAGAGGATTACTTGGTAATACTAGGTGTTTTTAGCATGGGCTTCAAAAGGTGGACAGGTAATGGGAGTACAGCAATGTATTGAATCTAACTGTGCAGAGTTTAAAGTGTTATCTCCATATGTGTATGGGCTTCCGGCCAAATGCCACCCACTTATTGATGGAACTGGCCAAACATCCCAGTGCATGATCCTCCTAAAAATATGAGTCTTCTATACTCAGTGAGGCATATCCGGATATATTGAAGGAATTTTTTTGTATTCTTATTTGTTGTTAATTTATGTCAGCGAATCTCTCTGAGAGCCTTTTCTCATGAGACCTGCCTCTGGGTGGTTTGTTCGTGGGACATTCACATGAGAATGCAGTCGGAAAACTTAAAATATATTTCAAGGAGAACATCAACAGGGGAATAGGAACACTGGCTAAAAATACTCCACCAGCATTATCATAAACAAACGGCGCATAAATAGCAATCACACATCCAAGCCATGCATTTCAGGCAATGGTGAAAATCAGTGCACACCAAATTGTTAAATTCTGTCACCATCTACACCACAATTTTGCAGCTGCCCCATTACTGCCCTGAAGAAGGACCTTCACCTAAAACGTTGGCTCAACATCTGTTACAAAGCAGTGTTCATGATAGATGGCAGTGAATGGCTTCATGAACTAGATCCGTTTAGAAAAATATTATTATATCCTGATTGTGATTGCTCATAGTACTTTTCTTAAGTATTGTGTACTTCACGTTTGAAAAATAACACATGCAAAGATTTAAGTTGTCAATTATTGGCCGTCATAAATCAAACTAACGGTTTGTTAATTATTTTCCGCAGTGGTTGAGAGCACAGCACTGATACTACATCATCATTTACAATGTAAATGTTATTAATGTTGTTGTCCTCTCCCCGCACCACTGATTAACACCGTTGGCTACATACTGTGCGAAATAAATTCAACATACATAAATTAAATTAATTAGTTGTCTTACCGACAGTAAATGCATTATCGATTGCAATAATTAGGAGCCTTATGGCAGATTTTTGTAGAGGCAAATGCAGCTGAATAACTTTTAAGGAATCTTAATTTGTATTGGGAGTACAGCAAAGCACAATAACAATACAATTACAAATACATGGGACACTGATATTGCGGTCAGTCACACGGTGAAAGTTGATATCGTATTGAAATGTGAAAAATTATGTCATGGCAACCTGTCTACACCGCCAGTGGCCAAGACATTCCCACGTAGGGCAATTTACATTGCGCCCAGTAAAATCGAACAGAACCACGTTAACTAGTTCAGAAGAAAACCGTGATGTCCATTGGGTGAGCTACACACTTTATAATCACTGATCGTTCCATGTACATTAGAGATACGCGGTCTCTATTAGCCTGGTGTGTGTACAGCTGGCCTATGACCAGATGTTAACTACCTCGCTTGGTGTACAAGAGGTCGTGGGGTTCGATTCAGACCCTGACGCCTGTGACATTTGGTGTTTACATGTTCTCCCCGCGTTTGCGTGGATTTTTCTCCTGGTCCTCCAGTTTTTCCCTCCACAATTAAAAACAAGCGTTTAGAGTAATTGGCTGCTACAATTTTCCACGTGACGATAAGCCACTTCATTGAGCTATCATTTGTGATAGCTCAGTCACTTCTGAAAAAGGGCTACATAGAACTCAGTGGACCTTACCTGGTAAAATAAGAAAATAGTTCGGTTAAGTATTTGGCAGCTATACATTTCCACGTGATAAGAAGCCACTTCGTTGAGCTATCATTTGTGATAGCAAAAGTCACTTGTGAAAAAAAGAATGAAATTGCTCAGTGGGCCTTACCTGGAAAGGTAAAAAAAATAAAGTAAATCACCTGGAATGTGACCGATCTCGGCAAAGCACTGCCACCCCCGCTTGCGTGAGCAGCTCCGTGCTGGGGCCACTAACCGTGGTGAGGAAGAGCTTGCTGTTGAGGAGGTTCGAGAGGTGGAAGAGGCCCTGCTCCATGGTGGCTCGGCGCGAATCCGCCACAGACAGACTCTTTGCCAGGGGCGCCTCCTGGCCCGGGAAGAAGATGCGCTCGCGATAGGTGCGGTACTCGAGGAAGGGGATGCCTGTCACCACCAGGTCGCTCGACATGTCTTCCATGTCCGTCATCAGGTCTGGGGGAGGGGGGGGGGGGGAGGCAGCGGGGCATCGTGGGTAAGAGAGTACAGGTGAGGAGGGTTGCAGTGCAACTGCAGCAATGCGTGGAGAGATTAATATTTGCCGATTTCCCCCCCTAAATTGTATTAGAATTGCCGTGTAACGAGAAAGCAATTTCATTTTGGAACACTTGCAGGTAAGCCGTGTCTCCAATCTGTCACGGAACTACTTAAGCATCTACTTAAATCGGCCCCTTTATCTACAAGGGGGTCACGGTGTTTTTTTTTTTCCCTCAAGATCTAATCATTACATCTTGTAACACAGTGGTCAAGTTGGTGCACGCAAACGTAACCAACGTGGTGTGCGAGCCTTGAGAATAAGTGTGGGCCATACCGGAGAACTGCTTCTTGCACTGATCGCGCACACTGATCTCCAGGTCCTCCAGCTGGTTCTGCACCTTCCTGTAGTCACGCAGGGCCTTTTTGCTCTTCCTCCTGATGGGACCACGGAAGGGGCACAGCGGATGCATCTCAGGGGACTGTGACCAATCAAGCAGAGCCAACCCACGTGCAAGAAAGAGGATCCAACGCCAACTCATCCAATACCCACCTTGTGCCTCTCACCGAGGCATCCGGCCACCCCTGAAGAGTTTGCTCAGATCAGGAGTCGGCTCTGGATCCGCGCGCGGCTCTTTAAAGACCGCCTCGTGACACGTCATGTATTGAGGCTCGTCTCGTATTCACATGCATTGCGGCTCTTGAAAGAGTGAGTTGTTGTTTTTTTTTTACAGAATTTGAAAGGAAATGGCTCCCTCTTGTTATTTTGCTTGCCGACCCCTGGCTTAGACGCACATCATTTAGATGCTGACAACTATGAGTACATTCATTTGGCTGGGAGGAGAAAATGGAACAGCTATGCCACACGTAGTGGTGGATATTGAAGGAAGGAGGAGAGCAATCAGGGTGGCCACAGAAGGCGATCAGAGGTCATCCCGGTCTCCTTCACCTGTAGACGACAATGACGATGATGACGAGAAGAGCCACGACCCCCGAGCCAGCGCCCGCCGCGATCTGCGCCTCGAGTGGGAAGACGACGCCCGAGTCTGTCTCGTACTCCACGGCACCCAGGTGGTACTCGCGGTTTCCCATCACCACCTGCGGCAAGGTCGGGCCACAGGGCAGGGGCAGGGTTCACATATTTGGCGAATTTGATTGTCATTTAAACGCATCACAGAACTCGTATGACGTGGGTCTTGGGTGACCTCTGGAAGCAAAGGAAAAACAAAGAGGGCTTAAAAAACTGTTGAATAAAAGGCGTAGAAGCAAAAAAAAAGACAGAACGTGTTGGGGTCGGTGTCTCGCCAGCTCACCCGGAACTGAGCGGGCTCCTGTCCGTCCGGTGGCTGAGCTGGCGGCTGGCAGTAGAGGTGCTGCATAGACAGGGTCTTGATGACGCACTCGGCCGAACCGAGGAAGGCCCTCACCTCGCCCTGGCCTAACGCCCGGTCCAGTTCATGTCCCTGCTCGCCGTAAATGCGTGCACGGTGGGGGTGGGGGTGATTCGTGTGGACATTCGCAATTCGTGATGATCACGATACATTTTAGGGCATGTTTGTTTCACAATATTTATCAGGTGGTCAGGTGGCCATGTGTAATAGAATAGGATTAAGATCCTGAATTGCATTTCTACTCACACCCAATTTTACACGAGGTTTTTCATCTGGATTGAGTTGAGGCCTTCAGCATAGTAACCAATGATTGCACGGGAGTGCAAGTAAGGGGGCCACAAGGCCTGGGATTCATGGTGTCACTGTGGCACAGCACGATGCCAGCACCGCTGAGAACCTCAGTGCAAACCCCACGCTCTCTGCAGAGATAAAAAAAAGATGTTGTTTGGCGAGTTTAAAGGTCTGGGCTCAGTCACAAATTGTCCACGGACAGATTGTTTGCCAATCCACTTCGGGAAATGGGCCTCATCATGGCGTGCATATCATGGGAATTGTTTAACCATACTTCACCACACTGGTCAGTGCAGGTTAGTGAAGGCAGGGCGCGCACACATTGGAGCACAGTATAATGCATCAATGGCATTGCTGCACTGCCCTCTGACGACAACCATAACTTCAACCCTCTGTTTTTCTGCCCCGAACCCTGACCTAAGGTTTATAAAATACCAAACTGACTGTGTTTGATGACAACACACTTCCTCTCAGCCACCATTAGTGGAGTTGGTGGGGGGAGGAGGAGGTGGGGGGGGGGGGGGGTGGTGACAACGGAGCTCGGCCGTGCGATAGCGACGACGGCGATCGGCGCGAAAGACCACCGTTCGCGACGACGTCCGCGCGGCGTGGTCACCTCCACGGTGATGAGGCTGCCCGGCTTGTGGCGGAACGGCGAGTCGGGGCTGTCTCGGTTCAGCGGGAAGATCTCGGCGTCGGGGAAGTAACGGAAGGGCTTCCCGTCGCGCGGGGACAGCACCAGCCCGTCCATGCGGATGAGCACGTCGGCCTGCAGCTTTGCGGGCGTGGAGGTCGCGCGGCCCGCGTTGCCGCCGCCGTCGCCGCCGTCGCCGCCGCCGCCGCCGGCGGTCAGGGCGGCCCGGACGTCCGGGGAGAGGCACAGCATGCGGTTCTCCGCCTGCACCGTGCAGCGGCCGTACGGGGGCTCCTGCGATCGTCACCGATGCTCAGGTAAGCTGCGAGCGTCCGCGAACGAAACGCCGTCGGGCGCGAGATGGAGTCGCGCTTCTCCAAAGCGCACAGCTTAAAGGGTTCGCCCTGCAACTGCTTTTGTTGGCGTTATGAGCGGAGTGGTTGCGCAAACGACGCTGCGGTCCGCAGAGAGCGGATCGAGTGACGTAGAGTCTGTCTCCACCGTGAGCAACTGGTTGAGCAAATGCTCGCAACCGATTGCAGATACGTCCAGATATAAGCGACTCAGATGCATGCAACCAAAGTTGCACGAGTTCTCATCCAAGCCCCACGGTGTAAAGTGCAGTCTCTAACTCTCATCCACTATCTCTCTAGCCTCTTTATTAATTTATACAAAGAAGGGCCGTTGCCCGAAACGTCACGTGCTATACATGTTCGTTTAAAGGCCTCTGTGTTATTGCCGAACGTATTGAATTTCACGTTGCACAGCCGATCGCTCGGGTGTAAGCCCAACTTTAACACTCCGTTAGGGTCCGCGTTAGGCAGCAGGACTGGTCAGCAGCAAAGTGGCTTGAGACTTGTCGCCAGGTAAGTTTGCCACCTCTGAGGTACAAAAAAATATCACGGAAAGGAGAAGAACATCTCACGATACCAGGAGAGGGGAGAAAGAATAAGCATCGTCTAGAGTGGTATGCTGTTTTACGTAACGGACAAAAAACGAGACTTTCAACGTCGCGGGTAGACTCACAGATGTCCCGGGACGGCTACCTAAAGAAGGAGAACGATCCTGGGAAAACCGGGAGAGGGTGGCAAAGTGCCGGGAGCCGTGGCATACAAGTGAAGCAATCGTGCTGCTATCCCAGCCAATCAGAAACGAGCAATTTAACACACTATGGGCGCAATGATGCATCGAATGCTGCGGGCATTTTGCGTCTCGACCAACGCATCCGTGGGCGCAGACATGAAACGTGAGAATAACGAAAGTAAAAATCGACATTACGCGTGGTTTTAGAGAGTTGATAAAAAACAGATAAGCAAGCACTCTGTGGGGACAACGCAAGTCCTGTTAAACTTCACGTTCGATTCACTGGTCAATGGCCAAAAAAGGCTGCAAAGTTGCTTAACAAAAATCATTGGGACTGTTTATAGTCCAACCGATGACTATTTTTAATACTACTAACAATGTTTTATAGTGTATACAGTGAGGAAAAAAAAGTATTTGATCCCCTGCTGATTTTGTACGTTTGCCCACTGACAAAGAAATGATCAGTCTATAATTTTAATGGTAGGTTTATTTGAACAGTGAGAGACAGATAAACAAAAACAATCCAGAAAAACGCATGTCAAAATGTTATAAATTGATTTGCATTTTAATGAGGGAAATAAGTATTTGACCCCCTCTCAATCAGAAAGATTTCTGGCTCCCAGGTGTCTTTTATACAGGTAACGGAGCTGAGATTAGGAGCACACTCTTAAAGGGAGTGCTCCGAATCTCAGCTTGTTACCTGTATAAAAGACACCTGTCCACAGAAGCAATCAATCAATCAGATTCCAAACTCTCCACCATGGCCAAGACCAAAGAGCTCTCCAAGAATGTCAGGGACAAGATTGTAGACCAACACAAGGCTGGAATGGGCTACAAGACCATTGCCAAGCAGCTTGGTGAGAAGGTGACAACAGTTGGTGCGATAATTCGCAAATGGAAGAAACACAAAAGAACTGTCAATCTCCCTCGGCCTGGGGCTCCATGCAAGATCTCACCTCGTGGAGTTGCAATGATCATGAGAACGGTGAGGAATCAGCCCAGAACTACACGGGAGGATCTTGGCAATGATCTCAAGGCAGCTGGGACCATAGTCACCAAGAAAACAATTGGTAACACACTACGCCGTGAAGGACTGAAATCCTGCAGCGCCCGCAAGGTCCCCCTACTCAAGAAAGCACATATACATGCCCGTCTGAAGTTTGCCAATGAACATCCGAATGATTCGGAGGACAACTGGGTGAAAGTGTTGTGGTCAGATGAGACCAAAATGGAGCTCTTCGGCATCAACTCAACTCGCCGTGTTTGGAGGAGGAGAAATGCTGCCTATGACACCAAGAACACCATCCCCACCGTCAAACATGGAGGTGGAAACATTATGCTTTGGGGGTGTTTTTCTGCTAAGGGGACAGGACAACTTCACCGCATCAAAGGGACGATGGACGGGGCCATGTACCGTCAAATCTTGGGCGAGAACCTCCTTCCCTCAGCCAAGGCATTGAAAATGGGTCGTGGATTGGTATTCCAGCATGACAATGACCCAAAACACACGGCCAAGGCAACAAAGGAGTGGCTCAAGAAGAAGCACATTAAGGTCCTGGAGTGGCCTAGCCAGTCTCCAGTAATTAATCCCATAGAAAATCTGTGGAGGGAGCTGAAGGTTCGAGTTGCCAAACGTCAGCCTCGAAACCTTCATGACTTGGAGAAGATCAGCAAAGAGGAGTGGGACAAAATCCCTCCTGAGATGTGTGCAAACCTGGTGGCCAACTACAAGAAACGTCTGACCTCTGTGATTGCCAACAAGGGTTTTGCAGAGGGGTCAAATACTTATTTCCCTCATTAAAATGCAAATCAATTTATAACATTTTTGACATGCGTTTTTCTGGATTTTGTTGTTATTCTCTCTCACTGTTCAAATAAACCTACCATTAAAATTATAGACTTATCATTTCTTTGTCAGTGGGAAAACGTACAAAATCAGCAGGGGATCAAATACTTTTTTCCCTCACTGTATATATATGTGAACTGCTTAATGCCTGTAAAACATGCCAATTGTCAGCAACTACCTATACAATAACACAACGGATTAAAAGTGTTGGATTTCAACTTGCCTGTCCAGTCAAATTAACACGGCGGTACATAAATGAACATCCATCAAATTGTCTTGAATGGAAAGTTAATGCATGCCGAAGGACTTAAGTAGTTTACCCTAGCAGAGCCGTGTTTAAACATGGATGTGTGGAAAGTTACAACGTGGGAGTCTTGTATGAAATAAATTCACAAATGTTGCTCGAACACATTTGTTGAATTATTCATGACAGTGCCTCCCTCTGACTTTCTCCAACTATTTTCCCATCTTAAGTTCCCCCCCCCCCCACCAACTTATTTTTGCAAGTCCTAACATCCGATACATAACCGATGTTTTGACGTGCAGAGGAATACAAATTCACTCGCTCAGCAGAAGAAAATTAATCGTTGTTGTTTCATTTTGCTTATCACTACAATCCAACAATTTCTTTGCTATTTATTTTGTCCCATAAGAACAACGCATCTGCCTTTCATTAGCGGCAAACCCCCCAAAAAAAATCTTTAACCCGCCGGATGTTGGAGCCACGGGGTGGCTGGGTTGAACATTTTTCAATTTTGGCCACGGTCCAGTGTGAGTGAGAGTTCTCGCTAATTGTGTTCTGCCAGGTACAGGGCGGAAGTTAGGGGGGAGGAGGAATGGAGAGAAACCTGTAAAACCCAAAGGCTAACATTACATGTGGCTTCATACACTCATCTAACAAAGAGGATTGAGAACCTGGAAGGTGATCAATAATTGATCCACAGCCGCAACATACCCCCATATGCATCAACTTAGAGGTTTCAGAATCTGCATGCGAAACGTTCCTCAGAAGCAAACAGACAGACGGCAGAATCAACAATATACCCTGGACTTGGCAATAAAAGATCTCCTGCTATCCAGTTGTCGAAATGTAAATATCCACCATCGTCTCCCCTCTGCGGAAACCTTGTAGTACAGGAACAGGAACTGTTCTGAAAGGTGCTGGTTTACAAATTTGACGTTCTGAAAAGTGCCGGGATGGCTAGACTGTCATATACCGGCCCCATTTCAACCGCTGCTGTTGCTACCCTAATGTAAACGTAAAAAAAAATGATTTAAAGCTTTCGTGACTGAAGTCATTCATATTCTTAGCTCTTTCGGTAAAGTCACGTTGAAGGGAAACACTTCTTTCAAATGTTTCTTGCTGTTGGTTTTTCACACCTGATGATGACCGTTTGTGTTATGGTCGAAACGTCGTGAGAATTTTTGTTTTATATATATTATTATTTTATTGTTTCCCTTCAACGTGACTTTACCGAAAGAGCTAAGAATATAACGTAAACAATAATAACATTATGTTCTACAACGCAATTGCTTCGAACGTTGTACAATATTTTGTACAACGTTTAATCCAGGTGTCCCAAGAGAGTGATATTTTTGTTTCAGGGAGGGCTCTCACTTGCTTCTAAAAATAAATAAATGCCAAGAGCTTACTGCCCGCGAGAAGCACCGGTTGTATGTACCCCTCTATCACCACAAGGACGTGTACGGTACCCTCGACAGCCCACTGAGGCACGTGATCAGTTTTGCATGAGAGATGTAGAGGAGACCCTCCTGGAACATGTATATGCTTACATCATAGGTGCGGGGGGGGAAAAAAAAAAACTTCTTAATATCGGATGAGTTAGACGTTACACGTACAACAAAAAAACCCTAAAAGCAAATGAGCTTGGGCAGGACCCGTCGCCGAGGTGGGTTTGACGACCAGCGGTCGAGGCTAACCCTGGGGTGGCAGCCAAAGGAGGGATCGTCTCCCTGGAGGATGTCCACCGTGGAACTGGAGCGGTAAAATCAGCTTGTGCGCGCGCAGGCACTGGACGGACCGTTTGATCCCGAGATCGTGAGTTGTCGATGGCTTGAGGAACCTCCAGTGGATTGACCATGGCTGATGACGATAATGATGAAGAATGGTAAACCACCGTTTACTCTTGCAGACAATAATGCGGCAGAAAATATGACGTCCACCTCGTAGTGAAGAGCACTTTGCTAATTCCCCTCTGATACAAACCCTGACTTAAAATTGTGGGGGACCACATGCAACATTGGTTGAGTAGCGGGCATGCTCTAACAACTAACATATTTAATTACCAATTTAAATTTCACTCAGAAGTCACTCGGAGGAAAATAAATCAGGCAGGGGGCCCAGGTGCACGTTAGGCACCACCTGCAGCCATGCCAATAGTGGCAGGACTTGCACCGACGTCTTGGTGATCCAGCACCGGCGAGACCATGAGTTCATCGGCATCAAATGAATGTCAATCATTTGCCCAGAAATGCCTCACCAAGTCCCAAGACACATTTCGGGAGTGTATTGCATCGGCAGCGATTAAATCAGCTCCTGTGCACGTGCTAGGTGGATCATTACATCGTGGAATTTGTGACAGGTGGTTGGTGGCTGCTTGGAGAGGCCTTCATCTAGCAGTGGATTGAACACGGATGGCGATGATGATGATGACAAGATGTGGCCACGCAAGGTGCTCTGTGACGCCGGGGTATTTAAGCGGCCAACGAATACAAAATCCTCATCCGCGAGAATTCGAGATGTCAACCGAAGTCGCCATGTTGGCGAAGCTGCGCCAGAGCGCTGAAGAAGGTGGCGGCGGGGGTTCTCACGCTGCTCGTGGCGGGCTGGGCTCGTGGCACGCGGGCCGCGGGGACGCCGGAGGCCGAGGAGGCACCGGACCCACGCACGCGCACGAACATACGGGCGCTCTGCACCGAGTCCAGCCGCTCCCCCAACACCGTGATATTGCGGCCACCACTGTCGGCACAACAACAAACATAACGGGAGGTGAGTGCAAGTGCGTGTGTGTGCGAGTGTGGTGACAGCAAGTGCTCGCTAGCAGCGCTTGCCCCAAAAGTCTGGTAAGGCGGTATATGGAAGATCTTTGTTTTTGTGGTGACAGTTGTGACAGTGGTCATTATGTCCAATGACGACTGTGATAATCGACGATGATTTATCAGGTTGTCACTAATAACAATACAAAAGTAACATGATGATGCCATCGCCAATACCGATGATTGTGGTGCTGATTTTAGTTGTAATGGTGGTGGTGCTGATCATGCTTATATTGCTGGCGGTAGTGCCGATGACGCCCGATGGTTGTGGGAACGGCACTCATGATGCTGGTGGTTGTTGTGGCAGTGATGGTGGTTGCTGTGCTGCTGCCGGCATCGTGGCGATGGCTAAACTGCTTCTGCCAACATTGGTGGTGGCGGTCTCGGTAACGGTGAAGCTGAAGCTGGCAGCTGTGTTTGCGTTTGCGGGCGTTCTATGCCGGGACCTGTAGAAGCTCTCCAGCGGAGACAAAGACACGACCACGGGGTCCGGCCAGTACTGAAACGGCTCCAGCAGCGTCCTCTCCGCCCTGGGACCAAACTCAACGCGCACCGTCACCCGACCCGGATCCAGGGCTGCACCCGTCACGCACACGAGCTGCCCGCCCTGCCACCTCTCCAGCCTGCAACAGAC
This sequence comes from Petromyzon marinus, assembly GCF_048934315.1. Lineage (NCBI taxonomy): Eukaryota > Metazoa > Chordata > Hyperoartia > Petromyzontiformes > Petromyzontidae > Petromyzon > Petromyzon marinus. The sequence goes on from NC_133680.1 coordinate 8,699,048, forward strand.
AGGAACGCACAATCCATGTGGGGGTAAGGGGCCAGCGGTTGGGTTATCACGTGTGCGAGCGCGTCATAAATCGCAGAGATTTAGCAAATTTCCACTCACGCCGTGGTAAATCTCACATCGTTCACGGCCACGGCACGAGTTGTAAGGGGTAAAAAAAAAAAGCCAGTTCTCCATAAAGTTGACAACCGAATCAATTTCCATGGGGAATTTCCAAAAGTGTGCCATCTCCTTTGAAGTGGATGTTAAAGAAGGTGCAACGTCAAAAGCAAGAAGATATTTTTGTGTTGGTATAATTATCAGGAACGTCATGATGCATCGATTCCAATATTATTTTACGGACAACAAACATCTATCAAACCGTGTCCCCAAGAACCAGTAATTTAACATAAGTGCAAATCAGAAGGGGAATTAAATGCATTTAGAATTATCGGCATGTGGAGGAAACGAGAATGTACAAACTTCACACAACCATTACAAACAAATAATTCATGGAATCGCAGTGGCGGGTGAGGAACCATGACAATGCCCCTTACAACGATACAGACGCAGATTTAAACAGCTAAACAACACAACATTGTTGCAAATATGCAAAATGCTTTCTAAATATAAGTGGCCTACAAACAGTCCCTTGCAAACATGATAACGAATCCCAGCGGATTTTCGCCTGGTTAAATAAATAAAGAATCTGAATTAAATGTTGCACTTATATTTCTGTCCGTTTGTTGTCCGACTGCTCACCAACTAAACTGATAATTGATTTGGTCAAAGGTGTCCCTCACAGTGTAATTATGTTCATTGTATCAATGATATACTAATTTTATACGTAAACCAATTAATTCGCCTATAATATACAAAGCACATCACATGATTATGAAACTGAAAAAAATAAGATACGAGAATTCGTCCCCGACTCTACACCTCCAAATCCCAATATAACAGCAAAATACACTACACTCAATTGTGCCACAGCATGGGATCCAATTGTTGCAGAAATAGCTGCACTCGAAAACCAATCGCGCAACAAAAGTGCTCAGCGATCAGGGAGGGTTAGTCCACACAGAGCCCCCTTGCAGCCACACAAGGCAGCAGGAGGCAACGATGGTTATTATTGCACCGACGATTCCCAAGAGGAATAAAAACCACCATACAACCGTCCCGTTGTCCCGCAGCAGTCACAAATTCTACTGGCCGCAACTTTAGCTTTTTGAGTTGGTGGTGGTCTAAAATAGACGCTCTGACAGCATTGCACACGAGGTGAGCGCAGCATGGCCGGTGATGTCACTCGGAGCGCTCGGCAAGGTGGGAGGGGACCAAGCCATTGTTCGCACGATTGTACCTTACTTCCGTTTGCTAATTAACGTTTATGAGTATTTTTACTCTTAAAAAAGGCACCTCGGCATCATCATCTCCGGCAGTTCCAGACACCCAGTCACCTCGCTGGTTGCCTCTAGAAAGTGCTCACTACCCCCTGCCCCCCCACCCGCTCCCTGCCCGTGTACACATGTGGCGTTTGGGTCGAGCTTTCAAAAGCAACTCTCCTCTGGGCGCTCTCTCCTCCCCAACATGTGTTTCACATTCGCTTCAGCATCCTGCTGCCTGACCCCTCCCCCACCATCCCCCACGCTCCCCCACTCTAAAGCTCCCCTCCCCCCGCCACTCTCCCTAGCTACGTCCGACGGATGAGTCGAGGCAGAGCTGGAACTGGAAGCCTCGTCTCCGCCGAATCTGTGTTGCACGTTTCCCCGCAGCATATTCTGGAATTTTAACAATGCACCCCCCCCCCCCGCCTCTCCACACACCCCCACAGCTAAACCACCACCACCTGCCCCCCCCCCTGCTCTCGCCATTCCACCATGCTTCTAGTGAGGTGTCAAAAAAAATGTTGAACTCTAAATCTGTAGAATGTACTTTATGTTTGAAAATAAAATACTATTTGTTCCTTGGTGGGGGGGGGGGGGAAATACTTGCGCACATTTCCCATTGAAAAGAGTTTGCAAGCCTCGTCCACATTTCCTGATGCTTACAACTGTGGCCTCAACGTAGTTACAGAACCCAGGGGGATAGCAGTCTACACTGGTGCAGGTGTTGAGCGGGAAATTTGTAAGAAGTTGAGCTCGTGTCCCAGAGGATACAAATTCGCACGTGCATGCAATCGTGCGCACGTTTGCACGCGCTCAGCCGTGTGCGCAAAAAGACAAATATCCCCCGTATAGCCTTTAACAGATTGTTGGGGCAAGTGCTGTTGGCATGCACCTACCAAGGCCAACATGGCACACGAGGGGTTTGTGTGGCCAGCTTCACGCTCGGCCGCATTTGTTTACTCAGTGCCGATTTTTTTACAGACCGCACCAGGCACTTATTTAAGGCTTATTCGACCTCGGCGAGGCCCACGACCATTTCAGATACTGTATTCGTCACCGACGTTGGCTATGAGCGGGAATCAAACTCAGGTCACTGGGTTCGTACCGCAGTACGCCAAACACCGCGCTACCACTCCCCCCAGCACAAAACGCGTGCAACCACACATTTTTTGGAAAAGTAACAGGCATTTATTCCTATTGTTTACAATTGGATTCCGGTTGTGTTATTTGTAACCATTTAATGAGGTTCACAAGAATTAAACTCAATAACGGTCACAGTCAGCAGTGTACCAACATGTGTCGGGGGAACGACCCTGCAAATGAAGTATTACAACTCTTTCTGAAGTAACTTCAATTACTACCTTATCCACACTCGGGACCCACTACTTTAACATGGCCTTGAATTCTCAGTGCTGGAATAAACCCCTTTTGTGCAACCATTGTTGATCGGATTGAGAGTAACAATTTTTTCAATACTTGAGAACCGGCATTTAAACGGCACTGACTCAGCACTCTAGACATCTGCAAAAATAGTTTCATAGCTCATCGGGTTTCTCCAGGATAAATAAAGATTCCGATTCCAGAGTGCTTGAACATAGCAAAAGCCCTCTGAACGACCAGCCAATCCAGTAATTAGGAATCCTGGGTACTTGAGACAAGACACATCCTGGTGCTAAGCTGAGAACCGATGGATCCAGGCCAAACTGCCACCGGGGTAACATATGGCACCGGGGATGACGTCTGTCTGACGATTCTTGCCATCACCTGCAGGGAGCGGTTCCCAGAAACACATCGACTTCGTGGCCGGTGTCCAAGTGCTGCCCGTGAATGGTGACTCTCGTTCCTCCAGACACGGGGCCCCATGCAGGGCTCATTTCGCTCAGCTGTGGGTCCTGAAAATACGCAAAGGAAATTCAACGAGCGCGCAAATAAAATAAACACTCGGCGATAACAAAAAGGAAACAATTCGGCGTCCCCACGCTCCTTTTTCAGCATTTGGCAGAGCCCCATCTGTGGCCAGTTGTGAGCTAGTGGTATAAACGCAATGGTAGGAAGCCATCTATGTGCTTAATGCTACTAATGCAAGCCTCCGTCACAGACCGGTTCTCACATTAATTATCGGCCACAGAGGGATGATTGGCTAAGTTGACCGTTGCCACAATTTGAATTAATAATCTTAGGATTTTGAGTCCCACGGTTCTACTGACTGCACTGCCCTGTCATTGCCTTTTGAGGGAATGGGTGACGAATTAAATCCCATCACGTACAAACCTCACACAAATGATACACTTTTTGTCACTGTTAGTATGCTGACATACAGGCAGCCAGTGAGACAGACAGGATAATAGACAGACAAGACACACACGAACACATGGATGGATAGACGTGCACATGAACAGATGGGTCGCTGTTCTGGCCGGTATAGCCGGCCAGTCAAATGGAGAGACTCACAAACAATTATAGAGGCAGACACCACACACCTTTCATCCTCGCAGAGGCTTTTGGCTGGCCATCGAACAAAGATGTTCACTGTACCGTGTGCTTTCAAATGCGCTTAAGCGGCCATCTGGAATGCCCTTCCTTCCGATATTAGGAGCTATGCATTTTGAAATCTAGAAAATAATTTCTATAAAACTGCTTTTTGTGTTTTGTGTGTTGTCCTTCCCCCGCACCTCCAATTGTCAAGGTTAGCTATGTACGGCGCAAAAAGAATATCAACGTACATACATACAGATGAACGGACGGACAGATGGACAGACAGGCCGCGGTGCGCACCGTGTACGTGAAGGCCTGTGGGAGTGACGCGGCCTCCTTGCCCTTCACCGTCACCCCAACGTCAACGGGCCCCAAGTCCGGCAGAGGGCCCGTTTCGCACACGATCCTGCACAACCCCACGGTACACAAGAGTGAGGTCTCTCTCGCAGTGAACACGCAGTGCACAGGAGAAGCCTCGTAACATTTCACCCGTGGAAACATTGGCCGAACGTGTGCTGCAGTGCGATTTCCAGTAATTTAAGAATGAGGTTTGATTAATCTGCAGCGATGTCTTTTGGTTGAAATACATTTTATATCGCCACTTTATTTTTGCAAAATTATCAAACTATATGGTTTGACAATTTACATGTTGACCTGTGTACGATAAGCAAGTATGTTAACCGACAGTAATGGAGTCACAAATGAATAAATTAAATGCTTCAGTTAATACAGTTATCGAGTGTCAATATTTGGCTGCATGACAAGATTTTACACGCACTGTGCCACCAGTGGCTTTAATGAGAATGCCGCCTCATAATTGTAAGGCCATCAAGCACGGCGCAGCATGCATTGACACAAAGCTTCATAATTAAAGGATAAATCTCATTAAAACCAATAATTAAAAACGTTAATTAAAAACGAATTGGCCGAACATCGCTTTCGCTGAGAGAAAAGAAGTGCATTGAGAATCAATGAGGCTGTCAGATGAATACCAACGCGGTTACAAATCTCAGGCAGCTGGCAGGGCGGATTAGGCGACAGCGGCACCTTTACCTGACGGACACCTGGTAGAACTGGGGCAGGATGGTGCAGGCAGCGCCACCGACGCTCACAGCCTCCACGTCGGAGACGTCCTTTCCCAGGTTGACCCCGGAGATTGTCACCCGCGTCCCTCCTTCACGTGGGCCCGAGGTTGGCTCCACCTGGGTCCAGGGTAACAAACCCAACGCGCCATCGGAGAGGGTCATCAAGCTACTGTGCATAAAGCGCGAGCAATCACCGTTCGCCCGTGGTGAATAGTGCAGCGTGTCCTCAATGGGAGGAGCGGATCTGTGATGCGGGTTTTTTTTTTTTAGATCCCTAAAATGTTCAGATTTGTATTAAAATCTCCTGCCAGCGGGCCTTCGACACTTCACGTGGACTCAAAGTGCACCTAGCATGGCACAGGCGCCGTGGGGACTTCACAGCCACTTCGTGGTGTCATATCATGCATGTAGAGGTGGCTACGGATGCGGCACTGGAGGCTGCAGGAGTGGTGGAGGTGTGGGGGGGGGGGCCTCACCCGTGTGATGGTGGGGGCCGGGCACACATCCTGCGAGGGAGCGCCGCAGTCATCCTTGAAGGTGCAGGCGGCCGGCTCCCCGCACCACACGCACGCGCGTTCCTGCGCCACCGCCTGGCACAGGCTGCAGTCGCTCCTGCCAACCCCGCACTTGTACAGCGTCACTACGGGGCCAGGCGAATGGCAGGGAACGGTTGTGAGAAGAGAGAGTGAGAAAGAGGAGGTTTAGTCACTGCGCGATGATTACTTTTACCCCTCTTCATTTCGGATTATGCCGCAAGTATATATTAAATAAATCTGCATTTTTATCCCCTTCATCTGCTTGGGTTAGGTTTGACCAGTTGGGTGGTGGCAGTGGTTAGAGCGAGCACAGTACTCACAGTCAGAAATCTTCCAGTTCAAATCCCTCTTGGGGATTGACTCAGCGCATCATATTTCCGGGAAAATAGAACAAGTGCCACTTTTGTGGGAACTCAACAGCGGTTGTTGTTCCCCTATATGACAGACTCATTCTCACTACTGGAATGTGGAATTTACATCACTGGCTCAGGGCTGTAAATAGGATACATGCACCTTCCCAATGCTTGGTCGCAACAGAAACAAAACACATTCGTGGGCAGAATCACAACTTGACAAGACAGCCAAAAACTCACCCCTTGATGTGTTACCAAAAGGCTAGTGATGGAGACATTAATATCTTATCGACAAACAATGGATTAAATTAAACATTCAGCATCACGTGAATCTGGCACGTGTAGCTTTACTAAGTTTACTTAATCGCAAGCGCCATGCTTACGGTTGGCGAGGGCATCGATGGACTTCTGCGGGTCGCTTGACCAGCGTACAGAGATGGGTGCCTCCAGCTCCTCGGAATCACTGCCATAGTCGAACTGAAAGGCAGATTTGTCTTGGCATAAGTCCACGCAAAAGCATTAGCCAATACAGGCATGCACACATTCAAATTCTGGATTAGTTTCCGATAGTGGTGTTTTGGAAATTAGATGTTCAGATTCTATTCCGTATTTTAGTATTTTCAGACTTTAAAATATTACATGTTAAGAGCGTTCACGGTTTGTGCACTGAATTTAATGACTTTGGTCATTTTAAATATTAATCACTTAAATATATATTTTTTGTTACAGAAAGTTCCATTAGAAAAACATAAAAATTAACGTAAAGATTCTAATGTTTTTTTAAGCAAATGCAACATCACAAGACATCAATATGGTATCCCGTGATGGCACCCTTGGTAGGATAGGCATCGAAATGATGTTTCTAGGTCCAATTTTGCAGGTTTAAAACCCACATCGAATGCACAACGGATCAAACCTACGTGACTACAGTGAGCCTGATGTCCGTGACAAGAGAGGCAGTACATCTCAATCAGCCCTCAACTGGCTGAGCGAAGAGCATTGACTCAATTATTGATTTGATTGTTTTAGCGCCATTATCCTTAGCAGTTAGTTGTGCAACGTGATTCTTGTCGCTGCGGGACACATTCGATCAGTTCGGAAGAGCCTGGGAGTGAGCGAGCACGACGAGATGCAATTTGGCGCGTGGACAACCCCCAAAAGCCACTGCTGATGAAGCAACGGCTTTTGTTCCGGCATCAGCAGTATTTGGCTGTGTGGCCAGCCAGCACAGCGTACACGTTTGTCAGAAGACGCATGGGTCTTCTCTCGAGGGACACAGATAGAGGAATTATTCCCCGTCCTCGCCTCTTTGTGTCCTCAGGGCACCCACAAGCACGCGCCCACAAGCGTGCGTGCACAAGCACGTACGCGCGCACATCTGTGGTAGATTTACGCACAGCTCTTCGTCTTGGCTTGTCAGGACCATTGTGTTTGTATTTTTCACGTCATTTTACAGAGCTTGCAAATAGTGTGGGAAGCTTGCACGGCAAATGCCTTGCGATGTATTATTTTACCCCCCCCCGCCCCTCGAACACATCCTGATGCCAAGATATATCATGGTTGACCCCAGAGCGTTAATGCATTTCAGCGCTGCCTTGTCTTCAGTTAATTTTTAAAGTAAACCGCATCACGTCCGGGTCCAGTGCAACTTATACTCCTGAAAGTTTTTCCTACATTAGACTTTGATGTGCCGGGGAATTAGCAGAACCGTGGTTGCTGGCGGAGCAGTGAAGAGTGCTGCAAATAGGTGCATTATTGCACTACTCGATTTAAAGCTTTTGTGACTGCAGAGATTCATCTTCTTGGTTCTTTCGGTAAAGTCACGTAGAAGGGAAATAATAAAAATACAACAATAATGTTATAAAATAATACAAATAAAACGTAATATTATTGTTTTATTTTTATTATTTTATTATTTCCCTTCTACGTGACTTTACCGAAAGAACCAAGAAGATATTGCAATACTCGATTTAAAGGATGAAGACATGGATGTGGCTTGGTTGAATCCAAGTCCATTATAATCCTGATGCCAATTGCTCATGTACATGTACAGCCCGTTTTGTCAGTACACCGCTGACCAAGGGCCTCTCAACGTCTTGTGAGCCCGTGCGGGATATATGACCATACTTCACCACGCTGCTCAGCGTGGGCTGTTGAAGGTGACCAGAAGTGCAGAACAATCGATTTTGCCGCACTGCCCTCTATTGCCCAAAACGTTTACCGAACCTGTCTTTTGCACATGGAGGTTACCACCCATCCACGCACTATCCAGGCTCAAACTTGCTTAACTTCGAAGGTCTGATTATATTTGGTGCATTCTAGGTGATTTCATCAGAAGCACAAACTGCTCACGGATGATGACATTAGTTTCCCTGTATTTAACTTGGTAAGCCACATGTGAGACTCTCTCTTGGGAAAATCGTAAGGCTAAAAAAAATATTTACACGAGGAAAATAATTTATACGTATTTCTGACAATTAAATAATGGGACTCGTGCAATGGTACAAGAACACAATCAACATGCCCTTCCGACTGATAATTCTACGGGGCCGTTTTAATTTATGGCGCCGCCACTCTTTCGTAATTCTCTACAGAAATCACCGGGGCAGCTGTTGGGGTCGAACTATTGACACCGCGCAAATTGACCCAGCGGCGGAGCACATTGCCCGCCAGGCTCTTTAACTTTTTTTTATTGCAGTTGCTAAGCAGAAGCCCTAGACTTTGTAACCTCAAGCAACCAGCAGGAGAGCCGACTCTCGTGAAATTGGTGGCAAGGGTTGACGAGCCTCTTCAATCGAGTACGGCTAGAGACAGATGGAAAGACAGATGTAAGGAGCAAGCTCCAGAGGGCCAAGCTGTGCGAGTTAGAGAACTGGAAGACAAATGCTTCGTCCTGCGGTGAGGCAGCTGGACAACGGTGCGGGACGAGGGGGAGAATCGGTGCGCAGAGACCGCATCCAGGACGCTGATGGATGGGGCCGATCTCTGACTGAACAGCGGGCTTGGGCGTGCGCATGCCGGTGAAAGTCTGTCGCTGGCTCTCCGGCCAGGCCTCACCGTTCCCGAGCAGCTCAAAGCCCACGTGTCCTTTTCCACCTTCTCCACTACGGCCGGCGAGACGACGACTCCCAGGTCGGTGGCGACAGCGCACTCGAAGGTCGCCACCTGCGGGGCAGACACAAGCGGCAGTAAATGGCGATCGTATTCATTAGCTCTCACGGTGTGTTTTGTTGTTGGGTTGTATACCACGTGCTATTCAGCATGATGTCTGGACGTTTTCACTGCACAAGGCTGGGAGCTTCTTCGGGATATGAAGTTCAGCTCATCGAGAGAAATGTCGGATATACCGCCGAGCAACATAACCTGTATACACGTGGGAGACCGAGACGGCACAATGGAAATGGACCTATGCAGTAGATTGTGTCCATTGTTTGCCCTATATGGAGTACTCGTCATACTGCAGACAGACCATCAAGCTCTTGAACAGTGCTGAGGAATACACGACACAAAATCAAATGCAGTAGATTTGCAAAGGATTGGCCAACAAGAGAAGTGTGGATTAGAGGCATCTTACTGTTTCAGCAATTTGCTTTTAAATGTTTTACAGTGTGGTGACTATTGTTTCTTTAGTGGCTACAGAGGGTCGCATTAACCCTATAAATAAAACATGCAAATCAAAAATAACCGAGAAGAATTCACATACCGCCACACCCACTCAATCCCTACTCATGCCCACAGTGAATGGCTTAATCTTTTCTGAAACTGCCACTGCCTAGTGCTGATAGGCTGCACCTACTCCCCGTTTCAACCCCACCCACTATTTAACTAGCCCCGCAAACTACTTTGCTAGCCCCAACACACGACTCCACTGGCCCCACCCACTACTCGGTTAGCCCCACCTATTACCCGGCTAGCCCCGCCCACTACTCAGCTAGCCCTGCCCACTACTCGGCTAGCCCCGCCCACTACTCGGTTAGCCACGCCCACTACTCGGCTAGCCCCGCCCACTGCTCGGTTAGCCCCGCCCACTACTCGGCTAGCCCCGCCCACCACTCGGCTGGCTCCACCCACTACTCAGCTGGCTCCACCTTTTCCCCCATATGTAGCCGCTGGAGGTCATGACGAGTATTTTCATTGTTGTTGTTCTATACTCCTGTGCGGTTCCTGTTCTGTTGTAATGTGCACCGATGCAATTTTATTTAGGGCAATATTGCCGCGTTTAGATTGACCGATTGATCAATGTGGCCACAACACATCTAAAAACCCGGAATAAAATGATTTTCACGAAAGCTTCAGGGCACCAGGGCCAGCCCTTTTCAGAAACCACTGGACTGTCCTGGCCATCGTTACCTTGAGGAGGCCCAGTCGCTTGGCGAGGAGAGACAACTTCCACGGCCGCCCTGCCAGGACCAGGGAAGGCTTCACCAGCGCCTCAAGGCGAGGGCAGGCTTGCGGGCCTTTCATGTCGAGATCAGAATCACTGCTCTCACGTTGCTGGTTATGCAACAGTAAAGGCATAAAAAAAAATGCAGTCTTAATGGGGTTTTTACATTGCTTAATGGATAAATATGTACATTTCAGGTGACTTCCAGAGTACAGAAAAACCCGCATGTGGTTCTAACCACAAGTGCGCAGATATGGATGTTGTCATAATAACTTGGATCTGAAACGAATCCCAGTTTCCAAAAACTGGATTTTCTGGTTTCGGAGAAACCTAATAATATATTTTTCTATCATTTCTATTTTTAATTTGTTTTCTCAGGATTATGTTTCATTGCTCTGTTCAAATTGGTGCCATCCCAGCTTCTGGTGAGAACAGGAGACTTTTGTCCTGGCTACAGTCTCATGCCACCGCATGATAATCTCATAATGCACGGGCAGGTGATGCGTGACTCACAGAGGGAGATGCTGGCACGCTTCCCAGCTCATGACAAAAGGACATCGCGCGACACAGCAACCCACCACCTCTAACCAGCCACTGCAGTTACGCTCCACGTCGCATGGCAAACACAAATACAATACTTGGTGCGTCATCATCATCATCCAAGCCTGTAGCGGGGTGGAGGGGGCTGAGAAGACTGAGTCCCCCCCCCCTGCCAAAAGTTCAGCTACCCCCCTTTATAAAAGCTTAGGGTCAGGTCAAAAATGTTGGTACAATACAGTATTTACATAGGCGGGGAGAAGAGCTAAGCGCAGAATGCACGACAGGCAAAGGGGAAATTGCATCGTTACTCACTCTGTTTAGCGGCTAGCATTTGTTGAAAGTTTGTTTACATTAACAGTGTCGTGTCCTCCCACAATCTTAAGTTTTTATATCCCCCCCCCGCCACCCCCACCTCCTTTAAACAAGGTCATGCTACGAGGCGTAATCAAATACCAACAACCACTGCAGCAGGCATTGCCTGTAACACCTGGATTTGTCTGGTGATCTCCTGCCTGCAAGCCTTCAATCAATCAATGCATCACACGATGGTCTGGTGTGGTCGAGCAAAATGAGAAACTTTCTGAACATCGCAAGCGTTGCAGAATTGATGCTGCACCTTCAAGCCACTGGCTGAAGGACTGAGGCGAGGGTGGTAGTCTCTGAGCGATAACCCCACATAGGGTTTTTTTTTTAGAAAAGAGAGAAAGTTGAAGAATAAAAACAAAAAGTAACACACACCAGAGATTAAAAAAAACAATAAAGATCAAAAGGCAGAATTGAGTTTTAAAAAGTGGTGGTAGATTAAAAAAAAAAGAATTGTAAAAGGTTAAACAAATAAAAAAAAACAAAGCAAAATAAAGACTTCCTTAATGTTACGCACTAAATATTAAGTGGGTTGCATGCTTACATTGCGGATGATGTCTCCTTGGCTGCAAGCTCCGCTGGTACACGTCTGTTCCTCCACACACCAGTTGCATGGCCAGGGGCTCCCAGAACACGCAGCACAACTGCACAAGGACACAGCGATCCCCGCTCATCAGTCTCTGCGGGGTTACTCGAACGAAAATCTTGGTTCCAGGGCAACAGAGCACAGAGTGGGACACAAACACAGTGTGCACAGTACAGTGCTCCTGCAAATGATACTTTCACGGAAGGGCCCAGGGTATTGAACATCCCCAATGTCCAAGCTCTGACCATAACCAACAAATGAAAACAAAATAATTTTACATCGCGAACAGCACCGCTAGCAATGTTTTTTTTCTATTCACATTTAAATGAAAAAATAGCGCCATTGGTGTCACACGTCTCAAGACAAAGTAACCATCGGATTCTCACACAGTCGTGCGTACAACATCTTAGAGAATGGCCCCGTCAAAGGCGAGAACCGATAGCCACTTCACAGATCCCTTCAAGTAACATTTTTTTGCATCCACATGCGAGGCAGTCCACTTTCCCACACACTGCCACAGTGAAATGTTTATCGCACGAAAGTAAAAGTAACATTTCATAATTTCCCAAACATGTAATTTGACCAACTTAAACAAAAAATTAGTTTTATTCAATGTGACAGGGGTTTGTTGGTGCAGCGACCACGGATTGGGTTAAGACCTTCAACTCGCTGCACTTCAGAACCCAGTGCATCCACAGACCTCAGCAGTACCGGCTCGCTGCCCTGATACCCAAGGAGTCACCTGTGGATTAGCCTTCGTTTGTATAGCAGAAGGCTTCTCCCAATTGTGCAGTGCAGGGTCAAACCTACAGTGAGGGAAAAAAGTATTTGATCCCCTGCTGATTTTGTACGTTTTCCCACTGACAAAGAAATGATCAGTCTATAATTTTAATGGTAGGTTTATTTGAACAGTGAGAGACAAAATGACAACAACAAAAATCCAGAAAAACGCATGTCAAAAATGTTATAAATTTATTTGCATTTTAATGAGGGAAATAAGTATTTGACCCCCTCTCAATCAGAAAGATTTCTGGCTCCCAGGTGTCTTTTATACAGGTAACGAGCTGAGATTAGGAGCACTCTTAAAGGGAGTGCTCCTAATCTCAGCTTGTTACCTGTATAAAAGACACCTGTCCACAGAAGCAATCAATCAATCAGATTCCAAACTCTCCACCATGGCCAAGACAAAAGAGCTCTCCAAGGATGTCAACTCAACTCGCCGTGTTTGGAGGAGGAATGCTGCCTATGACCCCAAGAAAACCATCCCCACCGTCAAACATGGAGGTGGAAACATTATGCTTTGGGGGTGTTTTTCTGCTAAGGACAACTTCACCGCATCAAAGGGACGATGGACGGGGCCATGTGCCGTTAAATCTTGGGTGAGAACCTCCTTCCCTCAGCCAGGGCATTGAAAATGGGTTGTCGATGGGTATTCCTGCATGACAATGACCCAAAACACACGGCCAAGGCAACAAAGGAGTGGCTCAAGAAGAAGCACATTAAGGTCCTGGAGTGGCCTAGCCAGTCTCCAGACCTTAATCCCATAGAAAAATCTGTGGAGGGAGCTGAAGGTTCGAGTTGCCAAACGTCAGCCTCGAAACCTTAATGACTTGGAGAAGATCTGCAAAGAGGAGTGGGACAAAATCCATCCTGAGATGTGTGCAAACCTGGTGGCCAACTACAAGAAACGTCTGACCCCTGTGATTGCCAACAAGGGTTTTTCCACCAAGTACTAAGTCATGTTTTGCAGAGGGGTCAAATACTTATTTCCCTCATTAGAATGCAAATCAATTTATAACATTTTTGACATGCGTTTTTCCGGATTTTTTTGTTGTTATTCTGTCTCTCATGGTTCAAATAAACCTACCATTAAAATTATAGACTGATCATTTCTTGGTCAGTGGGCAAACGTACAAAATCAGCAGGGGATCAAATACTTTTTTCCCTCACTGTATCACATCATCTTCCAGGGATGGTAGGGTAAGAATATCCAGAGGTTTATCTTCATGAGTTCGGTCCCTTGCTTTATTTATTTATCTATTAAAAAAAGCCACACTGAGTCACGGGGACTCTATTGTCAGAAGGATCATGCATTGGGTTTTGCTTTAATGTTTTCAGCTAATTAATAAATTATTGTACATGTGGGAAGAAACCGGAGAAAATCCACACGTGCAAAGGGGGCAGCAATCTATCCCCATACAGATGGAAAACAGATGGTGATTATTCAACTTACTGTCCTGCCTTCGCGTGGCGAGCCAGGGTATGGCGCCTCTCCGACGTCCACGGGAATGGAGTTTTACAACATTTGTGTGACCCACAAACCCTCGCTCGTCTCCACAGCGCTGGATTACAGGCGCGTGCGCGCCATCGCTGCCAGGTTCCGTGCCATTTGACTGGGAATTTCCCTCCACTGGCTCAGGACCATTGTTTGCATGCTGGCGGCGGGGGGGGGGGGGCACACCGCCCAATTCACAAACCAGTCTCAATTTTTACGGCGTGGTTCTCCATCTGGCCACCGGACAAGCGGTAAAGCTGTCGTCGCATCAAAAACACGGCCGCCGCGGGTTTGTTCGAGTTCAAGGAGGAATATTCTTTGGGTCAACTTACTGTCCTGCCTGTTATTTTCTTTGAACCTATCTACGCGACTTTACCAAAAGACCCTAAGAATATGAATTCCTGCAGTCACGAAAGCTTTAAGTCAAGATTCAAGGAGGAACTGATATGTCTCTCAATTGGAAGCTCAGAACGCAAACCGTTTCAATGTGCAGAGAGAACACGCGACCCAAAATTAATGCGCTCTCACCACCGCATCTAAAAAAAATTCACAGTGGCTTAATTGACCAGAAAATTACTCATCACAAGGAATTGCAAATAATCTTGATTCAGTAAAATAAACATTCGTGAAAAACCTCATCCATTCTACTCATCAAAATCGTTCACATACAATTGATAATCAAGGGGTAGTGACCTAAATAACGTAAACGTAGGGTTCAAATGGCATTCAAATGAGACATTCATGTCCAGTGCAGGTACCCAGCCAGCACCTGTAGCACTGTATACAACGACATGCTCCATATAATTGCACTCCCATGCTGGCTATTACTATAGGAAAATCTGAGAACTGTATTTGGTTGGCAGTATTTACGCGACGTTTTTCCAACGTCTGAACAGAAACCCAGACTCTCTTGCTCTCAAGATGACCTGTACCGTGCAAGCCAATCAGGGCTCCCACGTGCGTGTGTTGCGAGGAGCGTTTCCTCAACCTCGTCCCCCTAAAACCACTTCTCTTTCCACTTCGTCCCTCACACCGCACCACTTCAGAATTCTCTCCCGCAGCAAGTTTTCCCAAGTCCACGCAACCTCGCTCAATTCAAAATAAGCGTACCAATTCTAACTTATTAACGCCTCTCAATACCGCCTTTTGTTGCTGGTCGTTTGAGAATGTTGGGCCCAGGACTCCCTCCGCAACCGTGATTAAAAAACTCTTTTTTTAAATAATCTGCTAATAAATTCTGGTCACCAATGTTCCATGGCGTCTGGCAGTCAACGGCCCCTTGGGCTCCGTTGGGTGTGGGTCTCTGGGGCAGTGAGAGCTCGGCACACAACGCGTGCGCGCACGCGCATTCTTCCCATACAAGCCCAGACAGCGGCCGAGTGCTCCAAGACAAATTTCCATGAACTCATCATCGCCGCGCCAAGGTAAGTACGCAGTTTGTGAGCGTGTACGGCCGGCCACAGCTTCCTCACACCGCCACCGGGGGAGAAGGGTGAGTGCGGGTGCCGGGTGGGTGGGAAGGATTGAAGGCGAGCAGTCTATATATCCGTCCAAATACAGTGAACAAATATGAACACTCTCCAGCAACGTGTGCCCAAAGACGAAAGTGCACAACTGCGTAGGGTTTTGCGACGTGCTGTAAAGCGGCGATCAGATGGGCTTTTGGGGTCGTAGTGTGCGTTGGTCGGCACGATGCCCCCACGTTTCTCTCCGCGTGCTAGGAGCTTCTCCTGCAACTAAATATTCGGTTGGTTCTTAAATCAGCTATTCATACTAGGCGAAGCCAGTTTTTTTTCAGTCAGTGCATTATTCCTGCTATGGGCATCGAGGTCAGAAACGTGGACGATAACAATGAAAATGGAAAAGATGAAAAGTGCAAACAAAAAAATGCACCCATAGAACACAGGGAGAGGAACGCTTGGACTAAAGGACATGTGCAAGTTCGAGACATCGTATTCATTGCGATGAAAGGGCTTCGGCAGAGGACATCTGGCTGGACAGGATGATGGCCTGTGGTCGAGACTAATGACAGCGGCAACCGATGGAGAGAAAAGGCTGAGAGTACGTCCACCATGGAGATGAAGTGATCGGGTTGTGTGCACGACCGAGATGGACTGTTGCACCATGAGACCGTAAAATATGGTGGCGACCTGCTGAGGTATTCATCCAGCAGTGAATGGATCATGGCAGACAATGAAAGTGAGATAAAGTCAAAATGTCTCCCAGGAACAAAGAAGCAACCGTGTGACTAGCAGTAGAGGCATTTGTGTTTCAGTGAACTCCTCTCTGCGGTAGCAGAGCAGTTATTGTCCTGTGTAAACAGCGCCACTGGGGAGATAAAGGCGGTCGGGGGTGGTGCTGGTCACCCCCCCCCCCCCGTGTGCCGTGCCTTCCTTCATAGGCGCTCGCGAACAGCACTTGACCCAACAGTCTGTTAAAGGCTACGCGGGGGGGGGGGGATCATTGTCTTTGCCTTCTCTGCAGCGGCAGTCGTTACTGCAGGGAATATGCGATGAGTAATGAGTATCGGCTGACTCGCACGCTAACACCGACAAAGAACAAGGTCAGTGTGTCCGTCTCCTTGCCTAAACAACAAAGGGGTGGGTTGCTCATCACCACCGGAACACCATCTCTGGATATTCCACCTTTCCCTTGGAGGTGGCCAGTCCATACGTAACACAACCCCCACTGTCGATTTCCCATGAAGGGGTCCTCGATTTTTGTTTTATTCCCCGAACAAAATGATTGGTTGGAGCAACCGCGCCCGCCCAAATTTGAAAACGGAAACTTACGATTGTGTGTTGTACGCATGTTGTATGTATGTATGTGTACGATGAATTTATTTCGCGCGGTATTAGCCAACCATGCCAATCGGAGGTGCAGGCTTAATTTCAAGGGGCTTAACTGTGCGTCAAGAGTCGAGAACTCGCACCATATTGTCATCTCACCGGATAAATACAAGCACGACGTACAGTAAGTGGAAGGGCAGGGTGTTTACGAAGACAAAGACGATTGTCCTCTCATGAGGAAACCAACCACAATTAGGGAACCAACTTTTATATTTTGACGAGAGCGGTCACTCCAATGGGGGGGGGGGGGGGGGGGGCGGGGGGTAGAGGCGGTGAGGCTACGGACAGCTGGGCTGGCCTCACGGACTCCCAACTTACGGCGCTCGGGGGTTGAGCCGTGCCAGGGCCGAGCAGTCAAACACGAGCAGCCGAGCCGTCACCAACGTGATGTCTCCATGCCTCACGGCAACCTCCACCTCCACGTGGTCTGCGCACGAAACAAAGACGAAGATCGCTCGTATAGCTTGTAGCAGACTGTTGGGGCAAGTGCTGTTAGCGAGCACCTAGGAAGGCCAACAAGCGGGGCTGGGTGGCCAATACCACGCCGGGCCATTTACATCACCCCTGTGGGGCGATGTTTACACACTGCATCAGGTGCTCATTTGAGGCCAAATCGACCTAGGGGAGGCCCATGACCGGTTAAGATAACTGTCAATGGTGTTGGCCGTGAGCAGGAATCGAACTCGGGTTGCCTGATTCATAGCACAGCCACAAGCACCAACAACCACGGGCATTGGCATCAGCAGTATTTACTCTCTCCTCAACTTTCCATTGGCACATATGAGCCGCAATAGCACTGGGTCCTCGCAATACCGGTGGCTTTTCCCACTGGCAATTTGCCGGGGCCGAGCCAGAACCAAACCGTGAAATTCCGGCCTCGCAATAAACGTCTCAATCTGGCTCGGGGCCAAGCAGGGCCAGGGGGCTCGGAGAATGACTCTCGTCATGCTTGTTCGTGGTGTGCGAAGTCAGCAGTACAGCTCGGGTTTTTAAAAATGTTTTTATTATATGTCAGTAGGAGCACAGTAAAGTCCACAACAAGCCGCGTCGTGGGGGTGAGGGGGGGAGCACAGAAACTCCACGGACATAAGTCCCGAAACACTGTGCTCCTGGATTCAGAGGAGGGAGGAGATTGGGCTCTTTGCCCCACCGAGTGGGGACCGCGAGCAACGTATTTGTGTTTTCATGTGGGGAGGGGAAGGCGAGGGAAGAACAACTTATGTAAGGGAGTAGAGGGAGCAGGGGGGTACTTAAATGAGAAAAAAACCTGGCATGGCTCGGTTGTACACAGTGGGGAAGAGATAGAGAGGTCCTCCGTTTAAAGTGACGGGCTACTGCTTGTGGCCAATCAACCTGAATGCGCCAGATCTCGTCAAGGCTTGGAATGCCAAGCAAAGATTTGAGCCTGGTTGGTACTTGGATGGGTGACAGGGAATACTCGGTGGTCTAGGCTTGCGCTGTGAAGTAGTAAGGAGATGGTAGTACGGCATTGGACTATTCAATCTCCCCATTGTGGAGCTTTAAGCGATACACCCTATGTGCACATGTTCTCTGATATTCCTCTCACATGCCACTCATTATGAATGGAATTGGCCAAACATTCCAAATTCAGGACCCTCCTAAAAAAGGATCTTGAGATTCAATGAGGCTTTCCTGTGTAAACAGAGAGTATATATTACAATTAGTGTTGCATTGCAATGTGCCAAATAAGGCTGGCACAGTTGGTGGGCCAGCAGAAAGCACACCTGGTCACTTTCGTTTCCCCAACGTCCGTGGGCCAACAAAGGAAATGGGTGCCACGTGTGGTGTCATCATTTTACCAGTACACATTTCTTAATATGGCATATATGTCTAAATTAACAAGCGATAGCGCATTTTCAAAGTGCTTTATTGTATTTATAAGTTAATTTAGGGGGGGGGGGGGTCCATCCATCTTTTCTCCAATATTATTCCAATTGTGCTGTCCGCATTGTGCTATGAGACAGCGTCCATGCCGAACTCTGGCCAGGCATCACTCGAGGATGGAAATCTCGCAAGTACTGCAAAGATCACTTCAGGTGACCTCTCATCCAACATTAGTCGCACTAACTTTCCCACACTCCCTGCTATACAGACATACTTGTCACATGGTAATGAAACCAAAATTGTATTAAATGTTTTGCCTAGTTAAGTGGAAAACCACACTTAAATGTGCGTGTGCAGTCATCGGTGCGACCACTAACCCACTACGTTATAGAACCGGATGTGTTCACAGCTGGCTTCTGGGTTCAAAGCCAGGCTATCTCAGTGGCGGGACATACAATTCCTAAGCCATCCACTCCAGTAAACTAGATTTTTTTTTTTTACAAACACAACCAAGCGACTGACAAGTTATATATCAAGTAAAGACTGCCAGTGCTGGTATTGATGGAACCACACCACAAGAGATAACATAAAAGGATACACGAAACTAAACTTTTTTATTTTACCAGGTAAGGCCCACTGAGCTATTAATCTCTTATTCAGAAGCGACCTCACCACAAATGATTGCTCAACGAAGTAACTTATCACGTGGCAATTTATAGCAGCCAAATACTCTAATCGGATAGATAGGTGTGGCTGGGTGGCTCATTGGTTAGTGCCGAGCCAGCACGACTGAGATAATGGGTTCAAATCTGGGTTTTAGCCGACCGTGATTAACCTGGTTGCCAGTTGTGTGCAAGTTCACGTCCGAGCGAAATCATCGTTGATACATGAAAAACCCACCACGTGCAATTTGGTTCGGACCCAACTTGAATACATTCGAACTCTTGTGTTTAGATATGGTCTTTATGTTATGCCACAATCTCACGGCAGAGCGTTGAGGGAAGTGCGACACCTGCTATGTAAAGAATAAAGGCCGCTTTTGCAGGGCTGTTAGGAGAAATTCTGTGAAAAAAAACTTCTGCAGACGCTCCCCGACACTTATCGATGATTTGCCATCTCATTACACGACGCCGACAGCATAAAGGTGGCACAATTTTAATAAGTTGGGTTGTAAAAAGAGAATAAACCGACATGGGGAAGTCTCAGGCCAGGTTCAAATACCAACCGTTGCCGTGACCCACAAGTTCTGGCATTGCATACGAGTCACTTGGGATCGTAACCACATTTTACGAGCCATGGCAATAACCGCCGACTGCTGGATCATCCAGCCAACTCTTTCCAAGACAAGATAAACATTTCCCTTCTTAATTTATTTCTCTGAGATTTTGCCGACGCGGCGGAAAGTTTTCCGAGATATTTCAACCGCGCTATAGTGGGGACCCAATGGGGAGAGATAGGGAGAGAGCGGAATATTTGTGGCTGCGCTCCCCCACCATCCCCCTTCGGCCCGCGGGGGCCACAGGACAGTAGTGCCACCACCCGCACACTCGAAAGCGTTGCGCGCTACTGTCCCGTGGGCTTGAAGAACGATACCTTTCCCGTTCCACGGCAGGAGGTCGGGAGACGGACTCTGGCAGCGCACAAGATTCCCGGCGATCGTGGCTGGGGTGGAGTGGCCCTCGGCTTGGCAGCGCAGAGATTCGGAGTTGGTCACCTCCACCAGGTGGGCGACCGTCAGCGTCACCTGGGCACAGCGGCAACCGACAGCGAACGAACGGCTCCAAACCAACCGGAAGAAGAAAACGCTCGTGGCAGACATCTCCACAGTACTTTATAAGATAATTCCATTCTCATTCAAACACACGCCAATGACCAACTCACACGGAATGAGCCCGATGATCTCTTTAAATCTTGTTAGATGTTGAAAGCGAAGCAGTTTTAAGCCCAGATATTGCTAGGATGGGTGACCACAGGTTATTATAGGCCGAGGGGCATATGTGGTTGGCAGCAGAGGGAACTAAAGCAAACACATCCACTGTTGTACTTTACATCTAAGTCTACATTGCCTGTCTTCACCAAACCACACTGGCCAGCATGGTGAAGTTAAATGGTCCCTGTAACCCGCACCTCCAATTAGCACGGTTGGCTACAACATACACACAAGTGGATAAGTAAATGACTCTACATATACAAACAAGACAAAGACCCCAATATAGCCTTAACAGCCTGTTGGGGCAAGTGCTGTTAGTGAGCCCCTATGAAGGCCGGCATGGCACTGCACACGAGGAGGTGGGTGGCCAGCATCAATTTCGGCCGCCTTCGTCTCCCCAGTGGAGATGTTTACACACCGCACCAGGTACTCATGAAAGGCCGAGTTCACCTAAGGGAGGCCCAGGACCGGTTCAGATAATCATCACCGATGCTGGCCGTGAGCGGGTATCGAACTTGAATAGCCGGGTTCGTAGCGCAGCGCGCTAACTGCGTATATGCATACATAGACATAGACAAATACAAAGATTTGCACATCTGTGCATGCACACAAACACAAAGACTTCCTCACTTTGACAGTGCATCCTCACAACCTGTTCCAAGCAAGAGGCAAACGGGCTGTTATCGAGCACCAGGTAAGCCCAGCACAGCACACTCCGGAATTGCTGTGGTCAACACCATGCCCAGGCCACCCTTTGTTTCCCCATCGCTGATGCCGACCACAGGCAGCACCAGGTGCTCATTATAGACCGAGTCCACCCAAGGGGAAGCTTACAGCGGGTGCGCTCGTTAATTACCACTGGTGCCACTCGTGGGCAGCAATCGAACCTGGGTCAATGCGACTGTGCAAACTCTACCATCATGCACCTGCTCCCCCGCCCCGTCACCACACACAAACGTATACCTGACAGACAATACATTACAGAGACGTGTATGTATGTTCCAACTTCTTTCGCACCGTACGTAGCCAACCGTGCTAATAGTCGGTGCTACAGCTCCGCAGCAGTACAGGATCTGCACACGGCACAGTGTGGGTGGATACCGGTGGTGGCGGAACTGTCGAGTGTCCAGGCGGGGCCAAGTGCAGCGGGGCCCACAGGCCAGAAGGGGCCTAGACGTCAGACTACGCAGAGGGGTGGAGGGAATCGGACTGGGGGCCAAACTTAATTCCTTATATCAGGGTCCATGTGAATTGATGCTGCGCCTCCGCTCTATACAAATGAAGACAAAGATCCCCCGTGTAGCCTTAACGGCACTTGCCAGGGGGAAAGTGCTGAAAGCGAGCACCTATGAAGGCTGGAATGGCACACGAGGGGGTGGGGTGGCCAGTACTATTCCTAGCCACCTTTGTATGTTTCTTGAATTTCTTTCGCACCGTACATAGCCAACCGTGGTAATCCCTAGTGGCGATCTTTATACATAGCACCAGGTACTCATTTGAGGCCGAGTTGACCTAGGGGATGCCCAGGACCGGTGCGGATATGTATCGTTGATGTTGGCAATGAGCAGGGACCGACCTTGGGTCTCCGGGTTCACAGCGCAGCACGCTAACCCCCACACAGTGCCATAATGCCATCGGTGGTCAGCGCACGCACACGCATACATACACGTCAGTTTACACACCACACTGCACACACACACACACCGCACGTACACACACACCGCACGAACCTGCTGGGGATGCTGGCGGCTCACGCTGTGCGGCGACACGCCGCTCACGGCCGGGCACTCCCCGCGGGGGCTCCACAGCCACGCCTCCTGCACGTCCGCGTCGGGGCACTCCGCACGCCCGGCGCACCTGGCGCGCGGCCCGCCCGGCGGGAACGAGTTATCAGGGCACCGGCGGAGCGCGGAGGGCGACGGCGCGGCTTTGGCTCGCAGCTCGGTCTCTTGCGAGGGCCGACGGCGTGCGGGTTTCGCGGGCACACGGCTGGCGCTGCCGGTTTTTCGGGGTTTTTCGGTCGCCCGGCTGACGCGTGCTCCCCACCCCCCACCTCGCCTTAGGCGATTGCGCGGGGGGGGGGAGATTTTGCTGCGCGCGCGACGATTGTGTCGCTCGCCACCGGTGACGTGCCAGCCACTTTAGAGTGGAAAACATTGAAAACGTGTCTATCTTTCATTACATACCAATTTACAACCCTGCAAAAATTGTGTCATACGAAAAAAAAATGAATGCTAACAGCCGTGCACTCCACACTCAGTGAAGTCTCACTTCCATGATTAACTTCGGTTTTAAATTATAATCTTTATTATAATTACAATCGGCAACAACTCAAGATAACTCTCGTCAAGACCTACAGCTCTCAAATGTGCTTTGCGATAAATGGTTTCTTTATCTTCTCCTGCTCCGGCTCCGCCTTCATTTTAGGCGCCATGCGGAATGAAACGCACAGTTCTAACGTCTTTCACGGGCAGTGATAATTGGAAATTCCATGGCCTTAAATGCCCCCGTCGGCTGCCTACAGCTTGGGCTCGCGCAAGGTGACGTGTCGGATTTGTAGAAATGTTTGGATTCAAGTGGAATGCCCAGGGCTCAGAGAGGAATTTATGCGGAATCTTAGGCTCAACATTCAAACTGGCTCGATTTTACGGAGCATGCCGAATCTAATGTGGAATTTTCGCCCTTAAGGGAAAGAGAGTCGCAGTCCACTGTGCAATAAAGATTTTTATTTTATAACTCAAAAGTGAAGTTCTCTCTACAGGCAGCTGCTCTTTCCTGGGAATACAGCCAAGAAATAGTACCATCAGTGATGGTTAAAGCAGGTGCCAACATGATGTATATTGCTCTAAAATAAAATCGAGGGCAACAGTGGTGCAGTGATTAGTGCACTGTGCTATAAACCCAGTAAGTTTGATTCCTAACCATTTGCCAATATCAGTGTAGGGCGATACATGAACTGATTATGGGCCCCCACTACACCAACCCACACTAACCAGTGCGGTGAGGTATGGTCAAAAATAAACCACAACGACCAACAGTGTGGGGAGGCCTTCACCTAGAAGTGGATTGGTAAATTATAAAATTATAATTATTAAAGGTAACAATCAATGCCTTAATGAAGCACATTAACTGTAATGAATTAATCACTCGTGGAAATAAGAACACTTAGGCTGCACAAACCTTTTAACACCGCACTCCCATCTCCGACAGGCAATCACAGCGTGCGTTTTTTAAGCGTCCTTCGCAGACACGCTCTGCATCATACGGCCCGAGCTGCACAACCCCCAATGTCACGGCTCGACGTCTTATCATGAGATGCGGCAGAGGAGAGGTGGGGGGGGGCAGGGTTGGGTGGGAGGGGGGCACACGCGCCACAAATATAAAACGATGACCTTGGTGACCCCCCCCCCGCCCCCCCCCCCACCGCGAGACTCACTTCCCGTGCAGCACGCACCACCCGCAGTACGGATCTCCGGTAGCGACGCACCCGGCGCACGATCTGTGGCGGCCGCAGTCCGAGACCGGGACCCTGGCCACCTGCGGCACGAAGACGGCAACAAGCGCGGAAGGTCACCCCGCGCTGCCCCACTCGCCAGTCGGTAACCCCGGTGAGCTGCCGGTCCCGGGTTAATGCTGCGGCGAGGAGCGCGCTTGCTCGCTCGTGCGAAGACGCTCGCCCCAAGGGGGCCGCGGGCGAACCCGCGGCTCCGGGAGGCCGCACGCGGCTCTTTTATAAAAGGGCCGCTTCGCGACGTGTTTTTTTTTTTTTAATCGAGGACCACCGTCTTTGTAGTCACGCGCATTGGCGCCTCTTGAAGTGGTGGGTTTTTTTTTGTTATATATACCGAATTCGAAAAAAATTGGCTCCCCTTGTTATTTTGGTTTCGTCGGCTCCTGTTCTAGCTGAACATTACGACGGCTCTTATCCTGCACACGAAGCGGCGGGGGGGGGGGGGGGGGGGAACAAGCGGATTGGCGAATGCAAAGAAATAATTTGAGATCAGATGGAAGGAACTACAATGGGCTGGCGAATAAAAGAAAATATTACACTTCAGATGGTCAGAATGAAGAATCGACAATGGACTGGCCATGCAGCCAGAATGGTTACGGTTCGATGATAAAATTAAGCACGGCACGGTGAGCAATACGGGAAAAAATTTAAGCAGTCAGACCATCAACAAAGATGGTCAGATAAGATCCAAGCTGGACAGATCAGATTCAAACAATACAGGAAAATATCGTAAGACGAAACAGCGGAAACACCGATGGAGGAAGGCATATCCGGTGAAGTCGTGCCCAACAGTTGACGAGACCGCGGGAATGAAGAAAATCCTGAAGACACGTGCCTAGTCAGTGCCCTGGGCTCCGACGCACCTTTTACGCTCCATGAACGAGGAGGCCGCAACGACACTAGCACACGCGAATGAAATGAGCATCACCGCGACACTGCTCCAATGCAACGTTCGTGAAATAACACGACAATGGGGTGGTCACTTGAGACCTCCTGCGCACGGCGGCTTCAACGTATGAAACGCACTACGGCAGCACGCGGGCAACCGTGATTTTAAAGCCTCGCCTCTCATAACCGAAGCTTCACAAGTGTATGGGGGGCGCTTGGCGGCACACGACCCCCGATTGCATTGGCACGAGATGCGAGTAGTTTGGTTTTTTTCGGGTTACGTGTTGCTTTAATCCATTTCGGAATTTACCACCACGGAGGAAGAACGGTTTAAAACCCAGGGTCCTCCACACACCGCCATGCGCAAGGTTTCCACTCTCGCCGATCACCAGGGGATGGGGTTATTGTGCGACACGTTAATTTGGACGTTGTTGAAGATTGGTCAACGTGTAAAGGCAGATCGTGGTCGTGGTGCATGGGGGGGACTGGGGGGGTGTTAGGGAAGACAACGTCCTTGGCAAGAGAATTCGCAGAAATCCTTGAGTAAACCTACACGTACTTCCATCACAACGTGCTCATCAACTGTGTAAACAGATCGCCGTTAAATCTCTTGGTTTTTTTATAAAATGTTCCAGTGTTTGGCTGGGCTGAATCAAACAGGATTACTGTGTTTCACTTAAACATTTATTTTGCATGGCTATTTGTTACTGTGAAGAGATTCAAGGGAGGCTGATTTTATTGATTTCACGTTATTTATGCGTTGAGTTTTTAATTTAAACCTGCTATTGTTACCGTTGCAATGGCCACTCGCAATTATCTGCTGGAATTTATAGCCGCATGTAAAGCTTGCTGTCAATCCCGTTTTTACGCGGAACATTAGCGTATCGATTTAAAATTTGATAGCTGAAACAGCCGCGCAAATGCACTAAACGATCGCGCAAAACAACTGCATATTGTTATGATCGGGTTTTCAGACATTTAAGCGAAGGGAATTTATCTGAATTGAATACCGATACACATACGGGCAAGCATTTCAAATTTGCAAGCAGGAGTGAAGGTAATAATAATGCTGTGCAACAAACAAGAGATAAATACCAACCACGAATTTTTTAAACCAACTAAATTGTATCGAAACTTCTAACCAACCGTGCTCAATGCAAGAAACGTTTGAATTCTTGTCCACTACACCTGCAACAGTGCTGCTGGATGGTTTGCATACCGAGCCTTCGGGCCTGTGGTCACCAAATTCAATACGAAGAGGACCATGGCCAAACGGAAGTCCCAAAGCCAGAGGTGATTTCAATGATGAGACTGCAAGAGCAGACCCTGGGTGAGCAGCTGGCTGTCGACAGAGCAACCACCGCTGGATCTGTCAGAAGGTAGGACGAGATTTACGACGCGTGGGCTGCATCGATATCATTGGGCACGACTGCCTCTCGTCCTCGAGCACTTATCGAGAACGTGTGGAGCTTCTCTGCAGCCGCGGGGGGGGGGGGGGGTGGAGTTGTCACCTGGCTCTCAGACATGACGTAGAGGTTTTCTTGTGTACCATCGAACACCAGGTCTCTGTTAATGGCCGACTCGGCCTGGTGAAGAGTCCAGTTGCCAAGGGGTTTGTCGGCTCCGCGTAGAAATGCCTGCAAAATAGAGACAAAGACCACCCCATGTAGCCTTAACAGACTGTTGGAGCAAGTGCTGTTAGTGAGCACCTATGAAGGCCGGAACGGCACCTGAGGAGGTGGGTGGCCAGCACCACGCCCTGCCGCCTTTATCTTTCAAGTGGCAATGTTTACACACCGCACCAGGTACACATTTGAGGCCGAGTTGATCTAGGGGAGGCCCAGGACCGGTTCAGATAATCGTCACTGGTATTGGCCGTAAGCGGGAATCGAACTCTGGATGCTGAGTTCGTAGCGCAGTGCGCTAACCACCGTGCCACCAATCCCCACAAGAAACGCCTGAACACACACACAGAAAGGTCCCTGTTTAGTAGCCGTATAGGCCAAGTGAGTAAGTGCTGTTGATGAGCGTAGATCTGCCAAGGCTGGATTAGAATGCGCGAGGGTGCTATGGGCCAGCAGCACAACTCCAAGCCACATTTGGCATTTTCCATGCCCTTGCCCAAACACCACACCTAGTACACACACACATATATAATATGCTAAACACATTTTACAAATATACACATTTTACGCTCGTGATGAGATAAATACAAGGGACAGTCCAAAAGCAATAAGAATGTATTCGCAAATGCACACGCACCTCTATCACGTATATCTTTATTTTCAACAGAATATTGACTTTGAACCAAGATCCCTACTCTTGCTGGACGAGGGCCTCCCTACACCGTCCAGGCTGTGGAGGTTGTTTGACGACACTAAACCAGGCTGGTCAGTGCAGGTTGGTGAAGGCGGGGCAGGGGGGTGTATAGGTGTAGGTGCATGGAAGTACAGTACAACAAAACATTTTGCTGTACTGCACTGCTGATGATCCACCACCCAAGCACTGTCCACTAGGGTCAACCGAGCTTGGGTTCTGAAATCCGACACAATTTGACGCATTCCGAGATTTGGTCACAGGCGCCTCGCCGAGCCTGCACCACTCATCTTAGGCAGAGACACACGAGGAGAGCTCCAGAATCCAAGCTCAATGACTACATGCCAATGTTGTTGTTCATGGCTGCGAATCAAACCCAGGTTTATGGTGCAGTCGGTAATTAATCTATCACTGCTCCCCACACACACACACATAGACATGCACAGAAATGAAAGTGCCCGCATACCCACATCCACACACGCACGCATTCACATGTGCACGATTTGCAAGTAAAAATATAAACACAAGGACAAAGATTTCCTTGTTTAGCCTATATAGGATACTGTGCAGGGCATGTGTTGTTACCAAATACATATTACAGTCAGCGAGGCAAATATAAAATGGAGTAGTGTGGCCAGGAATACATATGCCCAGAAGTTTGTCTTCCCACAACTACATATGCATTGGAAGATGCAGTGGTGGCCCATTCCGTACAAAAATCAGATGCTATGGATGTGCATACAGTTTAACAACTATTGTTCTATTGCTGGTTCCATGTGATTAACGCACAACATCAAGGGGAGACGAAACAAGTACACACACAAATCCACAAAGACACACAGACGTGTTACCGAGGGCACGAAAAATGACTGTTTCCACCGACATGGCAAAATAACCTCTACTTGTACCTTTCAGGTAAACACGCCGGTGGCTCGAACAGCTTTTAATAAAATGCTACTTAAAAAAATCAAACAGTGTTGAATCAGAAGGGGTCATCGTCAAGTAAGAGGAACAGGACTCTCGGCCTGGGACACGAGCAGCCGGCTTTGTCTCGAGTGCCTGAACTCTGGGTCGCTCGCGATCCAAGTGTTGCCTCCGAGCCACCCACACCAACCCATAGCCTTGGGAACGTCCGTCACAACGCTGACGTCGTTGGCCCAACGGAGCGGTGGCGGCGTGCGTGCGTGCGCACGAACGCAAGCCGCCACCCGGCAACGCGCGTTCACCGTGCCACCAGCGGCGGCGGCGATGGTAAAAAAAAATCGCCTCTGCTCGCTCATTCTGGGACGGTGGGGTCCCGTTACCCTCGCCACCGTTCCCCTCTTCCCCTGCCGAGGAGTAAATCATGGGCGGCGGCGGCGGCGGCGGTGGTGGTGGGGCGGTGGCAGAAAGCCCCACGCCGTGTTAGGCCCCGTGTCTGGCATTGACGCCGGATCCAGACGGCAATGGCCACAAAGACACGCCGGCCACACGGCACGGCGTTCCATTTGAAAAGATCCTTACGTGTCGCGCATTGTCAGATTAAGACAAAAAAGTCAGCGAAGGAAGGATGTTTATTTGGCTTTGGTTAATGGGGCGGGTGTTGCTGAAAGACAGACGGACTGTAATTATGGCCGGATAGTTTTTTTCGCTGTTACCGTAGCGACACGTTCACAGCCACTGCTAGGCACAAAACGGGCGAATGTTTATTTCAGGAATGGCACCCTGCCAGCGGGCAGTGGCGAGTCTTGCGCTCTTTTCCACTTTTCGTTTCGGTTTCCAATGTTTTTGGTTTTGCTTTAGCAAGTTGACTGTGTAGAGCAGTTTAAAATGTCATTGTTAACTGCAGCCAAATCTTTAAAAAAGTAAAAAAAAATTATTGTACTAAATAAAAAGAAAACAAAGATTCGCACCTGGTTCCTCAGGCTGCCAATGCATCAAATTAATCTTCCTTTGGTTAAATTCCACACTTGAGCACTCTGATTCAAATATGTACACTAAAATAGCATTTTCATCATCAGTCACATTCTTATTGTGCTCTTGAGATTGAGACAATTCATTACTTTAGCTTTTCAGAATTTGACCAGTTATACAGCCGTAGCTGATCAAAGCTGTGTGATGACCCAGAAATTCCGAAAGGCCTTTGCCTTTTAGTATCCATCTTGCACCGTCACAAGACTGCAGCCTCAGTCGCTGGTGTTCGACTCTGCCTACGCATCACCATCGCGAACATAACCCTCAGGGGAATGCAACGCTTTCGGCCAAATAAGGAAACAAATAATAAGAAGTCCCGAGAGTTTGTACTTGCAAAATTCTTATATTGCAGGGTTATCACACAGGTCCTGCTGTGTTCCACAGACGGGTATAGAGGTCGGCCAGGGTGTGACACCAGCACACGTGGCCAACCCGTTTTCAAATAGCACCACGGGATCTTTAACGTGCACTGTGAAAGCAGACGGCGCGCGCATTTATGGCTAAAATTTAAAATTGTATCAGGTAAGGCCCACTCAGCTATATATCTCTGATCTGAACAAACTAGGCCTGGTCCCCACGCACTTCAACCCGCGCTGACCAGAGCGGTGATGTCCGGTTTAAGAACCTCCATAATGAACAATGTGGATAGGCCTTCATCCTATGAACTATTACAAATTAAACCATTACATTTTTTTACCAGGTGAAGCCCACCTGAACGACACAGCTCTTATTCAGAAGCAACCTTGGCCACAAATGATAGCTCAACGAAGTGGCTTATCACGTGGAATTTTATAGAAGCCAATACTTTTACTGTAGCCGTGCACCTTTTTGGTTGTCAATCGTAAAAAAAATGTATTGCATCAATATATACACAGGTTTGATGAACTTAAGTAGTTGTACTTACGTGCCCGTGCTTAATTTGCGTTGATGATTTACCTTCTAAAAATATCTAGCATGTCTCGCACCCCCAGAAAAGGGCATCTCGCACCCTCCAGGGGCTGCGTGCACCCCAGGTTGAGAACCACTGCTCTAAACGCACGTTTCTAAAGCCACCCGCAGTATTGACCAGGGTGGCCGCTGGGCTCGAACCATAGACCTCTGCAGCACGCAGCAAACGGGCTACCGCACACAGCCACATCACCCCACCCGCCCCACAAAAATAAATTACGTCACAAATGTGTGGACAGTTTCAAGCACAATTAATCCGTTTCAGTGTTTCCGGGGAGTTGGCCTCCACGCCGTGCCAAGCGAGCGGGCGGGCAGGCAGGGGGGTTAGTCTCCACCGGGAGCCCCGCGATCGCACGTGGGTGGGGGGGGGGGCTGCTCGTACCTTCACGAGCCGCCCCGTGGAGTCTCCCACGAAGGCGATCGTCCACCGCTGCTCGACGAGGGTGGTGGCGACGGCCGTGAGGTGGACGTCAGGGAACACGGCCAGCGCCGGCGACACCAGCGTCTGGCGGCCCACGATGGGGTTGGGCAGGTGGTCGACGCCGCACTCCGCCGCTTGCCCACTCTGGCGACGAGCGACGGGAGAAACCAAAATGCTCAGCGGTCGCAGTGCGGCACGTGCCGTGTGAAATTTCATGAACGCAAAAAATGTGATTCCGTGAATCGAAAAGTGTCCATAATTTATTTGTCAATTGCGTAAATGCTAAATTTCGTAAATCGAGGGATACCTGTATTACGCTTTTTTTAATAAAAATCCTGACATCCAGTCGGCTGTGACACCGATATCAAAAGGTCCTGTCATTTTAACGAAGGCCACATTAATTCCATTTACAGCATGGAATATAAATGAGATTGCTCTTTGTGTTCCAATTACACATTGTTAAAATGTGAAAGGCTATAAAAAAAGGTTAAAATAACAAGACCGAACTCGCAGAGAGTTTCAAGCCGTTTCTCGAACACGAGATGACAGGAGACAAAAAAGCGATACAGGGGACGACAAAAGAGATGCAGACAATCAGGCGCAAGTGCAGTGACATGAGAGAACAAAGACAAGAAACCGAGAAGTACTGCGATGACAACAAGAGACACAGACAAGAGGCTGAAATGCAGCAATAGAAAGATGTGTGGACGAGGAACATAGACGTAGGAGAGTAGAGAACATACAGATGAGAGATAGAGATGCAGTGGGGATGTGGAGAAGAGACGCAGATGACAGATGTAGCAACAGAAAACAATGAGATCACACCGCCAAATTTCCCGCACCTCCGATTAGCATGGTTGGCTACGTGCGTAGACTTACAAAGCCGAGGTCAAAGAAAGCGACGACAGGAGGGAGATGTAATTCAGAAGAGCGAGATGGCATGGAGACACGATGCAAAGCTGACATTCTCACCACCCCCACCAGACCCCTAAACTGCGCCGACCACCCCACCTCTGCTGCACGTCGAGCAGCGACTACAAAGTGGGGGATTGCCGAGTTGGCCAGTCGAGTTCATCACGTTACACATTTGTTTGTATTAATGACGTGAGCTCAATTAATTATATTTCAAAGCAGTGCAGGGTTGTTTGTAGCGGGGAAGGGTCAGGTCAAGGGCAATCTTAAAGAGCTCGGGGGGGGGGGGGGGTGATCAGATTTGGACCTGCTGGCAACAATTCGATCAGCCCTGGTAGAAGAGGATCATACTGGCAGAAACACAAATAGATCACGTAGGCAGACAAAGAGACAGGCAGACAGAGAGCCAGCCTGGTTGCCAAGGAGCTGGCAACAGCTGCGTCAAATCCAGGACAGCATCGTTAGCTTCTGGGCTCCAGTCTGGGTGTCAGCCGCCTCTGATCAAACCAGGTTCTTAAGTGCTGTGAATTGGTCTCCTTCGAGTTACCAATGGACTGCACAAAAAGACAACTCGATGCACTGTATGCAAAATAGGGTTATTTTCACGTAGCGACCTTTGGCATCTTTAGCGAAGATCACTACAGTGAGGGAAAAAAGTATTTGATCCCCTGCTAATTTTCTACGTTTGCCCACTGACAAAGAAATGATCAGTCTATAATTTTAATGGTAGGTTTATTTGAACAGTGAGAGACAGAATAACAACAACAAAATCCAGAAAAACGCATGTCAAAAATGTTATAAATTGATTTGCAATTTAATGAGGGAAATAAGTATTTGACCCCCTCTCAATCAGAAAGATTTCTGGCTCGCAGGTGTCTTTTATACAGGTAACGAGCTGAGATTAGGAGCACATTCTTAAAGGGAGTGCTCGTAATCTCAGCTTGTTACCTGTATAAAAGGCACCTGTCCATAGAAACAATCAATCAATCAGATTCCAAACTCTCCACCATGGCCAAGACCAAAGAGCTCTCCAAGGATGTCAGGGACAAGATTGTAGACCTACACAAGGCTGGAATGGGCTACAAGACCATTGCCAAGCAGCTTGGTGAGAAGATGACAACAGTTGGTGCGTTTATTCGCAAATGGTAGAAACACAAAAGAACTGTCAATCTGCCTTGGCCTGGGGCTCCATGCAAGATCTCACCTCGTGGAGTTGCAATGATCATGAGAACGGTGAGGAATCAGCCCAGGACTACACGGGAGGATCTTGTCAATGATCTCAAGGCAGCTGGGACCATAGTCACCAAGAAAACAATTGGTAACACACTACGCCGTGAAGGACTGAAATTCTGCAGCGCCCGCAAGGTCCCCCTGCTCAAGAAAGCACATATACATGCCCGTCTGAAGTTTGCCAATGAACATCTGAATGATTCAGAGGACAACTGGTTGAAAGTGTTGTGGTCAGATGAGACCAAAATGGAGCTCTTTGGCATCAACCTCAACTCGCCGTGTTGGGAGGAGGAATGCTGACTATGACCCCAAGAACACCATCCCCACCGTCAAACATGGAGGTGGCAACATTATGCTTTGGGGGTGTTTTTCTGCTAAGGGGACAGGACAACTTCACCGCATCAAAGGGACGATGGACGGGGCCATGTACCGTCAAATCTTGGGTGAGAACCTCCTTACCTCAGCCAGGGCATTAAAAATGGGTCGTGGATGGATATTCCAGCATGACAATGACCCAAAACACACGGCCAAGGCAACAAAGGAGTGGCTCAAGAAGAAGCACATTAAGGTCCTGGAGTGGCCTAGCAAGTCTCCAGACCTTAATCCCATAGAAAATCTGTGGAGGGAGCTGAAGGTTCGAGTTGCCAAACGTCAGCCTCGAAACCTTAATGACTTGGAGAAGATTTGCAAAGAGGGGTGGGACAAATCCCTCTTGAGATGTGTGCAAACCTGGTGGCCAACTACAAGAAACGTCTGACCTCTGTGATTGCCAACAAGGGTCTTTCCACCAAGTACTAAGTCATGTTTTGCAGAGGGGTCAAATACTTATTTCCCTCATTAAAATGCAAATCAATTTATAACATTTTGACATGCGTTTTTCTGGATGTTTTTGTTGTTATTCTGTCTCTCACTGTTCAAATAAACCTACCATTAAAATTATAGACTGAAAATGTCTTTGTCAGTGAGCAAACGTACAAAATCAGCATGCACATAATCCTAAAGATAAATACAAAATAAGTATGTTATGATACTGTAGTTATGTTTGGAGCAAGGCAAAGAGATCGGTTAAGGAATGAAGGAGTAGGGAAAAGATCAGGTGCCACCAATGCTGCTATCAAAACAAAAAAGCTATCAGGGGTTAACGGGCAGGACAAGTCATGAGAACAACTGACGAGTAACTGGCCGAATCAACTACAGAATGGAGTCCGAGAGAAGAAGGTGAAAGAAGCAAAATAAAAGACAGAAAAAGAGACGGCGAGGTGAAACCAAAGAGTTTGGAGGCCGCCGCTGGATAGCAACTCGGGAGGGGAAGCAATGGCACGGGAGAACCAGGGAGGACGAGACTTGTTGCCCAACAGCGCGAAGACAATAACAGCCGAGAGCGAGGCGTAACCGGCGACAAGAACGAAACGGCTACGCACGGAGACGTGACTGTTGGTGCACACGAGCGAGCTGACGTATTCCACGTAGGCGGAGGCGTCCTCCCCGCGGTAGCACGCCTCGCGCGCCTTCTCCACGGCCTCGTTGATGCGCGGCACGGCGAACGCGCACAGCGACGACGCCGTCGCGGCGCCCGGCGACGCCGCCTCGTCGGCGAAGGCCACGAACAGCGCCTGCTCGCCGGCCGCCCCGGACGCCCCGGACGCGATCTCCGAGCCCAGGCGGCCGAGCGACGCCGCGCGAGCGAGCACGTGCTGCCGCCCGGAGCCCGGCTCGCCGGGCGGGCCGGAGGCGTCGCACGCGAGCGGCACCTCTACGTACGACAGGAAGTTGAGGTCCCGCTTGCAGAAGCGGCCCACGAAGGTGCGCGGGTCACCGCGCGCGAACCGCGGCTCCTTGCGCTGGAACACGAAGTAGGCGAAGTGGCCGGCCTCGAACGCCGCCACGAAGCTGTGGTCGAACTGCGAGTACTCCCCGCGCAGGTAGTACTCGTCGTCGTGGGTGAACGGGTCGCCCACGCCGGGGCCCGCGCCACCCGCCGGCGGCAGGAAGCGGATGGAGAGCGGCTTCAGCTTCTGCCGGCCGCCCGCGGTGCCCACGAAGAGCATGTCGCGCTCGCCGGCGCGCGCCACGAAGCCCACCGCGGCCTCGGCGCCCGACACGACGGCCTGCAGCGAGGTGGGCGCGTCGGCGCGGTACAGCACGCGGCTGACGTTGGCCGCGTCGCGCTCCGAGCAGGTGCCGTGGTGCACGCTGCCGCACGCCACCACGCGGCCCCGCGCCGCGTCCAGCGCCAGCAGAGCGACGGCGTCGTCCGCCTCGCGCACCTCGCACACGTCCGGGAAGGGCGGCAGGCACTCGAGACTGTCGGGCACGGGCCCGGTCACCGCCTCCGCCTTGTCGGCGAGCAGCGCCGTCAGCTGCAGCAGGCGGTTGGTGCCGCCCACGTAGACGTCGCCCGTGTCGGGGCTGTACACGAGGTGAGTGAGCGGGCTGGCCTCGGGGAAGGAGCGCGGCAGCGGCGAGTGCGACGGACGCGCCAGAGCCGCCGGCGGCGGCGGCAGCAGCAGCAGCAGCAGCAGCAGCCGCAGCAGCAGCGCTGACAGCTGCATGGCCCTACGCCTGCAAGGCGGCACACGGAAATGCACGCTCCAATTATGACCGTCGCGCTTCATCACTACGGTAGGACGGTGGCAGTGGTTAACGCACCGATTTCCAGCAACAGCCGGCATCGGTGGCGAGTGATGTGACCTGGCACCCCTCAACTATACCAACCTGCACTGCCCGGGGTGGTGAGAGTCAAACAACCCTACATAACTTTCACGGAATGGGGAGGCCACATCCGGCGGTGGATTGACAAAGCGGGCGTCGTATTTTTGTTGTTATCATCGCCGCTGCTATGGCGTTACTTCTACACGCAGTCAAAAGTCAAAGCGTTGGTTTCCTCCTTGAACAACTGGGGGCAGTTGTTCAAGGATCTGAATAATCCTCAGCCACGGTTGGAAACTCCACATTGCTCTCTGCTGGGGAAGAGTCGATGAATGTGACTCCTGCAGTGGCGACTTCTCACAAAGCAGTTACACATCTTATGGACTCCAGAGCGATGAATGGCAGAGTTGACTTTCAACCAGAATGTGAACTTGCAAGCCTTCGAAATGCACCACCCATTGTGACAGTGGGTATCGCGTGCTTATTCGTCCGCGCGAAACATTTACCTGTTAAGTTTGTCTCAGAGGCTAACGGCACAGCCTATCCAGATGCTGAACATGTTTTATACTCTGTTGGAATGCTGAAGTGCTATATATAAAAACAAGGCCGTCTACGCAAACATTCCATTATGCAACTGTTACTAATTACACACGTTGAAAATGAATGAATGTTGAACGGGCAACAGCACAAGAGCTGCTGCGGCCAGGAAGTGGCTGGCATACATTGACCATCAACCTCCGAACCTGCAGCCGACACTGATGGATGGACGTTGTACAAGTCTAGAGACGTCAGACTCTTTGCAAGCATCTGGGCGCGTTCGATGTCCCCAGCTCGAGTCGCGAGTGGGTATACGCCCCCCCCCCCTCCCGCCTTTGTGTGTGTGTCAGTACGTCTGTGCGTGCGTGTACACGGCTGGCGCATGAGCGCGTGCCCGAAGGGAAAGTGGTGGTGCAATGGTCAGTGCACAAACGCACTGCGAATCCGGCAACCTGCATTTGATTTACAACCACGGCAAACATCAGTGGCGAGTGACATCTGAACCTTTCCTGGGCCTCCCCCAGCTCGAGTTAATACGAGCCCCTTGTGCTCTGTGTGGATAGCGGCACGTGGGAGACCGAATCAGAATATTTATTCATCCTGGAGGAATCCAATGAGCGACAAAGCTCTTTTTCACAGATGTCCAGTGGGAGACGAGGACGGGCACACCGTGGCGATTCGGTCACACCGCCCTCGCGTGGACCGTGCCAACTTTAATAGGCGCTCGCTTACAGCACACACACGCTCCAACAGTTCTGTTTAGGCGACAACGGGGATCTCCGTACGTGGCCCGTGCCTGGAGGACGTGGTACGTGCCTGCGCTTGTGCGTGCGCGCGTCTCCCCGTGCGAGTTGTGTGCGTGCGATCCCCCGCGTCTCTGCGCACCGGGGAGGCTGCACCGGGGGGCTGCATCGCGGGCGGGGGGGGGGGGCTGCTCGAGCTCTGCTCGCCGAGATATAAACACGGGGGGCGATTGTTCTGTGGAGAGAAGGCTTCCGGCCGCGTCTGCACAACGCTTCCTGTGACCCCCCCCCCCCCAACTACTCCCCACTCCTCTGGCCCAAACTCACTCACGACGGGACAGCACAGCACAGCAAACCGCGAGCCAGGGACACAGTCTCCTGGCTCCCACTGGATCCAGACCTCCCCACCCCCCACCGCCTCAACCGCGAGCACATGCATACAAAGACGCCCCGTGTAGCCTTAACAGACTGTTGGAGCAAGTGGGGATAGCGAGCAGGACATATGAAGGCCGGCATTGCGCACGAGGGTGGTGTGGCCGTGACCACGCACGGCCGCCTTTGTCTCCCCAGTGGTGATGCTTACGCACCACACCAAGTACCCATTTGAGGCCGAGTAGACCCACCAAGAAGCCCATAAACCGTTTAAATACTCACCACGGATGTTAGTCGCGGCCAGGATTCGAACTCGGACGACTGGGTTCGTAGTGCAGCGCAATAACATCTCACACTTACGCCTCACCAAACACAGACACACGTACGCAGCCCCATTGAGTGCTATCAGCAAGCACCTCCCACAGCTAAACGACCACATCTGGCCCCCATCGCGATGACAAGATGGACATTGGCGGCTGGGGGCCCCGGTGGAATTCGCTCATTACTCGAGCGATAGTTGTGCATGCCGTGTGTGTGTGTGTTTGTGTGTTCGTGCCTTTCAGAGTGCGGGCTTGCGGGAGGCATGCGGGCGTGTTATGCTGCACATGTGCGCTGTATCTACTATACAAACAAACGTGTATGTTATATTCGCCGGAGACATCAGAGAGTTGTGTGTAAAATGTGAGCAGGCTCAAAATAAAATGTTCAACTTGTTTGCCCTCCAACCACCAAATATAGAACTTCAAATAGACAATCATGATAATTATGATTATATCTTAAACCTACACAATACCTGTAAAGATAATGCACCAGATCTCATCAGATCTTGCAAGCAGGTGGGGTGAGCCTCGATAGTTCCTGGATGGGAGACCACGTGCGTAACAGGTGTTATAGGTTACGTGGCTGTATTTTGGACGGCTGAGGGCAGTGTAGCAAAAAATCCATTGTTGTACCGTACTTCTATGGTCCCACACAACCATCCTCCCCCCCCCCACCGTCACCAATCCGTTGCGACCAGCTTAGTGACGCATAGTCAAACAGCCCCAGTGACTCGCGCAGCATGGTGAGCGCTCATCCAGCACCGGCTCGACTCCGGACAGTGTTCACACGCACGTGGACAAATCTTGCATGTTCAACCGTTAAAAACCACCACTCCGGCTGAAAGTGCTCATTGAATAAACGAACGCCCCAGCAAATTAAGAGGTTTGTCATCTCGCCGCCGGGAAGATTAAAAGGAAAGCCCTGAGGCCGGGCACGGACGGAAGTGAGACGGGGGGGGGGGTGGCGACCGTGGGTCTCCCAGGGTCGCCGTCTGCCGCCCATTGTGTGCCCGAGGAAAGCACGAGGCGATAACCCTGGCGTGTGCTCCCAGGTCGTGGGAAACCTGGCGACCACTCTCCGCCCCCCGCCCCTCCACAGCCCTCCCTGGCTTCTTCCTGCAACCCAAACCCGCCAACCTTGCCAAACCCACCAACGACGCCATTCCCACAAAACATCACCAAATCCTGCCAATGGAGTCAATCCCACCAACCACCCGGCCTCAGCAAACTGCCTGCTGGAAGCAAACACTCGAGCCTAGCTTATTCCACTGCGTCGCTTGTAACCATGACCCCTGGGTCAGGTAAATGTCTCTGTTCAAAATCATTGACAGCAGAGGTGGCTTTATTTTGCAAATGGCCATGATAATAATTCTCACACGTCGTTTATTGCGATATATTGTACTTAAATTATTATTGTGTGGTTTTAGTGCTTTTCTGTAATGTCAGTATGGACAAAGATTACTTATACATTTTTGAACTGCAGTTCACTCAACAAGCTTTCTAATTATGCAACTTCCAATCACTAAGTTGTCAGTTACACAAGAAAAAAAATCATTAAATGAACAGTACTACAAAAATCGAGGCTTACTTTATGTTGAGATGCAGCAAAGCAAGCGTGTTTCATGGGTAATGTGTATATAGCCATCTTTTAGAACTGTAATCATTGTGTGCGATTCCACAACTACAGTAATACGTCAAGTTATACAAAAAAAATATATATAGGAACGATGCAACGTGATACAGTATGCATTCGTGTTGAACTTCTTTGCGCACCATCCATAGCCAACCGTGCCAATCGGAGGGGCGAATGGCGTGGTATAAACGGCGTGGTATAGCCATATCCACGGCAACCCGAGCGGGAACCAGCACCAAAACCCGGGCATCCCCACCCGCCACTGCGATGTTCCGCAGACCCATCGAATTGAGCGCTCACGTGACGTCCAACGACTGCGACGACAAGCCGGCGGGTTTTTTTTCGCTCTCCATCCAAAGTTGTGTATACGTTATCCTACTCCGCTCTACCGAAATTAACCGCCAATAACACCCAACTAGGTCAACCAGTTCCGTTATGTAATGTGTAAAAAAAATCGCTTGTCCATAGTCCGTCTACGCGCTGCAACTTCTCCGTCCAGGCACGAGCCGGTTATTCTTTTTGTTTTAAAAACCCTTACCACCTTGACGAAGATGCCGAGTTAACGTTCTCAAACTGAAAGATTGAAAGCCTTTATGCCGTCTGTTCGTTCGTTCAGCAGTCATTAACGACAGGGCGATGGGGAGGACACTATATAAAGATGCTCCAATATTAACGAACCCACAGTATATAAATGTCTTGCTATTCAGAATTATAAAAAATCAGCCAATTTGATCAAAGCGTTGCCCGAAATGCTTTGACACAAACCATATCAAGAATAATGATATGGAAATGTACAAACAGATTCATGCACGGACAGCTGCCCGTCAGCTTCAGACTTCTAATTAAATGTTTCCAATGGCAAACACGTTGGAAAAGCGATACTTGATCCACATGCGTGCGTATGATTTTTCTAACTTTATTTGATCGTGCTTGCACATGAATACCAACGTGGTCACGTACACTTTTTTTATCTTAACAAGAGAATTGTTATGCAACCGTGTGTGTGTGTTAAGTTCATGCGTGAATGTCTTGCATCAGGCATGGGTTTGTATGCGTGCAAATCCTGGCAGTTACACCAACACGCTCTCCACCTACGAGTCTATAGGATGTCATAAATATAACTGTTAACGACGCATTGCCTGCTGGGTGGCAAGCAGTCCCCATTGGCACCTCTTTAGTTTAAAAATGGGACAATATGAAATATTTAAACAGATGGACGGCTGCTGCGCGTACACGCGCACTCATTCATACACACACGCACGCGTCCGTACCAACGTGCACGCGCTAGTGTGCGCACGCCATCTGGAAGATTACCATCCTTAAAAGCCCTTCTTGTACGATTCAGGGCACGTAATAATAACAGAGATTAGTAAAAAAAAAAGCTCTCCTCTGAAAACGATCACTTATTAAAACATTTTGGGGGGTGGGAGAGAAATAGTTGACTAAAAGCCACAGGAAACGTACGAGCAGATAAAGAGTTCAACTACAACGCAGACAGACCCGTCGGCATTCTTGCGGGCGATCCCTGCAGCCTCTCTGTGAAAGGCAAAATTGTGCGCAGCCCTGCACTTGCTTGCTCACGCCACTGCTGGCAGATGGGGCCTCCCACTGCTATTGGAAATGGGGCCTCGACTGGAGGGGCCCTCTAAGAGAAGGCCCTCCCATTAGGAGATGCTGGGCTCCTCTTCCACGCTGGCGAGACGCCTCGCAAGAAGTAGAAATACCCACACACCTTTATGCAACCACACGTGACCCATCGACCAACTGGTGAAAGGGGCCTCTGCTAAGAGGGAGCTCTAAGAGAACGCCGGCCGCCAGCCTCCTGTCTTGGAAGGAGGTGATAGTGCCTCTACATTTTACCCAACCACACTTGACCTGCCAATCGACTAACTGTGGTAAAGCCATTTAAACTGCTGGGTGGACAAATGTGGCGGCGGGCAGTGTGTGTGTGGGGGGGGGGGATTTAATAAATTTGCACCACTGCTTTGGCTGCCACAAGTGCAGCTCGTTAAAAATAGGTAAGCAAATACTGCATACGCGTTATCTTACACGCAAAGGAACAGCCAGAGTGCATCTGCCAGATCAACCACGTGTACATGGTTAAGTAAGTTAACTTCCTTCTCAGCTGATAAAGAATCTCATCAGACGGAAAGAATGTGCGCGGGTCAACATCAATTATTAATACAAAGCAATATTTCACAGCCGTGTGCCGTATATAACTGTACTTGACAGGGGCATATATGCGAGAATGAATCTCCAGCTGCGCTCAAGCCAAATCATATATTCCACGCCACCTGCATATTACTAGCTGTGCACAATTACTCGCACGAGCCCAATACGGACCAGCAGGATACAACATTATTCAGCCCCCCCGTAACAAAGATTCCCTACCCTGAGCCACACAGACAGGAGAGACGAGTGCTGTTCAGCGAGAAACTATTACAGCTGTCAGGACACACGGTGGGGGGGTGGGGGGAGCGTGGGGCTAGCTGATGTCTTGACCCAATGCCTTTCGATTTCCTCCTCAGTCCTCATGTTTACACACGCAGAGGACATCCATTGCTTTTAGAGGGTTCAGATATTGTACCGCTTACCGCTCGCTGATCTTGCCCGTGGGCCAGGAATGTGCCCCAGACCATCAGGATTTGCAGCACACGCACATTAATAGTCAAGGCTGTCTATTCAATAAGCCCAACCGTGCCGACAATGCGATCCTAGTTGTTTGGAGGGTGCAGCGCCCACCCCCCCCACCCCCCCATAAGTTGGGATGACCAATGCAATTGATCGGTAAGAATGAACATCAGGCGTCTGTGCGATAGCATTCGCATGACGGAATCATTGCGCAACAGGGCAGAAATACATGAGGCCTAAGTAAACTCTGGGCTGCATCATTTTACCGGGTTTTTTTTTTTAAAGAGGCAATTCAAGCCAATTCGTCCCACGTTCGTGCACTTTTGCGGAAAGTATTTCCCTCGTGGGGTGAAATGGTAGTGCTTGAGTTGGCGCGCCGCGCTGTCAGCTCAAGTGACCCGAGTTGAATTCCTGAACCCAGTCTAACATTGGTGGCCAATGATATCCGAACAAGCCCTACCCAACCCCTTCACTGAAAGCTCACAAACAAGCGAGGTGAAGTATAGTTATTTAATAAAAACTGTCAAGGTGTGGGGGGGTGGGTGTGACAGTGGATGGTTTTTCTCTGAAATTAACCAGTCGTGAGTTGTGTATAATGTTGTTTCTAGAATAATAACCACAAATTATTCAGAGGTAAGACAAGCGCTTCATTAAATTCAAAGCCACGAGCGTGATTTGGGTGGGAGTATGTTGTTGTTTTTTTGCAGCGTCCCCCTTGTGAAATGCCCACAAAGAGTTGTTTGTTACATTTCGGGAATGTCATTTCTAAGTTCCTGGCTCTTTAAACAAGCGAATGAACCCACAACCGCCTACCCAACACAGGAAGTCTGTTCAATGTCCAGCTCGTATGAATGTGCAAGTGCACTCGGTAATTAATTTTGATGGAACGAAGCCACCCCCGGTGCCACCGCCGAGTTTCCTCCGTCCCTCTTGCAGACACCCTCACATACCCCCCCGCCCCTGCCGCCCATCCCCCGCCCCACTCTGCCCTCTCTCAAACTGACCCTGCAGATTTAGCAACATTCCCTGGGCGAGTAAAAATCAAATTAACAACTTTCCCACGAAGTTCACGTAACCCAGCCTGGCCCAGCTGTGCACACGTGCGAGAAGACGCTCGCGCACGCGCACACACACACAGAGGCGCAGAGACGCACGCACCCACGCGCTGGCATTTTCAAGGATATTCACACACGTTGCGCATTCGCGCAATACACATAACATGCGGGCATGCATTACCAGCCGCAGAGCGATACCCAAGAGACTCCTTAACCAAGCCTGCAACGGCTTAAGTTGTCTCGCCAGCCTTAGCGGCACGTCGGCGCATATTGTGGGCACGTCGTTACGGCCTCGTGAAATACCGCGACATGAAGCCACGTCGACAGCAGCTGCATTTGTAGGCAGAGGTTGATCGTTTGTAGGGATGAATACCTCGCCGCGTATACCGCACGAAAATCACATTAGGTTTAAGAGAGGGATTCTTTTTTGTTAAGATTGATGGGGGTTTTTTTTGCAGCGCTGTTCCGCAGCAGAAGTGCGGAGCTTCTCAAGCCGGGACGGCAAAAATTCTCCGCTTCAGAGCGTGGAAATTGCGAGTAAGCACCGCACGTAAAGCCGACCACACGGAGCTCGATTATAACATGCATTTCATTTCCTTTCGCCGCCCATTCATCGGCTTCCGCGCGATGAAAGCGGCGCTAAATTGGATCGATGAGGACCGACAGGACGGACAATGCAGATACATGCCCGGGAGGAGACGAATTTGTCAATAAAATCAATGTCCGTCAGCAATCAACCAAGCGGTGTTAGATTTCACATCACTCTACTTAGCTTTAGGCACCACGTGTGAACCGGGTCAAAGCCTCGCAGACAGCGTGCATTTCAATGCAATAATACCACCGTGCCGACCTCTGATGACTTAAAAGTTTATCCGTGCTTGTGTTAATAAAATAAAGTGCCGACTGTTTTTTTTTCAAAATCTGCCGATTAAGCGCACGGGTTCCCATTGTGTTTGGCAGTATGGATTCTTTCAAAACATTTTGTCGGGGGGCCCAGAATTTATATTTCCTTTTCTTGCACCGCTAATAAGTCTGGAGAGTGGTGGCCGATTGCCAAGGGACACCAGGCTGTCTACACACGCCACGTTTCACGCTGCGCTGACCCAAGCTCTGAAATCATTGACGGCTCAATACATTCACGGGTGGTGCACAGCAACGTCCTTACACAATTACCGTTACGAGGTCATCACGACTGATGCCACGACACTTCATCACTGGTTCCATTCTTCCGAGGATCGAAAAGGAATTTTGCGGAACGAAAAAAATACATCGCAGCGTCTCCAATTCCAAGTCTCCCCAACCTGTTCCTCCATGCCCCCCACACCCATTGCAACGTCCTCCTCCGGAATTAGAAAACATGCTGAAGTCA
Organism: Petromyzon marinus; assembly: GCF_048934315.1. NCBI lineage: Eukaryota > Metazoa > Chordata > Hyperoartia > Petromyzontiformes > Petromyzontidae > Petromyzon > Petromyzon marinus. Next base: position 8,743,118 of record NC_133680.1, read on the forward strand.
AGGGTATTGCATCTCGTCATTTAAAAACAGAAAATGTGGGAAAGGGGGTTAAGTTCATGATCCAGACGACTGAAATTCTTGTGAACGCCGTAAAAGTTCCGTGACAGGTTTAACAACACCGAGTAAGACAAACTATTTAAACTCAACTAAATGTAGAGTCCCAGCCAGATTAATACAACAATCAGGCAACAACAAAGAGATACCCGACATGGTAAAACCTTCGTGAGCAAAATTGAACAGCAGTTAACTCAACATGAAAATGCGCAACCAACAACACTCGTCGGGAAACTGAGCTCTTCACGTGAAACTTATCAGCAAGAATGAGATATCAAGGCTGCAGACTGTTTAAGTTTCCAAGGACAATTTTAAAGGGAAGGAGAGAGGGAGAAACATTTATTTGTACAAGGGGTGGTATATTAATAGACCAGCGTTCCTAAAACGTATAAAGTTGCTGCCGCAGAGCGCTTATGCAATAAAAGGTTCATTTACACCAACACAGATTATATATATTTTGTTTTTCCCAATCAACAAAAGGAGAAAACAACTTGACAATTTGGCCTTCTCAAGGAGGTGTAGGTGCACGGCAAGATGGCCTTAAATTCTTCAGCCTTGAACATTAAAGATAATAATGCGGTTTGTTTTTAGCCGACACCAAGGGGAGAGAAATATCAACATATTTCAGCTAATTGGCCTTAAATATCGTTTTTAAAGCTTAATCATTGAATTCTCTCGCTTTCACTCAATATTCCATAAATGGCCATTAAACTGAAATATCGATAACCCTTCTTTCCTCTCAGTAACAGTAAAAATAAAGCCTGTTGTTATTTTTAATTACCCTGTTCATCATTCCTGAAAATGTTTTTTTTATGGATGTAGAAAAACCTTGAATGGAAGAATGTCTCGGCTGTCAGTGCGCACGCCCCTGAGGCAGTGTGCATGCAAGCGAAGGTTCGATTCCCACTAACGCCGCTTTTGCTATTTCCTGTGGGGAATTTCCCAAAGTGCCCATCCGCTACGAAGTGACTGTCAAACCCCATGACACAATTTAAAAAAAACCAGTCCATTATGTGCCTTCTTAGTAAAAAAAATATATAAATTGGCTTAGCCAGTTGCCCTTTTCATGACCCATAAACGTTTGTTTACATTTACCAACAGAACAGAAGGTAGAGCCCAGCTATCGCTTTCTCACGCCACTGCTGGCAGAAGGGCTTCTTCTCGAGGGAGATTCAGAGGGTCCACTCCCCAGCACACGTGACCTGCCAATCGACGGACTGTGGGTGCACCCAAGAGCTATACTGGCCTCCACAGTGATGAGATGTTAAAGACCTCTCCTGGTATACAAGAGATCATGAGTCCTATCCTGACCCTGACGCCTGTATATTTGGAGTTTGCGTGTTCTCCCCGTGGTCGTGTGGATTTTTCTCCGGGTCCTCCACATTTAGCATCAACATGCATTGAGAGTATTTGTGTGCAATCAACTTTCTTATTACAAGCCACTTCGTTCACCTATCATTTGTGGCCAGGTCGTTTCTGATAAAAGAGCTATACACAGCTCAGTGGGCCTTACCTGGTCAAATAATTGATAGTTTAGTTTATACTGCTTCATGGACAGAGACAGAGGGATTCAAGAAACTTGACCATGGTTTCAACTGCCGTGCCAAGAGATGGAACCGAAAACAGCCTCGGGATTGCAAGCACTGTGCTCACCGTTCCACAACGGTAAGCATCTTGTCTCATATAAAAGGGCTACACACACAGAGGTTAAAGTCACGCCAGGGTTGGTTAGTCTTAGTTTTCATTGGATATATCGTTCAGTGCGAAGCGTGTAACCTCAAAGCAAAAGGAATGTGCATCACTGTTGACAAAAGAGGAAGTGATTGCGCGTGACTCGGACATCACAGTGGTGAATATTTAAACATATAATTTCAGAGTGGGGACTCAAAATTCCCACGACAAAATAAAAAAGGCAAAACCTTAAAGAGAACCAAAAACAATCTCAGGGGCAGTTTAAAACATTTAAACTAAACATTTTATATTCTTGGTTCTTTCGGTAAAGTCACGTAGAAGGGAAACAATAAAATAATAAAAAATATAAAACAATAAAATAAAAGTGAGAATTTATTGTTTTATATTTTTATTATTTATTGTTTCCCTTCTACGTGACTTTACTGAAAGAACCAAGAATATGAATCCCTGCAGTCACGAAAGCTTTAAATCAAAATTTAAACATTTTATTCTACTAGGTAAGGCCCACTGAGGTTTACATCTCTTTTAGACGAGTGACCTGGCCACGAATGACAGCTCAACGAAGTGGCTAATTGTGTGGAAATTTATAGTGGCCAAATACTCTAAACGCATGTTTTTAAATGTAGAGATAAAGAACGGAGGACCCGGATACACGCGACCACAGAGAGAACATGCAAATTCCAAATATACTGGCGTCAGGGTTGGGATAGAACCTATGGCCTCCTGTATACCAGGCGAGGTAGTTAACATCTCGTCACCGCTGCACCCCAGAAAAATAAAAAGACATACCACGCCCAATGTTCATTTCGTTTTGAATTTCCACCGCTGTGTCATTCATGCTGATGACCGGATAACACTGAATGTACCCGATATCCCGTCAGTTCTCAGAAAATGAGCGTGTCGAGAATGGACAGTGCTTCTTGGATGGGCACCCACCATGTACATCAGGTTCCTGCGAAGCTGTGGTCTGCAGCAAAGGGCAGAGTAGCACAGGACATATATTGTTGTACTTGACTCTCTATGGTCCCACATCTATGCTACCCGCCTTTGCGAACCTGCAGCGACCAGCGTGGTGAACTGTAGTCACCGCTCGATGCGCACAGCACGAAGAGGCCCTCATTCAGCAGTGTATTGACACAACAGCTGTGCGCATGTGTTATTCACACAGCGATGTATTAAACCACAACAATAACGCGATCACCCGGGAAGGCTACAGAGTCTCAAAGACACTTTTTTTTAAGATGGTCCTGCTTTGGGATAAGGAGGGCTTTAAATTATTTGTACTTTTGTAAGTTCTGAGAAAAATGTCCAGAATTCGGAGAAATAATGTGCACAGCTGAAAGCAAATCTGTACTCCAAATCTAAATACAACTTGCTGTACTGACTTCCTACAGGCATATCAACAGATGAGTGTCTCACGTAGGTTGCATCTCAGTGTAATCCACAGGTGCGGAGCCACAGGGGGGGGCTTGGGGGGGGGCTTAGCCCCCCCTGAAATTTTGGGAAAGTCGGTAATCGGGATAACCGGATATCCGGCTGCTGCAAAATGCTGCAGGCTGCCACCTTGTGCTGCCCTGCAGGCTGCCACCTTGTGCTGCCCTGCAGGCTGCCACCTTGTGCTGCCCTGCAGGCTGCCACCTTGTGCTGCCTTGCAGGCTGCCACCTTGTGCTGCCACCTTGTGCTGCCCTGCAGGCTGCCACCTCGTGCTGCCCTGCAGGCTGCCACCTTGTGCTGCCCTGCAAGCTGCTTCAGCGGCAGCCTTTAGAACTTATGGAACTTATTAGCCACATCAGCGGCTCCGACCTATTAATAAACTCCGCGTTCAAATCCAATAAAATGTGTTTTATACATTTGTGGCGCCCATTGGACAACATACACTGGACTGGATATCTCAGAATATTGAAGTCAGCCCCCCCAAAGTCAAAATCCTGGCTCCGCCCCTGGTAATCCAGCAACCTGGCCTCCAAGTTTCTAGATTACAAGTAAATGGACGTTACGTAAAAAAACATAGCAACTGTTTAGTTGTACTATTTTTTTAAATATAACAATTTAATAAACTAATCTCAAAGCTTTTCATCCGCCACTCGTTACCGAGTACAGTAAGAGTATACTGAACAAATTCCTTTTTGTTTAGTTAAAAAAATAAATGTACGATAATTTTATTTTAATGTGAAAAAGAAGCAATTTCATCGAATGTAAATAACTTCCGCGGTATTTGTGTAAACAGAGCACGTTCGCGCGAAGATAACGCAAAGGGGGACCCCCCCCCCCCCCTTGGGTGCGGCTCCCTGGGCCGTGAGTGCTGGGGGGGGGGGGCTCGCGAAGTGCCAGGCCCTGGGAGCAGCGCCGACATCCATTCGCCTTTCCGGCGACGGTCACAGAGCCACGTGTTTGTGGCAGCAACGCAGCCCGTCGGACACAACACACTCGCATCGCGCACAGTCCATATGGGCGCGCAAGGCGGTCCCACCCCCCCGGGTTGGTTAGGTAACACCTGGGGTGGAAAAAAAGCCACCAGGGTCCACCATAGGCAGTGTCCACCGCGGGCAGAAGACTTTGCGAAAATACTTTGTCTGTTTTATGGGACACGTGTTATTTATTTTCACATTCCCTAGATGTTTTATATCACGTTCGTTTTTAAATAAAATGATATTCACTGTCAACACTTCTATGAATACCCTTCTTTAATGACTTTTTTTCCCCAAAGAAGCTACCCTAGTGACCTTGCTATTATACATCGAGAGATAAAATGCTCCAAGAAAACAATGGTTATAATTTACCACCCCCACGTTGCTGTGAATGTTAGTACCAAGGAGCCCTTTTAGGGCCAGTGGCTCAAGAACCAACAGGCAGCTTCACAGGGGGGCCCTGCCACAAGCAGCAGTCAAGCAGTGCTCATTTAGTCAGCAATTTAGTCTATTTAGTCCGAGTTTAGTCAACGACAAACTGGAATTTTAGTCAGGACAGTCAGAATTAAAACAGAAGACGTACAATGACTAAGCCTTTACAGATTCCAAAGGTTATTTTTTTTAACAAGACCTAAGACTCTTGGAAATGTTGGCTAAATTAATTCTGCAGCTGCCTCCAGCGCAGTTCATTGCACAATTTAAACTTCCCCCGTTCGCTGAAAACTAACGCCACGGGACACGGGGGCACGCTGTATAAAACAAGGCTGGGCTCACATGACTCATAATGGATTAACTGTTATGAATTGAATGGAACTGGTTAACAATCCATGAGTAAAGCTAATGTGCCCCGACTCAGCAGGGATGATGCGTCAGCTGAGCTGCTATTGTCATCACTGAGTAGTGTAGTGTGGCTCGGTAGTGCACGTCACCTTAGCTGCTGACTGCATTGTCAATTACAATGCACACACGGGGCTAAATCTCTCGTTGAATATGTTTCAGCACGCCACCCCACCCCCCAAAGCCTTCCCAAACCCCCTCCCCCCCAACATTGACGGAGTGTGGGCAGGAATAGATTTGCCAGAGCTGAGACCAGGACAGCTTCAGCTGCATTAAACCCTGAAAATGTACGAGTCAGAGACAGTTCATAGAGTCATTTTGTTTACGTTACCGAGCACATTCTGTACTTCTAAACATAGGAAAATCTGCGGCCGAAGATCTCCCATTAACCCTCGCACACACCACAGGGGCAAGGGTCGTTAGCGAGCACCCACCAAGGTGGACACGGCACACACGGGAGCCATGGCATCATGTCCGACCACCTTTGTCTCCCCAAGACAGTCAACTAAGGCTGAGCAAACCGAAGGTGAGGCTCAAGACAGGTTGGGATGCCGTTTGCCACCGATGCCGTGCATCACCGGGAATTAAGCCCACGGGGATTTTAGCGCACCTCACAAAACACGAAAAGATCCCCCCCCGTATAGCCTCGGCACACTTTTGGGGCAAGTGCCGTTAGCGAGCACCTGCGAAAGCCAACAACGACACAAGTGGGGTGGGGTGTGACCAGAACCGCGCTCGGCCACATTTATCTCCCGAGTGGCGATGTTTGCCCGCTGTACCAGGTACTCATTTGAGAGCGAGCCGACCTAGGGGAGGCACAGGACCATTTCAGATCATCCTCAATGGTTTGGCTGTGAGCGGGAATCGAACTCAGGTCGCCGGGTTCGTAGCGCAGCACACTAACCGTTACACTACTGCTCTCCACATAAACACAATACACACACTCAGATACCCCAGTGTAGACTATTCAGACAGTTGGGGCAAACGCTGTTGGCAAGCACCTAAAACGGCAGACACACACACACCTCCGTGAACATACAGTTGCCCAGGAAGAATGAAAAACATTTTTAAAATCTTTAAAACCCAGCCCTGCGTGAAGCCAGCCTCATATGAACGTTGATCTGCCAAAGATGCCATTCCCAAAAACTGACAACGCTAAATAAACGCTGATTTGCTGCGTCGGTGCTCGCCAACTAAAAAAAAACCCCGCCAAACAAAGCGCCACAATGCCGAGCGCGAACCAAACGCACAACGCGATCTCCACACCGGCGCTGAGAAAGCCACCCCGTCCCAGTGTTCGGAGGGGCCTCTCCCATGGCCAAAAACATTTTAGCTTACCTGCACTTCCTTGTATTAAGGTCACTTCAAATCCCATCCCCTCCCCCCCACCTTAGCCGCGGTCATGTTTTATGCACGTGCAGCTCTGCTTTCTGTGTACATAATTCATGTCGAGAAAGCTGGCGGTGGGTTTAATACAACTAGGCGATTGGTGCACGCACTGTGAAGAAAGGCGGCTATTCGAATACAGTGCATGTACCAGCCACCACCTCCACGGAGCCACACTTCAAAGGAGTGTTTTTATTTTGGCACGAAGCCTTGTTATTGCTCTGCAGCCGGTACAAATAAGCAGTCCTTCTTTTGTGTGGCATTGGAAAAGCAATGGACGGGTTTATAAGCGTTATGTCACTTTGGGACAGCCATTCGATTGTTATCTGGAGTTGCAAGGGGGCATTCCATTTGTACCGCCTGGAAAAGTGTGCAAGATTGGGCAATGATCGGTGATGTGAGCGATGGGGTTGCGCATTTCACCGCAGTCACGATTGGACACACGTAGACTCGTATCGAGAACCACGGACTCGCACAGAGAGACCCACAGGCCCATGCGCAGGAACATACGTGATACGAGATGGAATGCACGACACGACAGTCACGATTGTCACCTCCCAATTCCCCACTTGTGGAGGAGGTGGCCGCACCACCCATGTGATGTTCTAACCCGGTTAACCGCCACCCAGCGTCAAGACGGAGAAGATAGGTGAGGATCTCCAAGAGGTGTCTTGTTTAGGGACATCACACGGATGACCACATATAAAATGGGTGATTCGAATAGTCTGGATGAAGTTAACTCTTTAGTTAAAAAAAAGCTTAAATATTTCCTTCGAAAATAAGCAAAAGTAACTTTCCCAGCTCATGTGACACTCAGGCCAGTTGCACCAGGTAACACAATATGCTAATTAACAAGGTCCTGGGTGGTCGAGTGGATCAGGAGGCAATTGCCTGTGTAGGAGGCCAGAGCCAACACCACAGCGGTTCAGAGTTCAAGCACCAGGCGGTCACTCGAGATAAACCAGGTTCTTCTCATGTGCTTTGAGTTTTATGGTCTAAGCCTGGTCACCAATAGGCTGCACAATCAAAGCCATCTACTCCGTCTCTGCTTTTGTACTTACAGCCGTTTGGCTTATCACTACAAAAAGCCCAATAACAACATGAATAGACATTAATATGGGGGGGAGGGGAGGACGGGGAGACTATTCCATGCAGTTGTTGTCACAGAGGCGTAGTATTCCGTGAAACGATTCTCCTCCATTTTAAGTTTCAATAATTTTCTGAATTCGGGCATAACAGTTCATTTAAAAAAATAGATTATTTGTTTTCTTTTGCCAATGTATGGAATGTTGGGCCTCTATTCACACGAGGGTTTACGTGAATTAATTAAATTCACTACGGTATGTTACTCAATCAAATGCCATAGTTAATTTACATTGTTATTAGACTGACTCTTTCGTCAGCCGATCAGGACATGACTCTAGAAGAGACGATGGCTGGTGGTTGTATGCATGCTAAACTTCTTTCGCACCGTACGTCGCCAAACTGTGGTAATGGGGGGTGCGTGGTTGAGACTTAACAGCCGAGTGGCAGCCACACCCGAGACCACGTCCACCGTAGAGATGGAGCACAGGAGCTCTGTGGACTGCGGCATCGCAAGGCAACAAGAGATGGCGACGGCTTGGCGAGAGCCTTCATTCAGCAGCGAATAGTCCATGGCCGATGATGGTGATGATGGTGGTGGTTTAAAATAGAACAGAGCAGCTCTGACACACAACAAAGACAAAGATCCCCCATGTAGCCTTAACAGACTGTAGGGGCAAGTGCTGTTAGCGAGCACCTATAAAGGCCGGCACGGCACACGAAGGGGTGGGTGGCCAACATCACGCCCGGCCGCCTTTGTCTCCCCAGTGGCGGTGTTGACACATCGCACCAGGTACTCATTTGAGGCTGAGTCGACCTAGGGGAGGCCCAGGCCCAGTTCAGATAATCGTCACCTGGTGTTGGCCGTGAACGGGAATCGAACCCGGGTCGCCAGGTTTCTTAGCAAAGCGCGTTAACCGCTACACTACCGCTCCCCACACACACACACACACGATTCGATGCATGCATCAAAAGCATAAGAATGCATTTCAACCGATGAATCAATGCGCTGTTACCCAACTCGCAGTGCTGTCGCGCGACGTGGCCTCCTTCCCGAGCGCGACACAATGCTTCATGTGGGGGAGGCGGGGGACGGGAGTGGGGAATGTGTGCGATAGAAACCATTTTGCGTCACGTTGATCCTGATAAGGCAAATATGTATACACCAGGCGTTATTGGGCTGAGGAGGGGAAAAAAAATCTCACGAAAACTTTCCTAAACAGCACGGAGCTCTCTCAATATCGACATAATGGAGGGTTTTAACCTGGCATTCGATAAGGGTTCCATCTACACGTTGTTGCGACTGCTCCGACAAATTGCTTTTGATAAAAACGCACCCTTGATGGACACCATGCCACTCAAGTCAATAACCAACAAAACACACAATAATGAAAAACCGCAAGCCAACTAGCCCCGTGATCGTTCACAGATAAACATACCCCCCCCCACCACCCCCCAGATGAGATCTGAACTTTGTGCTCACGGAAAGAAAGTCCCCTCCCAAAGTCATTCCATAATTACCACAATATTTATAATAGCGAGCCCAGACTTTATTTCACATTTGAGAGACTACCGTGCGCAGGCCTACGGGGGAAGTGGGACAACATTGTGCAAGCATTAACCAGTGAAGCCCTTCCTGCAACTATTGCTGGAGTTGCATAACAAAGTCTGAACCATAAGAGCAGTGGGACGAATGTAAAATGACAGCCTATGTATGCAGTAAATGAAAACGTTGTTGCACGATCTATGGAAGAAAACCCCATGCCGACTAATGTGGATCGCGTGTATCCATTAGCTTCGTCAGTCTAGAATGTGGAGAGAGCGCATGACTCTCGAGCACGTGATCCCATTGAACACAACTTCTGTTCGAAAGTTGTGTTGCTTTTTGAGATAATCCCATGGAAAATGCGGCCGGAATCGATTACAAGGTTGCCATAAGCATGGAGACAAAAACCAGGGCAGAGGGGGGGGGGGTTTAAACCTGTCTTGGCATTGTTGGTCCTTGCCAGCCGAGTTGGGCACACGCCCTGCAAGGCGACAGAGCCACCATCAAGAAGCCCTGCACTGTTGTCCCATTGTGGCCTACGGGCAATGATTCTCGTGAAGATACGAACAAAAACACCTCCGAGGACAAAACGCATGCTTGAAAGAGTTTACGGGATCAATGCACACGCAAGATTGTTCTTGCTTGCATTTCATTAACGGGTGATGATATATATAAAATGGGAAGCGATGGCACAGCGGTTAAATCCAGTGAGTCGAGTTCAAGTCAGCAGTGAGCGAGATTTGAACCCGGTCCTGTTGTCTCCCCCTTCCCCAACCCGCACTGACCAGCTTGGTGAAGTATGGCCAAACAACCCCCATGACCGACAAGGTGCGAAGAGGCCTTTCGTCACCAGTAGATTGCCAAAAGCCTGTAAAATATTAATACAGCTAAACTCTTCTTATCTGTAGTGATGTGGGGGCGATATTGACATTCTATATATCCGCCTTTCGTTCATGGAAATTACTTCTGTTATCCAAGTGGATATCAGTGTGTATGGGGTATAAAATGCAGAAAATTTAATGGCATTGGCACTTCTGGGAGACCACTTCTGGTGACTACTTATGCATGGATTAGTGTGGATAGGAGGATGAATTTTAGTGATTTCCACAAATCAATTAAGGGATGTAGATAAACAGACAGAGCAGATGACAGGAGGCAGAGATGATTGAGGTGATAGCTCGCAGTCTCGCTGAGCCTCAGGGCATTTTCAGGAGGGAGGCCCCATGGAGATATTTAGCCAAGGAGTGTTTGCATGCAGGACAAAAATCAGACCACAGTGGGGGGGATAACATCAAAAGCGGCAGATGGGTTTCACGCACCTACTTACTGTACTGCCACCGCCTTCCCATCCTGGTTGTCTAACAACAAGTGAAGCTCTCACTTATGAAGACTTCGCCTCATAAGGTGTCATATCAAGATGAATTCACTTTGAAATGGGTGGCTGTATAAGGCTGCTCCTTGAAAATTGATCAGACCAAAAAGCAACAACGCAGCAGCAGCAGCTTTTGTTCCTTCGCCTTTCAGAACTGTAATTTGCCAGTCCTTTACACATTTGCATTCTGGATTGTTTTAAACGTATGCTTCTGGTACCCCTCTCACTCGCGAAATTCAAGGTTCATGTATTGCTTAGTGTGGTGGTGGGTTAGTGGTAGAATGGTTAGCAAGCTGCGCAGTGAACCCAGTGACCCAAGTAGAATTCCGAGCCATGGCGAACATCAGTGGCAAATCATTTCAGAACGGGTGTTGCACTCCCTCCCTCCACCAACCCACACTGACCAGCGTGGTGAAGTATGGTAAAATAAAACCCCACATCGCTGGACTCGGTGGGGGGGGGGGGGGAGGCCTTCATCCAATGGTGGATTGAGAATGGCTGGACATTACTTTAATGCGTAAATACACAACGCCAAAAAGAGCACTTCTACCGGAAAGAAAATGGTTCCCGTTACCGGTATTGTAGTATTATATATTCATAGAGTTGCTTCAAGGAGGCAAGCTGACAGAGGCATGGATCAAAAGAGCCCTGAAGAATGTGAACAACTAATGCGGCACAGTAATCTATTGACGGAGAGACGGGCACGGAAGGACACGAGCGGAGGACCAAAGGGAGAGCTGGAACAATTAAATAAGCGTGCACTTGGAAGCTGCCACAAAGAAACAGATGTACGGCGGCAGACATATGGAAGCCTTCACAATCCAGCAGTGGACCGAAAACCTGAACACAGCCGACGACAAGCCAAGTCGCTCCGCCTCGTACTCATGGGATTAGATCACGTGCCTGGGTTTTTTTTCAACCGCAAGTGTTTTGTTTGTGCACTTTCCTGTCAAGGGTCAAAACTTAAAATGTATCCCCATTGCCACATCACCCCTTGCCCCCCTCCCCATCGCCGCTATATATCACCACCACCAAGCTTCCAGACTGTGGAAGTGACTCATATAGCCTTTGGTCAAAAAAACATGCATGCAGTGTTGCAGCAAAACAAAAAACTGGGGACGTTAAAAAAAACCCCAACACGATTCAGTTGAAGTGCAGAGACGGAGTGGCAGCGCTTCTGCTTTAGCTTCTCACAACGACGCCGCACCTTGCGGGCGAGACATCTGAAGCAATCGGATCAGTCCCCTTCATTCATCGTCACGAACTCCGTGCCAACAGGGGGCCCCTTCTCGGCGTGTCCGATGGCACAATAACGAAGCAACACCCGGGAAATACACCCGCCCCGGGGGTTTAAGAGAATCAGAAAAAGAACAGCACGTATTGTACTTCAGTTACAATGCCCATTGTTGCGAGGAGGCAACATCAAGACGATTTCAAAACGGAAGTACTTTGGTGCGAGAACAAAATAAACCGACGATCTCCTTTACAGGGGGCTGGCAGCTCATGTCAGTAGGCTTTTGTGTCATCATCTGGGTCAGTGAAAGCAGAGCAGAGCCCCCCCAATGTTGTGAATGATCTGAGCTAGAGACCAAATTATTTGGCGATACAGTACAGCATTGGCACAGTGGTGCACTAGCCCAAATAACATACAAATTCACGTTTATCAAGAACCCTCGTGGCCTTAAAAGGAAGAACACACGAGGCAACATTTTGGGCCATGACTCTCTTTCACAGCAGACAGAGGAGACGACCACCTCTCTACAACAATCTCCATGCGCTGTAAGGAAGGGCCATTTCCATACAAAAGTATTTAAAATTTCGTTTTCTTTTCAACGTCAGTGTTATTGGCAAATATGCGGAGCTAAAGAAGTGTTGTTTGGACACACGTATCGCATAGACTTAGATTACAGTCACAATCCAGGAAGCAAAGTGCTGCTTGATGCGTCTGCCACAACGATTCAGTGTTAATTGGGCGCACGTGCTAATTGTTCGTGACATTCAGCTGCTGCAAAGTCAACCGTGCGTGTTAAACCCGAGAATTAGTCCGAGTAATATTGGTCATCTGCCATCTTGCAATCAAGATATCATTCCCGAGGCCTCGAGCCTGATCGGACTCAAGAGTTAGCCGACGCAGCTATGTCACAAAGCCTCCATGTGCATCAGCGGTTTACAAAACATGTAAACATCTGTCAACATACAGATTAGCTGTAAACAAAATACATAGCGATGTTCACCCCCGCCGCATTCGTTAGCATTCCCAGTTGAAACTAAAATTGTTTGGGTTCGAGACTTTAACTTTGACTCCTATCTTATCTGCCCCCCCCCCCCCCCAAATGTGAGCGGTGCCCTTCCTCGCTTCTCTTTTTTGTTTAAATACCACAGAGCGAAGAATCTCACAGCAGACAAATGTCGTGACACCTTCTCCTATATCCCCTTACAATAAACAATGTTGCCCGGGTTATTCGTTACCTCAAACAATGGTTTTGTTTTAACAACCGTTGTGTTAAGGTGCGTTCATCTGCATGGAGGTGCTTGGCAACACCTACAGTACCTATATACACTGGGGACTTTAACAGACCTTAATGGTCAAGGTGCTCTGCATGACATACTGTATATAGCTGGCCGTAACAGCTGTAAGGCACACAGGGTCAGCCTTAAAACTGCGTCCAGGCATTTAGAAAAAAAATAAGAACCCACTGTGTATATAAATTTGACTTGAGGCAATTGCAAAAAGTGGGCTATGCAAACGAATACACACCTCGTGGTGTCAAATGATAAACAGCCGCGTCCTTTCCCCACCAAAAGCGTGGCATCAAAATTAACGGTCCGCAAATAAAAGTCATGGCACAACCCGCACGGACGACGGCGGCGTGCACGCGTGGCACGTGTCTGTCTTTCGGGGAGGCAAGCCAGGTAATCACTCCTCCACATTTGCCACCAAGGCACGGACGCACGTCCCCGCGATCGACGACACGTGAACGACGTCAAAAAAAACCAGCCGCGCGCAGAATCCGCTACAAAACAACAACAAGAACAGCACACGGTGGGCGAGTGCGATAATTCGATCGGGCTTAAACTAAAAAGTGCCAAGGTGCGCGGGATGGAGCCAGCTCGCGCCGCTTACCGTGACGGAGGTTCACTCTCACTGAAGGCAACCCCCACCCCACCCCACCAGCCTCATGGCCGGTTTTTGTGGCACAAAATCCCGTGGGTTGGGATGATGCTGCGCGGAATGGTGCGGGGGACACGGGGCAGGCTAGTGCTGCACACGCGAGACTCACCATCAGCATGGACGCAGGCACGATAATTAAAGATTGATTGCATCCGTGATGAGGATACCCGTCACAAGGTTAGACGTTGCTCGTGTAAGATGTATAAACGTGGGAAGTCGACAATCTTATATTAATAAACGCTGCCCCCCCCCGCTCCCACCGCCAGAGAAATGTTGAATTTCCAACATTGGCAAATTCCTGGAAGTGCAGGTGTATACTACACAACATTTAATCGAATACGAGGATACTTTGCATACATGGTAGAAGTGTAACAATGCAGCGATTCATATAGATTGTTAAGACTCAAGATATATATACGTCATCGTGTGTGTGTAAGAATCAATATATGTTGTATGAAAGCAGCCTTAAGTGACACCTGTAGCCACTATATGCTGCTACATTCACCGCAATGTAAACTAAAATTGCTCAATCGATTCGCGACAATTAAATAGTTTGTCCGATGCGGCGTGGGGGGGGGGGGAATGAATCGTCATACATGTAATTATTAACGTTGTCACCAAGTGGCTGATATTAACCAAACACTACACACTCCAATACACGATGTGCCACCCACCGATTGTCCCATTTAAAGCCACCAAGTTTCCAACAAGTACGAAAGGAATTGAATTCTGCACAAGAAACATACATTTGCTGCGTTCGGCGCCTGAACTTTGCGCTTCACAGCTCACAATTACAAAAGGTCACGGGGCAGGTCACAGTCTCCCTTCGAACGTCACAATGGAAAAGAAGCGGCGAAAAATGGCAGACGAGATGGCGAGCCGACGTCAAAGAGCCCGGAGAGGCAGACCGGTGGACAGCAGCGACAGACAAAAGGAGGAAACTTTGCCCAACAGTGGCAAACTAGAGACTGACACCAGCAGGAGCAGCAATGACTACGATGAGAAATGTCGCTGGCCAGCCAGTGACGGTGTCTGGCTGGTGGGAATGGCGAGTGTGTGTGGGGGGGGGCATGCTATTCAACACCGGGTTAATGGCGGAGTCATAATTGCCCGCCGAGAGTCACTCAACACCGCACCAAACGTAAATTCTTGCCCCTGCCACACACCGTGCTACCAGGAGGAGGTCACCTGATTTATTAAGGCCGGGCTTCAAAGGGAACACGGCTGGACCAACTGAAACGCAGTCACATGGTCGGCTGAGAATGTTGCCGAGGTGTGAACATCTGGGGCGGTGAGATTCAGTCGAACACAATAAGTGCTTCCAGCTGCCACGTGCATTCACTGCCTCTGCCAACGAGGAAGTTACCGAATATGGGAAGCCAATCGGAAAGGAGCTTGAACATCCAATTGGAGTGTTGCATGTACACAAAAAAAACACTCTTTTATAAGTTATAACGTGCAAGTTATAACTTCAGATTGTAATTTAAAATCGTTAACTGTGTATGCTAGTGTGCTTTAAAAACGGATTTGTGTTTGACATAGCGCTGCCCTATACGCTGGGGCGTCTGAAAAGCGCATTACATCGTATCCCGTGTCAAACATTTGAAAGGGTACCCCCGGTGGCAGCTGTCCCTATTACGCAAATCAGTGCGGTGTGCCTGTTAATAAATACAGGACTACTTGTGTACAGAAAACGAATCAGAGCATGCATTTAAGTCAGATAATATATATTTAAATGTAAAGTCTATGTGACAAGTCCTTAGCTGAACAGCACATGTGCATAACATTCATACACAGCATACCGTGCTGTTCATATAAAAGTATCCAATATGCATTTTCCACGATTCTCCTTGCAAAGAGAGATCCTTTGTCAATGGCTTTGCTTATTTTCTCTCCAAAGGAAAAACAAGCAACGCTGGGCTCCTAAACCCTTTACGCTATAAGCACCGCACTGTCTTTCATTGAACAAGCCAACTGTGGTTTAGAGTTGGCAAATATGGGACATTTTTAGGACAGTGTGTCTGTTAGCGTTTCTGCACAGTTGGGAAGGCCAACATTAATAAATGGACAAATACTGTACTGTTAATGAATCACTGAGAATAAAAGGGCGGCGATTAATGGTGGTGGTACCAAACTGATAAGAGTGCGCAGGGCGGCGGCATGGTGGTTAGCGCGCTGCGCTGAGAACCTGGCAATCTGAATTTGATGCCAGGCCACGGCTAACATCAGTGGCAAGTGAGATCTCAACGAACTAGGCCTGGTCCCCACGCACTCAAACTCGCGCTGACCAGAGTGTTGATGTCCGGTTAAACTACCCCCATGATGAACTACATGGATAGGTCTTCATCCTATAAACTATTAAAACTAAACTACAGTATTTTATTTTACCAGGTAAAGCCCACTGAACGATACGGCTCTTTTTCAGAAGCGACCTGGCCACAAATTATAGATCAACGAAGTGGTATATCATGTGGAAATGTATAGCAGCCAAATACTCTAAATGCGCGTCTCTAAATGTGAAGGGACAAACAGAGGACCGGGATAAAAATCCATACGACCATGGGGAGAACACGCAAACTCCAAATATACAGGCGTCAGGGTCGGGATCAAACCCACGACCTCCTGTATACCATGCGAGGGCGTGAACATCTCACCACCGTGGCACCCCAGCAGCGAGGGGATGTATATTACAATATTTATGATACATGGATTATATTTCAACTCTACACTTGAAACTCGGCACAAGACACTCAACAGATGTTCAGTCGCAGCGATGATTTCTTCAAGGGAAGCTTTAGGTTACTTATTTGAGGCTGAGCAGAGGCCAACGGAGGCCCCTAAACGAATGTTGACTTGAGCGGTGTGCATTTTGGACAACTCACACGCGCACCAGCGTCTCATCTCTGCCACTCGATATGCATGGGTAGCAGCAGCAAAACAGCCGCAACATTCCACACAAAAGTTTTTAAAAAGCTGCATAAAGCGATGCCAGTCACGAGATGGGTACGGGGGGACCTTTTTCGAGCGGAAGCAAAATAAACGAAAATAGCCACGTTAAGCATTCAAAATTCAGAGAACATTAAAACATCTCGGGGAGTGGAAAGACTCCCACGGAACCGAGCCAGGGACATCTGGGCCGAATTCCACACTCCCAGGGTCAGACGCCACAGTGATGAAGTCGGGAATTTTAGGCCGTTCAATTCAGCTCAACAAGTACAACAATTAACCAAGAAAAAATTTAATTACGTGAACCCACGTGAAAACAATCCAATTATTTAACCCATTGGTACTCAGTGCTGCATTGCATAAATGTACAATGGTACTGTATACAG